>NC_138346.1:164876844-166156844 GCF_046562875.1 Panthera onca
TCTGTCCCTCCCCTTCTCATGTTCTGTCTCTCTCTGCCTCAAAAATAAATTAAAAAAACATTAATACACATACACACACACACACACACACACACACACACACACACACACACAATGGAGTATTACTTGGCAATCAAAAAGAATGAAATCTTGCCATTTGCAACTATATGGATGGAACTAGAGGGTATTATATGCTAAGCGAAATTAGAGAAACACAAGTATCATATGACTTCACTCATATGAGGAATTTGAGATACAAAACAGATGAACATAGGGAAGGGAAGCAACAATAATATAAAAACAGGGAGGGGCAGAAAACATAAGAGACTCTTAAATATAGAGAACAGAGGGTTGCTGGAGGGGTGGTGGGAGGGGTGGGATAGGTTAAATGGGTAAGGGGCATTAAGGAATCTACTCCTGAAATCACTATCGCACTATATGCTAACTAACTTGGATGTAAATTTAAAAATAAAAAATAAATAAATAAATAAATAAATACATAAATAAATAAATAAACTAACTCATATTTTTGTATTTCTGAGAGCAGTCTGACAATTTAGGGTGGTTTAAAAGATTCCTAGTTCAAGACCACTTTTCTGTCAGTGTTTCAACATTCAATTTCTTTAACAGATGGCTCTTCTTTGAAGAGTTATGCCCTTCAAATCTAAAATTTTATTTTTAAGGTTCATAAGTTTCCCCCTATTTCTCCTTTTCTCTTTGCCATGCAGTTTCCACCATATGCTTCTTTCCTTTTTCCTCTACTCTTCTTAAGTATTACCTTCACAAAGATGCCTCCTTAAGAGGTCTCCCTTACCTTTACATAACATTTTTGTAGTTAATACTCAAAATTACCAACCTTTTTTTTCAGGATTTCCTTACATAGATTGACTTTCTCTTTCTGCTATTGATTTTAGTTCATTTAGGCCCTTCATTTCCTCTTTTTCTCTTCCACAGTTTTTCTAGTGACATCTTGCATTTTATAAAGACTTGTGGTAGAGATCTGAGAAATAGCTCCACTGAAAATTGATTTTTATTTTTCTACTTAGGAACGTTTTGAAATATGTAATTTCTTTGACTTATAATTATACTAAAAGTATGGGATCTGTGTGGTTATATTTGTTCGTCTACTTCAGGAGTCAGCAAACTATGGCTCCCTGGCCAAATCTAGTACATCACCTGTTTTTGAAATAAATATCATCTTTATTTGTTTATGCATTTTTATGATTGCTCCCACACTACAATACCAGAGTAAAACAGTTGTGACAGACTCTGGCCCACAGAACCTAAGATATTTACTATCTGGTCCCTTTACAGAGTAAGTCTGCTGATCCCTGATCTACCTGTTTTTTACAGTTTTTGGAGGATGTTTTAGAAGATTCAAATTTAGGTGCATGCCATGGACTATTCAGAAATCATCTGAGAAATTCAACTTTAAGAATTCAATTTCCTTAAAATGACATACTCTAAGAGCCTTAAAATTGAGACACTAAAATAAAGTAATACCACACATAACCCTATTTTCTCTGGCAGTAGGAGAAAGGTAAATAATATTTCTAAATACCTACTGTAAGATAGGCACTTGAAATTTTGCAGGTATTATAATGTTCCATATAAAAACTCAAGGATATATTCATTGTTTTTCTTTCCACAGATGAAAATGCTGGTACTCACAAAGACTGTTTACTTTTTTCAAGGTCTTTTTACTGACAAATAGAAAAATTGGTATTCCAGCTCAGACCTCTCTGGTTCTAAATTCTGTATTCTACCAGACCTCTCCCACTAATTTATGAATGTGAATTAGTCAAATTATGCAGCTATCTCAGGTAAGTCTAAAGAATGCTAGATGACCTTTAAGAACATTACACTTTTCCGTTTGAACTTTTTCCTATCCCTGATTAATTTGAACCACTTAATTCCACACCACACACTTCCAACCTTTTTTTTTTCTTTATTCCTGTGCCTAACTTTCATGAAAGATAACTGCCAACCCAAGCATTCTCATAACACACTGTCAACCATGTCAGGAAAACTATGCCTTAGAGACCTACCCATCTTTCTCATCAAAAAACTATCAAATTTAGCTTCTGCTTTGGTCTAAATGTAAGACCCTGAAAGCCAGAATGATTATATATTTGAAGTCTTGTTGTGTCACATATTGCTAAGTCTCATAAAATGGTATGTGCACACACACATATACACGTGCTATATAGATTTGCCAAAGTAAAATACAGTCACTCTCTTTCAGAAGCTCCTGAAATTGAAACAACAGACTGCTTAAACTGTACCTCCACAATAAAGGACTGAAGCAAATAAACCTGAAGTAAACTGTGGACCTGGGGTATCCTGAGAAGCTGTTTGGTGTTTTTAGCAATACATACTACCCATTTCAAAACAATCAGTCCTTCTATCCCTTACCCTAAGGGGATGTTTCCCCAGGCTTTGCCTCTCATTAAAACCAGTAAACCATCGAGTCCATTCTTTTTTTTTAATTTTTTTTTTAACATTTATTTGTTATTGAGATACAGAGTGTGAGTGGAGGAGGGGCAAAGAGAAGGAGACACAGAATCCAAAACAGGCTCCAGGCTCTGAGCTGTCAGCACAGAGCCCAACTCGGGGCTTGAACTCACAGACCATGAGATCATGACCTGAGCTGAAGTCGGACGCTCAACCAACTGAGCCACCCAGGCGCTCCCATCGAGTCCATTCTTATTACACAAGATAATTTCATATGGGAGGGAATTTGGTAGCAAATTCTAAAATCTAGTTTTGTCATCAGTTAATTAATACACATTCATGGGCAATTTCTTACTTGACACATCCCCAAAGGCAAGGGAATTAAAAGCAAAAATGAACTACTGGGACCTTATGAAGATAAAAAGCTTCTGCACAGCAAAGGAAACAACCAACAAAACTAAAAGGCAACCAACGGAATGGGAAAAGATATTTGCAAATGACATATCAGACAAAGGGTTAGTATCCAAAATCTATAAAGAGCTCACCAAACTCCACACCCGAAAAACAAATAATCCAGTGAAGAAATGGGCAGAAGACATGAATAGACACTTCTCTAAAGAAGACATCTGGATGGCCAACAGACACATGAAAAGATGTTCAACGTCGCTCCTCATCAGGGAAATACAAATCAAAACCACACTCAGATATCACCTCATGCCAGTAAGAGTGGCCAAAATGAACAAATCAGGAGACTATAGATGCTGGAGAGGATGTGGAGAAACAGGAACCCTCTTGCACTGTTGGTGGGAATGCAAACTGGTGCAGCCGCTCTGGAAAACAGTGTGGAGGTTCCTCAAAAAATTAAAAATAGACCTACCCTATGACCCAGCAATAGCACTGCTAGGAATTTACCCAAGGGATACAGGAGTGCTGTATGGCATAGGGCCACTTGTACCCCAATGTTTATAGCAACACTCTCAACAATAGCCAAATTATGGAAAGAACCTAAATGTCCATCAACTGATGAATGGATAAAGAAATTGTGGTTTATATACACAATGGAGTACTACGTGGCAATGAGAAAGAATGAAATATGGCCCTTTGTAGCAACGTGGATGGAACTGGAGAGTGTTATGCTAAGTGAAATAAGCCATACAGAGAAAGACAGATACCATATGTTTTCACTCTTATGTGGATCCTGAGAAACTTAACAGAAACCCATGGGGTAGGGGAAGGAAAAAAAAAAAGAGGTTAGATTGGAAGAGAGCCAAAGCATAAGAGACTCTTAAACTGAGAACAAACTGAGGGTTGATGGGGGGTGGGAGGGAGGGGAGGGTGGGTGATGGGTATTGAGGAGGGCACCTTTTGGGATGAGCACTGGGTGTTGTATGGAAACCAATTTGACAATAAACTTCATATATTGAAAAAAATACACATTCATGGGCCTTCTCTGAACAGACAGAGTTCTTCTGGTTGAAACTGTTATTAGTAAAAGTTGTTTTGGGAATTCAGAGATTTTCATAAGATCCTGCTCTCTTGATTCCTCTAAGATTAGTTTTCCTATAGTAGTCATTCTATAAATACCGTTTTAAGCCATTTCTACTCAGAATATAGTTTGTGCAATATAAAAAGCCAAAAGATCTAGCAGGCCTGGGGTTTGGGGATGGCAATTTATTTCAGTAATAGAAGTGACAATAAACTGGATCACTTTTATGTTTGAAAATTCTGTACAATTCTGAAGGTCTCACAAGTGAGTAACACTCTCCAAAGAGCTTGAAAGAGAATTCTTTACACACATACCAAAAAAAAGAGAGAGATTAAGTATTTGGTAATATTTTTCTAAATCGTTCTAACAATGACAATTATAGGCCCAGTATATCAAAAATATCAAAAATCATATTTTGTAAATTTATAATTATGTTTAATTTAGGGAGTCATACTACTTTTTTCAAAAGACAATTCTAATGAGCTTAGAAATACATTTGAGATTTTTTATGTGGCATCTCTATTCCTTTTATACCCAGTAGGCACATGCTTGAAAACATACTTGGCAGGTAAATCTATATCAGAAGTAAATAAAACAAAGAACATTGTTTAAAACTGGCACAGAGATGGTTGATAACAATTGTGATATACTTGAATAGTATAATAAAGCTGATGGTCCCTTATCCCTTTATAGAAGGAAGTCCCTATTTGAAAGGTAAGTACTTTGAAAGCTGAAGAATTCTAAGACCTCTACTACTGAGTGAAAAAGAAAATTTTTTGAAAAAAAAAAAAAAACATGTCAGGACTAAAAGAAGTGTTGTACACCTGAAACTAATATTATACTGTATATTAACTGATATTTAAATAAAAACTTTAAGAAATAAAAAAAGGTGCTGTAGCTCTCATAAGGATATAACTTTCAGTTAAAGGACAGTTTATGCAGTCTAAGATGAAGCTTGAATAAGAATGCTAAGTGGGAAGTGTTGATCAGAAGGATATCTATGGAAGAAGATGAGAGGAAGATCAAGTTTGCTAATGGAAATGGAAGGAGTTACATCAGAAATTCAGGAAGAAATATTCAGTTTAAACAAATTTGGGGGAAGAAAGAATCAAAACAAGAGAAAATGGGCTGTATTGTGCAGTGGTTTGCTTTTTTTGTTTGTTTTTTTAAACTCACATGGGGCGCCTGGGTGGCGCAGTCGGTTAAGCGTCCGACTTCAGCCAGGTCACGATCTCGCGGTCCGTGAGTTCGAGCCCCGCGTCGGGCTCTGGGCTGATGGCCCGGAGCCTGGAGCCTGTTTCCGATTCTGTGTCTCCCTCTCTCTCTGCCCCTCCCCCGTTCATGCTCTGTCTCTCTCTGTCCCAAAAATAAATAAAAAATGTTGAAAAAAAAAAAAATTAAAAAAAAAATAAATAAATAAACTCACAGGCATGAGGGTAGCTATGAGCATGATGGGATTCTAACTAGATAGACACAAGGTATTGGTCAAAGACACACTGAACATATTCCCCCTTTCAGATATTTGTTAAAGGAGAACATCACTTTATAATAATGGTAATAAAACATTAAGAAAATAATACATGCAATTGAAATAAGAAGTAACAAGTGGGAGAACCTCACATAGCCACGAGAACCTATGGGAACAATTTATATTTCTGACAAAAAAGAATGTCATCAAGTAAAATAAAGTGACTTATGTAAGAAAAAAGGATATATTTTAGCCTATTTGCTTGATAAAGTTTCCAGTGACTGCTGACATTTTGTTTTTCCTGCTACTGGTTCAAGGCAAGGTTAATAATAAATCACATAATTATATAGCTATCTTATGTTACCTGATATATTTTCACTTTGCTGCTTAGAAAGAAATCCCAGAAATCAAGAATCCAGGACAGGGGAAAGATAGACACATGCTTTACTGAGGCTTTGAATATCTTTAGCTAACTTCTGGCAATGCTTGCCTGCTCTTGCATTCCTCCAGAGGTATGTAACAACCCAGAGAAAGGGCCTAGAGAGAGTCATCATGATATTAATATTACACCTAGGTTTATAAAAGAGTCTACTAGTTTTCATAAGTCAGACATGATTGCAAACCTAGATTCTACCATTTATTCACTCAGCATCTCTTTCAAAATTACAATGTATCTCTGAATCTGAGTTCACTCATATATGTAAAGGGATAATAACTATACTTAACTTCCAAGTCATTGTATGCATAAAAGAAAATACATTTAAAGTTCTGAATTTTTGTTACCATTACAAACTTGAGCACTTGCTACATTTAGTGCTCATTTTGTACTTGAGCATGTAAGTTTTTTAAATTCCTTAGATGTAGGCACTGTATCTTATTCTTCCTTGTCAATTACCTAGTACCTAGCCATGTCTGAGTCAATAATGGAGAAGAAGAGAAGTTGAGGAAGCTTTTGACTGATGGCCTCAATTTTTGCTGAAAGGCATGATAGACTATGTATTAAGATTGAGAACAAAAGAGGTTAAAGAGAGAGGGTACATACTTATAGTATCCAACGATGTCATGGGAGAGGGAGTGAACCAAAGACAGGTAAGGGGGGGTGAAACTGGTTCTGAAGACTCAGTGTGGGTTAGGAAGCATAAATTTGCATTGTTGTAAATCAGCCTGAGACTTAAAGGTGAGAAAGAAAATGCAAAATGAATTCTGGTTACAATTCACCAGAAGAGAACAACAGTTGGATGGGTATAGGAAAATCAAGTGAACAATTTATAAAGACATGGAAGAGTGGTCTATGGGACACTCAGAGAAACTGGGGGCATTTCATGAAATGGATGCTCCTTAATTAGAGGAAGAGATATGGAAACAGTTAGCTGGGGGACTAGGTCAGAGTTTATGGACGGAGAATAAAAGGGCTACTGGAGTCTGCACTGCTGAGGACAGGAAATTATAATGATGACAAATTCAGGAGGAGTCCTGTGAGGAGAGATTTAAGTGCAACTGAAAGGTGAACAGAGTTTTTAAAATGCAAGAAACTTCCAGTTTTAGCTCCACCATGTAGGGAGCTTGGAAGTAACTGCTCTCACCTTTACAACAAGAAAAATCTAAACAAAATGATTTATTGGACCCATGAGAGAACTGAGTTTACAGAGCAAACCACCACCCCGAAATCTGGAGAACCAAGTAAATCCAGAGTCATAGCCAATATGTCCTTATATGAAGAAGAAGCTACTACAGCTATAAACTGGTAGAAACACTAAGAAGGTACTTTTGACAAATTACTGGCGGATGTGTATGGACAAGTGTGAGTGTGAGAAACTGTGAGGGCTGCAGTCCTAGATGGGCATTCAAACTTGTATGGGCTTTACTTCTAGGAAACTGACCAGATTCTCATGGTGTAGAGCTAGGAAAGATCCTCTCATGGCTCTAGCAAGGGAGGGTTACAGTAATCCTACAGCAAAGTACCCAGAGCCTTCTCCATAACAAAAACCTACTCTCCAAGGAGGAAAAACCTTACCAAGTATGTTTCCCAGAGCCAGGAGGAAATACATTTTTCTCACTCTAGAGTCCTCCAGCCTTTCTGTCTCATCTAAGGTAAAACAGGAATCCATATAAGAAGAAATACTTGTAAAAGTCATAGTCCAGAGACATGGTCCCATTAAAAGACTGAGATTTAATTAAAGGATTATAGAATATTCCCCATTTCCCAAATATTAACACCATGCCAACAGGACTCCAATAAAGTAGTGCATTACTGCTAAAAAAGCTGTAAAACACAAATTATTTTCTCTGAGAAGGTATTTAGGGAAGACAAAGTCGAGAGGAACAAAATGAAAAAAAAAAATAGAGAAATTTGAGGCTCCTGGCACCTAAAACTTCAGAAAACATTAAATAAAGCCCAACTCATTGCTAGGTAACCATAAATCCTCAAACTAGACGCCTATTGACCTCAATTGCCTGTAGTAGGGAAAATAATGCATTCCCCACCCCCAAAGATGTTCATATCTTAATTCAGAAACTGTAAATATGTTAGGTTACATGGAAAAGAAGAATTAAAGTTACAAATGGAATGGACATTACCAATCAGCTGACCTTGAGATGAAGACATTATCCTGGATTTTCCAGGTAGACCCAGTATAATCATAAGCCTATGTGAAAGAGGGAAGCAGGGTGAGAGAACCAGAAAGGTGGCAGCCTGGAAAGGATTTAGTCAGAAGTTTCTGGCTTTGATAATGTAATGAGGGCCATAAGTCAAGGAATATAGATGGCCACTGTAAGCTAGAAAAGACTTCTGATTTTCCCCTACAACCTCCAGAAAGGAATGTTGATACCTTGATTTTAACCCACAGAGACATTTTGGACTTCTGACCTTCAGAATCATAAGATAAATAAATAAATCTGTGTTGTTTTAAGCCACTAAGTTTGTGTTATTTTGTTATAGCAGCAATAGAAAACTAATGTGATTCCTATTACCTAATGCAATAGGTCCAGCTTTCAACAAAAAATTAAAAGGCTTAGCAAAGGGGGAAAATTAGCCTAAAAGGACAAAGTAAGCATTCAGAACCAGATTCAGTTATGTTGGTATTATTAGCCAGGCAATTTAATATAACTATTTTTATTGTTTTAAAGGCTCTGGTAAGAGAAAGAAAGAAAGAAAGAAAGAAAGAAAGAAAGAAAGAAAGAAAGAAAGAAAGAAAGAGACAACATCCAAATAAAGATGGGTAATTCAATAAGAGAGATGAGAATTCTAAGAAATAATCAAAAGGAAATGCTAGAAATCAAACACACTAACAGAAATGAAGGATGTCTTTGGTGTGATCACCAGTAGACTTGACACAGCTGAGGAAAGAATCAGTAAGCTTGAAAGTAGGTCAACAGATACTTCTCATATTAAAATGAGGAGAGAAAAAAAAGAAAAACAAAGAACAGTGCATGTAAGAAGTGTGAGACAATTTTGAAAGCTGTAACATATGCCTAATTGGAATAGCAGAAAGAAAAGAAACAGAGTAGAAGAAATATTTGAAAAAACCATGGCCAAGAACTTTCTAAAATTAATGATAGTCACCAAATCACAGATCCAGGAAGCTCAGAAAACATTAAGCAGAATAGAAAAACATTTTTTTTAACTCTTATCATATTCAAACTGCAGAACACCATAGGCAAAAGGGAAAAAATACTGAAACAAACCAGAAAGGGAACAAAAGCACCTTATGCCAGAACAAAAATGAGAATTTCAGTGAACTTTACATGAGAAATCATAGAAGCAAGGAGAGTAAAATATTTAAAGAATTGAAGGAAAAAACCCACCAACCTAGACTTCTATATACAGCAAAGTTATCATTTAAAAGTGCAAGAAAAATACTTTATCAGACAAGCAAAAACTGCATGAATTCATTGCTAGCAACTGCCAAAAGTATTAAAAGATGTTCTATAAGGAGAAGGAAATGATTTGTTAGCAACTTAGGAGAGAAAAGCAACAGAGAAGGATAAATCACAGCTAAAATAAAATATTTTATTTTTCTTATTCTTAATTGATCTAAACAATATCTGTTTATTTAAAATAATAACCATAATAATAATACATTGGGAAAATAAATAATAATGATGCATTGAGTGATTATAGAATAAGGATAAGTTAAATGAATGACAGCAATGTCACAAGAGACAAAGGGAAGAATTGAGAGAACTCTGTTATGAGGTACCTATATACTACACATGGAGTAGAATAGGATTATGTGAAGAACAACTTAGATTATTTATAGAATGTACATTATAACTCTAAGAAAACCATAAACATTTTTAAAGAAGTATGGTTGATACACTAAGAGAAGAAACAGAATGAAATAATATTAAATATTCAATTAAAATGAGAGGCAGAAAAATAAGCCTCTGACAATGAATATAATACAGTTACAAATATGGTTGATATTAAACCAAATATTTCAAAAAGTATTTGTTTTAATTTATGTATTCAAGTAATCTCTACACCCAATGTAGGGCTCAAATTCACAACCTCAACTCCTGACAAGCCAGTCAGGAGCCCCTCAAAAATTACTTTAAATGTAACTGATCTGTATAAACCAATTTAAAGACAAACACTGTCAGACTGGCTTATAAAAAAAAATAAGACCCAGCCATATGTTGTCTACAAGCAACTCACTTCATTTTATTTTTATGTATTTATTTATTTATTTTATTTGCGAGAGAGAGCATAAGTGAAGGCGAGGGGAGCAGAGGGAGAGAGAGAGAATCTGAAGCAGGCCCCATGTTCAGTGCAGAGCCCACAAGGGGATTGATCCTACCAACCCTGAGCAGGGTTGAGTTCAATCAACTCAACCACCGAGGTGCCTCTACAAGCAACTCATTTTATTTTTTTTAATGTTTATTTATTTATTTTGAGAAAGAGAGAGAGCTGGGGATGGGCAGAGAGAGAGGGGAAGAGAATCTCAAGCAAGGTCCATGCTCAACACAGAGCCCGAACTGGGACTTGATCCCAAGAACCGTGACCTGAGCTGAAATCAAGAGTCAGACATTTAACCACCCAGGCACCCCAGCAACTCACTTTAAATATAAAGACACAAATAGGTTAAAAGTAAACAGATAGCGAAAGATATACCATGTTAACACTAATCAAAAGAAAGCTGGAGTAGCTATATTAATTTCAGACAAAGCTGATTTCATAACAAGGAAATATATCATGGATAAAAAGGACATTACATAACACTAAAGGGATCACTTCTACAAGAAGACATACCTAGATTTTAAACACGTATGCTCCTAAAACAATGGTGAAATATACATGAGAAATAGACAAATTCACTCTTGTAGTGGAAGACTAGATGTAAGCAACTGATAAGTGGAGCAGGCATAAAATTAGTAAGGATATATTTGACCTGAACAGCACTATCAATCAAATTGATTTAATTCACATTTATAGAAGATTCCATCCAACAACAGAATACACATTCTTCTTGAGTTCACATGGGACACTCACCAAGATACACCACATTCTGGGCCCTAAAACTTACCCTAAAAATGTAACAAATTAGAAGTCAATACAAAGTGTGTTCTCAAACTACAATACAACTGAATTAAAAGTCAATATGAGAAAGATACCAACATAGTCTCCAAATATTTGAAAAAAATAAGGAATGCACTTCTAAATGATGCAAGGGTCAAGGAAGAAGTCTTAAGGGAAATTTTTAATTAATTTGAAATAAATACATATAAAAATGCAACTTATCAAGATTTGTGGGAATAAGTGAAAGCAATACTTTATAGGGTACGATGGAGTATTAAATACGTATTTTAGGAAAGAAAGAACAGCAATTGAAGCCTAAAGCAAGCAGAAGATAAAATAAAAATTAGAATAAAAATTAATGAAATTAAAAATAAGAAAGTAATGAATAAAATCAAGGACTCCAAAGATGATTTTTTAAAAATACCAAAAAAACTGATAACCTCTAGCCAATTGATAACTGGAGACCAAGTCAGAGAGATGGAGAGATAGACATGGGACAGAAGTTACCAATATCAGAAATTAAAGAGGAGTCATTACTACTGATCCAATGAAAAATTTTTAAAAACCTATGAACACTATATCCCATCCTTGAGTCCACTCAGGCAACAGTTCAATTTTCTCTATAGGCAGTAAGCTGAACTGTTCGGCAAAATAATTACTAAACTTCCCAATTTATAAAATATGTTCTTAAAACTCAGTATAGAATCAATAATCTTGAAAACCAAGGCTTTACATTGTAAGTAGACAAAATAAAAAACAATATTTCTTTATAGAAAACGATATTTAATGTTAAAAAATGTTAAAAGCATGAAGAACATACAACATAAATGCTATTATACCATCGATGACAATGTTGGGAAAACTGTACCGTGTTGTAAGAGCCATAGAAAAAGTTTAATTAACTGGTGGAAGCAGGGAGATATTTTTTCATTAGTGAAAAATATAAGCAAGTTTGGTCACTATTGTGAGCTGGGGAAAGTGTTGGGATTCTGCTCCTTTCAGGATGATTCCCTGAGTGAGGGATCTTAGAATCCTCAGGAAAAGGTCAGGAGAATCTCAGAACTCTGAGAATTGGCATACCTCCCAGAGAAGCCTTGGCTCATTAATAATCTTGGCCAGGTATTAGTTTTCTAATGCTATGATAGTAAATTACCACAGATTTGGTGCCTTAATTGTCTTGCAGCTCTGTAGGTTATAAGTCCATCATGGGTCTCATTAGGATAAAAATCAAGATACTGGCAAGTACATATTCCTTTCTGGAGGCTTTAGGAGAGAATACATTTTTTTCCCTTTTCCATAATCTATAGGTCAACTTCATTCTTTGACTCATGATTCCTTCCCTCCATCACCAAAACCAGCACGTTTAATCTCTATAACCATTCTTTCATAGTCACATCTCATTCTGACCTCAGCTTGGAAGTTTTTCAATTTTAAGAACCTTTATGATTAAATTTGGTCCACCCAAATAATCCAGTGATTCTTTAATTTAATCACATTAAAATTGAAATCACATTAAAATCACATCTTCAAAATTATTGTGCTATGTAAGGTAATTTACAGGTTCTGGGGATTAGAATGTAGACATGTATGGAAGGGAAAGGGTGGGGGGCAGATGCATTATTCTACCTGCCAGACAATGCCTGAAGAAGATGTGTAAGTAGATGGACTAGAATGATATCTTAAAGTACCCCAGATATTAGAGAAAAAAGCATATATTTACTTTCTTTCCAGAGGGCACAAAAGGTTTTTTTTAATGTTTGTTTATTTTTGAGAGAGAGAGAGAGAGAGAGAGAGAGCATGAGCAGGGGAGGGGCAGAGAAAGAGAGGGAGACAATCTGAAGCAGGCTCCAAGCTGTCAGCACAGAGCCCAACGGGGGGCTTGAACCCACAAACCATGAGATCATAACCTAAGCTGAAGTCAGACATTTAACCAACTGAGCCACTAAAGCACTCCGAGGTCACAAAAGTTTCTGAGAAAGAGCAGGCTCACTGGAACAAGCTCAAGAATATGATGAAGAACGATGCCAGAGTGTATAATGTGGCATATTCTGTCAACGACAATGGAAAGACAATAGATATGTCAAAGAAAAAGGCCATTGCCTAATGACCAGGCTAAATGACTTATAACTCAATTGATGCCCACAACAGACAGAGAATAGCCACAGACAAGACATCCCTCCCTCTGATGTCTAATGCATAACCTCCTGGAATTAAGACTTTACTGATATGTCTATATAAATTTTTATTTCATTGAATTCATATCATGGAAAGACTGAGTTTACACGGAGGTGACTACATGAAGTTAATTTTCATTGGGGAGATTCTAGGCAGCAATAAGTTTACCAAAAAATAAAAAACAAGTTGTTCACCTAAATGTGATTATGAAATTTGTTTTCACTTTGGAAACATTACTTCTCAAGTGAGATACACTAGAATAAAATCTCAGCTCCACCATGTGTATGTGACCTTGAAAATAAAATGCAATGCCTCTAAACCTTAGTGTTTTCATATGCAGTAACTTTGTAAACTATTTAACAGAAAATTGAGACTCTAGAGGCCTGGGTTGTTGTAATGAAGAAAAGTAAAATGCTAATTAAATTGCTCTGCTGAAAAAAATTAGATTAGAACAAAAGAATACAAAAAAATATAAGCAAAGAAACATCATGGTAGAAGGCTAGGGTCTCACTTTTTTTTCAAATTCTTTTTTTTTTAACGTTTATTTATTTCTGAGACAGAGAGAGACAGAGTATGAACGGGGGAGGGGCAGAAAGAGAGGGAGACACAGAAGTGGAAGCAGGCACTAGGCTCTGAGCCATCAGCCCAGAGCCCGAGGCGGGGCTGAACTCACGGACCGCGAGATCGTGACCTGAGCTGAAGTCGGAGGCTTAACCGACTGCACCACCCAGGTGCCCCGGCTAGGGTCTCACTTTGAGACTTTTAGGGTCAGAAATAGCTAACTGAAATTTTAAATACCTTTTGAATTTTAAATTGTGTTACTATGATAAAAATACTTCCATCACTCCAACACCTTGAATAAAGTGTTTCTTTGGGGGCTTTTTAGGGGACTTTATGTTTGTTTTTCTTCCAGCTTTACTGAAGTATATGTGCTAAATAAAAATTGTATATGTTTTAAATGTACAACTTGGTGTTTTTGAGTCAACTCTTATATACACACAAACACCTCTCTGTGAATGGTTTGTGTAATACTAACTTAATTAACTCAGTTAATGCAAGGTAGAACAAAGACAAACAAAATCAATGAAATAATCCTTTTTTATTCTAATTTATTGCCAAATTGGCTAACATACAGTGTGTACAGTGTTCTCTTGGTTTGGGGCGGGGGGGTAGATTCCCATGACTCATCGCTTACATACCACACCCAGTGCTCAGAGAAAGAATGTGCCAAGTGCCCTCCTGGATGCCCATTACCCATTTTCCCCTCTCCCCCACCTTCTCATCAACCTTCAGTTTTTTCTCTGTATTTAAGAGTCTCTTATGGTTTGCCTCCCTCTCTCTCTGTTTGTAACTATTTTTTCCCCTTCCCTTCCCCCATGTCTTCAGTTAAGTTTCTCAAGTTCCACATCTGAGTGAAAACATGATATCTGTCTTTCTCTGACTGATTTCACTTAGCATAATACCCTTCAGTTCCATCCACCTTGCTACAAATGGCAGGATTTCATTTTTTCTCATTGTCAAGTAGTATTCCATTGTATATATAAACCACATCTTCTTTATCCATTCATTAGTTGATGGACATTTGGGCTCTTTCCACAATTTGGCTATTGTTGAAAGCCCTGCTATGAACATTGAAGTACATGTTCCCCTATGAATCAGCACTCCTGTATCCTTTGGATAAATTCCTAGCAGTGCTATTGCTGTGTTGTAGGGTATTCTATTTTTAATTTTTTGAGGAACCTCCACACTGTTTTCCAGAGTGGTTACACGTTTGCATTCCCAACAAGAGTGCAAGAGGGTTCCCATTTCTCCACATCCACACCAGCGTCTGTTGTTTCCTGAGTTGTTAATTTTAGCCACTTGCCCAGTGTGAAGTGGTATCTCGGTGCAATTTTGATTTGTATTTCCCTTATGATGAGTGATGTTGAACATCTTTTCATGTGTCTGTTGGCCATCTGGATGTCTTCTTTGGGAAAGTGTCTATTCATGTCATCTGCCCATTTCATCACTGGATTATTTGTTTTTGGGGTGTTGAGTTTGGTAAGTTATTTATAGATTTTGGATACTAACCTTTTATCTGATATGTCATTTGCAAATATCTTTTCCCATTCCATTGGTTGCCTTTTAGTTTTGTTGATTGTTTCCTTTGTAGTGCAGAAGCTTTTTATCTTGATGAGGTCCCAATAGTTCATTTTTGCTTTTAATCCTCTTGCCTTTGGAGACATATCATGCAAGAAATTGCTGCGGCTGAGGTCAATGAAAGAATTAAATTCAACTAACTCAGTGGAAGCAGTTGGATGCCACAAAGAAGGAGAGGCACATAAGCCCCTAGCAATAGGCAAAGATCCTAGAAAAAGTTCATTTTATATTTATGCAGAGTTTGTAATAAGAAATTTATAAGATCTTTGGGTGCCTGGGTAGGTCAGTTTGTTAAACGTAAGTCTTTGTCCTAGGTCATGATCTCGCCATTCCCAAGTTCAAGCCCTGTGTCAGGCTCTGTGCTAATAGCTCAGAGCCTGGAGCCTGTTTTGGATTCTGTGTCTCCCTCTCTCTCTCTCTCTGCCTCTCTCTTTCTCTCTCTCTCTCTCTCTCTCTCTCTCTCTCTCTCTAAAATAAATAAACATTAAAAAAACTTTAAGATATTTACAAGATCATTTCTACAGCACTAATTTCCAATCCCCAATCTCCAATTTCTAATTCCTCTTCATTTTTACTTAGAGCAATACTACATCCTTATGTGTTTTTATTTGTGTATTGCCTATGAAAACAGTTCTTCTTGTTTACCATTGCATCTTTTTATACTATAACTCTTCTAGAACATACCAAGAGTTCAAAAACAGTGTTGGATGACTGAATGAATGACTATATATCCAGATCTTAAGTTGTAAGAAGATATTGGCTTACTTCTGAGCTACACATGTAAATAATTATAAAACAAATAGCAGACTAACACTGCCGGCTAACATGAAAGGATATGGATCAGGAGATTATGAAAGGGAAGAGAGGATGAAGAGGAGATGAAACATGGGAAAGTACCACAGGAAGGGAGGACTGTGGATTGGTAATAAGATGGAGATTCTCCCATAGGAAATGAAATTCCATTAGGGGAGTTCTTATCAGTGAGCCATTGTTGCAATAATGCTATACAACAATCCACCCCAAAACACAGTAATAAGCATATATTACTTGCTCATATATCTGCCAGTTAGCTGATGTTCTTCTGATCTATACTTCACTCAGCTGAGCTTAACTGCAACCACAGGTTCAGTTCATGAAGCTCAATGTGGTTTTTACTCTTTTGGGAATAATGGATAATACGGGTTACATTTTTTTTTAAAAATTGTTAATTTTTGAGAGAGAGAGAGAGCATGCACACGTGCACATGCACAAGTGGGGAGGGGCAGAGAGAGGGAGACACAGAATCTGAAGCAGGCTCCAGTCTCTGAGCTGTCAACACACAGCCCAACATGGGGTTCAAACTCATGAACCGTAAGTTCATGACCTGAGCCAAAGTTGGACACCTAACTGACTGAGCCACCCAGGCGCTCTGGGTTACATTTTTTTTTTCAATAGGAGGGCAAAAAAAGCTCAAAGAATGTTAAGTAGAATCACAGAAAAGTTGTAAGGCCTAGACTGAAAACCAATACTGTCAACATTTCATTGGCCAAGGAAAATTACATGGCAAAGCCCAACATTAATGAGGAAGGAAAGAATACCCCTTCATGGTGTTTCAAGAGGAGACAAGAGAAAGTAGTAAATATTTGCTTCACAATAATCTAATCTTCCATAGTACACTAATTGATAATAAACCCAGAAATCTCAATGACTTAAAGATTTATTTCTTACATTATAGTTCAGTGTAGATCAGTGATGTATGACAATTTTTCAGTCATTTAGGGACTCAGAGTTTTTCCATCTAATAGCTTATGACATTCTCTCCATGTCATCCTTGAGAAATATCCTATCCAATAGAATAGCCACTATTCATATGTGGCCACTGAGTACATGAAATGGGGATTCAGTCTGGTTTGAGATCAGCTTCAAGTATAAAATAAACATTGGATTTTGAAGAAATGGTATAAAAAATTAAGTATCTTTCAAATAATATTTAATTACATTTTAAATTATAATATACTGGATATATTGTGTTAAATAAATGTATTGGTGAATTTCACTCATTTCTTTTTATGTTTTTTAATGTGGCTCCTAGAAAAAATTTAATTATGTATGTACTCACTTTATATTTTTACTGGACAGCACTGCTCTAAGAACCAGCCGACAGATAAAGAAGTAAGAATAATGGAGAGACTTCACTGGAAATTTGAGGAATCAATATAGAGATGACATTCATCACTCTTTTTGTATTCCATTCCCTAGAACTATCACACAGGTGCAAGGGGGCTGGTAAACTAGGGGATTTGGGAAGAAGGGTAGAATACAAATATTGGTGAGCACCATTCCTCATTTCCCATCCTGCCTCCCATCTGAAGGTGAATTTCTTTCTATAAATCAAGAAGAAAAAAAACAAAACAAAACAAAACAAAACCATGGATGGGGCTAAGATGTTGCATTACAGAAGAGGAAAGAAATAGAACAGAGACCATAATGGAAGAGCCATTACAACTGGAGAGAAAACTAATCATTAACAAAAAAATAATGAAGCACCTACCAAAAGTGGATAATGAGTCAAGGACACAGGAAACCCAGACAAAGACACAGATCTCTGGCTTTGAAATTAATGGTCTTGTCTTAGATTTTCCTTCCAACTCTGTTTGGTAAATTTTACTAAATTACTTAACACTTAATGAGAAGAAGGATTCTCTGAAAGCTTTCCTACTTCTATACAACCTCCAGATCTGACTTTTTATTACATAAATGTATAAAATACGCCATATGTTTGCTTCAAAGCTTGTAATTATTTTAAGCTGGTAAGTTTTCACCCAAAATCTTGTACCAGGGATGCCGATGAGAGGATTTTCCTGTAACCGGTCAACTCTTTATAGCATCTATGTCAGGTAGTAAGGGAATAAATGCAATAATGTTCAGCTTGAGATTTGGTAGATTCATAGGAGGAAAATGCCTGACATCAATGTTTACATAACCACTCAGAGATATGGTGTCAACACATTCAAATATCTCTGCTCAAACTTTTTTCCTTACAATAATTTCTATGAAGTTTTCTAATCTTCAAAAAAACATAATTCTACAGTATTTATTTTAGCAGAGCATATACCCCAAAGAAACATTGTGCTTGGTGAGTTTAAAAGCTTGTCTCTCACAGCTCTGTGCTTCTGTCCTGCTAAGTTTTGGTGAAGTTTTCTTAAGCCACTTTTTAAGTGACTTAACTTACTATTTATTTTATTGAAAAATATATTTTTTTATAAAGTGCATTCCCATAGTGCCAGATTCCAGAGCGATGAGAATATACAGTGAAAAAAAAAACCTCCCTTACAGGAGTGCTGATGCATAGGGGCACTTGCACCCCAATGTTTATAGCAGCACTTTCAACAATAGCCAAATTATGGAAAGAGCCTAAATGTCCATCAACTGATGAATGGATAAAGAAGATGTGGTTATATATACAATGGAATACTACTTGGCAATGAGAAAAAATGAAATCCTGCCATTTGTAGCAAGGTGGATGGAACTGGAGGGTATTATGATAAGTGAAATAAATCAGGCAGAGAAAGACAGATATCATATGTTTTCACTCATATGTGGATCCTGAGAAACTTAACAGAAGACCATGGGGGAGAGGAAGGGGGGAAAAAAGTTACAGAGAGGGAGGGAGGCAAACCATAAAAGACTCTTAAATACTGAGAACAAACTGAGGTTGATGAGGGGTGAGGGAGAGAAGAAAGTGGGTGACAGGCATTGAAGAGGGCACCTGTTGTTGTATGGAAACCAATTTGACAATAAATTACATTTAATATTAAAAAAAGAAAAAAGAAGAAAACCTCTCACTAGCCATCTAGTTTCTCTCCCCAGTGCATCATTGCTGAATTTATTGTCTGTCCTTCTAGAGACATTTTAATAACTGGAGATGGCCATTAGCAAACTAATGCTTAAACATCAATCTCTTCTCAACTATTCTTTCAGAAAGGGACAGCAGTTTGGGGTTGTAGTTGTTTTTTTTGTTTGTTTATTTTTTGTTTTTGTTCTGTTTTTACAGCTATCCTAACACAAAGTGAAACTGCCTGTGAAATATAATCTTAATTTTTTCTTTATCTATCTGACTGGTTCATTTGGGAAAAAAATTTCTTTAGCAGGTAACAGTGGTCCACTCCAAAAACTTTCCTACATGTTCTATGGAAAACCTTTCAGGAATGTCTCCCTAGTTTCACACTACCTATTCTCCCTTTCATGGATTAACAGAATAATTCCAAACCAAGAGCATTTGGCATTTGGATAATAAGATCCATCCCTTTTGCAATCAGTAGAGGACAGATATATGTATACAAACATGCACATACATATACATACTGTGTATGTGTATATAAATACATATATACATATATGTGTTTATAGATATGGGATTTATATATTAATATATATTTATATGCAAAGAGCATATAAAAATATATTTATGTATGAGGTTTATATATATCAGATAAACCTTATTGCTTTCTTACAGCCCCACAAACATAAAACTCATAATTTTTTCAGACTCCATATTAAGTCAAATACATTAATTCCTCAAATACATTAATTCCTCAAACAAATCACAATGCACCCAACACTTTGACAGTCATTGAGGATATTAACTAGAAAAATATATCCTTTCCTTTATGGAGTTTATAGTCTGTAAGTGAAAATCAGAAAATTAAACAAGTAATCAGGTGTATGATAGGGTTAAGGCAGGTTGCTACCTAAGGAAAAAATATTTAAATAAGAGACTAAAATATGAAGAAACAATTAGAGGCAGAGAATAATATTCTAGTCAGAGAAGCTGCATATATGAAGGCCCAGGGACAAAAGAGAGTATCTCAGATTTAAGGAATCATATGAAACATTTTACAGGATTTTGGAGTATAAGAGCGGAGCTGTGAGACAGTAGTGGCCCAAAAAAGAAAATGATAAACTACCTGAGGGCAAAGGACAAGTCATGACAGCTTTACAAGAGTTAAAATTGAGGTACATGATGTAGATAATAAGCAATTTTTCAGGTAAAGGAAATAATATAATAGCAAGACGAAAGACACAGGGATGTGAAGTGACAAGTAACTTGTCCAAGTGTATGTAACTAATATGTAACAATTCCAGGGAAGTTCTACTCCAAAGTCCATATTCCAACCTCATGAACAGACTTGGAACCATTGCAGAACAGCAGTGAAGCATATAGAATGAAAGATTCCTAAAGTAGCTTGTCTGTGTTACACCCTAGTGACAATCAGGATTTGTTTAGATCCTTATCACTTTCCCATTTTATCCTTACAACACCAGCCACTAAGCCTCTCATACAACTCAATAGTAAAAAAATAAATAGCCTAATTTAAAAAGTGGGTAAAAGAATTGAGTAAACATTTTTCCAAAGAAGATATACCAATGGACAATAAGTATATGAAAAGGTGCTGGACATCACTGATCATCAGAAAAATGCAAATGAAAATCACAATTAGACATCACCTCACACCTACTAGAATGGCTATTATCAAGATATGTGAATTCAGCAAAGCTGCAGGATATAAAACCAATGTACAGAAATTGGTTGCATTTCTATACACCAATAATGAAGAAGCAGAAAGAGAAATCAAGGAATCAATCCCATTTACAACTGCACCAAAAAAACCCCATAAGATACCTAGGAATAAACTTAACCAAAGGGGTAAAAGATCTGTATGCTGAAAACTATGGAAAGCTTATGAAAGAAATTTCAGAAAACACAAAGAAATGGAAAAATATTCCATGTTCATGGAGTCGAAGAATATTTTTAAAATGTCCTTACTACCCTAAGCAATCTACATATTCAATGCAATCCCTATCAAAATAACACCAGCATTCTCCACAAAATTAGAACAATTCTAAAATCTTAGAACAAAAAATCCTAAAATTTTCTAGGAAACAGAAAAGATCCCAAATATTCAAAGTAATGTTGAAAAAGAAAACCAAAGCTGGAGGCATCAAAATTCCGTACTTTAAGCTGTATTACAAAGCTATAATCATTATGACAGTATGGTACTGGTACAAAAACAGACACATAGATCAATGGAACAGAATACAGAACTCACAAATGTATGGCTAATGAATCTTTGACAGAGCAGGAAAGAGTATCCAATGTAAAAAGAGTCTCTTCAGAAAATGGTGCTGGGAAAACTGGACAACAACATTCAAATGAATGAAACTGGACCACTTTCTTACACCATCAAAAAATAAACTAAAAGTGGATGAAAGACCTAAATGTGAGACAGGATACCATCAAAATCCTAGAGGAGAAAACAGGCAGCAAACTTTTTGACCTTGGCCACAGCAACTTCTTAGTAGACTTGGCTTTAGAGGCAAGGGAAACAAAAGCAAAAAATGATCTATTGGGACCTCATCAAGATAAAAAGCTTCTGCACAGAGAAAGAAAAAAAATCAACAAAACTAAAAGGAAATCGACAGAATGGGAGAAGATATTTGCAAATGATATATCAGATAAAGGGTTGGTATCCAAAATCTATAAAGAACTTATCAAACGCAACACCCAAAAAACAAATAATCGAGTGAAGAAGTGGGCAGAAGACATGAATAGATACTTTTCCAAGAAGACATCCAGATGGCTAAAAGACACATGAAAATATGCTCAAAATCACTCATCATAAGGGAAATACAAATTAAAACCACAATGAGATACCACCTCACACCTGTTAGAATAGCTAAAATTCATAGACAACAACAGATGTTGGGCAAGGATGCGGAGTAAGGGGAACATCTATGCACTGCTGGTGGGAATGCAAACTGGTGCAGCCACTCTGGAAAACAGTATGGAGGGTCCTCAAAAAATTAAAAATAGAACTACCCTAACAATGCAGCATTTGCACTACTAAGTATTTATTCAAAGGATACAAAAAACTGATTCAAAAGGGCACATGCACCCCAATGTTTATAGCAGCACTATCAACAATAGCCAAATTATGGAAAGAACCTAAATGTCCATCAACTAATGAATGGATAAAGAAGATGTGGTATATGTATACAATGGAATACTATTTCGTGATCTAAAAGAATTAAATCTTGCCATTTGCAATAATGTGGATAGAACTAGAATGTATTATGCTAAGCTAAATAAGTCAAAGAAAGACAAATATATGATTTCACTCATATGTGGTATTTAAGAAACACAACAGATGAACATAGGGGAAGGGAAGGAAAAATAAGATAAAAACAGAGAGAGGGGCAAACTATAACAGACTCTTAAATACAGAGAACAAACTAAGAGTTAGTGGAGAAGGAGGTGGGGTGTATGGGCTAAATGGGTGATGGGCATTAAGGAGAGCACTTGTTGGGATGAGCACTGAGCATTATGTGTGATGAATCACTAAATTGTACTCTGAAAACAATACTACATTGTATGTTAACTAACTTGAATTTAAATAAATAAATTAGGGGCACCTGGGTAGCTCCAATGGTTAAGCGTCCAACTTCGGCTCAGGTCATGATCTTGCAGTTCGTGAGTTCAAGCCCTGAGTCAGGCTCTGTGCTGACAACTCAGAGCCTGGAGCTTGCTTTGGATTCTGTCTCCCTGTCTCTCTCTCTGCCCCTTCCCTGCTCATGCTCTACGTCTCTCAAAAATAAATAAACATTAAATTTTTTTAATAAATACGTTAAAAAAAGATGAGAAATAACAAGCATTGACAAGAATAGAGAAAAGGAAACCCTTGTGCACTGTTGGTGGGAATATAAATCAGTAGAGGCACTATGAAAAACAGTATGGAGTTTCCCCAGAAAATTAAAAATACAAATACCAAACAATCCAATAATCCCACATCTGGCTATATATCCAAAGGAAATGAAATCAGTATCCGGAGAAGATATCTGAAAACCTATTGTCATTGCAGCATTAGTCACAATAGCCAAGGTATTGAAACGAGGTAGGTGTCCATTATTTGATGAATGGATAAAGGAGATGTGATATATTATATAATGCTTTGTATATATGAATATTATCCAGTCATGAGAAAGAAGGAAATGCTGCCATTTGCAACAACATGAATAAAATGAGAGGATATTTTGCTAAGTGAAATAAGACAGACAGAGAAGGACAAATACTATATGCTCTCACTTACATATGAAATCTTAAGAAAAAAAAAAAAAAAAAAGAGCCTAACTCATAGAAACAGAGCAAAATAGTAGTTACCAGGGCCTGAGGCATGGGGGAGATAAGGAAATGCTGGTGCAAAGTTACAAGCCTTTAGTTATAAGATGAATTAAGTTCTGGGGATCTAATGTACTACATAGTGACTACAGTTAATAATAATTGAAATTATCAGAAGTAAGGAGATCTTAAACATTCTCACCACACACATACAAAAGGTAACTATGTGAGGTGATGGATGTGTTAATTAACCATATTGCAGTAATTATTTCACAAGGTATATGTATATAAAATCATCACATTGTATACTTTAAATGTATGCAGTTTTATTTGTCCAATATGACTAAATAAAGCTGAAAAGAAAATTTTAAGTTGCATTAGGCTTTACCAAGGAACTTAAGGAATGATTAGTCGTCCCTATAACCTTTTAAATAGAGAGCACTGAGGCCTGTTACCTGCTGTTTATCTGTTGCTTATTTTTAGCATGTTCTAGTTAGCTGTATAGTCAATAATTTTTAGCAAACACCTATGGTGAGTCCACCACGTTAAGAGCTGTATGGGTATAAAATAAAGTCATCTTCCCTACACTAGAATCATTCCTAATTTAGTGAAGAAGAGATAATATACAAAGCAAATAGAATCAATAATTAGAGAAGATATATTCAAATTATAGACTCAGCAGAGCCAAGTGGAACAATATCACCAAAACATCAAAAACTTGGTAACATTTATCCATTCATCTCTTATTTATAGCTTGGTGAAAGATAGATTTTTAGAACTAGCCTCTAGAATACAATAGACCCAGGAGGGTCTATGTCTCTCTGTCTCTGTCTCTGTCTCTGTCTCTGTCACTCACTTGCTCTTAGAAGTTGGGCAAGTTCCACAAATTTTCTGTACCTCAGTTTCCTCCTTTATAAAATACAATTAATAACAATGTCTAATTAATCAAGTGAAGATTAAAAGATATAATGCATATAAAATACTTATCATAATATCTGATACAATATAACCCAAATTATTTTTCATCAAATATTTACTGGGGGATTTAATAGGTACAGACTCTCACATTATGCCAAGAACACAAAGATGAATCAAATAACACTGGACTGTTAAATTACCTGTAAATAATTCTACCACGGTAATGTTTGAATCAGACATAACTTCTGCATTCAGGTTTCTATAACTCGTAAGCTAATCATGAATTCTGCTAAATTCTTCAAGTGTTGAGAATAAGAATGATTCAATGTTGAGAGGGCAACTGAAAGAACAGCCTTAAATTAGACCTTTTCAAGGAGAAGAATTAGCCTCCTTGTTCTTATTCAAAATATAAAGCAATCAATCTTTCATGGCACTCAAAATCTCTCATAACCAGTACCTCCTAGCACCCACAAATTATTGGTTTAAAATTTAGATTATTCAAAAGAGGCTAGTCCCTGTAGATATATTTGAACATAAAAACAAGAAACCATCTTGAACCAAAAAAAAAAAAAAAAATTGCCTTAAGTCCTTACATGCTACACAGTTCTTCCCTGCAGAAGCAAATCACAATGTGCAAAACTGACACTGCGTTAGTGGGGGGAGGGGGGACAACACGACTATGATATATGCTAACCATATATTTATATGTCTCTGCCTATACAGGGAATGTTCTTTGTTGTTTGTTTTCATTTACATGGAATCACTAGAAGCACACATATAAGACAAGAAAACTAACATAATGCATAATAGGTCTCAGGGTAGATATAAGGAATTCAAAGCAGTATGTATGTCAATACAGGAAAGCTGAACTGAGAATATTCTGACACACATATTTCTTATCCACCTTCTCAATCAAAATCTTTAGCAGAGAAGTAATTTTAACAATACCCTCACATATTATTATAAATAAGCACAGACCATTACTGATCATAAATACTTACTTGATGAATATAAACATAATAAATAGCTAACTGTTATTATTAACTGCTATAACTCAATCTAGAGACAATTGGCTCCACCTTTTATATGTATTAACTCATTTAATTCTTGTAATAATATAAACTGGGTTCCATTATTATCCATACTTTACATATACACGAAACAAGCATTGAAAGAATAAGTAACTTGACCAAGGCTATAGAGTCAGTTTCCTGATTTGTAAGTAGTAATGGTAACAAACATGTTAATAACAGTGTTTTACCATTTACAATGTCATCCTGAGTATATTTTTCTCTCTAACCCTCAAAACACCCTTAAGATCAATAATGAAGTTATTAGCTTATCTGTTTCACAAATGAAGTCACTTCAGAAGTTTTATAACTAGAGCTCAAGCCAGGTCTTCTGACCATGTTTTCATTTTCTTTGCACTCTGGTTTCAAAAGTTCCTTTCAATCCCAATGTTCTATTATCCTATGAAATTGTAAAAACCCTTTTTATATATAAATATATACATAGCTTACATAGCACTTATTTCCATTATGAACCCTTTTTCTGAGTATGTCACATATATTTTAACACATTTAATCCTTACAACCCCATGGGTACACACTATTATTATCCCACATTATAGATGAGAAAACTAAGAAACCAAGAGGTAAGCAGGGGTACCTGAGTGGCTCAGTCGGTTAAGTGTCTGACTTCAGCTCAGGTCATGATCTCAGGATTCATGGGTTCGAGTCCTGCATCGGGTTCTGTGCTGACAGCTTAGCAGCTGGAGCTGCTTCAGATTCTGTGTCTCCCTCACTCTCTATCCCTCCCTGGCTCACACTGTGTCTGTCTCTCTCTCTCAAATACAAATAAACATTAAAAACAAATTTTTTTAATAAAAACAAAAAACAAGGAACCAAGAGGTAGTTAATTTGTTTAGCAAAGTATTTGTACAGCTAGCAAATGGCAGGGCTAGGATTCAAACCCAAGTAGCTGTACTCCAGAAACTGCTCTTAACCATCACATGGCCCCATAAACCATTATATTAAATGCTCTCACAGAAAAAAAAAAAACAAACTCGAGTGATTTGTTTTAAAAATAAAGAAAGAATAACATTTAAAATAACATGTCTGGGGCACCTGGTGGCTCAGTCAATTAAGCAGCTGACTTGATTTCGGTTCAGGTCATGATCTCATGGTTCACAGGGTTAAGCCTCCAGTGGAGGTCTGCACTCAAGGTGCACAGAGGCTTAGGATTCTCTCTCCTTCTCTCTCTCTCTCTGCCCCTCCCCTGCTCATGTGTGCATGTGCACTCACTCTCTCAAAATAAAGTTTTAAAAAATAAAAAATAAATAAAATAAAATAAAATAAAATAAAATAAAATAAAATAAAATAATGTCTGACGTAAAACACTGTCTAGAAGGTGAGGTGAATAAATAAATCAATAAATATTTACTGAATGTTTGCTTTGGGCAGACATTATATTAAGCACTGCTGAGAATATAAACAAGTTACATCCCTGTTCTTAAAAGGAGTTTATAGTCTAGTTGGGGAGAATAAGACTACATATATAAAGTAAACAAATAAAATTGGGACAATCATTGTTTATTCATTCATACACAATATAAATATCAAGTGTGTAATACAGATAATAAATGCTATAGAAAACTGCTAAGACATGGAATGTAAAACCTAAGCAAAATAAATCATAAACAGGAAAGTCTTAATGCAGCTTTAACCAAAAAACAAAAATTGAGGTTGATTCTTATGAAAATATCATCTTTTTCATAGAGAAATACAAAATTTAGCAACATGTTTACCCTAAACCTCATCAATCCTTTCTAAAAAAATTACATTTAGATCAATATTTATAGCAACAAAGAGTATAAGAGATGACAAATGTCTGACATCTTTTACATAGACTTAAATTCTTTTAAACACCTGATTACTGAAGAGTTATCTATAAAATTTAATGAAATGCTTAGTTGCTAGATAAAACAATATGCTATATTATTTCTTGAAAAGACGAGCACTTTGTATCTATAATATTGATAATATAGCACACTCTGCAATGTCCAAAGAAAGCATTCAACCTTACGTATTCCTTCCCTTTTAGGTCAAGAAGTATAAGAGTACCTGCCTCCTCTTGCAATATCCTCTTCTGGGTGGATTTTACAGTATTTATAGCATTTACATGATAAATACAAGGTCCATTAGGAACAAAAACAAAGACCAGGTGGCAATGGAATCATTGAACATCATTAACAAACATCACCCTACTTACTCATTTTGATATTACTTGTGCTGCCAGTTAATTATATTTAGATAAGAAAACAACAATGTACACAGAAAAAAAAAATCTAACCATACTGAGAAAAAAATTTAAATGAATCACACTTGGGTATGGAAATCCACTACAAAAGGGTAGAAGTTACAGGAGAAACTTCTGTAACAAGGGGGGAATAATCTGTCAGAATCTCTTAAACTAAAGGACTTTTTCATGTAAGAAACATTTAAAAAGCACTTGCTACTATGCTAGGTGCATTGAAATGTGGAGAAAAAAGACATAGTCTTTGACATTCATATTTGAACCATTTATATTTAGGTTCAATTTTATTGAGAAAAACATTATAAGCATTATAATGGAGATTGGTCCCTCCAAGAGGAATATATGAGAATGAAGAAAAAGCGAGTAACCCTCTAGAGAAATGAGAGAAGGTGTAAATGAAAGGATGGCTATACATGGCATATTGAAGCTTGAGTAAAAAATGACCACATGGAAAGGAGGAAGGCAGGAAAAATAAATCCTGGAATTACACCAGACTTTTCTCCAACAAAGGAGACAGTGTATTTCCAAGTGGCCAAAATGAATGAATTTTCCTTCTTAATAACAAAAATTTTCTGTAAAAGACTAATATCGGCTAATCTGTTAAAATGACTTCTGCATTTTCAAATATCTTAAATCTATCTATCAATCATCTTCAGATTAGTCAAAAATCTAGTGCATTAAAAAATGTAAAGGATGCTATCCTCCTGACCACCACTGCCATCACTGCACTCCACTGGTAAAAATACTATGTAGGTAAAATTCACAAATGTATTGATAAAATGAAAATTTAAGATTTAAAAGTACAGATTCTTTATGAGACATTATCTGCAGCAAATATACAGCTGCAGCAGCATGCTATTCTTTATTGTGATGCAAGTCACAACTATATCCTTACTGTAAGGACTATGTTTAGACTAGTCAGAATCTCATTTTTTTTTTATATAAATGATAGGACTGATAATACTCAGAAGAGGATTGTAGTTTTCCTAATAAGGGGATGCAGAAGTCTCTTAGAAATAGATTGCTGCACACTTTTTTTAGTTTATTTATTTATTCATTTATTTATTTATTGAGAGAGAGAGAGAGAGAGAGAGAGAGAGAGAGAGAGAGAGAATCCTAAGCAGGCTACATGCTGTCAGGACAGAGTCCAACACAGGGCTCAATCTCACGAACTGTGAGATCATGACCTAAGCTGAAATCAAGAGTCAGATGCTCAGTCAAATGAGCCACCCAGGTGCCCCTAGATTGCTGCACACTTAATCAAAAAGGCTTACACTCTGCAAAAGCAAAAGAGGATGGCAAGTATGGAAAGGTCCTCTCTAGCACTGATCCTCTGGGGAAGCCAATTTGAAGAAAAGGACAAAACTGGAATTCCTTCAGGACAGCCCCTCAACACTACAATATGCAAATTCCCTACAGACATCATGAAGTCACTGGGCAACCTTCCATCAAATGTATATATATATATATTTTTTATTATATGAAATTTATTGTCAAATTAGTTTCCATACAACACCCAGTGCTCATCCCAAAAGATGCCCTCTTCAATGCCCATCACCTACCCTACCCTCCCTCTCACTCCCCATCAACCCTCAGTTTGTTCTCAGTTTTTAAGAGTCTCTTATGCTTTGGCTCTCTCCCACTCTAACCTCTTTTTTTTTTCCTTCCCCTCCCCCATGGGTTTCTGTTAAGTTTCTCAGGATCCACATAAGAGTGAAAACATATGGTCTGTCTTTCTCTGTATGGCTTATTTCACTTAGCATCACACTCTCCAGTTCCATTGACGTTGCTACAAAGGGCCATATTTCATTCTTTCTCATTGCCACGTAGTACTCCATTGTGTATATAAACCACAATTTCTTTATCCATTCATCAGTTGATGGACATTTAGGCTTTTTCCACAATTTGGCTATTGATGAGAGTGCTGTTATAAACATTGGGGTACAAGTGCCCCTATGCATCAGCACTCCTGTATCCCTTGGGTCAATTCCTAGCAGTGCTACTGCTGGGTCACAGGGTAGGTCTATTTTTAATTTTTTTAGGAACCTCCACACTGTTTTCCAGAGTGGCTGCACCAGTTTGCATTCCCACCAACAGTGCAAGAGGGTTCCCGTTTCTCCACATCCTTGCCAGCATCTATAGTCTCCTGATTTGTTCATTTCGACCACTCTGACTGGCGTGAGGTGATATCTGAGTGCAGTTTTGATTTGTATTTCCCTGATGAGGAACAACGTTGAGCATCTTTTCATGTGCCTGTTGGCCATCCGGATGTCTTCTTTAGAGAAGTGTCTATTCATGTCTTCTGCCCATTTCTTCACTGGATTATTTGTTTTTCGGGTGTGGAGTTTGGTGAGCTCTTTATAGATTTTGGATACTAGCCCTTTGTCCGATATGTCATTTGCAAATATCTTTTCCCATTCCGTTGGTTGCCTTTTAGTTTTGTTGATTGTTTCCTTTGCAGTGCAGAAGCTTTTTATCTTCATGAGGTCCCAATAGTTCATTTTTGCTTTTAATTCCCTTGCCTTTGGGGATGTGTCAAGTAAGAAATTGCTGCAGCTGAGGTCAGAGAGGTCTTTTCCTGCTTTCTCCTCTAGAGTTTTGATGGTTTCCTGTCTCACATTCAGGTCCTTTATCCATTTGAGTTTATGTTTGTGAATGGTGTGAGAAAGTGGTCTAGTTTCAACCTTCTGCATGTTGCTGTCCAGTTCTCCCAGCACCATTTGTTAAAGAGACTGTCTTTTTTCCATTGGATATTCTTTCCTGCTTGGTCAAAGATTAGTTGGCCATACTGTTGTGGGTCTAGTTCTGGGGTTTCTATTCTATTCCATTGGTCTATGTGTCTGTTTTTGTGCCAATACCATGCTGTCTTGATGATTACAGCTTTGTAGTAGAGGCTAAAGTCTGGGATTGTGATGCCTCCTGCTTTGGTCTTCTTCTTCAAAATTACTGTGGCTATTTGGGGCCTTTTGTGGTTCCATATGAATTTTAGGATTGCTTGTTCTAGCTTCGAGAAGAATGCTGGTGAAATTTTGATTGGGATTGCATTGAATGTGTAGATAGCTTTGGGTAGTACTGACATTTTGACAATATTTATTCTTCCAACCTATAAGCACGGAATGTTTTTCCATTTCTTTGTATCTTCTTCATAAGCTTTCTATAGTTTTCAGCATATAGATCTTTTACATCTTTGGTTAGATTTATTCCTAGGTATTTTATGCTTCTTGGTGCAATTGTGAATGGGATCAGTTTCTTTATTTGTCTTTCTGTTCCTTCACTGTTAGTGTATAAGAATGCAACTGATTTCTGTACATTGATTTGGTATCCTGCAACTTTGCTGAGTTCATGTATCAGTTCGAGCAGACTTTTGGTGGAGTCCATTGGATTTTCCATGTATAATATCATGTCATCTGCAAAAAGTAAAAGCTTGACTTCATCTTTGCCAATTTTGATGCCTTTGATGTCCTTTTGTTGTCTGATTGCTCATGCTAGAACTTCCAACACTATGTTAAACAACAGCGGTGAGAGTGGGCATCCCTGTCGTGTTCCTGATCTCAGGGGAAAAGCTCTCAGTTTTTCCCCATTGAGGATGATGTTAGCTGTGGGCTTTTCATAAATGGCTTTTATGATGTTTAAGTATGTTTCTTCTATCCCGACTTTCTCGAGGGTTTTTATTAAGAAACGTTGCTGAAATTTGTCAAATGCTTTTTCTGCATCGATTGACCAGGATCATATGGTTCTTATCTTTTCTTTTATTAATGTGATGTATAATGTTGATTGATTTGTGAATGTTGAACCAGCCCTGCATCCCAGGAATGAATCCCACTTGATCATGGTGAATAATTCTTTTTATATGCCGTTGAATTCGATTTGCTAGTATCTTATTGAGAATTTTTGCATCCATATTCATCAGGGATATTGGCCTGTAGTTCTCTTTTTTTTACTGGGTCTCTGTCTGGTTTAGGAATCAAAGTAACACTGGCTTCATAGAATGAGTCTGGAAGTTTTCCTTCCCTTTCTATTTCTTGGAATAGCTTGAGAAGGATAGGTATTATCTCTGCTTTAAATGTCTGGTAGAACTCCCCTGGGAAGCCATCTGGTCCTGGACTCTTATTTGTTGGAAGATTTTTGATAACTGATTCAATTTCTTTGCTGGTTATAAGTCTGTTTAAGTTTTCTATTTCCTCCTGATTGAGTTTTGGATGTGTATGGGTGTTTAGGAATTTGTCCATTTCTTCTAGGTTGTCCAGTTTGTTGGCATATAGTTTTTCATAGTATTCCCTGATAATTGCTTGTATTTCTGAGGGATCGGTTGTAATAATTCCATTTTCATTCATGATTTTATCTATTTGGGTCATCTCCCTTTTCTTTTTGAGAAGCCTGGCTAGAGGTTTATCAATTTTGTTTATTTTTTCAAAAAACCAACTCTGGGTTTCATTGATCTGCTCTACAGTTTTTTTAGATTCTATATTGTTTATTTCTGCTCTGATCTTTATTATTTCTCTTCTTCTGCTGGGTTTAGGGTGTCTTTGCTGTTCTGCTTCTATTTCCTTTAGGTGTGCTGTTAGATTTTGTATTTGGGATTTTCCTTGCTTCTTGAGATAGGTCTGGATTGCAATGTATTTTCCTCTCAGGACTGCCTTTGCTGCATCCCAAAGCATTTGGATTGTTGTATTTTCACTTTCATTTGTTTCCATATATTTTTTAATTTCCTCTCGAATTGCCTAGTTGACCCACTCATTCTTTAGTATGGTGTTCTTTAACCTCCATGTTTTTGGAGGTTTTCCAGACTTTTTCCTGTGGTTGATTTCAAGCTTCATAGCATTGTGGTCTGAAAGTATGCATGGTATGATCTCAATTCTTGTATACTTATGAAGGGCTGTTTTGTGACCCAGTATGTGATCTATCTTGGAGAATGTTCCATGTGCACTCGAGAAGAAAGTATATTCTGTTGCTTTGGGATGCAGAGCTGTGCTTCTGCGGATCCATCCCTCCGGCAGCAGGTCTGACTCCTTCCCAGTGCCGCAGGGCCCCTCCTGAAGCGGATCACTGAAGGAAAAGCGAGCTGAGCCTCCCCCTCCCGCCCCAGTGCACCTTGCCGATCCACCCCAGCTAATACGCCAGATCCTCAGCACCACAAGCCTGGCAATGTGCAAGTAGCCCAGATGGGCCACGCCACCCCACAGTGAATCTCACTCTTAGGAGATGGGAAGAGAAGGTACACACCAGTCTGACTGCGGCCCCAGCGGTGGGCTGGGGGCAGACATCAGGTCTGACTGCAGCCCCACCCACCAACACAAGTTATTCAAGACAGCACAGGGGAAGTGCCCTGCAGTTCCACACCACTCCAGGGACTATCCAAAATGACAAAACAGAAGAATTCCCCTCAAAAAATCTCCAGGAAATAACAACAGCTAACGAACTGATCAAAAAAGGAATTAAACAATGTAACAGAAAGTGAATTTAGAGTAGTAGTCATAAAATTAATCGCTGGGCTTGAAAACAGTATAAAGGACAGCAGAGAATCTACAGAGATCTACAGAGATCAAGGGACCAAGGAATAGCCAGGAGGAGCTTAAAATGCTATAAATGAGCTGCAAAATAAAATGGAGACAACCACAGCTCGGACTGAAGAGGCAGAGGAGAGAATAGGTGAACTAGAAGATAAAATTATGGAAAAAGAGGAAACTGAGAAAAAGATAAAAAAAATCCAGGAGTATGAGGGGAAAATTAGAGAACTAAGTGATGCACTAAAGAGAAATAATCTACGCATAATTGGTATTCCAGAGGAAGAAGAGAGAAGGAAAGGTGCTGAAGGTGAACTTGAAGAAATAATAGCTGAGAACTTCCCGGATCTGGGGAAGGAAAAAGGCATTGAAATCCAAGAGGCACAGAGAACTCCCTTCAGATGTAGCTTGAATCGATCTTCTGCCGACATATCATAGTGAAACTGGCAAAATACAAGGATAAAGAGAAAATTCTGAAAGCAGCTAGGGATAAACGTGCTGTAACATATAAAGGGAGACCGATAAGACTCGTGACCCATCTCTCTACTGAAACTTGGCAGTCCAGAAAGGAATAGCAGGAAATCTTCAATGTGATGAACAGAAAAAAATATGCAGCTGAGAATCCTTTATCCAGCAAATCTGTCATTTAGAATAGAAGGAGAGATAAAGGTCTTCTCAAACAAACAAAAACTGAAGGAATTCATCACCACTAAACCAGCCCTACAAGAGATCTTAAGGGGGATCCTGTGAGACAAAGTACCAGAGACATTGCTATAAGCATGAAACCTATGGACATCACAATGACTCTAAACCCATATCTTTCTATAATAACACTGAATGTAAATGGACTAAATGCGCCAGCCAAAAGACATAGGGTATCAGAATGGATAAAAAAATAAGACCCATCTATTTGCTGTCTACAAGAGACTCATTTTAGACCTGAGGACACCTTCAGATTAAAAGTGAGGGGATGGAGAACTATTTATCAAACTACTGGAAGTCAAAAGAGAGCTAGACTTTATATTAAAGGTTGTAACAAGAGATGAAGAAGGGCATTATAATAATTACAGGGTCTATCCATCAGGAAGAGCTAACAATTATAAATGTCTATGCGCCGAATACGGGAGCCCCCAAATATATAAAATAATTACTCACGAACATAAGCAACCTTATTGATAAGAATGTGGTAATTGCAGGGGACTTTAACACCCCACTTACAACAATGGATAGATCATCTAGACACATGGTCAATAAAGAAACAAGGGCCCTGAATGATACATTGGATCTCTCTGTCTCTTAAAAATAAACATCAAAAAAATGTTTTTTAAAATCACTTAATCTTACTACCATTCTAAGTATTCTTTTCCAAGTAACTCGTTGAGGAAATTCTCAATTAATATAGATGTGGTTTCAAAATTCTAGTCTTAGCCTGATCCCTTGGGGAGGCCTGGTACAGGAATTAGACCACAGAGTTTGTTCCACCCAGAGGCAAGAGTACTGGGCTATTTCACCCCCACATCAGATAGTCCCTGGCTGCAAGCTGTAGATGGGGAAAAGGAAGGAAGAAAAAAAGGGTATATCCTCCCCGGAATCTCCAAGCAAAGTGACCCCCCCTTGAAATCCTCAGAAAAAGGATGAAGGTATATGCTGTTAATGGCCAACACCAGTAGTAGCCAGAAGATGAATACAAATCCAACTAAAGGGAATCTGGGCAAGGCTCCAATAACATCTGATATATCTGCCAAGTGTTTAGCCAACTTTTGCTTGGATACTTACAGTGAGAAAGAACTCACCATCACATGCCCTTCTCCACATAACAAGGCAGCCCATTACAATCCTTGGATGGCTTAGAAACAAAAGTCTTCCTCTTGTTGGATGTGGGGGAATAAAAGGAGGTCATTCCAGGACAGCATATGCAAAGACCCAGAGTATAAAAAAGCATAATGGTATGTATTGTTGTTTAGCTAGTACTAAGATTTCAGATGTGAAAGTATAAAGTGACAAGATGGTCTAGGAAGATGGCTATAGGCCAGATAGCTAGATAATGAAAGACCTACATGCCTCATCAAGGACTTGTGATGATGTTATAAGATACCACTAAATGTATTTTAGCAGAAAAGGGAAATGATCATCTCCTTTATAAAGCCCATTCTGTAGTGGCCCTCTTGGCGCAGTGGGCAGCACGTCAGTCTCATAAAGCCCATTCTGGAAGCAATGCAGAGAGCAATGCTACCTCATTATGTTAACTTTATGGGCTTTCACATCTGTGTTTCCTCTGGACTATCAGCTCTTCAAGGACAGAAACCTTGCCTTATTTATCCTTTTATTCTGAGTACCTAAAACAATAAATGTTTATACAACCGAAATGAACTGATCAGAAGGAAGAGAAATCATTACAACAACCCCAAATGAGGGATGTTAAAGGTCCAAATCAAGAGTGAGCAAACCATAACCCATAGGCCTAATCCAGCCTAACACTTCTTTTTGTAAGTAAAATTCTACTGGAATACAGCCACAGCAATTTGTTCACATACTGTCTATAGTTGCAGTCATGAAAGTTGAATAACTGCAACAGAGACCATATGGCCTACAAACCTAAATAGTATCTGCCCCTTTATAGAAAAGGTCTGCTGACCCCTGGACTAAACTGAAACCGTAGTCATATAAATGAATAGGTGAGATGGATAGAAATGATACTTAGGAGAAAAAAATCAATTGGAGTAGCCACTACTCATTGCTCTTAGTTCTCTTTCTTGGTATTATGTACACATTAGAGACCCGCATTATAAATATGTATAAAAAGCTTACAAGTATCCCAAAATATCTTTTCATAATTCCTATTAATTTGTCAAAGTTAAATTGAACTATCATTTCCATAAAGTTCCTTATACTCTAAAGAACACACAGGGTAGTTCATTTACCACCAGGCCTACAGATCCAAAACAGAAACTATCCTGTTTGGTCCACTTAAACTAAGACAGTCCTACAGTAATGGGACAGTATCAGCCCTGGGGTCTCTTATATAAATCTTCTAAAAGGCTCCCAACCTCTAAATCATTGCCACATTCTGGTCTTCAGAGATGGCCTAAATCTTTTTCACCTCATTAAGCTGCTCTGCACCAGAGTCCTCTAAAAACTTTTCATCTGAAAAGTCCCCATAAGGCCTGAAATTTCTTTTCCCTTCTCTATGTGGTTGGAACATAAAAGATTGCAATTCAAAGAAAAAGTAAAGAACTGTCATGGTCCTTTTTGTTGGCATTAATCTCTGAATAGCGGATTTAGGGTGACTTTTTTTTTTCAGTTCGTGGTTCTCCACTTCCTGTTTGAATATACACTACAAAGCCTCAGTGAAATGTATTTATAGGACACAGTGAGCCAGTTGCTATGTCTTTTGTATCAGGACTTGAAAGATAAAGGCAGGCTCCTTTCTTAAAAAAAAAAAAAAAAAAAAAAAGCAATCTGCAGCCATAGAAACATCTAATCTTAGTCATAGCACCAACACCCCCAGATGGGCAAAAAAAAGATGATTTAGATTAAAAGTTGCTCATAAAAATGGATTTTTAAACATCACACCTTGAATAACAAACCAATGAGGAAAACTTTTCCTAACTTACATAGAATTTAAGAAAAATGAAAGAACAAATGATGTATTGGTACTTTTATATTTGAAGATTATTTACCTCAAATATTTAGTTGCTGTAATTATTTGGAAGCAAGTAAAATGTCGACCACACATCATACAATAGAATGTTTTTCAAATTAATTAAATATATAAGTGTGAAAACAAGAGTAAAAATATAAAACCAGAAGAAAAAGTATGTAAATATTTCTGATTTCAGAGTGGAGAAGGATTCTTTAAGAATGTGACTAAAAGAGTCACATCTGAAAGACAAAGTGATAGATTTCAACATATAAAACTTAAGACTTCTGGATATATTAAAACAGAATATTCAAATTTTAAAAGCAAGTAACCAACATTTGGAAAATGTTTCAATGGCGATGACTAGAAGTTTCATTTTTTTTCTACAAGAAGAAACACATGAAAACATAATTTTAAAAAATAAGCATAGAATATGAGGATATGCATGAAGAAAAAAATGACCAATAAATATATGAAAATATTCTCAGTCTTGCATATAATCAAATAAATATAAATAAAAACAGCAAAAAACTACCTCTTTTGCCTGTATATAAGCAAAGATATTTATTTCAAAGATAGTATACAGATATAGTAGTTCAAATGTTTTTGGTTGCAAATAATAGAAAACCAATTCGAGGTAATTTAAACAGTGAAAAATTAGTAGACCCTCAAAATTTTCTAAATCCATAGAGAGGTTTGCCTTCGGGCATGGTATAATCAGTAATCAAGCTCCAATTCCCTATACTTTTTTTGGATCTGGTCTATTTCTCAGCATTGTGCTAAAGCTGGCTACCCTCATGAAGGCAAAATGGTGACAGTAATTACAGGAGTTGGCTTTGTACTATACCATTCAGGAAAAAAAAAAAAAGAGAGTATCTCTTCTATCAGGCAGCTCAGTCCTGGCATTCACTTTGATTGGATAAATTTAGATCATATTTCCAATCCTTGACCAATCATAGCCAAGGAAATGGTACCCTCTAATTTGAGTTAAATGTCCATGTCTGAACCAATCACTGTGGCAAGAGAAATAAAAGTTTGATAATTAACTTAAAGCATTCAGAGTCCATTCTTGGTATTCAAGGTGGGGTAAATTCTCTTCAAGTCATGTAGCTGATACTTAATGCAGGAAGAGGAATAGACTAGCAACACTGACAATGTATACAGAAACAAGCTCAGTTAGGCACAGTGCATGGAGCAATAAATTACTGAAATATTTTTAAGAAAATTGGACTATAAATATCAAAGCCTTAAAAATGTATACACCACATTTTTTTCTAGAATTCCAGATGTTAAAATTTATCCTAAGGGAATAATCATAGTACATAGAAAGATATATTATGTTGGTTTAGGGTTATCAAAAATTAACATCCAAGAATGGAAAATTAGTTAAATAAATATGACATATATGATAAATAACTCGTAATAGAATAGTGCAGAAGAATATTTACTGACATATAAAACTAATCAAGATATATTGCTAAATCATTAAAACCAACAGTATAATCCATGTTCATTACTTGTTTTTAAATTCTGAACAACCTGTTTTGAGATATCCAAAAGTCTTAAGAGATTATCCTATTTTTGTAAACTATATATACATATAGGTACACATTGAAAAAGACATATCAAAATGTAAATAGTTGTTACCTCTGGATAGAACAATTATAGTTTTTGTTTATTTTTCATAATTTTCTGTATTTTATAAATTTCCTTAATGCTTATGAACTATTCTAGTAATGAAAAAAAATCATGTTTAAAACAAATAATTACAAATAATAGTTAAAACAGTTTGAAGGAAATAATTAAACAAATCTACATTTTGAAAAGATTTAATGGGAACTGTGACTTTAAGAACGTGTTAGTGAAAAATTCCGAAAGTTCTCAACTGCAGGTTGAGAAAAAGCCCACATAAAAGCAGAGTTCTACAAATAAAATCTTTAAATAATCTGCATCTTATCCCTGGAGGAGCAACAGCATGAAGCCACCCTTTAGTTGTACAGCTTTAGCCCACCTGAGCTTAATGCTAAGCTTAACGCTGATTTTATCCATAATGACTCTTCTACCCTCTGGGGAAAAGCTTAGGGTAAACAAAGAAATATAAAACCTCCCAAGAGGGCTTTCCAACTCCCTGATGAATCCTTTTTTGAGAACAGGCCCAAATATTCATATTTATACATCAGTGCAAGTAAAGGCTAATGACCCAAAATTGCACTATATGTAGCTCCAAATGTACTATATGTAGCTTCAACTTTCACGTAATTGTTTCAGAGAGCAAATAATGTGGGTCTGGCCTATGTGAAAATATGTGTACACTAGGCTATAAGAATAATCATCTAAATTTAATGTGATCATTTTTAAAAGTCAGTTAAACTATAAACGTATTGGCTCCATCTATTGATGTATTATATAGGCACAGACCATAGAAGCTAAATATGCATCATCTCAAAGAGAGCTAGAAAACTGAAAATACATAGTCCTGTATGATGTGAGAGGATTCAACGCATATATGCTATCTACACATAGCTGATCCTAACTCCATTGCTATAGAACGTACACTATGCTTCAGTCAACATACTACTACAAAAATAGACCAAAAACAAATCAGCAAGTAAAGGAGAGAAAAGAGCACAAGGTATCAAGGGAAAGTTTCCTTTTCTGATTTCTGATTTAAGAAAGCAAAGTTTAAGGCATTCATTCATTCAACATCCAATTAATGTTTCTACAGGATACAGAAGTGAATTAAGTGAACAAAAATCCCTGCTTCATGGAACATTCTACTGGATATATATTCTACATATGCTTCTTTTCCCGCTTGCCTTAATACTCAGAGAATGAAAATGAAATTGGGTATCCAAGAGAGGCTGGCAAGGATTGAAGGACAGGTACCTTTGGCTAAGAAGAAAGCTTGGAGAGCCCATCCTATCTGAATTCTGGAGAGAGGAAGAGGGAAAAACAAGTCTGTTGTCAAAATCAGAACCAGAAATTTGTCTTTGGTGTCCCCTTCCACCTTTCTATCATAACCCTCCCCTATTTACTGGGTCCTCTCTTTCATATTCCTCAATACCAACCATTTTTTCAGATGCCCCAGTCAATAGTGGATGAGAAAAGAATGAGTAATGCTATATAGATTTTCTCCCTATGGATGCTGTTGTACCTATCAGTGTCTGATCCACATGGAGACTACTAAGGGAGGAAGGGATGGATGGATGCTTTCATGGATGCATAGATTAGTAAGTAAAAACATAAGTGATGAAAAAGTGAAAAAATAAGTGAAGGCATAAACAAAAGAATGATTAGATTCTATAGAGGAAAAGACTTAAAGGTGCTCATAGGAACCTCATGAAGTCAGAAATTGTAAAGATGCGAAAAAAATAAAAAGATATCATACCCCAAAGATGTGACTGAGGTGACAGAATCCAGGAGGGGGAAAAAAAACAAACAAAACAATAAATACAATTATAAAACTAAGCCCCAGTAAAAAAGAAAAAAATCAAAGCACCTCTTAACGATAAGCAAGGGAGCCAGAGGGGAGGTCAGAGGATCAGTTCTGACTGCAATCTTGAATCCTGATGCAGTAAGAATATCTCTGCTTCTGAAAACAGCAGGCTCTGAAAGGCTTCATTTAAAGTGGTATTAGGGATTTATGCATAGAAGTATGCATAGAACTCTTCAGAAGGGCTCAAACATTGTATACTCCAAACTGAGATGAATTCTAACCATTTATAAAAGATCTCTATTATTTTTTATTTAAATTTAAAACCACAAATAAAAAGAAATTAAAAGCATCCATAATATTCTGATAATCAGAAGTATCTTTGAAAGTTTTATACCATTTTAGTGTGTATGCACATATACACATGTGCTTATATGTGTTTAGTATAATACATATTTAAGTTAAATATATTTAATACAATTTGATGTGTATTATTTAAGAGATTCATATTTTGTTTTGAAATACATACATACTAACACATGCATACATATGTATATGCTTTTAACCTGCTTTTTTTCATTTAAACATATTATAAATATTCCCATGAGAAGAAACTGCCTTTGGTATTATAATATTTTATCAGCATTCTTTTTTTAAATTGTTTTTCATGTTTATTTATATTTGAGAGAGAGAAACAGAGCACAAGCCAGGGAGGGGCAGAGAGAGAGGGAGATACAGAAATCAAAGCAGGCTCCAGGCTCTACACTGTCAGCGCAGAGCCCGACACAACAAGGCTCAAACCCATGAATCCTGAGATCATAACCTGAGCTGAAGTCTGGTGCTTAACCAACTGAGCCACCCAGGCGTCCCTTTTTTTTTTTTTTTTTTAAGAGAGTGCACACAAGCGGGGTGGGGGTGGGGGGGTAGGGTGGAGAGGGAGAGAGAGGGAGAGAGAGGGAGGGAGAGAGAAAGAGAAAATTTTAAGCAGGCTCCACACTCAGCATAAAGCCCTATTTGGGGCTCCATGCCACAATCCTGGGATCATGACCTGAGCCAAAATTAAGAGTTGGATGCTCAAGGAACTGAGGCACCCAGGCGCCCCACCATGCTATTTTATTTTATAGATATACTATAATTTAATCAACCAATCCCCCATGTTAGACATTTAGTTTTGTTTTCTCCCATGTTTTGTTATTTCAAAGTAATTTAGGTTTGTAAAATACTGTTTTCTTTTTTAAAACAAAGTGCTATCTACATTCTCTGATTATATCATTATTATAAAATCCTTGTGTCAGAATTGCTTGGTTAAAACAAATTCAAAATGTCAAGGCTCTTAATAAGCATATTAATTATGACGACTTCAGTTGCTATTAACAATAAAAAAAATCAAAATTGAAATTATTACTTACATAACTTTAACAAAGACTTATTTTTTTAACATTTATTTATTTTTGAGACAGAGAGAGACAGAGCATGAACAGGGGAAGGGCAGAGAGAGAGGGAGACACAGAATCTGAAACAGGCTCCAGGGTCTGAGCTGTCAGCACAGAGCCCGATGCGGGGCTCAAACTCACGGACCGTGAGATCATGACCTGAGCCAAAGTCGGACGCTTAACCAATCAAGCCACCCAGGCGCCCAAGACTTATTTTTTTAATGCTTATTTATTTTTGAGAGAGAGAGACTGAGATGAACAGGGGAGGGGCAGAGAGAGAGAGGGAGACACAGAATCTGAAACAGGCTCCAGGCTCCAAGCTGTCAGCACAGACCCCGACACAAAGCTTTACCTCAGGAATGGTGAGATCATGACCTGAGCCAAAGTGGGATTTTTTAACCTACTGAGACACCTAGGCACCCCTTAACAAAGACTTTTTAACTGGTCTTATAAATAGAGTCTAGAGATAATTCAGGTCACAGAATTGGTTTGCTCCAATAGGTCAACAGTGCCATAAGGACCATGCTTCCTTTTGTCTCCTGCTCTGACTACTGTTGATACCCTCAGAGATAACAAATGGCTACCAACAACACCTGTGAATACATTAAGCACACCTTCCCCAACCCTCAAACAAAAATTCTAAACTTCTAGTTAAGTTTGGATTCTTGAGCCAGCAGCTTTGGCAAGGAGGTTAGATATTGTCAATTTATAGTCCTACAAATAGTGTGAGTTCAGGTTTCCTCCAGCCTTCACTCATATTGAGAATTAACCTTTTAAAAATCAAAAGCTACCAGCCCTTGGCTAGCTCAGTCAGTAGACCATGAGACTCTTAAAAAATCAAAAGCTACCAACTTGACCAAAGAAAAGAATATGCCATTTTTCTTTTTTTCTTTATTTGCTTATTAGTTTGGCCTTTTTAATAGTGAAAGCTTGAGCTCTAAATTCAGATGGTCTATATTTACATTTTGTTTCCTTGACCATGTAGAGTTGTTTCCTCTTATGCAAATTAGAAAAATTCTCTGAAAAACAAGAGTAAAACAGAATCCCCTTAAGTTCCTATGAATATAAAATAAAATTTAAAAACCTGGTAAAAGTTAGGTTTTGTTTATAATTATCATATTATTTGTATTACTAAGTTGTTGTGATTACCTATTTATTTCATGAGCTCATTTTTAATAGCCATTTTTAAAACTTTTTAAATCCAGTACAGTTAACCTGCAATGTTATAATAGTTTCAAGTGTATAATTTAGTGATTCAACAATTCTATGCATTCCTCAGTGCTCATCAAGATAAGTGTACTATTAATCCCCTTCACCTATTTTACCTTTCCTTCACCTACTACCTTCTGGTAAACATCGGTTTGTTCTGTACACTTAAGAGTCTGTTTTTTGCTTTGTCTCTTTTTTTCTGTCTTCATTTATTTCTTAGATTCCACATATGAGTGAAATAATATGGTATTTGTCTTTCTCTGACTTATTTCACTTAGCATTATACTCTCTAGCTCCATCCATGTTGTTGCAAATGGCAAGATTTCATTTTTTTAAGGAATTTTATTCTTTTTAAGCTATTTATTTTGAGCGAGAGAGAGATGGAGACAGAGAGAGAGGGTAAGTAGGGGAAAGGGGCAGAGGGACAGAGAGAATCCCAAGCAGGCTCCATGCTCAGCACAGAGCCCAATGCAGAGCTCAGTCCCACAACCAGGGGATTACAACCTGAGCTGAAATCAAGAGTCAGAGACTTAACTGACTAAGCCACCCAGGCACCCCAAGATTTCATTCTTCTTTATAACTGAGTAGTATTCCACTGTGTAGCACATTTTCTTTATCCATTTATCTATCCATGGATACTTGGGCTGCTTCCATATTTTCGCTATTGTAAATGATCCTGCAATAAACATAGAGGTGCATACATGTATCTTTCAAAATGAGTGTTTTCATATTCTTTGAGTAAATACCCAGAAACGGAATTACTGGATCATGTAATAGTTCTACTTCTAATTTTTCTGAGGAACCACCATATGGTTTTCCACATGGGCTGCACCTGTTTGCATTCCCACCAATAGTGCAAGCGGTTTCCCTTTACTCCACATCCTTGCCAACACTTGTTTTTTCTTATGAGGTGATATTTCATTTTGGTTTGGTTTTGCATTTCCCTGATGATTAGTGATGTTGAGGATTTTTTCATGTGTCCATTGGCCATCTACATATCTTCCTTGGAGAAATGTCTCTTCATGTCTTCCACCCATTTTTAATTGAATTAATTGGGTTTTGGTATTGAGTTATTTAAGTACTTTATATATTTTGGATACTAACCCTTTATTGGATATGTCATTTGCAAATATCTTTTCCCATTCAGTAAGTTGTCTTTTAGTTATGTTGATTGTTTCTTTTGCTGTGTCTAAGTTTTTTATTTTGATGTAGTCCCAATTGTTTATTTTTGCTTTTGTTTCCCTTGCCTCAGGAGACTTATCTAGAAAAATGTTGCTGTGGCCAATGTCAGAGAAATTACTACCTGTGCTCTCTTTCGAGGATTTTTATGGTTTCAGGCCTCACATTTAGATACTTAATCCATTTTGGATTTATTTTTGTGTACGGTGTAAGAAAATGGTCCAGTTTCATTCTTTTGCATATAGCTGTCCAGCTTTCCCAACACCATTTGTTAAGAGACTGTCTTTTTCTCATTGCTTATTCTCATCTCCTTTGTTGAAGATTAACTCATTGTATAATTCTGGGTTTATTTCTGGGTGCTCTATTCTGTTCCACTGATTGATGCATCCATTTCTGTGCAGTACCATACTGTTTTGATTACTACAGCTTTGTAGTAAAACGTTAAATCTGGGATTGTGATACTCCAGCTTTGTTTTTCTTTTTCAAGATTGCTTTGGATATTTGGAGTCTTTTGTGGTTCCATACAAATTTAAGGACTGTATGTCCTAATTCTTAAAATATTTTGTTGAATGGGGTGCCTGGGTGGTTCATTTGGTTAGGTGTCCAAATCTTGGTTTGGGCTCAGGTCATAATCTCATGGTTTCATGGGTTTGAGCCCCACACTGGGCTCTGTGCTGGTGGCATGGAGGTAGGAATACTCTTGTCCTAATATAGGAATAGCTTAATTTACAAAAACACCTCCGTCCCTCTGCCACTCACACTGTCTCTGTCTCTCTCAAAAATAAATAAACTTAAAAATTTTTTTAAATGATGTTGGTATTTTGGGGCGCCTGGGTGGCTTGGTCGGTTAAGCGTCCGACTTCGGCTCAGGTCATGATCTCACGGCCCATGAGTTCGAGCCCCGCGTCGGGCTCTGTGCTGACAGCTCAGAGCCTGGAGCCTGTTTCAGATTCTGTGTCTCCCTCTCTCTCTGCCCCTCCCCTGTTCATGCTCTGTCTCTCTCTGTTTCAAAAATAAATAAACGTTAAAAAAATTAAAAAAAAATAAATAAATGCTGTTGGTATTTTGATAGGGATTACATTAAGATTGCTTTGAGTAGTATGGACATTTTAACAATATTTGTTCTTCAAATCCATGAGCACAGAATGCCTTTCCATTTGTTTGTGTCATCTTCAATTTCTTTCATCAGTATTTTACAGTTTTAAGAGTAAGTTCTTTCATTTGCTGTTAAGTTTGTTCCTAGGTATTTTATTATTTTTGGAATAATAATAATAATAAATGGAATTGTTTCCTTTTTTAAAAAATGTTTTTAAGTTTATTCATTTATTTTGAGAGAGAGAGAGAACATGAGCAGGGGAGGAACAGAGAGAGGGAGAGAGAGAGGATCCCAAGCAGGCTCCACACTGTCAGCACAGAGCCCGATGCGGGGCTTGAACTCACAAACTGTGAGATCATGACCTGAGCCAAAACCAAGAGTCAGAATGTTCAACCGACTGAGCCACCCAGGTTCCCCATAAATGGAATTGTTTTCCTAATTTCTCTTTCTACTGCTCTTTTAGTGTATAGAAATACAATGGATTGCTGTATATTGATTTTGTATCCTGTGACCTTACTGAATCAATTTATCAGTTCTAGTAGGCTTTTTTGGTGGAGTCTTTAGGGTTTTTTATTTATAGTATCATGTCAACTGTAAATAATGAAAATTTTACTTCTTCCTTACCAATATGAATGCCTTTTATTCCTTTTTTTAAAAAAAACAATCTGATTGTTGTGGCTAGGACTTCCAGGACTCTGTTGAATAAAAGTGGTGAGAGTAGACATCCTTGTCTACTTAGACCTTAGGGGAAAAGCTCTATTTTTTACCATTAAGTATGATATTAGCTGTGGGTTTTGGGAATAGCCATTTTTAATCTTAAAAGGGAGGTTTATTTTACTGTCTGAAATGTGTATTTCCTCATTTAAGGCATATGTTTAGGTACCAATATTGTCTTCCCTAGTTAAATGGCAATTCCTACAGACAGTGGCCATGAGTATCTGAAAACTTGAAAAAGTAGTCTTGTTACAGAGAATGGAAAATCAATCACTGATGAGACAGTGAGAATATTTGGGCTTACCCTCCTCCACCACCAAGATACTGCATATAAGGTACTTGTGTTATAACTCCCTGGAATCTACAGAACACTAGACTTCCCTCACTATAGCATTTCATACAAAAATGCTAGCAATATTATTTAATGACATGACTGATGTCAAAATGAGTCACCCCAAAGACACAACCAGAATCATATATGATAAACATTATGTTAGACTTTTTATAAAGTCCACAAATAACTGTAAAACTCAGCCTCTTCTTATGATAATATCTCTAAAAACCACGAGAAGTCTCTCATTCACAAGTTATGAATACTCTTGTCCTAATATAGGAATAGCTTAATTTACAAAAAAAAAAAAAAAACCTTATATGAAGCCATTCCTCTAACTGGGAATAGAAATGACATTTTTAGTTTGTTCAATGTGCAGTGTGATTCCTATCTGAGTAGTGTTATTTCTGGCTCCCCGATGAGCCACTGTTAGGATTGGTCAAAAAGGATCCGGGCTCCCTTCTTCCCTTTTGGATATTTTCTTCCTCTGAAATTGGTTAGAACAGAGACAGCTTTTTGCTTCCACCTCAGAATTCAGCAGTTTTGATTCCTCAACATATGAGTTCTAAGGAAATTAAACGTATTTCGGTTATGCCCCCAAAGCTCTCTCCCTGCCCTATACATGCAGTATGCCAAAGCTACATTACTAATGAGTGTTGCTCAATCTCATGGTTATTTATCTCTCTTTATATATAAATGGTGCTTGTGGAGCACTCTCTATCATGCAAATCGTCCTTATTATCTCAAGCTAAAAAAACACCCTTTAAGAAAGTTATGCCCTGTTCTGCAATATTTGGCAGTGTTCATTTTAACTGAATCACTTGTTAAGGCAAAAGTACTGTAACCTGTAATAAATGCTAAGATTGTCAGATGCATACTTGTACTGAATTAATATTTTATAGCTTCTTGGCCTTGTGTGGGCTGACTGTTCTACTGGAATGCTCTAGTACCATGGAAACGCTTGGAGATATTTTCTCTTAATTGTAAGAATGTTTGACAGATAACAGTACAGTACCATGAAATTAAATTCCATTGCTGATGAATTCTGATCAGCTTATAACTTGCTTTATCCTATTATTTGAGGGTTTCTTTTTTATTTTGAAGCATTGCAACATCTGTCCTTGTCCATAATCACTTCTTAAAAGCCTTATTGTCAGCATTATATCTACATAATTATCAGATAAAGATACCCAGTTTTTTAATTAAAAATTTTCTCTATTTTTAAAAAAAATCCAACCTGTGAACTATGATTAAATTTTTTTTAAAGAATTACTTCTTTAAAGAAGAAATAATTCTGCTAACATCTTTCTATTACTAAACTGTGACTTTTTTAGGCACAGTTATATTGACCTTAAATTCTAATGTGAAAAAATATTGGCATTTAGCTAGGAAAAAAATATTTGTAATCTTAAAAACAAAATATAAAGAATGTGCATTATATATTCTTATGTCTAAGGAATGTGCTATGCTTCCACCTTTCCAGTCCAATGAGATGCAACAGAAAATATTTATTATTTTTCTACTTAAGACTTCTGACCCAGTTGACTCAAGTTTTACTCTAAAACTCCCATGACCCTCATGAATCAGATTCATAATGGAAGCCAAGCATCTAAATCTCTAGACAGAGTTTCCCAGAGAAACAGATAACTACTAATGACATTCTTTCTTGCTTGTCCCTTTTCTCAAACACATTTAAGAGGGTTCAAGTCGTTGTCTGTGGCCAACTCATTAAAATGCTTTTTTTTCTCCTATGATAGCACGGCCATGAACACTAGCAGGCTCTGACTCTTAACTCTAAAAGAAAGAAGTCTTTCACTCCAGTATTTGGGTTCTACCAGGTTGGCCCTCACTCAGATTCATCATTAGCACTGGTCCTCACTCAGGAATGTTCTGACACACCATTTCCAGTCCTAAATATAAGCAGAACCCTGGGAAGTAGAGCTCATCATTTAATTCAACTGTCTTTTCTTACAAACATGCCCATGTAGATTTTACCTTTTCTTTCTTCACAGAGTTGAAAACTGAGGAGTAGTTAAGAAAGCAGTACTCAAAATAATGAGTTAAACATTGCTGGATAAAAGCTGGGAATACATTAAATGTTTCTCCTATCACAGGAAGTTTACTGAGGGAAGAGATTGCTTCTGGTTAGGAGTATCTGGGAAAGGTTTTATGGCAGAAAGGACACTTAAACATTTTATGTGTATGTGTTAGAAAGAATAGCAATCCAAGGTGGAAAGAGGGACTAATAAGCAAATTGTAAGCAGAAAATGGTCCCCCAAAGCTGCCCACATTTTAATCCCTAGAATCTGTGACTATATTGCCTTAACATGGCAAAAGGGACTCTGTAGGTGTGATTAAATTAAGAAGGTTTTTTTAAACTATTTATTTATTTATTTATGTGAGAGAGAGAGAGAGAGCGAGAGAGAGAGAGAGCAGCACAAGTAGGGGAGGAGCAGAGAGAGAGGGAGAGAGAATCTGAAGCAGGGCTCTATGCAAAGCCCCAACACAAGACTCTGTCTCACAAACCATAAGATCATGACCTGAGCCAAAATCAAGAGTTGGATACCTAATGGACTGAGCCACCCAGGTGCCCCAAGTTAAGAAGTTTTGACATGGGAGGTTAACCTGAATTATTCATATAGACCATACATGTCCAAAGTGTTCTTATAAGAAGAGGGAGGCAGAAATGTCAGTTTGAGAAGAAGATCTGAGGACAGAAGCACAGGTCAGAATGATATAGCCTCCAAAAGGCTATATATCAAAAGGAAAAGGAAAAAGAAAAGGAAAAGGAAAAGGAAATATTCCCCATAGTATCTCCAGAAGGAATGCAGCTCTGCAACACCTAGATTTTAGCCTACTGAGACCCATTTTAGACTTCTGACCTCTAGAATTATAAAACAGTAAATTTGTGTTAAGGCACCAGTTTGTGATTCTTTGTTATAGTAGCAATAGGAAATGTACACAAAGGCAAATGGAAAAATGTGTAGTATTTGCAAGGAATATTAAAGACCTCATAGTGGGTGGTGCATAGGAATAATCAATAAAGGAAAAGATGGAAAGAATAGCAACAATGATGAGAAGATTTTAGTTTCTGCTTTAATGCTTTCATATTCATTTCATATTCATTTTATAACATTATAATGCATTTCATATTCATTTTAAAAACATGATTCCCATAGCAACACTTAATCTAGGCATTATGATACTCTCCAGCGTAAAAATGAAGTTGCTATGGCCCATGGAAGCTAATTGCTTTGCCCAAATTCACAGTTCTGTAAGTGTTAGAACTGACTAGGAGCCAAGGTCCACCAACTCTCCACCTCTTTCCACTGTACCACATCTCTTGTTCATACCAGGCCACCTAATTTCCGAGGGGTTTGAATGTCAAGCCAAAGGGTATAAAATTTATTCTCCAGATATAACTTAAAGGCTTTTAAGCAAGGAGTGGACTAATCAATTAATATAACAGCATAACATAAAGTAGATAGAGAAGAAAAAAAATATCTAGAAACTGATTAGGTTAACAGAACAGTGGAGGAGACAGGAAACAAAGGCCTGAACCAAGGCCAATCGTGGGAATAGAGACAGGCATATTGGTTATACAGGGAAGGGGGTAAGGACAGGTAAAAAAAAAGAAGCAGGAAATTAATCTTTCTCATTTATTACCAAAAGAAAACTTAAAGTTTTCTACTATATATATATATATATATATATATATCCCTTAGAAAATAAGTTAATGTACATTTAAGTATGATATATAGATATAAATCATAAATTTCAAATAAAAATTACGTTTTTAAGCCACATCAGACTAACCTTAACTCTTTAAATTCCCATTTCAAAAGTTTTTAAAAATTGCTTAAAAAATAAATGAATCTCACTACTATATTTTTTACAATAATACCGGAGTTCTTCTTATCTCATTGAGGTCAACTATCTGGCAACCAGTGGAAATTGAGAATAGAAAAGTACCGCTCTGTTCTTCTCACAGTAACAGCAACATACTCTCTAAATCGTCACCTTTCTGACAGGTCTTTCTTGACCCCATCCATCTCTCACTCTATTATCTGTTTTCTATTCCCTTCATACGATGTTGGTAAGCTACAAAAATATCTTTGGGTGATCATCTTTGTTATACATCTGAAACATTTGCTCCTGCATTATGACATGTTATTTATTGTTCCTATTCACCTGTCAATTTTCATCATGCCCATTTTTCAATCTTGATTGCCTTTCCTTTTGTGACCTTGATTCTTGGAAGTTTTCACCAACTTTATCACAGTTCATAATTCTGATAATGACCTTGATAGGCTGAATAATAGTCCACCCAAGATGTCTATGCCCTAACCCCCAGAACCTGTGAATATGTTATCTTACATTGTAAACTGGACTTGGCAAATTTGACTGAGGACTTTGAGATGGACTATCCTAGATTGTCCAGGTGGGCCTAATGTAATCACAAGGATCCTTATGAGGGAATGAGAGGCAGAAGAGAAAGTGAAGACAAACTGAAAATCAAGATACGGATTTTGAAAATCAAAATACAGATAAGTAGGTGAAGAGAGATGAGTAGAGGCATTAATGATCACACTTTGGTTCTGAGAAATAACCTAATCTAAAAATAACATCAACTTTTACTTACTCCTAAACTCAACCAATGAGACAGAGAGGGTGGAATAAATGTCCTCACACAGACCAGGGGGAAAGATGAGGCAGATCTACATAATACTCAGTCCTACAGACATCGTGTCTAGTTTGGACATGTGGAGGATGTTGGATGAAGGGTAGGGAGGGTTATTTAACAGTTTCCAGAGGTAAAGAATTTTTTTTAGTGAAACATCCTTACTGTCACTTTTATCCCATATTCTGCCAACCTTAACCCCACGTCTCCTACATCTCTCCACCACCCACAATAAGGGAAAAAGGGGAAAGAAATTAACATTTTTGAGTACCTATTAATGTCAGACAAGATGTATGATGTTTTTAATTTATTACATTTCATCTTCTCAAAAGAGCTAAAATTTCTGAGTCTAATGTGGGCCAAGCACTGTGTATCATACATTACATAACTTATTTCATGCTAACAACTATTCTTTGAGGTAAATGGTATTGGTATTCCCATTTTGTACATGAGAATCTGAACCCTACAGAGGTTAAATAATTTGCCCAAATCAAGGAGCTGGCAAGCTGCAAGGCTAGGATTCCAATGCAGGTCTCTCTCTCTCATGCCAGAGCCTAAGTTATTAACCATTGCCCTAAGAGGTAGATACTAGTTTTCTTTCTTCATAGATGAAAAAAAAAAATTAGTCACAGGGATATCAAGTAACTTACATTACTGTCTCCAAATGAAAGTAGCTAATATGGACCTTAAGATATTAGTTATACAATGATAATGAGCTTTATATTTGGAAAGCAGATAGAGTTCAGTTTTTTGGTGGCTTTATAAATTGTGATTTTGTAAAAATCATCCCCAAAGTTACATGAGACAACCATTCTCTTACTCAGGCTCATTTGGTATCCACAAATTGGCATTAGGGTAAATCCAGGCACTCAGGAGCTACAAAGTAAAACCTACTGATTCATCAGAGGGCAGAATTAGGGTGTGAAACAATGGTGTGTCAAAATCTGAATTTGGAATAATTAAATCTCCCAAGCACAGCTGCACTTTTAATTTTCAAACATGTTCTTAAGGGAAATTTTGTGTTCCATAATTCCAAGGGCTTATTTCTCTCAGATCCAACTTGTTGATGAGATTTGTGTAGGGAAAAGCCACTTGACAAAATCTCACACAAACCTTCTCTAACCAGAGTCTCAACATGAGTTCCATGTTTCGTGGAGTGCCCCGCCATCCACCACGGCCACATATGCAAGCCATATGATGCCCAAGCAAAACATGACACATACTTGTACCTCCTAGATCAATTCGCTTCAGATAACCAAGCCCAAATAACAAAATTGAGGTTTCTTTTGTACTTCTTTCTTTTGGTTCATATATACGTTCATGTACAAAATACACAAAAGACTATTTTGTTTTTGATTAAAGCTTCTATTTTGAGCAAGGCAAGAGCTAAACTTGGATACTGCAGTACTCATCCATTTCATTCCTACCACTCTGAAAATGTGTGTTAATTTATCCAGAGCCTGTGCCACAGTAAAAATAACTTCACATGTACCTGCAATATCTCACAGCTCAAGGAATATGAAAACAAAAAGTTCATGAGAGTCTCATGTGTTCTGGTGAGAATACAAAAGAAGCTACTAATTAGGAAAAACAAAACAACCATCGATGGAGCAGCTGCAGTAATTTGCTGTGCCTTTCTGGCATTATGGGAAACTGCATGCATTATCACAGTCACTTTTCACAGCATAAAGAGACTTCATTAGCTTATTTTTCCCCAAAAACTCCATCCATTTTAGTCTACAGAAAAGAGTTCACAAACCTAAGGTTGAAATGCTGAATCTCAGAAAATGTTCAAAAAATGTCCTTCAACAGATTTTGAAAACGATGTTTTTGAATAATTTTCAATTATAGTCACAAAGTGTTTAGTTGCAACATTTCCTTTCCCTTGATGAGAATTCAGGAAAACTACTATTTTACTTGCTGAACCATGGTAGGAATATAGTCTTGGTTGGCAATAAATAAAACAGTAAGATGGGGAGGTGGGTGGGGAAAAAAGAAAAAAGTAAAGTTGCCAGTAAACAGAACTAATGTGTTTAAAATACATTCTGAGGAATAAACAAACCCAATCAAAATTCAGCAGAACTTAAAAGCACATTTCCTTGAGATGAGAGCTCCAGATCCAGCAGTGCTGCTGAGTTCTGCCATGCTCTCAAAATAAAGGATTGCATGACCTGAGCCAAAAGTGGACAACTCTGCATTCAGAAGACAAATTTTGACAAGCCTCACCCAAATCTGGACATATAGAGCTTCTCTAAGCACACCAAACTGAGAGTGCCTATAAACATGAAGTCATTCCGATTTTAAAAGTCAATAGATACATTCAAAGGGAAAACAACAGTTCATCATTTCCATCATACAGAACTGTGCTCCCTATGTGCCTGCTAGTTTCCCATGTAAAATGAAGGTTTTTATTGAATTATAGGGTGTCGCATGCATAATTTTAAATACTAATATATTATTTAACACTAAACTGTGATCTCAGGATTGAGTTTAGCCATGTTCCCTCCTCCCATGACAGGGAGGCCATGTGGGAAGCAGGCCTGGCCAGTCCATCTCGCACAGTTGGCATGGAGAAGAAGCAGCACACCTTTCAATAATTGTTTTCAACAAATAGTAACTGAGCATCTGCTGTGGCCCCACCCATAGATAATGAGCCTGGAGGCTGTCTATGGAAAATGGTGTGGGAAGCTGATTTCCAAGGCTGAACCAAATAAGCTTATCCAAAATAGAGTCAAACAAGGGCAGCCTGAGGACAATATTGGGAATAGAGATGCTAGGGAAACAGCAGATAGAGGAGTCCATGAACAAAAGCTGTTCTCAAAACATTTGGCAGATAGTTGTTAATGTCCACTGAAGGGTTTTTACCTGCTCTTGGAACATTCATGTAAGTGTATCAGTATCATTTGAAGGAGCTGGAATGTGAAAATAAATTACACTCTTTTTAAAAATAATAGGTTCAAATAAGCAGCTTATGGTATAGGGTAATCATTTGAGACTATGTATTTAACACCTGCATTCCTGCATACTCTTTGAAAGAATCAAAGAAACATAAAAACTAGGGAAATATCATCTGTACCAATATAGGATTGAGCATCAGTGCCAAGAAATAAACCTTTTTTGTTGTAAGCCAATGAAATTTTAGGGATTTGTTTGTTCCAGTGCATATTTATATGCTATTTTTTCTAATTATAAAATAAATACAATAAAACAATTTATACAAAAGTGTAGAAATTAATTGGCAGCTTATATATACATCAAATTAATCACTGTGATTAGCTTCAGAAAAGTGGAGGAAATGGTGCTGAGAATGGTGGATAAAAGGGATTATTTCTTCTATTAAAGAAAAAGACTTGAAGCAAATATAACAGTGTAATAATTACTAATTTAGGTTTTGGGTACATAAGTATTTTTCATACTATTTTTTGTAGTGTACTATATTTTTACTATTTCAAAATTAAAATTAAAAACAACCCCAATTATATACATTCACTGAAGAAAACTGGGGTTTGTATAAAAGCATAAAGAAAATTAAAACCACCTATAATCCTATCAGGAGACAAAATTGTACTAACACTGTGAATATATATATATACATATATGTATGTATATATATACATACATATATATACATATATATGTATACATATACATACATATATGTATATATATGTATGTATATATATACATACATACATACTATTTTTACAATTTTATAAAAATGGGCAGTCTATGGCCTACTTTCTTTCATATAACAATTAAAGTTTTCCCATTATATTAAGTAATGGTTCATAGCATAATTATTTTCTTGAGAAAAAATACATATAAACGGAAGATCAAAAAGTTCTAGGGAAACAAAAGCAAAAACAAACTACTGGGAACTCATCAAGGTAAAAAGCTTCTGCATAGCAAAAGAGAAAAAAAAAACAACAAAACTAAAAAGCAGTTGGCAGAATGGGAAAAGATATTTGCAATGACAATATCAGATAAAGGGTTAGTATCAAAAATCTATAAAGAACTTACCAAACTCAACACCCCAAAAACAAATAATCCAGTGAAAAAATGGGCACAAGACATGAACAGACACTTTCCCAAAGAATATATCCAGATGGCTAACAGACACATTAAAGATGCTCAATATCGTCACCAGGGAAATAACAAATCAAAACCGCAATGAGATACCACCTCATACCTGTCAGCATGTCTAAAATAACTCAGAAACAACATATGTTGGTGAGGACGTGGAGAAAGGGGAACCCTCCTGCACTGTTGGGGGGAATGCAAACTGGTGCAGCCACTCTGGAAAACAGTATGGAAGGTCCTCAAAAAATTAAAAATAGAACTACCCTATGACCCAGCAATTGCACTAGTAGGTATTTATTCAAAGGATACAAAAATACTGATTCAAAGGGAACATGCACCCCAATGTTAACAGCAACAATATCAACAATAGCCCAATTATGGAAAAAGCCCAACTGTCCATCAACTGATGAATGGATAAAGATGTGGTATATATACACAATGGAATATCACTCAGTGATGAAAAGAATGCAATCTTGCCATTTGCAGCAACATGGATGGAACTAGTGTATATTATATTAAGCAAAATAAGTCCATCAAAGAAAAAGAAATATCATCTGATTTCACCCATGTGTGGAATTTAAGAAACAAAACAGATGAACATAGGGGAAGGGAAGGAAAAATAAGATAAAAACAGAGAGGGAGGCAAGCCATAAGAGACTATTAAATACAGAGAACAAACTGAGAGTTGCTGGAGGCGAGGTGGGTGGGGGAATGGGCTAAATGGGTGATGGGCATTAAGAAGAGCACTTGTTGGGATGAGCACTGGGTGTTATATGTAACTGACAAATTACTAGATTCTATTCCTGAAACCAAAACTACACTATATGTTAACTTACTTGGATTTAAATAAATAAGTAAATACATACATACACACATACATAATCAAAAAGGTCTTATTTCCCTCCATCATCTCGTGTTCTTATTGCTCCATTATTTGTCAACTTGATGAGCAAAAAATATTCCATCTTTTTTTTTGCATTTGTTTGATTGCCAGTTAGACTGTACATTTTTGCATGTATATATAACATTGTAATGCTGTATACCTATAGTGGCTACCTGCTCTATTTGCCTGGCCTGTCTCTCCATTTCTGAGCAAGAACTGATCCTCTCCTTTCTTACATTGTTCTAAAGGAAATGGCACACAAAATGCCTTTGCCCATACCTAATTGCAGGGATCATCATATCACCCAATCATCCTCCAGGTGAGATTCTATTCCCTGACTACAGTAATTAGAGTGGTGGGTCATTGTCCCAACCAACACCACCCAGAAGATCTCCCTGAGATTTAATTTTTGGATGCTGGAAGGCAGCAGGGGGCAGGGAGCTCTCATATTTTCCTCAGAGTTCATGATACACAATATAAGAGATGAAATTTGTGACATGAAAAAGAAAATGTGGACGGGAAAAAAGGATAGAGTTTTTATATGCAATCATATATCTGCTTGAAATAGATTATTAGATCTATAAGAGGTTTTTATGCAAGTCTCTGGATAACCACAAAGCAAAAACTTACAGTTTTTACAAGTATAATAGACGCACACAAGATAAACAGAAGGAATTAAAGCACACAACTATGGCGGATCACCAAATCACAAAGGAAGCCAACACGAAAGGAAAAAAGGAACTAAAAAATCCAGAAAATAATTAATAAGATGGCATTCATTAGTTCTTATCAATAATTAAATGTAAATGGATATATTCTCTAATCAAAAGGCACAGAGTATATGAACAGATTAAAAAAAAAAAAAAGGACCCAACTATATGCTTCCTCTGAGACTTACTTCAACTTTAAGGATGCACATAGGCTCAAAGTGAAGGGATGGAAAGGTAACCTGTACAAATGGAAATGAAAAGAGAGTAGGGGGAACTATATTTATATGAGATAAAATAAGCTTTAACTCAAACACTGTCAAAAGAGACCAAAAAAAAGGTCAGTACACAATGATAAAGGAGTAAATTTATCAAGGGAAATAAGAATTGTGAATATATATGCACCCATCATACCTAAATATATTAAACAAATACAGATCTGAAGGGAGAAATAGACAATACAATAATAGTAGGGAACTTCAATACCCCACTTTAAACAATGGAAAGATCATCCACACGACTATCAATAAGGAGACATTGGACTTGAACCTTACTTTAGAAATGGACCTAACAGGGGCGCCTGGGTGGCTCAGTCGGTTGAGCATCCGACTTCAGCTCAGGTCATGATCTCGCGGTCCGTGAGTTCGAGCCCCGCGTCGGGCTCTGTGCTGACCGCTCAGAGCCTGGAGCCTGTTTCAGATTCTGTGTCTCCCTCTCTCTCTGACCCTCCCCTGTTCATGCTCTGTCTCTGTCTCAAAAATAAACGTTAAAAAAAAATTTAAAAAAAAAAAAAAAAAAAAGAAATGGACCTAACAGACATATACAGAACACTGTACCTAAAAGCAACAGGACACAAAAATTCTTCTTAAACACAGATGTGATATTCTCCATGATCGATCATATGTTAGAACACACACCCACACACACCCATAAACTATTAGTAAATTTTAATTTTTTAATGTTTTCTTTTATTTTTGAGAGAGAGGGACAGAGTGTGAGTGGGGAAGGGGCAGGCAGAGAGAGGGAGACACAGAATCTGAAGCAGGCTCCAGGCTCTCAGCTGTCAGCACAGAGCCCGACATGGGGCTCAAACTCACAAACCCACAAGATCATGACCTGAGCCAAAGTTGGATGCTTAACCAACTGAACCACCTAGGTGCCCCAAGTCTTAATAAATTTAAAAAGACTGAAATCATACCAAGTATCTTTTCCAACAATGGTATGAAACTAGAAATAACAAGGGGAAAACTGAAAAATTCACAAATAAGTGGATATTAAACAATAAGCTCTTGAACAACTAATGAGTCAAAGAAGAAATCAAAAACAAAAGTGAAAACACAATATATCAAAACTTCTGAGATGCAGCAAAAATAGTTCTAAGAGGGAAGATTATAGTGATAAATGCCTACCTGAAAGGAAAAGAAAGATCTCAAAGAACCTAACTTCACACCTCAAGCAACTAGGAAAAGAACAAACTAAGCTCGAAGTTAGCAGAAGAATAGAGTTAAAAAAAAAAAATCAGAACAGAAATAAATGAAATTGAGAAATGAAACAGTAAAAAAAAAAAAATCAATAAAACAACTTAGAATTTTGAAAAGATAAAATTGACAAACCTTTAACTAGACTTATCAAAAAATAATAAAACAAAGGAGGACTCAAACAAAATTATAAATAAAAGAAATATTACAACTGATACCACAGAAATACAAAGGATCATTAAGAGGCTACTGTCAACATCTGTATGCCAACAAACTGGATAATCTAAAAGAAATGAATAAATCTTGGAAACATACAACCTACCAACAATGAATCATAAAGCAATAGAAAATATGAACCAACAATAATGAAAAAGGAGATTGAGTCAGTAATCAAAAGCCTCCCAAAAAATAAAAGCCCAGGACCTGATGCCTTCCCTGGTGTATTCTACCAAACTTCTAAAGAATTCATGCCAATCCATTTCAAACTGTCCCAAAAAAATTGAAGAGAAAATACTCCAAACCTCATTTTACAAAACCAGCATTACCCTCATGCCAAAGCCAGATAAGGACACTACAGGAAAATACAACTTCAGGCCAATATCCCTGATGAATACAGATGCAAAATTCTCAAGAAAATACTAGCAAACTAAATTCAACAGCACATTTAAAGGATCACAATCAAGTGAGATTTATCCCTGGGATGCAAGGATGGTTCAACATACACAAATTAACAATGTAATACACTACATTAATAAAATAAATGGTAAAAATCATATGGTTTTCTAAATAAATGAAGAAAAAGATGTGAAAAAAAATCAACACCCATTCATGATAAAAGAGTCTCAAAAAATTGGATATAGAAGTAAAGAACCTCAACATAATAAAGCTCATATATGAAAAGCCTATAGCTAACATCATACTCAATGATGAAAAACCAAACACTTTTCCTCCAACATGAGGAAGAAGACAAGGGTGCCCACTTCCACCAGTTAGATTCGACATAGTACTGGAAGTCAAGCCAGAGCAATTAGGCAAGAAAAAGAAATAAAGACATCCAAATTATAAAGGAAGACATAAATCTGCCTCTTCTCGCAGGTGTTATGATCTTAAATAGAGAAAATCCTGAAGACTCCACACATAAGCTGTTAGAACTAACATATTCAGTAAAGTTACAGGATACAAAACCAACATGTACATATCAATTGGATTTCTATATACAAACAATACAATGTCTGAAAAGGAAATTAAGAAAACAGGGGCACCTGGATGCCTCAATCGGTTAAGCACCTGACTCTTGATTTTGGCTCAGGTCATGATCTCACATTTCATGAGTTCAAGCCCTACACTGGGCTCCATGTTGACAGTGCAGAGCCTGCCTAGGATTCTCTTTCTCCTGTCATTCCCCTCATCTGCTCATGTACTTGCTCTCTCACTCTCTCACTCTCAAAATAAATAAACTTAAAAAAAAGGAAAGAAATTAAGAAAACAATTCCATTTATAATAGCACAAAAAAGAATATCTAAAACTAAATTTAACCAAAGCGGTGAAAAATCTATCTGTACAGTAAATCCTAAAATTGGTACAGAACCACAAAAGACCTCAAATAGACTGTGCATTCCTAAATGATAATAAAGCTAGAGCCCAAAAATAAACCATATAGGTTTAATTATGTATTTATATAAGGTCAACTAATCTTAAACATGATTGCCAAGTACACACAATGGAAAAAGGATAATCTCTTCAATAAATGTGTTGGGAAAACTGGATAATCATATACAAAAGAATGAAACTCGACCTCTTACACCACTTACAAAAATTAACTAAAAATGGATTAAGAACTTAAATGTAGGGGACCTGGGTGGCTCAGTCAGTTAAGTGTCTGATTTAGGCTCAAGTCATGATCTCATGGTTTGTGAGTTCAAGCCCCACGTCAGGCTCTGTACTGACAGCTCAGAGCCTGGAGCCTGTTTTGGATTCTGTGCCTCCCTCTCTCTCTGCCCCTACCCAACTCATGCTCTCTTTCTGTCTCTTTCTCTCTCAAAAATAAACAATCATTAATTTAAAAAAAAAAAAAAAGAACTTAAAAGTAAAACCCCAAACTGCAAAACTCCTAGAAAAAAATATAGGGAAACAGCTCCTTGATGTTGGTCTTGACAATGATTTTTTTTAATGTGATAGCAAAAGCACAGGCAACAAAAACAAAAATAAAAAAGTGAGACTTCATCAAATTAAACTGCTTCTGCATAGCAAGGCAATCAACAAAATGAAAAAGCAACCTAGGGAATGAAAGAAAATATTTGCAAACCATGTATCTGAAAAAATTCAAACCATACAAGTAAATCATATAACCAAATGGCAAAACAAAACAAAACAAACAAAAACAAAACAAAACAAACAAAAACAAAACAAAACAAAAAAAAAAAAAAAACAAAGAAAACAGCCCAATTAAAAAAGAGGCAAAAGAATGTGAACAGACCTATTTCCAATGAGAGAAAATATTTGTAAACCATGTATCTGATAAGGGGTTAATATCCAAAATATATAAATAAGTCATACAACTCAATAGCAAAATAACAAACAATTTAAAAATGAGCAAAAAACAAGAATAGATAGATTTCCAAAGATATAAAATGGCCAGGAGATACAGAAAGTGCTCAACATCACTAATCAGGGAAATGCAAGTGAAAACCACAATGAGATATCACCTCACACTTGTTAAAATGGCTCTTATCCAAAAGATAAGAGACACGTGTTAGCGAAGATATGGAGAAAAGGGAATCTTTGTGCACTGTTGATGATAAGGTAAGTTGATACAGCACTACGGAAAATACAGAGGTTCCTCAAGAAATTAAAAGTAGAACTACCATAGCATACATCAATCCCACTTCTTGGCATATACCCAAAGGAAATGATATCATTATCTAGAAGATATATCTGTACCTTCCCCTGTTCATCACAGCATTATTCATAATAACCAACATATGGTAATAACCTAATTTTCCATCAATGGTAAGCGGATAAAGAAGATACAAATGGATGAATGCACACACACACACACACACACACACACACACACACATACATATATATGCATATACACCTACACATACATATATACCATGGAATATTATTTGGCCATAAAAAGGAAATCCTGCATTTGCAACAACATGGATGAACCTGGAGGATTAAACAAGACAGAGAAAGACAAATAGTGTGATCTCATTTATATGTATAATCTTAAAAAAGCAAACTCAAAAAAAAAAAGAGTAGAGCTGTGGTTCCCAAAGACTGGATGGTGAGTTTAGCCAAAGGATACAAACTTCCCATTAGAAGATGGATGAGTTCTGGGGATCCAATGTACAACAAGGTACTAAAATTAACAATACTCTATTGCATACTTAAAAGTTTCTAAAAAAAGTAGATCTTAAATGTTCTCACTTCAATATAAAGGTAACTATGTGAGGTGATGGGCGTAATAATTAACTTTATTGTGATAATAATTTCACAATACGTATGTGTTAACAAATCACCACATTGTACACCTTAAAATTATACAATGTTATATGTCAATTATATCTCAATAAACCTGTACAGGGTTGGGGTGGGGGGAGAAAGTAAATATTCTATGCTCTCTTTCTGACCTTCCTATCTCACTATATTGTCTTCCTCACCTCTACATGCTCTCCGTAAATTAGTGACTTAACACATACTTTTTTCTAATCAAACTTAATACATATAAGAAGTTCTGGCTATCCAAAGTCTTTTATCTGGTTTTCTACTATGATACTACTTTATTCATACTGATTTCTAAACATTCTTTATTCATTGATGACATTTGTCTTCCATATATATAGTAAATATCTTTTATTTTTTATTGGCTTATATTTTGCTTATTTTTTAACAGAGGATTTTAATTTTACATTGTCAGTGTGCTTTTATTTTATTGCTTCTTTCTGAGTTGCCACACTTAGAGAAACCTTTCTTAACCTGAAATCTCACATATATTTACTAGTGTTCTCTTCTAATCACATCAATCGGTGCTTTTTTTTCTCATTTTAATACATCTAGAATGTGAAGTTTCTTTTTTAAGTATATGTATGTATCCTATGGACCTAGTAATTGTTGAAGAAGTTAATATGTTGTGAGTAAAGTTCCAGCTTGATTTTGCATTAACTGGTCCATATCCTGAAGTGTGATGAAGACTGTGATGGTTAATTTTATATGTCAACTTGACTGGGCTAAGAGATCCCCAAATAGCTAGTAAAACATTATTTCTGGGTGTGTCTATAGGGTATTTCTGGAAGAGATAAATGCATTTATATCAGTGGACTAAGTAAAGAAGACTGCCTTCACCAGTGGGGGTAGGATTCAGCCAATCTGTTGAGAGCTTGAATAGAACAAAAAAGACAGAAAAGGGCAAATTTGTTTTGTGCTTGAGCTCAGACATCCATTTCTTCTTTCTGCCTTTGGATGCTGGCACTCCTGGTTCTCAGGCTTTCAGGCTGGGACCTGGTTCCATCAAACTGGTATACCGTGAGGCCCATAATGCACAGGCCGTCAGACTCAGCCTAATTTATACCATCAACTTTGGTAGTTCTCCCACCTACAGATGGGAGATTTAGGACTTCTCAGTCTTCATGACAGCATAAGCCAAATGAACATCTATATTTTATTTATATAAAATATATATAAATATATTTAAAATATTTAAAAATTTAAATTATTTAAAATTAAATAATTTAAAAATTAACTTAATTAATTAACAAAATTTTGTACTTAGGATTCTCCAGAGAAACAATACAAATATATATCTATATCTATATCGATATAGATATATATTTGTATTGTTTCTGGTCCGAAGGATCTGAAGATGTCAGACTTAGGTCAGTCATCCTAATTCAAAAAAAATTAGGTCAGGGGGAGCCTAAGTGGCCTAGTCAGTTAAGCATTTGACTCTTGATTTTGGCTGAGGTAATGATCTCACAGTTTGTGAGATCAAGCCCCACATCAGGCTCAATGCAGGCTCTCTCCCTCTCTCTCTGCCCCTCCCCTGCTCTCTCTCTCAAAATAAATAAATAAACTTTAAAAAAATTAGGTCAGTTTTATATCCATTTCCACTGCTGCATCTAGACATTTTTACTATTCTCACACTAGCAGCCTCAGCCATCAAAGTGAGGAGAGCAACTTTATCCCTGATGTCATTTAGGCAATTATTATTTTTCATAGATTAGGATTATGCTATTATGGCAGAGAATGCTGCTTCTAATTGCAAAATGCCTTATTACTTTTAGTATACCTTGGCTGTAAAGCGGCTTGATTATTTGTTCTCAGAAGTAGAAAAAAAAATGGACTGTCCAGACATATAAGCCCAGGTATGGTCGTATTAATAGTGGTGGTGGAGGCTATGTGCGTGTGTGTTTATATACATATATGTATATGTATATGTATATGTATATGTATATGTATATGTATATGTATATGTATATGTATGTGTATATATGTATATATATGTTTATATACATATATATATATATACTTGAAAGTATTTATATAAACATACAATTTAAATACCTACACATTAAGATGCTTATTCATAGTGTCTTATAAACTTTACTCTCACAGATATGGTTCTGGAAAACCCTACTTTGTCAATCAATCAGCAAATCCTCCTGCCCTGGGCAATACACTGAGGACAGGTACATAAAGTAAAAGTGACAACTGCTATCCTAGGTGAACTTCTAGTAGAATAGAATAATCAGGACCAAGAAACAAACAGAAAAAGTAACAGATCGAAGTAACAAAAATTTTTTTTAAATATACAAATATCAGCTATAAACTAGTAAGACACAGAATAGTTTTAACAGCCCATTTCAACTCTAAGTCTAAGGACAGAGACCCATTGACTTGGCTAGGAGTTGGGGCTCTGTGGCTATGTACAGTGTCATGATCATCAGCTAGTCTAGAGGAACAGACCATCCAATTCACCAAAGACTCTATGTTAATATAAAAGTAGGTGCGGGGTGCCTGGGTGGCTCAGTCGGTTAGGCATCTAACTTCAGCTCAGGTCATGATCTCACAGTCCATGAGTTCGAGCCCCACGTCAGGCTCTGTGCTGACAGCTCAGAGCCTGGAGCCTGCTTCAGATTCTGGGTTTCCCTCTCTCTCTGCCCCTTCCCCACTCATGCTCTCTCTCTCTCTCTCTCTCGTAAATAAAATAAAAACACAAAAATTTCTTTTAAAAAAAGTAGGTGCAAGTTCTCAAAACATGATAAATTGTAAAAGGTCTCTGTCCCTTCTTCCTTCTATTTCAGCATTTTTTTCACTGACATTTATTTATTAAAAATATTTTTATATTCTCACAAAATATAAAATTCATTTATAATATCTACAATGAAATAGGTTCTATGTTAAGCACCAGAAATACAAAAATGAAAAATTCAGCCCCTTCTCTTATAGAATTCACAATTTAATGAGATCCCTGGGTTGGAGACAAACAATTATAGTGTGAAAAATGCCACCAGTCTGGGGAGAAAAGGAGTAAAAAAAAAGACATGGGAGCCTTCCTGGAGGAAGTGTTACACTGAAACTTGAAAGATAAATAAGAATCTGGAGGGAGGGAGGGAGAGAGAGAGAGAGAGAGAGTGTGTGTGTGTGTGTGTGTGTGTGTGTGTGTGTGTGTGTGTGTGTGTAGGATGGGTTTATGTGGTTGGAAGGAAAGATCATAAGCATTGTGCATCATCATTGAAAGAAGCGCTATCAAAATAAACCCATTGTGTTCTTGAAGCTCTTTGCACGTTTACAAAGCACTTCTTTGTTGGCCACAACCACTGATAAAAATAGAATTGAAGTGATAGGATCTCAATCTACAAATCTACAACCAGCTACCTGCTGTGGCTTTAGCCACTCCAGCAGGGTTCTTAGAAATATAGATCATGCAGAAATACAGATCTTACATATCATTATAGCTGGCAAGTACATGGTGTTTACTAAAAGCCAGGGCTATGGTCACAGATCAATGAGTACTGGACTAAGCCACAAAAATCCCTTTGGTATAGAACAGTAGTTTTCATAGTGTGTGCATTGGGGCCCCAGTGTTTTCAAAAGGAGACACAGAGTAGCACACCAAGCTAGTAGAAGTCCAGAATCCCACTCCCGATTGCCATTTTATTGGTTTATGTATTAGAATGTTGCCTAAGGGTTTTCTTGAAAAGAGTTCTGCTGTTAACAAAAAAAAAAAAGAAAGAAAACAAAAAAGGTTAAAACCATTGTCCCACTAACCTATACATTGATTGCTTCTATTTTTTTCATAATTATATCTGGAATACCCTTAACCTCTAATAAAATTTATAAAGATATAATAACGGATTCTCTGGTCCTAAGGTCTTTCCAAAGACATTCTTCTTCCTATATTCAACCTCCCTAGTTCCCCATTTCCATATCTTTTTGATTCCTAATGTTCCAATCCGTCATTCAATATGGTTTCTTCCCAGGAAAAGAGATGCTATTCTTTCTTTAGAATCCCATCAGCCCATAATTCTTGAGGTCAGGAAAGTTACACTTTTTCCTCCTACATTTGCCCTGGTTATAGACTTTCCTCAAAATATGTTTTAATTAGAATTGTTATTACTGATACTTTACAAGTCAGTACATTCATAATCCCAGAGAAAAATGATATGTACTCAACCACGGATGGACTCTCCTCCCAAACTCTTTTCTCTACTTTAGAATTACTCAGGACTATATACTTTAAACAGTAGAGAACATCCTTTTCTGTCATTCCTCTTTCTGTTGCTAAAGGTACTTCCTCTGTGCTCACCCCATTCCTTTTATTCATGTTCAGCTGGGTTTTAAAAATTCTAATCTGTTTCATATTTGCTTCTCCATTTTCTCTGAGCCTTTTATCTTTGCAAGCAACAAAAATTGAATTCAAACTCATAAATAAAAACAACCTATGCAATTGGAAAGCCCAAGGGATGCTAACTTCAAGCATAGCTTAGTCTAGGAGTTAAAAAGATGTCATCAAGGGGCACCTGCGTGGCTAAGTCAGTTAAGCGTCCTACTCTTGATTTCAGCTTAAGTCATGACCTCACAGTTCTTTAGTTCAAGCCATGCATCGGGCTCTGTGCTGACAGCACAGAGTCTGCTTGAGACTCTCTCTCTCCCCCTCTTTCTTGCCCCTCTCCCACTCTTCTCTCTCTCTCTCTCTCAAAAATAAACATTAAAAAAAATGGAAAAAAAGATGTTATCAATTCATGCTTATCTCTCCCCTCACCCTTCTCTTTCCACCCCTTCTCTCTCTCTCCCTGCCTGCCTCTTTTTCCCTATCTCTATCATCATTTTTCAGTTATTATTTCTCCTATATTGGCCTGTACTAAGGCAAACTCTTTCCATGTGTCAACAAATATGGTCCTTAGCCCCTGTGTTTTTAAAAGTAGAGGGACTTTTGCTCAGTATGTCTATCAGAGAAGAATACCAGTTGCCTTTGTCTAAGGCATGTGTCCAACCATGGGCCAATCACAGTAACTGCAGAGGAGAAGATGATCTACTGACAAAACCTAGATCTCCTGCACCCCCTCTCCAACTCTCTATGCCACCCCCAGCCTCAGCACAGAGAAGGTATGGATATGATCTAATGTTGAGGCAGTTCCCAAAAAGAAACAAAACTAAGAAACATATAAGAATTAGCATTATTGATTTCATTTGAGTATCTTCCTTCCTTTTTTAATTCTCTCAAAGTCTCTCATTCTATTGCAAAATTAAAAACTAGCCTAAGTGAATGCACTTCCACTCTGGGTTTTTGATACTCTCCCTCCAAAGCTTAAGCAGTAGCTTTTATTCTCATACCAATGTTGCATCTTTTATTTACTGACTGTGTTTTCATTTTGCCTGGAACCAAACAGCTCTGAGATCCAAAGTGTCCTAGGTAAAACTTTTTAAAATTTCTTGCTTCAACTTTGGGTTTGCAATAAATCTGCTAATTTTTTTCTCCACTCAGCCCAAGAGAATATATGCCTGAAAAATGAACCCTTATACTTCTCTATTTCTTATTTCTGCTAGATTTTTACCACTCCCTTATTTATGATTAAACTCACATTCTAATTTCCCTGACATATATAATCATAATCATCATTTTCTATTCTGTCCATCCTGGCATAGAAACAAGATTGATTAATTGACAAAGGATGGAAAATGGTAGATGACAGATGGACAGACAGGTAAACAGATAAAGAAAATCTATTTACTTAGAAATAGAGCTAAAGCCATCCCATGTACCAATAATTGCAATTCCAATTCAAACAAAGATAACTGTTAGGCTCTGCCTAAAGCAATACATTCCTACTCCCTAGAAACACCCACCAAGATTCCTTCCCTGTGCTAGACACTTTGCCTCTAGCCAATGTTCTTTGAAGCTCTTTGAGCAGACCTTCCCTGAATGAAGAAATGGAGAAATGACTCCCCATACCTGCCAAGGTCAGATTGCTCCAAATGGGTTGTGGTTCTCCAGGTGATCTTATTGCATAAGGCTCATGAATGAGCTCCAAAAAATAATCTCCTTTCCTACCAGTGTCATATATCCCATTAGTCAGAGGCCCTAATCAAGATAATCTCCCAAATCAGGAAATCTTTTTCTGCTCACATAAGATAACACCCATAAGAAAATGTTTTAAATCTTGACATCCCTCAATGAACCTGAATCCCTAAATTTAGTTCCTGATATATAATCTAACTCCCATCTGCAAATGATAGTCATGTATCTGAGAGGTGAAACCAGACTCAGTCTCATTATATCCTCCCATGGCCATAGGAGGACAAGAGAAAGCCTTCTTTTCATCCTACCATTTCTCCCTTAAACCATCCCTTCAATGTTTCCATTTCTACCCTGATCTACTTGATCTTTCAAAGGTCAAGAGATATAAACCAATAAGAGATATCACATGGGAATCAGAAAAGAAAAATTCAATAGAAATCCAAAAAGAAAGTCATCAAAGTGAACACATCACCCAGAAAACGGAGTCCTGCAGAAAACATACCGAGGGATATCTCAGGAAGAACATTTGTCCTAGTTATGAAAAGGTTTATTTCAGCAAAACCCACTGAGTAATGTAAAGACACTTCTCAGACACCTTTGTTTTTCTACACACACACACACACACACACACACACAACTTTACTTAAAGCCCAATGTATAGCAGTAATAAATACATTGCATAGAGACCTACAGTAATGAGGTACAACTTTAAATATTTAATTGATAAAAACATATACTTTATGACTTCAGCTAAAAAATTTTCTTCAGTAATACAGTCATTAGAGTTCTTAAGAGGAGAATTTTGGAAAGACAGATGTCCATGTTCAAAGAACATTATTAATGTTCATAGAATGGACATAAGGTGAGTATATTCAGTTAGATCTTGGTTCAAATCCCAGCTTCACATCCCAGGTAAATTATTTAATCTCTTTGAGCCTCAATTTTATCTCCAGGAAAATGTAAACTGCCCCCCCATAAGATTGTTGGGAGAATAAATTAGAAATCTGACATAGCATACCCAATAAATGATAATAAGTTATAGAATTTTATTGTTAAGTCTATTGTAGCTAAAAAATTAGAGAGTAGTAACTCTTCCCTTTCTTCCTAGATTTAGAAGAAAATCTTAAGTGTTTACTTGTAGTGATTATTACAGAATCCAGTGTGTCTAAACAAAAAGTCAAATTTAGCCAGGCAAGAGTTTACTTGAACCAACTCTACCATGAAACTTTATATAGTATTATTTCACAATTGTGATATATTTACTCAGGTCTCATCAACCAATAACTCTTCACTTTTTCTAGCCCCAATCTTAAGTATTTCAACAAAATGCATCTTCTTATATCTGTATGCATCAGCATTGTCTCTTCACTAGATTACAAAATGATAGCAATAAACAGATCATTGTTTCTGAGTCACTCTAGCATTGTACCCTCTTAGTATAGCACTATAGGAACCAAAAACAGGCTTGATCTTAAAAGTTCTTCTCCAGGAAAATAAGAGCATCCAATTACTAAAATATAATCAATGTTCCTATAAAGCAAATTCTCAGATATTTTTCAGCCTTTCATGGTCTTCCTTTCAAATTAAAACATATAAAAAGATAAAGAAATAATAAGTTTTGTGATGTAGAACTTATTAAAGATACTGAGAACATGCTTCAGAGTGTGAAGAAAAACTGAATCAGAGTCAAAAGACCTAGGATTCAATTTCACCTTTGCCATTCATAAGCTTTAGCCATTTAAGCTAAGCTTCAGTTTTCTCATCTGTAAAATAAGAATAATAATATCTACTTCACAGAGTAATGTGAAAATTATGTGAAAAATGCCAACTCCAATGCTTTCATGTAGTAGGTCCTCAAAAAAATAATGTAAAAGAATGCCTAAATACTCTTGTAGTTATCTCTCCTTCCTTAATCTTAGGAAAGAAAATTAATTCAGTTAATCAGGACTTTCCCTAATACAGCACTGGTTTCCCAGTATCAACACTCTTGTTTCAAGAAAAATTTTATGTACAAACATAAAATGTTTTACATTATAATATGGTCAGAGCAGAGCTCCTTCTTTCAACCACCCATCCATCCATCCATCCATCCATCCATTCACCCATTAAATATCATTGGTGTCCAGTGTTGTACTAGACACTGGGAGTACAAAGAATAAGATATGGCTCCTGCTGTCAAGGAAAATGGCATATAGTACTGTCTAATCTGTTCTGGATGAGTCTTAGAAATTGGTTGTTTCAAAGTGGAAGATCCTGGGTGGACATGCAGAAACTCAGGTCAGAAATAGGGGTACATGAAATGGGCTATTTGCTGCAGACCTAGCAGAATATAAGCTGAAGCCAGTCTTAATAAGTGAGGCTGCTAGAAAACAAGAAATAGTCTGAAACATCAAGTACAACATCAAGCTCCAACATGAAGGCTCAACACTTAAGCAAGACAAAGTAAGGATTCCACGGGCAGATAGATTTCATATGGTGACCGCTTACTGGAGAGGGGTTTTCATTCAAAGAGCATAGCTACTTAAGAATTGGATAGGAGTAAGTAGTAAATGACTTAGAGCAAGTTTGAAGAAGGAAAAAGTTATGGAGATACAGGAAAACATACTCAATAAGGTAATAATATATAAAATTTTAGAAGTATAAAGTTCAGTGAGGCACCACATCCTATGGCAAACATTGATGATTTACAGTTCATTCAAAGGAAGGAACTGCATGGGTAAAATGGTCCAGATAGGATTTCACACTAGGAATGCTTGAGGCAACTAGGTTTATTTAGCCTGGAGAAGAGAAAGCTGTGCCATAATAACTGATACTAAATATCTAAATGGCTATGAGAGAGGAAGGATATAACATTCTGAGCTCTTGAAAAGCCATTTCCAGAGTTTTTACTATGATCTCTAGTCCCTTCTAAGATATAAACAAATCTAACTGTAGCCTAAATAGTTACTCTAGGCTGCCCACTTAAGACAATTGTGTTTAAAGTTCAATTGTATTATTTCCTTTCCAAACTTTTCATCCTATATACTGTATCCTTTTTACTGGCATCCCCTCTTAGCCACCAAGAAGGAAACTTGGAAATCATTCAAGGTACTTTCTCTAACACATCCACATCAATTTAGTTAACTAAATTATCTTCATTCTATTCTTTTTTAAAAAAAATTTTTTTAATGTTAATTTATTTTTGACAGAGAGAGAGACAGAGCATGAGTGTGGGAGGGACAGAGAGAGAGGGAGACACAGAATCGGAAGCAGGCTCTAGGCTCTGAGCTGTCAGCACAGAGCCCGATGAGGTGCTCGAACTCATGGACCACAAGAGCATGACCTGAGCTGAAGTCAGACATTCAACCAACTGAGCCACCCAGGCACCCCTTCATTCTATTCCTCTAACATGTAAAGGGAGTTTTCCAAAAAACAGCTATGACCATAGTTCAATTTCCTACCTAAAACTCTTAAATGGATCTCTGTTGCCTAGAGTAGACTTTCTCAACGCACACAGTACCAAGCATAGTCCTAGCTACAGTGTTTGAGTGCATGGGTAGGTGTGTTCCAGGTACAGAAGTTTGGGAAACAGAGTTTAATTGAAGCCTCTTAGTCATCATAACATTAGCATACTAAAGTGTGAGAAGTCTTTAAAGAAAATTGTTTTGATTTGTGCAATCTGTATTTCTTAGAGGTTTTTTGGTTGATCTTTTAATACCTCTTATTTTTCCATAGTTAGTGTTCCATAGAATACATTTCAGTGAATGTTGGGCTATAAAACAAAATGGCCTATAAACCCATTTAGAAGAGGTTTACAACTTTATCTGCTACTGTATTTATCAATCAATCAATTCAGGAAATATTTATTGACAGCGGTAATGTTGTGTGTTAGGGATACAATAGTGAGTTACTAGACATAGTTCCTGTTCTCAAATATTTACTTAACAGTTTCCAAAAATTCTGACATCTTTTATTTCTCTAAGCCATACCTATTACCTGGAATATCCTTCTCCCATATTCAAATTTTTTTCTTAGTGTTTATTTATTTTTGAGAGGGAGAGAGAGAGAGAGAGAGAGAGGCAGAGAGGGAGGGAGACACAGAATCAGAAGCAGGCTCCAGGCTCTGAGCTGTCAACACAGAGCTCAAAGTGGGGCTTGAACCCATGAACCATGAGATCTTGACCTGAGCCAAAGTTGGATGCTTCATCAACTGAGCCACACAGGCACCCCATCTTCTCCCATCTTTAGCTGACAAACTTCCCATTCTTTAACTGCTTATACCCTAAATTCTAAGCTCCTTGACCAAAGAATATCTTATTTTTATTTTTCAATGCCTAGCATACAGTTCTACTCAATAAATGCATATTACATTAATAAATGGATAAATGACTAATATCGAGTGTCTTTATTCTAATATTGAGAATTCAGTTTAAATTTTCCAATTAAAACATATTTTTGTAATAGTGATTTCAAATGAAAAGACATTAATAACTTCTTTAAGGAGATGCTTAAAAATCTCTCTCTCTCTCTTTTTTAATGATTTTTTTTGAGGTGGGAGGGGCAGAAAGAGACGGAGAGAGAGAATCCCAAGCAATCTGTGCTCAAAGCACAGATCCCAATGCAGGGCTCAATCTCACGAACTGTGAGATCATGATGTGAGCCAAAATCAAGAGTCAGAGATTCAACCAACTGAGCCACCCAGGTGCCTCTCTTTTTAAATTTTATCTTCTGACTCCTTATCTCAGTTGTTTAGCATAAATTACAGGTATACCTGTCATACTCTTAATTGTACATGAAGTACTAATTTGCAAGAGTTTTAAAATTTTATGTTACATGGAAATTGAAGTAAAATAGCAATTTAAAATTGAACTTAAGTTTTAAATGATCTGATCTCCGAAAAACACAAATACACAGTAAAATTGCTTTGTCCTATCATTAACATAAACTCAAGTGTCACAAATATTAACATTTTAGTATTCCAAATGCTGGGTGAGCCTACCTTGAACCAGCATGGTTTGTCAATGGGTTCAGAAATCAAAGAGCTAAGTTCATTTTTTACACTAACAACAGTGAATATGCTAGGTTTTATAGATTATATATGGTTAGAATTTACCTAAATCTATTACAGTCAAGTGTCAACAAGTAGGTTATTCTGGTGAATGGGGCCAAAAGAAGGGAGATTTAGAGGGAAATATTTATATACTAGCGATAAAGAAAAAGCACATGATATAAATGGGAGGAAATAAACTTGAAGGAAAGAGGTTAGAGACTGGCAAAAGACTGGCATGTGGAAGCTACATGGTAAATACAGGGGGAGTCATTATGTCATTCTACCTACTTTTATGTATAAGTCTCCAGGTAGAATGATTATGATGTCACACTGAATATGGGATTTACACAAAGAAATGAAGACTAGAACACTGGTAATAAAATAGAAGCAAAATATTTTTCTTACTTTTAATTATTCAAAAAAATGTGATTGTCCAAAGCAAAAATAGCTGCAACGTATTTTGTGTTTGTGGCATATGCAAAAGTAAAATGTATGACAACAAAGCACAAAGAATGGAAGGAATACATCAAAGGGTATAATATTTGAAAGTAGGATGTCAAGGGAAAGATGGAATCCAGACTGAAATGAATCTAACTGTATTACAGACAAATCTCATAACCTCAAAGAGAACTGGAAAAAAAAGGTGCTAAACTAAATTATTTTTACAGGATACTGTAAAGCTAAAGGCAAAAGAAACTATTCTCAACACCATTTGGAAGAGTAAATTTGTTTATAAGGTTATGTGTTACCAATTCTCAAAATACTTTATCTGTATACAAGAGTTGAACAAATAAGCAAATATATATAATGAGAGGCATGTTTCTAACTGTTGAACTAAAGACATTTAAAATAAGGAGTGAAAGAAGGCTAAAATTAGCTGTGGGATAGGACTGAAATCAGACCTATCAATATGGAGTTGCAGTTTTACAAAAGCATAAACATACAGAGAGATGTACAAATGTAGAAACAAACGTGAATGTGTGTCATGAATTAACCAGTATAAATGAGGCAACCTGAAAGAGCTCTCAAAAACCAAATTAGGAACAATTTAAACAATAAAATGTATTATTCAGTGTATTGGATTATAACCCAATGATTTTTTAAAAATCCAACAGTTCATACTGATGTAACTAAATAACTGAATAAATAAATGGCAGATAAAGAACAATTCTTCTTACAGAATGATTTCAGTTAAGAAATATACAAAGAACAGGGGCACCTGTGTGGCTCAGTCAGTTGAGCATCTGAACCTTGGTTTCAGCTCAGGTCATGATCTCGTGGTTCGAGCCCTGTAACAGGCTCTGCGCTGACAGTATGGAGCCTGTTTAGGATTTAGGATTCTCTCTCTCTCTCTCTCTCTCTCTCTCTCTCTCTCTCCACCCCCCCCCCCACCAAATAAATAAACATTTTTTTAAATGTAGAAAGAATGAAGGAAATAGAAAATCACCATTAGAACACCACAATGTTTTGTTTTTAGGCAAGATCCACTGACAGTAATTAGTGAGCAAAATTTAAGAGAAATGGAATATCTGCATGGCTTCAAAATAACTCTCCCACAATATTTACAAATTACAAAGGGAAAAATAGTAATGTTTAGAATATCCCAGCAGATGGCACTTAACCAAGGTTAATACCACTGCTAATACATGTTAACATTGTGAAACCGCCATTAAAATGCACTGAGAGGGGCACATTACCTCTATGGCATCCTTCCCAATAATGCATAACCCAATAACCCAACCTAGTCATGAGAAATCATCAGACAACCCAAATTGAGAGACATTCTGCAAAGTAACTAACCAGTAGTCTTCAAAAGTGCCAAGGTCATGAAAGACAAGGAAAGACTGAAGAACTGTCACAATTGAAACAATAAGGAAACATGATAACTAAATACTGGACTGGATCCTAGAAGACAAAAAAGAACATTGGTGAAACACTAGATGAAATTCAAATTATGTGGTTAATAACATTTTACCAAGATTAATTTCTTAGTTTTAGCATATATTTTATGGTTTTGTAAGATGTTAGTATAAAGAAGAACCTGGGTAAAACTGCAACTCTTCTGTAACTCTTAATTATATCTCAAAATTTAAAAGACGAAAAAATGGATTACTGATTAACCCTGATCTCAACGAACTCAATCCCTTAGGGAAAAAACACATAAAATAATACATTATAATGTGATAAGTGTGAACAGAGATATAAAGTGTTATGAAAACCAAGGACTAACTGCTGAGCAAATCAACGACTGTGTCTAGGAGAAAGCGTAAACTTTGAGGTGAGCCTTATAATATGCTGGTTATAGAAGAAAGCTAGAATTTCCAGAAAGAATTTTAAAACATAAATGAAAGACTGTGGAATATTCCAGAAACTACAAGTAGACTGATATTTGAAGCAAAGGTGAAGTGGTAAAACTGAAAATACAAGTAAACATTAGACCCTGAAAATGTTATCTTCTATTCTAGGTAATTATGAGTAACAGAAATGCTTTACATCAAGGACATGATAGAGGTAGTTTTATGTTTTAGAAACATCACTTTGATAATATTATGGAAAATAAAATAAAAGAGCACAAAGTGTTCTTTCAATGTTTATTCTTCCAATTTAACTTTTATCTAGAATGATATATTAACACAATGTACACCAATTTCATAAACTCTTAGTAATGGAAATATTGGGAATTTTCAAATGCCAATACATTAATCTTCACTCCACATATGAAACAACCTAGAAATATCTATCGCTCACCAGAGAAAATATAATTAAAGTTCAAATACTATGCTTAATTAATTCATCAAAAATATTCTTGGGGTGCCTGGGTAGCTCAGTCGGTTGAGCTTCTGACTCTTGATTTTGGCTCAAGTCATGATCTCATGTTTCATGGAATCAAGCCCTGCATCAGGCTCTGCCCTGGTAGTGCAAGGTCTGCTTGGGATTCTCTCTCTCACTTTCTCTCTGTCCCTTCCTTCTCTCAGAATAAACAAACAAACCTTAAAAAATAAAAAAATTAAAAAATGTATTATTTGTACTTCTTTGGATAACATAAAAATAATAATACTGCTAATGCTATTGTTTGTATACATAATATTTACTGAGCATCTATGGGTGTGAAGCACACCATTATAGGTGTTAAAGATTTAATATTAAAAACACAGACCGAAATAAAACACCATTCATGAAGTCCGTGTTCTAAGGCTCAGTGGTGATATAGAAAAACATGATTAACTAAATTACATACAACTGTATTTTGGAAGGTGATAAGATTTTTGGAGAAAAATAAGAGGTAATAGAAAAACCAAGAAAATGTGGTATTGTAATCAAGAAATGAAGAAAGCAATTTAAGGGAAAAAATGATCCAAGTCTATCAAAAGCAGCTGATGGTTTAAGTCAAATAGAGACTGAGGATTGTCAATAATTTGAAGGTTATTTGGACCTTGGCAAGAACAGTTTTGGTAGAGTGACTGGGGGCAAAAGCCAACTGACTTGAATTTAAGAATGAGAATAAACAACAAAAGGAAAATAAACTCTTGCTGGGAGATTTGCTACAGAAGAAAGAAAAGGTGAGGTCAAAGGTTTCTCATTAAAATGGGACAAAAACAACATGTTTATGTTGATAGGAATGATCAGATAAAGAGGAGGAAATTGTTCATATGGGAGAAGGAGGAGAAAATTGTTGGGAACATGTCCTTGTGTACAAAGAAATGATGGAATCTAGCCCACAGATAAAGATGCCATCCTTAGATATAAGTGGGACAGTTAATCTATAATGGCAAGGGTCAGGCAAAGTAAAGGTAAAGAAATGGTGGTTAAGCAGGCAAGTGGTTAAATCTGATTGTGGGAAATTTTGAAAACCATCTTCTGAAAGTCAACAACTGAGAATAAAGATGGTTAAAAGGTTTAGAGATTGGAGGAAAAAGAAGAGGATAGAAGATAGTTAACTAAGGAAGTGGGAAAGTGACTGCATCAGAAAGTACAGTGATTGACAGGGAGCATTAGAGGTTTGTATCATAAATTTCAAATGAAAGCTGTCAACCATGTCCTCTTGTTTTTTTCCTGCCCTGTTCATCTACATTGGAGCAAACAACCCTATGTCAGATATAACCAGTATTAAGAGTTTCACAAAAACATATGACAGAGAAAAGAGTAAGACAACTATATATTAGAGGGAAGGCTATTAATGAATGAAAATAGCAATTAATCTGGGTAAAAAGATAAGTGACATCATGAAGGAGTAAGGGACAGTGAAAAAATGTTAAGATCAAAGGACTGTCTTCCAAATGGGCTGAAAGATCGTTAAATTCAAATATTTGATAGAATGACCCCAAAAGAGGGCAGAGAGTAGGATGCATGAAACTGAGATTATAGGTGTCTACAAAACTCCAGTAATGACAAGGTCATGCATGTTTACAAAGTCACAGACCTTATTCCCAGGTGCTTGACATGTATTCACCCATTTAAATGACAAAATACTGATGATGTACTTAACATCAAGAAGCATAATAAACCACTGTAATACCAAGTAAAGTAGTAATAATTACAGACTTAATCTTCTCTTTGGCAATCCATAGTTTATGTCAGAAGCAGATCATCACAATCCCTCCTCATTTAACCATGGATAAGCAAGGACATCTTTCTAGAAGATTCCTATGCATCTCTAAGAAAGATACTAATCACTTCACAGCTTGTATTGAACTATCTGTCTGTTCTTTGAGGCTTCTTCTGTTGTTATCAAGGACGTTATTTATATAAGTTATAAATAAAGGTAAATTCTGTAGCAAGAGAACATTGACTACATGTTAATTTAATAAATCATCTTCCCTAAGGAAGAAGGAAATATATTTTTAAACTTAGAGGAAAATACAAAATTCAACAAATAATCAAAGGGGTTAATTATGTATATGTAAATTATATAATCAATGAGTTAACCCTCTTAGAATGCACTGAAGTTTTTCTCTAAATATACCAAATTCCAGAATAATGTTTATTTCTCAAGACAGTGTCTCGTATTTAGTTGGAGCTCAGTAAGTATTAGTCGAATGAGTGAATAGAAAGTGAGACTGTCCTTTCTTGAAAACTAGTGACCTCCATCCACACTTAGTTTTTTTCATTTTTTTTTATAATATAAAATCTCTGAGTTAAGTCTGTTTTTTTTTTCCTTTTCCCTGGACTACACTTACACAAGTTCTTTCCCATTTCACATTAGGTAACAACATTGCTTCATAAATACAACACTGCCAGAAGTATACTATTTATAGCCCCTTGGCTTCAAAAGACATCCCCCCCCCTCATTAATTTGTTTCCTTTTGGTCCCAGTCCTCAGCCTTTATAGGACAATATGTAACAGGAACAAATCTTCTTCTGCTTTGCTCATGCTCAGAGGAAGCTGAGAGCCTGGAAAGCTATACTTCATATACAAAGATGATGCCAGCCAAGCCCTGGCAAGAGAATGACTGAACATTCTCAGATTAATTTCATGGCTATTTGTTCCATCCCAGAATCACATCAAGCACAGGCCTCCAAGTTGAAATTGCATCACTCTGTCCTTGCTGCCCAGGTAAGGGCAGTGAAAAATGAGCATATTCCCTACCCTCTAATGATAAGTAATGACTTTTCCCTTTACTACTGGGATGTATTTTACAGCATCATCAGAATAGTCTAATTACCAAACAAAATGATAAGATATATCAGGACAGAAGGAGCTTAGATTAAACTCACAAGAAATAGGCATTTGCATCTTTACCATCCTTCAGTGTCACTGCAGTAATAGAAAAATGGCAACTGGAAGGTGCATAATAAATATTCCATTAAATATTCATTGGATTATAAATAACTTAAAATTTTAAACTACCCAGTAAAAGATTATAAGAGAAGGGTGCAAACATGTATGGCTGCTAAGGGAAAACTGACAAGCAGAGTTGGAGGGAAAAATAATAGAGGAACGATTGAGTATTAACTGGGTAAAGAAATACTGTGGGCACAAAGAGACAAGATGGGGAGCATTAGCTTGTAGGGATTGGACAGGGCAATTCTAGCTTTCACAATTTTGATCTGTAATTGTCCAGGTGGACCAATATTATGCTTCCTACAATAGGAATCATATTTAACACTATTAGTCCCTTAGTCATAAGCATGGCTCTTAACATTTTAGAGGTTTTCCTGGCCGTGAACTTATTCTTTGTTTCAAGTTTACGTGACCCATTGATCTGGGTACTGAATCAAGACTTTGAGTATTCTAGATTCTTATTTATTAAGCTTGACCTGTGATTCCAGTATCAATAAAATAAGAACAGCAATAATAACTTGTTGGGAGCACTAGGCAAAAAGAGGATTGAAAAAGAAGGTTGAGGGAATTAACACTGAAGGTTGAAAGGTTAATGGGAATTAACATTCACTGAGTACCTACCAAGAATGAGGGACCATCTAAATACTTAGCAGTTACATATATAATCTTACTTTATCCAACAACAACCCTGCTTGGTTGGTATTAGTGTAACCAGTTTTTAAAATGAAGGAAGTGAAGTTCAGAAAAGGTGAGTGATTTGTCAAAAATCAGAGTAGGAAGGAGGTAGAACCCAAATTTAAATCAAAGTCTATTTTAAACCCATAGGTCTTATTCTTTTATTATCTCATATAGTCTTATTTGTCCCGCATTTTAGATTATAATAAAAAGTAAAAGTTACAGGCAAATTGGGGTTGGATTCTTCATACCCAGTGCTTCTTAAGATTCCTGGCACAGAGTATGCACCCAATAAATACTTACTAAAGGAAAGAAAGAAGAAACAGAGTTAGAAAGAGGGTATGGGAGAGGGAATGAGACAGAGGAAGAGAACCACATTACTACTCAATATTAAACTATTTTTAGGAATATCATAAGTATAACCTGTTAAAGATAATTTTTAAGAAGATAAATACATACAAATATAAAAAGAACACATGTGGCAAAGATTTTAACTAGTTAAATGAGGGAACCAATAAGATATTACAAATGATACAAAAGGGAAATTGAAAGAACCACATTTAGATATAAACCATAAGGAATGCTGAAATGAATTTGCTTCATAGATGCAAAACTGGTTAATACCTACAGAGCAATAATCAACCACCTTTCCAGGGGACATAATCTGCACTTCTATGGACAAGAATCATTTGCATTACTATTTTAATTGTACAACTTTATAAAGTCATAAAATAGCCCAAACACCATGAAAGGCAGAAATAACCTAGAAGAAAACACTAGACAAAAGATCCAATAATTTTGGTTTTTGCCCATTTCAGTCTTTCACAGTTTTTTCTGACAAACTATTTTTAAAAACTTACTATAGAAACAAGAGTAACTTCAGTTTTACAAAGTAGTATCCTAAAAGTTTAACTCAATCAGTGGACAGCAATGTGTTTCTGATCATTATCATTAGAGGTTTTCCTGGTTGTGACCTTATTGTTTTGGGTTTACATGGCTTGTTAGAAACCACTGGCAATCTATGAAACACAAATGATTAAAGCTATTGTATATATTTCTTCATGAGGGCAAAAGATTTTCAAAGAATCATAAAAGGGAATATATTTTCCCTAAATATTTGAACTTGCAGAATTCAAACAGCGGAGAATTATAATGCCAAGAGTTAAAACCAGAACTCTGCCAGCTGCCATTGGACAGCCATTCTCCCACTGCCATTTTGCGCTTTCTTCCACCATTGCCAAATTGAGCAAATAAAGTTTATGTCCACCTTCAGGTTTGCTGGTTGGAGTCTGTCACCCTTAAAATTTTTGTTTGTGTTTTTGTTTTGCTAGATCTCTCTGATCTCTCTTTTTTTCTTATCATCTCTTTCCCTTTCTTCCTGCAGAGCTTATATGCCCTTCAGGTCTATATTTCTAAAACTGGAACACTGTACAAGCATATGAATCACATAGAAATGTGTTTTATGAGTGACTTTTCAGATATCTACATTATCCAAAGATTTAATTACACCTGTATCATTACCTTACAGCCTGAAGTTCATGACAAAGATTTATTTAAAGTTCATTTACTACTGGTTTACAGATTGTTTTCATATAGTTTATTTTGTGGATAGTACACAAATCTCCCTGTTAATAGATATTTCCTTATCCAACAGTAAACATTATATACTGTATATGGTACAGTATATCACTCAAAACTACTTGGCAATTTGTTGCCTAAAAATGATTAACAAACATCAGAAAGTATCTCCTCTGGGCTCAGGACATATTTGATAGAGAACCTGATTAAGTATAGCATGGCATTCACCTACTTAACATGAATGTTCATGCTATTGCTGGTCTAATCCTGCCTATTCAAGATGTGGAAATTGTGTAAGCAGTAGAGTATTCCAGAATAATAGAAAGACATTCTGTTCATCTCCAAATTACTACACAGTCTACAAAGAGGCAAACCATAGCCAGCACATGTCAGCACAACATTGAAAGTTATGTATGAGTGGCAATTTAGGGGCTTTTATAGTAGCTCCTGGAGTGCTGCCCATCCAGGATTTTGCTATACTGGTTTTGAAAAGACACTACCAAACTTTAAGCCAGCAATCACATTAGGCTATTGGCAGCCAAAGGATTATTCTGTCCTGGAAAATAATAGGAGCACAATAGAAAGATGCTCTTCTCCCTATTTTACCATAGTGCTCTCCTCAGCATAATAGAAGACTCCAACTTTGTTTGCTGAAGTGTGTCCAGATCTTTGAGAGAAAGATACTTTAAGAATGTTTTAATTATGCATGGTAAATAAAAACAATGGTACTTTAAATAATTGAAAACCTGGATGATAAGGAGTAACAGTTACTGTAATCTTGTTTTTATTACCACACAATTTATACCCAGGATATGTACAGAAAGAATTTAAGATTCAAAATTTCACTTAACTAGGGGCAACTGGGTGGCTCAATCAGTTAAGCATCCGACTTCAGCTCAGGTCATGATTTCGCAGTTTGTGGGTTCAAGACCTGCACTGGGCTTTGTGCCTAGAGCCTGGAACCTGATTCGGATTCTGTGTCTCCCTCTCTTTCTGCCCCTCCCCCATCCTCTCCCTCCTTCTCTCTCTCTCTCTCTCTCAAAAATAAATAAACTTTTTAAAAAATTCATTTAATTAACATTGTGCTACATGTCAATATGATATGGTCTTCCTTTGAAGAATCTATTTGTCAGAGAGTCATAAACTAACTAGATAAAGTACCAACGAAAGGCAGAGAAGGGAGATTAATTCTGCTCAGAGAAAATCCTGGAGGGTTTCACACAATTGATATGAACCTTAAAGAATAAGAAAAGGAAAAAATGCTTTTCTGGATGTCTCTAAGTAAAGGTATACCAAAGGAATTACAAGTAATTAGTTGTATCAAAAACCAAAGTTATCGGATGGCAGTATAAGGAGCTGGAAGGGAAAGGGGAATGTAATGCTCAAAATCCAAACGACATCATTATAAAGAACAATGAATGCCATGTTAAATATTTTATCTAATCTATTGGTAATAGGAAGACTCCAAGATTAGAAAAACAGGAGAGGTATGTAAAAGTCAAGTGAAGAAAAAGTGTCAAGAAGGGAGTGGATAATGGTACAAAGGCGACAGAGTGATCGTGACGGGTGAAGGGACAGGACATTTTTATTTTTCTGCTCAATATCTAAAGCACTTGGTTTTTTTGTTTGTTTGTTTTTGTTTTGTTTTAGGGGAAATCCTGCTTTATGTGAAGGGCAAAGGGTCATGTTTTCACTAAAGAAGGTAAACAGCAACCAGGGTTTATTGAGATAAGTGGCCCAGTTCAGGCGATTAGATATTCCACCCAGAACTTTCAGTCTCAAGTGAGAATGAAAATGTATAAAGATAGCTCAGAATTCATATTCAGAACTGTGGAAGTATTCAGCATTCCCCACCACTCAACTGAAGTATGACTTGGCCATGGGACCTGTTACTCAGGGGTTTTTTTGCTTCTTATGCATTATCTAAAATGAAGAAAGGTAAACAGGAAAAGCCAAAGTTGAAATTCTTTTCCTCTTGTTTGCCAATGAAAAGACTTAAGCATCTTCATAGGCTAAATGGCACTGGTTAGAAAGATAGAGATTTTAGGAGAGAGGCAATATTTGATCACATGAAATACCAAAAATGAGTTGGAAAATAAGTGGTTAGAAGGCTCTTTTGGAAAAGTTAGTCTTTGAAAAGTGGGAAGGATAAATGAAGATAAAGAAAACTTAGTAGTTCAAGGAGAGGGATTTTGAGAGTTTCCACATGTGATAGGATCTCTTTTATCTGTGAAAAAGGGAGATTAAAGAGGAAGTACATGTATCTTAATTAAGAAAGATGATAAAGGGTTAGAACAGTTTAACACCAAGAAAAGATAATTACTTATGGAGAGGGTGAAGAAAATGTTTGCTAAACACTGCTCACATTGAAAAGTCAGTATGTGCTACCAATCAAAAACATCTTACAAGTAGTGCAGCCATATTCTTTATATAGCAATTTCTTGGGGAAATCTGTAACCACCATATTAAACCAATCCAGTGGAGGTATTTCTGCAGAAAACTAAGGTGGTGCAGTCCAAGCATAGAGATTTCTAGTCATCTAAATTTCTAAAAGTAGAACTTAAACAATAGATGAATCATATGTAATTTCCCTAATAATATTTTCTCAATGTCTTCACTCTAACCACCTAGAAAATTCTTATTCATTCTTCAAGAAACAATACAAATGTGGCCTCTGATCTGTATGTAGTCTTTCTCCACCTGTAATAGACAATATTTCTCCTGCCTCTCTTAGTCATTGTGTCACTGTGTTCAAGAAATAATTATAATACTTATCACATGATAGATCAGTAGTAAATCTACTTCCCATGATAAAATGAGAACTCCCTGGAGAAAAGTATTACATGTTATTCATTCATGAAAACCCAATATCTGCAACAGCACCTAGAACATAATAGGAGCTCAACAAATGCCATTTGGGTAGGTTAATGAATGGATGAAATTTTATTGACTACCATTTATACTAGTTAAGTGATTGATAGGAACTGAGTAGTTCATATAACTATACCCTATGATGCAGATTGAGAGCACAGATTCTCTGCAGCTTAATAAAGAAGGATCCATACTGGCCCAAGGTTTTGTTCTCTGAAGTTCCAGAAAGTGCAATAGAGTATGTTCTGTTAGTTCATATTAAGGATATTAAAATACTGCTGTCTAAATAAGGCATGTAATAATTGTGACTCTAATATCTTGGACAATAACTTTATATATCACATAGACATAGCATATATTCTGCTTTTGCTACAGTGACTCTTACTTTATATCATACAAACACTTCCATACAGTAGTAGATTCTGAATTTCTTAATAGGAAGGGCTTTGAGGCAGCACTCTGGTTGGATGAGTTCCTATGTGCGTGTGGTAAGCAAAGATCAGGTTCTAACAAACTTGCCTGAAGCTATGCCTGCATTCTAAGCATCCAGTTTTTATGTAGGTTGTATGTTTAATGTGGAATGGTTTGGGGGAAATACTGAAAATTTAGGAGAATATTGTTACAACACCAATTTCCAATAGTAAAAATATAAAAAAATAGGTGTACACACACACACACACACACACACACACGCACACACACACACAGACACCACTCTCTGGGGACCATTACTTCCATAATCAAGACCTTAATTATACCAATATGTTAACACATACAATAAGTGCATCTCATCTTTGTGGATAATCATCTATCTTATCTTAATCTTATAGAACAAAAGGAAGACTATGGAAAAGTATAAAAACATATTTACTAAAATGTGCTTTCCCTGAATTAATGATGAATGTAATAGCTGGTTAAGAACACTCTCATGAGTACCAGTAGCACTGTGTGTTTCTTTACATCCTACTTAATTAGAATTGCCTGTTTACTTGTTAGTCTTTCCCACTATGTATAAATATCTTACTTATTTTTGTCTCTTCCATGCCTAACACAGTCCTTGGTATTTGTTAAGCATTAATGAATTTTTCTGAGTGAACAAATATATACAGAGAGATAGATATATAGATACAGATAGATGCCCTTCATCAAGTAAAAAAAAAGGCAACATTGATATTTTAAAGAAGATGGACATTATATGAATATTTGACCTTCCTCTTAAAGACTAAATTGTTATCTAATTCTGTGTGCTCACATTAGTACTCCATTTTTTTCACTCTTTATATCTTATTTAATCAACGTCTGCCATGTCTAACCAAAATATGAGGAAATTCAAATTTTTTTCCTTACCTTTCTAGTCAAAATGCTATGTAATAACAGAAAATCATTACTAATGACATGCACTTGAAAAACACGATTCATATTTAATTTTTAGATTTGGACATCATAAAATTTACAATCATAACAATCTATGCAGTTGTCATGCATAAGTAGCTTCAGGAGGTCAGACTCAGAAATATCACCCTCTGAAATTATAACCAACAAAATGAATACAAAATGGAAGTAATTAGCCATCTGCAGAAGTAGCATGTCGTATAAGGTCTGATTCATCTCTATACCTTGGCATAGTGCCCCTCAGGGAGCTGATACTGTAATATCCACCAAAATGCTATGGCATGGACAATGACCACTGTGAATTATCTTCCAGGTGAACTTCTCATGAGAAATGTAATAAAGAAGCATTCAGGTTTATATCACATTCTCTTCTGATATCAGTTAATGTGGTGGGTTCCCCCAGAGCATAATCAGCCCCTTGCTGAACCATTAAGAGGACATTTCTAAATCTACAAAGCTGAGAAATGCATTCTGGACCCATGGTGACCCCATTGCCATTCAGACTCCTGTAAGCTCAGTTTACTCAGTCTAAATCTTTGTACAAACCTCTCTCCTACCATCTTACCTTCAACAGGTTATAGAGCACTGAACAAGTAGGTGATAGAAAACGCATCCTCTGAGAAAATAACCAAGGCCCTGCTGAGACATGTGTGCCTTCTCAACACACCATGCCCCCCAATTAACAAGGTGACAAAGAAATTTATTTTCCTCTACTACACCTCCTTATCGTAAAATTTAATGTTAATGTATACTGCCCTTCTGGGAAAAGGACAACCAAAAGTCCTAGTTGTTTCAATACTTCAGTAGATCCATGATGGTCATGAAGAAAATAAATTTCTGACATATTAAACCCAGATATCTCAGAGTATGAAATGTAGCTTGTTATATTTCTTCAATATTTTTTGATTTGTGGGACAGATTGTGACTGACGACAGTATGCAGCAAACTGCATTTCATAATTTTATCCGATGACTCATTCTCTCAACAAGATGGTTGCCTCCAGACAAAAGAAATGGTTTTAAATTCAAGCAAACAGAAGCTTCACAGCTTCCAAGCAACACCACATTATGTTGAGCACAACAACAAGCAAGTTCTTTTACTAGGGGTCCTACAAAGAATAGAGGCTGCCTTGAAGGGCATCTTTAGAGGCAGCTGAGAAACTGCATGGCCATCTGTTCTGGATGATACAGAAAAAATTATTGCATGCAAAGAGGGTCACACTAGACAACTTCTAAGTTAGCTTCTAATTCTAAATCTGATATAAAAGATTATGTAAAATACAACCAATATAAGTGCCATTTAAAATTTCTCTTCTTCAAGATAAATATCTACATCAGCTTACAAGGAAATAAATTATCTTGGTCAACCCAATTAAAAGGGGCAGCAATTTGAAAGACAATGCCTAAAACAAAATTCTGGCAAGAAGAGAAAGGATGAGAACGTTCCTGACATGCAAAGATCTGTTTCCTAAAGAAGAAATGGCAATTCTCCTTAGGAAACACTGACATTGATGTTTCCTGCTCTTTAAAAATAACATAAATGTGTAGGAGTCCTTATTTCTTTATGAAACTAATTTTTTATTGTTAGGTCTCCTTGGAGAAATATAATTTTTTATGATTTCAACTGGCATTTGAAATCTATTTTTGTGGCTTAACAAGAAAAGCAATACTACCATCATGTGGCAAAAGAGATTAAATTTATTTTTTAAAAAATAAAAAAAATTCCAGAGATGAAATTTAAATCCAAGAATAGAAGTTCTAACCAAATGTACATCCATTCTTGTATCGTTTAGATAATGTTCCTATCTCTCAATAAATAATTTTCAACTTTTCCAAATTCTTGTAATAAAGGCAAAGTTTATATGACAAAGGAAAACTGTAATTAATTCTTCTCATTTAAGTTAGACTGTGAATAGCGGCTTCCATCCTGTTTCCTTGTGTATTACCAGTAAAACAAAAGAAAAAATCTGAAAGCCCATGAAAGTATCATTTATTTTACTACAACAGTGCAGTCATAAATACTTAACAAGCAAGCAAAGAATTCTAGAAAGATAATCAAGCAAAGAACAAAAGCTAGAACTTTGAATATTACTTCAAATATAAGATAATTTCCCATGTGTTATCTTAATTAACCCTAACAACCATCATCTGATATCATTATTAATATCTCCATTTTACTAATAGGGAAACTAAAATGCAAAGATAATAAATAATTTACTCACAACCAGAAGGTAATTTCACTTACTTTGTCAAGATTCTCATGATGCACTAAGGAAAAATTAGCCATTTTCTTCTCAAACCCTGCTAACACTTTGCACTAACTTCTTACAGCACTTATCACATTGCACTGTAATCATGTTTTTTCTCCCTCAGTTGTAAGGAGGATTCTTGAACTTGGTGATACTTATTCGGTAAATATTATCAAAACTTTACTTACTCACAATGAACAACCTGAAGTGCATTTCAAATACAGCTTTCTCTACATCAGTGGCTCTTAAAGTGTGGATCCTAAGCCAGCATCATCAGCGTCACTGGAACTTGTTAGATATGAAAATTTGTGGCCCCTCTCCTAATCTACTAAATCAGAAAACCTGAGGATGGGGCCTACCAATCTATGTTTTAAAATGCCCTCCAGGCGGCACTTGGAATGAGCACCGGGTGTCACACATAAGTGATGCACCCCTGGGATCTACTAACTAACTTGAGAATAGATAGATAGATAGATAGATAGATAGATAGATAGATAGATAGATAGATAGATAGATAAAATTTTAAAGAATAAAAATTAAAAGCCCTCCAGATAATTCCAATGTACCCTCCAGCTTAAGAACCTCTGTTCTCACCAAATCACCAAGGTGGATACTGCTGTGTGCAGCCCAAATGACGTGCATAATGAAAGCACTCAATCCACCTGCTGCTAGAAGCAAAGCAGCTGACAGCTCTCAGCTGAGTCCTTCTCAGAGAACCGATCCCAAAGAAAGAGAGTCCCCTCACCTAAGGACACACTTGAACATCACCTCCTATGGGAAGCCTTCATTAAACAATATATTCTTCTCCATGTGGGCTGAGGGTCTCTGCTGTGTGCTCCCATAGCACTTTGTTGATTATTTCATCATAAACAGCACTGCACCTGGAACATAAATGGCACGTCCATTAAATAAATACGTATTTATTTAATGACTATCACTTGTCACAATGTGTCTAAATCATCTATTTAAGTGTCTATTAATAATCTTCCTCTCTGGACAGTAAGCTCCTGGAAAGCAGAGACAATACTTCATTTATATACTAATGTCCAGTGCCTGGCACACTATCTGACTGATTTAGTGCTACATAAATATTTAGTAAATTAGTAAACATTCTACTTTCTGTGGATTCAAAGATGAATACAATATGGACCCATTAATGAGAAACTCACACTCCAGTTGAAAAAAGAGGACTGTGAACTATATAAATCATGGTGCCACCTGATACATGTTATGAAAGAGTATGAACAAACTGCCTTACACCATACCAGGAATAATACTATCTCCTTTTACTTCAATCCTGCTTATCTTTCACAGCTCAAGAAGACAGATCTTTCCCTTCCCTGACTTCCTATAATATATACTCTCTTTTTCACACATTTGGCTCACAGTGTATATATATTGTTTAGCAGTGTTTTATATATATGCCCTGCCTACCCATATAAATTGAAAATTTAGATTAGGAAATATGTCTTCGTATCTCAAATGCCTAAACCAATAACTCAACAATTATCATATAGTTGTCAATTTAGTAAATATTTTTATGGAAATAAAAAATAAATTAGCCCTGCCTTAGGTAGGGTTCCCTAGGAAACAGATTTTGAACGGAGATTTGCATATAGAAGATCAACTGGGGAATGTCTGCTCTGGAACACCCAGAACAGGGTGACACTATTGCAACAAAGGCCTCAGCCCATCCTACAGGAGCTCTGGAGCCATGATGGCTCTTCTTGCTGTCCCATGTTGAAATCTGAGACTTTATGTCCCCACATCAACCACTGAATGGAGGCTGTCCCTAGGAAGGGGCATAACCTTGGAAAAGACAACTCCTTTCAGCAAGAAGTAATTACTAGAGGGACTGACTACCTGTGAATGAATCATCATTACACAACACTCATAACACCTGCAGAAAGGAAAGTTTTGGGCCAGCAGAGGGGATCTGGCTGTGCACCTCTGTATCACTGTAGTACCAGTGTTTTAGTTGTGAGAACTAATCATACATGTGAAGAGACATATTTGCTGTTATTTGTACTTGGCTTAATATTTGATGTATTGATGTTACATCTCCATTAAATAAATTCTGAAAGCCAATTTGTCTCAAGAATTTAAACAGTAACTACTACATATTTTACTCAATACCTTCTTTAAAAAATTTAAACTATTATTATGGCTGAGTCTCCAAATACTCTCCTTTATTTTTTTTTTTTTTAATTTTTTTTTTTTCCAACGTTTTTTATTTATTTTTGGGACAGAGAGAGACAGAGCATGAACGGGGGAGGGGCAGAGAGAGAGAGGGAGACACAGAATCGGAAACAGGCTCCAGGCTCCGAGCCATCAGCCCAGCGCCTGACGCGGGGCTCAGGGCCTGACGCGGGGCTCGAACTCACGGACCGTGAGATCGTGACCTGGCTGAAGTCGGACGCTTAACCGACTGCGCCACCCAGGCGCCCCCAAATACTCTCCTTTAAATAGCAGACAAACCTGCACAGGTACAAAGATTATAAACTCAGCTTTTCACAGTGTGCCTAACTTGATCTAAAGCATCAACACCATAGATATAAATTATTTATTATTATTATAACTTCCAAGGTTATTGCTTTATTTATATTGATAGTTTCCTAGGATTTCTGAATAATTTTCATTCCTTCACAGGAATCCAGGTTGCAGAATTTGGTTGGGACTAATAAAACCTGGTGGCTTACATATAAATGATTCAACAGCCACTGGTTATTAGAATGAGACCATTACTACTGTGAAGATTTACTTGATACAACATGAATTTTTTAAACTTCTGTCATGTGATTTTAATTTTTGAGACTTGATATCTTCCCCAAAATGATGTGTTCTTTTCATTTTGCATGGCTGATAGTCCCTAACTCATAGCTCTTTTATTAAGATATATCAACACATTTTGTATATTTTAATACCTGAATTTACTATTAGTATTTTATTATAACTACCAGAGACATTTAGAGGTTTCATCTTACAGAACATAAGAAACTGAGTCTGTATAACTTGTCATTTTGGAACACCATACTAAACTTTCTTTATAATATTGACTTCAACCCATGACTATGATATATCATTTTACATATTTAGGTCTTATTTAATAATGTCTTTCAATAAGGGTTGTGTTTGTCTCCATAGGAATCTTAAATATTTTGTTATATTCAAAAAACATTATGTTGCTATTGCAAATATCTTCTTAAATCACATTTTCTAATTAGTTGTGATGGGAAAGAAAAATAAAATTCATTTAAATATCAATATTATATATTATAGCCTTGTAAACTCTCATTAGTTTTAATAACTTCTCTATAAATTTCTTTTGGTTCTTCAAGTAGACAATTATATTGGCTGAAAATAATCATTTAGGTTTTTTTCTAAACATGTATTCCAAATGTTATTCTTTTAATTAACTTATTAAAAAACTGATAACTACAAAAATGTTCACTTAAAGTGGTGATATCAGGTAGACAAGTCTTGTTTCTAATTTTTAAAGAAATTCTCTTAGGAGTGATGTTTGGTATGAATTTTTATGGATAGCTCGAGCAGGCTAAAGTTCTCTTCCAGAATTTTCTTTCTAAGAAGTTGTTTTTTTTAAATACTGAATTAGTGTTACATTTTTTCAATTATATTTTATATCTTGATATGATTATATCATTCTTGTCCTTTAAATTATTAAAGATACATTGATTTTTCTAATTCTAATGCTGCATTCCTATAATTCCAATTTCATAATAATGTGTTAGCCTTTGATGAATTCTATTCCTTAATATTTACTTAATTGTTTTGTGTGGTTTTGTGTGAAATACCTCTATAAAATCTTTGTTTCCTATCAGTTTTTGTTATCAAGGCCTTACTAGCCTCATAAAATGAGTTAGAAAGTTTAGTATTTCCCAATAAGATGGTATATTTGTCAGTTGTCTTACAAATGTGTCAGTGGTTTTCATAGATATTTAAAACTAAATACTAGGTGCATGCAACTTTAGAATTTTGAATTTTCATAGTGAAAATAAGTTTTTACCAAGGCATGCTATTTTTCCCTAGTAATTCTTTGTCTTAAACTCTTTCTTGTCTGATATTTAAGTAATAGGCAGCTTATATGAAAGCTTTCTCGTGTGGCATCAATATGCAACAGGTAGGAAATTCCAAAGTAAAGGGTGCAGCAAGACTATATTTTCAAATGATGGATCTGAGAACTGGTTTCACATATTTAAAAATCATTTGCTCACACGGACCATCAAAACATAGCAAAAGGGATAGAAAGGATTAAATAAGAATATTCATTGTACTACTAGGAGTCAACCCTTCCACTATCACCACAGACAAAAATATAAAATGTTAGAAACAATTCCCTATGTATCTTTCATATTTATACATGTTTAGGCATTAACAGCCCTTTTGCTCCATGACTCTTTCATCAGGAATGGTTTTCAGATGACCCTGGCAGGATAGAAACAGAGACTCACTCTGGAGAAAGTTTATTTACATTTATGTATAATAAAGATAGAGACATCTTTTCTCCTGAAAACATTACAAGGTAATATTGATAGAGATGTCTCCCTTTCTCCCCAGAGGTACTTGTTTATAGACCAGGTAATAAAGATAAGGTCTCTCTCCAGAGAAGATGGGTAGGTTTGCCAGCAGTCTCTCATGAGATTGGAGGTTTCCTGGGGCACCTGGGTGGCTCAGTGGGTTAAGCGTTCAACTTCGGCTCAGGTCATGATCTCATTGCTCGTATAAACTGGAGCCCCGTGTCAGGCTCTGTGCTGACAGCTCAGAGGCTAGAGCCTGCTTTGGATTCTGTCTCTGTCTCTCTCTGCCCCTCCCCTGCACCACCCCCCCACCACTCTCTCCCTCTCTCTCAAATATAAATAAACATTTAAAAAATTAAAAAAAAAAAAAAGATTGGAGGTTTTCTAAGATCAGTGTTCCTCAGCTTTGACACTGACCTACTCGGCACAGAATCCACCTGGATCCACTTCCAGATAACTTCTTGTAAAACTTTCAGGAAAAGGAAAACTGATGTGAACCTGCAGCTCATGCTGCCTGCTGTGCTGTAAATAATAAACTCTAAATCCATTTGGGATCATTGTCTTCTGATCAGCCAAAACAATGGAAGACAAGCTACTGGCATCTGTCACCATGCTACTGTTTCCAAACTGCTTGAGAACTTCAGGTCTGATAAAGTTAAAAAAGTCTGCAGAAGTTCTAATAACTTGTTTCTTACAAAGGTTCTTGAATCCCAAAATCAGATGTGAAATTCATAGTTGGAATGTCAGTATGGGATCATTTTTAAAAGTCACTACTTAAGACAACTTATTACTAGGATAAGATGATCATAACAAAAAGACAATGTGAAAAGTACTGCCGGGGCACCTGATAAAAGAGCATCATCTGAAGAAGAGCCATTGCCCACTAAGAAAGTTGTAGTTTGATGGGCGTATGTTTTCAGAGAAGCCATGAGAAGACTCCACAAGAGAAAAATCAGTCAAATAAAAATTTGGATATACCCTTTACTTCTTTTCCAACTACAAGATAGCTCCTTTCCCAAAGACTATCCAATTACAGCTAAATCCTTCAATGAATGTAGAAGTGTTCAATAATGTTTGGAAAGGAATCTGTTTTGCAAGATAATGTAATATTGGAATTCTTTTATAAGAATAAACAAAAGTCATGGGGTCTAGAATTGTCACTGAATAGCAAGGAAAGTAGTAATCACCTTTAAAGCATTGAGTAGGTATTAAAAAATAGTAGGTAACAAAGGTAAAGTCGGTTTCATAGTTATACTCCATAAACACTGATGGCTCAATATAGCCATTACATTAAAGGAGTTAAACTAGCTTTCTTTTAGTTACATTTGCCTACTATAACTTTTTCTAGTATTTGTTTCACTCTAGCTTGAAAATTTGTCTTTACATGGATAATTCAGTCTAACATTTACATTTACTGTGTTATATTTGTTTTTACTTTTTCTATATGATTTCATTTTCTTCTTCCTGCATTCTTTTGAATGCATGTAGTTTCTTCAATTTTTCTTTTATTCATTCTGCTTTTTCCTTGTATAGTTTTAAAGTTAATTTAATCATGCCACTTTATTTTTATAACTTTAGAAATTTTCCATCAAAATCTAGACTTGAAAGAAAAAGTATAAAAGCTTAAAATACTTTAACTAAAATCACTATCTTTTAACTTCTATTGTCCAGAAGCTCAGAGCTTTTTTTTTAATTTATAGTAGTTTCATCTTTTTACTACCTCACAAATTGGACATAATATATTTACTCAAATGTTTACCATTTTCTTCTCTCATTTCAGACCTTCTGTCATTATTTTTCAAATGAAACATTTATTTTTTTTTAATTTTTTCCCAGGAAGTATTAACCTTTTATATTTCTTTTTTATAACACAAACTATTTTAATTTATTTTTAAGTTTTTATTTTAATTTCAGTTAGTTAAAATATAGTGTTATATTAGTTTCAGGTATACAATATAATTCAACCGTTCCATGTATCACCCTGTTGCTCATCACAAGTGCACACCTTAATCCCCATCACCTATTCTTTCAAGTTTTTATTTAAATTCTAGTTAGTTAACATACAGTTTTATGTTAGTTTCAGGTGTACAATACAGTGATTTAACACTTCCATACAACACCCAGTGCTCATCACCAGTGCACTCCTTAATCTCCATCACTTATTTAACCCATTTCTCCCAACCCCTCCTCTGATAACCACTAATTCTCTATGGTTAAAAGTCTATTTTAATTAGGATATAAAATATATAAAGAACTTAATAAAACCCTAAAATGAATAATCTAGTTAAGAAACAGTTAGGAGACATGAATAGACATTTTTCCAAAGACATATAGATGGCCAACAGACACATGAAAAGATGCTCAACATAATCAGTGAAATACAAATCAAAACTACAATGAGATATCACCTCACACCTGTCAGAATGGCTAAAATCAACAACACACGAAACAGGTGTTGACAAGGATATGAAGAAAAGAGAACACTTTTACCCTGTTGGTGGGAATGCAAACTGGTGCAGCCACTTTGGAAAACAGTATGGTGGTTCCTCAAAAAGTTAAAAGTAAAACTACCCTATGATCCAGCAATTGCACCACTAGGTATCTACACAAAGAACAGAAAAATACTAATTTAAAAGGATACATGCACCGTGGTGTTCATAGCAGCCTATCTACAATAGCCAAATTATGGAAACTGCCCAAGTGTTCACCAACTGATTGATAGAGAACACGTGGTATATATATATACACAATGGAATTTTAGCCATTAAAAAGAACAAAATCTTGCCATATGCAATGGCATAGATAGAGCTGGAGAGTATTAATGCTAAGCAAAATAAGTCAGAGAAATACAAATACCAAATAAAATGTATCTTTTAAAGGTTCTTTAGTGAGAAGTTAATAGAAAGTTTTCTTTCTCTCTTTTTATATACCTTAAAATGCCATGATGACAATTATTTTCTCTCCAGTCTCTGAAGATTTTATCCCACTGCCTTATGGCTTTCCTTGATGCAGTTGACAAGTCACTTGTCAGAATAGTTATATTTCTTTGTAAATAATCATTTTATTTTTCTCTCTGGCTGCTTTAAAGATTTTTCTTTTGGTTTAAAAATTAGAACTCTAATTAGATATAGTTAGATGTTCTCATTTTTCCACATCTCTTAGTTTCTCTTTACTATTTCTCATTACTTATTTACTTTTTGTTTTACTGTCTTTAATTTCTTCAGATCTTTCAGTCTCCTAAGTAACCCATCCATTTTATATCCAACTGTCCATTTAAAGAACTTTTATGGATTTTTGTCAAATATCAGATAATTGTTATAGTTTCTTTTTTAGGTAAATTCAAAAATATTTGTTCCATTTACATTTAAATAATATTTGGACTGATATATAAGTCTCAGATCACAATCTTCCAGTATTATATGTTACTGGAAAGTCTGTGGCCAGCTTGATATATTTTGTTGTTGGATAACTTAACCTCTTTGCCTGTATGCACAAAGTATTTTGTCTTTATTGCTGGCATACAGTAAATGTCAAAATACAAAAAACTTTTTCTTCATTAAAAAACTGTAAGATAATTGAATATTGCCAGCAAAAATAATATCAACATATTGTGGGGATTAAGACCCATATTGACGTAAAACGCATGACAAAAATGGCACAAAGGAGGGTGATTGAGTGTAAAATTGTACAGTTTTTACACTATTTATGCAGTGGTCTAATATTACTTGAAGGTGAATGGTGATAAATATATCTTAAATATTTTAAACGTTAGAGCTGCTGAAAAAAAAGTAGAGCCAATAGGCAATAATGAAGATAAGATAGAATATTAAAACACACAATCTAAATAAAGGCAGAGGGGTGCCTGGGTGGCTCAGTCAGTTAGGCATCCAACTTTGGCCCAGGTCATGATCCTGCACTTCATGAGTTCAAGCCCCACATCGGGCTCTGTGCTGACAGCTCAGAGCCTGGAGCCTGCTTCAGATTCTGTGTCTCCCTCTCTCTCTCTCTGCCCCTCCCCTGCTTGCACTCTGTCTCTCTGTCTCCCAAAAATAAATAAACATTAAAAAAAAGTTTTTTAATAAATTAAGGTAGAACATCAGGAAAAAGAATATACGCCACAAATAAGAAATAAACAGCAGATACTAGACTTAAATCCAAATACACTTAAAATTACATTAAATATAAAGAGTCTAAACATGCCAATTAAAATGTAGAGATTGTCGGGTGCCTGGGTGGTTCAGTTGGTTAAGTGTCTGACTTCAGCTCAGGTCATGATCTCACAGTCCGTGAGTTCAAACCCTGCATTGGGTTCTGTGATGATAGCTCTCAGAACCTGGAGCCTGCTTCAGTTTCTGTGTCTCCCTCTCTCTCTCCCTGTGCATGCTAGCACTCTGTCTGTCTGTCTGTCTGTCTCCCTCTCTCTCTCTCTCAAAAATAAACATTAAAAAAAATGTAGAGATTGTCATGGGGTGACTGGGTGGCTCAGTCAGTTAAGCATCTGACTTTGGCTCAGGTCATGGTCTCACAGTTTGAGGGTTCGAGCCCCACGCCGGGATCTGGGCTGACAGCTCAGAGCCTGGAGCCTGCTTCAGATTCTGTGTTACCCTCTCTCTCTCTCTCTGCCCCTCCCCTGCTCATGCTCTGTCTCTCTCTCAAAGACAGACAATAAACATTAAAAAAAAAAGTGTTTAAAAATGTAGAGATTATCAGAATGACTATGGATTTTTCTGTGATAATTTTTTTAGGACATAGTATTGCTTTTCAATTTTTGATTCAAATATTTTGGTTCTAAAACATTTCTTGAACTATAGCTTTCAATCTTTCTATTATATTTTTCAGTCAAAATAATTATGGGTACTTGAAATTCTCCTTAGTCTCTCTTCCATACAAATTTCTCTCCAAACTTTTTTATCTTCCTATAGACACTGTAATAAATTACCACAAACATAGTGGCTTAAAACAATAAACACTCTCTTACAGCTCTAGAGGTCAGGAATGTGAAGTGGGTTTCACTGGGCAAAAACCAAGGTGTGGGTGGTGCTATGCTGCCTCTGGAAGTTCTAGAGGATAATCTGTTTTCCTGTCTTTCCCAGCTTCTAGACCTGCATTCCTTGCATCCCTTGGACCATAGCCCCTTCCCGCATCTTCAAAGTCAACAACATTCCATCTTTAAATACATCTCTGCTATATTAAATCACTTTCTCCTTTTCTGTCACCATGGTCAAATATCTCTTTACCTACTTCCCGTAAGGACAGTTGTGATTACATTAGGGGCCAGCAGGATAATCTCTCCATCTCCAGATACTTAATCACATCTGCAAAGTCACCCTTGCCATATAGATAACATTCATAAATTCCAGGGATTAGGATCTGGGTATCTTTGGGGGCATTATTCAATTTACCACAAATCCTTTTTAATTACTTGTTCATTTCCAATTCATTTTGCCTGCTTCTCCCACTCCTACTGGGTTTTCAATCACTTCCATTATCTTTTGTTATATTAATCACATGATATTCATTTCCGGGGGTCATTTTTTTTCATTAATTTCTTCTTAATCTGAGCTCATGTATTTTTTAAATTGTAAGAAGTATTTAAAATCTTCAAAAAACAATATGATGATTTTAAAATAAATTTGAAAATTCTTTGATGCTTATCCCATCAAAAGCTGGAGTTTAATTTTCCTTCTTTTAAATATGGGTTACTCTTGTTGACTCACTTGTAACAAACAGAATATGACAGAAGAGTCAATATGTAGCTTTTGAGGCTAGGTTATAAAAGGCATTGTTGTTTTTCCCTATGATCTTAAAATCGCTCACCAGAGGGTAAGCCAACAACCATGTTGTAAGAACAATAAAGCAGCCTGTGAAGAGGTTCATATGGAGAGACACTGAGGCCTCCCACCAATAACCAGTAACAATTTGCTAGCCATTTGACACAGAAGAAAGATGGTTGTCTATGAACCAGGAAGCTGGCTCTTACCAGAAATCTCTCAATGCCTTGATCTCAGATTTCCCAGCCTCCAGAACAGTGAGACATACATGTTTGTTGCTTCAGCCACCTAGTTTATGGTATTCTGTTATAGAAGCCCAAACAGACCAAGACATTCTTGTTCTGTAAAAGACCATTAAGACATGAAACATTCTGAAATTATTTTTATGCTTAATGCATATGAGTTCTTCATCTATAAAGTCAAAATATAAACTGATAGCTACTACATCTCACAAAGCTATATTAAGAGTTGATACAGGGGCACCTGGGTGGCTCAGTCGGTTGAGTGTCCAACTTCAGCTTGGATCAGAATCTCATGGTTCGTGGGTTGGAGCCCCATGTCGGGCTCTGTGCTGACAGCTCAGAGCCTGGAGCCTGCTTCGGATTCTGTGTCTCCCTCTTTCTCTGACTCACTCTCTGTCTCTGTCTCTGTCTCTGTCTCTCTGTCTCTAAAAAATAAAAATAAACATAAAAAAAGAGTTGATACAGTATTTTATTACTATATTGGAGATTTAGGAAAAGTAATATTCAGATGGTAACATTGTTATTGTGTTATGACCTCCCTTTATGGTTTGGGTAATGAGTTATTTAATTCCCATAATATTAAACAATTTAAATAAAACTTCTAGAGATGGACAAATTAAATGGTTTGATGGCATAATGTTTAGAGTGAAGCAATTGAATAAAACTGTAGGGATATTTGTAATCAAGCTAGATTTAAGTAACAGCTGATGTACTTTTATGGAATAATAGCTTTGATGATAAGCTAATTTGAGAAAAGTAGGTCCAGCTGTATATTCATTAGAAATAAGGAAAATGCTCTCCCTAAAACATAAAGCAACATACAAGAGGCAATCTAGTAAAGCATCCATTAGCTTAAGAATATGTATATAATTCCAATGGCAGTCTTAGCTCCACCAGTGACTAAGCAAGTTCATTTTAGCTCCTTCTTTTATGTTTCAGTGCCTCAGAAAAACAGGGTAAAACAATAGTTTCATATTTATCTTGAATATTTCATGAATACATTGTGATTTTAAGTGTACTGATATGGAGAAAGGGAACAGATATATGCACATTTTAGGGAATAAATCATTTCAATTTATTAGGAAAAAAACTTTGGAACTTTCAAACTATATGTATTATGAAAAAACAATATATTATCATTAAAGACAATGTTATTTCTCTCCCTCTCTTTTTTTTTTAAAGTAGACTTCACACCCAATGCAGAGCCCAATGTGGAGCCCACCACAGGGCTTGAACTCACAACCCTGAGATCAAGACCTGAGCTGAGATCAAGAGTCAGATGCTTAAACAACTGAGCCACCCAGGCACCCCACAGATAATGTTTTTTCTAAATAGTTTGAATTTATTTGCATTTACTGACTCTAATAAGCACTTGTAAAATTCTTTTAACATCTTAGCAATTTTATAAGATGTTTTTAGAAAGCAGTTTTTTTAATGTTTATAAATTTGTGGTAAGGTGTATAGTATTCCTCACTCTATCCTATGAAAGATCACAATGTGGTATATCACAAAGAAGATGGGTTTTATGTGCCATACAAACCTGAGAGGGAACCTTGACAAATAGTTTAAGTTACTTAGTAATGTTACCTCTTCACATCTGTTTTCTAATCTATATAGTGGGTATTGTAAAACCTACCAGTGTGGTTTGGAAGATTAAGTGAACAACATATATTTATTTAGTATCTGAAATGACATAGATGCTTATAAATATCTTCTATATTACTAATTCTGAAGTAATTTATCAATTTGTTCTCCCTTCCCTTGCTCTACGTGTTTCGCCCTCTTTCTACGCCATAATCTGATCATATAATTTGATCACAAAAGGATGATTGATAATTCATGAGTTTGAAGAGAGAAAATTCAATCACTTTCAAGTTCCTTTTTGGATTATAATCATGGGTAAGAAAACTACAGCTCACAGGCCAAACTCAGCCTGCAGCCTGTTTTTATATGACCGACCCATGAGCTAAGAGTAAGTTACAAAGAAGGAAGAGGAAGAGGGGAAGGAGCAAAAGAAAGAGTAAGGAGAGGAAGAAAATGGGGAAGAGGAGGAAGAAGAGACTATGTGACAGACTATATGTGGCCCAGAACACCAAAAATATTTATATTCAGACCCTTAAATGAAAACATTTCTGGATTATACCCTGAAGGCATTGTGATCTGAAACCTCATCTTACTGCATGGAATTGAGAATTCACCATAATTAGCTATAAGGAAATAATAAATAAAAACCTAGACTTGGAAATAATTGTGTTTATTAACAATAAAGAAACCAAATAAAGATTAAAGGTATAACAAATCTGTGATTATTTTTAGATATTAGTAAAAATAATTCTTAGTTACCTAGAGTCTGAGTTAAAATTAAATTCATTTGAAATGTTGCTTAAATTACTAGAAAGCTTCCAGTTTTGCAACCAAGCAGGCTCACTGCACCATACACTACTTGAATATTACAGTAGTGGAAGTTAAAGATGTTTAATTAAAATGCTTGAACTACAATATTAGTAGTTATTTATTGAGCTGTTATTTCAGAGTTTCGGAGGAAATACAATTTATGTGTTAAGCAAGCAATAAAAACCCCAGCATAAAAGTCAGACTTCCAACTACCTCTTACTCCAGCAGAAATTTAACTTTCTTGCCAAACCTGATTTATTTTCATATGCCCAAGCATATGGAAATGAGCACAGGACTTAGTCAAGGTACAAAAAAATCAAATTGCAGGCAAGAAATTTAATAAAAATTAGAAATGTAACCCATAATGTTAGTGGTCTTCGGTCTTAGGAATCCTGTTGTTCACTATATAGATAAGATACATGAACCCCTTTTCTCGGAACTGACTCACTACACACAAGCTGAGCCCCCCACAGCATTATTTGTCCCACATGATCATGTTAGCCTAGCTATAATCCTTCCAAATGGACGCAATCAAATCTTTCTCCTAAAATGGGGTTTCAGATTCATAGTCAATCTCTGTTAACTGCTTGAGCATTTGTGGAACAAAAGGGCGGGGGGGGTCTTAAGCCATATTTATAGAGAAGCAGGAAAAAATCTTTAAACAAGGAAATGTTCAGATTCACAGAGCAAGGCCAGAATAGACTATGCTATTCTGTATCTAGAAAAAAATCTGTGTCATTACCTTGTCTCCTGATGGGCTTCCTATTTCTGTTTCCCATCCTGTGAGGCCCAGCTGACCTTCCTATTCCCCACTTGTGTGAAATACTGTTAATCCATATATAATACATATTTATTTTCTCTACAGCACTGCTCCCTAGAGCTTCTGATCAGTAGGCCTGAGAATCTGTATTTCCAAAATGTTTACAGGTGATTCTGAAATGTGGAAAGGAGACCACACTTTGAGAAATACTACTTTAAGGTCACTATGTATACAAAAAAGTCTTTGGTTCGAGTGATGGGATGGGGTGGTTGAGCGATGATATGGTATCATTACACAGGTCAGCAAATTGGAAAAAAGAAACTATGGTCTTCAATCTAGATGACCCTGCTGCGATATGAACCATCCAATCATCCAAGCACTCCTTAATACACTAGTGTTTCTACCCACTGTGTGATAAATCAGGACTTCAGAAACTGTTAACAAGTGTCTCAAGCCATGACTTCTAGTGTCATGACCTAGACCTCTAAGCCTTGTTGAAGAACCATCACTTTATGAACCGTGAGTTTTGGGGGAACAAGATGCTGATCCTTATTACTCCCAACAGCCTTCCATCATCTATGGTACCCAAACTCAAGGACTCGAACATCTCTAACATCTTTCCCAGAATGAACCACTTCTATTGGAATCCTTCCCAATCTATAATAATCCATTTGCATCACTTTGATGAGCCTAAGTTTTCAAAACTGAAGGTTCTGTTTGACATATTGTGAGGGCAAGAGGCTAAGTTACTGGGAAAGAAGGGAAAATCTCTGAATATAGAATGCAAGTCATTAGCTTTGGGTAGATACTAGAGTTGAAATATAATAAATCTATACATTACACGATTCATACAGTACAGGGCTATCTCCCAGTCTGGAAGACAGAATCCACCCACAATTTCTTAAGGTCAGAACTTCAGTATATCAAATCACCTTTGTGTCAAAACCAATTCCTGTAGATTTTTATTCATTCAACAAATATTTTTTGGGCACACATACTTCAGTGGAAGACCCAGGATTCATAGGCTTTAATCTAGCACGATCTAGCACAAAATTTTATATAATTTTAAGAAAAATTATATAAAATTATACACATAAAATCCTCAATAAAAATAATGAAAAAGTAAACCACAATAAATTACAAATTGTATTAAGTTGCAATACCAAAAATATAAAATCAGAAAGTGGCATATGTCCATTAATTAACTTCCTTTACTAAATTAACTTTCAGCTTCACAATTTGTCATTAGTAATGACATGAAAAATTTTAGAATTCTTGTCATATTTGGGAAAAACTATCAAGAAGAGGACTGTTTTGACTAGGTGTGGATAAGTGAAAAATTTATTTATCTACTTATATTTTACTCATCTGATATTTGGAAGACTTTTCCACAAATTAGCTTCTGGCTCTGAACTATTCTGTTTGTTCTCCTCTTCCCACATACTTTAGGTACTGAAGCCGTAGTGAGTTCATATTATAATAACTGCCTATGCTGCACTTTTATGCTTCAATCTTGATTGAGTCAACACAGCAGGCTATAGTAATATTCCTAGAAAACATCTCTGCATCAGCATGGCTAGCAATGATTTAACTCTATGGGGGAATGAATACAAATAACATAAATAAATCTCATTAAACGAAGTATATTGGCAAATCAATTTCCTCTAAGCCAGATTCCGAAACTATCCATAGCTACTTGAGTGCCAAGCCAAAGATGCAGTAGAAGGATTTATTACAGACTGAAAAAAAATCTTATTTTTAAAAAAATCTTACAAAATCTTATAAAAGTATATGAACACTGATAGGGCCTCTCCCAAGACTTTGGAATGAACCCATGCAAGTAAGAGGCCCTAAAACTATGTTGCCTTTAATTCATGCTAAACCTACCTCTATATCCTCCCACTAGACAGACCAGAAGTTGGCTTTATTTTAGAAAAATGGGTGACATTTAAAAGGTAAATGCTCTGGACTCAAGAAGACTGGGTACAACTTTGAGGCTCCTACTTAATGCCCTGTTTGTCATGGGCCATGCACTTGACTTTAGTTTCCTCACATCAAAGATGAGGCTGGTGGGTAATAATGTCTCCACAAAACACATATTTAAGTGAATGCAGGGTTGTTGTTCTTCTGTTCATTTGTTTGTTTGTTTGCTTTTAGAGAGTGAGAGTATGAGTGGGGGAGAGGGACAGAGGGAGAGAGAGAGACTGCTAAGCAGGCTTCATGCCAGCACAGAGCCTGATTCCATGTCCCTGGGATCACAACCTGAACAGAAATCAAGAGTCAGATGCTCAACCAACTGAGCCACCCAGGCACCCCTAAGTGAGTGCAATTTTTAAACTATAGAGTAATTTATAAATGCTTATAATTATTTTTATTAATAATATCAGTACTACTATTCACACTACTAGTTTGAATAATCAACTTAAGGTTATAAAAATTGCTTTTACCCTTCTGCATTCTTAGCATCTAGTCTCTACAATGTTTGTTCCTCTGTGACTAACCTAGATGAAATAAAAGCATAGCAAGATTACAGACTTGCTATGCATGGACTCCTAGTGCACAATTATCCTTTTCTGGAAAAGGTTTCCCTGGTAACTTGCCTTACTAAGCCTTATACCCATAAGTACCTGAAATAGCCAAGCAACCACTGAGTGTGTGAGTTATTTTTTTTAACAATCTCTGTAAAGTCCAAGAAATTTTTGAACAGGACTTCTTAAAATGGTTATATCTTTTTTCCTATTCTAAGCATTATTGCAGTGTATTGCAACAGAACCTTATGATTATTTTTGTTTGTGTTTTTAACAAAGATAGATAGGAGTTCGCTCATATCAAGGGATCAAGCTAATGTACCTTAAGATGGCTCATGGCTAATCTCTCAGGTAAATCTACTTGGGAACCCAGCAAAATTCCCAAACTTTTAAAGGAAATTTTATAAAAAGACAGCATTCAGAACTTTTCACAAAACTTTATTCATATTTATCTGACAGACTAAATTTAGATTTAGATTTTCTCTTGAATACTTTGCTTGGAAATCAAGTTTCCAGAAAAGAAATTTTAAAGATTAGAAAAAGAATCTGGCATTCTAAAGTGGGCATAAAACTCTTAACAAAATTACTTAAGTACAAAGGGGATCATTTTAATGTGATGTGGCAAAGAACGAAGAAAAATCAAAACATTTCTTGGACCATGCCTGTTAATAATCCTGAGCAGATTTGAAATAATTTTATGGTATTTATATTATAGCAGAACACTGTAGAAACACAGTAAAATTTTAAATATATCCCCACAATTCTTATAAAGTAATTATTTAACTAGTAAGTAGAAAGTGAAACCAAAGCATAAAAGAACAGAAATGCACAAAATACAGGGTTCCTGGGTGGCTCATTCAGTTAAGCATCCAACTTCAGCTCAGGTCATGATCTCATGGCTCATGGGTTCGAGCCTTGAGTCAGCCTGTCTGTGCTGACAGTTCAGAGCCTGGAGCCTGCTTTGGGTTCTGTGTCTCCCTCTGTCTCTACTCCTCCCCCACTTATTCTCTATCTTTGTCTCTGTCTCTCTCTCAAAAATAAACAATAAAAAAAAAAGAAATGCACATAATAAACACAAGGTATCAAAGGGACTAATTTAAGAAATTTAGGTGTTTTAAAGTATTAAAATGTTGATAGCAATTTCTCTGGGTGTTTATTTCCAGAATAGGGTCTTCTCTCCCTATTGTGTACCATAGAGTTTAGGATCAGCTTTTCTATGTATCATGTTTGGCTTTTCATCCATTCAACAAATATTTACTGAATACCTACAATTTTGCAGATACTATGTGAGACACTGGAGGTATAAAAGGAGAACAACAAAAAATGAAAACACTAATTTGAAAAAATAAATGCACCCCTACGTTTATTGCACCATTATTCACACTAGCTAAGATATGGAAGCAACCTAAGTGTCCATCAATAGATGAGTAGATAAAGAAGATGTAGTACATATACATAATGGCATAGTACTCAGCCATAAAAAAGAATGAAATCTTGCCATTTGTGACAACATGGATGAACTAGAGAGTATTATGTTAAGTGAAATAAGTCAGAGAAAAACAAATACCATATGATTTCACTTATATTTGGAACCTAAAAACAAAACAAATGAACAAACAACATTAACAAAAGAGAAACAGACTCATAGAGAACTAGTAGTTGCCAGAGGGGAGGGAGTCAGGGGATGGGCAAAATAGGTGAAGGGGATTAAGAGGTGCAAACTTCAAGTTATGAAATAACTAAGACACAGGGACAAAAAGTATATCTTAGGGAATGTAGACAAAAGTACTGTAATAACTTTGTCTGGTTAACACATGGTAACTACACTTCTCATGGTGAGCATTTCATAATGTATATAATTGTTGATGGGGCACCTGGGTGGCTCAGTCAGTTGAGCATCTGACTTCCACTCAGGTCATGATCTCGTGGTCTGTGAGTTCAAGCCCCTCGTCAGGCTCTGTGCTGACAGCTCAGAGCCTGGAGCCTGCTTCTGATTCTGTTTCCCTCTCTCTCTGCCCCTCCCCCACTCATGCTCTGTCTCTCTCTTTCTCTGTCAAAAATGAATAAACATTAAAAAAAATTATATAATTGTTGAATTACTATGTTGTACACCTGAAACTAACATATTATATGTCAACTAAGCTGCAATTAAAAATACACACACACACACACACACACACACACACACACACACACACACATAAACTGAGAACAGAAGAATAATGGTCCCAAATCTCTGGTATTGAAATTTTAGTGGAATGTAACAGGAGGACCATATGAGATTTGGTCCTGCATTCTAGGAATTACTGCAAAGGCTCAATATCATATGCAAAACATGTAAAGTTCCTACATTCTAAGCTCAGAAATTCATCAACAGTTGGGCTCACATTTATCTTCAAGGCCAAATGAGAGGCAAGAATCCAAAATGTTTTCTACTACACTCAATGCTCATCATTTCTGACAGTCACAACACATAGAAGACTGGGGAAAAGAGAGTGAATTGCCTTTTCAGAAGTGCAGTATCCAAGGAAAAAGACAAATTTCTTCTTTTCTCAATACAGCTAAATGAATGCTTCTCCTTCCAAAATCCACTGGAAATGGGGAGCTTCATGAAAATCACTTATACAATAGTAGGATTTCTACAGGAAAAGGAGAAAAATGTTTTGTTCCCAATTGAATACTTGTGGAACCAACAGACTCATTAATCTACCCCTGGGAAACCATCAGCTGGAAAGAGAGAAAGAAGATAGGGCTAAAACAGAGGGAACAGTAAAACTGCACTTATACTGTTAAGGCTGAGGCAAATGGACAGTAAGATGCTATGGGGCAAGCAAAGAGCTAAGAGTACAGGTAGCTCTAAGACAGAGCTAGATTTCCCATATGAGGAAGTCATCAGGGAATCTGAACAGATTCTGACTCACGACAGAAATGACCAATGGCAGCCAGAGACTTCTCATCAATTAACAAATAATTGCTTCCATTCTCAGCTGAATAAGCAGAGGTTTGGTGTTTTTTTTTTTTCTATCTCCTTCCTCTCCACCAGAACCTGAGAGAGGAGCTAGGACCTAGAAGAGGAAGTCAGATGGGGAAATTGTGTTCAAAGCTACTGAAGACCAGACAGTACTAGTTATGCTCTGAAGACAGAGTTTTGAGTCGAGTTTGAGACAGAAGTCTTAAAATATACAAGACTGGGATGTTAAAGGCTGAATAGGACTGTTCTAATAACTGAAAGTGCCTGGAATATTAAAGAGTCTATTTACAATTCCATTAGGCAAAGTGAATAGCATTGGTCTCCCAAGAGTCTGGCTCAAATCATGAGGAAAGCTAACAGCGATACAAATGGAACCAAGCAGATGTGTCACTGAAAGCTAGATGTGGGATTTAGGCAGGCCCAAATCCCAGAAAAGATATCTGAACTAAGATACAGATTTGAAAGCTCTCAGCACCTAAAATATCACCAATAAATAATAATATTAACAAAAATATAATAAAATAATATTAACAATAACAAGTAACATTTATTGACCTAATTGCCAGGCACCATACTATGAGTCTTATAGGGATTAGATAATTTAATCCTCAGGACATCCTAACATACCAAAGGTTCCATTTTGTACCCATTTTTCAGAGAAGGAAAATGATATTTATAGAATTTAAGGGACTTGCTCCTGTCTCCTAGTTGGTAAATAACAGAACAGGTATCTAAACAAAAGTAGATCTGACTCCTCCAATGGCCACTTGCTTTATTGAATTCAATAAACTGCCTTCTGAAGATTTTCAACAGTATGAAAGTAGATATTATCATTTAGAGATAAAGTAAGAAGGAAGAAAAGATAGATAAAAAAAATAGGAAAGGTTAATTTAGATATTTTGTAAGATGAGGACAGTGAGGTCATTACAGAAATATAAAAGGTTGATTTGTTTGTTTCCCAAAACAGTGTTGAGAGCCAACTTAGAATGAAGAACATAACTTTATAATAGCACCTACTTTGCTGTTGGTGGATATGCCTTTACAAGCAAAATGCTTGTTTTCTCTGAGACACCACATTTCACCTATCAGTTCCATTCTCTATTCCTTGATAACAGCAGCACAGAATAAAGTACATAATTAATAAGTTTCTTATATGTATATACTTATACAAAAAAGGTACAGATAGTGAATGAGTATATATATATATATATACCTTTTTTTTTTTAACATTTATTTATTTTTGAGACAGAGAGAGAGCATGAACGGGGGAGGGTCAGAGAGAGAGGGAGACACAGAATCCGAAACAGGCTCCAGGCTCCGAGCTGGCAGCACAGAGCCCGATGCGGGGCTCGAACTCAGGGACTGTGAGATCATGACCTGAGCCGAAGTCGGACGCTCAACCGACTGAGCCACCCAGGCGCCCCTATATATACCTTTTTAACAACAGTGGTATATTTTGTGGATTACATTCTTTTAATGTGATTCATTTCGTAAGTTATAGAACATTCTATATTTCTGGTAAGATGCAGAAAACTGCACTAAAATTGCTGAGGTCCATTTGTAGCAAAACATCCAAAGCTATTGCATTCACTATCCTTCTTACTTTACATAGCCACACCTCATTTAACTGACACAGCACAGGAAGGAGAGGTGCAACATAAATTCTCCAGGGTAGCTGAACCTTACCTACTGTAGTATCAAATTGATTCTACTTTAACTAATTTGATGGAAACATTTAAAAATATGTTACATACTTCCAGTCCTTTATTCAGAAGGTACATTATATAAAATGTATCCTTTTCTTGATGGTCTAGACTCATAAATATCATTAGAGTATTTGTGGTGCACTCTAAACTAGCAATACTTCCAGGAGGTATTCAGGTCATTTTCCTCTAGACTAAGACCACTTCAGAATAGGCATAATTACTTGAATAAAACAAAGGACAACAAAGAATACCATGTGCCTTGGATTCGGCTACACATGGATTAAAATCTTGGCTCTCCCATTCAGGAGCTAGGTCACTCTTTAGGTAAGCTACTACCCACTTCATAGTCTTTGTTTTCCCATTAGCAAAATGGAGGTAAAATAAGAGTTAATAATGAGTAGGTACTAAGTGCTGGCTACTATGCTATGGTCTTGACTCCAGAATGAGCAGTATAGTGCTAGTGTTAAAAACAAAACAAAACAAAACAAAAAAACAAAAAACTGTGGAGTTGGATCATTTCCTAGCACTGTTACCTTAGGCAAATTACTTAACCTCTCCATGCCATACTTTCATCATTAGTAAAAATGAGATCATAAAGATACCTTCTTCACAGAGTTATTGTGAAAGTTAATATTCAAAACACTTGGAGGAGTGCCTGGATCCTAGTAAGCATTGAGTGATAGTGATAAAGCTGAGGAAGAGGATCTCATGTAATCCCTCTAGCAATCTTGAGTTACTTAATTTTACAATTCCTTATTTTGGAGATGAGGAAATTAAAGCTCAGAGACCTTAAATAACTTGCCAAGGTCACACCACTAGTAAGGAAGTGTTGACATCATATGCAAGGATGTAACCACTAAACACTGCCACTATGTGCGCACTCCCACGTGTGCTGCTCACACTGTTGGTGAAGACCCTAGAGTCATGCAGGGCACAACCTCATAAAGTAAAGCAGCCCTGCCACCTAAGGTTGCCTTCTTATTTCATGCAATATCTTTTGAAGGTTAAGTGAAAGTATGGGGCATTCGACACAGTTTCTTGCACACAGCCTTTCAATAAATGATAACTGTCTATTACCCTGTCATGCTTCAGTTTCTTTTAGCTCTTTTGGCTATATCCAATCTAGTACATGCCAAACCTAAAGAGAAATGGCCTGAGGGATATGCTCTTACCTCCTACTAGGAAAACTTCGTGGATTTTTTGACAAATGTTTTATTCTGGGTGTGGTGGAAATTTTCTAAAATGGCCCTCAATGATCATCACCTCCTGGTATTTATGCCCTTGGATAATCTCTTTCCCTGAGTGTGGGCTGAACCTAGAGATTTGCTTCTAACCAACAGATTAGGGCAAAAGTGATAGATGTCACTTCCAAGATTGGGTTATAAAAGACTATAACTCTTATCTTGCTTACACTCTCTTGCCCTCTCACTTGCCCGCTCTGATGAAGCCAGCTGCCATACTGTGGGCTGCCCTATGGAGAGGTCCACCTAGTAAGAAACAAAAGGTAGCCTCCAGGCAATAGCAGCCAAGTACTGAGCCCCTCAATCCAACAACTGATAAGAAACTAAACCCTGACAACAAACAAGAGTATACTGGAAGCAGACCCACCTGAGACAAACCTTGTGATGACTACAGCCCAACCATGATGGCAGCCTTGTGAGACCCAGAGTCAGAGGACCTGCTAAGCTAGACCCAGGCATCTGACTCACAGAAGCTTCCAGATAATGTTGTTTTAAGCCAGTAAGTTCTGAGGTAATTTGTTACAAAGCAATATACACTAGGGCTTGTACTATTTAGTCTCAAAACCCTGCTTATGTTTCATATGGTTAACCAAGACCACACTACTAAAAATAGATAACAATCTCTGACAAAACTTTTGCCACATGGTATTGCTGTTTTGTGATTTCTTTTTTGCCTATCATAGTAGACTGTGTGAGCTCTTTGAGAGTTAAAACTGCTGCCTTCATTTTCTAAAAGCAGGAAACCTTGTTATCTACCAATGTTGGAGGATTTTTTTACAATACCTGGGATTCCTTGTCTCGCCACTTGCAGAATTAAGAGGTGGACACAAAATGAGCAGCAGGCGAAAGTTTATTAGCGTATAAGGTTAGAAAGGAAGAATAGTAGGAAAGCTCTCTTTACAGAGAGGGGACATTGGAAAGTGAATGCCTGCGACAATAGGCAAGGGTCTTTGTTTTATAAGGTTTTGGTTAGCCTTCCCCCTTCCCTTCCTCCTTGTTCTTTCTCAGGTTCTACCCTTATTGGCTTGATAACTCTAGGTGCTGGGTTGTCCATTCCTGATTGGCTCATTTTCATTGTATGAGGGGTGGTCTATGGCCATATTTATGTCTTTTCTCAAATTCCGGAGGGAAAACTGCAGGGGAGTAGGTGGTGTCTATTACATTCTTAAGAGGAACCTTACACCTGAGGGTGTGTGCTGTGGTCAGACACTCCTAGCATTGTTCCAAAATATGTGTTTTGCCCCACCCAGAGACCTCAGGTCCTACCCTTTCCCTCTCTGCCCATTGAATCCTATCTTCTCCTATCATAGTAATACCAGAAAGAAACAAAATATTGGAGGGTATATGAATGAGGCAAGGAGGCTACGATCAAAGAAATGATTTCTGACTTCAAAGACCTACAAACAAAACAATCAGAATGATGATAATATATGAAATGTGGGTACTCAAGCCATTTGTAATTAGCCCATGACCAGTAGCTTATCAGAGACAATAACCACATGTTGAAGAATCAGTGGCAAAGCTCCCTCCTCACTTTTGAAAAAGGAATCAGAGCTAATGCTGACAACCCAACCCTCTATAATACTCTTGGCCTCAGGAATGAGAACCCAAGACCAGAACATCACACCCAGTTCCATTCCCAGACACAGCATGGAAAAAGAATAGGGGGTAAAAATCTTGACACCTCACTTAGAGCAAGCAGTTAATTAAAAAAAAAAAAAAAAACTATATGCATTGAATTTTAAAAGATTAATATTACATCACACTTAAAAAAATCAACTGTTTAGTGTACTTTATCTCTTCAAGTTGACCTAATCCTTGATGGCAATTCATTTTTTCTAACTTTGGAGGAATATTTCAGAAATGTCATAACCATTTTTTGTTTAATAATTTACTTTACTTTTAAAAGCTTAACTATTTGTTTAGTTTTATTGTGCTAGCATTTTTGCGCTTTTAACTTGATAGCAAAAATATTAAAATATCTGTGTTTTTCTTTTCTATTATGTGTTTCTTATATAATGATGGACAAAGTTGAAAAGAGATTATAGCCAAAAATATAACACAGATCACAACACAGGGGCTTTGGGTTCAAGTTTCAGATATTTAGCTAACAAAATGTGTCCTTAGATAATATTTGATCTCTTGATGACTTAGTTTCCTTATTAATCCAATTAGTATGATAACTGCTATAGAATTTCTATCTGGATAAAGTGAGATGATTAATGTGAAAATCCTTTGATAAGGTTAAATGAGCTGTTCAATGCAGATTATAACATAGATGTCAATCTGCATCTATGACCTCCTTCAAGAAGGAACTAACTCACCTTCTCTAAAAAACTTTCTCTAATTCTAATTTTGCCAAGCAATTTCCTTGCCACTAGAGTTCTTCTGTCCTTCTTGTGTGGTTTATGTTATCACATGCTTATTTATAATGATAATTTTCACTCAAGTTAAAGGCACAAAAGTAGAAAAGGCTTTAAGATAAATATCAAAGTGAACTTTCACCTTCCGAATTAGCACCAACCAAATGTGTGCCCCCAAGTAATTTGTTAACCTCTCTAATAACGTGATTGAATGTTATACATCTAGAATATTGCACATCATCTCTCACCACTAGCAACAACTGAGCAACACTTTCAGAATCATATTTCCAGGATGCACAATGGCATTATTTCCAGGAAGTTTGAATTTGTTTACAGGGTACCAAAACCTCCCGGTTCCAGGAAAATCCTTGCCACAGACAAGGTCCCATGAAAAGAAGAAATGGGAAGGAATACCTCCACTCAGGTCCTAAGAAGCGTAGGTCCTTCTATCAAACATTACCTAACACCTGATTGGAGCTGAGCCATCAAACGACCTTTCAACACACAAGCCCATCATGCCTAGAATTCCAGACCAACTGCAAGTACATCATGCTGGACACTTGACTACCATCCCCACACATGCCTCACAGAAAAGTGAGGTAAACTTTGAAGGTTAGAGAGCTCAATATCAGCAGGTCTTGTTCTGCTGCTGTAGCAGAAGCAACTTTCATTTTCTCCAAAACTCTTCCACTTCATATCTACAACCTCTTCATCAAGCATAGATAAAACTGAGTATAAACATTTCAAAGTGTAAGCAACCCTTAGTTGTGCTTAAGTGCTTAAGTCTCTAGTTTTTCCTAGGGTTTCTACTCCCATTATTTCATTGTTCCAAATTCACTTTCCTTTGTTTTTTTGTGACTGGTGTGGTAAGAGAAAAGGTGAAGAAGAAAAACTCATATAGCCCACCATTTCCACAAGGATCCTATCTGCGTGGAGTTGAGGATCCTACCTCAACAGGTACACAGATGCTAAATCACTAAGTGGTTAGCATTGCAATCACTCAATTGTAATCATGGTGCCCTATCCTTGAGTTATTTCTCTGACACAAAGGCATCTCTGCCAGAGTGCTTTCCAAGTCATCCAAACTTCCAGTGCAGGCACTCTTATCCCAGGGTACACCAATCATCCCTAATTATTATTCCAGCTTCTAGAGAATATACGGCCAAGACACCACAAACTGTACTCTCTTTCACAATGCAGGAAGCTATTCCTAGAGAAAACAGCACATTTTAGCTGAGATTAAATATCTCTTATACGCACCTACAGCACACTTACGTGCATGCCCTTATTAAAGCATCTATCACGGCATTATTTTGAAATCATCAATTTTATCATTGAAAAAGAAAATTATAAAAACATTGTTTTGAAATTTTCCCAGTCAGACTGTAAACTCTTTGAAGACAGGTACCAGACCTTAGCATTCTTTTTTCAGAGCTATAAATCTGTTCATGTCTTTTGTATTAAACTAAGTAAGAACAATGTTCTGGGAAGTTGTAAATCCTCAGGATATCCCTGCCATATTTCATATGATCAAAATACAAAAATACTCCTAAAATCTTTGAAATGGAAGTATTAAGCACTTTTTAAAAATGAATGTTCTATGATCTTAAATTTCTTTGGTATTGCTGTAATTAAATCTTCCAAAAATATGTGCACGTCTTAGCATCAACATGTATTTAGATTCTAACTCTTTGACTTAACTTTGCCTTATTCAAGTGCCATAGTAAGATTCTCTCACTAAAACAGAAAACTTAATACTTCTCATTTATAAAATATGATGATAATACAAAATAGAATTATAAAAGATTGTAGGTGCTTGGATAAGCAGTGAATAGGAGACAGAAATGCATCATATTTTCTATATTAATTATGATTTAAAGAGATAATAAAGTCTTAAAACTAAACAACTGAGTAACTAGATAGCATATTAGAAACTACTTTAAGTGAAAAGCTTTAAGTGAAAAGCTATCCATCTCATTTTTTGTTTCAGAACATAATCATAGATTATTCTTACTAACTCCTTTGTATTAATAATAGAAACTTTCTTAGTAATAAAGGCAACATAAATTTGGCTCTGTGTAGTTATTCCTGATGGCCCCTTGATTTCAGAGACAAACAGGTTGCCTTTTGGGAAGAGCTCAGTATTGCAGTTTATGCCATATTTTTTGATTCAGTCAACAGCACTTACTGAATAGCTACAATGTCAGCCGACCCCTTCATGCAATTTACAGTCCAATAAGCATAGAACACTTGAGCTCACCACATCCTTGAGAACATGGACATTCAAGCACAACCTAAGCAAATTCAGTTATTTTTCTCTATGCACTAAACTTAGTACAAGCCTATCTATGCATACATTTTGTAATACCGAAGTTCTCCATCAGAGTACCTAGGTCCCCATATGCTGTCACTCTCCTTGAGGTCTGGAGTCCACCCGCAAATAACTTAAAAATAAATTATCATGATGTCCCAAAGCTCTCTTGTCCATGAAGACAGAAATATTCATTTCCACCATCACCTTTCAGTCATGCTCTCTCTCTCTCTCCTGAAGGCTTTAGATTTATAGCCTATTCCCTCCTTTTACTCATTCTTTCATGCTATCCAGCCAAACAAGATTGTTTTTCTCTCACTATGCTTTGGGAAAATATTGAGAAACTAACTTGAAGGAATAAACTCAGAAATGAAACTTCCAGTGACAAGAGGAGAAATGAAAACAAAAGGTATCAAAAAACAAGCTAGTAGAGATATTAAATTGATATATCCTATACTTGAAAGCCATGGTGATCTATCTGTAAAATTGAGGATAAAATAGGTAATGAATTGAACAAAAATGGGATTGAAATTTCAAAGGGACATTTCAAAATTGACATGTTTTCCCCTTATTCATAACAGATAAGAAAAATAGAAGGGATCCAAAAATAAAACTTCAAGACAAGCAAATAGATACATGGACCCACTGTCAGATAAGAAAACAGTTAAGGAAGAAAGCTGCTATGGATGTCATCAAGAATAATTATAATAAGCTTTACTTATGAGTCTGTATACATATAAAATTATTTATTAGTAATTGTAAATTATGCATGAAAACATTTATGACAAATAATTATTTCATTAACATATATCTGATCAAAATCATGTAGTAATTAGGTTCTTAGTGTCATTTAGTGTAGGAAAAAGTGTGTAAACTTTTCCAGGAACTCACTCTTTAAAAGATAAAATAACATTGAAGCATCACTATTTTTACAGACCACAGTCCTCAGGGAGATCTATTTGTGAAGTTACTCATAAATCAGAAAGGCCCTCTACGATCTTTATATTTGGCTAATTTGTTTTTGGCCTTGAGTATTATCTTAGATCTTCTTTGAGTTAGATGTCCATCTTATGTACCATCATAATATCTTATACTTCTATCACAAAACCAATTAAGCCTTATTTTATTGGCTTGTATTTCCTGCAAAATTGCAAGTAATTTTGAGTGAAACTTTGTTTTACTAATACAGCCGCAGATCTAGCAAAGTCTCCAAAACATAGTACGCAGTTAATAAATATCTACTGAAGCAATGAATGAATGCTTAGATAGAAGTGATAACTTACCAAAGAGTCAAGAATATATAGTCTAAAAAATCTGTCACTTCCTGATAAGTATTCCTGGAAAATCTTAGAGAGGATCAATGTTAACATTAAGATGACAATTAAAAGCATTATGGTGCCTAAGAAATGTATGCCTATTAGAAGCTTAGGACTCTAGGAAGTAAGCATCCAACCTGCAATAGCCTGATTCTCAAAAGTCCAATTTTACAGTGTTCATGATACCATGTCCTATATTTAGAATTCCTTGTAACGACCGAAGCCCAATGAGACTATAAAGTCTCTGAGGTACAATTAAGTTAGAATAACTAAATGTTCATGAATTTTAAAGTAACAGCTACAATATAATCCCCCTACAATTGCTTGTAACTGCACAAGATCTATGTTTTATAAAGGGACAAACTCAGAAACAAATTAGAGTTTAGGTTATTTTGGTATATATGAATACTTTCTTTCCCCACCCACCAATTCCTTAATAGTTAACATGTATACTGAATAGAAGTTTTCTACTTATAAGTTCTTTCATTTAATATAAGATTAAAGAATGATCTCCATTGTTCATGTTCAATTACATAAGAATTTCAATTTGGTTTTCAAGTTATAAGAATGAACCTATCCATTTTAAGAAAAAAAGGCAGCAAGTATAGTAACAGACAAACTAGACTAAAGAGATACATAAAGAGAGATTTTTTAAAAATCAATCACATACTACACCTGCAGCAAATACTTTGAGGAGTAAACAATTATAATTACAAGAAGAACATTATTTCTTTCAGGATAACAAAGAACAATGACTTGCTTAATATCTAGAAGAGGACTTGTACATGAGAGAAACAAATCTCCTCTCATAAAAAACAATAAATTATTTCCAAAGAATATTTTATTCAAAAATTCCTAAATTGAAATGCTAGGATAATCTCTCACCATAACCAATCAACCAGTTATTTGTTTTTTTAACCAGTTATTTATTAATAATTCACTACTACACCAAATATAGCTATAAAACCCTAGAATACATGGGGCAGCTACTTGAGGGCTCTGAAAAGTAAACAGCAGTAAGAATACCAAGAAAGAAAAACCAGAAATCAAAGCACCACTGAACTGACAGTGAGTTTTAACTGTTATTTTACTCTGGAATCCTTTGGGCTGTACTCTAAATTGAGTAATTAGATTAGATAACTTAGAAATAGAATTTGGTCAGAGAAAGTGCTAAGAGAATCCCTCTACTTCTGGATCAAGGACTTCAGGGGAAGTAAAGGGGTCCCCTAACACTCACAGGGAGAACAAGAAATCTTTTTTTTTTCTTTTTCCCATTTGTTCATGACCCAGCCCCCAAGCAATCCACTGGTGGCTCAGTGACCATAACAGACGTGACAATGGAAGAACAGGAGCCTAAAACTTTATGTGAGGGGAATCTTCATCTTCACTCATATGAGTTGTGTTCCAAAGAGAATAAGGAAACTCCTCCCCTTCCCACCACTGTCCTCCTGCTCTTTTGCACCAGATATGGAGAGAATCACAGGAAGTGTATGAGTGGAGTAAAGACCCATGGTTCTGGCCAGAGGACCAGAAAGGGAAGCCCAAGGAAGCAGCAAAGTACAGACAAAATTGCAGAATGAACAGTGTGGGAAAGTAATACCATAAATTGTTTATAAACTTCTGTGCTCACCCACCAGCTGCATATGTGTATATTTGAACTTAAACAGCAGACCAACAACTCTAAGAAGTGAACCATGATGTAAACCACTGCCCAGATCTCACACTGGCCGCTGAGAGTGATACATACACAAAAAATACCCTTTATACTATAAAAGCTTTAGAAACAAAACTGATATTGAAAACAACCTGCAGAAGGCTGGTTGCAGTTTATGGCTTGAACCCAAGTAGGCCAATTGCCAACTAAAACAAAAACATCATTTTTTTTTTCATAAAATTGAAATAAGACTCAGAGTCTGATAACATAATATTCAAAATGCCCAGGATATAATTCAAAGTTACTTGACATATGATGGATGAACCAGAAAAATCTCACCTCACATTGGGAAAGAAAATCAACAGAGGCCAATGCTGAGTGACATGGATTTTGTAATTTTCTGACAGAGATTTAAAGCAGCTATTATAAAAATGCTCCAACAAGTAAGAGTAAATAATGTTGAAATAAATGGAAAAGTAGAAAAATCTTGAAATAGAATATATAAAGAATCCAATGGAAATTCTAAAACTAAAAAATACAATAACAAACTTAGAAACTGAATAGATGGGCTCCATAGCAGAATAGAGATTACAAAGGAAATTAGTGAATTTGAAGATAGAGTAATAGAGATTGTACAATCTGAAAAATGGAGAGAAAATGACTGAAAAAATTAAATTACATTAAACAGAACCACAGGAATCTGTAGTACAGTAACAAAAGGTCTAATATTGGTATCATCCAAGTTTCACACAAAGTCAAGAAAAAGTATATTTATAAAAAAAATTTTTTAAGAAATAATGGCTGAAAAGTATCCAAATTTGTAGAAAAGACATAAAACTACAGGTTCAAGAAATTTAGTAAACCCAAATAGAATAAACCCAAAGAAATCCATGCCCTGAACGATCATTATCAAACTGCTAAAAACTAGACAAAGAAAGTAACATAAAAGTAGCAGAGGAAAAATAATGCATTATATACAGAGAAAAAGTATTCAAATTACTCTGTCTCATGTAGGCCAGAAAGAAATGGGACATTTCATAACATATACAAAATGTGGAAAGAAAACTATTGTCAATCCAGAATTCCATATCCAGAGAAAATATCTTTTAGGAATGAGGGTAAAATAGGGATATTCTCAGATTAAGGAAGATAAACCAACAGAATTTCTTGCCAGTCAATCTATCCCAAAAGAAATGTTAAAGGAATTTCTTCAAACAGAACAGAAATAATACCCAAAAGATGCCTACAGCATTGAGAATGAAAGAAGAGCAGCAGAAAAGGTAAATATCTAGGAAAATATAATAGACTATTCTTATCCTCTACAGTCTATAGTTCTTGAAAATATGTTTGATATTTTAAAGTATACATTTTAACATTGTCTTGGTAGGATTTTCAATGTATGTAAATATAATACACAAAGGAATTACAATACAAGGGGTTAATAAAGGGAACTCTAAGGTGGAAAGGTAACTGAGTGTTTTATAGAAAATAAATTCTAGGGAAACAAAAGTAGATGTAAGAATTCTAATTGCAGTGTGACTTTAGGAAAATGACTTTTAAAAGTCATTTTAAAATGACTTTAAAGTCAGAAGCAAGATCAATAAGGAATAGACTGGGGAGAGGTGGAATATGAAATCCTTACATGGCATATAAGAATCCACGTGATCTGACTCATGTTTCATCTCAATCTTTCTTTCCTGTACTACCATATAAAAATTACTTGCAATTTCCCAAATATTCCATATTCACATGCTTCCATAACTCAGTAAAAACTATTCTTTCTTATTAGATTTCCTTCTTTCCTTTCTTCACCTGGCTAACTCTGATTTATTTATCAAAATAAGCTGAGGTATTTTCTTCTCACAAAGGCCCTCCCAAAGTTCATTTTCATGACTTTCCTATGCATCCACAGAATTTATTATGGTTGTCATGGTACTTAATAAAATATATTATCTGTTTATTTAGTTAGGTATTTAAATAGTACACTAATATTATATCCAAAATAAAAATTTCAAACAGAAAATAAATAAATAAATATATATATATATTATATATGTATATATATATATTATATATATTATAATATATATATAATATATATAAAAACCTCATAGATAAGAATAAAAATTTTACGTGAAGTAACATTACATACTCTTTTGCTACTCCTAGACTGGTATGTGTTCTCCTGGGTTTTTTTGTTTTTGTTTTTGTTTTTTTTTTTAATTTATATAACTGCACACATACAAATTGGATAAGACTATTTGTATTGTTCTATAACTTCTTTTTCACTTAAAAGTATGCCCTAGGGAAAAAAATATATATATACCCTTTCCAGGGCATCTATCCATGACAGTAAACATGTATCTACTTCAAGGCATGGATGTGGCACACTTTATGTAACCTATCTCCCTTCTGATAAAAATTTAGTTTATTTTTGGGGGTGTCTGGGTGGCTCAGTTGGTTGAGTGTACGACTTCAGTTCAGGTCATGATCTCATGGTTCGTGGGTTCGGGCCCTGCATCGGGCCCTAACAGTGCAAGACTGACTTGGGATCCTCTCTCTCTCCCTCTGTCTGACTCTACCCCTCAAAATAAATAAACTTTTTAAAAAATTTAGTTCGTTTTCAATTTTTTCACTACTTAAAGAATGTTCCAATGAACATTTTTGTGCATAAAAATAATTTACATTTATAAGTTACATCCTTAAAAAGTGGAATTTCTAAGTCATAACACAGGTAATTTCAGTTTTGCTTGAATTCTAATATACTATGTAACAAAAATCCATGCTATTCATTTATTCAGCAAGTATTTATTGAATGCCTACTGTGTGCCAGGCACTACTATATGTACTAAGAATTTAGCAGTGGACAAAAACATTCTAAATCCATTCTTCCGTGGAGTTCACATTCTAATTCACAAAAGCAGATGACATACATATAAGCATATACCATGTTGATGCTGACAAGGTCTAACAAGAAAAATAAAGCTGGATAAGGGGATAAAGACAGCATCCAAAACAGCATCACTTTGCCACACTCTGGCAAAGGGTACATGTGATACTATCAACCATCTCATCTACAAAAACTGTAATAAATTATTTATCATTCCCATGATTATTAGTGAATGTATATCTTTTCATATGTTAACTGGCCATGCAACTGTCATTTTACCTGATTATTTTACTCATAGACCATAAGCTCCTTGCAACCAACAGCCGTACATTTTTTACCCCTAGATCCTATCAGAGTACCTGGTATAAAGTAGGCTAAAAGACTGACAATATAAGTAGTATTCATTAAATGTATGTAACATTAATCACATTATTATATACATACCTAATGTTAATTACATGCAAAAACTATTTGTCTTAAAATTTCTAATGAATACTATTAAATGAGTAACATAAAATTATAAATCAGTAATAATTATTTTGGGAAATAAAAGTCCTCTCAAATCAATATACCACAGGAATAACTGGAAAATAAATGAACAGACTTAAACTCATTTAGAACCAGTAAAAAACTGCATTTAAAATTATGTCTAATACATTATCCCATCAAGATGTATCTTGACCATTATTATAATGATCCTAACTAATGTGGTTAAATGCTCAAAACCTTCCAAGCGGTGCTGGAAGGACTTTTATAAAATATAACAAATCAATCAATGTGATACATCATATTAATAAAATAAAGGATAAGAACTATATGATCCTATCAATCGATGCAGAAAAAGCATCTGACAAAATTCAGCATCCTTTCTTAATAAAAACCCTCGAAAAAGTCGGGATAGAAGGAACATACCTAAACATCATAAAAGCCATCTATGAAAAGCCCACAGCTAATATCATCCTCAATGGGGAAAAACTGAGAGCTTTCCCCCTGAGATCAGGAACACGACAGGGATGTCCACTCTCACTGCTGTTGTTTAACATAGTGTTGGAAGTGCTAGCATCAGCGATCAGACAACAAAGGGAAATCAAAGCCATCAAAATTGGCAAAGATGAAGTCAAGCTTTCACTTTTTGTAAATGACATGATATTATACATGGAACACCCAACAGACTCCACCAAAAGTCTGCTAGAACTGATACATGAATTCAGCAAAGTCGCAGGATACAAAATTAATGTACAGAAATCAGGTGCATTCTTATACACTAATAGTGAAGCAACAGAAAGACAAAGAAACTGATCCCATTCACAACTGCACCAAGAAGCATAAAATACCTAGGAATAAACCTAACCAAAGATGTAAAAGATCTGTATGCTGAAAACTATAGAAAGCTTATGAAGGAAATTGAAGAAGATACAAAGAAATGGAAAAACATTCTGCGCTCATGGATTGGAAGAATAAATATTGCTAAAATGTCAATACTACCCAAAGCATTCTATACATTCAATGCAATCCCAATCAAATTGCACCAGCATTCTTCTCGAAGCTAGAACAAGCAATCCTAAAATTTGAATGGAACCACAAAAGACCCCGAATAGCCAAGGTAATATTGAAGAAGACCAAAGAGGGAAGCATCACAATCCTAGACTTTAGCCTCTACTACAAAGCTGTAATCATCAAGACAGCATAATATTGGCACAAAAACAGACACATAGACCAATGGAATAGAATAGAGACTCCAGAATTGGACCCACAACAGTATGGCCAAATAATCTTTGACAAAGCAGGAAAGAATATCCAATGGAAAAAAGACAGTCTCTTTAACAAATGGTGCTGGGAGAACTGGACAGCAACATGCAGAATGAAACTAGACCACTTTCTTACACCATTCACAAAAATAAACTCAAAATGGATAAAGGACCTGAATGTGAGACAGGAAGCCATCAAAACCCTAGAGGAGAAAGCAGGAAAAAATCTCTCTGACCTCAGCCGTAGCAATTTCTTACTTGACACATCCCCAAAGGCAAGGGAATTAAAAGCAAAAATGAATTATTGGGACCTCATGAAGATAAAAAGCTTCTGCACTACAAAGGATACAGTCAACAAAACTAAAACGCAATGGACGGAATGGGAAAAGATATTTGCAAATGACATATCGGACAAAGGGCTAGTATCCAAAATCTAGAAGAACTCACCAAATTCCATACCCGAAAAACAAATAATCCAGTGAATAAATGGGCGGAAGACATGAATAGACACTTCTCTAAAGAAGACATCCAGATGGCAAACAGGCACATGAAAAGATGCTCAACGTCACTCCTCATCAGGGAAATACAAATCAAAACCGCACTCAGATATCACCTCACGCCAGTCAGAGTGGCTAAAATGAACAAATCAGGAGACTACAGATGCTGGCGAGGATGTGGAGAAACGGGAACCCTCTTGCACTGTTGGGAATGCAAACTGGTGCAGCCGCTCTGGAAAACAGTGTGGAGATTTCTAAAAAAATTAAAAATAGATCTACCCTATGACCCAGCAATAGCACTGCTAGGAATTTACCCAAGGGACACAGGAGTGCTGAGGCATAGGGGCACTTGTACCCCAATATTTATAGCAGCACTTTCAAACAATAGCCAAATTATGGAAAGAGCCTAAATGTCCATCAACTGATGAATGGATAAAGAAATTGTGGTTTATATACACAACGGAATACTACTTGGCAATGAGAAAGAATGAAATATGGCCTTTTGTAGCAATGTGGATGGAACTGGAGAGTGTTATGCTAAGTGAAATAAGTCATACAGACAGATACCATATGTTTTCACTCTTATGTGGATCCTGAGAAACTTAACAGAAGACCATGGGGGAGAGGAAGGGAAAAAAAAAAGAGAGAGGGAAGCAAACCATAAGAGACTCTTATAAACTAAGAACAAACTGAGAGTTGATGGAGGCTGGGAGGGAAGGGAAAGTGGGTGAAGAGGGCACCTGTTGGGATGAGCGCTGGGTGTTTTATGGAAACCAATTTGACAATAAATTTCATATTTAAAAAAATTATGTCTAATACATTATCCCATCAAGATGTATCTTGGTACCATTATTATAATGACCCTAACTAATGTGGTTAAATGCCCAAAACCTTCCTAGAGGTGCTGGAAGGACTTTCATAAAATATGGCAGATTCAACATAGTCAATGGTTTAAACCCAATCAACATTAATTGCATCCAAGGCAACTTAATATCCTTATTAGCTTAAGGCAATCCAGGGCTATACCTACAGCTGAACTTACACACCATGTATCAAAGGAATGGAAAGTGTAAGAACAACCTGGGATATAAGAAAGATGAATAAGGGAAAGCAATGCTGTTTAATCAATCAGTAAATGTCCACTATACTAGGAGAGAATGTTCCTTCATCCTGCAAGGCAAGAGTCATTTACAGACTAATGCAGTCTTTTCTCACCAAAAAGTTCACCAACTGCCCCATCTTCTCTATAAATCCCCTTCTACCAATGTTATTGTCATACCCTGAGTTCACCGGATTTCTCATGTACATACTGTAGTTACAGAGCAGTCCACCAAAGGATTTTTTTCTGATTTGAGAACACATATGTATTATACTTACATACCAAGATATGTCTTAGACATGTATAACTGTACATCTACAGACCAATTAATTTTTAATGGATCACTTTTAATTGAAAAACATAGAAATCATATTAAACAAGGACAAACAGACATTTGATGGTTGTCTATTACATTAGCATTTTCTATGTATACTAAAATTCATTAATGAATTTTACTCCCTCCAGGATAGTGTAAGTCCTGACTAAGCAGAGTTTAAAGAAGAAGATAGGATTAGTGTTAAAGTTCAAAGAAATGTAGAAGTCTATAAAATGACATATCAAATGAAGACCAGAATTCCCTACAGCCTCCTCCCTTACTACTATCTCTCTACCAGGAGAGACAAAAGAGTAAGAAAAAAAAAAAGAGAGAATGAAGGAAAATGTAAATGGAAACTACTTCATATGAATGACTTTAGGGAAAAAACTAAAGTTCTACATTAATGGCAGAATATAATTTATAAAATTTTATTACTGTTACTATCATGCCCTAAACACACACAAACACAAATCAGAATTATTCAAAGAGAAGAAATCCAAGGGGAGGGACCTAAACAATAATATTCAGGTATACAAAAATCTTAACCAAAATGAAATTGAAAATTACTTAATTAAAAATTTTTCCACATAATTTCTAATACACATTTTTAAGCATCAACAAGACATAAAAGAAAAGTGATTTTAGAAAAACTTTCAACAATGATATTAAACAAAAAATTATTCTAGTTAAACAAAAAATTCTGATTGGCCAGAATACCCCATATAAATCAAGTATTTTTTTTTACCTGAATTTCAATTTTATGTACACACAAGATATACTTAGTCTGTTTTCACAGAGATTAGTTTACACTCTAAAATGTAGTATTTCCAGTTGAAAAGCTACTAAATATTGCTATTAGTTTTTAAGGAAATGTTCAATTCCCTGTCTCTGAAGACTTCTAAATCTGTATGGCCTAGAAGTAATCAACCTTATATCAGTATCCTGATGTGCTACTAAACAGAGAACTCCAAAGATAATCCACTCAGGACCTAATGTGCAATTATGTGAGAGCATTCACATAAACCACAGGGAGGAAGGGAGGAAAGGATTCACTCTTTTATTGTGTTCCCTAGTACATGAATGAAGGGTCTCAGGATGATCACTGCTATTTTTATTATCATGGTTGTTTATTAACCAGCTGAACTGTAAATTCCTGCTTCTCCTTCCAGTTTCCATTAAGCCTCAGCCACAAAGGCTTCCTTGTCTTCCCTGAACAGGGATGGACCTTCTTTCTCCTATGATCCCACAGTATTTTAAACATACCTCCATTATTGCCATTAAATTCTTGTATTTTAATTCCTTATTTGCATGACCATTTCCAATGCAAGTTTTAATTTCCTAGAGAAAGACATTCTATTATTTTTCCAAAGCAACTTTTGCTTTTGTTGGAGTTCAATATATACTTGTTAAATGAAGGAATAATCAATCAACATTGTATCAGAGATTCATTCCTCCAGTTCATTATATAGAATAAGACTTGAGATGGCAAGACAGTTTCTCTGACATATTTTCCATTCCCAAACTCCCTGTATTACTAAAGAAAAGGCCTATAACTGCCTTCTTAATACAAAGAAAGAAGTATTTCCTGCTTCCATCAAAGACTAACCTCTCCAATTCTATTTCATCCCTTCTGAGTTTTTCATGGGATTTGCTCTCACAATTATCTCCTCTCTCCTGCATCATCAATTATTCTCTTCAGTTTAATTATTCCCATCAGCTTACATAGTCTGGTATCCTGTCTCTTAAAATTTTTAAATACAAATAAAGCAAAAATAAACCCTCTCTTGCCTTCATATCCTCTTCCAGTTACTATTTCTTTAAGAAGCTGTTTCTCATCTCCCCTTCACTGTAAAACTTCTTGAATGGGTTAGTGGTATTTGTCTTAACTTCCTCATTCCCATTCTCTTGTAAGTTCTCTCCATTTGGGCTTCATTTTTTTTATCACCACTACACTAAGACTGCTATCAGGAAGGTGCTACTGATCTCCATGTTGTCAACGCCCATAGACACTTCTCGGTTATCCTGCTCAACCTCTCAGGTCATTTGACAAGGTGGGTCACTCCCTTCTTCTAAAGACATTTTATTCCCTTAGCTCCCTTAACACACAGCTAGTTTCTTGTCCTCTTAATTCAATGACTGTTTCTTAAACTTCTTTGCTGACTCATCTTCTTCCCCTCAACCTTAGGAGTGACCCAATAGTGAGCTCCATTCTCTTTTCTACATCTTCTCCTACAGTATTAAATACAATCTATATACAGATGCCTTTCAAATTTCATTCTGTAACTCTGACCTCTCTTATAGTGAACTGTAAACTTGACATCTGCACTTGAATTTCTACTAGGCATCTCATAATTAACAAGTCCAAAGCTGAACTCTTGATTCTAATTTGTTCTTCCCCCAATCTTCTTTATCAAAATAAACTTTACGATTTATCAGACTGATTTCTTAAGAACAATGAGGGTCTTTATATTATGTATTGTTCTGTAACAATTCTCCCAAAGAACAGCTTAAGACAATAAACATTTATTAATCTTAGACTCTGCAGGTCAGGAAACCAGGTACAGCTTACTGGTTCTAGCCCAAGTTCTCTCGTAAGATTGCAGTCAGGATATTGTCGAAGATTGGTCATCCAAAACTTTGAGTGGGGCTGGAAGTATCCACTCTAAGGTGGCACACTTAGTCATTGCTGACTATTAACAGAAAGCTTCAATTCCTCTCCACATGGTCATCTTCAAAGGACTTTCCAATTAGCCTCATGATATGGCAGCTTACCTCCCTCAGAGCAAAAGATCCAAGAGTTAGCAAGGCAAGAACAGGAATTCCTTTTATGGCCTAGTGTCAAGATTCATTCTGTCATTTCTGCAACATCCAATTGGTTACTCAGGTTGGCCCTACTTGGTTTGTGATGGGATGACACAACACCAAAAGCATGGATCACTGGCGGCCGGCTAATACAATCTCACATAGAGAAAAAGAAATCACACAATTGAATTCTTCATAGTCTTTTCAACCCCAAATGTTTCTTTACTATAAAATGTCCCACCACACAAAAACACAATACAGAAAAATATGGAATATGGCAGCCTGACTACTGGTTCCTGTCATTCTCCTCTTCCCAAGCGTCAGTATATTAGTATAGTGTGTTTGAGACTATAGGATTTACTAGAAGCTTTGGAAAAGTAAGTTAGGGACTTTTATATACTGTGTACTAAGTAGGAGACTAGAAGTCTCAGGAGGTAAGAGTCCCTACTAAAGAAAAAAGTCATAGGTCCCAAAATTAGCTTAGCTGTCAAACATGTGAGAAGCTCCTCAGGAAGGCCAGAACCTAATTGTGAGCAATCCTGATAATCTCCCCAATGCAGTTATATGACTTCTCTGTTTTCTATATACAGCTCTGTAACATACTGAAATGATATAAAACCTTACCAAGGAATTGAAAGGCATTCTCACTGAGAAATATCATCATTAGCACTCTAAAAAAATTCTTTTACTGGAGATCGTTGAATTCTAAGTGACAAAAATCTAAACAAACAAAAAAAAATTTGTTGTACCATATAATCAAATTCTAGGGATGTAAGCTAGCCTCAGAAACACTAAAACTACTACTCTCTAGCTTTCGTTTCTGTTTCTCTTTAGGCATTAATGTATTTTACAGACTAGACGTTTCATTCAGTTGTAACTATAGCCAGCATTGGCCCCTGGTTCATATTTTCTCAGTTTAGTTACCAGAAAGAGAAGGCTCTTCCCCCTGGACCCAATTTGAAATAAAAAATCTCAAAGGACTCTCCTTGATCCAGCGTGTTAACCACCTCACTGAATCAGGGGAACTGAATGCTATAACTCAGTTGGATACAGTGTTCATTCCTGAGAGCAAGGAACATGGAAAAATCCATTCAGAACGCATGTTATAGTGGAAGAAGTAGTTCTCCAAAGGAGGAGGAATGCTATTCCCAAAAGAAATGAGAGCCAATTGCCAGACAAAACAATAAGTGTCAACTTTACTTCTAACCTTAAACTATAACAGCTGTCAACATACTTGAGAATGCAGGATCTGGGAAATTAATGGTTACAAAATAAAAAGTAGATATTTTAATATTTTCATGGACTTAGCCAGTCTTTGCTAGGACTCACCTCATTTACTGGTGGCAAATTTTAAAAATATGTATCTTAGAAGAATATGTAAATGAAAGCAAATCAATGCACACAATAAAAAAATCAGCAGTTCAGAGAAGGTCATTTTTGAGAATTGCATAGTGAGTTACTATAAAACATAAAGGTGTAAAGGAAATTGGACCAGTGAATTCAAAGCTCAGTCATCTCAAAACTTACAGAAAAAAAAACAATAAAATAAAAATCACAGAAGGAAGGACATTAGAAAAATAAGATATACCCAAGATATCAAATAACCAATAACAGTTTCAAAAGCAGGGAGAAAAATAGACTGGAGCGACTCAAAAGAAAAAGAGGAAATTTTCTCAGACCAGACCAAATACTAGTCAAGATTTATGAAATCAGACTCATAACTAGACATAGCATGGTGGAAAGACTAAACTTCAAAAAGAAAGAAATCTTACAAATATGCAGAAATATTTTATAAAAAGTTTCCGGGGGGGGGGGGGGGGGGGGGCGCCTGGGTGGATCAGTCAGTTAAACGTCTGACTTTAGTTCAGGTTATTATCTCGCGGTTTGTGAGTTCAGCCCCTCATCGGGTTCTGTGCTGGCAGCTCAGAGCCTGGAGCCTGCTTCGGATTCTGTGTCTCCCTCTCTGACTGCTCCTCCCCTGTTCACACTCTGTCTCTCTCTCTCTCTCTCTCTCTCTCTCTCTCTCTTTCAAAAATAAATAAAACAATAAAAAAAAAGAATTTTTTTTAAGTTTCCTAGGAAGAAAAGATTGGATTATATCACCCATATACAAGCTTTCTTTTTAGTGAGAAGAAAAACTCATCCTTTCACCAAATACTTATTAAATTCCTATGAACTGTTTAGCAGCTGGAGATACAACAATGAACAAATGAGATAAAGTTTCTGCTATGGAACTTATATTCTAGTAGGACCAAATGAAACTGCAGGCAAAATGGAAAAAGCTTGCTGAGCTAAATAATCTCTATGTAGGTAGGAAACTTTGCATTTCATTGTATTTTGTTTCATCATATTTAAGAGGTGATACTACATTTATTTTGTGATATTTGTTCTATCAATTAGGATTATGTTCAGCTCTAAAATTAAATTAACAGAGGTTCATATTTCTCTTATACATAAATCCACAGGTAGGTGGCCTGTGGGCATTCTAATAGCTCAATTCCATGAAGTCTTTAAAGATCTAGGCTCCTCCATCTCTAAGAATGTATCCTGTACCTACCTGGCCACACCACACACACACACATATACACACACATACACACACCCGATCTCCCAAAATTATTTGGGGAATCCAAGGAATTAGCATTTTAAGAGGTATCCCAGGTGATCCTAATGAAGTGGTTTGTTACCCACCTAAGAAATCCTGAGGTAGGGGTATGAGGAAAAAAATAGTGAAATAAAATTACTTGTAAGAATCAAACTATGAAATCAATAAATAGTTGCTAAGAGCAGAAATATACAAAGCTAACTAAAGAAATATAAACGACTCACATTGACAAAATCCCAACTTTTAGATATTTTCTTGTCTACAGAAACAGTCAACGTGAAGCTGAATGATGCAAATCAAGTCCTCAGACATAATAAAAGCACCTAAAAAAGAGTCTCAGAGGCTTTCCCAAGATATGACACCTACATCTTGTTGCACACCCTTTTAGAACTTCTCCAACCATCCTCTTATGAAAAGTTTGGATTTACTTGTTACCTTTTAAAACATGCCAGATGATACTTTATAAATTGTTTCAATATTTATTTATTTATTTATTTATTTATTTATTTATTTATTTTTGAAAAAGAAAGAACACAGGCCAGGCAGGGGCAGAGAGAGGGGGAGACACAGAATCTGAAGCAGGCTTCAGGCTCTGAGCCAGTCGAGCTCGAACTCATGAACCGTGAGATCATGACCTGAGCCAAAGTGGGACACTCAACTGACTGAGCCACCCAGATGCCCTGATACTTCATAACTTAAATTAATTTTGTGCCATTAATATTATCCTCCATCAGGTTACGTCTTAAAAACTTAGGTCATATTAAGCTGTTGCTACTCATATCAAAGGCTGTAATGAGATCATTTTCAGCTAAGGAGTTAGGCAAAAATGCAAAATGAATTTGGCTTTCACATTCTCATCTCCCTTTCATTCTGAAGAGAAATAGGAGGCAAAAGAAAAGAGAAAAGAAAGGACAATATATCATAAAGCCAGATAAACAATAGTTAGCATTATGTTATAACATCCATCACTCTACTTTTCCTTAAAACAAAAGCAAGATGGAGTTGATTGTTTGTGTTCACCAAGTGGTTTTTGAAAATTCCTATCCACTGGTCCTGTTCAGAAAACAGATGCATATCCATCTAAATTATCTTAAGTTCAATAGCTAAAGTAAACTTCAGACCATTCTACTACTCCTCCTTAGAACACTTCCCCTTACCTGGTCTTTTTGCTAAGTCCTATCCTCTAAAATTGCTGTTTAATTTCCAATTAATTATTCTACAGTTACCAATCACTCAACCTCTCAGTATGCTGTGCAAGGCATTCCTATGATCAAACAGTTTCAAATTGGTGATAGAGCGTTTATTTTCTGGCCTCCGCCAAGGAGATCCGGGACTTTGGGTAAGTCTCTTCAACGTTCAGAACTTAGTTTATATCATTTGAAAAAAATAATGTTTGGGGGCACCTGGGTGGCTCAGGCGGTTAATCCCACTCTTGATTTCGACTCAGGTCACGATGTCACTGCTTGTGGGTTCAAGTGCCAGTGCAGAGCCTGCTTGGGATTCTTTCTCCCTCTCTCCCTTCCCCTCCCCTGCTCTCTCTCTTTCAAAATAAATAAACTTTTAAAAAGAAGAAGAAAAAGAACGCTTGTTACAGATTTTCTAAAATCCCATCGAATTTTTAAGCGTATGATTGTGATTTAAACGTAATCAGCATTCCTATAAAGACATGGTAGATTTTCTTCAGGGGAGCTACTTGGCAAGTTTTACGTAACTTTTCCCAAGCCCGTCATTGTCTGTGTACTTAACGGAAATCTACTTATGCTCCCATTTTACCTCCAAATTAAAGGGGGTGTGGATAACCTATATTTTTGCACTGAGAACAGAATCATGGCCCCTGCTAAGCTGTATCAGAACGACAGCACAGCCAACATACACCCAGGAAGCTTTTTAGAAGCAAAACCAAGGGATCTGTCAGGTGAAAGCTACGCCCCAGAGATGCTTTGTTTTGCATGCCAACCACTGCTGGAGATCCTGTAGGGCCAGGCTAAAAGGGCTTAGGGTTTTGTTTTCCTTTTTCTTTTCAAATTTCAAATTCCCTTAAGCCGAAGCGTGGTCTCCAAACCATCCAGTCCGTGACTAAACTGCCTCACCGGTTCTTAGTGTGGAAACAAGACTCCGCCTCGCCTGCAACCGCAAGAGGGAGAAGCAGCTCCAGGACAGCCGGGTGAAGCCCAGAGCCCGTCCCACGGGCCCGGCCCCCGCGCTGACTCGCGGGTGCCAGCCATCCACCGCCAGCGCCCCAGCCCTGAGAGGCTCCACAGTGCAAGCCAACCGCAGCCGGATCCCGGCGGCGCGCCACGTGACTCAGGGCCGCGACCAATCAGCGCAGCCCTCTGCGCTATTCAAATCCGCGGCGCGGCGGACGGTTGTTCCCAGCCAGCCGCCGTCGGGGCCCCCAAAGCCCTAGAGTCGCCTAAGGCCGCCATGCACCGCGCTGAGCGCTGACAGACCTCCGGGCCCGGCGGGCGGAATGGAGAGTCGGAGTGTGCCTCCCGGACCTTATAGGGCCACCAAGCTGGTAAGACAGCGCAGAACGACTAGACCGGCCAACCGCAGCCGTGGCCGCCACCGACTTTACGTGAGAGCGTTCGGAGTTTTGCCTGGGGCGGACAGAAGGGTCCCAGAACCTGGTTTGGGTTTGGTTTTCTGAGACGTCGGGGGAGGGGGGCGGGGAATAAACCGGTATCAAAAAACCCTTGCGGGACACGCCTCTCCCCCTTACCTGGAGGTCGGGGCTGTGTCCCTCCCTGTGAGCCGTTTGTCCAAAGGGTCTCGTCCCCGGGATGGCGCATCATACTCTGGCCTTGTTTGGGCGACAACGGTGCCTGCAGTTGTCAGCTTGCCCTGGAACATCAGAGAATATTATGATTTTAGCCGTTCCCCACGTCTGATTTTCTCCCCCCATCTGGATAGAAAAAAAAATTCAGAGTTCCATTACTCTGGAGTGTCAGAATGGGGACAGTCCGAATGCGACAGCTTCGTTTTGCGGGGCCTGTAGAATTTAATGCAGGATCTACCGACTGAATAGCAGTAGGTAACAGCTGCCCATTTAAAAACTAAACCCAGAGTGTTTAAGATACTCGTCAGGAATTCCCACTGTTGGTAGTCACTGGATTTGTGCAGAGTCTTTGTGCACTTAAATTTTCAAACCAAGAGAATACAGCGCCACGGGGTAGGAGACATTAGGAGAGTGACTTAACCGCTGTGAGCCTCAGTTTCCACATTGGGAAAGTAGGGCTAATGATGCATATCTACCTTAAGGATATCCTGAGAGGATACTGCATGTGAACGTGTGTTGTGATGTATAGATCCTATGGATAGGCTACAGCTCAGTGTTTCCTGAGTAAATAAATGTGTGAAATGGGGAGGTGTGGTGGGAAGAAAAGAATACAGTTATTGTGTTTTCAACTCTTAGGTTTTGTGTTGTGGTGCCACACAGTTGGGGTTACAAGTCAGATTTCTTGGCCTCTAATGGAGGATTTTTCAATTAAAAAGTGATGTGTTCATTTTACACCACCACCACCACCTTAGTTCTCCGCTGTTCTAGCCGCCACAAACCTTGAAAATGTGCGTTGAGGACAATTTAGAAAATATGAGTATCTTTTTAAAACATAGGTATATCAGTGTTATTAAATATATAGTGGACTTAAAGCTTACTTAATTTGCCTCATCTGTTCTGTGTTCACTATTGGAATCTTTACATAAGAAACACTATAGTAAATATTGGAGCGCCTGGGTGGCTCAGTGGTTAAGCGTTGGACTCTTGATTTCTGCTCAGGTCAGAATCTCCCAGTTGCTGAGTTTGAGTCCTTCCTCAGGCTCTGCACTGACAGCTGGAGGCCTGCTTGGGATTCTGTGTCTCCCTCTCTCTCTGCCCCTCTCCTGTACTCCAACGCACGTTCTCTCTCTCTGTGTGTGTGTGTCTCTCTCTCTCAAAGATAAACGTTTAAAAAATACTATAATAAATATATAAGATATTGCAACATTAAAGGTATTTTACCAGTAAAACTACTGCCTGCCATCAATTTTGTTTGGCCAGCTTGGTAGTTATTACTGCAAGTTGTAGAATAAATCAAACCTGGGTTTGAATGCCTGAGTTCATCACTTAGTTCTGTGACCTTGGTCAAATTATCAGTCTCTCTGTGCTTCATATTCCTTATATGAAAACGGGATAATAATAGTACCTATTCATAGAATTGTGAGAATGAAAGTGAAGTAATGAATGTAGAGCAGTGTCTGACACAAATGTTACCAGCATTTTACTAGTATTAGTTAAAATTAAAAAAAAAAAAAGGGTACTTTCTCTGTTGAAGGTTAAGAAGCAAGTTCATTACAGTTCTTCATTATTTCTAGGTTTCCTAAATAAGCCAACCAGCCAATAAGTGCTTTTACACTATTACAAAGACATATTATTACAATGCCAGAATTAATAAAGAGAAATCAGTATGATATATAAAATTTTCTATAGTAAATAAGATCAATGATTTCTTCACGAATTATGATGTAATCAGATATGAATAAAATAATGTTCTTTGTCTAATTTGTTTTGAATCAGCACAATGTTTAATTTCTTTTTTAATATTTTCTTTTTGCAGTGGAATGAAATTACAACATCTTTTCGAGCAGGAATGCCTCTAAGAAAACACAGGCAACACTTTAAAAAATATGGCAATTGTTTTACAGCAGGAGAAGCAGTGGACTGGCTTTATGACCTATTAAGAAATAATAATAATTTTGGTCCTGAAGTTACAAGGCAACAGACAATCCAATTGTTAAGAAAATTTCTTAAGAATCATGTAATTGAAGATATCAAAGGCAGATGGGGATCAGAAAATCTTGACGACAACAGTCAGCTATTCAGGTACTAAACAGATAAATAACTACAAAACTGAATTACTTAACAATATAATTTAACTCCACTTCTATAATACTTTTACTAAAATTGCAGCTTTTTCAGAAAAAAACATGTTTTCTTTATAAAACTGTTACTGCTCTTAGTACAATTAAAACCACTTAGAATTTAAAGTTAATTGCTACACAATTAAAACTTTTAAAATGTTAGATAGTATATATAATAAAATAAGTATTGGGAGGAAAGAATGAGATATCACTTCTGCATATTCCGAAATCTGTAACATTTCAAGGATAGGTCATTATTAACCTTTAGTTTCATAGATTCAAGAATTATAAGACAAATTCTCACAGGTCCTTGCCTCCAAGTAACATAATCTCATATAACCTAAGAATACATGTGATAAATGAAATAATAGCAAACTTTATATAATAAATAACAGAAGAAATATACTATAGGTTAAAGAGAATATTTTTTAAGGATTTACCATATATCAGAAGACCTGCTGTATGATTTACATGTTTTCTTACTTAATCCCTGGACTAGCTAAGCAGGTTAGGTATTAACTTCTTTTTACAGATGAGGAAGATGAGACCATGCTTCAGTAAATCTTGTTATATCTGTCTGAAATATGTTCTTCTACCTTGAAACACTGTAGACATTGTCAGATTAGTAAATACATTTGCTCTCCTGTCAATTCTATTGCAGCCTCCTCTGTGGAGCCTTTCTGACTTCCTTAGGCCAGCACCATTGCTTTTTCTCTCATGTGCAGGGTTCTATGTTATATATCATTAAACTAGGTCTTTGGATTCTAATATCCATGTTTTTTCTCTCTGCAAAATTAGTACTTTTCAAATGAAGTGTCTTAGTAGTTGATTCTTGTGTATCAAAGATGATTTATGTTGTACAAGTAAATTGCAGTAACAAACATGTGAGTAGTTCCTTTTGTATAGCACTCTACAAATCCTGACTGTCTTAACTACTGCTTAGGCACTTTGTGAGCTCCTTTGCTATTATTCATCCTTTAGCTGTTACTGGTTCTAAAGGTCCTAGACTTGTCTTTACTTCACTGTCTCCCTGGGCAATCTCTTGCCATGTCTTCACCTAGTTTCCTTATAACTTTCAAACTTCCAACCCAAATATATCCCTGAGCTTCAGACCTATTTTTGCCCATTAGGCACTCCAGATATAACATATAGAAAAATCACTATCATGTCTTAACCCAAATTTTATCTTCTTACTCCATACTTAACTGTCTTCCCTATAGTTGTTTTGATTCTTTTCCTTTTTCTCCCCTTTAAATATGATTTAATTAACAGACCATCTCTGTTATACCACTTTAGCAGTTCTCTGATCTACTCCTCCCTTCACTCTGATAGTTCATTTTGTTAAACCATTTTTCTCTCTTACCCAGAATTCTGCATAACTCTTCAACTAGTCTCTCTGCCTCTAAGTGTTTTATAATGTTAGCAAATTTATAAAGTATACTTAAAAATAAACTTTACCAAAAATGTGTGAGACTTTACTGGAGAAAATTATATAATTGTTTTAAAGGTAATAAGTGAAGAAGGATATCCTGTTGATGAATCAGAAGACTTAGTATCCAGAGCGCCTGGGTGGCTCAGTTGGTTAAGCGTTGGATTCTTGATTTCACCTAAGGTCATGATCTCACAGTTTGTGAGTTCCAGTCATGTTGGGCTCTGTGCTAAGGGCACAGATGGCACAGAGCCTGCTTGGGGTTCTCTGTCTGCCTCTCTCTCTGCCCCTCCTCACTCATGTGTATGAGCTCTCTCTCTCAAAGATAAATAAACATTTTTAAAGAAAGAAGACTTAGTATCATAAATAAGTCATTTCTCCCCAAATTGATATATATATAAATTAAATGCAATTTCATTCAAAACCCCTATATAATTTTTTATAGAATTTGACAAGCAGGTTCTAAAGTTTTTTTAGTAATATAAAAGTCCAAGGCAATTTTGAAGAACAAGGAGGAGAGAATTTCCCTACCCAATATCTGGGCTTAAATTTAAATAATTAAGTACTGAAAAAACAAAACTATACATACAGTTGATCCTTGAATAACACAGCTTAGGGGCACCAACCCCCTCCCCTGCATGGTCAAAAATCCACATACAACTTTTGACTCGCCAAAAACTTTAGTGATAGCCTACTGTTGACCAGAAGCCCTATCAATAACATAAATAATCAATTAACACACATTTTGTATGTTAAATGTATTATATACTGTATTGTTACATTAAAGTAAGCTAGAGAAAAGTAAATGTTATTAAGAAAATTAGGGGCGCCTGGGTGGCTCAGTCGGTTAAGCGTCTGACTTCAGCTCAGGTCATGATATCGCGGTCCGTGGGTTCAAGCCCCGCGTCGGGCTCTGTGCTGACAGCTCAGAGCCTGGAGCCTGTTTCAGATTCTGTGTCTCCCTCTTTCTCTGACCCTCCCCTGTTCATGCCCTCTCTCTCTCTGTCTCAAAAATAAATAAATGTTAAAAAAAAATTTAAAAAAAAAAAGAAAATCATAAGAGAGAATACATTTATAATACCGTACTGTATATACAAAAAATGTGTATAAGTGTGCTGCACAGTTCAAACCCATGTTCAAAGGTCAACTGTACATGGGAACTTGGTATAAGAAAATATTTTTAGGATCATGGAATAAGAACTTCTGAGGTCACTAAAAACTTAGCATATTTTATTTTATACACTATACATATATCTTATATATTAATATATAAATACCATAGAGAAAAAAAGCCAAACCATGTTGTTTATGTATACTTATTAAAAGTATAAAAACATGAATAAGAAAGAAACACACTAACTGCAAGTTAATGGCTTCCCTCAGAAAGAGAAAGAAATAGAATAAGCAAAGAATTTGATTAACAAAAAAAATCATGAAGTCTTTTTTTTTTTTTTTTAATAATGAAGTCTTGAGTAAAATGTTAAATATTGTATTGTTTGATGATTGATGATTACATATCTGGATGTTGTTTACATTATTTTCTGTACTTTCTTGTATCTTTGAAATATTTTTTGTTATACTGGAGGGGGGAAAAAGCATTATAGTCAAAAGGAATAACAGAGACCAAGCTCTGGAAATTAGAAAAAGAACAGTCAGACAAAGATCAGAAAATATATATAAAGTAGATAGCTTGTCAAAGAAATTTAGAAAATGGAACTATTTTTTTCTTCAACAGAATTGATCCCAATAATAACTCTTACTTATCCAGATATAAAGTTAAAATACATACAATATACTAAAAAAGTAGGAAACCATTAAAATGTTTTTTAAAGGTTTAATGGGAAAATCAATTTATGTAGAATCTTCCTTCCTTGGTAATATAAATAATATAAATAAATTCAGTTCTTTTGTGATTTTTAAAAGATAAACAGACACTAAAACTTTGTTTCTGATCTTACATTATTTAATTGCATATTATTCTTAAACCAGATTTCCTGCAAATTCTCCGCTTAAAAGTTTTCCACGAAGGCATCCAGAATTGAGAAAAAACAGCATAGAGAACTTTTCCAAAGATAAAGATAGCATTTTTAAATTACGAAATTTATCTCGTAGAACTCCTAAAAAATCTGGATTACATTTCTCTCAGGTAAAACATCCTTTTTACTAATCACTAGTTTAAATATTATTACCATGTACTTAATTATAAAACATTAAAAGTAGATAGTTCTTTAATATTTGAAGCCAATACTAAAGTCTCTTAACCTACATTATATTCCAAAAATATGTGTATATGTTTTACCGTAGAACAATAGAACCCATGGGAACAATAATAAAAATGGTAGTAAGACACACCTGAAACAGTATTTGTATAACTTAAACATGTTTTGTTTTAAATTGATTTGAGAGTGGTAGGGGCAGCTACAAAACCAAAAAGCTTTATTGCCATATGTTAACCTTATTCCTTCAGGTGACACTTAAACTTACAGCTTCACAGTGGACTGTTTATTAGTAGAATTACTAAATATTAGGAATTGTGTCAGTTCAATATTTCCTTAATTTGAGCATAGCATGTTAAACCAAAGTAATTTTTTTTCCAGGAAAATATAGAGAAAATGAACCATGTAATAATCAATGAAGATCAAGAAAACTCAGTTGGTAATAGAGAAATAAGCCCAGAAGATATTGAAGAAGTTTGGAGATATATTATTCTGATCTAGTAAGCTAAAACTAAGCTCTAACCACGTTCCAAAGTGTTCTAGAATGTTAATTTGACATTTTTATCGAGATCTACAAATGCAAAAAAACAGATTAGTTCTTAAAGCTTAGAATTTAACCTGTATTTGTATTTCTTAATAAGTGCCCTTGAACTTCTAGTACAGTTGAAATAGAATGTTTTCAGTATGATTTGTTTTTTCTTTGAGTCAAAGTTATATATAGCTATAGTTCGGGGTCTGTATTGGAATCATTACAAGGTTACTAAGGTAAGTATATTTGAAAGTGGATACTAACTATAACCTTTATCAGTTTGGCTTAAGAAAAATATTCTGATGGCTTTGTTTGCCATTCATACTCTTTAATATTTATCCCATTCCACTTATTTTATGTAGAAAAAAGAAGTTTGTATTTTTTCTTCTGTTTAGCCTGCAAACCATTTTAGGTGTGTCATCCCTAGAAGAAGTCATAAATCCAAATCAAGTAGTTCCTCAATACATAACGTACAACATGACCAATACAAGTAAACATGGAATAGTTATACTACAAGACAAATCAGGTTGGTATCAATAAAAGAAGTTGGACTCTTTTAAACTTGCTAACATAGGTTGCAGCTATTGTGGGGGTGTAGAGAGACTAAAAATGTAGAAAGTAGAATACTTTAACTGAAAGAGTATTAAGGGGAGATTATCATGATAAGTGCTTTAGTAATCATTTAAGTGAATATTATTGGTACTATTAGCCTCTCATGGTATTTATGCATGATTTTTTTTAAATGGCAAGGTTAAACATCCAAAAGGTATGAAAATATAATTAAAACTATTGATTAACTACATTTTATTGAGGGCCTACAATGTACCAGGCATTATACTAAAGATTTAGTGATGAACAAGAGAAAAATGGTCCATGGCTTCTTGGAGTTTACATGAGCAGTTATATATAAATTTACACAAGTCAAGACATATGCAAAACCCTCAAGACCAAAGTCTCAAGACCAGTATTTTAAAGATCACTGGTTTATTATATATATTTATATATATATAATGTATTGATTTTAGATATAAGATGGAAAAATCAATGATATATTCAAGCCAGCTGCATTACATTTAAAACTTAACATTTTAAGAAATGTATCAATAAATCTCAAAATGTTGACTCATTTTTTATAATCAATTATTGCCTGTAGAATTAACTGGTATGTATCACTTGAGTTTCTTTGTGTTGGCAAGAACTTTAAAGTTTGAATTGTAGGAACAAAAAGCAAAAACTTAAGTTATGTTGCATATGCATATGGCTTTGTACCACTCCCATCTTAAATTACCTAAAATCACATACTTACCAGTATATTCTCTTATTCAAACTTTCTATTCTTTATAACCATAAACTCTTCAAGTTAAGTGTATATGTGGTTTTTGTGTTGGTGTCAAAAAACAGTTCGATTTTATGCAGCATACTTCAGTTAGTAGCAAATGAAAGATTTTAAGCAAGCCTCACTAAAAGCACACTAATATTTAGATATATCATTTCAATCATAGGTCTCACTCAAATCAATAATATTCAAATAGCATACCTATAATCAGAATGGAAATTAAGATAAAGAAAACATGGTGGCAGTGGACAAGTATGAACATTAACTATTTATGAACCCCTCCACCAAAATATCCTCAATTTGGGGGTAATTGTTTTATGTATTCTGGAAAGAATCAAACTCAAGATCTCTATGACTTTTAAACTTGTATTTTAAAATATTGTCTTCACCTTATGTCTTATTAAACATATAATAATTGTTAATCCTGGTAATATACATACATATGCATATATACATATATATGTGTGTATGTAATTATATATAATAAGCATAAAGTTTTAAATATAGTATCATGGAAATTAGGTGATATTATTGAACAATATAAAATTTTTTTTTGTATAGATGACCTTCCTCACTGGGTATTATCTGCCATGAAGTGCCTGGCAAATTGTAAGTTAAACAAACAAAATGTGTATGTGTATATATATATTTATTTATAAAATATATTTATATAAAATATATATTTATACTATTTAATAAGAGCTAAGGAAATTTTGAAAACAATGCATAGAAATCCTGATAAAGTATGCCATTTCTTTTGATGTTTGAATGACAATCTAGTAGATCTGATCGCATTTCCTTGCATGTGGAATGCATTATAAAGTACATAACTTTTTCTATGCAGACGGTGATTTCATAATTTAAGTTCATCATTTGTAGCTCAGTTTTCATAAATCATAAAATCACAGGCTAGTGGATATCAAAGGATTTTAGGTATAACTTACACCAGTTGCCTTAGTGAGGCCTATAGAGTTCAAATAGCAACTTTTAAGTAATAGCTCTTATAAAGTGGAAAAGTTCAATCAGAAATGAAGTCACATTAAATCTACTTCATTCCCCTTGCCATTGTACACAGCGTCAACACTGAGCTGCTTCATGACATGCTTGTACTCCATAAGATACATTAATGGAACTTTTATGTTTATAAAAAAAATGATCTGTCACTAATCAGTAAATGGAAAAAAAGCTTTTTCAATAGTGAGCAGTGATAATTAATTTTTATAATTTGAGACACTGGCTCAAGTACAAAGCCCTAATTGCTTTAAAAATCAATTTTTTTATTTAAAAAAAAGTTTTTTTAATGTTTATTCATTTTTGGAAGAGAGAGCGAGCGCAAGCAGGGGTGGGGGGGACACAATCCAAAGCAGGCTCCAGGCTCTGAGCTGTCAGCACAGAGCCCGATGCAGGGCTCAAACTCACAAACCGTGAGATCATGACCTAAGCTGAAGTCGGATGCTTAACTGACTGAGCCACCCGGGTGCCCCTAAAAATCAGTTTTAAAAATATGCAGAAATATGTGCTTCTAAATCATTAAAAGTTAAATTATATTTCAATAATTTTTTTATAAAAGGATTTTTTTCTAGTTCTTATGAAATGAGTATTTTATTAATAATGTTCAAGATAGGTACATATTCCCTTGTTGTCCACTGGGTGTCAATATGACAAAATAACAGAATAAATAGCAATAAAGTAAATAATGTAAGTTATAGAAAGATTTTATTTATCAAACTGAGGTGTAAAGATCTTAATCATAAGCTTGATTTGTGAGTTTCTCTTTCTGCCTTCCCCCACCTAACTGCCCTTCTGTCTTATACTTTGGCTCATAGTTAGCAACCCAATGCTTATATTTTCAGGAATTTCTCAAATATCCCATATTTAGAGATTTTTTTTTTTCCCTTTCTTACCAGTCCATGTTATACCTAAATGATAGCAAAGATACAATTTACTGGATTCCAGTTTAACAATATATCTAGCTAGAGGTAGCATTTAGACTTTTAGTTATTATTCAATCCCCTACAGTAATCCTGTGACATATAGGAATGAGTGATTAATATACTATCCCCAGTTTTTTTTTAGAAGAGAAAGTAAGTCTTTTGAAAGTCTTCTACTGATACATAAAGATATATGTATTCAAACCTAGATACACTAACTATAAATTTTGTATTTTTAATTCTAATAAGAGTATGTTCTTAGAAAATTTTCTAATGATTATCACATTTTTTTATTCTACATATTAAGAATATATTTTATATCCTCCTTAAGCATCTGACTCTTGATTTCAGCTCAAGTCATGATCTCACAGATCGAGCCCCATGTCAGGCTCCATGCTGAGTGTGGAGCCTGCATAGGATTCTCTCTCTCTGTCCCTCCCCTGCTCACGTTCTCTCTCAAAAACAAATAAATAAACTTAAAACTTTAACAATAATTTTTTAAAAGATTTTTATTTTGCTCTACATAAAACCCATATTAGCCTTTAAGCTGTTAAATGTGTGTGATTGTTTTCTTCAATCCTTTTTCAGTGTGTGTGCTCACATTATGACCATACAAAAGTTTGCTGGCAGAAAAGTAAAATTATTTGGGTTTGGGAAGAGAAAGATTTTAACTTGAAAGATAAAATAGTGACTCTCAAACCTGAGTGCATATTACAGTCACTAGGGAGACTAGCCAAAGATTCTGATTTAGATGATTCATTAGGTAGGTTCATTCCAGTTGGACTAAACATGCCTCAAAAGCTTCTTATTAGTGAAGATTCCCACACTCAGCATTTGGAAACTACTAAATTAGTGAGCCAGCAGCAAACATTTCTAAGTCAGTAATTCTTAGCTTCACCTCCATAAACTCTGGTTTGTACAGAGGAACTTACATATTTTTAACAGGCACATTGAATGAGTCTGATTATGTAGTCCATGGAGCACACTTTAAATGTTGTTAGACCTCAAAGCTCAGAGTCTTGCTTTAAATGCTCTAAGTTCTAATTCTAGCTTTGCCACCAATGGTTTTTTTCATCTTAAGCAAGTTACTCTAACCTTCAGTTTCCTCATCAGTAATATGAAGTCAGATCTTATTTCTGAGTAAAAAACTAATGAGCAGGCATGATTCTTTGAAGAACGTTAAGCTAGGGGCGCCTAGGTGGCTCAGTCAGTTGAGTGTCCAACCCTTGATTTTGGCTCACCTCAGGATCCCAGGGTTGTGGGATCAGCTCTGCGTCGGGCTCTGCACTGAGCATGGATCCTGCTTAAGATTCTCTCTCTCTTCCCCTCTGCCACTCTCCCCTGCTCTCTCTAAAAAAATAAAAAATAAAAATTTAAAAAAAGAACATTAAGCTAATGAAATGGCAATGTAAAGATATTATTTAAACTCATTAAGGGTATGCTTCATGTCAGACAAAATTTATTCATGAAAATGTAAATTTACAAAAGATAATTTGGAAGAATTATTTTCATTATCTACATATTCTTTGTTTTGTAAAATGAATTGCAATAAAATCTCATTAAATAACCTTACTGCTTTAAAATATATTTCAAATGTTGCCTTATATACAGTTTTTAGGTAAATAAGTATTAAGACAAAATGCTAGTAGTTACTTGCAGTGATTTTTTTTTAGAGTTTATTTATTTATTTTGAGAGAGAGAGCACATGGGTGCAGCAAAGGAGCAGAGAGAGAGAGAATCCCAAGCAGTCTCTACCCTGTCAGCACAGAGCCACACAAGGAGGCTCAATCCGAGCCGAAATCCAGACTCGGATGAATGCCCAACCAACTGAGCCACCCAGGTGCCCCTATTCGCAGTGATTTGTAATGAAAACATAATGAGAAAGAATGAGATGTGATGTGCACAATTCTTTGAAATGTTTGAACTGTGACAGAATTTGTTAAACTTTGCTCCATCATGGAGAACTTTTTGACACTTTTTATAAGTATATCTAAATTTTTATTTAAAATAAAATATATTGGGGTGCCTGGGTGGTTCAGTCAGTTGAGTGTCCAACTTCAGCTCAGGTCATGATCTTGCAGTCCATGAGTTCAAGCGTCACGTCGGGCCCTGTGCTGACAGCTCAGAGCCTGGAGCTTGTTTCGGATTCTGTGTCTCCCTCTCTCTCTGCCCCTCTCCCACTCATGCTCTGTCTCTCTCACTCTCAAAAAAGAAAAAAAATAAAAGAATAAATGTTAAAATTTTTTTTTTTAATATATGAAATTTATTGTCAAATTGGTTTCCATACAACACCCAGTGCTCATCCCAAAAGGTGCCCTCCTCAATACCCATCACCCACCTACCCCTCCCTCCCACCCCCCATCAACCCTCAGTTTGTTCTCAGTTTTTAACAGTCTCTTATGCTTTGGCTCTCTCCCACTCTAACCTCTTCTTTTTTTTTTTTCCCTTCCCCTCCCCCATGGGTTTCTGTTAAGTTTCTCAGGATCCACATAAGAGTGAAACCATATGGTATCTGTCTTTCTCTGTATGGCTTATTTCACTTAGCATCACACTCTCCAGTTCCATCCACGTTGCTACAAAAGGCCATATTTCATTCTTTCTCATTGCCACGTAGAAAAAAATTTTTTTAAATAAAATATATTTTACCAATTTTTTTTGCCTTCTATCTTTTAGGGCCAAGAAGTAATATGAATAATCCAACTTATGTTGGATTTGAACGAGATGTATTCAGAACAATAGCAGATTATTTTCTAGATCTCCCTGAACCTCTGCTTACCTTTGAATATTATGAATTATTTGTAAGCATTTTGGGTATGTATGAGTTTTTACTTATTATGTAAATTTATTAACATTTTCAAGTTTCCCATAATTTAAAAGATCTCAAAGTGTAGGTAAATATGAAGATGGCAAGCTATAAATTATTTTACAGTTTGGGAATACTATGGTTCCTGTTATGTTGTCTTCCAGTAATTCAAATATATCATTCTCACACCAGTTATTCACATCAATCGGGTGTACTACAATTCAATTCATTTCTGACACTGACTACCCAGAGTTAGACCAGACCCTACAAGTGAAGGACAAATTCCTTAAATTCTGATACTAACCACCCAAAGTTATGCAGACTCCACAGATTAAGGGCTCAGTTCCACAAGACTGCCCTCACACTCAGGTACCACCTGCAGATGAGGTCCTCAGGCTTACTCACTCGCATTTCTGCCCTGACTACCAGTTTGGGTGTCCCTTCAACCTTCCTTGGGTTTAATAATTGACTACAACTCACAGAACTCTGGAAACTGCTTTATTTAATGAGTACCAGTTTTTATAAAAGATACAAGTCAGAAACAGCTATGTGGAAGAAGTAAGGGTTGTACACAGCTTTCATGCCCTCTCCAGGGATTCCACCCTCCCAATCATGTCAATGTGTTCACCAACCTGTATGCTCTGTTGGCCTTGTTACTTCATAGTTTTAACTGAGGCTTAGTTACATAGGCATGATTGATTAAATCATCAGTTATTGGTGATTTTGCTGAGTCTTCAGTCCACATCCTTCTGTCATTCAGGGAGGTCTGAGGTAGATTGAAAGCTCCAACCTTCTAAGCAAGTTCAGCCCTAAGTCACCTCATTACCATAAACTCAGATGTTCTCCAGTAGGTGTACTATGGATAACAAAAGACGCCCTCTCTGGAAATTCTAAACGTTTTAGGATCACTATACCAGTTACTAGAGACAAAGACCAAATGTGTAAGTTTTATTATAGTACAGTTAGTTGTCTTATAATTAAGAGCTTTCTAATACTTGTAGACAAAGCCAGTGATTTTTTAATGTATTTACTCAATTCCTTTAATTAGATTGTTGAAAAGATTTTTAAGTGATTTATATCACAAGTTGGAAAACCTCTACTCAGTCTTGCACTTTGTAACTGAATGTTGCATGTGTCCTATTTAAGTGGCTTCTGAATTAAGCAACTGCTGTTGTACTATACTAACAATATATACTATAGTAATGCTTTATTTTTTTAACTTTACTATTGTTTTTGTTTTATTTTTGTCCACTGTCACACAGTTGCATCTTAATTTTTGTTTCATTTCCTGGTAGTTGTTTGTGGCTACGTCACAGTTTCAGATAGACCCAGTGGGATACATAAAATCCAAGATGATCCACAGTCTTCAAAAATCCTTCGCTTAAACAATTTGAATTCCTTCAAATCAACTGAGTGTCTTCTTCTCAGTCTGCTTCATAAAGACAAAAACAAAGAAGAATCAGATACTACTAAGAGACTGCAGATAAGTGATCAAGGATTTCAAGAAAAATGTGCTAAGAAAATGCAGCTAGTTAATTTTAAAAATAGAAGAGCCAGTGCTAATGACATAATGGGAGGAAGTTGTCATAATTTAATAGGCTTAAGTAGTATGCATGTTCTATCCTCTAACGTCAAATCAAGATGCTATTCTTTAGAAGGAATTGTAGACTTACCAGGGAGTTCAAGTAAAGAGGTCTCCAGTGTCTTCCATCAATCTGTTGTGAATAGAGAAGGACAAAATAATAAGCAGTTTTTAGAGTCTAAGACCAAACAGGAATCCCTAATGAATCTTCATTCAGAGGAAAGTACTCAAAAACCACTCTGTGTTGGTTTTAAGAGAACCTCTACTTTGACTGTTCAAGACCAAGAGGAGTTATGTATTGGGAAATGCAAGTCAAAACAGCCTTGTAGATCTCAGAGTTTACTTTTAAGAAGTAGTACAAGAAGTAATAGTTATATCAATATGCCAGTGGCTGAAATTATCATGAAACCAAATCTTGGACATCTCAGCACAAGTATACAAACAGCTATGGAAAATGAACTCGGAGAGTCTAGTACCACAATCAATAAAAGACTCTGCAAAAGTACAATAGAACTTTCAGAAAATTCTTTACCTCCAGCTTCTTCTGTATTGACTGGCACACAAAGTAAGGTTGATGCTTTCAATGCATGTAATATTAACTTTTAGTGCTTACTAACTGTTGCTTACCTGTCTTTTCTTCTCTGAAACTGCTTTATATTTTTCCTCCAAAAGGAAAAGTTTTTATCGTAAAAGACTCTTGTCATGGCATAACCAAGATTTATTCTACTTATATAAAGCACTTATTTTCTTTTACTTCATTTTAACTTATTCTGAGTCACTTTATTTGTAGTAAGTGAAGGATATTAGTACTCAAATAGGTTATGAAGAAAATAAGCATCTTACCATGCTTTTGAGGAATGTGGAAATTTCTAGGGACAGTTATAAGAAATTAGATACTAAAATATTATTTTAATATTTATATAACTGTATTCTTTATGTAACTGTATATGTGCATAATATGAAAGCAACTAGTGTCATTGATGATTTTTTTCGGGGGTGGGGTATAATTTTGCCTTCCAGGTTTGCTGCAACCTCATTTAGAGAGGGTTGCCATCGATGCACTACAGTTATGTTGTTTGTTACTTCCCCCACCAAATCGTAGAAAGCTTCAACTTTTAATGCGCATGATTTCTCGAATGAGTCAAAACGTTGATATGCCCCAACTTCATGATGCAATGGGTACAAGATCACTGGTAAGTTGATTTCTTAAGGAAGGAATAAGCCTTGGTTCATAAACTATAAAAAGAAAAGCAAATCACCTAAAAGTACTACTTGAATGATGTCCTAGTCTCAAAATCCTAGATTCTTGGGGTAGAAAGGCTCTTAAAAATATCTTTCCTAGTAGCAGAATGTTGGTGCATTAATCCTTTGTGCCCAGTATGTTGTACTTTCATATCCTGACCTTTATCTTGTCTGAGCACTTTACCTCTTCATTCATATCACTTTGTAGTGATTGACCTAGACCATCAGACCACATTCCATTGCCTTATGCCAATGCTGTTTGGTGGGGAAGGAAGAGGAGATAGTAGGCACAGTTAAAAGCATAAGGGCACTATAACTCTAGAGAATTAATGGGAATATTATGGTAGTGGGAAAGTTGTATTTGATGAATTATGTGAATCAGGATAGCATGTCACTGTGGGTAAGAAATTGGGACAAACTACTGTGAAGCAGTCTCAGACTCCATAAGAGGATGAGGGTAGAGGCATTTTATACAGCTATTGATTGGAAATGAACTCTTAAAATAGTATCTTCTCTCTCTTTCTCTCTCTTCAAGAGCTGCCACTTCCTCAGTGCAACTTCAAATGATTTTCTTATAGCAAGGAATCTAGAGTTGAGCTCTATTCTTCTACTCATTAAGGACAGTTCTTTAACAATGATAGACCCAAACTACAGAAGAAGAATTATTCTTGCATAATTGTGACACCATTAAAAAGCATAGAGAAGTTTGTAGAGGAATGTATTTTGAGAGACATGAGTAGAAAGGAGATAATTTCAGTTTTATGCTTTTTGAGTTTGAGTTTATACAGGACATTCAAGTGAAGTTTATCCAACAGACTGTTAGAAATGTGAGCCTGGTGAAGATCAGGGCAGAAGGCAGATTGTTTGGAGGGAGGTAGTAATTGAAGCTTTGAGAGTAAATGAACTCTACAAAACTAAGAAAGAAGACTAAAAAGCTAAGGACTGAGTCTTGGAAGGAGAAAGGAAAACATGACTGACATGTAGGAATAAAACCAAAAATATTTCAATTCAATAAATATGTTCATTGTCTATTATGTACAAAATTCTTAAAATAGAATTCTTATAACTGTAATTATTTTAGAATGAGGTGTCTGTTTACGTGTGTCTAATACTTAGTGGGTAATATGGATATGATTGAGAGTAAATGAGTTATGAAACACAAAACTTATCCCAGACTTTGAAGACTCCTTATGATGGAATTGAACAATACATGTATTGTCTTTAAAGTCTGATAAAATAATTAAAAACTATTTTCCAGAATTTCAAAAACTAAATGGTACCAACTTTATAACCACTAAGTTTCTATATTATGTATTCTCCTGGCTTGTGTTTTATGAGATTAATTTAATGTAGTAAGTCATTATTCTTTAACATTCTCTAAGTAACATATCTATATGATACCAATAAAACCCATGATATTTACTGATACAATTGTGACAAAATTAAAGAAAAAACTAAGCCTTTTATAATCCTTTAGAATTATATTAAGGAAATACTTAACAAGTACTTTAAGTTCTTACCTTTCTAATGTAATTAATTGTCCTCATTTGTAAGCTGAAGTCTGCTTATCGCTTTATCTCAGTACTTTAGCATGATACCCAGAAACTACTGACACTCTTATTTATATAATACCTTAAATTTTTAAATTCACATCTTTTGTTTCTAGATGATACACACTTTTTCTCGGTGTGTGCTATGCTGTGCTGAAGAGGTGGATCTTGATGAGCTTCTTGCTGCAAGATTAGTTTCTTTCTTAATGGATCATCACCAGGAAATTCTTCAAGTACCCTCTTACTTACAGACTGCAGTGGATAAACATCTTGACTACTTAAAAAAGGGCTATGTATGTATTGTAAATCTTAAAATTGTCTGCATTAGTCAGTTCCAAGTGGCAAATTCATCTCAAACTAGCCTAATGAAAAGGGAAGACTTTATCAGCTCATGTAAATAACCTCTAAAAGTCAGGAATGTAGACAGAATTTGGAGACTCAAATAGCAATAAAACTGTTTCCTTCATCTCTTATTTCCATTTTGGTCCTGTATTTGACAAAAGGCTCCTTCACATGATGGGGGATCCATAAGTCTGATTAAAGTTCTTAAATCACAGACTTAACATTTTTAATCCAAAGGAAAAAAGAACTATCCCTTCACCTACCAGTTTGAAAAGTTCTTCACATGGACTCTGATTGGCCCCATTCAGGCTAAATACACATCTTTTAGGTGGTTGAGGGTGAGTGCGTTGGAGACAGGGCCATGCTCTGATTGGCTCTCCATAGATTAGAGGAGAATCTGTTCTTCAAAAAAGGTGAGGATAGTGGAGGTGGAACGGGAAGAAACTATTAAAAGAAGGAGAGAAGGAATACTGAGTAACCAAAACAACAGATGTCTATTATATTCACTCTTTGGCAGCCCAGCACATATATTCATGTTTCTTCCCATACATACCATTCTAATATTGCCCTTGCTTAACATAATTATCCCTATAATTTCCTTCCTTTATGAGCAGATGTTATAGTATCTTCCCATGCTCCTACACCTCAAAAACAGTATATGAATACTCTCACTACGTCAAAACATTAATATTTTAAAGTGAATTAAAACATCACTTTGGGGCACCTGGGTGGCTCAGTCAGTTAAGTGTCTATTGATTTCAGCTCAGGTCATGATCTCGTGGTTCATGAGTTCAAGCCCCGTGTTGGGCTCTCCGCTGACAGTATAGAGCCTGCTTGGAATTCTCTCTCTCTCGCTCTCTCTCTCCCCGCCCCCCACCTCTCTCCCTCTCTCCATCTCTCTCTCTCTGCACCTCCCTGCCCACACACACTCTCTCTCTCCCTCCCTCCCTGTCTCACAAAATAAATAAAACTTTTCAAATATTACTTTGATTTTTATTGTTTTGTAGTTAAAAGAATAAAATACATGGTTAATAGCAATGATGATGGATGGCTGCCTTATTTAATACTTATTCTGTTCTAAGCCCTTTGTATACATTATCTCATGTAATCCCCATTTTACAGGTGAGGAAACAGACCAAGAGAAGTTAAATAACTTGCTGAAGGTTACAAAGCTAGTAGGTTGTGGGTCTGGGATGTAGATCCTTGGATTTATCATTACTCTATTGCATAACACAGTTTTTTTTTTTTAAATGTTGAATGTTTGGTGGAGAATGAATACATGCTAAATCCTATCAAAAGAACACTTAGCAAACAGGAACATGAACAGAATTAATAGACTTGGACTATATCATTTTGTTCAAAACAGATTAAAAATCCTGGAGATGGACTGATTGTTCCTTTGCCAACATATTCATACTGTAAGCAGATTAGTGCTCAGGAGTTTGATGAACAAAAAGTGTCTACCTCACAAGCTGCAATTGCAGAACTTTTAGAGAATATTATTAAAAACAAGAGTTTGCCTCTAAAGGAGAAAAGGAAAAAACTAAAACAGGTAAGAGAATGCCTAAGTTCTCAATCACATAAATCTTTTTAAATATGCTGTTGCTGATTGTTATTTAGTAACATTTAGAATCTAATTTCTCATTATTTTGGATTTTAGATATTGTATATATAGGTGTTTATGTAAATGTAACCTACATTCCTGGTTTTACTCTTTATAAATATAAATATACTCTTACTAAATTTAAATAATAACAATAATAATAACAGATAACTCTTCCTTTACTTCCAATGATTATAACTTAGATTGCCCTGAAAAAACAATTATAAAATTTGATTGTAATACATAGCTTTTGGTGACTCATTATTACCATTTACAATTTTTATCTCTACCAAAATCCAGTAGTAACATGATGCTGGCAAGTTTAATTCCAGGTCTGAGATACTCAAATATGAAGTATACTAGATCATTCTGGCCTTCATAGGCTTTACCAATGGAAAGGAAGAACATCTAGAATTTAGGAGGAAAACACATCAGAAGAGAATCCTTGTATATTAATGCTAACTGGGATCTAAGAAATCTTACCTTACACCTTTCATATATGAGAAAGCAGAGGGAGAGGCAAGGATAAATTGAAAAGATACTCATTTCTGAAATACATCTTTGAGAAAGTCACTGAATTCTTATAAAATGTTGAACATTGGCTTCAGCTAGGATAATAATGTTAAATACTCTCTAATTCCTCACCTCATTTTTAAGTTTCAGAAGGAATATCCCTTGATATATCAGAAAAGATTTCCAACCACGGAGAGCGAAGCAGTACTTTTTGGTGACAAACCTACAATCAAACAACCAATGCTAATTTTAAAAAAAACAAAGTTTCGTAGTCTAAGATACTAACTGTATTAAAAATTATGTAATACTTGTAGAACTTTGGTGAATGAAGCCATACTTAAGAATTTAGCTACTAAAAAAGGAAGTCTATTTATTAATAAGGTTTTTCTAAATAAAACACATTTATGGTACCAAAGTAATTTTTTATCAGTGTAAGACTGCTAAGAAAGTAGTGAGTCTCAACTGTGAGCAAATAACAAAAGCAATACCAGATACTTTAACCAGAAACAATTTTTTTTTTTTGATACAACATCTGGAAAAGCTATTACGGTGTGTGCTAAAATTTTATTTACTTGAATTTTGAAACCTGACATGTTTATCAAGATTAAGCTATAATTCTGTTTTTAAAAGAAATTAACTTATCTGCACATGTGCTTATGAATACTAGTTAAAGTACAAGTTATTTAGGGATACTCTTATTTCTAAGAATAAGAATGTGAAGAATATTGGAAAACTCAGTGAATTCTCTACTGTTAAATGCTGCACTCTTTTGTATACTCTTTTTCTACTTTTGATCTATTTATATATGTGTGTTTTTAAAATATGTACATGTAAGTCTTCAGTTGGCTTTAAACATTTATCCCAAGTGCTTCAGTCATTCAATTTTTCAATAAATATCTTGCATTCTTATGTTCATGTATCTACTGGAAGATAGTGGTGTAAAAGTATAAAGCAATCATGTATTCATTCAAAATATATTTATTTAGCAACTACTATGTGCCTTTTATTATTCCAGTGATAGAGAGACTAAGATGAATAAAACAAAATGTCTTTCTTGAAAGTATTTATTTTCTAATCAAGGGAGACACCTATCAGATACTTAAAATAACAATACACACTCTGAAGGAGTCCTTCAGCTGAATACTGAGCTCTTTAGTTATGTAACAGTTCTCTCAGCTAGTGTTTTTCAAACTGTTACATATTAGAATCACCTGGAAAGTTTTAAAATAATACATGCTCAGGCTCTACCTTATATCAGTTACATCCAAATTTTAAGGGATGATATATAGGCATCAGTATTTTCAAACTCTCTAGATGATACCAATATTTACCCAACTTTGAGAATCAGTCCCTAAACACTTTTTATAAACAAGTAAATACCAACCTGGTGGCACATTGGCTTTATTATTTCACTGGAAGAAAATGCAGATTATAAATGCTTTTCATCTTAATACAGGGTTATCCATATTTCTGCTTTACTGACTTAACACAAACTTGAGGCAGTTTTTCTTCCATATTTTACTCTAAGATTATTTAATATCCATTCAAGTGTAAAAATGTACAGAGTATCTGGGATGTCATAAACACTTATTGTTCAATGACTTTTGATTTATCAATGTAATGTTGTACTCTAAAATGACAGTGTTTCATTTGAGATTTTTTATTAAAAACTTGAATAGAAAATGGCAACTATATATCTTTTGCCCAGAAACCTTAGCTGTAAGATTATAGGACCAAATTAGATCTTTTTCTAAGGTGTTTATATGCTAAAACTTCCTGTTTAAAGATGTATAATGTGAATTCTATGCATATTGAGATAAAAATTATTGTGGGTTTGTAACAATTTAATTTTGTTTTTGTATTTATTGATATTAAATATATAAATACTATAAAGACAGTAATTTTTCATCTGAGCTAGTGTGCATGCAATTGAGATTATAAAATTGGTGTAACAATTTAGTAACATGGGGTGCCTGGGTGGCTCATTTGGTTAAGTGTCTCACTCTTGATTTTGGCTCAGGTCATGATCTCACTATTCCTGAGTTCAACCCCTGCATCTGACTCTGCACTGACAGTATGGAGCCTGCCTGGAATTCTCTCTCACTCCCTCTCCCTCTTTCTCTGCCCCTACCCCACTCATGTTTTTGCTTTCTCTTGCTTGCTATAAATAAATAAATACATAAATAAACAAACTTTAAAAAATTTTAATGACATGAATTTGAAGTCAGGTTTGAATTTTACCATGCTATTTACTATGTAACCTCAGACAAATTACTTAACTGCTCTAAGTTCTACTTTCCTTATCCATAAGATAAAGATTATAATAGTATCTCTCTTTTAGGATTGTTGTGAGAATTAAACTGAACAATGCATATGTAGTGCTTAGCAGTATCTAGCCTAGAAGAAGCATTCTATAAATATTAACAATTATTATTAGAATTACCTAGAATTATAGCACTTAGAAGAGATCTTAGCAAAAACATAGTCCTGTATTCTTTCAGTTGTTTTGGGCACACATGAACCAAACAAAATTGTGAACAATTGGTGAGTCTTATTAAACTATTGTTTAGTTACAAGATTAGGGTTCTGATTGTACACACTGGCTAAAAAATTTTAACCTAATATAAAGGGAAAATTTGATAAGGAAGGAAAGTGCAAATACCTTCAGAACCAATATTCTTGAGTATGTGAAAACATGGGATGCAGTTTTCACCATATATTTCTATTCTATCATTGGCAATAATTTGACCTCATATTTGGTGAAATTAGAGATAGTTCTGAAATTTTATATCCTGGCAACCTGTGTACTTCTCCAACAGATATACCAGCCTTTGATTTTGAAGGTAAAGAGAGTGTGTGTGTGTGTGTGTGTGTGTGTGTGTGTGGCGTTGAAGCCTTTCTAGGAGAGAAAATGAAGGATGGCTAGTTTTAATATTAAACTCTTAACTGAAAGAAATAAAGTCAGTTTCACTAGAATAAACTTAACAGTTCTAAATACAATAAAGTACAGCAACTAACAATCTTCTATTACTCAAAAATAGCTCTTTTATTGACTCAGAATCTTATTTCTTATTTTCTAAGAACTAGGGGTGGGGGATGTACAGATTAGCTGTTATCTCCTGAAAACCTCAGAATGTGCATGGAGGAAATGCAGAATGTATAAGACAAATGAAAGTAGTGATGATTTTTTCCTCATTATAAAAACAATTTTTGAATTAAAGCATAGATTCATATACACTGGTTGATCTCTGAATTGTTCTTCCATAAGCAACTAGGAGACCAAATTATATGAAACAACTGTTTTTAGATAATGAGCTGTAGGTAATATGGGACTGTGATAACTGAGAAAAGGGGAAACAAAGGTGGTGAGACTTATGATTACCCCTAGATTACTACCTGGAGGCAACTATCAGGCCACAGTACAGGGAGAGAGAACCAAAACAAAGCCCAGTGTCTCACTACATTTAGTAGCTAGAGGCCAGAGTTCAGGATGACTGAAGAGCTGCAAAACAACAAAAAGCTCTAGAGATCTGCAGAATAGTCTAAAGGTTTTTTCTGAGTAATAATTGGGGTTGGGTGAAGGAAATCATTTGAGTACTATTCAACAAGACCAACAAAATAACATAAGCAGTAAATCAAATAATCCCTGGACCTCACTGAGCTGGGAATAGTTCATGTTACCAGCCAGAATAAAGCTCCTAATACATGGGGCATTGGATAGCATCTTCAGGAGAGTTATGCTTTACTAGTGGGACCAAATTAGCCCTAGAATAAAAACTGCTATGGATTAACCCTAACAAACCTTAAAAACAAGCCTCAAAATGTTCAAATTGATCAAGTAACTTCCTGTGTGCCACCATAAGTTCCACACTTTTAAAAATAAAACAAAACCCAGCATTCAACAATGTAAAAATCACAATGTCCAGCATCTAATAAAAAATTACCAGACATGACTTACTATGTGATCATTTCATAATATATACAATGTTATATCATTATGTTGTACACCCAAAACTAATATGTTGTATGCCAACATACTTCAATAGAAAAATAATAGTAGTAATAAAAAGAAAAAAATTATTAGACATGCAAAGAAACAGAAAAAATATATGTAACCCATAACCGGGGGGAAAAAATCAGTCAATAGACACCCTGGAATGACAGATATAATGGAATTAACAGACACTTTAACAATTATTATAAGTATATTGTAGGATATGAATGAAATAGGGAACACAGTGATAGAAGATATTTAAAAAGATCCAAATAGAAATTGTAAATATTAAAAATACAATACCCAAAATGAAAGATATATATAATGAAATTAAGAGCAAATTAGACACAGCAGAAAAAAAGATCTGTGAACTTGAAAACAGCAATAGGCACTACCCAAGATAAAGAGAAAACAAAATGAGAAAAAAGCACAGAGCCTCAGTGAAGTGTGTGAAACTATGAAACTGAGTAATGTGTACAACAGGTGCCTAGGAATGAGAGAAGAAAAAAAGGAAGACATAAAAATTATTGGTCAAAAGTAATGGCATTTCTTCTAAATGTGATGAAGACCACAAATCCACAGAAACTCAGGTAACCCCCAGCAAAAGAAAGAAAACCACACCAAGGCACATACTACAATCAGGTTGCTGAGAACTATTGATAGAGAAATCTTAAAAGTATCCAGAGAGGATCATCTGGGTGGCTCAGTCGGTTAAGCTTCTGAATCTTGATTTCAGCTCAGGTCATGAAAGCCCTGTGTAGGGCTCCACACTGACATCTCAGAGCCTGCTTGGGATTCGCTCTCTCCTTCTCTCTGCCCCTCCCCTGCATGCACACGCACTCTCTTTTTCTCTCAAATAAACATTTTTTTAAAAATCCAGAGAAAAACATAATTTATACAGGAAAATTAAAATAATGGTAGACTTGTAAAAAAGCAATCCCAGAGAACAATTGAATGATACTATTTTAGATTTGCTATTCTGGCTGGGAGCTGTTGGCACAATAAAAGTCTGGGCAGGGACTATTAGTACCTTACCAGCCACCAGTGATAGTCCCCTCATTATGAGCCAGCCATCGGCTGATCTGACTGTAAAACTCAATTTTAGTCATCTTCCTGGAACTAGTCTTAGTTCTATTATAGGTCATGTTCCCCATATTTTGAGACAAATATTTGCATAGAATATTACTGGAAAGTACTCTCGGGAACACTTGTAAGAAAGTGATGGAGTTGGAATGGGGCAAAAGAAAAAGGTGAACTACAGTGCAATTGCAACAGAGGCCTCAGCTGATCCCATGAGGGGCTCTGAAGCTGAGATGGCTCTTCAGAATTGTCCCAAACAGAGAAAGTGCTAGGCCTTTGTACCTTTATGTAAACCAGTCACTGAATATGGGTTGATTCTGAAGAGGAGGTGTAACCTTGAGTGAGACAACTCCCTTCTGCCAAGCATACAGTTCCTAAAGAGGACTGCAGCCAATAGTCCTGGCAGCTGGGGGAATTCATGACATAGCAGTGAATGGAGGTCTGCGTGGAACACCTCATCCTCACCACAGAGGACCCCTAGCATTAAAAAGAACAAAAAGCGGCGAGGGGTTGGTGGGGAGGATTTCTGTTAATATGATACCAGAGAGAAAGGGGGACAGAGGGAGGAGAGGTTGTGAGAATCAGTTTTCATTTAGTTTTTACTTTAGCATTTACTAATTTTAATTTCTCTTGTTAAAAAGTTATTTCCATTTATTGTAGATGATTTGGAAACAAAAGTTTAAATCACCCATAATCTTACCAACCAGATACAGCCCTATGAAAATCTTGAAGTTCTTTCTCCAGGACTTTATGTCTTTTAATGGTTCAAGAAAAAGTAGCTCTTTTTTTTTGTCTTCTAAAACTTCTGTGGCTGGTTAGGATTTGAGATTGGTAATAAATTTCCCAAAACTTCATGCCGAAGCTAAAAATACAATGATCAAGACCTGCCATTCTTGTTCATTATGTACAATGTCTCAGATTTTTACATTTGTGGGCTTTCATCAGCTTTCAGGTTACTTGGAAGTTCTGAAGACTGCATTCTGTCTCATGATTCTCACGATCTGATTTGTCAGGCAGCACCTTATGCTCGAGCAAAGAGTCCAAATTTCTTTCTCTTCCCCAGCTTAATTGATACTCTTGTGTCCCCTCCACTAAGACTCATGCCACCTATTGCTAGGCTAGAAATTATCAAGCACGATACTCATTGTTCATTAAACTGAAAATCAAATTTTAACATCAAACAATAGATTGGAAGGAATCACCCAAATGTTGGTTGAATTTAACTTTTGGAATCATTGTTGGATAATTTCTACAATGACTATCTTTTGTTTTGTTTATTTAAACTATTAGGAAGTTTGATTTTGGTGACTCATGGGCAGCAGGGCCATCTGCAGGTCTCCTCTGATGCAGCTCTGATTAGTCCTGAATTGTCTTCTTAAAAGGGATTCGACTCTAGTGAATATTTATGGCTTTATAATGTCAAATACAAAGTGATATGAAGCACAAATTTAGGAAGCATAAATTTACAGTTACAAATCCCTGTTAGGGATTTTTTAACCCACTGACCTAATATCAATTGTCGTATGTATAATTATAGACAAAATAATAAACATAATGTATCGGACCTTCAATATATATGGAATGAGCATAAATATTGGGATCATGCAGGACTGGGTTCTAATTGTGGCTCCATTACATTAACATTTTTAATCTTTCTGACATGCAGTTTCCATATTTATAAAATGAGAATGATACTTCCTTCTTGACATCTTTGAGAGCCCAAATGAGATAACATGTATAAAGTGCCTGGCATAGAATATGCATACAATGTGTCCCAATGAACAATAGTTCCCTTTCCCTTAAAATTAAAACAAACACGTAAGAAAATCTAAAGACTATTTATTGCCTTTGTACCCAGTCTGTTTAAGAGTTGTAAAATATACCATTACCTTTTGGGGGAAAATGGAGTTTGAAGGAACTGTCTTCTTAGGATACTTATTATCCACTGTGCCCTCTGTTTTCATTTTTATGCCTTTTACATTTTAAATATATGTAGATAACTGCAAAGAACATTTCCTCAAGATAATTACAAGCAATTGATAAACAGTACATGCTGAATTGGGGGGATATGAAGGCTTATTTTTTAATGTGTATATCCTTGTAACTGTTCTAAATTCTATCATTTTTTTTCAAGTGAAAACAAATAAATATAAATATCTGGAAAAGGAAAATATATGAGATTATCCTTATATAAAAAATAAGTAAAAAAAAAAAATAATAAAAAAAAAAAAAAATAAGTAAGGGGTGTCTGGGTGGCTCAGTCAGCTAAGCATCCCACTTCAGCTCAGGTCATGAACTGTTTGAGTTCGAGCCCCATGTTGGCTTGTGTTGAAAGCTCAGAGCCTGGAGCCTGCTTCGGATTCTGTGTCTCCCTCTCTCGCTGTCCTCCCTCCCTTGCTTGCGCTCTCTCTCTCTCAAAAATAAACATTAAAAGGGGCGCCCAGGTGGCTCAGTCGGTTAAGCGTTCAACTTCGGCTCAGGTCGTGATCTCACAGTCTGTGAGTTCAAGCCCCCCACCCCTACCCCTCCCCCGTCCGGCTCTGTGCTGACAGCTCAGAGCCTGGATCCTGCTTCGGATTCTGTGTCTCCCTCTCTCTCTGCCCCTCCCCCGCTCACACTCTCTCTATCAAAAAATGAATAAGCGTTAAAAAAAAATTTTTTTTAAACATTAAAAAAATGATAATTCCTTCTCTCCACCCTTCAAGTCTTTGCTTCTACATGGAACAAGACAGAAAAGGAGAAGGCTTAACTGAACAATTCAGATTTGGGATAAACTTTCTAAATTCTTAATATATACTCTCAAGGGAACCCGAATTATGTAGTAGACAATTATTTCTCTTTGCAGACTTTTCTACCAAGAACTCAGAAAAATCTTTGCCTTGGGGGATTTTATCATCTATGTAGAAAGCTGATGCAAATACAGTTACCTTGGTAAATACTACACCAAGACAAGATCCTTTGCTTATCCAGCATTTAAGACATGTTGGAAGCATGAATTATGCTATGATGATCCATAAAGTCCAGGCTGAGCTAAAAGAAATATAGTAAAACCTGTGCTATCTGGAAAACACAGGCCAGAATAATTAGTAATTAATCATTTTACTACTGGTTTCCAAAGACTTCCGAATCACATTAATTGGCCTTTGTTAACATCTACTATGTTATTGTGTGTTATTTGCAGTAACAGTCACCAGTCCCTCTCATCTTCACCTGACTGAATCAGACTGTGTCCTTAGTACTTAGCTGAGGCAACCCCTCCTCTATGAAGTGGCTCTCTTGTGTGTGCTCCCAAAAGACCCCATGCCTATGTCCAGTACTGAGCTTACCACAATTTGTTAAAATAATTTGCTTACCTGTCTGTCTCCTTCCATCAAACCATGAGCTTCTAGAGGCTAGGAACTGTCTTGTTCATTATTACCTCCAATACCTATCAGTGCCTAGCATACACTTAGGAGAGATTCAAGAGATGTTAAATGAAATAAATAGCTAGCTGCATGGATCTGTCTTGGGCATGGGGCACCGAAGTCTCTAAATGAGATTTTATAGAATAAATGTTTCTGAAAAGCTCTCCTGTACAGTGTCTATGATTTTCACAGAACCAATCAGTTTTTGATCCTCATTATTCACAACTCCATATTTGTGAACTCATCTGCTTTAACCCTCAAACTGACACTTGCAGCACCTTCACGGTCATCCCTGGACATACCCAGAGCGGCATAATATTTGAATCACCAACTCGCATGTTTCCAACTAAGGCTGAACAAGGTGACATTCTGCCTTCTTGTTTCAGCTCTCATACTCTAAGTAATCATCCTTTTTTTGCAGTCTATGTGGTGCTATGTTTTTTTGCATTATTGTGCTTTTGGTCTGTGGTTTCACTATTTAAAATTAACCCCAAGCATAGAGCTAAAGTGCTATCTAATGTCCCTAGGCATACCAAAACTGGAATGTATCTTACAGAGAAAATGCATGTGTTAGATAAGCTTCATTCAGGCATGAGTTATAGCACTGTCGGCTATGAGTTAACGTTAATGCATCAACAACATATATTAAATAATATGTCTTTAAACAAACACACACAAAACAAGGTTATGAATTAATGGATTGATGAAAATGTGATCAGAATCTCACAGGAACCTAAACTTGTAATTATCCTAGAAGCAAGTTTTCAGTATTTGCTAACTCAGTATCCATGGTGACTTTATAGAACATTATTGCAAATAATGAGAATCAGTTATTTGCATTGCCATATGTTTACAAAGCAGTGGAGGTGTCATTACTGATTTTTCCCCTATACATTTCTATATTTCCTGTATTTATTACAAACATGTACTAATTTTATTACAAGGATAATATTTTTCGGAATATATATATTGTTGGAGATAGTGTGGTATGATGAGTACAAAACACTGATTTAGCAGTCAGATCTGGGTTTCAGTTACTGTTCTGTCATTCACTAGCCACGTAACTTTGGAAAAGTTATTTAACTTTTCACAGCTGTTTCCCCGTGTGTAAAACAGGGATGATATTATGTACCTTGGGGAGTTATTTTGAGAGTTAGAAACAATATATCTAAAATATCCAGCTCACAATGTAGTACACAATGCACTCTCAATTAAAACACAGCTATTAATATTATTAGCTTTCTGCTGGGACCAAATTGCAGAGACCCAAGCAAGCCTCAGAGGCTCACAGGACTTAGGGCATTCATGTTTCATCCCAATTGCTAACCCCATTCACAAGCACAAGTTTTATAGATTCGGTGCTTCAGCTTCTCTCCACTTGTGTTCGTTCGGTCAACTATTTTTTTAGTGTCCAAATGTGCAAGAACTTTTCCAGTTCTCTTTTCTGATGTGCTAAATCATGTGATTTCGACCTTTGTGGAACTACAGTGACTTTGAACTTGGCTTATATACCCCATCAAATACCAGGATATGGGAGCTGGGACAATTAACTCTAAAAAGTAGCCTATTTTAGAAAGAGCTTCTTTTTAATCAAGTCCCATCAGATATTTGCTTAGGTACAGTCCCAGCTGTTTGCCTTTTAAACTGTTTAATATGTGTGACATGATAGTGCTTGATTTTCCCACAATGACCTCCCAAAGGTGTTCTACGTACTTCTTCCTTTTAAAAATTCATATTCTGCTCTCTCTCTACCAAGCTGGGAAGATTAAACTACCAGTACATTTATAAGAGTCTAGCCTGAGATGGTCAATAGGATCTGACTCTTGTACAGATTTAGCATACTTCTAAATTGGAAGCTCTATTTCAAAAAGGAATTTTTGAGAATAATTGAATCCGCACCTCAGATAAATTTAATAAGAATGACTTGGACATAATTCATGCTTCTAGAAATAAACTCACAGTGGGAGTTCCACTTGGTCTCCCATACAGGGAGGGGCAGCAGTGTATTTCTGTGTGCCCCCCCCCCATCATGATCTCAACTGTGTTGTCCTGTTCCTTAGTATAAGAGCACTTGAGATGTCACTATCTGTGTACCCATGTGTTGTCCAAGAGGCTGACAAAATCCCTCCACGCATGGCTCAGTGTGCCACTGCTGCCATTACCAACACAGCTTTGCTGACCTCACCCTTCAGTGTTTTCCTCTTGTCTCTGCTTTTATGCTGCATTCTGCTTTTCTCCTGCACACTGAAATGGCCTCTCCGTACATCCTCTTTGCTTTTGCTTCAGCTCTGAAGCCATGTTGGAGAGACTATTTACCTTTGGGAAATGAATATTCTTTTGCCACCAACCCCCGCACCATGTGTTTCTTCTGTAACACACCCTGGATCTTGGGAACAGGAAACAGTAAGTAGTTTTTTTCATTCCAGAACATCCTGGGCCATAGCTACACAGCAGGGATCAAAGCAGGCACACATCAAAAACACCCCAACCGAGAGGAGCAGCCCTCAAGCTTCAGCGCCTCTGGCTCTTGTTATCATCACTGCCTGTGAGTCATGTGTATCTCATCTCATCTCTTTCCCCTGTCTGCTGTTCCTTCTCCAGGCTCTGCGAGAAATCTGTTCTTTACCAAAAACTTTCTTAACAATTCAAGATAAAAACTCCTTCAACTTTTCCCATCTTTCTTCCTCATATAATTAGTAATAGATAAATAATTTCAGTGATATTCATTTGACATTTCTTAAGCCCTTATTGTGTGCCAGATACCATGCTAAGTGATGAGCCTTAAAAAATGAATGACACACTCCCTACTCTCAAGGAGCTTTTGAGTAATGGAGCAAGACAGCCAACACATAAACAGTTCTAATATAGAATAATACAGTCAGTGGTGGAGGCAGGCAAAGGGGCCTTTGGGAGTAAATAAGAGGGATGCTATTTCTCAGATAAGGCGAAGCCCCTAGCTGAGTATTTTTCCAGGCAGTGGGTGCTGGGCTGTTGAGGAGGGGTACGCAGGAAAAGGGCGAATCATAGGGATGAGATACAGATCTGTTCTGTTAGGGAAGAATAATAGAAGCAGAAGTGCTGAACTATGTATTTGAGGCAGGGAGTTACTGGAGACACAGCTGGGAAGAAAGAACATAAAAATTTATCTGACTCATATTCAAAAATTTGGGCTTTTTCCTATAAAGATGAGCTTTACTAAAATGCATCCTCCTGTGTCTGCTTGAATAACAGGCCCCCAAACAAGTTCATGTCCTCATGCCAAAAACCCCTGATTATCAACCTTATAAAACTTAAAAAAACAACAACAACAAAAACCAACCAAACAAACAAAAAACCATTGTAAATGTGATGAAAATAAAGATCCTGAGATAGAGCAATCATCCCAGATTATCTGGGTAGACCCAATATAATCACAAGGGTCCTTATAGAAGAAAGACAGGAGGAATACGGAAGACAGATGTGAAGAGATGGAAGCAAAAAACAGAAGAGAAAATGCTGCGCAGCTGGCTTCAAAACAGGAAGGGGCCACAAGTCAAAGAATAGAAGCAGCCTCTAGAAGCCGGAAAAGTCAAGGAAATAGATTCTCCCCTAGAGGCTCCAGAAGGAAAGTGACCTTGTCCTACCAATTTAGACTTCTGACCTCTAGAACCATAAGATAATAAATGTGTGTTGTTTTGGTCACTAAGTGTGTGGTAATAACAGGAAATTAATACAACTCCTGAAGACCAGAAATTTTGGGGTTTTTTTCTTCTGTATCTTAAACAGTACCAGAATACACCACCCCAAAATATGCCTCTTTGGCATGTGGGTTATTTTGAGCTAAAGGCTACTGAGAACCAGAACACCCAGAAAAAGATCTAAAATCAGGGCACACGTTTCCCTTTTGTAAAAGAAATTCACATTTATGGAGGAAATTTCCATTTGTAAAGATGTCCCTCTTTCCTATAACAGGAAAAGGAGAACTCAACAACTCACCAATGGAGAAGGCACTGACAAATCTGGTTAACAAACCTTATCAAACCTTATTACACTGTTGCTTACTATACGTTTTCTGGCCACCTTCTCACAACTTACCTTTCTTCCCAAAAGCCCTCTACCCCTTTATCAACCACCCCCAAAATGTAAAAGCTTACCATGACTATTTATGTAACTCATACTTCTGCAGTTAAGCAATTTCAGCTGGGCTCAGGATAGTTTTTCTGGTCTTGCCTGACCTGGAATGTCCTCAGCTGAGATGAATCGTCTTCATTTCATGTGGTCTCTCACCTTCTAAGCAGGCTAGCCTGGGCTTTTTTTCACGGCCTGGAACTGGCACAGCATCTCTTCTACCACATTCCATTGGTCTAAGGAAGTCACAGACCAGCCCAGTTTCGAGGAGTGGGAAAACAGATTCCATCTCTTGATAGAAAGAGTTATAAAGACAGATTGCAGAGGGCATGAATAAGGGCCACCATTTGTCATCAATCTTCCACATGACCCAATGATTCTTTTCTGTCTTACCTCAGCATCATAACTACTCTCCTTCTGAAGTGACAGAAATAATAATAGCTGACATTTATTGAGCACTTGTTGCCAGGCAGTATTCTAAGTACTTTGCATTAATAATTTATTTTATTCTCAGAAGAACTCTTTGAGGTAGGTATAATTATTACTGGCATATTAAAAGAGGAAACAAAGGCACAAGGAGGTAAAATAATTTAAGAGATCCTTTCCACCAGGAAAAAAAGAAAAGATCTCAGAGGAGCCATGTGATGCTGTTGAGAATTAAGACAGAATTGAACAGCTCTCCAGATCATCTGAAGGCATGAACACTTTTCCATAGCCTCCGGTCACAACAAAAGGCATTCCTTTTCCACAAGATTCAGACGCTAAAGCACTCAAGAGAATGAAGCTGTCCCACCATTGTTAAAGAGAGAGTTGTACATTTACAGTCTCAGCCAATGATTTTTAAAAGGCAAAATTTTAAATCATCTTTAACGGGAAGAATTCCTCTGTGTAAGTTTTCTTCACCATCCCTATAGAATCCGTTTTGCTTTAATTCCAGCAATCTGAATCAAGTGACAATGATGCCGGACACTGGGAACATCAGGAATTATAGGAACTTACAATTTGACATAGCAAAGTAAACTGGAATTAATGACACAATACTAGAAGAAGAACCGACGAGGTAGTTCTAGAGAATTGAGTCTTTCCGTAGAGCCAAAAATGACCCTGACTGGCCTCAACTTTGAAGCATGCTCTAACCAATAAGAACAAGGACCCTTGCCTCTCTGTCTGATCTACCTCTGATCTTGCCTTTTAAGCTTTTCCTACCCTGATAACAGGCATCTAAGTTCTATTGTGCCTGCCTTGCTTTAGCCAGCCTGCATGCCCTATTGTGTTTCTCCATCTTGTCTTAACTACCAACTTAGATCTAATGAGCCTGAATCTTCAGAGAGAGAATCTGTATTTCTAAAAAGTATCCCAGGTGATTCTTATGACAATGTAGATTTGGTAAACACTGCTTTATCTCTCATGTAGCATGATTTTAACTAACATGACTATTTGAATCTAGAAAGATCACAGCTTAATTCTTATTGGCTTGACAGACTCCTACAAGCTGGGTTCATGAAAATTGGTTTCCATGGTGGGAAGTAAATTTTGCCAGGGAACTCAGTCTGGACATTCATATTGGGTATAGCCCAATTGAGAGACAAGACCTAGAGCCCCACCCCTGATAATCAAAAGTGACATAGAAAAGTGCTCTCTGGGGGCACCTGGGTGGCTCAGTCAGTTAGGTGTCTGACTTCGGCTCATGTCATGATCTCACTGCTCGTGGGTTTGAGCCCCGCGTTGGGCTCTGTGCTGACAGCTCAGAGCCTAGAGCTTACTTCAGATTCTGTGTCTCCCCCTCTCTCTGCCCCTCCCATGTTCATGCTCTGTCTCTCTCTGTCTCTCAATAATGAATAAATGTTAGAAAAAGAAAAAGAAAAGTGCTCTCTGGCATCCATATGGGCCACACATGGGCTGTCAGAAGTAAATGTTCTCTGGTGGAGAGAAAAGATTAAAATTGACAAATATGAAAATATGCTTTGACATACCCCAAATCTAGTTGCTATACTCCACACCAAGGACATTTCAATTCTTTTTTTTTTTGTTGTTCTTTTTTTTTTCAATATACGAAATTTATTGTCAAATTGGTTTCCATACAACACCCAGTGCTCATCCCAAAAGATGCCCTCTTCAATACCCATCACCCACCCTCCCCTCCCTCCCACCCCCCATCAACCCTTAGTTTGTTCTCAGTTTTTAACAGTCTCTTATGCTTTGGCTCTCTCCCACTCTAACCTCTTTTTTTTTTTTCTTCCCCTCCCTCATGGGTTCCTGTTAAGTTTCTCAGGATCCACATAAGAGTGAACACATATGGTATCTGTCTTTCTCTGTATGGCTTATTTCACTTAGCATCACACTCTCCAGTTCCATCCACGTTGCTACAAAGGGCCATATTTCATTCTTTCTCATTGCCACGTAGTACTCCATTGAAGGCCATTTCAATTCTAAGTTGAAAGTAAAAGCAATGAGACTTTTACTAATAAGTTAGATACACTTTTCAAACTTTAATATCCTAACATGTAAATGGGAGGTTTGTACTAGATAATCTCTAAGCTCCTTTATACTAATCTTGGATTCTGCGTTGGTCTAGTCAAAGAAAATATAACTAGTCATTGGTATGACTGAAATGTTTATTGAATTGATAGTAGTTTTACTATATTAATCTGACTGTTAATTCAATAAAGACCAACAAATCTATTTATTTCTGTAAACCCAGCTAATGTTTCCAACTTAATCCAAGTTCGGACATCGGGCAGGGAGGAAGAAGGAACTCCTTGTCACTTCCTTTTCTCTTCACCTCTTACATTCCCAGAAGCTCTGAAAGAAGCCAGTGGTCCAATGACTGATTAAATAGTTTTCCTCCATTCCATAGTAGAGAAATTCATTTAATGCCCTTCATAGAAGAGATGGCACCACTGTCTCTTCTACCCTATTTCAAATGTGAACTTTATACTGATTCTTTCAAATCTATGTTCTACTAGTTAGAAGCTTCACAGCCATAACAATCTAAAATAGATCTTCTCAATGTAACAGTTAAAATGTAATTTCAGTGCAATTGGAGCCTTTCTAAATCAGTTGTTAAAAGAAATTCCTGATTAATGAATATAAATAATAACACATTACCCACTCAGAAACGTGTCCTCATACAAAAATATATAAAAAAGCAATTTAGCTCAACAGTAGATGATTCAAACAAAAAATCTATAGTGTCCACTCAGAAGTGTGAACACTAAAAATGAAAGTGATTTTTAAGATGTAGTTTCTTCGAATAATTGTCTCAACTGTATATGACCAGGCAGTTATGATGAACTTAGCTAAAGAAAGATCATGAGAGATTTATAGTGGTAAAAAAAAAAAAAAAAGCTAGCAAATCGGATTGAATGTGAATTTCTGCATTTATGATTGATGCCAGAAAAAGTCATTGTAGCAGTTTCACGGAATATCTCACAGCTTGAATGCACATTTTTGTGCCATTATCAGCAGTTGCAAACTAAACCTCAAAGCTTGCATGGTAAAAACAAAACAAAACAACAACAAAAAACAAACAAACAAAAAAAAACAAAGCTTGCATGGTAAGCTATTAGAATCTAATTTAATTTCCGCCCCCCCTTGACCTTTTTTTTTTATATGTAACATAAGCAGAGTTTGGAAATAAGTCAATTTGACAAGTCTGACTTGAGCATCTTTAATGAATTCTTTTCTGATATTTCACTTCTTCATAATTATATTTGATGTCCTATCAAATATCTGGCCAGACGTTGAATTATAAAATATCATTAAAGCCCCATAACTTATGCACAACTTTGCCATGTTTTCTTTTATGTGTGGCTTCTCTCCTTCTCTTCCCCTGTGTGCCCTTGTACTATTCTGACCTTCTGAGAAGCAACTTAATTCTGGCAGAGGTTTTCAATGTGACACCTCATTTTACAAACTTGATTGGAATTCAGGGTATTGAATCATGGCTTGAATAGTTTGAGCTAAGCTACAGCATTATATTTCAAAAATATCCTATAAAACAATCTTCCCACCCATTTTCTACAGTGGCCCAAGGCCATTTGATTATAAAATATATGTGTTATTGAATATACATTTTTTTAAAAAATGGGTATTCTCTTCATAAACCATAATAATAGCATCCTCATCAATTATAGATATTACTTTGCTAAATGGGTTTACCTTTTCCTTTTTTTGAGTTATGCTCCCAGAGTCATTTTGAGATAGTGAATTAACCTATAGAAGGATGAAGTGTTGTTCATTCACCTCTTCATTCATTCATTTTTAGGCATTGTTCTTTTTTAAAAAAAATTTTTTTAATGTTTATTTTCGATAGAACACAAGGCGAGAAAGAGAAGAGAGAGATACAGCATCTGAAGTATGCTCCAGTCTCTGAGCTGTCAGCACAGAGCCCGACACAGGGCTAGAACCCACAGACCATGAGATCATGACTTGAGCTGAGGTCGGTCGTCCAACAGACTGAGCCGCCCAGGCACCCCTTCTAGGCATTGTTCTTGGTCCTAGAGACCCATACATGGATCCTGCTGCCAAGGCCATGATCCACAATTAACTGCTGCCTTTTAAAAATTTTATCTATCAATTTATTGCTTCATATTGGAAGAATATAGAGCTGCCTTTGCCATATCATGAAGTAAGTACTGGATATTGCTCAAATGGACATATAATTAGCTTCTCACTTGTTTGAGTTTAGGAAATACTGCTGTTTATTTGTTTAAATTTGAAGGCAATAAAAAGCTTGATGTTGTCACAGAGATTAGTATTAAAACTTCAAAAAAACATATACTGAGGGGCACCTGGGTAGCTCAGTTGGTTAAGAATCTGAATCTTGATCTCAGCTCCGGTTTTGATCTCAGGGTCGTGACTTCAAGCCCCACACTGGGCTCCACACTGGGTGTGAAGCTGACTCACAAAAAAAAAAAAAAAAAAAAAAACCATATACTGAGCACATAACCCTATTATTATTACACACCAACCTCATTTGGGCTTGAGAATAAATGTGTTGGCTATTTTGACTGTTAGGTGTCAGGACAGTGACCTAAAAGTAACCAAAAGACCCATTTATCCAAAATAACTTCCTTGACAGTCAACCCTAATACTAAAAATTTATACCATTCATTCATCTAATCATCCATTCATTTGTTCACTCACTTATACCGGCTATGTGTTCTGCATTGTGCTAGACAATGGGGATAAAAGACTAAATAAAAACACCCTAATCTTGATGTAGAGAAGCTGACAGATTGGTTGGGGAAGCAAATAAATTGCCAATTATAATACAATACAGGTGTTACAATGGGGAAATACAAAGCTGTGAGGTAATGCATGTCATATGTTGTATATTCTTGGGGCTATATTGTCTATCCTAATTAAATAAAACATCTCAATGAGTGCAAAAAATAATAAATTAGGCAAACACTTGTGCTCATGCAAACTCTAATGAAGTCTGATGAAGAAAGGGACTTTGGGGCACCGGGTTGGCTCAGTCGGAAGGGCACACAACTCTTGATCTTGGAGTTTGAGCTCCATATCGGGTGTAGATTAAAAAACTTTAGAAGAGGGAGTTTCTCTTTTGATTCAGTACCATATACATAGTGTACACACTATTTGTAAGTCTTAACAGTCTTTTTAAAATTTCTTGCCTCCTGCATTATCCAGCCTGCATTAGCATATTATGCCTAATGCCTTTAGTCATAAAATACTATAATCTCACTTTCCCACTTCCAAAGATATGTAACACACCCCCCCCCCCAAGTTGTTCTATATGAAATCTAAGCAGGTCTCTGAAATTTATGTCAAAAATTTTATCAGTTGGTGAACTTCAGCTCCGAACCAAAATTAAGCTCTTAAGACTAGATTTATCCTCTTGCCTGAAATAATAAAAATTAAAACAACAGTGTCCGAGATACTCAACATCATACGATAAAAAATAATGATCACTAAACAAGGTAAGTCATCCAAATGTACCAGCTTAGTGCTATGAAATGTTTCTGTGCTGTGATGCCCAGAAAGTGAACCTAGATAGAATCTAGAAGATTTTAGTTGCGGAGATGAAGCTGAGAATCTGAGGAGAATGCAGTGACTTAAAATTCACAAGAAGGAGTCCCACAGAGGGGAAAACCTACAGAGAGAATTCTGAAGCTCTGCATAATTTCCCCCTTAAGTATTCTGCTGAAATATTTATCAGTGCTTTTATGTAAGCAAATTACCCAAGGCCAAGAGGAATCTGTCTGGATTAGAGGAAAGTATAGTCACCCGCATTGAACTGAGAGTAGGACCTATCTATTACCACCATCCAAACTAGAATCTCATGATTCATAGAGAATTTAGTAGAACACACAGAAAAATTTTGCCTTAGTATTTGGACAGTACTGAAAAATTGGACTTACGCTGAGCATTTCAATCCCACTTGAGAAATCTTAATAACAAAACTCAAAAGCACCTGTTTCCAAAAACAATGAGTCCCAGAACAAAGCACAAAAATGTTTAAAGAAATATAAATAAACCTAGCAACCAATGAAGTAAAAATGTAAATGCCTGGTAACCAATAAAAATTACCAGGCATGCAAAGAAGCAGAAAAATATAACCCATAATTAAGACAAAAATCAGTCAATTGACACTGACACATATGTTATAGTTACCAGACAGGTATATTAAAATATTCAAAAATTTAAGTAGAGATACAGGAAATATTAAAAAAAAAGACCCAAATAGAAATTCTAGAGATGAAAACTACAACATCTGATATGAAAATACACTAGATGGTATTAACAACAACAGAATTGATTAATCCAAAAGAAGGCAGAAAAAAGGGAGGGACAAAGAATAGAAGAAATGAACAGAAAACAGTAAGATGGTAGGCTCAAATTTAACCACATCAATAGTCACATTAAATATGAATGGTCTATATATCCCAACTAAAAGATACATATTATCAGATTGATAAAAAAGACCAAACTATATTCAGCCAACAAGAAATTCAGTTTTAAACACAAACATACACATATATATATATGTTTAAAGAGATGGGTCTTTGGGGCACCTGATTGACTCAGTCAGTTTAGAGTCTGACTCTTGATTTCAGCTCAAGTCATGATCTCATGGTTTATGGGATCAAGCCCTGTGTTGGGCTCTGCACTGACAGCACAGAGCCTGCTTGGGATTCTCTCTCTCTCTCTCTCTCTCTCTCTCTCTCTCTCTCTCTGCCGTACCCTGCTTGCACACTCTGTCTCTCAAAATAAATAAACGTGAAACAAAATTAATAAAAAAATTAAATTAAAAAAGATTATTCTTTGAGATCAATAACTGATAAACCCCTAGCCAGATTTATCAGTGAAAAAAAAGGAAAAAGGTATAGTTACCAATATCAGGAATGAGAAATGCAACATAACTACAGATTCTACAGATATTAAAAAAATAATATGGAATTATTATAGACAACATTATACCAATAGATTCACTAGCTTAGGTGAAATGGATAAATTCTTTGAAAGACACAAACTAACAAATCTTATGAAATAGATACCTTAAATAAAATAGATAATCTAGAGTCCCATCTCTACTAAAGAAATAGAATTTGTTATCAAAACCCTGTCAAAAAACAAAAGTTTCAGGCTTAAACGGCTTCACTGATGAAGTCCATCAAACACTGAAGGGAGAAATAATAGTAATCTGTACAGAGTCTTCCAGACAAGTTAAGAGCTGATAACAATTTCCAACTTATTCTTTAAAGCCAACATAAACTAACCAAAAACATTACAAGAAACAATACACTATAGACTAATATCCTACATGAACATAGATGTAAAAGTCTTAAACAGAATCTAAAAGTTGATTAAAATGATAATATGTTTCTGGTTTATCCCAGAAATGCAAAGTTGGTTTAATATTCTAAGAAAATAAATATAATTCACCATATTAACAAACTAATAAATAATATTCATATGATAATCTTAATGAAAACAACAACAAAAAGCATTTGACATAATCTAACATCCATTCCTGATTCAAAACCCTCAGTATGTAGAAAATTTCCTCAACCTGATAAAGGACATCTATGAAAAAAGCTATAGCTGACATCACACTTTATGGCGATAGACTCAGTATTTTCTACTTAAGATCAGGAATTAGACAAGGATGTCCTCTTTTACCACTTCTATTTAACACTGTCCTGGAGGTTCTAGTCAGTAAAATAAGGTGAGAAAAGAAATAAAAACCATCTAGATTAGAATAGAAAAAGTAAAACTGTCTTTATTTATAGCAACATGATCTTCTATTAGAAAATATGATGGAATCTACTTAAAAAACTGCCAGAATAAATGAGTTTAGGAAGAATGCAGGATACAACATCAATTTACAAAAATATATTTCCATAAGCTAACATCTAACAAGCAGAAATTCAAATTTAAATAACTACGATTTACATTGGAATAAAATATTTAATAACTACTTACTAAGTGCTGGGCTTTACCACACAGTGACAAATAAACAAGGGCACTGTCTCAAGAAACTCTCTAAGTAGGGAAACAAGAACAAAAACAGATACTATACTCCAATAAGTAAAGGAATAAAGATATATGTGGACATTCAGTCAATTGTTATTAACAAATTTCTTTTATTAGTAAACCTATTTTCCCACTGTCTGAGAATGACCCATAATTAATCTAAAATTTCATAAACTGGATTAGCACAACCAGGATTCCTAATGCTATTAGAATAGTTCTTTTTCTGATATTCATGTGCCTAAAGTTAAGAGGATAAGTTATTCCTAATCCACATTTGAGGTTCTTTTGTCTAATCAGTTCTCTGGTCCAGAGAGGGTGAAAAAAGTCTGTTCTGAAAGATTTCAGCTGCGCATTCTTCTTTGCATTTGTACCAACTTGCAGAACCAGAGAACTTAAAAGTGTACTAAGGCCTTAAATAGCTGAGGCACCATTAATCCACTAGGGCTGGCCCAGAATCCTCTTTTGTGCTTTGTGTGTCTGTGTGAAGCAAGAGCTAATTAATTAAAATAAGACTATAATCAACATTTTAAGTAAAATATTTTAAATTCTTCAGAGAAAACAAACTCAAATTCCACTCATTTTATAAACACAATTCTAAGATTATTCTCGTGCTCAATTCACTAAGGCAGCTATTTTAGTGACCTATATTAACTAGGTTGAAGAAACAAATTTTATTGAGTTCTTATACTGATGCCCTGAACATAATGATGTCTAGGCTCCACCTTTTTAAGGATATGTCAAAACATATCACACCCAAGCCAGAGACCACAAAGTAAACTATTACTCACATAGCCATGTGCAAAGCAAGGGGATTTCCTGAGAGGCAAGACCCACCAATAAGAGAGCACTCTGGGGGTACTTGGGTGGCTCAGTCAGTTGAGCGTCTGACTTCAGCTCAGGTCATGATCTCAGAGCTCGTGAGTTCGAGCCCCACATCGGGCTCTGTACTGACAGCTCGGAGCCCGGAGCCTGCTTCGGATTCTGTGCCTCCCTCTCTCTCTGCCCCTAACCCACTTGCATTCTGTCTCTGTCTCTCTTAAAAATAAATAAGCATTAAAACAAATTTTTTTAATGAAATAAAATTAAATTTAAAAAAAAGAGAGAGAGCACTCTGGTATCTACTAGAGAAGACAGAAGATAGAGTGTGCATGGCAGGGGACTATATATATGTCTATCTCCTTCCCCATGACATTTTTCAATGATGCCAGGGCAGACTAATTTTGGCAGTGGTGGGGAGATAAGAGGGGCAGGATATTTGCCTTGAGTGATTTATGGAGGTGCAGCAGAAGTGACTGCACAGATTTTGCTAGTCTATTGGTTTTCACCCTGGGGGAGCAGCTGGGGTGGCTGCCAGTTTCCATCCTGACAGGTGTTGAATGGTTTAGCCAAATGTCATTGTGCTGGGTGATTTAATTCTATCACTCAGCAATCATCAAGAAGCTCACAAACTAAAGTGGAAGATAGACATGCTAACAATAAAACAATGTAACGTGATACATATAAAAATGGACTTACATAAACGTTTCCAAGAAAAGTATAAAGGAGAGCATTCTGTCTGAGGCATCACAGGAAGGTGATGCTCTATCAGGGTGGTGATAGAAACTAGGCATATACCAGATGGACAAGGGAAGGATGAGAAGAAAAAGAAAACTTTTTCCAAGAAAAGTTAGCTAGACTCTATGAACAAAGGGAAGCATGAAATGGTACACAATTGATGAGAAGCAATGAGCAGCTTGGTACTGCTGGAACACAAATGAAAGAGCATGGCAGATGAGGACACAAAGACACAAATGACATAGGCAGGGATCAGGGTATGGGGGATCCTATAGTCATGCTAAAGTGCTTAGACTTTATCTAGTAAGTAATGCAGACCTCTTGAAAGCATCTAAGAATAGAAGGGACATGGTCTAATTTTCCTTTAAGAAGAATCATTCTGACAGTATTATTGGGGAATGGTTGAAGACGCAGATTAGGGACAAGTTAACTGGGAGGCTTCCAGGAGCATCTGTCTACAAGGAGTACTAAAATGTTATTAAGCACATAATAAAATCGAGAAGATAATATTTATCAGAACTTAAGTGTGGGGTTAGAAATAGTACTTATAAGAATACAGACTGGAATCAGTCTGGAATCAGACTGCTTTGGTTTGAATCCCACCTCCACTGAACAAGTTCCTTCAGGCTAAGGAGGATCCAAGGTGCTATAGGAGGGAAGAAGAGTGGACAAGTCTTACGGAGAAGATGAATATCTTGCAGAATCTCAAATTTCATCAGGAACTCTTGATACATCCATTTCCACTCAACTATTCCTCCCCTAGTCTTAAAGAACAGTATGACATTCAGTTGCTAAAAATCGTACTTAGTTCTTCATGCATCTGGCTACAAAATGGCCCTAATTCTTCATCTCTCCCTGTATCCATGACCTTGCTGTGTGACACTGTAGTTCTCACTAAAGGCAGAGGCTATTTTCATACCCCTTGAGGTATGGGCTGGTCCCAGGACTTGTTTTGGCTAACAGAAAATTGTGGAGGTGGTTATCAGTTCTGAGCCTAGCCCTTAAGCGACTTTTTGTATTTCTACTTGCTCACTTTCATTTCTGCCACGGGCAGAAGGTGCCCAGGTTATCCTGCTGGACAAATGTGTATGGTAAAGCCAGTTTACCCCACTCATCCCAGCTGAGACCTAGAGATTAACCAACAGCCAGGGAAATCCAATTATGACAGCAAGTCCAGCCAATATCAGCAAATCTACCTAGCCAGCCACTCCAGGCACTTACTGTTGTAGGGCACTCAGGTTTGATGATTAATTTTTATGTTACAAGAGATAAATGATAGTCCCCGTGACTGCATTTTCTTACATCCCAGGAATATCAGTTACATCACACAAAGCCCTAAACTTCTACCTACCAAACAGATCTCAAATCCATCTGCATTGCTCTACTCTAGACTAAAAATCGTTACCAGCTCACCTCAACTACTACTATTGCTTTCTCTGCTTCCACTCTAGATGCTTATAATCTGTTCTTCAAATATCCGGGGGACTGATGTAAATCAGATCACCTCAGTCATGACCCTGTTCAAAATGCTTTAATTTCTTCTTACTGCTCTAAGAATACAATCTAATTCAAGTTCCTCACCGTGACCTCTAAGCCCAGCATAGTCTGCCACATGGCTGGGATTATTCTCTCAAAAATGGTTTCTTCAAAGAAACGTGAAATCAGTTCCTATTAAGAAATCTCTGCATGTAGAGGTGCCTGGGTGGCTCAGTCGGTTAAGCTTCCGACTTCGGCTCAGGTCATGATCTCACGGCTCGTGAGTTTGAACCCCTCATCGGCTCTGTGCTGACACCTCGGAGCCTGGAGCCTGCTTCAGATTCTGTGTCTCATTCTCTCTCTGCCCCTCCCCCACTTGTGCTCTGTCACTCTGTTTCTCAAAAATAACTAAATGTAAAGAAAGCTCTGCATGAAGAAAGGAATATTCTTTTGGTAAATGTACCAAAATATATCAAAATGAAATAGTTTGTTTGGCAGACACAGAAACTGAAGATCCGATTTTTTTAAACAACAAAAAATTAAGGTGGAGAATAAGAGGAGAGGAAGAAAGAAAAAGGAACAACACACTGGTGATCCAGTGTATAACACCGAAACAACAGAAGGGTACGGTTGGATGAAAAAGAGATCCACATTTGGGGCTTTAGAAGCCAAGAGGTCAAAACAATGCTTTGGGAAGGATAGAGCCTAGCTGTTTTCTGACTTCACCCAAGAGAGAATATGGAGAAATGGGTTATCTCTGAGGTAAAACGTATTAGCTGGAAGATTAGACATGAACTCACACTCCCTAAGCATGAGCATTGCTGAATATCACTTAATATTTGTATAGAGTACTTTGAGCTAAAAAATGCTTTTGCATACTTCCTTTGTTTTATATCTGAAGAACTCCGGGTTCCGTGAGGTTCAGTGCACAGTAATTAGTTTTCATTTTGACTTTAATAAAGCATGCTAACTTGATGACTCACATGATCCATGAGTCTATAAGTCTTCCAGGAATGAACTTTGACTTATATTTTTTTAAATGACCCTCAAGCCACTGATTTCTAGGATTGAGACAAGTTGAGAAATAAAGGCTACCAAAGATGCAAAACTAAATTCAAAAATCACCAAAATTAATTCCTGTTCTTAAACAACATGGCTATGGTCCCAGAATACCAAAGTCAACACAGGAATACCTATGAAAGGCATTTGGTACAGTCATGGGCACTCATCAGATTGGTGTTCATCTCCCAGAAAATGCTCTTCAATAGAAAATGCAGTTTGTCAGTGCTTCATCACTCAGCTAGTATAGGTTTTCTAGCACCTGGTTGCCACAAAGCCTTCTACTTTGGCCCCTTGCAATACGAGGTGAAAATGAAGAAAAGCAGCTGGGTTATAGCATTCCTGGAATTTCTCTTTAGTGGAATGACAGTGGATAGTGGACAGGTATCACAACATGGCCCATAATTCTACTCAAGAAGAGACACTTCTGAGCCAACAGAAGTGGTGCAAGAGATAGAAATTCCTTTTAACATTGCTTCCTACACTGCCTACTCTGCCTTCTCTCACTCTGCTCCCTTTACCAGATATTTTTTTTATCTTCTCTGTGCCCATACCCTGCGTGTCACTTAGATTCCAACTCACTCTACTTCCCTATGAAGTCTTCCAACTATTACAGCCCCCAGTGATCTCTTTCTTTAATAAATATATAAAAATCAGAATTCATTCTCTCTGCATTGCTAAAACATCTCTCTCTAACACACACACACACGACACACACACACACACACACACACACACAGTATGTACTTCAAGTATTTGTACCATATTTCAATCCAGAAATCTATCCTTATCCTTTTTTCTACCTTTTATTTCTCCAATGCATTTACCAATCATAAAATTTGATCAGTCCATCTCTGGAATATCTCTTGAATCTGATCATTCATCTCCAACCCCAACACATCCCCCTACATCAGTTACCTTTACTTGTTTGGTCTGTAATTTATCTTGCCCAAATATCCCTTTCCAATATATAGAATGTAAGTAAAGTAGTCTTAGTAATGCAAATCAGATTGTGTCACCCTTCTGAATAACACATTTTGGTGATTCCTTGTGTTCTCAAGATATGGGTCTCAATTTCTTTACATAGTTTACAAATCTCTACATAATCTGGCCTATGGTTCTCTCTAATCTAGCTTCATCTTTCACCATTTCCCCAAATCACACTCACTTCTAGACTTTTGTAAATGCTACCAGCCACGCCTGAACACTCTTCTCCCTGCCCTTTGACTGGCTAACTTTTACATATTCTTCTTATCTCAGCTTAGAGACTTCCTCAAAAATCCTCTGGGACCTCCATATACCAATATAGATATTCATCCTATTGTGATACCACAGTATCCTATATTATCAACATTTTACAGAGACAGAGCTCTTAGTTCTAAACAATGAAACCGACTTCAGTTAATCAAACAGCACACAAATATTTTAAATATTAGGTAGCTAATAGAATCCCTGAGATGGCTAAAGGATGGGGCTTGGATAATACCAGGCCAGTGGTAATACACCAGGCCCCACTGTCAAATGGCTCCATGGAGGCACTATGACTGCCTTGGATGAGCAGAGACACAGCTGGTGCTGGGCACTGTGTACTACCATGAGTACCCCTGCCCCTTCCTCTGATTGGTGGAGCCCAGGTCACAAGTCTGTGCCCTCACTGCAAGGAAAGCTGGAAAAATAAGCTCTTGCCTTCTGTCTTGGGGATGCCCAGGTTAATCATTTTGTTTAAGAGCTCTGGGGTGAATAGCCATAACCACTTCTTAATTTCAAAATGGATAATGAGTTTCTCAAAAAATGTTAAAGTCATCAGCTTGTATAGTATATATTTTGTCCATTTCCAGTAGGCAGTACCATGTCTGTTCTGGCAAACTGAGGCTTATGGAAATGTGAAGGAAATAAGGCCATCTACTCTCTGAGGTCTCCCCACATACCAATGAACAGGAAGGTGAGGTGGAGAGCAAGCGAGCATTAGTGACAGGCAAGGACATGAAAAGGGCTCATCCTTAGCAAACTGGAAGGACATAAAGTCCTCAGCCTCATTGTAACTGGGGTGCTGAATGGGGCCAATGAAGCAGCCAGAGAGGGTTGGAGGTGCTACAATATGCTTCCATAACACTCCATATCATGATTATTCCAATCATGGCACTTAAAAAATTTTATTCAATAGTTCGTTAGTTTCTTGTTTTCCTTGAAGAATTACACCATCTGTGATGATGGGGACAATGCCCATCCCTGTCTGACCCATAGACGATATGTAATAGATGTTTTAAAAAGATGTAAGTGAATGAATAAATGAGGGTAAAGATGAGGGCACAGAGGTGGTAGAGGGAGGTGAGTGCCAGAGAATAGTGCCAGTTTCCAGTGGGGTGACCCGGATCAGCTCAGGCCTGATGCTAGCCACTCCCACACAGCTTCTTTCTTTCCAATCCACTTGTCATTCTCTTTGGGAAGGATTGAGGTCTCTGGAAAACAGCCAAAAAACTGTTATGGGAACGGCAAGCCCAAATAATGCTCAAGCATCAGGAGGATCTAAGTGCTGAAAGCCACTTCTGTTCCCCTTCTCTCAGCTGAGGGGGTGGGAAAGGGTTTGGAAAGCCCTAACTCCTTTTAGAGAGACTTAGAAGGCATATAAAGGCCCTTGGTTGAGGACTTGCTTCCTCATTCTGCACTTCGTGCCAGAACTCTCAATCCTTCACTGAGAGAAAATGTCCATCCAGTAAGTATCTCTGAGAGATGTTTTTAAATGCCTTAGTGGGTCGATAGTAAATGGGCTATTTCAAGGGGTCCTGAAGAGGATTGATGGCCTGTTTATGGGAGGCCTCCAGTCTTGACAGGGAAAATTTCTTCCTATTTATATATTGAAGCATATATCTAGCACTTAGGTCTAAATTACTGTGGGATTTTTGTGACTGGGCCTTGAAAGCAGTGGTGAGCATGAAGGTTGTAATGAGGCAGGTCTAGGTTCCAGCCATTTCCTAGCTATGTGATTTTGGACAAATTACTTAACTTTTTGTAGTCTATGTTTTCCCATATATAGAATGAGTATACAAGTATTTCCCCATTGTGGTGTTGTGACATAAATGAGCTAATAGCATACAAAGTTCTTTTTATGGTGTGCGGCACATAGTAAGTGCTTAATAAAAGATGGCTATCATAATTAGGGAGTCTGATCAGAGTTCCCACTCTAAGAAGTTCTAAAATGGAGCCAAAGTGAGGAGGCAGAAAATAAGCAAGAATATTACCTGAATCTCCTAGTCAGACTATTTTTAAAGGGCACCATAACTCTTGGAGACTGTTGAAGAAATGAGATGATAGGAAGAGATGATGGTATAATATAGGTGAGTAACAGAGAATGAGTTACTAACCCAAAAAGCTGTCATCTCCCTACCCTTGGAGATTCTTTATGAAGCAAGAGAATCAACAAAACAGTGCAACCGGGCAGGGTAATTCCCTTCCAGGGAAGGACTCTGTCGGGAAGTCAAGAGATACCAACAGGATTAGTTGATTTCAGAAATATGGGAAAACTGCAGAAGGCAGAATTAAGTCCACCATGACATTAAACGGGAGGTCATTTCCCTTCACATCAAAGGTGAAGGACTGACCCACGGGCCCTGCCTTGCAAACTTGGGGACTTTTCCAGCCCCCAAATACCATGAGCTCCCAGCAAAGGCTAGACTGGCAGTGGTGCATTGTCATTGATCCAGAGACTGCCTTCTCTCCTGAAGCTGTGCCTCTGTCTCAGTGGACTTTTTTGAGTATCAACATGGGCTTCTTCCCCATTATTCCACCTTTTCAGAGTTGAACATCCTGCTGGTGGTTACAAGAAACTGTTTGAAACTGTGGAGGAACTGTCCTCACCACTCACAGCTCATGTTACAGGTTGGTCTCACCGGTCTTGAAACCATCTTCTCTTTTTTGTCGAGATCCCTCTTCACTGGCTTTTGTTCATTGGCATCTCTCAGTAGTGTTTCCCACTGCGGGCTACAGACAGGGGAATCTGGAGGTGTGGCCTCTTTGTATCAGAAACCTATTTCCTCTCATTTACCCTTTGTTTCCCTAATGTAGAAAAATCCTGCCTAATTGGAATCCCTTGGGGACTGAGACTACACCTTTGTCATCTTTAAACTAGTCAGTGCCTAACTCAGTGTCTGGCACATAGTAAATTTCCTATAAATGTCTGTTCCATCAGTGTCCGGATAAGTGAGGACTGGGTGACAAGCATCTGGAAACATTACAATAAAGGGTGGTAGGTTTCGTGCCTGTTACATTGCTTCTGGAGTCAGACAGATGTAGGTGCTAATTGCAGCTCCATTATTTTACTGGCTGTGAATCTCACAAATTACTTAAACTTTCTGAGCCTCAGTTCCCTTACCTATCAAAAACCAAACTTTCCCTCATGGGGATGTTGTGAAGATTAAGACTAATTGAAAGATTCACCTAGTATTCAACACAAAGCAATCAATAAGTAGTTATTATTACTATTGTTAGCATCATTCAAAGACCTCATATGACCCATACAGCATCCTTGCTTGGATATGGCAAGTCTCTCCCCTACCCCCCATTTCCTCTTCTGTAAAATAGAAGAGATGAGCCAAATGCTCTTTCTCAGCTAGATTCTGATGCTAACAATTTAGGCTCTAGCAATGAAATTAATGTTATGCCTTTAGTTAAGTCATGCTCTCTTAGAGTTTTTATCAGAAATATAAATTCTTAGGAAGCAGGCTGCTGAAACTGAACTGTTGGGAATAATCCATTTGTTTAAAAACAGTTGGTAAGGATTATGCAAACACTGCACTTTTCAATGGATAAAAGGGCACAGACCTTACCGCTTAAACTAAAAGTCTTAGGCCTTTGTTGTGTACCCCTCATTTTGCAGATGAGGACACTGAGCCCTAGAGATGTCACATGGCAAATCCTGAACCAGAATCCAGGTCTCTGACACCCAGCCCTGTGCAATTCCTGCTACAGCAGGTTAACCTTCATCTGGACAGTAGTCCATACCCTCAATGGACTCTAGATTTCAAAAAGCCAGTATTATTGTTCCATTTAAATGCTCTTCTCTATTGAAATATCTTTTTATAGTGTTTTGATCCCTGCTCCTAATCTACCTCTCCTACTCCTTACTCCATCAAAATATATCAAGAAATTTGAATTTTTTCTTAAAAGGCAAATGTATTGATACCTGGGGAAATCTGTTAGGTAGAGAATCCATTTCCTCAAGGGCCTTTTCCTTGTCTCCTTCCAACCCTTTATCCAAACTCAGGCACTGTGACATTTCCCGCCACTTGGTCTCCTAGTGAAAGGAGAGTCAAGTCAGCAGGCATTTTTGTCAGGGCTGCCCAGCATGAGAACTGGGAATGAAAATCACTGCCAGCTTTACGAAGAGGCTGCCCAATTGAGCTGCTAATATAATCACCACGCCTTACCAGGGATGAGCACAGCAAAGGGCAGGAGTAAGAAGCAATGTTCTATGTCTCGCCTTCATCACAGGCAGGATCCCCCTCTGGCTCACTGGCAGTCTCCTTCGATGTGGGCCAGGACTCTTTGAAGTTGGATCTGAACCATTTTACCACCTGTTTGATGGGCAAGCCCTCCTGCACAAGTTTGACTTTAAAGAAGGACATGTCACATATCATAGAAGGTAAAGAATGCTAGGTCCTACTCCTCCTAGGGGTGAGACCTAGCTCAGCTCTTCCTCCTATGTGCTTCTGAACCTCTTGAACCCAAAGGGAGACCTATATATTTGCTTACTCTCAGAATCCACTGGCCCAGTGCATTTGCATAGGTACCTGGGAGGTGTGCCATGATAAAGAACCTAAGAACTAGAGCTTTGGGGTCCAACATGCCTGACTTCAAATTCTATATCTACCAGACACTATTTGTCTAGGTGGGCAACGTTTGGCAAGATGTTACTCTCTAATTCTTGGTTTTGTCATCTCTAAAATGAGAAATAATAGTGTCTACTTCAAGGTTCATTACAAGGATTAAATGAAGCACCTGGGAAGCGTTCAGTAATAATAAGTTGTTATTATTATAGTTACTGTTATAGTTATTAGACCATTGGTTTTCTTGACTCCTTTTCTTTTTTAATAATCAGAAAGGCCCCTGGGAAGGAGGGAGTGGTGGCACAAAGGGAAGGACCAAATTATGTCATAATAATACAAGAAAGAGAAGTTTTCTAAAAACAGGGGATTGTTGCTAAAAGGCTTGAAGGCTTAAGCCATCACTCCAGGAAGTACCCATTAACACCACAATAAATAGTCTTATGCTTTAATATTCAGACCTGTTAGACACTTTGTTGATCACCACAGGTATCAGGAATTCTGAAGAGCAAATGGAGACTTGAAGTAGTCAGGATACCTCAGACAGTAATAGAAGAGAATTCGATCAGATCAAGCAAAAATTTAGCTAAGAAGTCAGAGAAAGCTTTCATATGCTCACTAAAGACCTTGGTACTTTTTCCTCTTCATAACTTTGTTTCTTCATCTATGACACTTTAAACACTTATTATACAGATTGCAGGAAGTGCAAAATCAGATTTTAATTGATTTTCCATGTGAGAAATCCTAGGCAATGTATGGGATATGGTTCGGGAGTTCTGCCTGTGCAAGATACTGGATTCAAGAATACCCTACTTTTAAAACTAGCAAAACAAATTTTACAATTGAAGAAAAAACAAGAGTGACAAAGAGACTGAAAAGAATATAATTCAACACACCATGTTCTGTATTTCTCCACTCAGTGTAGTTGATGGGTTATAGGCTACAGGAAGTTGGAGGTCCTATGTGAACTACCCACTGCACAGTGTGATATGGAGAAATGCGTGTTTCCTGGCTTGGGTCGACTTGAGTTCTAACCTAGCTTCATTACAGACGCCAACCGCTTAATTTCCGTGCTTGGACACAGCAAGTCCAAGCCACGAGCCTCAATTTCCTCATCTGTCACTGGGAGGTTTGTAAGGCATAAATTCAAGCTCACAGCATTGTCTCTTTCTTTCTTAGTCACCCTGAGAAAGTGACCTGACAATACTCTTTATTCTTGATGTAGTGGATTTAGGATTCCACATTCTCTCTGACCATTCTCAGCTCCATATGGACATACTGACTGGCCCTGCCTATGACCCTTTGCCATGTCTCTGTGTCCTTCAGGTTCATCCGCACTGATGCTTACGTTCGGGCAATGACTGAGAAAAGGATCGTCATAACGGAATTTGGCACTTGTGCTTTCCCAGATCCCTGCAAGAATATATTTTCCAGGTTACTGAAACTCAACGGCATATTATTAAAGACATTTTACATTAGCCCTTCTCTCTCATGGCTTGGAAGTTACTGGACTGAAAACTCCATTTGTTTCTGCAGGTTTTTTTCTTACTTTCGAGGAGTGGAGGTCACTGACAATGCCCTTGTTAACATCTACCCAGTAGGGGAAGATTACTATGCCTGCACAGAGACCAACTTCATTACAAAGATTAATCCTGAGACCTTGGAGACAATTAAACAGGTAGGACACAGTGCTCAGGCAACATTGCTCAAGAATTTAGAATTTGCACCCTACCATTAATTGCGCAGTTTGGGGGAAAGAAAACGAGAGCCAGATAGATTAAGTTTCACCTCCTTGCTTTGTCATCAACTACTACCTAATGTGACAGAGCAAACTTTGTTTCTTCATCTATGAAATTTTAAACAATTATAATACGGGTTGAAGGAAAATCTTTAAAAATGCTTAACATATTCATTCATTCATTTGTGACACAAATATTTATTCAGTCCCTTCCATGTATCAAAACTTACACTAGATGCAAAGGACACATCAGTAGGTAAGACAACATGGGTAAGACAAAAATCTGGAATAAGTTATTGAGTTAATGGGAAGCTATTGAAAGTTTTTGCTCAGAGAAATGGTATAAGCAGAGCTGTGCTTTAGGATATTTAATCTGGAAGCTGTGTGGGAAGAAAGAAGAGATAAGAGATGGTTAGGAGACCAGTTAGAGGAATTTAAGACCAAAATTAGAAATTCAGTGTAGTGTAAATAGAAAGGAATAATACTCCCAACACTAAGTCTCTATATCAATAGCTGATTTATTGTTCTCAGCAGACTATTTACTAAGGCTTAACATATACTCTCAATAGCTCATTCTTGTTTTTAATGTATGTTTGTAATCATATAAGAGTATGTGTTAGATCATTTAGAGAAGAGCTTAAGCTGAGTTCTTTTGTTTTTTTATTTATTTATTTTAAGAGAAAAAGCACGTGAAAGTGAACAGGGGAGGGGCAGAGAGAGAGGGAGAAAGAGAATCCCAAGCAAGCTCCCGGCTGTCAGCGCAGAGCCCATCATGTGTGACAGGGCTCCATCTCACAAACCATGAGATCATGACCTGGGCCAAAATCAAGAGCCAGCCGCTTAACCGACTAAACCACCCAGGCACCATGTAGCTGAGGTCTAAACCATTCATTTAACTCTGATAAGTAAACCTGTACTCAAATTGCTATGGGAATATAATTGCAAATATAATGTTCATGTATGGCTTCAAAACAGCCTTTATTAGGGGTCAGGTTCCATTGTCAACAGCACTGTACCTTGACTTCATATAAAAATATAGTTTTAAAAATCTGAAACTTTTTTATTACTATTACTAAAATAGCTTCCTAACCAGTGCCTTTGCCTCTAGCCTGATTCTCTTAAATACAACTTCCTTAATTCAGTAGAAGCAATGTTTCTAAAATTCAGGCATAAATGTGTTACGGTATCGGAGGCATCCACAGTTTCTAAAATAAAGTCCAAACAGGGCTTTGCGGCCGCCTGATTTTTCTTTCTCCTCCTGCATGCATGCCTTTGACAGCAGCCATGTTCGATGATTAGTAATCCCCAAACAGCACGTGCTATTTCACAACTCAATGCCTGTACATCAGTGTTCCCACTCCCTAGAACACACTGTCATCCTTCTCCACCTGATTAACTTTTACTTGTCTTTCAAGCATTAGTTGGAGTCATTGCCCTTGAGAAGCCCTGCCTAATCTCCCAATCTGGGTTAGATGACCCTTCTCTACAGATACCATTTTGCATTTACCAGCAATGTACTATATTTTATACACAGCGCTATCAAATAGAACTTCCTGTAATGATGGCAGTATTCTATACATCATTGTCCAAGTGCTATTGAGCACTTGAAATGTGACTACTATGACTGAGGAACTGAATTTAAAGTTTTATCTAATCATAATTAATCCACATTTTAATTACTACATGTGGCTACCATATTGGACAGCACAAGTCTAGACTACAGTTGTTGAGAGCAAAGACCATCTCTGTTTTCCTAGACCCTGGCACAGTAATATTAGCTCAATGAGTACTTGATAAATGAATGAATGTCTCGCCTATTATTTAAATAAGAATGCTAAAAACTCCCTTTAAAACACATTCTCCTAATCAAATAGAAAGAATTGTGGTTAAATAAATATATACCTCATCAATTATTCATTCGATAAATCTGTGTTGAGCCAGTCCCACGTAGAAATTCTAGTGCTGATTTTGCCAGCATGTGGCTCTGTATCCTTGAAAAAGTCACTTGACCTGTCTGGGACCTCAGTTGTTCTTTCTATAAACAGAGAGGTTTATGCTAGATTTGTGATTCTGAATTTCTTATGAGACTCCAAATTGAATTAAAGCGCTAAATCTTCTCTCCAAAAACATTTGCATTTAATTTAATTCCAGGAGATTCATGGTTCTCCTGAAGTCTATTTAGGTTAAGACTCTATACTAAATAGAATCTTGGGGTTTCTTTCAGTTCCAAATTTATACTCTCCGCAAGACAACAGGTTTGGTATTTAGATTATACTATACAAATTTGCCATTTTTGTAAAATAAAATTACTGCACATAAGCAGTTTCACACAATTTACCTAATAAAATAAGGGGGATATAAAGAAACCCCAAGATTCAAATTACCACTTTGAGGACAACCTGCATGCGCAAAAGGAAAGTAGCTAACTAGAGTAGCATCTGGTATACACTGAAGAGCACGACCAGGGACATCTCCAAGATTTCAGAGGTGTTGGGGAGTCCGCATGGGGGTCAGAGGAGAGCTCTGCACTGAAAACGGGCATTCAGGCAGACCTGAAAGAGGGTAGAACCCAGAAAGATGCAAAGAAAGAGAAAATGCACTTAGGGTGAGGCTGCAAGTGAGCAGTGAGGTCAGACCTAGAGACCAAAGGGGTAATACAATCTTTCTCTTTACATGCATGACCTCTGCTCTCTTTCCATAGGTTGATCTTTGCAACTATGTCTCTGTCAATGGAGCCACTGCTCACCCCCATATTGAAAGTGATGGAACTGTTTACAACATTGGTAATTGCTTTGGGAAAAATTTTTCAATTGCCTACAATATTGTAAAGATCCCTCCACTACAAGCAGGTCAGTTTACCAATTTGACTCTTCCTAAAACAAGTATCTATATTATGAGAAAGCTACCAGAAATACAGAATACCAGATCAGAATACCAGGATAGCACTATATATGCATGGTGAAATTATTCTCAGATTGCCCTTGCCCCTATCCTACCAGGGACCGATGGTTAAGGGCACCATAGCAGAAAATGACAACTTGAAAATATAGAAAGCAAGTGGCCAAGTTGTTTTCTACAATGTTTCAAAAATATTGTGCATATGTGTATTTGATCATATAAGAGTTAGATTAAAATTCAGGAAATGTTTATTGAGCACTTATTCATGTGCCAGGCAAGATTAAATTTTTAAACCAACCTATATGTATGCATAATTGCATGTACACATATATGAAAGTGTACTAAGTATTTTGTGTGTGTTTAATTCCCCAAACTCCAAACAAATCTATTAACTCATGTTAATATTATAGAGAAAGAATATTAAAACAGAAAGAGAGTACTCTTTAGAATTCTCCATTCATCCTCCATTCATTGCCAGAAATTTGATAACCATCTTGGTGACAGAACTATTTGAACAAAAATGGATTTTTGTTTAGTATTGGGTAGCACGGTTCTGAAGATTTAGTTCCTGAATCAGCAGCATTATTTGGGAAGCTGCTAGAAATCCAGATCCCCACCCGTGGTTGACTAAATGAGGAATTCTGGGTGTGGGCCCGCAGTGAGGATTTTTAAGAAGCTCTTTATGTCATCCTGAAGCACACTAAGGTTTGAAGACCACTGACCTAGCAGTAAACAAACTTTTATGTGCTTAAGAATTACTTTACGGAGCTAATGACACAAACCCACATATACTGTACTTTGTAGGAAACTTAAGAGATTATAAAAGGCATTTTGACCATACAAAAGTTTTCCTTTACTCCCTGACTTAGCACCTACCACCTCCAGTTGTACGATGTGACTCCCCTGTACTCTGCCTGCACAAAACTATTTGAGTGCACTTTTCCAAATCTGCTGCTATTTGGATTTTCCTGGGTGACTGCAGCTTCTCATGAAATTTCCCTAAGAAACACCAATGACTGAGAAAATGAAAATAAGCTCTAAAACAAAACAAAACAAAACAATCAAGATCTGGAAATGTATTTCTTTACTTGCATGAGCTGTTCTAAATGCTTTGTATTAAAAGAGAAAAGAGAGGCTTTTTCCAAAGCCTTTTAAAACCGCTTTATTTCAGACAAGGAAGATCCAATAAGCAAGTCAGAGGTCGTTGTACAATTCCCCTGCAGTGACCGATTCAAGCCATCTTACGTCCATAGGTAACTTGAAGGCCTGCTATGAATCTTCAGGAAAACCAAGTTTAAAGATCTGTTTTGCCTACCTTTGATACCAATCCTGATCATGACATTTTCTTGCAGAAACCTAAATTTAAATGTAATTAATTTCACGTAGGCACTGTTGATTCATATAACTGAGCATACCTCATGTGCACGTATTTCTTTGTGGTTTGAAAATCAGCCCTTCCCATTCACAAGTTTATTTGTGTTTCTAAACAGTTTTGGTTTGACTCCCAACTATATTGTTTTTGTGGAGACGCCAGTCAAAATTAACCTGTTCAAGTTCCTTTCTTCATGGAGTCTTTGGGGAGCCAACTACATGGATTGTTTTGAGTCCAATGAAACCATGGGGGTAAGACTTACATTTACTTGCCAGATTCATGCTTCTGAAGGTGTTTCATAATGTATGCTGTTTTCCTTTTTAAATCCATCAAAATATTTTCCTCACTTTTCAAGGTTTGGCTTCATATTGCTGACAAGAAGAGAAGAAAGTATCTCAATAATAAATACAGGACCTCTTCTTTTAATCTTTTCCATCACATCAATACTTATGAAGACAGTGAGTTTCTGATTGTGGATCTCTGTTGCTGGAAAGGGTAAGAAAGGACATTGGATAATATTATGTCTCCAGTCACTCCTAGAAATTAGGGACCTTTTTCAGCAATGCTCTCAATATTTACTCTGAATTACATCTAGAAAAATAAAGTATGCTTAAGTTGCAGAATATAATTGAGAAAGCAGTAGGAAGGCTAGGTAATCAGAAGCACTCACAAACTGAATATTAAAACCACGGTTAATGACTGAAAACCGATCAGGTCTATGAACCTGACCTGAAACTAAAAATGCTATGACCTGATAAGTAAATTTAAACTTAACTTCACCGCAACTTGACAAGATCCCTTGGCGGCAGGGGGGGGGGGACGCAGGGGGGCGGGGGGGGGGGGCTTGAACTCCACCCACTCTGGATTTGAAAGAAAAAGGCATGCTTTCTTCAGAATACCGAGTCACCAAAAAGACAGTAGCCTCTAAAGACACAGACGGAATGATGATGGAGAAGCAGAACAGAAAGTATCATATAAGTCTGCTGTTATTTAAACATATCCATGAGGCAGGATATGTTTTGTTTGTTTGCTTGCTTCCTTTTCATGCAGCATGAGCATGGGCAGCAGCTTATGGCTCTAATATACCTGGGTCATTAGCAGGTTCTGAGTTGGAGAATGAAGGACAGGCAGGCACTTGTTCTTTTAAAAGGCATGGATTGTCTCTCCGAAATCATTTGCAATTGTCTGCGCTCATGTCTGACTTCTTACTTTTGCAGATTTGAATTTGTTTATAATTACCTATATTTAGCCAATTTACGTGAGAACTGGGAAGAAGTGAAAAAAAATGCCAGAAAGGCTCCCCAGCCTGAAGTCAGGAGATATGTACTTCCTCTGAATATTGACAAGGTAACCACCCTCTACACAGATTTCAGATATAACCAGAATGTTTCATCTCTCTCAGGATTTGTTCTCCTGCCTTATGTTTATACATAAAATCTTGAAATTTTAGAGCTGGAAGGAACTTTAAAAATATACTAATTCAACTGCCCTCATTTAACAAATGAGGAAACTGAAGCTCCAAAGAGTGACATGACTTAGCAAAAGCCAATGGCAGCAGAGCCAAAACGAAAACCAGGTTTTGATTCTAAATCTGCTGTTCTTTCATTTGCAAAATCCTTTAAAAATATTTTTTCTCAGTGAATAGTGCAGACCACTGATGCCTAGGATCCTTTGTCAATAGTATAAATAATTTAATTCAAATAATTTGAAATTCTAAAGCAATGAAGCTTAAAAAAGTACCCCTGTAGGGAAATCGGCCCATTATTTTGGTTTTCTGCAAACCATCTGAAGATACCACCACAGGATAAACACCATTAATAGCCTTTGGCAGTCATCTTTTCATCTCTGCTTTTTCTTCCTTGTATTCAGTGGCTCTCTTTTTAGAATATTAGATTAACATCAAGAAATTTTAGTGTGATAGAATACCAGTCAAAATCAAGAAAAATATAATTTTCACAATAGATACATGGACACACACTGGGTAAGACAGCTATATGGAATGTAAAACACTGTACTCAAAGCTTAGATCAGATGTACTGGGAAATAAACCCAGTTTAGAACTAGACACTATTGCTCTTAAGCAAGCTTGTAAGCTCTATGAAGAATGAGAAAAGAAGAGAAGGTTGAGGTGGAGTAAATGAGCTTCTACAAAGGCAGGGAGGGATTAAAAAAGCAAAACTTGATACAGAAGTATAAAGAAGTTGGTGGAGCTGATACATTAGGAGCATAGAGGAGATGGGCATGGGGCAGAGAGACTGGAAAGACAGATTGGAATGATTTTATATGGGACTTTAAGCACTTCTAACTTGGCCCTTAGGAAGCATATCTCTGGTATATGTAGTTTAGTGCTCATAAAATACCAAATGAATGAGTCCATTGATTTTAGTGAACTCTTATTTGACTAGTAATGGTAAAATCACAATCATCTTTAAATTAAGGAAATAAAATAAGATCATTTAACTTAAATATTCCTTACCTCAGTGTCTTCACATTCAAAAAGAGGAAAAAGGAAAGATTTTCCTAAATGTGTAGCCATCACTGTCTGAAGAAAGACCACCCAATTGTAAAATAGGGAACTTCAGTGATGATGAAAAATGGCTAATGTCACCCGAGACCCTACCTTCACTTTCTTCCAATAGTTATTAATTACCCACTGTAACACAGCATCGTACTAAATTATTTCAGTGTGTACATCAATAGGATATGCTCTTGCTCTCCTGGAACTCATCACCTAGTGTGGTAGGGAGGAGGAAGGTGATTCAGTAACGATAACACATGTCAGCATGAGACAAGTAGTGTGAGGGAGGCATAAATTGCTTTGGCTATTCAGAGGATGGAGCAGTCACACTTGTTTGGAGAGATTCATGGAACACAGTCATTTGCAATATTCTGGCAGAAGAGATGAAATTGAAGCAGATCAACTTAAGGCAGAAATAATAGTTTGAGGAAAGAGAGAAGTGGGGAGGGACAGAAAAGCAGCAGGAACTGACTTAATCCAACTAGTTGGAACATAAGCATAAGTAGTGGAATACATTGTTGTGGGGAGGGGGGCGGCGATAAAAAAGCTTAAAATGCAGGCTGGGGTGCCTGGGTGGCTCAGTTGGTTAAGCATCTGACTCTTGCTTTTGGCTCAGGTCATGATCTCATGGTTTGCGGGATGCAGCCCCGTTTTGGGCTCTTCTCTGTGAGTGCAGAGCCTGCTTAGGATTCTTTTCTTCCTCTCTCTGTCCCTTCCCCACTCACACTCAGTCTCTCTCTCAAAATAAATAAACTTTTAAAAAAAGCAAGCTGGTAATCTCTGAAAGCATTTTTTTTAAGTTCACTTATTTGAGAGAGAGCACAAGCAGGAGAGGGGCAGAGGGAGAGAGGGAGAAAGAGAATCCTAAGCTGATAGCACAGAACCCTATGTGAAGCTTGATCTCAGGAACTGTGAGATCATGACCTTAGCTAAAACCAAGAGTCAGAGGATCCACAGACTGAGCCACGCAGGTGCCCTCTTTTGAAAGCTTTAAGGCCAGGATAAGAGGTGGTACTTTATTCGGCAGGTGATGGGAGACAGTGAAGGTTTCTGAGCAGAAGGAAACCATATTCAGAGCTAGGGGACTGGGTACTAAGTGTGCTGATTTGCATGGTTCTCTCTACTACTAAATGTCCGCCTTCCCTGAACAAGTCACTCAATCACTGTAAGTTCAGTGGCCTGCTCTGAAACCTAACTAAAGTGGACTAAATAATAACGAGGGTCATTTGCAGCTTTAATAACTTGATTTTCTAAAATAAATTTCTGAATAAGTGCTACTGGAAGCGTAAAAAGGACAGAGATGGGGACCTGGGATAGAAGACAATTAAAATCACTCAGGCGAGAGAAAAATGTAGTACCAGGAACAGGCAAACACAGACAAAAATAAGAGCTCCTATAGGTGGAATTACAAGGGTCTTGCATTTGATTGGATGGAGGAATGAATTAAATCTTTGATATGCAAAATATCATAGAGATCCTGTAAGCCTACGTGTCTAGAATAGTGATACCTTTGGAAATAGGGAGTATAACAGGCAGAGCAGGTGTGGGGACAAATATGAATTGCCAAACTATGAGAAAGAGAGAGGATAACGAGTAAGGAGGTTGATTTCACGTCAAACAGAGCCAGGCTTGAGTTTCAGCTCTGCCACTTACTAGCTGGGTGATTTAAACTTAAATTTCCTTCTCTCGGTCTGTAAAGGGAAACATTTAACCTTGTTAAATTTCCTTTTCTTTATTTACAGCCATCTTACTGGGTTGTTGTGGTTGATAAATGAGTTGATATATGTCTGTTATTAAATAGAGCCCTTGACACAAAGTAAATGCTAAATAAATATTCGTCATCATCATCATCATCAACAACAAAATCAGTATCAAAACATCTTCATGAAATATGCTTCGTGGGCTTTCATACATCAATGCAGGGCCTTGGGAGATCAATTAGAATTGATAGTTACTGATATTGAAATGATGATCAACTATATGAGAACACATAGACGAGACTGCTAACAGGAAAAAATAAATCTCATTTCAAAATACATTTTTAAAAAGAAACTTACCCATTTGTTTATTTTAAAAATGAATTTGATAGCCCAGAAAATGCTGAGAGAAGAAAAGATGGCCAGGCATGGAAGTTTGGGAAAGTGTCATGTACAGAAGTTGGTATAAAAAGAGGAGACAGAAAGGGAGAGAAAAAGTCTTTAAAGAGCCCTAGCTAGAGCTAAGAGAGGGCAATGCCACATTGGATAGGGCAAGAGGGTTTCATCAGTGTCCACTCCTGTGGGCGAGTTAAAAGGATGAAGACTAAAAACCACACACTAGATTTGGTGATCTCCAAAGGGAGGAGGGTGAGAGAGGCAGCAATCAGGATTCAAGGCACTGAAGATGAGCAAGTGGTAGGATGTGGGAGCACTTACTGTAGTCCACACTGAAAAATTTGGCAGTGAAGGGAAATATCGGTCATAAATTAGGAGAAGGAGAGATAAGAAAGAGATTGAGGGAAGGGCTAAGGAGAGGAAAGAGTACAAGATGAGTGAAATTTCCAGTCTACTGATTAAGCTAATGGTAGCATCTTTAAAATACATCTTTATTTTTTTGAATAGGCAGTGCTTTCAAATGGTCAAAAATCAAAATGATATGAAAAAGTACACACTGGGAAATCTCACTCCAACTTCTGTCTACATCCAGTCCATACCACCTCCATTCACTTTCTATGTGTAACTTTTCATGTCTTTCCTTTTCTTTGGTTTGTTTATGCGAATATAAGCACACACACACACACACACACACACACACACACACACGCATACATGTAACTATTATTTCCCACTCTCATACACAAAAAGTAACTTTCTATATCCACTGTTCAGTGCCCTACTTTTTTCATTTAACAATATATGCAGAAGACCTTGCTGTTTTCAACTGCACAGTATCCTGTTTGTGAACACACCCAAGTCCCACACTGCTGAGCAACAGAATTGTTTCCAATCTTTGGCTGTTACAGATGTTATGAGGAATAACTTTGTATATGTGTTCTTTCATACATGCATAGATATATGAAGAGGATAGATCCTCAGAAGTGAGAGTTCAGGGTTAAAGGATAATTGCATCTATTAAAAAAAAGTGGGGGGGGGGGATGAAAAGGAGGAGCTAGTTTGTTGGGGAAAGCAAAAGTAATGTTACAGATTTCTTACATAAAAAACTTTATTTACCAATAGAAAAAATAAGATAGAATGAAGTAAGATAATCAATTTAAACTTACAAGTTCATAAATAAGTCTGACATAAGCATTTGATCTCTTCTACCCAAAAACCACCAAGTGACTTAACACTCCATTTCACAAAATCTCATAAAACTCTCTCCATTTCTCTATTTGCTCTTTATCTCCCACCCCTTCCTCTACTATTTCCTCTTAATGCACCTCTTAATACACCACCAGAAAAATCCCCTCCATCCTCCCCTTAGAATGTTCCTCTTTCTCCTTCTCCTTCTCCTTCTTCTTCTTCTAATCAAAACCTGGCTTTCTTCCGAGGATACTGATCTCTCCAGCAGCAACCTCCAGTACAGCCTTTATATCACTTGGTCTGGGGTTAGGGGAGGGGTTCTCTTTGTCCCACTTTTCTGCATCCAGATTCACTGTTCCTTCCATCCACTCTTTAAATATTCCAATTTTAAATCTCACTTCAACGAATTATATAGTCAAGTGGCATATACACCTCTCATTCCCTCATTATTGTTGTCATCTACGAACCACCACTCACTCACTTCCCCTCCTGGCTCAATGTCACACTCCCCAGATCTACTCCTGACTCTTGGTCATTTCCATATATACATCATAGGTGATTCTTCCAACAACTTGTCCTCTCAGTTCCTTGACCTCTTGCACTGATCATGTCTTCCACTCTATCTCAGCCACTCACTCCCCATAGTCACACACTTGACCCTGCCATTACCTATGACTGTGCTCCTTCCAAAATCTTAATTTTGTGCATGACATACTCTGACTATCACCTCCCATTTTTCAAGATCACTTGTCCTATTGTGATTCTTTCCAGGAACCTCCAATCCACTGAACCTACCACCTTCTCACTATACCTCACTCCACTGAGAACTTACCTGTACTCATTACTTAACTAAAATTCCATTGTCAACAATTATAATCTTAGATCTTCATTTCTCTTACCTTTATTACTTTATTGAACTCATTTGTCAAAACCACAATCCTAGTTAAATTCAACTCTCCACCCACTCTACACTTGTACCTCCAAGGCTGAAATTAGGTGCTGAAAACACACAATCATGTTAATTGGTTCATTTTTAAATACATGACCACAAACCTCACTGCTACATTTCTCAACTTCATTTACTCTCCCACTTTGCTAGTTAAGTATTTCACACCCTCCTCTCTTCAAACTTCTAACACCTCCCACCTCCACACTCATACTCAGCTGATGGCTCTGCTTCCTATTTTATTGAAACAAATGAAAGAAATCAAAAAAGAACGTTATACTCCTGCCACCACGTCTTCCCACCCACCAGCATCTGTACTTGTATTGAATTATCTTTCATCCCACCCAGAACTAATCCTTCCCATTTTCCCTTCCTTACCCACTCAAGGACAGCACCCAAGCAATTCTCCCCCTTTCCTGTATCATTACTCTCCCTTCTTACTGGATCACGCATACCCTACCATTATTTCGCCCTCTTACAAAATCCTTCTCTTGATTTTTCTTGGCCCCATCAGCTACCCTCATTCCTCTTCTTGTAGATTACCTCTTAATGTGAGAGGGCACTAGAACTCAGCCCTTCTTTTTATCTTCTTTTTGTACATTCATTCCTTTTGTAAAGATTCATACTTTAAAGCAGCCTATATTCACATTTTCAACTTCCTTTCAACTCAAGCTTCATATATGCTACTACCAACTCCAAGCCTCCATTTAGCTGTCCAATAGACAGCTCAAGTTTAGTAAGACAAAATCTAAATTTCTCCTCTTCCTCTACCAAACCATTTACCCCACCTACAGTAGTCCCCATCTTTGCTGTGACAGCTCCAACCTGTAATTATTTAGGCCAAACACCTTGGAGTCATCCTTGACTCCTCTCTTAATTTCATGCCTCTTCCCCACCCCGTAGCCTATCTATCAGGAAAACCTCATGACTCTACCTTCCACTTCTCGCTGACACCAGTGCTACCAACCTAGTCTGAACTACTGTTTTCTTTTGACTGGACCACTACGTGACAGACTAGTTTCCTCAACTGCACTCTTGCTTCCCTCCTACTCCCAAGGGTAGTCTCGACAGAGCAGCCAGAGTGATTCTTTTAAATATAGCATGCCAATCCTCTGCCCAAAATCATTCCACGGCTTCCCATCTCTCACTCAGAGTAAAAGACCAAGTGCTCACAATGACCTATAAAGCTGTACACAAGACAGCTCTACCCTCCTCTCCAGCTCCTTTTCCCCAGGCTCAATTAGTTGCAGCCACACTGGTCTCTTTAATGTTCTTCAGCTATATTTGGCATCCTCCTACCTTAGGCCTTTGCACTGTTTATTCTCTTTGTTTAAATGTTCTTCCTGCGCTGTTGACTTCTTCACCCCTTGCAAGTTTTGTCCCAAATGTCACCTTTTTGATGAAGCCCACCCTCACCACCGAATAAAATTGTAACTCACCTACCCTTCACACTTTTGATCTTCCTAACTCTGCTGTATAGTTTTCTCCCCATACTCCTGATACACTATACACTTTTAAATTATATTTATTGTTTATGTTCCCCAACTAGAATGCAAGCTTCATGAGGGGAGGGAGTCTATTCTCTGAAATATCCCAAATGTCTAAAACAGAATCTAGCACAAAACATGTACTCAAGTATTTGATATACATATTAGTAAATAAATATGTTCCTAGAAAGACCCCATGGTATCCTTTCATAAAATAATCTGAAAATCACAGGGCAGGGTAAGGGGTTGACAGATCTTAGACAACATCTGGTCCAAGAATTTTTCTGCATTTTTTTTGACAACATAACTATATGATTTTTTTCAAGCAAAATCAAAATATATCCCAGCAATAAAGATACATTGTATCTTTATAGTACAGATAAACACTAAATGAATCCCTAGAGTTTGAAGTCTTTTGTCATTCTACAGGAAAACATTTTTTTTTCCTCAGAGGCCCTCCCTTAGAGCCCTAAATTTTCTTTGAGGACAATTTCATTGGATACATGTGAAGATTAAGGACCTAGAGGTTACACAACTTTCCCAGGGATACACAGCCAGTGACTCACACAGGCACAGACAGCTTTCCCAGTAGTGCACTTGGTTGGGTTTGCTTGCCTGTAGCTGTCTGCACTTCTCCTCCCTACACATTGACTTAAGAAACAAAGAACTCAGGAGACAAAACTCAGGAAGACTGCATTTATGGCGGCTTGATTTTTTCCTTCCTTCTCACTGAGGTTTCTGTTATCCTCTTTCCTTAGGCTGACACAGGCAAGAATTTAGTCACACTCCCCAACACAACTGCCACTGCAATTCTGTGCAGTGATGAGACTATCTGGCTGGAACCTGAGGTTCTCTTTTCAGGGCCTCGCCAAGGTGAGATGATTTAGCGAGGGAACAAACTGTTCCATTCAGAAATTAACTTGAGTTTTCCTAAGCATGTCCTCTATTTTGTAGCATTTGAGTTTCCTCAAATCAATTACCAGAAGTATGGTGGGAAACCTTACACATACGCGTATGGACTTGGCCTGAATCACTTTGTTCCAGACAGGGTAATTAATCCATCTTACCTAATGCTAGAAAAGTAGTTTGTGTCCTCTACTAGCCAAGTAAAGCACATTGACTGATTAATTGATCGATTTCTCTTTCTTGCAAGCAGCTCTGTAAGCTGAATGTTAAAACTAAAGAAACTTGGGTATGGCAAGAGCCTGATTCATACCCATCAGAACCCATCTTTGTTTCTCACCCAGATGCCTTGGAGGAAGATGATGGTAATGAAAGCAATGGATATGTCTGAACACTTTCTTTTTATTGAAATTCTATATGTTAGTGCATTAGGAGAGAAGCCACAGTGATTACTCCCTAATGTTCAGATGTGATCCTTAATACTACTGAATGGGAAGCACTAAAGAATTTAAACTTATTTGAAAATAAGTTTCATCTATGGCCAATATCACTGATTACTCATGGGAAAACGTTAAAGCACCATCTGTGTCATAATGGAACATCATTGTCTACTCTAGATGGAGGGAAGGTGAAGAGAGAACAGCGTGAATTCTGTTTTTGCCTTTTCTGATTTAGATAAATTTCTGAAAAAGGGTAGACTTCTAAGGAGAGAAATTGAGTATTTTAACAGATCAAAGAGAATGAGAACGAGGCTTTGTGCCTCTGCTTTGGGTTTGTTCTTTTATAGTAAGCCAGAGCTACAGCCTGTAACACAGCAACTCAATTACAAAGCATCAATCTTCGTTAACTATTGATTAGCTGAGACAGGAAGGTAGATTATACTCTCTAAGATTAAAATATGGAAAATCACAGATAAATGAATAAAATAAAGAATTATAGAGCCATTTCATGCTGAACAATTTTACAAATAGAGCCAACCCAGACAAAACTGCAAAATGTTTGCTCCCATTTTGTAAGAAGGAAGTAAGCTTCTAGCTAGGTCTTGGAAACTACAGAAATAATACACCTTACTGTTTTCAAAGTCTTTTAATATATATTTTTCATCTGATTGTCACACTTTTTTTGCAGTAAGTTATGTTAAATCTTATGTTACAGATAAGAGCACAGATCCATTCAATTAATAAGATTTTAATGAACAGCTAACTCTGTCCTAGTAATTGTATTATGCTACTGGGATATAACAAGTATCCCAATGACAATCCCAGAGACAAGACAGATATGGTCACTCCCTTCCTAAAGCTGATAGTCTAGGGAACATAAAGAGTTTGAAAGACCTCTTCAGGGTGACCACATTTGTCAATGCAATACCTTCTATATTATTTCAATGACATTTAATCTATGGTCCTGGGATTTTTTTCCTTCTTTTAATTTAACATTGCCTTCTTTACTTTTGATTAACAGGTGTAGTTCTGAGTGTGGTGGTGAGCCCTGGGGCAGGACAAAAGCCCGCTTATCTTCTGATTCTGAATGCCAAGGACTTGAGTGAAGTTGCCAGGGCTGAAGTGGAGATTAACATCCCTGTTACCTTTCATGGGCTGTTCAAAAAATCCTGAGCACATTCCAGCAAATTATATTTCTATTGACAGAACTAAGAGAAACAGTCAGGTCTGCAATCAAATTCTGTTCAATTTTAGCCTGCTGTATTATATGGTTTTAACTTGCAGATGCACACAATTTTTGCAATATTTTACAGAAAGCACAAAGTTGAGCAAGCAATTCCTTTACAAAAAAAAAAAAAAAAAAAAAAAGTACGTATTTAGATAATCATGCTTTCTCTGAGACAGACAGACCATAACTAAAAACTCTATATATTTAGTAATCAAATAGAAAATGAATGTGGATTTATCAAACTTTTTGGTTCCTATTATAAAAGTGTATTTTAGGTACCCATCTGCTCCAAGTATTTTTTAACATTTAAAAGCCAAAGTTCTCTATACCAGATTTGTATGTGGCTTTGCTGAGTCAAAGCAGTATCAGGCAAAAAGGCTTAATTCCTAAATGTCAGACCAAACTTTTTCACAAACCAGGAACTATCATCTAAGGGTAACCCTAGTAATTGTGTATATATACACACACACACACACACACACACACACACGTATGTATGTATGTGTGTATATATAAGTGCTCTGAGATTCTCAAGCTTTATGAAAGGCATTTAATATAGGTAATTACTGATTATTTCTGATTTTACAATGAGAAAGCCTATCTCTAATCGACTGAGGGCTCTAGCCAAAGAACATCGCAAAGACTAAGTTATCTATTAAAAACTTATATAACATCAAAGCAATTACATATAGCAGTGACTATCACTTTTTGAAATACTCACAAATATAATTTCTACTTAAAATAAGAGTATATGATAATGTCAGGGGGTTATATTATGTTGCCTCTTATGTTAATCATATTTAAACACTGTGCAATCACCTGACCTAAGTGAAAGAGAGAAAAAGAGAAAATATTAAATCATTAACATTCAATATTAATACATTTTAAGTACTTTTATTTTTAAAATTATTCTCCTATGTGCTACAGGATGTAAAAAAATGAAGATTGACAAAAAATTATATTGTATACCTTAATCCTGGTATTTTATGCTAAGAAGTATTACATATCATTGTATTTAAGATAATCAGCATTGTGTTTGACTAAGTAAAAATAGCTTGAAGGAACAGACTGACTAGGGTACTTGATGTATCCATTTGATTTCTTTATTTAGATAAAATGCAAACTCATTTTTTAAAGTTATAAATACTCATTGAAACATACTTCTCAAAGAAATCTAAAATTATAGAAAAGTAGAAATTATAAAGTAAAATTATACAGAGCTCATCTAAGCTGAACTACCATTAAGATTGGGTAAATTCTTTTCCATCTTTTTTCCTCCAGTGGATTTTTAATGTAATCATTGTTTCACTGTGGCTCATTCCTAGCTAGAACTAGAAATTTCACAAAAGAAAAGAAAAATGCCAGAGAATAACATACAATATGTGACTGTAGATAAACATCAGTCTGTTAGTTTTTTGTCTCTAGACATGGCATATGAACATAATTCCACAAAGAAGGATATTTATCCATTTCTTTTAAAAATGCAGAAAATAAAGTACTGAGCAATTACAAAGTTTTGCGCTTAATAAAGCCTCCCAATTTGAGACAGTTCCTAAAGTTGCCCCTTCCTACATTTGCCAATCACTCTGTGCCTTCTTCCCATTCATTTTCCATGAAGCAAGTCTTGCAATTTGGGGTGCCCACCTCTCCTCTTTTTGTAGAAGCCCATTATGAGCACTGTGCTCTGTGAAGAACACCACTGTTTTTTAAGATAGGAAACAGATTACGCCAAAGTAACATTCTGCCAATACCATTTCACCAAAATAGGAATTCTCTATACAATCATTGCTAATAGTACGCCAAGAAGGCTTAGGAGCTACCTTTCAAGACCCAAAATGGGACATGGGGTTAAGTGTTTTAATTAGAATAAGGGAGATTTAAGTCAGACAAGAGGGAGTAACTTGGAAATTCAGATTGAAAAAATTAAGGAAACTGCTTTCTAAGAATCAGAGCTACATATTTGGGGGATCTAGAGAACCATGTCCCATCTACAAATAAATCTGTTTTAAGGAAAAAAATTCAATTGGATTAAGACAAATAAACCTGTGGATAAGTAGTTATTTTTAAAATAACAAGCTGCTTAGAGTGCTTTTTCTCCCACTTTGATCACTTTATATTTGTCATAGCCAAGTCAATAAAACTTTTGAAAATATCACCAAAGGCTAATTAAAAACTGATAATTGCCTTATGGCAGACAATTTAGACATAGTTCCTGTGCTGTATTGTAAACCAGAAAATACCAATAGACAGCAAAGGCAACCTACTTTGCAAGAATTCTGTGACAATATTATTCCATCATCCCACAGTCTGGCTGAAATGCAGTGCGTTCTTCTGTAAACCTGATAGGAAGAGTATCAATGATTAGGGATTATAGAGAAAATATACCCTTAAAGAATCCCTAAGGAACATCCCAAAGGAACACCAAATCTGGTAAAATTCAGCCTCGATGGGAAAACTATCTCTGAAAGACAGGAAGAAAGGAAACTCATACTCGGACTGCCTTTTACTTTTAGAGAAAAGGGAAAATTATTCCTAATACTACATCCGTCATGATACTATCTGCACCATTTTAAAAGTGAGGAAAGGGAGGCCAAGTTACTTTTCTAATGAGAAGCAAAACGTAAATTAAAATCTAAATCTAACAGTTCTCCTTAAAAATTTGGTTGGTTTCTGATACCTTTTGAAATACCTCTACTAACTGAAACTTTTGTTTCAAATACAACTATCATACTACTTAGTCATCAAGTCTGGGTGCAAATAAAATCTTTGATGGGTCAGTAGCTCTTACTATTGATTAGTAGGCAAAAATGCTCCTTAAATAATAGTGACCATATATCAAGTTATTATGCCAGGGATTCTACTAACCAGTCTCTATAAAATCCTATGTGTAGATTTGATAATCTTATATTGCAGATAAGAAAAGTGAAGCTCAATAATCTTAAATAACTTGGCCAAGATTCCACACAGATGGGGATCTAATTCAAAATATCATCTGTATCTGTTAGACACACTGAACTACTACCTGGAGGTATTTCACAATTTCAGCATTAGATTACTACACTCTTTTGGACGAAATCCAAGAAGCAGACATAGAGGAAATGTTTCCCAATTCATCCAGAGGCCAGTATTACCTTATAGCAATTTCAGACAAAAACATCACAAGAAAACTACAGACCGATATCACTTTTATTTTATATGAAAAAAAATGATCAATAAAATACTAGCAAACCAAATTCAACAATTCATAAAAAGTACTGTATCCAATGGTATTTATCCTAAAAATTCAAGGTTGGTTTAACATTCAAAAATCAATAAATGTTACGTACCATATTAATAAAGGACAAAACCACAAGATCATCTCAGTAGATGCAGACATAGCATTTGAAAACATTTAATAACTATTCAAAAAAAGGAAAAATATTACAAATAAAAAAGAATTTGTTCATCTAGGCAAAGAACATTTATGAAAAATACACAGTTTACATTATGCTTTATGATGAAATACTGAATTTTCCCCTGCCCCAAGACCAGGAACAAAAGAAGGATGCCTGTTTTCCCCACTACTATTCAGCATTGTACTGGAGCTTTTAGCTGCAGCAATCAGGCAAGGAAAAGAAAATACAAAAGAAAGACTAAAACCATCTCTATTCACAGATAACATAATTTCACATCAAAAACTACTAGAATTCACATCAAAAACTATTAGAACTAATAAACAGCTCCGCTAAGTTGCAGGATACAAGATCAATACACAAAAATTGGTTGTCTTTCTATACACTACCCAAAATAAAATAAACCCATTTACAAAAATATCAAAAAGAATTAAATACTTAGAAATGAACTTAAGAATCGTACACAGAAACTACAAAATACAGTTGAAGCAAATTAAGTAAATGGAAAAACATCCCATGTTCTTGGATTTGAAGGTTTAATATTGTTAAGATGGCAATATAATCCAAATTACCCTACAGATTCAATGCAAGCTATATCAAAACTCCAGCTGCTTTTAATCAGAAATTAACAAACTGATCCTAAAATTCATATGGAAATGTAAAAGACTGAGAATAGCCAGAGCAATCTTGAAAAGAAAGAGCAAAGTGAAGGGCTCATATCCTCCCATTTCAAAACCACAGTAATCAAGACAGTATGGTACTAGCATAAGGATAGACATACAGATCAAAGGAACAAAACAGTTCAGAAAACAACCCTCACATTTGGTCAAACGATTTTCAACAAAGGTACCAAGACAATTCAACGAAGAAAAAATTGTTTTTTCAACAAATGGTGCTATGAAAACTGGATATCCACATATAAAAGAATGAAACTGGACCCTTACTTCACAACATATACAAAAATTAACTCAAAATTGATCATAGAACTAGATGTAAATACTCAAACTTCAAAACCCCTTAGAAGAAATCATAAGGGTAAATTATAACCTTGGATAAGGCAATAGTTTCTTAGATGTGATACCAAAAGCATAAAGAACAACAGAAAAATATAAATTGGACTTCACAGATATTTTTTACATTTGTGCCTCAAGAATACTATCAAGAAAGTAAAAGGACAACCCATAGAATGGGAGAAAATATTTACCAAAATATATCTGATAGGAACTTGTATATGATATATAATAGAATATGTAGTATATATTCTAATAACATTCCTAGAAATATTAGTACTAGAAATATTGGTGAAATTTTATTCACTTGACTTCAAAGCTAGCTTTAACAAAAGCTTAACATTTAAAAATTATATGCATAATTATGCCCATTTCTTACTATACTTTTCATACAATAGAGAATGCATAATACTTAACATCCTTTTGGAATCACATAATCTTGAAATTGAAAGGACTTGAGAAGTCATCCAAACTAGCCTTTATCTGAAGTATAAATCTTCTTTTCCACATTTTAGGTAAGGATTATATAATCTCTTTTTCAATTCCCTGGTGAAAGGAACCCATTATTTCTGAGACAATAGGTACCATTTATTTACAGATCTATTTGTGAGAAAGTCTTTACTAATTAAACCTACTTACATTAACATTATAAACAATAACTCTCTTACCAAGAAGAACAACAGAAAAATTTTGCTTTGTTCCAAGAAAGCAGTGCTTCTGAATATTTTTATGTTAGCCTTAAATAATAGGTATACTCAAAACATATAAACCACAATAACAAAAACAGCCTGGTAACAGAGAATCACTAAGATATTAAAGTTTTGTGGTCTTACAAGTTGAATGGCAGAACCATAATCCCTCAAACTAAAAATGTGTTTAGGGTCATGTGTGAGGCAAGTCAAATGGGGACACTTTTTTTTTTTTTCCTGACTTCAGTGGAAGTTCCCTTACAGCTAACAGACTTAGCATTTAAGAAAAACATTAGTAAATTAAGATTACAGTATAATACCTAGAGTTTACTTAAAGTTATAAGTAAGCCTTTACTCAACATAAATGTTGAAGATAAAGTTTACTGTAAGATAGGTAATGCAAGCACTTTGGAAGGCTCTGTTGCTATCCATAAATCTGTGAGCAAGCCTCTTCACCTCTCTGGTCTCCAGTGCCCTCAGATCAGAAAGACTGGACTATATGACCTTTGTGGTTTCTTCTAACTTTGAAAAGTCTGTATAGGATGGTAGAGCCTAGGGATAATTAGTTCTATACAGACTTAGATAGTAACATCCTCAGTATTTACTGATTATCTACTGTGTGCCAGACTCTGTTCCAAGGACAGTGGTGAAACAAAATAGACAAATATCCCTGACCTTATGGAGCTTACCTTCAAGTGGGTTAGGCTTACCTTCTAGTGGGTTAAGCAGATAATGAGCAGCAAGTAAAAATAAGTATGCTCAATAATGGTTAGTGTTGAGAAGAAAATAATAAAGAAGGAAGAGGTATATGAAATATTGGGAAGGTACCAAAAAACTTTCTTTGTCTTGGAGGGAATCAAAATTTTAGATATGATGGCTAGAAAAGGTCTTAAGGAGGTAAAAATTGTAGTCACGTTGGAGGGAAGAATCTGCAGTGGAGTGAACTAGGGGAGTATGAAGATGAAGGCAGAGAGGACTTGAGGATTAGGAGGAGGTTGGTGAGATCATGTGGACTTTTGGATTGCAAGTAATTGAAGAGTTGTACACAGAAGTGTAAGGTGATCTGGTTTACATTTCAATAACATCTCTTAAGTAGCTCTTCTGAGACTTGACTGAAATAGAGCAGAGCTAAAAATAAGGGGGCTGTTAAGAAGCTACTGCAATACCCCAAGGGAGACAGGATGAAGGTTTAGACTAAAGAAGTGGTAATGGTAATGAAGAAGAAGTGGTGATGAAGGTGATAGAAGTGGAGGAATATTGGATATACTGTGAAGATAGAGCCAACACAACTTTCTGACAGACTAGGCCCAGGGGAGAGAGTGAAGAATCCAAGATAACACCATAATCTTTGCCCTGATCACCTGCAGGGATAGAATTATCATTAATGGAAATATCAGCATGGGAAGCAGGTTTAGTGACAAATACTAAGAACAGTTTTTGACATGGTAAATTTGAAATGTCTATAGAGATCCCATGGTATGTCAAGTAAGCCACTGGTTATAAATTTCTGGAGTTGAGGGAAGTTCAGGACTGAAGATGTATTTGATAGTTATCACTTCGTAAATGATTTAAAGCCATGAAATTAAATGAGATCATCTAGGGAAGGGACAGAGATACGAGAAGAAAGAGTTTCAAAGACTGAGCTCTGGGGCACTCCAACATTTAGAAGTCAGAGAGATGAGAAGAGATTAAGAAAATAGAAAATGAGTAGACAGAAATATGGAGAAAAAAACAAACAATATGGGTGTTTTGGAAGCAAAGTGTTTTAAAACGAGTAATCAATGGTGTCACATGCTGCAATAGGTCAAGTTAAAGGATTGAGAATTGACCTCATCTTCTCATCAAACTTAACAATATGGGAGTCATTAATAGACTTTGTTAAGAGCAGTTTCTGCACTCTTCTGGGAAAAGATACTTTATTGGAATAGCTACAAGAAATAATGAAGAGACAACTGAAAATATAAAGCATATAACATACATTCAATAAGTTTCTCTGCAAAGGGTCAATGAGATAATAGTGGGGGTGGTTGGGACAGACTTATATCCAAAAAAAATTTTTTTAATTAGAGAAATTATAGCACACTTAAATACTAAGAACGATCTGGTAGAGAGGGAAACATGATGATTCAGTAGAAAGAAAGGAACTCTTCTGGGACAATGTCCTTGAATAGACCAGAAAAAAAATGGGGAAAAGAACACATATACATTGGATAAGTTTAGGAAGTTTAGTATCTATACAAAAAACTATTATAATGAATAGTCATGTAGTTTAAGCAGAGTAAGACAGGAAGATGGAAGATCACAGACATAAGGTGAGAGGTCACATAAGATCAAGTCATTTTGGGAGTAGGAGAAAATAGGAGATAGTGGGTGCAAAGTAGAATGTGTGCAATTGAGATTATAGAGAGTTTGCAGTAAAGGATAGGACATTAGAATGAATGACCAAGGAAGGGTGAAGGAGATTAAGCAATTTACAATACCAGAACAAATGTACAATCATCTAAATAAATATTGAATTTCCCCCCAAATTATGGCAAGGGTGATTTGGGGTGGGAAAAGAGTTATCTAACAGATAAAATGTTCAAGGAATAAAGGTTAACAACCTGGGAAGCGCTAAAATGATTACATTAGGAGGGACAATGGATGGCAAAATCTGATAACAGGAGATTCTGGTGGGTGTTTTTTATGGAGGAGAAAGAGAAGATGGCCTGAAAATGCCAGGCTCCGTGGTATGTATGAGGTGCTTGGGAAAGGAAGCATTCACCACTTGAAAAGGCTGCAGAGATGCAGCGTTAAAAGGGTAGAGCCATGTTTTGATTACGGAAAAAGGAGAAGAGAAACCTCACAAATGAGACTGATAATAAAGAGGATTTAACTGATGATTCACATAGAATTCTGGAGTTTTAGTACATGGAGCTAGAAAAGATGAGGACAGAAGAGGCAATGTCTAGAGTAGGACAGAGACCTGGGAGTACATGAACAGTGATAAAGGATATCATGACATTACTTCTGATGCACCAAAAGCACAAAGTTCTTGAGAAGTTATGCACGTTTAGGAGAGAAAGCAAAAACTGTTCAGGGCCTCACACCTGGCCCCTACTGACAGAGATGAGGAGTCCTATAGAAGAGTAGTCTTAGTTAAGGACACTGACACTCTCGAGCTTTGTTGACGATGGCTGCAATGATGGTCTTACCAGACACTTTCTTGACCCCTACCAAAGACAGTCTGACATGGGAGTAATCTTACTTACTTAACTCACTCACTCACTTTCTCTATGTACTCACTTTCTATGCTCAATGCATTTTTCTATGCATTAATCCTAATAATTAGATCCTAATGATTATATGTTCATGATTAAATAAAGTACTACTTCACTACAAATAAACTCGAGACAGTGAGAGGTTAATGAATTTGTCCAACAGCTGGTAAGTACCAAAAAACAAGATTTGCACAAAGGCAGTCTGGCTCCAGAGTCTATGAGTTTAGTCACACTATAAGTTGACATTTCAGATGATGAAAGAAATGATAAAATGTAATGACTTCCCTCAAGTCCACCTATTGACTGACAAAGCCAGAATTATAACAGAGCACAGGACTCTCAGTAGCCCTTGCTTCTTTGACATCACCCATGTCTTCCCTGATAATGATGTTATTAAAACTGTATCTATTTATACCTTTGATTGCAGAGGTAGTTCTGAGTGCAGGACCATAGCCTGCTACCAGAAGAGAAGTTGAAATTAGCATTTCTATCATCTTTCTTGGACTGCTCATGGAATCAAGACACTATTTAGAATTGCTTCTGTACTGTTGAGTGCTCGGGAAAACAATAAAACTCATCTTGTGGAAGCCAGTATTCAAAATATCTCACATCGACACCATAGCATAGTTTTTGCTGCCAAAACAACCACCAATGACCAGAGTTAACTTGGGTACAACTGCATGGGCAACTGTGGCCATCATAAAAGCCTGGGCTCTCAGCCTCTGGAAAGATCTTCTGCCTGCAAGGAGGATAGATTTTAAAAATGAATTACTCTATAAGGCCTATTCTAAGAAATCTTTGTGGGTATCACTGGGTCAAAGGCAAAGGAAGTGGAGACAAGTAAAACAAAACAAAACTTAAAATCATCATTAATAACAAAATAACAAAAATAAATCATCATTAATAACAAAAACAAAAATAAAGAATGCACTAAATAAGGCTATGGGTTAGAGAAGACAATTTTTAAAAATCTCTATATAGGCACCTGGATGGCTCAGTTGGTTAAGTATCTGACTTTGGCTCAGGTCATGGTCTCATGGTTGGTGAGATTGACCCCCATGTCGGGTTCTGTGCTGACAGCTCAGAGCCTGGAGCCTGCTTCAGATTCTGTGTCTCCCTCTCTCTCTGCCCCTCTCCCTTGCCCCTCCCTCAGTTGCCCTCTCTCTCTCTCTCAAAAATAAACATTAAAAAAAATCTCTGTATAATAGAGTATCATAGAAAGGAGGTCACTTAGGAGCCATCCCTAGAATGTGTAATGTATAATTAACTTTAATCCAGTGACATAAATAACTATACCAATAATAAAACTGTTCTTCCTATGTGCCATGCTAAGGGATTTGCATAATTTTGCATGTTCCATCCTCCTAACAAGCTAGAAAGGTTGGCATTATTATTTTTATTTTCCAGCAGAAGAAACTGAAACTCAGAAAGGCTAAATAATTTCCCATTTACAAGGCTAGGGTTTGAATCTGAATCTATCCAGTTCCAAATCTTGTGATCTTAACTTTCCTGAAGCATGAAGAACATTCTTCAGAGAGAAAAAAATAAAAAATTGAATATAACCGTGTCACGATATATTTTTTGCTATTTTTACTATTAGTTAGGGACATATCTAATTCTTTCAGAGACTAAGTACCAAGATGACTTAGACACGATTTTATTGATGGAGCTAATAAAAAAAAAGACCGAAATATAAATATTACCTCTGCTTTTGATAACTCCCTCTCAAAGAAATTAAACTGAGCTTCACACGGGCATGGAAATGTCTCCTCTGGTCATTGTTTATTTCCCATTCTAGCCACAAAGCTAGGTACACTGAAACCACTCAGTAAATATTTGTTGAAGGAAAGTATGCTAAAAGACTCTATGGGTGCCAAGTCAAAAAGTATCAGAAACACTTATTTTGCTGAAGTTTTAAATAGAAAATACAGAAAGCCTATTAACTAACCAGACCTAAGCCTTTTCCGACAGCAGCTTAAAAGTCCAAGGTGACATCCCTGTGAAAGACTTGCTACATGATGCTGTGGGGTGTGTTTGGGAAAAACAGAATCAGGATATTTCTGTGACTACACAAATTGACAAAGTTGCTCCCTGTACGAGATGCCACCATTATTTGCTACAATTCCAATCAGATGTCTGGTAAAAGAAAAACACAAAATCACCCCTTAGTCTTAAATAATTTCTACCTCTGTTCTTACCACTGCCAACAGCTTTGAAAGTGCATGCCGAGTCTTCCCTCATGAACAAGGCTGTGTAAATGTGCATTCCTTTTCAGGTAAACCATAGCAAAGCAACAGGAGAACAACAACAACAGCAACAACAACAACAACAAACTTCCTACCTACTTCATTTTAAGTAAGATATATAAATATATTTTCAGGCTCCAAAACAAGCATAAGGCTATCGAAAGCAATTGGGATGGGGCATCAGGGAAAAAGTGAAAGAAGCAGCAGAATAGAAAGAGGTCTTCGTATTCAAAATATTACCATGGCTTGCATGGCAAGCACAAAGCTTGCAAAAATGAGGGTAAAAACTAAGGTAAGAAGGGCTGGCAACCTTAGGCCTCCAAGATTTATTTGATAAAAATCAGCTAAAAAGGTAGGGCTACACACAGTCAAGCCACAGTTGTGGAAGCTATCTGTCTCTGAAGAAGCAGCAAAGAAGAGCAGCATTAGGGCACGAAGCTGGCATGCTGCTTTGGCCCCTCTGCCGACCCTCCTCAAATACACAAAAATAAATCCCCCAAAAATTGCTGACCCAGGAAATTCCAGCTCAGTAATTAATCCAACTCAACTAGGACTGCCATAACAAAGTACCACAAACTGGGTAGCTCAAAATAATAGAAATTTATTATCTCACTGTTCTGGAAACCAGAAGTCTGAAATCAAGATATCTATCACCAGGGCCAGCCTCCCTCTGACCTATAAAGGGAATCCTTCCTTGCATCTTCCTAGCTTCTGGTGGCCCCAGGCATTTCTTGGCTTCTGACACCATGACCCGTATCCTCAGTCTTCAGATGGCATTCTCCCTGTATATCTTTACATAAGCTTCCCTCTGTGTGTGTCTGTTTCTGTGTCCAAATTTCCCCTTTTATAAGGATACCAGTCACATTGAATTAGAACCCACTCTAATAACCTTATTTTAACCTAATCACCTTGTAAAGACCCTATTTCCAAATAAGATCACATTCAGAGGTATTGGGGTTAGGATTTCAAAACATCGGGTGAGGGGATACAATTCAATCCATAACAATGAATACTAAGAGGAGACTAGCACGACATCAATGAAAGAAAAAAAAAGGTGAAAAGTGCAACAAAACTGCCAAGAAATGAAAAACTCACCACAAAAGGTACCATGGAGTAAAACACAAGTAATAAGAAACATGTGAGATTTTTATGAAGAGCACTTTATAACGCTGCTAAAAGATGAGAAAAATTCAAAGGAAAGCTAGAGGGCGCAATAAAGATAGAAAAAAATAATAATAATGAATTTCTGTATGCCTCTGAATCTCTGCCAAAGTAACAGACCCTCTAAGTGGTGGAGGTAAATGGCTGCCTAAGGTAATGACAACAATTCTCAGCTTCCCTTCTAGCTTTGTTAACTTCTGAACAATGGGACATGAGCAGAATATGAGATAAGGTGAGATCTTGCCCTTAATATCAAGAAAATAATATCTTCCCCTACCACTTTCTTCTTTGATACTAACTCCAATGAGGGCATGGTACAGAGACACTTTTGACCTTGCAGATTAGGCCAAAGGCTAGGCCTAGAGGAGGAACAAGATGGAAAGAGACTGAGTATAACGTTGAAACTCAGCTGCCCCAGCCTCAGGAGTCAGGCCAGCACCTGCAAACCCACCCTCTAAACTGGCACTGGTTGTCCCAGGCTCTAGGCAGGCCTGCCCCAGTGCCAGATCATTGCCTGAAGTCCCTCTAGGAACCCCAGGGTTATTTTTATATTCACAATGAATTATTTATACTTTCATGTAAGTATATGCTTATATGTACATACATATTCATGTGCTGTATAATGGGTGTATACATATATAAAAATATATATGTTTTTTTCATAAAAAGGATCTTGAATACTAATAAAAAATATTTTTAGACAGGTCAATAGTGGAATGGAGATTCAGTAGAGTTAAATCAGGGATGGTGCAGGAAATTTCATAGCTCCATCTTATTCTCAAAGTGACTTCATTTAAATTAATTTGAATTAACACATCCAATATTGAAAATTGCCAAAGTATTAATCAATCACTACATTATTCTACCTTTTCTTTTTGGTGCTTATCAAATGTTAAATTGATATTTTCAAAGATATAAACAACAAATGTAAATTGGCCCATCTGACAAACAAGATCAAGTATTATTTTCAATATTTTCAATATCAAGATCAGTATTATTTTCAATATTCAATATCAAGTATATTTTCAAATAAAAGTAATTACTTTAAAATATAAACTCAAGATTCTTTTAAGTGTATGACCACTTTGATTCTAAGAAGACTAAGTACTATTTTGGAAAAATAAAGCCATTTTCTCCATTTTTGCTTGGCTAAGCCAAAATCATTTATAAACTACCATAAGGATTTAATTTTAAAAGAATGTTACAGTTACAATAATGAGCCCTTTTTCCTACTTACCAAAAACTAAGCTTCAGATCTAAAAGAAATCATGATAGGAAGCAGAAAGATTGAAATTTATGGGCCGGAGAACATTGTCATGAACAACTAATTTTTTATTCAGGTTACGTTCAAGAAAGTAAGAGAACAATGTACAAGTGGATACTCTTTTCACTTGAACTTCTGGTTCAAAACCCTTGTCCATATTTACTTTGCAACAAATTAAAATATTTTAACTTCACACTAGTCTTGATCCCCTTCCAAGTGGTCTTTTGTTCTCATAACACAATGAAATGTTAGGTCTAGCTATGTCATTCCACAATTAAAACTCTTCATGGTTTCTCACTGCATTGAGGATCAAGTACAAGAATTTCAAATATTCAGAATCTCACTCACAGCCTACCTCCATACTTCATTTCCAAAATTTAACTTCAGTGACATTATAATTCTTATAGTTTCCCTTATTGATCATGTCTTCTCTTGCCTCTTTGCTTTTGCTCATGCTGCCCCCCCTGCCTGGGAAGCTAAATTTCCCTATGCATTTCCCTCATTACTTCTACTCATCCTTTAAAATTTAGCAAAAACATCAACTTCTCCAATAAGTCATTTGTGACTTACTCAACAAGGCATCCGCACACACACACACACACACACACACACACACAACACAACCTCTTATTAGATGAGTCTTTTCTTTGTCCCCACATGTACCATACACCTTTCTGCTAAAGCACTTACCTACTGTTTTATGATTGTTTCTCTGTCTTCTCCACTAGATTTTAAACTTTTTGAGAATAGGATCTGTGTTTTGTTTATCTTTGTGTGTCTGCAGCTAGCACAGTGCACGGTCCTTAATAAGGACTTAAATATTCATTGAATGAGTGAATAAATTAACAAGTGAATGAGGACCAAATTGCTACTTGTATCTATGAAGAAAAATCTCCATAAAATTTCAAATATAAGTTTCTTGACCTTAAATATCCACTTGACTATTTCCAAGGGCCTACTGTGTAAGCCACTTACAAGGCCTATCCACTTCCTTCTCTAAACATAGACTCAGTCTCTATCTGCTATTCTCTTGTCATGAGAGTTGCTAATAGTAAATATTTCTGTATATTTTCAATGCTTAAAGGAACCCTTGGTTCCTAAGCAAGTGGTGTTAGAATACTAGCAATAGCATCTAAGAAAATAAAAGGTTAAGGTTTAAACATCCTAAGAAGCAAATTGACTATCAGTATGATATTAGCCCTTTCTCATCGTGGTTACAGCTATAGCCTTCATGGTAGAACCATTCCAGAACTGTTACATTTTTCACTAGAACCAGTCAATGTTTAACCTCCCATGAAATATGAGCCCCAAATACTTTAGAGCAGGTAGTCCCCATGGGGGTGAAACAACCCCAGCGGGATTATGGAAATATGTGAGGCACAACTGGGTCATCATGAAGATGGAAAAGGGGACACACTGATGACATTTAAGCCAATCCAGTTTTCTAGCAATTTAAGGGACAATTTCATCAAAGAAGAATAACTCTGTACTCCTCACAATCAAAATCTTGACACTTAGGTGAGTTAAAAACTCATTAATGACGTTAGAGACCAGAACATAACTCAATCTTATAAGAAGTCTAGTATATTTGTTCTTGATTTTAATATACACAGAAATTTCCAGGAATATATGACCATCTGAGGGAAGATTATCCTTTATTAGTTTGAAATTTTGACTGTCAATAATTTCATATGATTATGTCACTGGTGACAAAAGAGCTTTGAGTGTAGCTAGTGTTTGAGGAGCTGAATTTTTAATTGGCATTTTTATAAGAAAGAAACCCAGTCTCAGTATCCTCTTAAGGATATCAACAAGCACAAATGGAGTTCATGACAGGGAAAAGTAGTAGATATGTTTAGTTGGACACATTCAGAGGGCCTTGGGTTAGGATTTGGGGTTTGATCTGATAGGATGTGGAAACTCATTGTTGATTCTTCAACAAATGAAGAAGGTACAGAAGAAACTGCAATGGAATCATCTTAATGTCTACATCTGCAAAACCTACCAATGATTTCATCTTCCCATGAGGTTAATTAGGCAGCAGACTGTAAAGGAGTAAGGGTCAGGAGCCCTGGGTACTAGCCCTATTTTGCTTCTTATAAGCTATGTAATCTGAAATGAGTCACACAAAATGCTCTGATATGAAGTTTGTCCACAAAGTTGGAAGAATTATATCTGCCCTATCAGCCCTCAAAGACTGTTGTAAGACATATAAGATAACACATATAAACATCTTTGGTAAATTGAGGAGAAGGATGTAAACGTAAGGCACTAACTCAAATAATACAACTTAAATTTGAGAGTAATAAATGTCTCAATTAGCAGTAAACTTTCAATACCAAAAACTCAATTAAAAAAAAAACTACCGCGGGGCGCCTGGGTGGCGCAGTCGGTTAAGCGTCCGACTTCGGCCAGGTCACGATCTCGCGGTCCGTGAGTTCGAGCCCCGCGTTGGGCTCTGGGCTGATGGCTCGGAGCCTGGAGCCTGTTTCCGATTCTGTGTCTCCCTCTCTCTCTGCCCCTCCCCCGTTCATGCTCTCTCTCTGTCCCAAAAATAAATAAAAAACGTTGAAAAAAAAATTTTTTTAAATAAATAAATAAATAAATAAATAATAAATAAATAATAAATAAAATAAAAAAATTTATAAAAGGGATAATTATTCACTATCACTAAGCTTTAACTTTTGGTGCCACATTTTAAAACTAATCTAAATGCTTGGAATAAATGCACCATAATTTTTAGTGAAAATGATTACTCACTTGTCCAAGCAATCATCTAGAAATAAGTTTACTCTTTTTCCCTTACCAATTTAAGATCTAGATAAGACTCAAAATTTTGACATACCAGTCCATTTAGCTCTTTGGGGCTATATAAACAATCATCACATTCCACAGGATCTTCAGGTAGATATCCATAATTTAATGTAAGAAAAATATTTTAAACTAGTTGTAGGCTTCCTCTTCAATAGGTGCAAAATAGTCAATACCACCACTAACTCTAAATGCAACAAAATTAAGGTGAACAGGAAAAACTACAATTCAAGACATCAAATTATAGATAAAAATTTAAGCCTGTAGATTAGAAAATAATTACATTCTCATATACACAGTACATATTGTGTACATATTTTACATCAAAAAAAAAATCCTACCTGATCTTGGCATCAGAAAGAATTGTGTTTCTCTTGGGGTGCCTGGGTGGCTCATTTGGTTAAGCATCCAACTTTGGCTCAGGTCATTATCTCACGATTTGTGGGTTGGGCCCTGCAGTGGGTTCTGTGCTGACAGCTCAGAGCCTGGAGCCTGCTTTGGATTCTGTGTCTTCCTCTCTCTCTGCCCCTCCCTACTCATGCTCTTTCTTTCCCTCAAAAATAAATTTAATAAATAAACAAACAAACAAATAAATAAATAAAACATTTAAAAATAAATGAAAGAATTGTGTTTCTCTTGAACAGCTGGACTTTTTTTAATATTTATTAATTTTTGAGAGACAGAAAGAGACAGAGAATGAGTGGGGGAGGGGCAGATAGAGAGGGAGACACAGAATCTGAAGCAGGCTCCAGTCTCTGAGCTGTCAGTACAGAGCCCATCCCAGGGCTCAAACTGTAAGATCGTGATCTGAGTTGAATGAAGTTAGACGCTTAACCCACTGAGCCACCCAGGCGCCCCACAACTGGACTGTTTTTAACTTATGTGACTTGTAAAATTAATTTGAATTCCTTTTGCTGCTCGTTGTTAGAAAGGTTAGAATCAGGTTTGTGTCTCAGTTATTGGAAATATTTAAGATGTTGTGGTAAACGTCTATTATGGACTCTTTGCTCATTCTATTTTATGTTCCTACCCTACCTCTCTGCCATCTTCTTTTTATTTCTTTTAATTTTAATTATTCCTTATTTAAAATAATTTAATAAACTGCCTTAAAATACTTTTTAAAAACAACCTATTTCTTTCTTTCCAATCTTTATATTTTTTCTTGCCTATTTTTTTTAATATTTTAATGTTTATTCATTTTTGAGAGACAGAATGTGAATGGGGGAGGGGCAAAGAGAGAAGGAGACAGAATCCGTAGCAAGCTCTAGGCTCTGAGCTGTCAGCACAGAGCCTGACATAGAGCTTGAACCCACAAACTGAGAGATCATGACCTGAGCCGAAGTTGGATGCTTAACCAACTAAGCCACCCAGGTGCCCCTTTTCTTGCTTTATTATGCTGGATAGAATCACCAGTATAAGGCTAAAGTAATATGAAACATTCTTATTTACAGCCTCAGAGTGGTGGCTTTCAACAGGATTTTCTTTTGTTTGTTTGTTTTGGTAAATACTCTTTATCAGCTTAAGGATGTTCCCTTCTATTTCAGGTTTCCTGAGAGTTTTTATTATAAATGGATATTGACTGTTATCAAATGATTTTTCTGTGTCTATCAACCTATGATGTATCTTCTATATTATGTTGATGTGATGAATTCCATTGATTGTACAAATTTGCATTATTGGAAATAAACTCATTATTGGAAATATTTCAAATATTGCATTATTGGCTGGTTTTACTATTCTTTTTATAAATTCCTGGATTTGGTGTCACAATATTTTATTTAGGATTTTTATATCTAGATCAATAAAAAAGATTGACTTAAGGAGTTTTTGTTTGTTTGTTTGTTTATTTGTTTGTTTATCAAGCTCTTGTCAGATTTTGTTATTAAAGTTATACAAATCTTACCTAAAAAAAGTTGGGAAGTGTTCTTTTTTCCTCCATATTCTAGAAAAGCTTGTGTGACATGCATTATTTCTTCCTTTACATATTTTGAAAAACTCATTGGTGATGCTATTTGAACTTGAAGTTTCCTCTACAGAAAGGTTAAAAATTTCTTTGCCATTTATAGAATTCCTTGATTTTGTATTTCTTCCATTACTTTTGGTAAGTTTTATTTTCCTAGAAATTTGTCTATTGTATTAAAATTTTCAAATTTACTGATATGAATTTATTCATAATGCATCTCTGTGATCTTTTTAATATCCCCTTTTTCATGCTTTCTCATTTTTTATAGCATCTCACCTTTTGTCTTGACAACTAATACCTGATATTTACCAATATTATTATTTTTTCAAAGAGACTATATTTTTACTCTATTGATTTTTTAATTATATACTCGTTTTCCATTTCAGTATTTTCTGCTTTTATTATTTATTTTCTTTCTCTGGCTTATTGTGATTTCAGTTTGTTGGCATTTTTCTAACATCTTGTAACGACTGCTTAGACCATTGGTCTGGATTTTGTTTGAGATGCTCAGGGTCACATCCCTAAGCCAGGGTGATCAACCAAGTTATGGCCATTGCACAATGCCTGGGTGGCTCAGCTGGTTGAGTGTCTGACTCTTGATTTTGGCTGAAGTCATGATCTCACAGCTTCTGGGATCCTGCCCCGCCCAGGGCTTTGAACTGACAGCACAGAGCCTGCTTGGGATTCTCTTTCTCCCTCTTTCTCTGCCCCTCTCCTGCTTACATGCCCCCCTCTTTCAAAATAAATAAATGAACATTTAAAAACCCTGATCCTTCTTCATAATGCTAAGATTACAATTGCTCAGTGTCCACAAGAATAGTCTGCAATTTACCCTGGGTTTTGAATACCACCTTTTGAGAGTAACTAAGCTGTTTTTCATCTCCTTTCCTACCAGAAATGCAGAATGGCTCCTCCCAGTTCTTCCAAAGAGTTATCTTCTTTTGTAGCAGCTATTACTAAAGCTGGCCCTGATAGGAACAATTTTGTTTACAATTCTACATTCCTCAGTCAGTCTAGAAATGAAAGCAGCTCCTGCTACACAAAAACCATATACAACTGCTAAAGTGAATGAGAGAAACAAACAAAATATATTGTTTGTCTGGTCTTAAGATTATATTGTCATATTTACCTTCTAGGTCAAGGTCCGAAGATTCATCTTATGAAACAGTAATATAAAACTTCTAAAAACATGATAATTCCCAATGCTGGCAAGAATGTAATGAAACTGGTCCTCTCCTATATTTCTGGAAGAATTATAAATAGGCATACCCTTCATTAAAATAAGTTGACAGCAGGTATCAACTTTTCAAAGGCTATTCTTGTGAAGACTGAGCAATTATAATCTGAGCATTTTGAAGAAGGATCAGTTTTTTTTATTTCAATATTCATTTATTTTGAGAGAGAGAGAGAGCGAAAGCAAGTGAGCAGGCACGTGAGCAGGAGAGGGACAGAGAAAGAAGAGGAAGGAGAATCCCAAGCAGGTTCTGTATTTCCTTCTGGGAATAATTTGCAAAAGTGTATCAAGAGAAATAAGAAAATTAATAACCCTTTTATTCAGTAATTCCACTGTTAAGTAATCTAGTCTTTAAAAAAATTGCCATATGAAGGGCACCTGGGTGGTTCAGTTAGTTAAGCGTAGGACTTCAGCTCAGGTCATGATCTCATGGTTCATGGGTTCGAGCCCCACATTGGACTCTGTACTGACAGCCCAGAGCTCGGAGCCTGCTTCATACTCTGTGTCTCCCTCTCTCTCTCTCTTTCTGCTCCTCCCCTGCCCGCACTCTGTCTCTCAAAAATAAATAAACATTAAAAAAAATTACCAAATAAGTTTATTATAGTAGAATATTAGTGATAACCTAAATTTTCAATAAAAGAAATGATTGAGAAAATTATAATACATTTATAAAAATTTAATGTTATGCAGCCATTGATAATGACTATGAAGATAACCTAGCAACTTAGGAAAATGCAGATGATACTGATGTAAAGTATAGCATACAATTTACAAAGACCACATGCATATTCTGATTATAAATATGTACACATAAGTATATGAAGAGAAGACCAGAAAGAAATGTGTCAGAATAATAGTGATGTTTTGTCAGTATTATGTGTCATTGTTTTCCCTTTATTTGAATTTTGATTTTGTTTTCAAAGTTACTGTGATACTTCTTTAAGAAAAATACGTACATTTTCAAAGGAAAGAAAAAAATTCAGACATTTAAATTTATTTTTAGGTAACAGTTCTATAAATGGAATGCAATACATTAGATTATTAAAAATATCATTTTCTAAATCCTACATAAAAAACTTTTAATCTGGAAGTTTCCTATGGGATTTTTATTGAAGATTATGATGTTATGTTGTATATCATTCTACCACTATACTTCTCATCTGGAAAAATGTCTGCCTGAGAAGAGAATCAGACATAAACTAATAAGTTCCACAGAAGACTTCACTAAAGACTTATAAAATAAAAATCAATTTCTATTAAAAAATTTACAATTTGAATGCACCTGGGTGGCTCAGTAAGTTGAGCATCAATTCTTGATATCAGTTCAGAGTCATGGGATCAAGCCCCACATCAGGTTCCTCACTGAGTATGGAGCCTGCTAGGGATTCTCTCTCTCTGTCTCTCTCTCTCTCTCTCTCTCCCTCCCTCCCTCCCTCCCTCCCTCCACCCTTCTCCCCCACTTGTGCTCTCTCTCTTTCTCTAACATAAAAAAATTTAAAATATCACAAGTTGAAACACATACTATTAATCATGTCTTATACATCTTCAAACTTTTGACTCAGCACTCTAAAACTATAAGCTATAAAATTATATTCTAAATTTTAAAATATTAAAATACTTTTAACATATTACTAAAATAGAGATTTTAAAAATGGGATCAGTCATAAATTTAAAGAAAAGTGATTAGTAACTTACATTTTTCCTTTGTTTAAAATAATCTCAAAATTAAATGTACTCAAATACATTCTTTTGGAAGAGAGAGAGAGTGCACAGCAGGGGAAAGGGATAGAGGGAGATAAAGAGAATCCCAACCAGGCTCCACACTCAGCATGGATCCCTATGCAAGGCTTGATCCCAAGACCCTGGGATCATGACGAACCAAAATCAAGAGTCCGAGTGATGCTTAACTGACTGAGCCACCCAGGTGCCCCTGTATTTATATACATTTTAAAGCAACTGTAATGAGCGGCACCTGGGTGGCTCAGCTGGTAGACCGACTTCAACTCAGGTCATGATTTCACAGCTCATGAGTTCGAGACCCTGCATCAGGCTCTGTGCTGACAGCTCACAGCCTGGAGCCTGCTTCGGATTCTGTGTCTCCCTCTCTCTCTGTTCCTCCCCTGCTCATACTCTGTCTCTCCCTCTCTCAAAAATAATTAAACATTAAAGTAACTGTAATGAAAACTCCTAGTAAATCAACAATATGTGGAAACATCTTTAACTTAATAAAAGTCATCTATTACAAACTAGCAGGATACATTAACTGTAGAAGCATTCTAATAAAATCTAAGTCAGGAATACTATTACCATTAGTAGTTACTATTGCCTGACTGTGCTAGGAAATACAATAAAGAATGTTGAAAGAGGGGTGCCTGAGTGGCTCAACTGGTTAAACGTCCAACTCTTGATCTTGGCTAGGTCATGATCGTGAGATCGAGCCCCCCATCACACTCTGCAGGAAGGAGAGTACTTGTCCTATCAGATATCAAAACATACAACAAATCCATAGTAATTAAAACTGTGTAGTATTCAATGATTGATAAACAAATGAATAGGGGAGCTAAATAGTTGGTCCAGAGATAGATCCATGCATGTATGATAGGTTAATATAAAAGTGGTATTTCAAATCAGTGGGAAAAGTTCTTATCTCTTGAGAAAAAAATGATGTCAGATTTCTATCTCCCATAAAACACAAAAATGGAATAGGGGCTTTCTTACATATGACAAACTCTAGAAGTCAATGACCAGAAAAAGGACAAAGATTTGAGTGTGTAAAAAGCAACACTTCCATAGAAGAAAAACACTACAAACGAGTTAAAATCCACATAGTATGATAGAAAATATTTGTAGAATATAACAAACCAGCAGTTAATATCCCAAATATATAAAAAGCCCCTATGAATCAATGAATAACAACCAAAATTAACTAATAGATAAACTGGCAAAAATATAACATATACTTCATAGGATTAAAAAAGTAAAGATGTCTAATAAAAATATGGAAATGATTTTTAATAATGGTAATAATACAAAAATCATAATTAATATACCAGTAGGGGTTGTTCTTCACTTGGAAGTTTAGAAAAAAAAAGAACTAAAAATGTTGAGTGTTGGTGAAGATGGGAAGAAGTTGGCACTCTTCTTTACTAACGATGGGGTGTGTATTTGTACAATATTTTGGTGGACAGTCACAAACTATCTAGTAAAATTTGGTTTTTTTCTTTTACTTTATTTTTCATGGAGATATAACATATATGCTCTCAAGCATATAAAGTGCACTAATATTACTTATGCAATTCACTGATTTTTTACACATGTATAATATCACATAATTACCACCAGCATTAAGATATGGTAATTCCTGTCATCACAGATTAGTTTCACCTATTCTTGAATTTCATGTAAAAGAAATCATATAGTTAGTATTCATTTGTGTCTGATTTCTTTCAAATACATGTCTGAAAAATTCATCCATATAGCTGAGTGTATCAGTAGTTCAAATTCTTTGTCAATTTCCAGGTGATAAACATTTAGATTATTTCTAATTCAAGGTTGATAGGAATAAAGCTATTGTGAATGTTCTTGCATATGTCTTTTGGTGGGCATATATCCTCATTGCTGCATGATTGCTGTGTCATAGAGGTGGAAGATCTTTAGCTTTAATGGATATTCCCAAACCATTTTCCAAAGTGTTGTATTAATTTATATTCTCACAAACAAGATATGAGAGTTCCACTTGCACCATATGCTTCCCAACATTTGTTATTGCCAGTCTTTTAATTTCAGCCATTCTCATGAGGATGTGATGGTATCTCCTTGTGGCTTTAATTTGCATTTCCCAGGTAGGTAATGATGTTAAGCACCATTTCATATGCATAATTGGTCATTTGCATACCCATTTTTTGTGAAGCACTTCTTTCTAATAAAATGTGAAATGCACATACATGAATGAACCCAGTCCTTCCACTTCCAGAAGTCTATTCTCCAAAAATATTCACCCTATTTCTGCAAGAAATTTGTATATTGAAGCATTGCTTATCATACCAAAACACTGGAAATAATGACACATTTTGTTTAGGGAAACAGAAGAAACTGGGTAGCTATCTCTAACTAAAACTAAAGCTATTTCTGAATCAGAAATGGTTTCAAGACAAGAATATTTTGTTAGTTGAATCTTTAATATATCCGAGGGCACTGGGGTGGCTCAGTCCATTAAGCGTCTAACTTCAGCTCAGGTCATGATCTCGTGGGTCCATGGGTTTGAGCTTCATGTCTGGCTCTGTGCTGACAGCTCAGAGCCTGGAGCCTGCTTCAAATTCTGTCTCCCTCTCTCTCTCCCTCTCTCTCTTCCCTTCCCCTGTTCGCACTCTGTCTCTCTCAAAAATAAACATTAAAAATTATTTTAATATATCCACATGCTTTTTGCTTCTATTTTAAGGAGAAAAGCCATACTAATAATAAGCAGGAAAATCTACTACACATGCTCAAACTTTTTATTCTAATCCTGGGTCTTCCTTCTGAGAATAGTCCAGCGCCTGACCTGGGTGGCTCCTCTCTTTGCCCTCACAGCACTCTCTGCTCCCCATGATCATTACTCTTACATTAATTGCTCTCCCCTACCCATACTATACACCTCTTTTAGGTAGGGATAAAAGCTGATTCATTTTGATATCATATCCTCCAGCACCTAGCACAATGCCATGATGGACACTAAATACATATCTGTTGAATAGAACTAAATCTGAGAATAACAAAAATAGCAAAAGCCTGGACAAATAGCCAATCTCAAAATTACTGGTTTGTAGACTGCTATTGATTGAAATTATAGGTCATTTTGCAATGAACTTGTCACATAGTCAACTAGCTTCCATGATTTTTAATATATAATTTTTAATCTTCCTTGCCTTGCTGTTTAGTACAGGAATGAGGATGTGACCCATATCTGAGACAACCAGGTATAGAATATCTCCATGGCTGGGATGCCTGGGTGGCTCAGTCAGTAAAGCATCTGACTCTTGATCTCAGGGTTGTGAGTTCCAGCCTTACATTGGGTGTGGAGTCCACTGAAAGTAATAATAATAATAATAATAATAATAATAATAATAATAATAGTATTACTAATACTACTACTAATAATAATAATATCTCTGTGGTCATAGTGCTATGACATAAGATGACCTTGTTAGAGCAAAGCTCGAGACTCTTGTGGAAGAGACTTGCTCTCGCTCTGATGTGAACAAAAAGGCATGTAGCCCTGGTTACAGGAAATGGTCATCTAGCAACCATCCAGGCAAACAGCCTGAGAACAAAGACTAAAACCAAAATAGAAGAGAAATATAACCAGGTCCTTGATCAAATGCTTGTTGTCTACATTACCAGTGGAATTTTTCATTTTGTGAGCCAATACATTTCCTTTCTCACTTAAGCCACTTTGGGTTATATTTTCTGGGTTTTTTTGCAAATGAAATTATCTTAACTAATACAAACTCTAAGGAGTTTACTTTAGGGGTGCCTGGGTGGCTCTGTCAGTTAGGCATCTAACTTCAACTTAGGTCATGATCTCACAGCTCATGGGTTCGAGCCCCATGCCAGGCTCTCCACTCTCAGCGCAGAGCTCTCTTGGGATCCTCTGTCTCTCTCTCTCTCTCTCTCTCTCTCTCTCTCTCTCTCTCTCTCTCTGTCTCTCTGTCTCTCTCTCTCTCTCTCTGTCCCTCCCCGACTCTCTTGCTCTCTCAAAAATACATAAAATTTTTTTTAAAAAGTTTACTTCAAAATCAAAATATCTGGCCATGGACTCTCTTCAGAGATATTTCAAAGGCTATCTCAGCTCCAAATCCATTATAAAGCATTCTCAGACAACTCCAGGAGACACTTTTATCACCATCCTGTAACTCCAGAGTACCTCTTGTTTATACCTCTCATTTATAGATGTTACTCTTTTGTAACACCTATTATATTGTTATATTGTATTATCAGTCTTCTCTTATTTTTTTAAAAATTTTTTAATGTTTATTTATTTTTGAGAGAGAGAGACAGAGACAGAGAGACAGCACAAGTGGGAAGGGACAGAGAGAAAGGAAGACACAGAATGTGAAGCAGGCTCCAGGCTCTGAGCTGTCAGCACAGAGCCCAGCGCAGGGCTCGAATTCGTGAACTGTGAGATCATGACCTGAGCTGAAGTCAGACTGACGCTTAACTGACTGAGCCACCCAGCCTCCCCCTCTTATTATTTTTCTATATTGCATTCTTAATAATTGAGCTCATTGACTATCCTTGTGTTTTCTGCAATATTTTGCAGGCAGTATATTGTTGATTAAATTCAATTAAAAGTTAAATAATTCTTTAAATTTTCTGTATCAGTCAGAAAGATAGATCTATGGTGTTGAAGGAAAATGTCAAAGTCAAATTATTGAAAATGTATAAATGACAACAGCACTTGAAATCACTTTAAATGTTTGCACTAGGGACTTAACCTAATTCCACATATGACACAAAACACTTTTCCATGTTATAATACATAACAGAATACTAATGCTTTACCTAGTGCTACATTTTAGAGAACACTATGTATATAATACAGTGCCAGGCACCTCCTCCTTCTTGCCTCAAAGACTTTGTGCTTGTCTACACTTATAATCTGGTTTATTATTGCTCATCTTTTAGGAATAGATTTCCCTGAATCTGTAGATTAAAGTAGACTTCTTAATTATAAATTCTCACTATATCTACATATTTTCTTCATTGGGTCTATTACATTTGCCATTATATAAATACCTATGTTTAAACCCATCTGTTCTGCTAGACTATAGCATACACCAGAAAAGGGGCCAGAGCCATTTTACTCTCCTGTGTATTCACATTGACTAGAATGTGACTGGAAAATCCTCAATGAATACCTGTAGAATGAATTAACATTGCAGGAGATAGTTGCAGATTAACAATAAGTCCTCAAGAACAGTCAATGTAACTGTGCCCCTCATCTCTGCTGTCTTTGGTAATCAGCCAAAACACAAGCTTCTTTAATCCACTATTCCCTTACATGCTATCTTTTCCATACTATCCTACACTCCTTCCTCACTTGTGATTCTTCTTCCCATAGCTGTCCTACTTCTCAGGGCTCTGCAGAATTCTTGAGTTCCTCCAACAATCCTTTTTATATTCCCAACCTAGTTAAACAATGTTCCTCTGCCTTCCTAGTCTTACCAGAAACTTGGAATCCCCTATGAGAATTTGTCTTCCCCTCAGCCCCCTCAAGGCTATTTTCTCAAACTCCAAGTACCACAGAGTCCAGGTAGCACATGAGGGTAGGGGAAAGGATGGTTCTTCTATATCCCATTCTTGATTTCGGCTCAGGTCATGATCTCATGGTTCATGAATTTGAGCTCTGTGTTGTACTCCATGTGGTCAGCGCAGAGCCTGCTTGGGATTCTCTGTCTCCTCTCTTTCTGCCCCTGCCCCCCCCCCCCTTCTCAGAATAAATAAACTTTAAAAAAAAAAGAGCGCATTAAAAAAAATTTGAGCTAATGGTTAAGTGCTATAAAGTGGGGTAAGAGCAAGTCAGTGGCTGAAAATGGGTGGGCTATAATAGATAGGAGGGTCGTAAAAAGCCCCTTCAAGAAGATGATACTTGAGAAGAGATATCAATGAAGAAAGAAAAAGCCACCGGCAGAGAGAAGAGCAATGTTCCAGCTCCCAAGGCAGGAAGGTATCACTGTATTCCAGGGGCAGCAAAAAGAATGATGTAGGTGGAAGAGAGTGAGCAAGGCTGGAAATGGTAAACATGAGGTTGTGTAGGCAGTAGCCAAATTATGTAGGACCTTGTAGGAGTTTGGATTTTTTTCTAAGTGAGATGGGGAGTCACTTGGGGTTTTGACGAAGATAGTAGCTTGATCTAATGGTTTTAAAACATTATTCTGGTAGCTGTGTAGAGAATAGTCCAAAGTGGGGCAAACATGAAACTGAGTGGCCAGACATGACACTCAGTACACCCAAGGATGTGACGATGGGCAAGAAAAAGACTTAGAGAGAGGTACAGAGGAGGGCGATGAAGAACATGGACTCCAGCAATTCTACCTGGGTTTGAACCCTGGCTCCCCCTATCTTATGCTGGGTGACCACAGCAACAATTTGATGTCTCTGTGTTTCAATTTATTTGTATATAAAAATAGGGATAATAGGGGCACCTGGGTGGCTCAGTTGGTTAAGTGCCCAACTTCGCTCAGGTCATGATCTCACAGTTCGTAGGTTCAAGCCCCACGTCAGGCTCTGTACTGACAGCTCAGAGCCTGGAGCCTGCTTCAGATTCTGTGTCTCCCTCTCTCTCTGCCTCTCACCACTCATGCTCTGTCTCTCTCTCTCTCTCTCTCTCTCTCAAAAGTAAATAAACATTAAAAAAAAAATTTAAATAGGTATAATAACACCTATTTACTTCCTAGTGTTGCTGCAAAGATTAAATAAGTTAATACATATTCAATACTTAGACCCAGTGCCTGGCACAGAATAATCCAGTAAAAATTTTATCTATAAGCATTCACAGACCTGGGTGGAAATCACAGGTGTATCAAATGGCATCGGAATTGATCATTTACAAAAGCTACAGTGAGTGTTAGTACAAGGTGCTCAGGAAGCACATAGGAAGAGTTCCTACCTAGTCTTAGCACAGTGATTGGGCACATAGTAGGTACACAAATAATTATTTACTGTGGTCAAATTATATGGTCTTTTCTTTTTCAGATGGATCTTTTGGGTATTAACTTTAATTCCATAAAATGCTATTTCTGGTACACAAGAGTGATTAATCTCTTGGTTTATTTGTTATAATAGAAGTCATTTTTACTTTTAAGTATTTTTATTAATATTTTCTCTTAAGATCTTATAAATTTATTTAAGCCCAGTTATTCTTCTAAGAAAAAAAAATGTTACCCCTTGATAACAAATAGATAACACATAAGATACAACGGTCTCTCCACATTTCCAAGTTGTGACTGCACCAATGATTTATTAAATGGACCCCCCACCTTTGGCCTAAAAGCATCATTGCCTTCCCTAATTTATTAGCAACGAGTCACCACAGCTCAAGAACATCTTACAGATTAGAGATGGGAATAAAATGAACCAAAACAAATGGACTTGTAAGAAAATGTAGTGAATGACTCCGTGTCATTACTAAAATACCACCACAGGAGGGCCCAGTGTCTTTCCTTGAGTGCTGTGTGTTCTCCAGAAGAAAGACCTTTAAGCCTTGTGACTCCCAAGGACAAGCACATAAAGGAGATGAATCACTTTCCAGTTTTCATCAGTGAATCATGGTTGAGATCACCACTACTTAATTTGGGCTTTTCAAATGTATGAGTCATCACACAAGCCCCTGCATTCTAAATTAGAATGAGAACAGATCTCGTGATGTTCAGGCAAGTAGCTCTAAGGGGTCTTTCTTCCTGGAAGCAGGGCAGTTTGACGGGGACTGGAAGAACGGGTGCAGCACATCGGATGTGTTCCAGCCAGCCAGCTCAGGCCCTGCACTATCGCAGCAGCTCTCTGGAAATCAGCCCAATTGAGTCACGTCCTGAAGTTAGAGGATAGCGAGAACTCTGCCAAGGATATAAGTAGTGTGCATAATAGCTGCTAAAACCACATGATCCAGAGACACTGTCAGGCATGGGGAGCCTACCAACATAGCTCAGGTGTTTCCTTCTTATATCAAAGATGTTAGCACTTACACTTATCTCCTCTAATACAAGTCACACTGTCATCCCGGGAGAGCTCCACAATCCCATGGATGACCTACTGGACTCCCCAGCCCCTGGTTTCTTTGACCTTCTTAGTGCTAATAACCTTCATCTCACATGTCCCTCTCCCACCTCTCATATCTCATACTCCCACGTCCACCGGAGATTGCTATAGTCTTACCATTACTTGGAACCCTTCCCTCTCATAAAGCTTGAATTCAAACACTCCACTCACTGCAACCTTCTGCCTCTCTCATTCAGATACTACCATTCTATTATTCAAACTCGTCATGACTTCCACACACCCTCCTCTGTCTCCCAATGTCAGCCCCTCTTGTCATCACTTCCTTTCCAATAATAGTTGCCACAGCAGTAGTAATAGCAATAAGTAAGTAAGAGCAATTTACAAGAGTAGTGACTTTTTTGAGTCCTAAGCATCTCCTTGCCTTCCCATCATTTAATTCTCAGGGCTACTCTGTGAACTAGATGTTGAGGGCCTCAGTCAAGCCCTCCATGCTAAGCCCATTCATTCAAGTTCTTGAACTGAATATGTAGACACTGCTCATTATATTACAGTGCAACTGCACACACTAGATGCCTAGCCATCATTCTAAAATCTAGGACAACGTGGCAAGATGGCACTGGTGGCTTAGTGAGGAACTGTACCTGGAACCTATCCGACTAGATACAGGTTTGTAAAACGAGGTTTCCTCAGCCTTATAAAGTAATTATACTGAAGTCTGGGTGTGACATATTTCAGAATATAAGAGACTTGGTAAGCCTCTATGCAGGGCTTCCTGCAACCTGGTAGGACCTCATCCTGGTGAAGTGAAACATGACCACCATCAACGTAGGCAGTTGTTCTGTGAAGAGCTAAGGAAACCTGAGAAGCTACACTCACCTCACAGATCTTGGGTGAGATACCTGAAAATCCTTTCATGTATCCTTAGCATGTATCCTTTGCTCTGATAACATCTATATGTTTATGTGTCAGAGTTTGCCAAGCCTCCAGCCTGACTGTCTCCTAATGTATTACTACAGATAAATTATTATCCTGGTTTTACAGATAAATAGTATAGCTTCTTATCACTTCAGCCATTCTCTTGCCAACAATTTCAACTCCCTTCCCCAATGGTAATTTCATTGCACCCACCTGTCCAAACCTCTATCCAGCTGAGATTTGTCTCCTGTGTCCTGTAGAACAATACAAGCAAGTTCCTACTTGACATTTCCCTTTGGCTATCTCACATACTCTTCAAACTCAGCACGTCCAAAACTGAGCTCATCTCCTCCTCAATACTGCTCCAACTTGTTGACTGGTGCAGCCAGTCACCTAACCTCAAAAGTCCAAAACCTGCACATGAACCTTTCTTCTTCCCCTTCTTCATAGCCCAGTTCCAAGCAAACACATGCTGATCATTTAGTCTCTATTATCTCTCAAGGCTATGCACTCCTTTTCATTACCACCATCACTCAGTTCAGATACATTTAGTCTGGAAGAGTCTGGTCTGATCGCCCTGCAATTTGGTCTGCTCCCTGTAATTCATCTCTATACCGCAAACAGTTTTTACTAAAGGGAAAACCTGGGGCGCCTGGGTGGCTTGGTCGGTTGGGCGTCCGACTTCGGCTCAGGTCATGATCTCACGGTCGTGAGTTCAAGCCCCACGTCGGGCTCTGTGCTGACAGCTCAGAGCCTGGAGCCTGTTTCAGATTCTGTGTCTCCCTCTCTCTCTGCCCCTCCCCTGTTCATGCTCTCTCTCTGTCTCAAAAATAAATAAACGTTTCAAAAAAAAAATTTTTTGGGGGCGCCTGGGTGGCTCAGTCGGTTGAGCGTCCGACTTCGGCTCAGGTCATGATCTCATGGTCCGTGAGTTCCAGCCCCGCGTCGGGCTCTGTGCTGATGGCTCAGAGCCTGGAGCCTGTTTCAGATTCTGTGTCCCCCTCTCTCTCTGACCCTCCCCCGTTCATGCTCTGTCTCTCTCTGTCTCAAAAATAAATAAATGTTAAAAAAAAATTTAAAAAAAAAAAAAATTTTTTTAAAAATAAAGGGAAAACCTGGTAACATCCTATGCTTAATACTTTAAATGATTTTTCCCACCATTTTCAAGATAAAGTTCACATTAGTATACAAGACCCTTTGTAAGCGGTCAGTATTTACCTCTTCATCTCTCTCTAGCCACTTGCCCCTTGCATTCTAGCTCCAGATACACTGAAATACTTGTAGGTCTATCAATTGCTCTCATCCTTCAAGTATATTTTATATGTATTTCCTGTGCTCAAACACACACACACACACACACACACACACACACACACCACACTCATATCTGCCTACCTGTATATGCATAAACACTATATCCCAATTTAGTTGTTACTTCCTTGCTCCTCAGATCTGCAGAATTTCCTATCACCACCTCACTCTCAGGTTGGGATTAAGTAATCCTCATATGCATTCCTGTATTACCCAATCATAATAGTTAATACATCATATTACCATTATATATTTCCTTATTTCCCTCATGCAACATAAAGTCCCTGAAGAGCCAGAAATATTTCTTATTCAATCCTCAGTGTTAATCCAATGTCTAGTAGTGCATATAAGGTCCCCAGTGATCATTTGCAGAAGTGATTTGGTCTGAGATCTCAACTCTCTGAGAATACATACTCTCCAGATATATATACTCCTCACAGAATTTCCCAGAGGGATAAAGCATTAAGGAGCTTAAAACTAGAGTTACCCCTCTTTATTATGGGCTTTTAAAAAATTTTTAGAATCGTATGTGACCTATGAAAATTCACTTAATCAGTGACCTAGGAGATTGTCTTATAAACCTCCAGCTAGGCTGATTTTATATGGTTTACTAAAAATGTGATATCTTTTGCTTAACAGTGTATGTGTGTGTTTAATTATACACACATACGCTCACATTATTTTTCTGCTGGTGTGTAACAAATTACCACAAACATACTGTAAACAACACAAATTTATATCTCACAATTTCCAGGGGTCAGGTGTCCAATACACTTTAGGTGGCCCACTGTTGAGGTTCTCAGAGATTGTATGAAATCAAGATGTTAGCTGAACTGTCTTCTCATGAGGAGGTTCTAGGGAAGAATCTGTTTCCTAGCCCATTCAGGTTGTTGGCAGAATCTAGTTCTTGTGGTTGTAGCACTAAGGTCTCCATCTTCTTATTGGGGGCTGTTGGCCAGGGGTCACTGTCAACTCCAGAGGTTTCTCACAATCCTCAACATGCAGCTCCCTCTGTCTTCAAGCCACCAATGGTAAGTTGAATTCTTCTCATGCTTTGAATCTCTGACTTCTGCTTCTCCGACCACTCAGAGAAAAACTTTCATTTTAAAAGGTTTATGTGATTAGGACAGGCATACCTTGATACCCTCACTCTCTTAAGGTCAACTGATTAGTAACCTTAATTTCATCTGTAAAATCCCTATTCCTATGTAATAAAATCAGAAAGTAACACCAGAGGGCAGAGATCAAGGACTAACTTAGAATGCTGCCAGAATACTTAGAATACTGTCCAACTTTTCTTCTTATGAGGACACTAGTCATTAGATTAGGGTCTATGCTAATCGTGACCTCATCTTAGCTTGATTATATTTCCAAATAAGGTCACATTCACAGGTTTTAGGTAAACATGATTTTAGGGAGGAATTATTCAACCCATTATATTATTTATCCTTGCATGAATTTCACAGTTTCATGCCATTAAACAAAAGCAACACCCACAAATCTTTTTGAGGTATCTCTTCTCCATCTCTGGTTTCTGCTCAGATGGCTGAGGGAAAATACCCCTAGGTTTCCCAGACACCCTCTGGTTTGATTGATGGGAGCCCTGTATCACACCCTTAATCTCCTAGAAGAGTCTTATGCATGACTGAATACTTTGACCTATTGGCCTTTCTGTTGTTTTGACAAAAAGATGAATAATCACACAACCCTCTATACCATGTTTTCAGAAGCCACTTCTGACATTCAGAATCTTTTACCATCTGGAATGGTTGAAACTTTTCACAATTATCCAGACTTTTATGTTTACCAGGATTTTTTTTTTCCCTTCAAAATATTTCTTTTTTCAATTAAGGAGTGCACCTGTTGTGATGAGCAAAGTGTGATGTATGGAACTGTTGAATCACTATACTGTACACCTGAAACTAATATAACACATATGTGAGCTTACTAGAATTAAAATAAAAACTTAACAAAAATTAAATCACTTCTTTTTTCTTAGATTTTAGTATAAGCAGCAAGAAGAAACAAAGAAGCTCCTTCAACCCTTTGCTTGGAAATTTCCTTAGCTATTATATCCAAGTTGTCACAAAATTCTGCTTTTGACATAACCAGAGGCTACAATTTTTTCTAAGCTTTCTGCCACCACATAAGGATTTTCCTCCTTCCTCCAGTTCCAATAACATGCTTTGCACTTCCTTCTGAGTCCTCACCAGCAGTGTTCTCAAAGCCCAAGTTCCTAATAACAGTCTGTTCATGGTGATTTATTTCTCCAAAACAATTTAAGTTTTCACTATAATGCTCAATTCCTTATGAACTTTCATCAGCTGCATCTTCAGTGTCCATGTTTCTGCTAACAGTCCATTCAAGGCAATTTTAGGTCTCTCCTATCATAAACCTCAAAATTCTTCCAGCCTCCAGCTATTGCCTGATTCCAAAGCCACTTCCAGACTTCAGATATTTATTATTGTGGGGCAGACCTCACTTTCAGGTACTGGAAAATCTATATTACTCTTTTATTGTGACATAATTACCACACACTTAGCAGCTGTAAAGAACCCACCCTTACCATCACACAGTTTCTGTGGGTCTGTAGTCTGGGTTAGGTCTGTCTTAGCTATGACCTGTGCTTTAGCTACGTCCTCTGCTTAGGATCTCAAATACTGAAATCAAGATGTTGGCTAAGCTGGAGGCTCTGTATGAGAATTTGTTTTCAAGTTCATTCACGTTGTTAGAAGAATCCAGTTCTTTCTGGCTGTAAGACTGAGGTCTCCATTCACTTTCTGGCTGTTGGCTAGGAGTCACTTCCAACTCCTACATATCACTGACATTCTTTTTTTAAAAAAAAATTATTTATTTTGAGAGAGAGAGAGGGAGAGCATGTGCATGCAAGTGGGGGCAGAGAGAGGGAAGAAGAAAATCTCAAGTAGGTTCCGAGTTGTCAGTGCAGAGCCCAATGTGGGGGCTCAATCTCAGGAACCGTGAGATCATGACCTGAGCTGAAATCAAGAGTTGGATGCTAAACTGACTGAGTCACCCAGGCGCCCCATCACTCAAATTCTTCAACTTGTGGATCTCTCCATCTTCAAGCCAGCAATGTTGGCTGGAATGTTGAATTCCTCTCATGTTTTGAATCTCTGACTTTTACTTCTTCAACTAGGGTAAGAAAACTTTGCTTTTAAAGGATTCCTATCATTAGGTTAGGCCCACACCTGAATAATGTCCTTATTTTAAGGTCAACTGATTAGTAACTTAACTACCTCTGTAAAATTCCTTTTTCCAGGTAACATCACGTAATCACAAGAATAACCCCATCTTGGAATTCTGCCTATTACATATCTTTGCACTAAAAATACTCTAAAAACGTATCAATAGTAGTGACTCTGAGTTTTCATTTCTTTCTGCTTTTTTATTTTGTACAATTAAAAAATATATGACTTTGCAATCAAGAAAAATGCAAAATGATACCACCATTAGTTTAATTAAATCACTGTGGCCTTATAGAATCTTGGAGTTATCTGCTCACCCATTTGTAATGACGACAAGCGCATGAAGTACTGATTACAAAGACTGCATGGCCAATTTTCAGAAAGCTGGTTGTGTTGCATTGTAAGCTTTTCCTACAAACACAAGTACGCACACGCATTTCTAATAAAATAGTCTTCTTGCTGTTGAGAATAGGTAGTTTAAAGTTGTGCCTGTCTTCTCACTCTATCTACTTTTATAGCAAAAGAATCACAATGCTAAGGCTCCATTAGGTATAACCAACTATCTGCTTCCAACTGAAATAGCAGAGCAGGATTGCATAATGCAGTTGGTTTTTAGCTTCCCCACTCACTCGCCAAATGTTTATGAACTCCCACTACATGCCAAGAACTCGGGTACAGAGTTACAGATGGTACACTCTGAACTCAAATGAAGAGTTCAAAATTTCTCATTTTGCCCAATAGGCAAGCTTCTTATTTTGCTTAAATATTTATACTTTAAATATTAACTACCAAATTTTGGAAGGCATTTAAGATATTCTAAAAGTGTCTTCACAATTAAACAAAAAGACACCTTCAGTCTAACCACTGTTTATTTCCTACTTCTTAAAAAACTGAAGTTAAAAACAAATTTGGCAAATTGTAATTTTTCTTCCAACATGACCTTTGGTTGACATTCTCTGGGATATTTTGACAAATAAGAATCTGGCAAAAGACCAAAGTTAGATACCTTTGAGGTCACATACCTTTACGATCACATCTCTTTGTCTTCATCATCTGTTGTTTGGGAACATACCGTAGTTACCCCCAAATGCCACTTTGAAAAAAATCTTCTTGGCTTAACCTTAGCCCAAACCAGCCAATCCTCCAAATCAACCCAGCAGCAATTCTGGCAGACCTTGGAGAAATGGAACACCAGGCTGTTGTTCATGGGCTGTTTCCACTGGAGCATACTACATTTTACAGGGGAAAGATGATTAGTCGTTTAGAAGGTCTACTCCTTGAGCAGTGAAATATTATAGTGCAGCCTGACATTTTAACATAACTTCAAAATTCTTGACTAAATAAATTCCTAAACTTTACATTCAGTTACTGTTCTCCACCTGCTTACAATTAGTCATCCTGCACTGCAACTCTCCTGGCCAGAATTGGAGCAGGTGGGACTACAAAGAAAAACCCAAAGAAGTTCAGTGGGTCCTGGAGCTGAGGACAGGTAAGGAGGAAGAGCCCAGCCTGACAGTGGTTCTTTGTCTATTCCCCTTTTCAAGTTCCTCTGCCCCATTTAACTGTCTTCCACTAGCTGCCTTGCCTTTCCTCATTTAAGAGATCTTCCTGGCCACCATTAATTCTCAAATGCTGCCCAAACATCCCCAATTTTTCATCCTTCTGCTAACACTGGCCCCTCAGGTGCTAAACACAGTCATGTGCTTCTAAGGGCTCAAAGTTAAAAGTCACATTTTATCAAGTACCTTTTTGATGTCAGGCTCAGAATTAGGCCGTGGGTATCAGGAAGGGAACTAGACCCACTCTCTACCTTCAAGGTCATGGAAGAAACAGTTATACACACAAGGGTCTACACTGCATTAAGTTTTTATGTGAGAGCACGAAATGTGGATTTACCCTGAATTGATGCACTAAGGGAGGCTAAATTTTAACACCCTTCAATACTACCAAACCTAATCAGGTACAAGACAACAAAAATTTTCCAAAAATATCTGGGTGTGTGTTGAATTTGAGGTAGGACTGCTTTCCAGGGAACACTAACAGTGGAACAAGTATATTTCTAGAAGAAGTTTGTATGTTAGGAGAAAGTGAGATCAAGTTTGTGAAAGAGGTGCATTGTGGGAGGTTTTGGGACATGCTATGTTTCTGTTTATCTCAGTAAATTCTTTGCTCAGAGATAAGAAGGAAGTATGAAATGAGTTTGGTTCACAAATATGGGAGGCAGGACATGAACAAATGCATTTCTAAGTGCTTATCTTGGCGAAGAGCAATGCAGTGTGGCCTCTTTGCAAGTCAATACGTAGAACCATAGAGAAAGAATTGGTGAGGCCTAAGGTCATCCTTTTCCCCAACATGCTTGTAAAGCATTTGGAAAAAAATATGATATTCCCTTGAAATGTTATAAAGACTGCTCTTTGTAACATTATTATATGTCCTTCCCATGGAAAGTTCTCCCCATTCAATCTTTTTTTCATTACTAGCAACCAAAGACACATATTTGCAACCTAATTCTAGGGTTGAAGGCCATGAACTTGAAAGACAATTTTCAAAGTTGCATGTTTCAACCTATAATAAAAATGTTTTTGAAAAATGGGCTAGAAATAGCACAGATCCCACAAAGGGTGTGGCAACCCAGGCCAACTGGGGGATACAGGAATAGGGTGAGAGGAAACTTCAAAGTTTCCTCTGGAGGCTGGTCTCTCTTCATTCTTCTTTTACTCATTCCTTGCTCATTAATGGAATATTTATTATGAGCCACTTCTCCTTCTCCATGCCGGTCACTGTACTATGTACTGGGATGTAGAGATGAATCAACAGTTCAACTGAGCTCCTCAAGATACTCTTCATCTAAGGCTGAGAACAGGAAGGTACATGATATAATAGAGTATCAATTAGAGTATAATAGAGTATAATAGAGGAAGACACAAACCAGGACAGGCACCAAGCCCCAAGGCATACAAAGGAGAGTGTACCTCCTTCACTAAAGTGAAGGGAGTCAAGGAAAGCTTCTTGGAAGAAAGAACATTTGAGTTGAATCTTGACAGTGTTAAAAGATTTTCCTACGTGGAAGAGAGACATGACAGAAGAGAGAAGTATATACAAAGGACTAGAGAAAGGACACCTCACAAAATGCTGGGAAACAAGAATAACTCAGAACAGCTCTCTTCTTTCCTACCATCTTTGTATCACTAATGATGATGGTGATGATTTTAACTTTCTCATAACTCAATTCAGGCTGGTTATGAACTTACATGTCCCACTGGGGGTCTACCAACTACCACAGAACTACCCTTGTGTATGAATTACCTCTTTGTACAGGCTTTGCTGCTCTTGAGGTTTGCTTCCACAGTGTATCTGTGGGCTGGTTGAAAGTGACCATCCAACACTGGGAAGGACCTACTGACTGGGTTTGCCCTTTGGTAAGCCAGAAGGAACAGAATTCTAGCCAGCCTTGAGGTTGTCTAGCTATTGTGTCTGCCTCCCAGATTCCCAGCAAAGACCAGGAGGCCACCATGGCTGGTGAGGAAGAGCTTGGAAACAGCTTTCTCTGGACATTGAGAAGGAAGGGCCTTTAAGTGCTGACCATGTCCTCAGGAGAGTGTAATTCCACATCACACCGGCAAGGAGTCATAAGAACAAGACTGTGTTTTGTTCAGTCAATGTGCCACAAATTCTCCAACTACGAAGAAAAAAGGACGAAGAAATGTAATTTAAGTTCTTGGAAAGTAGGGCAAAATTTCATTACAACATTTTAAAGGCAAAACTAAACAAAGCCAGCACCTTGCCTAAGCATAATGCAGCATGACCTATGATTAAACTGACTCCTTGGCCTGCTTCTGTGCCAGGGCTATCATGTGCATTATTATAGGCCATAGAAATGGCCAATATTGATATTAATCTGCTTGTTAATCATTAACTTATCTAAATATAATTTTTTTATGTTTTAAACAGCTTTATTGACATATAATTTACACATCAGAAGTTTCACTGCCCCCCACTAAAATTTGCCTCAGATTAAACATACCGTTCGATGATCTTCAGTAAAATTAAATTTAGAGTCATCGCCACAATCCCATTTTAGAACATTTCCATCACCCCAAAAAGATCCCTCATGCCTATTTGCAGCCAAACCACTTTTCCACTTCCAGCTTGAGGCAACCACTAATCTACTTGCTGTCTCTATAGGTTTGCCTTTTCTGGACATTTGGTATAAATGGAATCTATAACAATAGATCTTTTGCATCTGGCTTTTTCCAATCAGCATAATGTTTTTGAGGTTCATCCATGTTGTAGTGGGTATCAATAGTTCATACCGTTTTATTGCTGAATAATATTTCATTATATGGGCATTATGGACATATCACATTTTATCTATTATATTTTTGCCTTAAATTCTATTTTACTTGACATTATTAGAGCCACTATAACTTTTAAAAAATATATGTATTTTATTTTTTTAAATTTTTTTAAATTTATTTATTTTGAGAGAGAGAGAGAGAGAGAGCAGAGGAGGAGCAGAGAGATAGGGAGAGAGAATCCCAAGCAGGGTCCACAATGTCTGTGCAGAGCCCAACGCGGGTCTTGAACTCACGAACTGCGAGATCAGGACTTGTGTTAAAATAAAGAGTCATATGCTTAACCAACTGAGCCACCCGGGTATCCCATGCCACTATAACATTTTTATGGTTACTGCTTTCATGATACATACACACACAGGTACACAGATATATATATATACACATATATATATATACATTACATATATACATATGTATATACATATATATACATTTGTCATATATACATATATATATGTCATATATACATATATATATACATTTTTTAAATATTATATTTTTTAAAGTTCTAGATTTACAGAAAATTTACAAAAATTGTAAAATACAGAGTTTCCACACAACTCACATTAATTTTCCCCTATTATTAACATCTTACATTGGTATGGTACATTTATTAAAATTAATAAACTAATACTGATACACTATTATTAATTAAAGTCCATTCTTTAATCAGATTTCCTCAGTTTTTCTTTGTCCTCTTCTGATTCAGGATCCCATCCAGGAGGCCACATTACATTTGTTTATCATGTCTACTCATTCTCCCCTTGACATGAGAGTTTCTCAGACTTTCTTTGTTTTTGATGACTTTAACATATCTGAGGCATCCTGGCCAGGTACTTAGGTCATACTTAGGTCAGCACCTCTTACCCAACCCCCTTCAGTGAGGTTGTTTACACATTTTTAAGACATACAAGAGAGACAGTGTTGTCACATACTGGATTCAATCTTGGGATTCCTCTACCTCCTAAATGATTTTTTAATAGTTGTATAATTGAAGTTCACTCTCTTGGCTCTAAAGTTTTGACAAATGCATAGTGTCCTATATCCACAATTATATTACCACACAAAATTCTTTCAACACCCTAAAAAATTCCCTGTACTTCATCTACTGGGACTTCCCCTGCACTCCCATCTCCTGTCAACTCTGATCTTTTTTACTGTCTCTAGTTTTCTCTTTTCCAGATTGTCATATATTAGAATCATAGAGTATGCAGCCTTTTAAAAATGGTTTATTTTGCTTAGTATATGCATTTAAAATTTATCATGCCTTTTTATGGCTTCATGTCTTTTTATCACTGAATAACATTTCACTCCACAGTTTACCTATTCACCTATTAAAGGACATTTTGGTTGTTTTCAGCTTTTGGCCATTGTAAATACAGCTACTATAAACATTCATGTGCAGGTTTTTTGTGACATAAGGCTTCAGATCAGTTGGATAAATATCTAGGAGCACATTGCTGGCTCATAAGATTATGTTTAGCTTTATAAGAAACTGCCAAACTGTCTTCCAATGAGTCCATTTCTATGTACCCACCAGCAATAAATGAGAGTTCCTATCGCATCCTTACCAGCAACAAACAGGTATTGTCAGTTTCCAATATATGTTTGTCAAATGCTTTTACTTTCAACATATTTGTTGAAATTTTATTCGGATTTATATCATGCATTTTTTGTATTTCTGTTCTGCTTTTATTGCTTTTATTGTATTTAATATTTTCTAGTGCACCACTTAAATTCATTTGTAGGATGCTGTTATGAACTAAATGTTTGTGTCCCCCTAATGTTCATATGTTGAAGCTCTAATCCTCACTATGATGGTATTTAGAGGTGGGGCCTTTGTAAGATAATTAGGTTTAAATGAGGTCATGAGGAAGGGCCTCCATATTGGGATTCATACCCTTATAAGAAGAGGAAAAGAGACCAGAATGCTTTCTCTCTGCCATGTGAGGACAAGCAGCCATCTGTAAGCCAGGAAGAAGGTTCTCATCAGGAACTCAATCTGCAAGTACCTTGATCTTGGACTTATTCTCCAAAACTGTGAGAAATAAGTATCTGTTGTTTAAGCTGTTCGGTAAAGGGTATTTTATTACAGCAGCTTGAGCGGAGTAATACAGATGTCTTTTACTATATATATATATATATATATATATATATATATATATATATATTAGTTATTTTCTGGCATTATTTCTTAAATATTTTTCTTCCTCTTTCTCTCCTCTACTTCTGAAACACTTATGTTGGATCACTTGTTGGTACTCCTCAGGTCTCTGAGACTCTGTTCATTTTTCTTTCTGTAATTTCTCATAATTCTTGATGTATCTTCACTTTCACTGATTCATTTTATTCTGCCAGCTGAAATTTGTTATTGAGCCCCTTTAGTGAAATTTTCAATTATTGTACTTTTCAATTCCAGAATTTGTTTGATTGTTTAAATAATGTGTATTTCTTTATTGATATCCTCTATTTGACTAATCACTATTATATTTCTCTTTATTTTTTAAGGTACTGGTTCCTTTAAACATGCTCATAATAATTGCTTTGAAGTCTTCCTCTGCTAAGTTCAATATATGGCCCCCTCAGAGAAAGTTTCTATTGATTGCTTTTGTAGGAGAAACAAAAAATTTTACCTCTACTCTCTTAGAGTCTCCAGTTGGGCCTGAGAATTAAATTGATATAACACACATTAACAAGAGAAATACAAATTTATTTAATATTAGTTTTACATGACACGGGAGACTACATAGTGAAATAAAAACCCAAAGCAGTGATAAAACCTAAATGCTTATATACTGACTGCATTGAATGAAGGGTGGCAATTGTGGAAAAGCAATTAAAATAAATGACGAGAACAAAGGAATATTGAGAGTTATTTTAACAAGGTTGCTTTGTAGAGGATTCTCCTGGTCTTGACTCCCATTTCTGGTGACAAGGATGTTTCTTTCCTCCTGATATAGGGAAGGCAGCTCTACTTTCTGCTTCCAGAAGGAAAAAGGAAAAACAGAGTTCCCTTCTTACACTCACTATTTTTTAAGTTCCTTTAACTCAAAAATAATCAATATGCCAAGACAACTTCTTTTGGGGTGGCATGTCCTGAACCCTTTATTTCCCCCATCTGAGAAATTCCCCAAAGTTTCACATATTAAAAGCTGAGCTGTTGACTGTGCAGAGAAGAAATGGTTAGTAACTGACTGGCAAGGAATCTTTAAAGGAAGAGTAGAACATAGATTGGAACAAGAATGAATAAGCAGAAAAGAAAAAAATCTAAGCACATTTCTCCATATTCCATTAAACCAGTCTCCCATCCTTGGGAATAGTCCAATCCAATTAAAAAAAAAAAAATAGTTGAGCCTCATACATCTGATGGAGAGTGTTTATCTTGTCCTTTAAAGGTGCAGATTAGGAGAGTGCCGGAAGATGGCGGCGTAGGAGGACGCGGGGCTCACAGCGCGTCCTGCCGATCACTTAGATTCCACCTACACCTGCCTAAAGAACCCAGAAAACCGCCAGAGGATTAGCAGAAGGGAGTCTCCGGAGTCAAGCGCAGACGAGAGGCCCACGGAAGAGGGTAGGAAGGGCGGCGAGGCGGTGCGCGCTCCACGGACTGGCGGGAGGGAGCCGGGGCGGAGGGGCGGCTCGCCGGCCAAGCAGAGCCCCCGAGTCTGGCTGGCAAAAGCGGAGGGGCCGGACGGACTGTGTTCCGACAGGCAAGCGCGACTTAGCGTCTGGGAGGTCATAAGTTAACAGCTCTGCTCTGAAAGCGGGAAGGCTGGAGGACAAAGGGAGGGAGAGCTGCTGAGCCCCCGGACGACAGAGCTCAGCTTGGCGGGGAACAAAGGCGCCAGCGCCATCTCCCCCGCCCATCCCCCAGCCAAAATCCCAAAGGGAACCAGTTCCTGCCAGAGAACTTGCTCGCTCCGCGCAAACACCCAACTCTGTGCTTCTGCGGAGCCAAACCTCCGGCAGCGGATCTGACTCCCTCCCGCTGCCACAGGGCTCCTCCTGAAGTGGATCACCTAAGGAGAAGCGAGCTAAGCCTGCCCCTCCAGCCCCCGTGCACCTTGCCTACCCACCCCAGCTAATACGCCAGATCCCCAGCAACACAAGCCTGGCAGTGTGCAAGTAGCCCAGATGGGACACGCCACCCCACAGTGAATCCCGCCCCTAGGAGAGGGGAAGAGAAGGCACACACCAGTCTGACTGTGGCCCCAGCAGTGGGCTGGGGGCAGACATCGGGTCGGACTGCGGCCCCGCCCACTAACTCCAGTTATACACCACAGCACAGGGGAAGTGCACTGCAGGTCCTCACCACGCCAGGGACTCTCCAAAATGACCAAACGGAAGAATTCCCCTCAGAAGAATCTCCAGGAAATAACAACAGCTAATGAACTGATCAAAAAGGATTTAAATAATATAACAGAAAGTGAATTTAGAATAATAGTCATAAAATTAATCGCTGGGCTTGAAAACAGTATACAGGACAGCAGAGAATCTCTTGCCACAAAGATCGAGGGACTAAGGAACAGTCACGAGGAGTTGAAAAACGCTTTAAACGAATTGCAAAACAAAATGGAATCCACGATGGCTCGGCTTGAAGAGGCAGAGGAGAGAATAGGTGAACTAGAAGATAAAGTTATGGAGAAAGAGGAAGCTGAAAGAAAGAGAGATAAAAAAATCCAGGAGTATGAGGGGAAAATTAGAGAACTAAGTGATACACTAAAAAAAAATAATATACGCATAATTGGTATCCCAGAGGAGGAAGAGAGAGGGAAGGGTGCTGAAGGGGTACTTGAACAAATTATAGCTGAGAACTTCCCTGAACTGGGGAAGGAAAAAGGCATTGAAATCCAAGAGGCACAGAGAACTCCCTTCAGACGTAACTTGAATCGATCTTCTGCACGACATATCATAGTGAAACTGGCAAAATACAAGGATAAAGAGAAAATTCTGAAAGCAGCAAGGGATAAACGTGCCCTCACATATAAAGGGAGACCTATAAGACTCGTGACTGATCTCTCCTTTGAAACTTGGCAGGCCAGAAAGGCTTGGCACGATATCTACAGTGTGCTAAACAGAAAAAATATGCAGCCGAGAATCCTTTATCCAGCAAGTCTGTCATTTAGAATAGAAGGAGAGATAAAGGTCTTCCCAAACAAACAAAAACTGAAGGAATTTGTCACCACGAAACCAGCCCTACAAGAGACCCTAAGGGGGATCCTGTGAGACAAAGTACCAGAGACATCACTACAAGCATAAAACATACAGACATCACAATGACTCTAAACCCATATCTTTCTATAATAACACTGAATGTAAATGGATTAAATGCGCCAACTAAAAGACATAGGGTATCAGAATGGATAAAAAAACAAGACCCATCTATTTGCTGTCTACAAGAGACTCATTTTAGATGTGAGGACACCTTTAGATTGAGAGTGAGGGGATGGAGAACTATTTATCATGCTCCTGGAAGCCAAAAGAAAGCTGGAGTAGCCATACTTATATCAGACAAACTAGACTTTAAATTAAAGGCTGTAACAAGAGATGAAGAAGGGCATTATATAATAATCACAGGGTCTATCCACCAGGAAGAGCTAACTATTATAAATGTCTATGCGCCAAATACCCGAGCCCCCAGATATATAAAACAATTACTCATAAACATAAGCAACCTTATTGATAAGAATGTGGTCATTGCAGGGGACTTTAACACCCCACTTACAGAAATGGATAGATCATCTAGACACACAGTCAATAAAGAAACAAGGGCCCTGAATGATACATTGGATCAGATGGACTTGACAGATATATTTAGAACTCTGCATCCCAAAGCAACAGAATATACTTTCTTCTCGAGTGCACATGGAACATTCTCCAAGATAGATCATATACTGGGTCACAAAACAGCCCTTCATAAGTTTACAAGAATTGAAATTATACCATGCATACTTTCAGACCACAATGCTATGAAGCTTGAAATCAACCACAGGAAAAAGTCTGGAAAACCTCCAAAAGCATGGAGGTTAAAGAACACCCTACTAACGAATGAGTGGGTCAACCAGGCAATTAGAGAAGAAATTAAAAAATATATGGAAACAAACGAAAATGAAAATACAACAATCCAAACGCTTTGGGACGCAGCGAAGGCAGTCCTGAGAGGAAAATACATTGCAATCCAGGCCTATCTCAAGAAACAAGAAAAATCCCAAATACAAAATCTAACAGCACACCTAAAGGAAATAGAAGCAGAACAGCAAAGGCAGCCTAAACCCAGCAGAAGAAGAGAAATAATAAAGATCAGAGCAGAAATAAACAATATAGAATCTAAAAAAACTGTAGAGCAGATCAACGAAACCAAGAGTTGGTTTTTTGAAAAAATAAACAAAATTGACAAACCTCTAGCCAGGCTTCTCAAAAAGAAAAGGGAGATGACCCAAATAGGTAAAATCATGAATGAAAATGGAATTATTACAACCAATCCCTCAGAGATACAAACAATTATCAGGGAATACTATGAAAAATTATATGCCAGCAAATTGGACAACCTGGAAGAAATGGACAAATTCCTAAACACCCACACTCTTCCAAAACTCAATCAGGAGGAAATAGAAAGCTTGAACAGACCCATAACCAGCGAAGAAATTGAATCGGTTATCAAAAATCTCCCAACAAATAAGAGTCCAGGACCAGATGGCTTCCCAGGGGAGTTCTACCAGACATTTAAAGCAGAGATAATACCTATCCTTCTCAAGCTATTCCAAGAAATAGAAAGGGAAGGAAAACTTCCAGACTCATTCTATGAAGCCAGTATTACTTTGATTCCTAAACCAGACAGAGACCCAGTAAAAAAAGAGAACTACAGGCCAATATCCCTGATGAATATGGATGCAAAAATTCTTAATAAGATACTAGCAAATCGAATTCAACAGCATATAAAAAGAATTATTCACCATGATCAAGTGGGATTCATTCCTGGGATGCAGGGCTGGTTCAACATTCGCAAATCGATCAACGTGATACATCACATTAACAAAAAAAAAGAGAAGACCCATATGATCCTGTCAATCGATGCAGAAAAGGCCTTTGACAAAATCCAGCACCCTTTCTTAATAAAAACCCTTGAGAAAGTCGGGATAGAAGGAACATACTTAAAGATCATAAAGGCCATTTATGAAAAGCCCACAGCTAACATCATCCTCAACGGGGAAAAACTGAGAGCTTTTTCCCTGAGATCAGGAACACGACAGGGATGCCCACTGTCACCGCTGCTGTTTAATATAGTGCTGGAAGTTCTAGCATCAGCAATCAGACAACAAAAGGAAATCAAAGGCATCAAAATTGGCAAAGATGAAGTCAAGCTTTCGCTTTTTGCAGATGACATGATATTATACATGGAAAATCCGATAGACTCCACCAAAAGTCTGCTAGAACTGATACATGAATTCAGCAAAGTTGCAGGATACAAAATCAATGTGCAGAAATCAGTTGCATTCTTATACACTAACAATGAAGCAACAGAAAGACAAATGAAGAAACTGATCCCATTCACAATTGCACCAAGAAGCATAAAATACCTAGGAATAAATCTAACCAAAGATGTAAAAGATCTGTATGCTGAAAACTATAGAAAGCTTATGTAGGTAATTGAAGAAGATATAAAGAGATGGAAAGACATTCCCTGCTCATGGATTGGAAGAATAAATATTGTCAAAATGTCAATACTACCCAAAGCTATCTACACATTCAATGCAATCCCAATCAAAATTGCACCAGCATTCTTCTCGAAACTAGAACAAGCAATCCTAAAATTCATATGGAACCACAAAAGGCCCCGAATAGCCAAAGTAATTTTGAAGAAGAAGACCAAAGCAGGAGGCATCACAATCCCAGACTGTAGCCTCTACTACAAAGCTGTCATCATCAAGACAGCATGGTATTGGCATAAAAACAGACACATAGACCAATGGAATAGAATAGAAACCCCAGAACTAGACCCACAAACGTATGGCCAACTAATCTTTGACAAAGCAGGAAAGAACATCCAATGGAAAAAAGACAGTCTCTTTAACAAATGGTGCTGGGAGAACTGGACAGCAACATGCAGAAGGTTGAAACTAGACCACTTTCTCACACCATTCACAAAAATAAACTCAAAATGGATAAAGGACCTGAATGTGAGACAGGAAACCATCAAAACCTTAGAGGAGAAAGCAGGAAAAGACCTCTCTGACCTCAGCCGTAGCAATCTCTTACTCGGCACATCCCCAAAGGCAAGGGAATTAAAAGCAAAAGTGAATTACTGGGACCTTATGAAGATAAAAAGCTTCTGCACAGCAAAGGAAACAACCAACAAAACTAAAAGGCAAGCAACGGAATGGGAAAAGATATTTGCAAATGACACATCGGACAAAGGGCTAGTATCCAAAATCTATAAAGAGCTCATCAAACTCCACACCCGAAAAACAAATAACCCAGTGAAGAAATGGGCAGAAAACATGAATAGACACTTCTCTAAAGAAGACATCCGGATGGCCAACAGGCACATGAAAAGATGTTCAACGTCGCTCCTTATCAGGGAAATACAAATCAAAACCACACTCAGATACCACCTCACGCCAGTCAGAGTGGCCAAAATGAAGAAATCAGGAGACTATAGATGCTGGAGAGGATGTGGAGAAACAGGAACCCTCTTGCACTGTTGGTGGGAATGCAAATTGGTGCAGCCGCTCTGGAAAGCAGTGTGGAGGTTCCTCAGAAAATTAAAAATAGACCTACCCTATGACCCAGCAATAGCACTGCTAGGAATTTATCCAAGGGATACAGGAGTACTGATGCATAGGGGCACCTGTACCCCAATGTTTATAGCGGCACTCTCAACAATAGCCAAATTATGGAAAGAGCCTAAATGTCCATCAACTGATGAATGGATAAAGAAATTGTGGTTTATATACACAATGGAATACTACGTGGCAATGAGAAAAAATGAAATATGGCCTTTTGTAGCAACATGGATGGAACTGGAGAGTGTGATGCTAAGTGAAATAAGCCATACAGAGAAAGACAGATACCATATGGTTTCACTCTTATGTGGATCCTGAGAAACATAACAGAAACCCATGGGGGAGGGGAAGGAAAAAAAAAAAAAAAAAGAGGTTAGAGTGGGAGAGAGCCAAAGCATTAGAGACTGTTAAAAACTGAGAACAAACTGAGGGTTGATGGGGGGTGGGAGGGAGGGCAGGATGGGAGGGAGGGCAGGGTGGGTGATGGGTATTGAGGAGGGCACTTTTTGGGATGAGCACTGGGTGTTGTATGGAAACCAATTTGACAGTAAATTTCATATATTAAAAAATAAAAAAAAATAAAATAAAATAAAATAAAAAAAATAAAAAAAAAATAAAGGTGCAGATTAGACACTATTTTCCCATGTGATTTACACAGGAACAGCATTCCCCACCAGTAATTGCATGAGCTCCTCCTAACTGGGCCATCAGTGTGTCCAGGGCACATTTGTGGAATGAAACAGAGGCTAGACTATTAACTTCCATTTGAAGTGCTTCCAATGTTTGCACACTGAAGTTTGAACTCCGTTTCTATTATTATGGAAAGATTACAAACTGCCTTTTCCAGCTCAGCACTACCAAAGCCTGGGAAAAGGGGTCTCGATGCTGAAAAGAATTTAGAATTGTGGGTCTTCTAGGACATTGTGCCTAGTACACTTAGTATGTCTATGCGGCAGTACTTTATAAACAAAGGTGCCCAAGTTTGCGATTTGGCTTACATTTGAAGTAGAGCACCTGGTGACAGAAGGCATCAGGTATCCAAGTCCATATTGTCCTGCCCATTTTTGAATCCTTCATATACCTCATCAAATAGGATCGGAATGAAATTTTTGATGCATCAAGTTGGTGTTTGGTGTGTTTTGTCATCTGTCATCTGTCATCTGATACCTCCCATTTCCCATGCATTTATATCCATCCATAGGAACAGAATAGATTGTGAAGTATCTGATATAGAAGACTTATAGTTCAGGTTTGGCAGTTATGAGACTTGGTTTTGTTACCTGGCTAAAATACTGTCACCTAGTCCATAATTCTGGTCTAGCCATATGTAATCTTGGGTGTTGGGGAGCATAATTAGGGGAGCAACTAAGCCACCCCAGACCGCATAAGGGTGGCCTGTGAGCTAGCTGTAACATCTAGTGATTTGACACGTGTTTGTACTGTAAGAGTCAGTGCCAGGGCCATCTATGACCTTTGTGAGGCTTGAAGACATCACCTAGGGAGCCAAACCAGAGTTTTACTGTAATATTGCCTTGGTATGTCACCTAGGAAGGATCTAGCACCATTCCTGTTTTCAACACAGAGGGAAAAATTCCCTTCTAATGACTTTACCTGAGCAAAGAACAGTCCTTGAGAATCTTTAAATGTTTTCTCATGTCCGATTAGCAGAAGGGGAAACAAAGTAATATTGTTTTCGTGGATATGGATACCATACCCTGTCATATATCCATTTTTCAGAGGTAGTTCATATGGGCAGGAACAAAAATCAGTTCAGGTTCTTTTGCATGATCTAGAGGTTGACATGACCAATAGCCAGACTAGTTAGTTAATGTGGCCAGTGTTTGGAAAACCAGAGTAAGGGAATGTCAGGTCTATGCTTGACCTGTTGAAAAACACAGTGAGGGTTAATAAGAGCAAGACACAATTTGAGAAAAAGGCCATAGTGGAGGAACAGAGGGAGAATAAGACTGAGATAAGCAATCTTTAGTAAGCCTTTAAGTAAATGGTCAAAGAAAGAGGAGGCTTCACTTAAAGTAACAGTGTTGTTTTACTTTGTTTTATTTTTTGTTTTTGTAGACTAGGAGACTTAGTAGAAAGAGAAAATAGATGAAAGTATAGTTTCTAATCCATGTTCTTGGGGAAAGCTGTTTACTTCATGATATCATATGCTTCTTGGGCTTGGGAATTGATCCTAGAAATCCTTACTGTAAGGTTACCTGTAGGAATGGTCTTCCAGTTGTCTTGGGAGTGCTGATCTGGGTTTAGTTTGGCATAGCTTATAGGAATTCAGGAGGATTTTTCTTTTGTTTTGATGGCAGTGTAAATGGTTACTGTACTTGATAAGGTCATTCTCAGTGAGATGACAGTGTGTACTATCTTCTAAAAACCTTGCTCTATCCACCTTCCCGGTGGAAATGGATGGTAAGGGATGTTTGGAGGTTGTGACTTTTTTTTTTTTTTTTTTTTTTTTTTTTTTTTTACCTATTGATGATCTGTTCCAAGTATCCTAACTAATTCTTGTATATAGCTAATCATAATCTCACATTGCTCACTAAAGTCCCCATAATGTTCACTCAGTCTGGGAATGGAAGGTTTAGAGATGCCAGTAGGCATAGGGCAACCGAACTTTACTTTTCAAAAGGGGATAAACCATGTCCCCTATTTGGAGTATTCTAGATTTTTATAAGGGTAAGAGATAATATTTAAGTCCATTTTCTTGACAGACTTTTCCTAAAATCCTTTTTATGTCTTGAGTTTTATGTTCCAGTTGTCCTATGATTGAGGTATGAAATGAGTACCTCAGAGGTTTTGCAAGCAGCAACTTATTTCTGCTGTCAAATGAGTTCTTTGATCTGATTCAATCCATAAAATAATGCCAAAACAAGGAAAAATCTAAGTTATTAATTTCTTTACTATTGTTGTGGCATCAGCACATCTAGTTCAATAGCATTCAGTCCATCCACTAAACACATAGACAAGTACCATTCAATGGGAATGGCCTAAAGCTGGAGGCAAATCTGTAAAATCCATTTGGAGTACTGCAAGGGGCAATGTGGGCCTTGGAAGACTTCCTAAAGCAAGTTGGTTTCTTCTAAAACTTTGGTGACATTTACAAGCAGTACACTGGGAAATAATTTGGTCAGAAATTGTGTGGATGCCAGAACAGAACCAATTATCTTTTAATTCCATTACTATCCCCCATCTGCACATATGTCCCCATTGATGGGAGATAAGTGCAAGCCGAAAGGTCAAAAGAAAAAGGACCACAGAAGTTCGCTTAGCGCAGTGTATAATCTGGTTAATTACTGGGCACGCTTTTGTATTCACTGTCTTTGTCAGACTTGGGGACATTTGATAATCAATAATATCAATCAAAGACAAGGCAAGTTTATAAATTGGGTAGTGATAAAATAGGGGGTCTATTTCAGGCTGTATGTTTAGCACCTTTGTCAGCCGTATTATTTCCTAGAGATACAGTATTGGTCTCCTTAGTATGAGGTGGACAATGAACATTTTTAGTAGGGAGGTGTATAGCCTATAGTAGGACCAATCATATGCCCATTGGCAATAGGACTACCAACAGAGGTTAACAATCTGTGAGGTTTCTACATTGTGCCAACAGCATGGCTGACTCCAAAAGCATGTCTGGAGTCAATGTAAATAGTAGTTTTTCCTTTCATCAGTGTGCAAGCTTTAGTAAGATCTGTAAGTTTAGCAATTCAGTCTGATTTTACAGTGGGCAAAGAGTATGCCTTGTGTTTCATGTGGGGAACCTAAGGCATAACCAGTTATTATGTTTCCCCAGAAATGTCATTGACAAGAGTCACCGCAAAATGGAAGTAAGTCTGGGTTGTCTAAAGGGGCATCTAAGAAGCTTTCTGGTGGCTTTGGGACCAATTCTATAGTCACAAGGCAGTCACATGGAATCATCAGGGAGCAATAGAATAGTCAGATTTAAAGTGTTACAATGATGTAAGATGATGGAAAGACTGTTAGTAGGGCTTGTTCATAGGTGGTCTGTGGCCATGTAGAGATGCTGTGTCTTATGCACTTGTGAGAGAGCAGACACAGCATGGGGAGCATAGAAGTGAACAGGGGAGCCTAATGTAAGAGTACTGGCCTCGTCAATTAGGGCAGCTGTCGCAGCTACCACAGATACCACACACAGGTACAGGACCATGCCTGCTGCTACAGGGTCCAACCGATATGAGAAATATGCTTTAGGACATATCTGAAAGGTAAAAGGTGGTTCTATAGCAATCCCATTATTTTCATGGCAATATAGCTGAAAAGGTTTGTCAAAATTAGGTAAGTTGAGATCTGGGGGTGTGACAATGTTCATTTCAGAGCTTCAAAGAAAATTAATGCCTCTGCAGGGAGTGGGGGAGCCCCAGGAAATGGGCTTTGAGGTGGTATGGTGGGGAGAGCATGCAGGAGTTTAGCAAAAGCAACAAAGTTAAGAATCCATTGGTGACAATAGCCCGCTGCCCCTAGAAATATATGTGGTTGCATTTTTTTAGGGAGAGGAATGGACAAAATTGAGTCAAGGCATTTTGGAGTTAGCTTTTGAGTGCCTGAGATATCTCATGTCCTAAGTAGGTCACAGTTGTTTGTACCCATTGAAGTTTACACTCTGGGAGGCTTTATGGCTGCTTTTAGTGCCTTTAGGAGAATGAGAGAATCTATAAGAGCACTGTGTGCAGTTTAGTTACAGAGTAAAAGGTCATCAACATACTGAACAAGTGTGGAGCCTCAGGTAAAGGCTACAGAATCTAAGTTGGCTTTAAGGACTTGGAAGAATATTGAGGGAGACTCAAAATATCCCTCAGGGATGTGAGTCTCCATGTCAACTGTCTCCCTCTAAAAATAAATGCAAAGAGAAACTGCAAGTCAGAATGCAATGGAATTGAAAAGAGGGCTCAGCAGACATCAATTACTGTAAACCAGGCTGCGTCAGCAGGAATCAAGGTAAGAATGGTAGCTGGATTAGAAACTACGGGTGGCGAGGAATTACAAAGGAGTTTATACCCTTAGATCTTGTACAAATGGGCAGATTTCATTCCCATTTGAATAAAATCCCCCCCCTTTTTTTTGGCAAGATTAGGATGTTACAGGGTGAGGAAGTAAAGATAAGAACACCCTGCTATAAAAAAAAAAAAAGTCTATTATAGGTTCAATTCCTAATTCTGCCTCTCCTGAGGGGTATACTGGGCTACTAATAGGAAAAATGTGTTCTTTTTCCAGGAAACTTGCACAGGATCTACACTCACTCAGTGCAATCCAGTCTCATTTGCATGTGAGGCCCAAAGAGTAGTGGTGCAAATTTTAAGGTAGCATCTTCTTCAGAGGATTTTAATTTGAGACAGGTTTTCATTAAGGAAAGTAGCAAGCTTGAGGTTTAGTCCAAGGGCATGGAAATAAAAATGCCTTCCTTACAGCATTGTATGGTGGCATTAAGTTACACACCACATCCCTAACTAAAAGATCACTGGTAAGGATTCAGAAATAAGAAAGGCATGAGGGGTATTAAGAGGGACTAAGGATATTGGGGTGGCCTGAGATATGGGTAATGGAATACATTGTCCAGACACTCCAGCAGCTTAAATAGAATCAGAGATGACAGCGATAATCCTGAATGAGTGGTAGAGAGAACCGCACCAGTGTTACTTAAGAAGTACAGTTTCCAGGGGTGCCTGAGTGACTCAGTAGGTTGAATATCCAACTCTTGATCTCAGCTCAGGCCATGATCTCGTGGTTTGTGGGATCAAGCCCCACATTGGGCTCTGTGACCTGACAGTGAGGAGCCTGCTTGGGATTCTTTCTATCCCTCTCTCTCTCTCTCTGCCCGTACCAGTGCTCTCGCACGTACTCTTTCTGTCAAAATAAATAAATAAACTTTAAAAACAATATACAGCTTCCAATCCTCAATTTTAAATTTAATAGTAGGTTCTGAGGTGTGACTGAGGATTAGTTTATCTCATCAATTAGTGGGGTATCATCCTACAGGCAGAGAAAAATGGACCTTCTGAGGGTGCTGGTGTTTAGGGAAATTGTCTGAGCTTCCTTTTACTTAAGTTCAGGATAATTGTTTTTCTGAGGTCCTAGTTTTTCACAATATCTACAGAAGTCTGGAGGCAAATAGGGAAGGCCCTGTGATTGATGAGAAAAATGAGTGGACTCTGAGTTACTCTTAGAGTCATCATTTTTGTTCTTGTAAAGACTCGATATGCACAGCAACAGCTGTTGATTTTAATGTTTTTGTCTTATTTTCCTATAAGCCATTTTCAAAGACTTACGTAGCTATATCAATAATAATACTGATACCTGCCCAGCCAGTGACACTATTTTGGGTTTGTCTCTTTATATCAGAGAGACTAAGGCAGAAATTCAAAGATTTCTATATTCTGGTGTTTCAGGGTTTAATGTAATGTTTGTAGAAAGTGTACCACAAAGGTCTTAGGATGTTCCCCTTCCTTTTGAGTGCATCATTCAACTTTAAAACCGACTACCTTAGAGGAAAAGACCTCTATTATCCCCACTATCAAGCTCTGACTATTGGCCTGGATGAGTCACTTGCAGGAGAGTCTGGGAGAAGTTCTGGCTACCTGTTTCCTCTGTTGGGGGTGATTTTCTTCCTGGGACCATCTAGCCTATCTCACAACTACCGTATAACCATGGCTTGGAAGAATAACCCTGAATAGCCAGTCAAGGTCCCTGTGAATGGAGGTGTGAAAGGCCACACATCTTTCTAACTCATCTCTAAATGTGGCAGGATCAGGGCACCTGTGTGGCTCTGTTGTTTAAGTGTCTAACTCTTGATTTTGGCTCAGGTCATGATCTCACAAGTACATGAGTTTGAGCCCCACTTCAGGCTCTGTACTGGCAGTGTAGAGCCTGCTTCAGATTCTCTCTCTCTCCCTCTTTCTCTGCCCCTCCCCCACTCTTGCTCTCGAGTGTGTGCGCTCTCTCCCTCTCTCTCGGTCTCAAAATAAATAAACCTAAAAAAAAATTAGAGGTGCCTGAGTGGTTCAGTCAGTTACGCATCTGATTCTTGATTTTGGCTCAGGTCATGATCTTGGTGGTTCATGGGCTGAAGTTCTGCATTGGGCTCTGTACTGGCAGCAAGGAGCCTGCTTGGAATTCTCTCTCTCTCCCCCACTCCTCCATTCATGCTGTCTCTGTCTCTAAAAATAAATAAATAAACTTTAAAAAAAATTTTAATTAAAAATTTAAGTTCGGTAGGATCTTCCGGAATTAGAGGCAAAATAGCATACTTTGGAATTCTTTGGACCTGCTGTCCAAGGTACATGGATTCTCTGTGGGAGGGGTCCAGGATACACCCACAGGGTGGGGCACTGCATAGAAAGCCCTAGAGTTGACTGAGTTTGTTTTACTGAGCTGGGGGTAGTAGGAGGAGGTGTAAATTATGGCAAATTTATTTCCTGGCTGTCAGCATTTACATAAGTAACCTGTATATTCCAGGCCTGGAGATCAGGCCAGAGTGCTCTCTGTATATCTTGCAGGGAAAGGCAAGATATATGTTTAAGAGATTTTGAGGGTAAGTTGAAGGAGTTTTGAGAGTTAACAGAATTTGCTAAGAAGATAAGGTCAGATTTTAAGAAGAAGGGTTTGAGGGAGGGACTCAGAGATTCAGTAGATCATCTGAAGGGTCAGGGACAAGAAGTTGGGGGTACAGGGAGTATAAGTGGGTGGAGAAGGAAGATTTAAGTGGGTATGGATTAAAATTTTTGTTTTAAGCTTGATAAGGCTAGGCATTACATGCCATTGTGTCCACTATTTTTTTAAAGTGTATTTATTTATTATTTTGAGAAAGAGAGAGAAAGTGCAAGCGGGGAGGAGGCAGAGAGGGGGTGAGGAGGGAAAGAATATCCCAAGCAGGCTCTGAACTGTCAGTGCATGGTTCCAGCCCATGAACCGCCAGATCATGACCTGAGCCAAAGTTGGACACTTAATGGACTAAGCCACGCAAGTGCCCCAGTTGCGTCCTCTTTTTAATTTGATCTTCCCAGAAGTACTGATAAGACATTTGTTTAGTATGAGAGCTCTCTAAAATTTTTTCAAATATAGAAGTTTCTCCAATTCAAACAATCCATTATCTGCCCATTGACAAGTAGGATCTTCAAGGTTATATTTATTTCAGTAGTCACTCAATCCAATAAGCCTTTTTATGGAAAGATCCAGAGGTCACTTTCCAAGCATGGATGTAAGATGCAGCCCCACGATCCAAAAAGTTCACTTCCAGAGTGACCCTAAGTAAGTAAAGATCTTCAGCAAAGATCTTCATTGTCACAAATGATAATAGTGTTTGTGAAAACCATGTCTCCAATGTCCCATAAGAACATGAAATTGCCCCAGTCCCAGACCTACTCATTTGTGACACAGGATAGGCAATACTTGCATGGGACTTCCCTCACACTAACAAGGCAATGAAGGTTAAGGTGACTGGGCCTTTTATTAAGACCAGTTCCCCTGAGAACTGGCATGGTTAGACAAAGAGAATGCTGCTTGTCACTTCTTGTTTTAGGTTTCCAGACTGTTGGCTGGCCACCTGATAAAAACCCCACCACCTGTGCCCTACCCGCCCCCCCCAACACTGGCAGAGACCAAAGAGGATATTCTCAGTAGTCACAAGCTAAGATCTCAGGACATAAAACAAGATGAAAGGAGAAGATCAGCCAGTTGTTGGGTTTTTAGTTTGTGACCCACAGCAAAGTTTGTCCAAACAGATACTGACTTGATGAGAACTATAAACTTAGCAGTCTATGAGACCAGCTCAAACAACAGGCTTCTTGGACCTATGTTTGTATTTTACCCTATAATTCTCCTCCTTATGACAAGTGACACAAAAGACAGAAACGAAGAAAAACAATGACCATCTCTGGGAGGAAGGAAATCAATCAAAAACAAGAGTATTTGGAAAGTACTGGAGTTGCTACACCCCAAGAACTAGGAAAACAAATGTTTTCCTCTGCCAGTGTGAACTTGGAAAGAGAAAAGGACAAGAGGAGACTCTTCCCACTCTCATCTAACTGGAACGTACAGGCGGAGATCTGGGAGACTGACATGTAAGAACTCTTTACCTACTGCAGACTTTGTCAATGTCCCGGGCTCTGTCAGCTGCGATCCCTGTAGTGAACAATGTCCCAGCCAGAAACTGTTGGGGAGGCAAAAGCTTTATCTCTACCCTCTTAAGGTTTCTGGGTGGGCCTGCCTAAGAATTAAATTTACATATGACCAATTAACAGTAGAAAAACATACAAATTTATTTAATGTTAGTTTATATGACATGGGCACCTTCATAAGGAAAAGAAGACCCAAACAAGTAGCAAAACCTAAATACTTATATACTGGGTTGAACAAGAATGGCAATTGTGGAAAAGTAAAATAAATAAGGATACTGAAAGAAGATAAGAGTTATTTTAACAAGGTGGGCTTGTACAGAATTCTCGTGACCCTGACTTCCACTTCTGGTGATAAGGATGTTTCTTTCCTCCTGGCATAGGGAGGGCAGTTCTCCCATGGTCCTTCAACTTCTGCTGTCAGGAGGAAAAGGGGTAATCAGACTGCCTTTCTTGCACCTGCTATTTTTAAGTGCCTTTAATTCAAAATAATCAAAATGCCAAGTTGGCATATTTTGGGGTGGCATGTCATGAACCCATTCATTTTTCTTCCTGTGTATGGGCACACTTTCCTGGGTTTATATTTGTTGATTTTGCTCTTTTTTTGCATATAATTTTTTAAATTGGAAATTCTACATAATATATGGTAGCAATTCTGGATTCTTATGCCCTCCAGGGGTAGTTGTTGTTGCTGATTTTTTTGTTTAATGACTTGCCAGGATTAACTCTGTAGAGTCTGTCTTCCCAATAGTGTGCAGCAATCAATGTTTGCTCTTTTTTTTTTTTTTAATGTATTTTTGTTTTATTTTTTAAGCCTGGCTCCCTAGGGGTCAGCACAGCTGAATGGTCAGCCAGTGATTGATTAGAGGTTATGCATTAACATCTTGTAAGGCTTCCACTCTTTGCCAATGGGGCTGTGTGTATTTAAGGAGTGTAATCAAAGTTCAGGCAGTTTACAGGTCTGCTCTAGCTTATTCTTCTCACATACTCAAGGCTTCACATTCATCAGAGGCAAGTAGATAGCCAAGGCCCTATCTGATCTTTCCTCTGTGTGAGTATATCCTGGAGCATGCATACATTCTTCCAAATCACCATGGTAAGTGAACACTTTTGAAGGCCCACTATCACTATCTCAATCTCTGGATTTCCCTTTGAATTTTCTGGCTGGTCTGTCAGTCTACTGCTTATCCAAGCAGTATTGTGATCTCAGGCTAGCTGCAATATTGTCCTTCTTAAATTGTTTGCTATTATTCCTGGATTTTCCTATCATTTATGACAATACCCTTGGGTATCTGTGTTCCACTCCAAAGCGAGCCAGTCCCCTCTGAGGAAGAGGCTGTCAGTCCTCACAGCTTGCCATGCCCCCAGTAAAATCACTGAACAGCAGAGCTGGAGCGTAGAATGGCAGAAGCCCCAGGATAAAATGCCACGACTCCCACCATTCTTACTGATGTTTAGGGGTTTTTCTTGAATAAATACTTCTCAACTAGATGGATGCCTTTGGTCAATTTTCAAAATCCTAAAATGGTTGTTTTTGACTTTTGTCTGGTTTTATATTTGCTTTTTGGGGAGAAGAAAATGATTGACTTCCTCACTCAACCATTCTAGAAGTCGCACTTCAAGTAAAAAATTTTGCTTTGGGTCAGGGGTCATTGTAACATTTCATTATGACATGTGAACAAAGAAAAGATACGCAAAGTTTATGGACAAAATTATGAATGAGGAGGCATATGATATTTTAAATTAAAAATCAATATCTAAAAGATAAAACTGGGGTGCCTTATTGGCTTTGTCGGTTAAGTGTTCAACTCAACCTCAGCTCAGGTCGCTCTCAGGATCGTGAGTTCAAGCCCTGCATTGGGCTCCATGCTGGGTGTGAAGGCTACTAAATAAATAAATAAATAAATAAATAAATAAATAAATAAGATAAAACTATATAGATCCAATGCAATTCCAGTTAAAATGCTAGAAGGATTCTTTTTTTTAATTTTTTTTAATGTTTTATTTATTTTTGGGAGAGAGAGAGAGAGACAAAGTGTGAGTGGGGGAGGGGAGAGAGAGAGGGAGACACAGAAACTGAAACAGGCTCCAGGCTCTGAGCTGTTAGCACAGAGCCCAATGGTGGGGCTCAAACCCACGAACCATGAGGTCATGACCTGAGCCGACGCCAGAAGCTTAACTGACTGAGCCGTCCAGGCACCCCAAAAGGATTCTTGATAGAACTTGATTAGATAGTGTGGATATTGCCACAAGGATAAACCAATGGTACAGGTTAGAAAGCTCATAGATTGTGGTAGGCAGAATTCCAAGAATGACTCCCGATGATCCTCGCCCTTATGTAATATCCTTCACTTTGAATGAGGTCAAATATGATGAAATATCCCTCATATATGGTTATGTTATATAGAAAGATGGAGATGATGTGAACAAATATAATCAAATCAAATGAGCCCTTTGAAAGCAGAGAATTTTCTCTGGCTGGCTGAAGAAAATGAACTCAGAGATTAGAAACATAATGAGAAATTGACATGCCTCTGCTGGCTTTGAACATGGAGGGTCACATGCCAAAGACTATGGGTGGCCTTGAGTTGCTAAGAGTGGACCAGGTTCATAGCCAAAGAAATGAGGACATTAATGCTATAGCCTCAAAGAATTGAATTCTGCCAACTATCTGAATAAGCTTGAAAGCAGATTACTCTCCCGAACCTTCAGATAAGGGCCTGGCCCAGACAACACTTTCGACATTTAGGAAAACCCAGCTAAGCTGGACTTCTGATCCATAGAACTGTGAGGTAATAAATTGTGTTGTTTTACACCAAAACATTTGTGGTAATTTGTTACATAACTAATACACAGATCTATAGTTTTATAAATTTTGAATAAAATTGTATAAATTTTGATATATGACAGAGCTGACTTCGCAGATCATTGATGAAGGAGGGGGAGGTCTATTCAATGAGTAATTCTAGGACAAATGGTCAGACACACAGGAAAAAAAAAAAGACCGGATCTCTACTTAAAATATGACCAGCAAATAGAAGCCCTTACATGTTTATAACAAATTTTAGAAGTACTTCATGAACCTGGGTTAAGGAATTCCTTACTCAAAGATTTAAAATACAGGAAAAGATTGAAAATTCAAGTACACACAAAAATTAAAATTCTGTTTATCAAAGGAAGGTCAACATTAAAAAAAACTAAACAAGGAAGGAAAAGACAAGAAGTCTGAAAAGCACACGTGTATGGCGTCTCAGGAGTCACCAGGGAAGTGTATTTGAAGACAGGAAGTTGCCATCTGTGTTCAATTCTACTGAGAGGCAGACTTAGAGGAACACAGTAAAGTGTGCATTGGGTTTAAAGACACAAATAACACTGGTGAAGAGAACAAGAGCCGTTTCAACCAAGTAGGAGGAAACCCAAGGTAGTGCATGGACTGCTTATACATCCCCTCCAGAAAATGCCACACCTTCCTAAATACCCAAAATGCCAGGGCACTTGCAAATTCCCAGTTGTCCTCAAATACCTAAGCATAGTAGAGACAGATTTCTATAACCGAAAAAGTATAATTATGACCTGTTTCACAATTTACTTAGGTGATTTCATGTGCTTTTGACAATTCTGTCATTTATCTGAAATTTCTCCCATAACAGAATTGAGGCAATCTCTGCAGTCAAAATAGTTCTTTATTGTTGCTAGTCAAGCTGAGCTTTCTGGAGTGTCACGGGATAGATATGTGAGGTGCGTCCAGCCAGTGCTAAAATCCTACACCTCATATGTGTGCATGCAGCACACACATACAAAAAAAAAAAAATCTGAAATGAGCCTTCCCTCTCTTCTTGCTCTCATTGTACCTTGCAAGGTTGACCTAATCGGTCATTTTGACCTCACTACTTCAATAAAAAGAAGTCAGGCTAGGAAGTGCAGGGCACAGGAACAGAGGCCTATTCCCCTGCTCCCTCAGTAGGGGTCGTACTTCAACCCATGGGACTTTGAAAATATTCCCCTTCCTCAAAATTACTCTCCTCCAGCAAAAACAGCTTCTAAACCACAGACACTCTGGATGTGCAAAAGGATTTCAAAATTTCACTAATGAAGATTATAATTAAAATATTTAAATAGGTTTTTAATTTTCTTTCTGGGCTATGCTATTTCCTAGTCCTCTCCAGGAGCTGCTATTGTTCAACCCTGACAGAATTCTCTGTTAAAAATTATAGCCTGCTGCCTTTCAGCATCTTCATTAAAATGCAATGCTGCCAGATATATCTGCATGCATATGAATGAAGCATCTATAGAATAATTAAGTCATGAATAACACATTGCTGAGCACGGCTTTTCCTGAATAGGGAAAGAATGTTATTTATGAACCCAGAGATTTTATATTATATGAAAAATAATTGGCAATAATAAGTATTATTTGAGGACTCATTAATTTAAATTATGATTGCCCTGTTATAGACTCCTTTTTTAATAAAATGGCCATTTACATTGGAAAATGGACGTGAATTTATGTGCTATTTTTCTTCATTTTGCTCAAAAGGCCACCCAAAAGCTTTTTGGCAATGAGGATTGCATAATTTGAGAATCTTCTTTTAGATCTATTATAAACAAAAGGTCATTAGCATCCCAGCAACTTTACAGGCCTGGGTTCAAACTCATAGCAACATATCAATGGAAAAACATAGATACTATTCTTAAGCAGTTCTTAGGTTTTTTCAAGGAATATTGTAGAAGCAAACACTGAGGTTCCCTGAATTCAGCCCTCCCCCAACGCAGTGTGTTTGAGCCACGAAGCAGTTCTTTTAGGAAAGGCCCCTAAGTTTAGAAATGACCATATTCTAGAGTTAATCTGTGCTGTAGTTTCAGTTCTGCACCCTCCTAGGATTCTTAACCATAAGACACTGTGTGCTAAAGTCACAGAGGCAGAGGCAGAGAAAGACTAAGAGAGAAGGCAGAGGAAAGGGGATACAAGACTTAAGGTATAACATCTCTTCCTTCTTGACCTCCCTCAGGTCCCTTGGTTGATTCTCTTTCCTCATCACAGTTCTTTGTGATTCATTTCACATTTGACCTTTTCCTTCTTTTCCAACAGCCAGCACATGTAGCAAATTCTCCCTGAGCAAGGGGTAGAGTCAAACGTCAAGGGAGCAAACAAGGGACATCTACTGAGTCCCCAGGGAGCTGAAGATCTGCTGTAAATCTTGGGAACCCATTTCCTCCTTTCCAATTTTCCCTTCAAGGGGCCTGTCTGGTCTCCTCCCTTTGTACCTGGATTGTATACAGCAGCTTCCCCTCTAGCACCCTGCCCACAATCTCTCATGCTCCCATCCAATGCCCCACCTTGCCTTTCTATCCTCCACACCCCATCCAATACAAGTACATGCCCCAAACCATCTCTGACTACATCATTTCAGTGATAAAAACTCAGTGGTGACTTCTCATGGCACTGAGGATCAATTCCAAACCACTCAACATGGTCCAAACGCCCTGTAAGACCTGGCTGCAGATAACCTCTCTGCCGAGCCCCACATGGTCCCCTCCCTCCAGAATTACTCACCACTCCTTGAGTTCATCATGTTCCACATCCTCACACATATTGTTTCTCTAACTGACATCTGTTCCTGCTTAAACTTTCAGCTCAATACCCTGCTGGTCCTGCAAGCATTCCCTGACCATCCCCACTCTTGCTGGTTTTGATGCCCCCGATGGCACCCCAGGTATCACATTTACACCTCTAGGAAAACGGTTTCTTGCAGCACAATTGTGGATTTGCAATTGTTAATTTGCTTGTCTGTTTTCCCTGCTAGAGTATAGTCTCCTTGAAGGTAGAAAAGCGTTTTTTTCAACTTTGTATTCTTATCACTGGTACCAGTGCATAGTTATAAAAGTTACTTGAAGGAAAGAATGAGCTATATATAGGACAATGCAGGATGAGGTAGGAGTTCTCACCTTCTGCTTTATATGGCAGTGAGTAAAAGCATAGGTTCTTGGATACCAGATGGCTTGGGTTTACACCTTGACTCTACTATTTGCCAAATGACAATAAATTATCTTGTTCCTCTGAACCTCCATTTCTTAATCTATAAGATTATATTATATATAGTATACATATAATATATATAATATATAGTGTATATATATGTATGTATATATAATGCGTATATATATTGTGTGTATATATATATTATACATAATGTGTATATATATGTATATGTATAATATATATACTGGTATCTCACAGAGTTATTTGAACATTAAATTAAGTGAAAGAATATAAGTGTTTAGTGGGGGCTGGCACATAGAATGCAATCAGTAATGGTAGCTATTAGTATTCTTGTTAGTATTTTTATTACTATTATAAAACATAGCTAATAAAAATTCAAAAAGCCATTTGGGGTGGGGTGGGATGTGTTGGCCTTCATTTTAAAGGTTCATGATATCATTAAAATAGAATACTAGATCCCTAAGTAATCTATAACAAAATATCATAACTAAAACAGCATAAGCAGACTGGCAGACCAAATTTACTTTGCTACTCCCTCTGGTTCTTCGGTCATAGTGTGGTTGGGAGAAGGATCCTCTACTTTAATTGTAATAGTTAAATTGCATCTCTTTATGTTTGTTCCCACATTCACCGAACACATATCTTTCAAGAGGCACTGTGCTTAGTACTAAGTGAAGAGTTTATTTTTTTTAATATGAAATTTATTGTCAAATTGGTTTCTATACAACACCCAGTGCTCATCCCAACAGGTGCCCTCCTCAATGCCCATCAACCACCCTCCCCTCCCTCCCACCCCCCATCAACCCTCAGTTTGTTCTCAGTTTTTAAGAGTCTCTTATGGTTTGGCTCTCTCCTTCTCTAACTTTTTTTTTTTCCTTCCCCTCCCCCACGGTCTTCTGTTAAGTTTCTCAGGATCCACATAAGAGTGAAAACATATGGTATCTGTCCTTTTCTGTATGACTTATTTCAATAAGTGAAGAGTTTAAACAGCACCGAATAACTCTAGAATATGGTCATTACTAAGCATTACTAAGATGATACCCTGACCCTGAGTCAGAAGGTCTGGCTTAACTATGGCATTCACAAGTGGAGTAACCATGGGCAAGTCATATCTATTTGGGCATCCATTGTTTCCTCACCTACATAATGAGAAAGGTAGACTATCTGACCTAAGGTTCCTCACACCACTAAAATCATAATTACAAGTGGAAGTAGGGACCCCATCCTACCAAAAAATTGTCACTGCAGTGGGACTAAACTATTAACGTATAAGTGACCTGGTTCTGTCCACTTGGTCCCCTCTCTCCCTGTGCTCATATCGCCAGGCTAATACTTAGAGTTCATGTAATGGAGTCCCCGGAATGGGGGAGGTGTCAAAAATACAAAAGCTGACTGGGTGGTTATTTAGAGTAAGAGCAGAGAGAACTGCAAAGTGACAGACCAGGTGGATGGAGAGGAAGAGTAGGAGGGGATTGAGAAAGACGGTAGGGATGGAATGACAGACAGGGAAAAGCTACTGGGTGCTACCGGAGGTAGCCAGGGATGTTCATGAGTTGCCACTGGATACAATCTCTAGTCCCATTTATGCCCTTCAAGAGAAGCACGTGAAACAGATTCTGAAGGACTGTACTTCCCGGGATGCAGCATCTCCTGAAAGATTGGACCAAATGAGTCAAAGTGTCAGTGGACAGAAAGAAGCGCCAACTGGAACACCCACAAACATGTGTACTCTGAACACGTATTTAATTTTCAGGGCAAAGAAGATCCATGAAATATGCTTGGGGTGGCTTCAGAACACTTAAAAAATTAAATTTTTGTCATTTTAGAGACAAAGAAAAGAGAAGAGTGGTGAACTTCATCATCATCCAACAGTAAGATGGTTGGATGAAATCAATCCATTTAAATGACCTAATCAACAAAACCAAACAAAGTATTCTAATATTGTGGATGGGAAATTATTTCACAAACATGTTAGGATTACCCAGAAAGTTTATTTTTTTTCCTCTTTTTGTTTTATTTTTATTTATTTTTTATTTTTTAATGTGTTTTTTATTTATTTTTTGAGAGAGAGAGAGGGAGCACAAGCGGGGGAGGGGCAGAGAGAGAGGGGGATAGAGAATCTGAAGAGGTTCTGCACTGACAGCAGTGAGCCCAATGTGGGTCTCAAACTCACAAACCGTCAGATCATGACCTGAGCAGAAGTCAGGTGCTCAACCAACTGAGCCACCCAAGCACCCCTCTCTTTTTGTTTTCACAGATGTTAATAAGGCAGGTAACATGGTCTCTGTTTTAAGAAAGGTATGACTACCTTTCTACTCAATATAGCAGACCCTTTAGCTGGATTTTTAAGGAAACTAAATGTCAGTTGGGTAAACAACATGTGTGAAGACACAGAATCTGATGAATTCAGAGAACCATAAATCATTTAGTAAGACTAATAGGGGACTGTGGTCATTAGGGTTATTAGATCTGCATTTTGGAAAGATTATTCTGGTCGCAGAGTGGAGGACGGCATGGAAGGAAGCAAGACCAGGGAGTCCAGACTGGGATAAGAGCCCAGATGAGAAACAATGGGAACCTGAACCAGACAATGGAGTTGAGAATGAAGTGGGGATAAAAGACCGGTTTGAGCCCCAGCTTTTACATGTGCTCTTGGGCAAACTACTTCTCCAAACCTGAATTTCATAATCTAGAAAATGTGAATAAGAGTATATAGAGCTGTTAAAGAATTTTAAAAAGACAAGGCGTACAAAGCATTCAGCACAGTTCCTGGAATGAAAAATATAGACCTGGAAGTAATCAGTAAATGTGTGTGAGTTAAACGAGACGGTCCAAATATCAGATACGGAAGAGAAAAGCAGAGGGTCAAGGCTGTCCTCGTTAAAACAGTGGATCTCTGACTCCTGAAACCCTAACCCTCCGGCTGCTACAGAATCCCACTGCTTCCTCAAGGAAGATAAAATCCACACCATGTAAATGCTGGTACCGCCACTACCAACCAGCTATTGCTTTTTGGCAGCTCTGTCTATGGCTCATTTTTGGAACCAGGAGCAAGAAAGGAGAGAAAAGAAAGTGTAAGTGAAGCCCTCTGGTCTGCCTTCTTGATAAATCCCACCATCCCTCACTAGGCTTACTGAAGCTGGATGGTTTTTCTCAGTTGCTCAGATGGGATGGAAAAATGAGGTCTGCCTTTTTATTCTGTTTTGATTTTTAGATTTAATTAGTGTTGTTTCTGGGGAATTCATTGCTTTAATTAATGATGTGCCCTGAATCTCTTAAGTGAAGAATGCCACTGCAAACATGAATATGTAATGAGTACAACTTTCTTTATCCCAGCTGAGGAGGGTGGCTGTTGCTTGGCTATCACCTCTCAGTACAAGTACAAGGACCTCAGGTACTAAAAGGAGCTGGGCTACAAGGTTTTATTTGTGTATCTGTTTTTTTCAGCTCGAGTGCTCTTTTGTTTTATTTAAAAGCTGGGTCCATTAACAAGGAAACCAGAGAGAAAAAAATAATCAGCTTGCTTTGGTGTACTTTTAGACCTTCTCTTAACTGCTTATAAATCAATAAGCTAAGTTCTAAATCAGGGTTTCTCAATCTCAGCACATTTTGGGCCAGATAATTCTTCATTGTAGGATGCTGTGCTGTGTATCATAGGATATTTAGCAGAACCTCTGACCTCTAACCAGCAGACTCCAGTAGCATTTCCCATTTGTGACAGTCAAAAATTGTCTCCAGATAATGGCAGATGTCTCCTGGAAGCAAAACTGCCCCCAGTGGAGAACCATAGGTCTAAATGAAGGACTTAATTTACAGGAAGGCAAGGGCAAGGCATATGAATCAACAATAAACATATGTGTATTGAAAATTTGCAAAATAGTGTTTGGTGTGGTGAAAAATACAAAAATGCTAGAAGTATTATGCAATATTAGGAAAGACCTTGGACTAACAGTCTAGATCCACATCTATTGCATACAAGCTATGTGTCCTTGAGAAATTCACTTACCTTTTCTGCATTTCCTCATCTTGCTAAGGAACAAGATTGAGAAATGTAAAGTGAAAAGATATATGTATTTGCAACTGGATGACTCATCTTAGTAGCGTTATCTAAAAGCCTCTAGTGATGAACAAAAGGTCTTTGTTCTCCAGTCTGATCCGTTCAACATTTTTATTATGACTTACATGAATAAGGACACAACTGATGTGTTGATCAAATGTAAACACAACACGTACTTGGAATGGTCTCTAGCTGGGTGAGAGTACCAGAGCTTGAGATGCTATGGAAAAGCCACATCTAGGGGTGCCTGGCTGGCTCAGTCAGTAGAGCACATGACTATTGATCTCAGGGTCATGAATTCAAGCCCCACATTGGGTGTGGGGCCTACTTAAAACAACAACAACTATAATAACAATTTTACAAAAAAAAGCCACATCTAAGCAAAAGATATTTGTGTATACATAATGTAAAGCCATGCATTGGAACTCAGAAATTCATACCATAGCACAAATACCAATTTGGGGAAGTCATTGTGTATACGGGTGAGCAAGAAGGAGAGTAGGAGATGATGAGATAATAGATATAGGAGTTCAATTACATAGGGTCTCCTAGCTCATATTAAGATAACTTTGTCATTTACTCTGAGACGGAAAGTCATTTGAGGGTTTGAAGAAAGGAGTAACTGATTGGCCCAATTTTTATTTTATCAGATTACTTTGGTTGCTGCACTGAGTATAAGTTAAATGGGGATAAGGACAGAAACAGGGAGAACAATTAGTAGGCTACTGCAATAAGCCAGGAGAGACATTATAGCAGCTTGGACAAGGGGTAACAGGGAGTACAACAGATTGGACCTGGGATATCAGAAAAAGAAAGGAGTCGATATGACTCTAAGATTTTAGATTTAATAAGATGGCAAGATGGAGGGCCATAAGCTAAGATGGGGTAGGCAAGCTAAATGATTTAAAGGTAACGTGAAAAGAGAACATCTGTGAAGGCAGAATTTGACTCACTCTATAAAAGTTTTGGATGAAAGCCAAGAGGTAGAGTGCATAGATACCACCATCTGATTCAGGATAAGAAAGCAGTGGCACCAAAAGAGTGGGTAAATATGTGAGACAGCGACTTAGTAATAATACCAACCTTTGCTCCTACTTCCTGTGAGCCAGACACTTTGCTACCATTGTTACAGCAAGTACTCGGCGCCCAGGAAGAGACAAGCCACACGTACTCGGGGAATCAGAAAAGACTATTTACTGTGCACAAGTGCCGGCCCAGCAGAGTCACCTCCAAAGGTTGAGCCCCGAACCTTGGCATTGGCCTTTTATGGCTGGGATGGTAGGGGGTTGAGAGACAAAAGAAAAAGGGGAGGGGGCCCTTATCAGTGGTGCTACACAGGTAGTTGGTGGAGGCAGGAGGCAAACAAGATTACAGAAGCCAAAAGTATGCAAGGGGAGTATCCAGCCTTGGGCATCTGGCTGGTCCCTTTTATCTTGGTTTTATTAGCTTTTCTTCTCACCATTATCTCATTTAATCCTCAAATCAGTCCCATTTCACATATGAGCAAATCAGAGTTTGTAAGTGATTAAGCTATGCAGAGGTTGGTCTGAGTTCAGACTGGCAAAACTGATAACTCTGAGTGAGTTAAGGTTAACTTTCCTGTTGTTTTACTCTTGCTTCAACCAGTAAGCCATGCGAAAACAAACAAACAAACAAACAAAACCAAAACACACATAAAAGCAAGATGGGGGAATCCTTGTGCAGCTCAGTCAGTTAGGCATCTGACTCTTGATTTCGGCTCAGGTCATGATCTCACGGTTCATGAGATTGAGCCCCATGTCCATCCAGCTCCATGCTGACAGCACAGAGCCTGCTTGGGATTCTCTCTCTACCTCTCTCTCTGCCCCTCCCCGGCTCATGCATGATCTCTCTCTCAAAGTAAATAAACTTTAAAAAAATAAATAAAAGACAAATGAAAAGAGATAAAGCTCTCTAGCAACAACATTTTTTCTCAAGGAACCAGCCTAAAGTGAAATCATTTCAGCAACTCATGTAGTTGGGAGATCCTCCAGGTTGGAAGAATCTGCAATACTTTACTTGCCCTTTAATCCTTTTCAAGGTGGAAGGACCTTTAGACCCTAGCGTCAAGGCTCCAGCTTCATAATTTTTGGTTAAGCCACTGTTATCTAATCTAATTATCTCCATTTTTTGGTTCTTGCTTGGGCAAGGTGCCCATGTGAGCCTCCATGCCATGCCATTGCCATTACTGTGGCCATGGCCCGCCACAGTAGTGAGCTAGGACTTGAATGTGGGCAATCTGACTCCTAAGCCTGGTCTAAATAACTGCCTCCACACTATGTGCACATAAAAGCATTAAAGAAGAGACTCCAAACCCATTTGGAAAAATGAAGTTGAGAAAATGTAAACCTCAGATATGGCACGGATTAGGTGACAAATAAAGTAACTTCAAATGTCTAGAACATAAGACTACCTCTTTGCCAGCCTGTTGGGTTGGTGAGCTATGATAAAATACAGGAAAGAATTGGAGAGGGATTGTTATTATTACATGTTTCTGCAGGGCAGAAATCTAAATCGCAACTACGTCTTCTGCAATGGGGATATCCTCTGTTCTAGATCTTATTCAACTTTCCTGTCTCCAAATAAACCGTAAGAGTAGTGTGTGAACATATTGTTTCTGCTTCCAGAATACCTTCTCTTATCCTCTTTTCTCCTAGATAATAACAACTTCAAGACTTGACTGAGAGACCACCTTTTCTGTAAAGCCATTCAGAATCCCACTCCCCTATCCAGTCAGCTTTGAGCTCTCCCTTTCTCTCTGATCCCAGAGACAGCCTCTTGGACCTGCTTTGTTCATCTGATTGTTACATATGTTTATTTACTTACAGGTTTCCTCCAACAATATACCATTTCCTTGGATTGCTGATGATTTTTTTTCTGAGCTCTTTTCCAAGATGCTGATACAAAATGCTGTTGCTGACTGTTCTGAGTTTCATTTATCTAAGTAAATGGCTGGCTATCACAAGCAAGGTGAACTGGAAAATGAGATGGTGGTGACAGGGTGGGGGGGAGGAGTTTGTATCGGAGGCCCTTGCAATAGTCCAAATGTATAGAGGACTTGAATTTGAATGAAGATGAGAATGGGAAACATGAGGAATAAAGGAAAAATGCAAGATATGTGGGAGTTCAAGACACAAGCATACAAGAAAAGATAAAAAGGATCTTTCTAAATGAATGGGCATTTCTGGCAACATGGCTTTATAAACATTAAATGAGACCGCTTGTAATAAAACGCACCAGAAAATGCTAAGGAAAAAAAATTTTCTTATTGCAAAAAAAAATTTTTTTAATGTATAAGAGAGCTGGCGGGAAGGAATAGAATTACTCAAAGGAGTCCAATAATGCACAAAAAGTTAAGTTAACGCAAGAGCCAACCTTTTCCTTGGGGTACTTGCTGATTCCTGGCAGCCTAAAATCTGAATTTTAATGAGTTTCTGCAAGCAGGAGACACAGTCAGAGGCCTAAGTAGAGTGGGAGGTTGAATCAAAGACTCTTCCATAAAGTCAGGACCACCAAAGGGTAATACCCTCAATGAGTGAACTAGAAATAGGGAGTCTCTCTCTCCCTATAGTGAGACTCTTGGTGATACTTGCCTTTCTCAGCCTTAGCTTTGTGTGAAAAGGAAAAATATGAAAATAAAAGAAAAAGTAATGCTTCCCCTGGGAATTCCTCATAAAACGTACATTCTCATGGTTTAAAGGTGAAAATCTACACTGCATGTATTTGAAACCCTAAGCCAAAGGCAAATTGACCCTTGGTTAATAGTGCTCCCAGAAACCTGGCAGAAAAATTAAATCCACTGTAGAGAAATTAATTTTAGGCACAGACTCGAAGAAAATTCTCAGAGATAAAATTCTAAGATACATAAGTTCACAATAAAAAATTATGGAACTGAGAGGCACCTGGGTGTCTCAGTTGGTTGAGCGCCCACTTCGGCTCAGGTTATGATCTCACGGTTCATGGGTTTGAACCCAACATCAGGCTTTGCACTGACAGCACAGAACTTTCTTCAGATTCTCTACCTCACTCTCTGCCCCTTCCCCACTCGCGGTCTCTCTCTCTCTCTCTCTCTCTCTCTCTCTCTCTCAAAAGTAAACATTAATTAAAAAAAAAACATATTTTTTGAATTGTTGAACTGAGAAGGAAACAAACCATGATGAATAAAAGTTAGCAGGTAGAATACATAGAATAAGACAATAAAGACTAGGTGTTGGAATAACCAGGCCCCAAATATTAAATGAGTATGTTTAATATGTTTCAAAAAACAAAAACAAGCATTGAAATACTGCAAAGGCACAAGAGACTATAAGAATTGGACAGCAAGATTTAAAATAGAACCACATACAAATTCTAGAAACAGAAAAAAAAAATCAAAATCAAGAAGCAGCAGATTAGACTCAGCAGTGGAGAGAGTTAGTGAATTGGAAGATAGATATTAAAACAAAAATTTACAAATCACTACCCAGAAAGACAAAGGAAACTATGAAGTAGAGGATAAGACAACTGAAGGAGATAGTGAGAAAGTCTGCCTTACTCAATGAATTGGTAAGAAAACTCTGAAGGGAATATGAGCTCTATCAACTGCAAAATTCAGGTGACTTCAAAAGCTGCCCCCTGCTATGCAGATTATTAATATTAAAAGAGCATGGGTAATTGCTGAGTTCCAAAGCGGAGAGGAAAGTCTGCCAACTTGAGGCGAAAGATAGATGAAAGGGAAAGTCTGACCATCCTCTTCTCCCTTCTCACTGAAATCAATAGTGTCATATTAATACAATCCCAAAAGAAGTGGGGAGCTGGGTCCTAAAAGCCACATGCCTAAGGATAAACTTATAATGGGACCATGGCACAGGGGATGATAGGTTTTCTGGAAGCAGCATTGATTGTTGCTCATTCTCCCTGCTCATATAAACCCTGCTCAATTAAAACAATCTAGAAAATAATTATATCCACCCTTCCTCCTTGTCAGAAATGGCCAAAGATCTGCCCCTAAGAGAAGGTGTGAGAAGCCCATCTTTTGTGTCCCAGTTGTAAACATCCTTATGCAGAAATAATCACATGGAAGAACAGAAGGGGGCAAGCTTCTTCTGTACAGGTCCAGATAGCAAGTATTTTAAATTTGAAGGCCATATGATTTGTATTGAAACTACTAAACTCTACCGCTGTAATGCAAAAGCAGCCACAGACAATGCATACGCAAATGAGCATGGCTATGTTGCAATAAAATTTTACTTACAAAAACAGCTGGTGGGCTACAATTGGTAACCCCTTATCTAGAAGTACAAATACTGGCAGCATTCAAGAAATGAAACTATACTAAAATGATATTTTAATGGTCACTCATTTTTAAACTCACACCAATATGATAACTGAGGAAAAACATGCTCTAGCACTTGGGCATTGTGATAATATAAAAGCCTGGGAAATACAACCCAGTGAGTCACAGTGGCCCAATTTAAACCATATACTCATAAAGGATAAAGTGACCGAGTGGTTAAGGCAATAGTCTGCTAAACAACATACACATGCTGATACAGATCTTAACAGATGGAGTGAAAATGACTCTTTCAGAAGGCACTACATGTGGCAAAAACTTTGTTATTTTCACACAGTGAAAGTCATTCACTTCTGAGTAAGAGATACCTTGATGTACAGGCGGAGAAGAAATCCCAAAGGAAGCACAGCATTAGAAAGCAGATGATGTTGAAGGAGGCTTACCACAGTGCCCTTTCCTTTGGATTCTGCCCCTGCTATTATAAAAGGTTATTCATGTCATTTTATCACACCTCTAGCTTCAAACAAACAAAGATTTCCCGGTAAATCAGAATTTCATGATTTTGTTATTATAAATACAACATAATACTTTCTTTTTCCATTTGGAACAAAATGGGTGTGTCTTACAAATTTTCATTTTCTTTTTTTTGGAAAACTCAAGAAATAGAAACAAAAAAAATTGTAAAATTTTTAGAGTGTAAAAGTGTTTTTTATTTTCAGATAAATTTTTCATCATGCAAAATAATGGTTGATATCACTTACTGTTTACAATGTCCAGGCACCATTCTAAACATAGTATGTGTATTATCTTATTTAGTACTCATAACTCAATAAAGTGGGCACTATAACTGATTTGCAAGATATATGTGACAGCCACTTAAGACATCGATTTTACTTCATTTTCGTGGCTTTCCTCATATCCACTCAAAAATGTCAATATTAAACTCAGTAAAGAACTTATTGTGTGAGACCACAAAAGTCTGAGGAAATTAGAATGGTTCATTTTCCCAATTCTCGTAGCCTTCCTTACTAGGGGATAAGAGATAAAGATAAAATAAGCTGAAGTCAGATCCAAGTTCCTAGGTGTTAGAATTTGCTACATGAACCTTTACTCCCTCACTGCTTGTTTGGGGGCTCCATGAGACAGACAGCTATATTATTGTGGGGCTGCAAGAAGTGGGGACTTGTACCTTGCTTGCCAATTTCTTGTCAGCTGAGCCTTAGGGCTTGCTACCAGAACTTGGGTAAAGGAATATGAGGAGGAAGGGATGAGTACTGGCGAGGTCAGGCAGAAGAGGGCAAGGCTCAGACCCCAACTTCTTCCCACCACATATACACCATGTTTCCTGAGAGATGTGAACAATGGGATCACAACCACCCCCAGTGACCTCAAGAACAGGAAGACAAGGATATCAAAATATGGACAGGAAGGGAAGGTTTTTACCTAATGGATCATGTTCACCAGAGATGTAGGTAAGACGGCTGTCAAATGGAAGATGCCACCAATTACTTAATGGAAACCGCAGATGCCTAGATAGCTGCTCAGAGACAAGTCTATCACCATCCAGACCTGTACAGACCTAAAGTTCTCCCTCAACAGGAGATTTGGAATGAGCTTGATCAATGGCGACAACCAATTGAGGACTGTGCAGTTCATTAGCCAACACCAACATCTAGGTGATCATGAAAGGATCTGTCCCCCAACACTACTTCTTCCAGAAATGATGAAAGGAAGGAGGATAATATTTCACACCTCTTTTTTCCACTATTATCTCCCAACCAAATGTGTGTGTCAGTTCAGATCCTCCAGGAAACAGAAAATTAACTGGGGGGCGGGGGAGGGGGGACAACTATGAAGAATAAAGGGGAAGGAATAGTAAATGGAAAAAGCTTTCCGACCATGATGCCACCTGACAGTTGTAAAAGGAGAGGAAAGAAGGAGGATTGGGTAGGTAGTTATAGATCTCAGTACAGTACAGATCTCAGAAAGTCTTGAGCAGACCAGTGGGGCACCCCAGAGCCAAGTTTACCCATTCGAGAAGCCCTCTGTTGGGTAGGAATGGCCCAGCTGTAGTACTTCTGCCATGTTGTTGTTGGCTTGGAGCAGCCCAAAGAGCATGTAGGCTCCTTGACACAGACACCTCAACGGATCCCAAAGGTACGGCATCTGGAGGCTGTCAGCTAACTATTCTCTTTGCAGCATATTCTCGCATCAAGAAAGATATGAGCAACATACACCATTAGCTGCCACAAGATCTATGATGTCTAATCTGGGATGATGGATTGGGCTTCAAACTTGGACATTAGAGTGAAATTATAAAGATTTTGCTCCAATTATAAAGATTTTACTAGGGGAGTAAGACCACTCGCAACCTCTTCATTCACCATGTTTTAAGAAAGAAGTAGGAAACCTGGTACATCTACTCTATATCAATCCTTTTATATATTCATTTCCTCCCACTCACTGCCTCCTCTCACCATTCAACCACATACCTGTCCTAAGAACACCTTCTCTGGTATCAAGACCACATTCTGCCAGATGGCAGTGAAAGTAATAATTTAAGTATAGCTTGGATGTTGCTTTTAGTAGTTGATAAAAGGATGTGTAATTTTTTTTTATCAGTTTTTGTCTTAGCATCTCATTCTTGTTTTAAAAAATTTTAAACGTGGCCAAGAAAGAGAAATCATCCCTAATTCAGGATAGATCTCAAATCAAGATATGAGAGGCTATTATAGCATTACTGAACCTAATCTAAGGGGCCAGAGAAGGCTTATTTGAAGAAATAGTTCAAAGTTAAGATCTTACAAGGGGAGGGAAGCACACAATCCAGGCAGAAGAATCTACATGTACAGGGGCTCTGAGTGACTGAGGTAGGGTTATGAAATGAGACTAGAAAGGTAGTTGAAAATCAGACATTCTCACATAAGTTTCATTATCCTAAGAGTAACGGTAGGGTTTTAATCAGAAGAATGGGATAGAAGAAGGATGATATTATCAAATTTGTACTTTGAAAAAAATCTCTCTGGATAAAGAATGGAGAACAGATTAGAGGATGCATGAAGGGATACTCAGAGACACTTAGGACATTTTGTTTATTTGTTTCATTTTGTTTTGCTTTGTTTTGTTTTAGAGCTTAAGTGAAAGATGAGACTATCTTGGACAAAGAGAAGTAGATGGATTCAAGAAATATTTACTTGGCAAAATATCCAAAACTCACTGGTGGACCAGATATGGGGCTTAAGAAAGAAAAGGGTGTCCGGGCACCCGGGTGGCTCAGTCATCGAGCATCCAACTCTTGATTTCAGCTCAGGTTATGATCTCATAGTTCATGGGATTGAGCCCCACTTCAGGTTCTGTGCTGACAGCAAGAAGTCTGCTCAAGATTCTCTCTCTCCCTCTCTCTCTCTGGCCCTCCCCTGCTGGCTCACATACTCTCTTTCTCAAAAATAAATAAATAACCAAAAAAAAAAAAAAAAAAGGGGAGAGAGAGAGAGAGAGAGAGAGAGAGAGTGAGAGGTGTCAAGATGACTCATAGGTTCCTAGCTAGAGGCCCAGATAGACGGAATGATAATGATATTCACTAAAATAATAAACAACAAAAGAGAACCAAGATGGAGGACAAGGCTATGAGTTCAGAACTAAACAGTTTACCAGTTAGGAATCTTTTAGTTGATAGTGACTAAAAAACCAAAGTCAACCTCACTTGAAGAAAGAAAAAAATGTGGTAACTCATGTAATTGTAAAATTTATAAGTACGGCTGGCTAGGGGGCACGTGGGTGGCTCAGTCCATAAAGCATCTGACTTCAGCCCAAGTCATGATCTCATGGCTCATGAGTTCAAGCCCCACGTTGGGCTCCATGCTGACAGCTCAGAGCCTAGAGCCTGTTTTAGATTCTGTGTCTCCCTCTCCCTTTGCCCCTACCCTGCTTGCGTTCTGTCTCTCTCTCTCTCTCTCAAAAATAAACAAACATTAAACATAATTTAATAAGTACGGCTAGCATTACCAGTGGCCTCATTTAAGAATACAGTGATATCACCAGGATCCATCTCTCAATTCTACTTCCTCTAGATTGGCTATATTTTCAAACATTGCATGGCGTGTCCCGGCAGCTTCAGGTGCACATCATCACAAGACTTCATTCGGTGCAAGAGGAAATTCTCTTTCCAAAAAGTTAAACAAAAAATTCCAAAATCAAGTCTCTTTATCCTTTATGGTCTTGATTTGGGCAGAGATCTAACCCTGAACCAATCACTATTGCTAGGATGATAATATGTGCTCATTGGATCCTGCTAAGTCATCCTCAAAAAGAAGTTCATGGCTAAAAATGGAGAAGGGTTATATATCCCAAAACAAAATCAGGCATTATTGCCACAAAAAGGGTAGTGGACATAAGTAGTGAAACCAAAAGATAACTATCTTTTATAGGTAAATATGATTTCTGAGGTTAATAACAGTCAGGATATGGTGGACATTTAAGAAAATCTAAACCTCACTGATAAACAAGGTGTAGTTAAAATCAGCTCTGAGCTTTGGCAGAGGTCAAGACTATGGGCTTTCAGTGACAACTGTCTTGATACAGGAACACAGACTGCAAGGGGCAAAAGCGACATAAGATACAACCAAGAAAATCCATTTTTTAATAAAGATTCTCTGGAAGATCCATCAGGTATCTTGCTGTGGCATAATCAGAATTGATTTTCTTTCTATTTATGTTTGATTCACATTACACAATATGGGTTCAGTCAGTCTGTCTTACTTTTTCAATTTTTTAAGTATTCCTCCAGATAGCAATAGAAATATAACCTAAAATGGACAAAAGCAGGAGGGAGTGCAGCTTCTTTATTTCCTGTTGTATCAGCCAAACCTATTTCTATCTGGGAAAACTAACTGGTACACAAAAAAACCCTTTTGGGGGCTGTCGTGGAATGACTGAAAATGAAAAATAGTTTCCACTAGAGGGTGCTAAGTCTCAAAATAAAAATACAAACCAAGTACAGTACTTTCGATTTTCCCATACTTTTCAATATTCATTGAGCAACTAATAATTGTATTAGCCTGGATTCCCCAGAAAGCAGAGCCTGAGGCAAAGCTTATGCGCTACTACTTTATTATAGAATGTACTCCCAGGGAGCAAGAATGAGGGAAAAGGAGAAGAAGGCTGGGAAAAAGAACAAATCCAAGAAGATACATTACTGCACAGGTCACTTCTTGAACACACTGATTCCTAGATCTTATGGTACCTTCCACTACAAAGCCATATAAAAGCTGCTTCATAGAACTGACTATCCAGACTGGTTCAATCTTCCATTGTCAAAGTTTCACCCAGTGGGCACTAATTCACTCCATATGTCTGAGTTGCATGTTTGTGGACACTGAGCATATTTTCAGTGTCTCATGCCAGTGACTACAGAACAGAAGGTGAGAAACAGAAAAAGGAAAAATGATGTCAGATTATTCTGTGGAATTGGTCCCAGTTCATGCACAGCTAGGTATTCAGTGCCTACGTCTGGAACAAGTGGCCGTAGGCCTCAGAGACAAGCAAGAAGCACACAAAAGGTGTCTGACATGATGAACAATGCTCAAAATAAACAATACACAACTGAAAGGGAAAATAAATACCTTACCAAAGATTTAATGCCATGCAAACAGCAGCTGGAGAATGTCCTTTGACAGTAAACATTAATTACACTTCCCGTTTAACAAGATAGTTAGTTGTTTCTCAGGTATTTTTTTAATGTTTATTTTTGAGAGACAGAGAGAGAGAGAGAGAGAGAGAGAGAGAACAAGTGGGGGAGGGGCAGAGAGAGAGAGGGGCGGGGGACAGAGAATCCAAAGCAGGCTCCAGGCTCTGAGTTGTCAGCACAGAGCCTGACATGGGGCTCAAACCCACAAACTGTGACATCATGACCTGAGTCAAAGTTGGATGCTTAACTGACTGAGCCACCTAGGCACCCCCTTAGGTACTTCTTAGTTGAAAACAGATTGCATTAGACTTGTTAAGAAATCAGTTTTGTTATTTATCCCCGAATTAATGTTATTTCCTTTGCCAAATAAATGCCATATTGTGATTGAATAAACAGAGTTATTTTTTTAAGAATGAGAATTTTTGAATTGTTTTCAAGTTGATTCATTTTGAAATATTTATAACTTTTACTGTGGCATTAGAAACAGATAGACTATAACAAGAAGACAGTTAAGCTGTGTCTTTAAACAACTATTGCACAATACCACAAGCTTGTTTTACATTTGTCCACTTAATAAATCAAGCCAATTTTGTATAGAAGGATTTGTCTAACTGCCATAATAATTTTCACCCATTTATTCTACCTGTTAGATAACACTTGTTCTACATCCTCTTCTGTTCATTTTTAACACTTCACATGTTAATTTAAATAGCTTTTTATTTGGAAGTAATTCCATGCCTCCAAAAAGTTGAAAAAATAATGGGGCACTTGGGTGGCTCAGTTGGTTAAGCGTCTGACTTCAGCTCAGGTCATAATCTCGCGGTTTGTGGGTTTGAGCCCCACGTCGGGCTCTGTGCTCACAGCTCAGAGCCTGGACCCTGCTTCAGATTCTGTGTCTCCCTCTCTCTCTGCCCCTCCCCTACTCATGCTCTGTCTCTCTCTATCTCTCAATAATAAATAAATAAATGTTTAAAAAATTTTTTTTAAGTTGCAAAAATAAATAGTACAAATGAATACCCATGCACTCATTATCGAGATCTGCCCATTGCTAACATTTTACCGTTATATATGGTTGCAGTTCGTGACTCTTTACCCCTAAATAATTCAAAGTGTATTTCCCAAGAATAGGGGTAGCCTATCAAATAATCAATTATATTGTCAATCAATTATACTGTCCAAATTCCAATATTATTAATCTACTAATGTCTTTTATGCCATTTCTCCAATAGAGGACCCAGTCTAGGGTCAAGTACTGTTTTTAGTTGTAATGTTGCCTCAGTCTCCCTTGGTCTAGAATAGTTCCACATTCTTTGCTTTTCATGAACTTAACATTACTGAAGAATATAGTCCCATCTCCCTTTTTTTTTCTCATTTTATGATTGTTTAATGTGTCCATGTGATTAAATACATTCTCAGCCAGAGCATGCATAGGCTATGTTATGTCCTTCTGAGGGTATCACAATTGGAGCCCAATCACTTCCGTCTGTCCCTCACTGGAAATAATTTTGATCATCTGGTCAAGGTGTTATCTGACTTCTCTGCTATGTACTTAGTGCTATTTAAATTCCTCCTTACAATAAGCAATATGCGAGAAGACACTAAAAATCCATACAAATATCCTGCTGCTAAGCAAAATTTTCTTCTGAATTTAGCATCTGTTGATGATGCTTGCCTCATTCAATCTTCACTATGATGGTTATAAAATTTATGATTTTTTCACTACAGAATAGTCAGTCCTTGGCATTCTACTATAAGCAAGAATCCTTCTTTTTCCTCCATTTATCTGCCATCAGTATGGACTCATGAATTTCTATGCTTTTCAGTAGTTTAGAATTCATTACTGTACTTAATTATTGTATTGTTTAAATTATCCCAGATTTGGCCAGTAGGAGCCCTTCAAAGCTAGCTCCTGCGTCCTTATGATTCTTTTTTTGGTAGCATTTCCTTACTACCTGGTATAATAAGATGTTCCAGAACCATCTTGATCCTAACTTGCTCCAATTCTGCAATCAGCCATTTTTCTAAGGAGCCCTACTTCCTTTTGGTGGGGAATCGTATTAGAAATCAAGATTTGGGGGGCGCCTGGGTGGCTCAGTCGTTAAGTGGCCGACTTCGGCTCAGGTCATGATCTCACGGTCCATGACTTCGAGCCCCGCGTCGGGCTCTGTGCTGACAGCTCAGAGCCTGGAGCCTGTTTCAGATTCTGTGTCTCCCTCTCTCTGACCCTCCCCCGTTCATGCTCTGTCTCTGTCTCAAAAATAAATAAATGTTAAAAAAAAAAATTAAAAAAAAAAAAAAAGAAATCAAGATTTGGGTGATATGTGTGCTAACTCCTACCATTGGGGGAGAGAGGGTCTTTACGTCCTGGCTTTTTCAACCAGAGCCAAAAAACCTATGCATACACAGGCATACAAATATGCATATATACATAAATATATTAAAATACATGGACATATAATGATATGCATACATCCATTTTTTTAAGAACTCAAGGGTCCACACTGAAATTTCCAGTAACTCATGCCTACAGTGTTTTTTCTTGCTTTTTTATATTCCACAGTTGTATGTCCCTTCTTCCACAAAGAGAATCCTGATTTCCAACATCATATTTATTCAATTGTTGAATCCAATAGTACATCCTCAATAGTTTCAGAATTTCTTCTCCAATAGTACTATAATAAACAAAACTACTAAGAAGAGTTCAGAATTTATTTCCAATCCTAACCCCCGAAAGGATTGAGAACCATTATTCTATGCCCTGCCCCTAAGTGTCTTCTTTGATAACTCCCAAATCTACCCTTCACTCCATACCTTCCAGACCCCATTTTCATATTAACAACTATGTGCTTGATACCCCATCAAGGCAGGAGATCAATATATCCAAAACTTAATTTTTCTTCAACAAGCCTGTCCATCCTTCTGCCTTATTCCTATTCTTTTAGCCTTATTCAATTTCAAAACTTTGGATTTAATCTTCATCTCCTTTTTTTCCCCCACTTCCTAGCGCCCCATCTCTCAAGCAAAGTAGAAAGGACACAAGATGTGGAGCTCCACAGACTCGAAATCAATCTCAGCTCTTCTATGTAGTTGTGATATCAGAACAATTACCTCACCTCTTGGAGTACTAGTTTCCTCATCCTTAAACAGGAGAATAACAATACATACTCTGCAAGGCTTTTATGAAGATTACAAGAAGGAGATTTTGCAAAGTGCCCAGCTTTGGCACATAGAACTCTATGTATATAGATCCCCACGTCACCCTCAGATACTTTCCAAGACCTGTATGGTCAATATATTTTGACCATAAATTGGTGTCTCTAGAAAACTCCAGAATCTCTTTTCACCCTCCTTTAACCCCAAACCTCAAGGAACAGAGTTGGCCAAATCCCAGAAACTATACTGGATCACATTTCTAAAGAGAGAAGATGGTAAGTGGTTAAAGACTGACCTCACTTGTAGGTAATCAATTACAGTCAGTAAGCAGTGCTAAAGGGTAGCTTGGGGTGGGGGCCCCTAACTTTCCCCCAAATCCCCATCAGCACACCCACCACACCTAAATTTTTGAAAATGATAATTTTATATGGACAGTTGATATTTTGGTCAATTTTATATATACTTCCAGTAAGGCATATTTTTAAAACCTTTGCTATTTTTATTATTCTGTAACAAACAGGATAGCCACGTCCTGGCCCTCTCTCTCCCCAGATACCTATCAACACCCTTCTTGATAGAACATATTACCTCCTTTCCTATTGCTTCTCCTTTAGGGTTGTGCCACTGTATAAACTGTCCCATATACAGCTCTCCAAAAAAATCTTCCTAAAGTGTAACTTCACACATGCCATGCTCCTATCCATCAAAACTTTCCTTCACTTCCAACTGTTCAAAGAAAATAAACAAATTCCTCTTCCAAGCCCTTTGCACCCAGGTCCCAAACTAGCTCATATGTCTCATGGTTCCCCAAATTACAGCCTATACCTTAATTCTACCCAAAATGGATTATCTGCTATTTCCCAAATTGTTCTCATACTTTTTCTTTCATGCGGTTCACTCTTCCTGGATGTCTTTTATTATCAGATCACTTGCCTTTCGAAAGCCTATCGGTCCTTCAAGATCCATCCTCGGTACTACTTTCTCCATGATGGCTTTTTTTTTTTAACTTACACTGGTTTTCGTTAGGGAAAAGAAATAGTTGTTTTTTTCTGTATGTATTTATCAAAAAAAAAAAAAAAAAAAAAAAAAACACTTACTTATCTAGAATTTGGAAGAAACTGGGACCGGGAGTAAAATAATTGGCACCTGATAATATATTGTGAGGGCTTGATACTTTAGCCTCCAAGTCATTCTTGGTGGACCCTAATTTCGCTATCAAATAGCCTTGAACAAGTAATCTCTTTGGCCTATGCTTATCATCAATAAAAGAGACATAAAAAATATCTTCTTTGGAGAATTGTTGTGGAAAATAGAAATAATCTTACACATGGTAGCCTGTTTGTCACTGTTGCTGAACATGCTTAATAAATGTCTCAGATGAGCTGGGATCCAAGAGAGACCAGATTCTAATCCCAACTCCGTCAATACCTTGAACAATTCACTTCTTCTCTCTAGGCATCCTTCCCTCCCATCATGTGTAAATCAAGGTGATAAAACCTGTGTCCTCTGACTCTGAGTCAACCTGGTAGTTCATCCCAAGGCTGCAGGGTCCTTAGTTTAGGCCCATACTTTGTGTCGCCACTAGCCGGCAGGATTGCCACATGGTTGCTTGGCCACTCCCTATTTCTATCCCCATCTCCAGGAAGAACTTGCCTTCAGAATTCGGGACCAAAACAAACAGAATATTCCAGCCTGGCAGTAGCCAAGACTTTGAAATGGAGTCTTATCAGGCTATAAAAGGAGATGGGAAAGCAAAGTCTCTAGCACCTTTCTGCAAAGAAGACACTGATTTGTCTCAAGCCCAGAGGAGCAACTAAGACTCCAAGAGTCAGGTGACATCTCTCCAGCCCATCTACTACATGACAGATGCCCTTGTAGAGAGCTACAGGTGACCCAGGCCAACACTAGGGCACCCTTTGAAGACTTTGACGCTGAGTCCCTCAGAAACCACTTTGCATGCCTTATAAGATACTTGTGAAAAGGTGAGATTTGGATTTATAATGTCCAAATGTGTAGGCAACTCACTTTAATTTCTCCAATCCTGTTTTCTCCTTTGTAAAACTAGCATAAACCAGGTTTCTGAACTTGCTCTGTCTCCCAGGGCTGCAGGCAGTGCAGAATCCTAGAAAGAATATGGGCTTTATGAATACACAGACTTGCTTCAAATCCTGTTCTTGTCATTTATATGAACCCAAAAAAGTCTTCTAAGTTTCCTCATCTACAAAATGGAGATAGAAAACCTTTTATTTCACAGTGCTTTCTGAGAATGAAATCAAATAGAGTCGGGACAATGGCACATATAGAGGCTCAATAATGTTAGATCTCATCCCTGATTATAAAAATACAAAACAGCATGGTTCCATAATCATTAAAAATTTATACACATGCATAGAAAGGATAAAATCAAAATACATATATCAAACAGTTAGTATTGACTTCCAGTGTGTACCCCTCTGTCATTTCTCAGTTTTCTAAAATGAACCATTATTACTGTTGTCACTTGTTTTTTTTTATTGTGGTAAAATACATGTAACATAAAATCAACCATTTTAACCATTTTTAAGTATACAGTTCTATAGGATGATGTACATTCCCACTGTTGTGCAACCACCTGCCATGCCACCATCCATCTCTAGACCCCTCTTATCATTCCAAACTCAAAATCCGTACCCATTAAATTACAACCCCCACGATCCCTTTACCCTGTCCCTAGAAACTACCATTCTGCTTTGTCTCTACGAATTTGACTATTCTAGCTAGACACTTCATATAAGTGGAATCATACAATATTTGTCCCTTTTTTGTCTGGCTGACTTCTTATTTCACTTAGCATGATGCTGTCAATGTTCATCCACGTTGTAGCATGTATCAGAATATCCCTCTTTTTTAAGTCTGAGTAGTGTTCCATTCTACAGATATATCACATTTTGTTTATCCATTTATTCATCAATAGATATTTGGATTACTTCCACTTTCTGGCTATTGCGAATAAGGTGAACACTGGTATGCAAATATTGGTTCAAGTCCCTGCTTTCAGTCTTTTCGTTACATACCCAGAAGCAGAATTGTTAGGTCATATGGTAATTCTACATTGAATTTTTTGAGGAATGGCCATACTGTTTTCCACAGTGGCTTCATAATTTTACGTTCCTTTTTTTTTTTTTTTTTTTTAATAATAGCCACCCTAATGGTGGGTAGCGGTATCTCATTATGGCTGTTGCATTTACCTAATGTGCTGATTTGCATTTCCCTAAAGATTCGTGAAATGGAGCATCCTTTCATGTTGTTAAGAAACTTAAAAAAAAATATTTTTCTACTAAACAAATGGATATATTATGGAGTAGAATATAACATTCATATAAATTTTCAAGTTAAACCATGAGATCTCAAAGAAATTTCCCATATTGGGTGGGCATCTTTCATCTACGCCCCTGGATTTCCCAGGAGATGCCATTCGTTCTCCTTCCTTCAATTTTCCTCTACCATGGGGATGGGTCTGGGGACAGTTTGAAAAAAGCCTTCTTGTCCCTGAGTTCAATCAGGAGAAGAGAAGGTGTAATAAATCAGAAAGACCACAGCTACCTGACAAGATAGCATTTAATAAGAGAAAGTTTCCAGAGGCATCTGGGTGGCTCAGTCAGTTAAGCGTCCAAGTATTGGTTCTAGCTCCAATCATAATCTCATGGTTTGTGGGATCGAGCCCCACATGGAGCTCTGTGCCAACAGTGTGGAGCAGCAGGCTCCCTGTCTCTGCTTCCTTCTCTCTCTGCCCCTCCCCTGCTCACTCTCTCTCACAATAAATAATTTTTTTTAAGAGAGACATTTTCCAAAGGAAAGTCAGCCCAAAATTAAAATGAAATCAATTCAATAAATATGTAAGGCATTTGGAAGGAAGCCGTTCTGCATGCGTGTGATCAAGTTACTCTTCATGAAGAAGTGAGTAAAAGAGACACAGCCTAACGAGTATCACTGATGGAAGAGAGGAGCACAGGAAGTGTCATAGAAGGATCTAAAACTAAGGAGTGCAGTAAACACAGAGCCAGATGCTGAACTGATATGTCAGGAACTGCAGAGGGAGACAGACCAGGGGCTAAAAGGAACACATAGAGCAGGTTGTCCTAAACATCTGTCTATGGGCAAATGATAGCTAATCAGCAGTGAAAAGAGAAAAATAAGAACGTTCTCCTGAGTTTTTTATAAAGCCAAATTTACTCCACATGGGAACTACCATAAGGGATTAAATGTCCTTTCTTTTATAAAATAAAAAATAGTTTTAATGAACCAAAATAAAAGGTGCAATGGGGCGCCTGGGTGGCGCAGTCGGTTAAGCGTCCGACTTCAGCCAGGTCACGATCTCGCGGTCCATGAGTTCGAGCCCCGCGTCAGGCTCTGGGCTGATGGCTCGGAGCCTGGAGCCTGCTTCCAATTCTGTGTCTCCCTCTCTCTCTGCCCCTCCCCCGTTCATGCTCTGTCTCTCTCTCTGTCCCAAAAAAAAAAAAAAAAAAGTTGAAAAAAAAAAAGGTGCAAGCCCACATCATTTCTCAAATTTTATTGTGACCTTTTTTTTTTTTTTTTGTCTGTGACATTTCAGTTCTCCTACCACTTTGGGAATTGCCAGCAAGAAGCAAGAAGTAGGGATAAGCCATGGAGAAGGGCCAGGTGGTCAAGATGAGTTAAGGCCCACAGAAGGCTTGGTTTAGGAACTCCCACCTCTTCCAGACAGGGCCCTTGTATGACCTGATATATGCAGCCTCTTTCTTCACTCCCAGCCTTCCAAGCCAGAGACATGCATTTAAAGAGGCAGGAATCTGCTAACATCTTTCAGATTTTTCTGACCCAACCTCTAGAGAAGGGTTGGCAAACTTTTTCTGTAAGGGGCCAGATAACAAACTTTCTAGGCTTTGTGGGCCACATGATCTCTGTCACGACTACTCAATGCTGGCATTGTAGTGCAAAAACAGCCACAGATAATATATAAACAAATGGATGCAGCTGTGTTCCCCTGAAACTTCATTTACAAAAATAGGCAGAAGCCTAGATTTGGTTCACAAGACACGGTTTGCCAAGCGGTACTCTAAAAAGCAGAGAGGAGAACCTTATAAAACCCAGATCGGACTCGGCAATAAAAATAGATTGTGGTCATTTTATACACGTGAAATTTGTGGCATATGGAAACGTGTGGTTTTGAGTCCAGCTTAAACAGATGTTTTCTGAGCATCATTATCATCATCATTGCTAGAACTTTATGATGATAGTTGACCCTCAAACAATGTAGGAGTTAGGGATGCCAACCCTCTGTGGGTTTGGAAATCCACATATAACTTTTGACTCCCCTAAAACTTAACTGGTAATAGCCTAGCGTTGACTGGAAGCTTTACCTACAACATTAATGGTCAATTAACACATATTTTGTATGTTCCATATATTAATACTGTATCCTTTTCAGTAAAGTAAGCTAGAGTAAAAAAAAATGTCATTAGGAAAATTATAAGGAAGAGAAAATACATTTATAGTACTATATGTATATTTATTAAAAAGAAATCCACTTTTAAGTGGACCTGCGCAGTTCAAACCCATTTTGTTCAAGCATCAACTATAATTGTTATACATCAAGCAATATACTAAAAATACCATATGAATTAGTTTACTTAACTCTCACAAGCACACTATATACTGATATCACCAGAATTTTCACTTCAGATCTAAGGGAATTGAGGAATTGGGAGGTTCAGTAACTTGCTTAGGCCCACTCAGTTGGTGAGTAGTGGGGCTGTGGTTCATAAAGCAGAATGTGGACTTCTGCTTCCAGCCATGGTGAGATGAGATTTACCTTCCCACCTTAAACAACTAAAACACTGAACACAATCCATGAAATAATGGTTTTCAGACATTCAGTAACTGGCAGAGCAGGACAATGACCCCAATGAGAAGGCAAATCAAGAGGTAAGCCCAAGGATGCCCCTGCTTACTGTCTGCAGAATTTCCAGGCTATACCAAAGGAAAGAGGTTTGAGGACACAGAGCGTGAATGGAGTTCCTGGAGGCCAAAGCAGCTAAAGTTTCTGAGGCAAGGAACTGAAGAAGAGAGAGCTGCACAGAAAGAAACTCCAGAGAGATACAGAGGATTCCCCTTGCATCTTTAGCTGAGTACTAATCAGCACATGTGTGTAAGGAAACTGCTGACCCAGAGACAGAATGATCAAAGAGGAGCACTTCCCAGGCTCACCCAGGGTTGGGAATATTTTATGTTCCTTCCAGCCAGAGTAAAAAGATCTCCTAGTATTTGCCTCCTCAAAAAAATATCACCTTAGTAGTAGGGTTGTATCAACCCTACACTAAAGGCTGTTCTGGACCCGCCTAAGAAAAATTAAAAGTAAATCAAAAGGATCAATTTGTTTCCAAGTAACTTGGAATTTTGCATTCCCACAAAAAAAAAAAAAAAAAAAGAAAAAGAAAAAAAAAGCCTAAAAAATATCTAAAGGATTGAAAAACAAATCTGCAACCAGCAACATACAATTCACAATGTCTTCCACCCAACAAAAAATTAACATGCATTCAAAGAAGCAGGAAAATATGCCCCAAAACCTGAGGGGAAAAAAATCAGTCAATAAAAACAGATACAGAAATACCACAGATGATGTAAATAATAAACAAGGAGGTTAAGACAGCTTCTATAAATATACTCCATATGTTCAAAATGGTGGAGCAAAGCATAAGCATGATAAGAAATTAAGGATATGAAAAAGACCTCAACGATAGAAAACAAGCAATGGCAATCTCTGAGATGAAAGGTCACTCAACCAGTAAGTGGCAGACCTGAGATTACACCCCTGGATGGACTCCAAGTTGTGCTGCTCATTACTGGAACAGTTTTGTAGCAAAGAAGACTGATCACAGAAGGCAAATCAAGCACCATTTTCTTAATTAAACCAATTGGTTCACACATGCAAGTAGCATTTTAAAAATTTCCCTGAATATATCAGAACTATCTTCTGCTTACACTGCACTGTGGGGATCAAGGCTTAGTAGCCACTGACGTGCATAATCTCTGACAATCAAAGTAGAGGGTACTAGGAAAAGAAACAGAGTAACAACCACTGCTACACAAGTGTAACTCTAACCACACCCAGGTGAATTTGCTTAGTTTCTTTCTTGTTGAGAATATTCACCCTTTGGTTTGTTTTGTTTTTCAGACAAACGTATATAATGAAAGTTCATTAACTGTGCTTCAGTTCAGGAACTACTCAGATGGTATCGAGACCTTCTTGATCCATGAAAGACCTAAGAGGCATTAAAGAAAGACAAGACACTATTTTTTTTAAGCTTTTACCTTTACCTAATCTCTACACCCAACATGGGGCTTGAATTTACAACACAGAGCAGGAGTTGCATGCTCTAACAACTGAGCCAGACAGGCACCCCAAGAAGACACTACTGTTAATGGGAGAAGATCTTGCCTATCCCCAGGGGAAGTCAACCTGATTCTGGCACCCACATTCCACCACAGTGGGGCTGGAGCTCATCATGTGGCCTTTTAGGATTTTTTGAGGGCAATATCTAACCAGTAAAAAAGAATAAAGAGTTTTCAAGTCCCATTGCCGTGTTTATTTTCACATTACACATTGCTAACCACTCTTGAGTTTATCTATTTAGGTAAAGCAGACTAAGTAAGACCATAGTTCCATATGTAATGCAGCACATCTTACAATTAGACACCATCTTGAAGATTATGTAGTCCCCTCCTGCCATTTCATAGGTGAAGACACCAAGGCCACAACCATAGATGATAATGGCAGAGCTAGAACTAAAACCTCTACTTCTCAGAGAATTGGAGGACATGGAGGAAGAACCGGCTGTATCCTTCAGAGCTGTTGGTTACTGGGTCAGATCCTTAGCCTTTCTAAATGGAACTAATACCTTCTGTGGATTACATGAGATAATATATGGAGGTTGCTTGAAGTTTACATTTATTTCAGTGGCTGCCACACAGGAAAAGCTTACTAAATGAACTTAATGCTCCCCCCACCCCGAACTTGTTGACTAGTATCCTCTCTAACAGAGGGCCCTGTTGGAATCTACACAAAATTAGAAAAAGCCAACCATCCTGAGAGCCTAATAAACATGGATATTTTCAAAGTCTAGGTAAAATAATTGAGGTGAAGTCTCAGGAAGGTATAACCAGAATACAATTGATGGTGGGAAAAGAGCTGTGGCCTAATGAATTTTATTTTAATCTTCCTAAAGAAAGATGACAATGGAAGGGGATCTGCAGAGGAACTAAAAAAAGGGCCAGAAAAGAACATAAACTGGCCATGTTGCCTCCAATTTTGTCCAAGAGAGGTGATGCCATGAGCTGGATGATATTGGTTGTTACATTCATCCAGGGAATGCTTTCTTTTCTGATTCTGTGCTTTCTAAGCACCTGAGAGTAATAAATGTTAGAACAATATCCTTGCCTTCTCAACCTCTAGTTCTCCCCTCTTTCCCTCCCCTCCCCTTCTCTCTCCTCTCCTCTGGCTTCCTCTCCCCTCCTCTCCCCTTATCTTCCTCCCTTACCCTCCTCAGACCCACTCTATTCAGGACCATGTGGTATGCAGATGTAAAACCAATGCATTCATTTGGCTACCCTAAGAGGAAATCAGCCTCAGAATGAATACAACACTGTAGGAGGCAGAGGTAAGGCACACGAGCATGCACACATATACACACACACAACAAACAAACAAGTAAAACCAGAACTTGATAAAATGGCTGAGTACCTAAGTCAGTAGAACTCCCCATTACATTCTGCTTTGGATTTCCAAACATAGAAACCATCAACCCCCACCACCAGTGCCACCATTCATGTCACGCATTTTGAAATGCAGTTCCTGTTACTTACAACAAAATGCAACCTAATGAGTCAGCATTGGATTATCGTCAGGACTTTCCCACAGAAGAGACAATGTACCAATCAGCCAGCATACATATTTGGTCCAACTGAAAGATCGCTTTCAAACAAAACTAACAAATTAGCATTAAGTTTTATGTTGAGGTCATATATGACTTTGTTTAACATGATTCATTTACTTATTGTGTGGGATGTGTCTTCTAGACTCTCTAAGTGGTCATTTCTAGCAATACCAACAATTTCACGTTTCTGAACCTACAGATCTAAGGGCCAGACCGTAAAACGTGGCCACCATGCTCCCGTGTTGCATTTGTGTGATCCAGACTAAGTATCTGCTCTGTTCATCTCATCTCTCTCCTTTACAGCATCCAGTTCACAAAACTCCCATTACAGTGCCCTTTCCACCATGCCTCATTCTCATTAGGTGGTTAATTACATCATGAGCTTGAAAGTAATAAAACAGCATTTCTTACTTTTTGTTAATTCAGATAGGCCTGCCCTCCAATTAGTGCAAATTATCGAGGTTTTATTATATACATACATATGTGTTTGTGTTTGCAAAGTTTCATTGATGAATAATGACTATGCAGCCACCCACGGACCAGATGGAAATGATTGGAGATCATTAAATACAACATTGTTAGGTCATTTCCAGCATGTAATCAGCAACAATGGCTGTGGTTAGACTTGTTACATAAACAGATGGAGGAGAGGATGACTCACGGAGTGCAGAATTACTGAGGCCTTAGGTGTCCCCAACAGGGCTTACAAGAAATAAGCTTGGGGACTGATAGCATGGCTTAGGTGGTGCCTAGGTTGAAGGAATGATAACAAGAGCTGGGTCTGCTCATTGCATGTTGACCATAGCTTGAAGTTATGAAGAGACTCTCCCTTCTCTTCCTTCCTTCCTTGCCTTATGTCCATTTGTTCTTTCTTTCTTTTCTTTCTTTCTCTCTCTCTCTCTCTCTCTTTCATGTTTATTTTGAGAGAGAAAGAAAGAGAGTGTGTGAGTGGGGAGGGGTAGAGAGGGGGAGAGAGAATTCCAAGCAGGCTCCGCACTGTAAGTGCAGGGCCCAATGCAGGGCTCGATCCGGCGAACAGTGAGCCAAGATCAAGAGACAAATGCTTAACCGACTGAGCCACCCAGGTGCCCCTATGTTCTTCTTTCTTAAAAACACTTATCGAATGTGCCACTCACTGGGCTGTTTATTTAAAAAGACAGTCCCAGGGTGCCTGGCTGACTCAGTCAATAGAGGATGTGACTCTTAATCTCAGGGTTGTGAGTTCAAGCCCCCATATAGGGCATGGAACCTCCTCAAAAATAAATAAATAAATAAATAAATAAATAAATAAATAAATAAATAAAATTTTTAAAAATTAAAAGGACAGTGCTAATTTCTGCCACACTATTTCCCGATTCCATGGCCTTACTCAAGTACCAAGTACATTAACTTCTAGAAGGTCAATTTCTGCATTTAAAACTGAAGATAAAGTTGCCCTCCATGCCTCTACTCCAGATTTGCTTTGAAAATACAATGAAATTAGTGAGATAAAAGGAAGGAAACCCCTGGGGAACTGCTATTATTATGCCGTGTCCAGCACCGCTGTAGCCCTCTAGCACATAATGTCATCCCTGTGCCTTGCTTCTAAGCACATTTTCGGTAACACTTATGTAGTACTTTATGTGTGACGTTTGGTACCAAAAAATCAGGTTTAAGTCCCAGCTCTACCATTTAATAGCCGTGAAGCATTGGGCAAATCTCTCAAAGTCTCTGGGCTTCAAGAGATTATTGAGAGGAATTAGGTTAGGAAGGAAAGGAGGAAGGACAGAAGGGAAGGAGTAAGGGAGGAGGGGGAAAAGGAAAGTAGATAGGTAGGTTTTTGGTTGCAAGGGCCATCTTTAAAAAAGAGAGAACATTTATTTTCAGGATTTATATTGTCTGGAGGAGGAACAAGAAGGTGACAGGACTTAAGACCCCTCTGAGAACCAGACAATTCTTTCAAATTCTTTCTCATTGCATCTGTTTCTCTCCACCTATCTGGTTAGTGCTCACTGTATAATCTAGATGGAATCCTGAAGCAAACCAATCTGGGTAAGTTAGCAAATCATTATGGCCTCCATGAAACAGAGGCCCCCACACAAGATTGTCTCTAAACAAGCCCACACTGGCTCAATCCATGGCCACTCCTGCTCAAAGAACAGTGGAGCACTACTCTTCTGATTAAGGGGCTGTAGATGGGCCAAGGGATACTGTATGTGGCAGGAAACATCACTGACATTTCCAAAATAAGTCAGGAACACAGAGTACACTGTGTTGAGAAAGAAGCAGTAAATAGAAACTGCCCCCTGAGTACTCTGAGGGTATATTTAATGGTGTCCCACAGAAGGTGCCATGGCTTAGGGAAAAAGAGGTTAGGTTCCAGTCAGAAAATAATTTTCCTTGCTTAAAGTTTCCCTTCATTGCAGCAAATAGAGAAAAAAAAGAAAGTTAACATGTATGGGGGGGGGGGGGGAGGGGATGGGAGAGAACAGAGGAGGCAAGTACCATATATAAACTCAGCACCCAGAGTATAGAGATGAAATGAGGGAAACACAGATGAAACACCCCGCAACCATTCCCACAGCACAAAGGCAGGCAGCCAGCATTTTGCAGCAGGTTTGGGGGGATTCCAGTCTCCTCAGCAATACCGATGATAAAATTTGATACTCAATGGGAATCCTGAGTAATACCATAAGTAATTCCTACTAAGTGCCCTAACAAATATGCACAGAGTAACTTGGGAACAAAGAGTGTGGGACACCAGAGGAAAATCAGAGGAAGCTGGAAGAAGATAAAACTAAACTGTATCAAAATCAAACCTAACCTCCTCAACAATACCTGTCTGCTATGAATTGAATTGTGCTTCCCCACAAAAAGATATGTTGGTACTAACTCCCAGTCCCTCAGTACCTCAGAATGTGACCTTATTTTAAAATAAGGTCTGGGATGCCTAGGTGGCTCAGTCACTTGAGTGTCTGACTCTGGATTTCGGTTCAGGTCATGATCTCATGATTTGTGAGTTCAAGCCCTGCATCAGGCTCTGTGCCGACAGTGCAAAGCCTACTTGAGATTTTCTCTCTCCCTCTCTCTTGCTCCTCCCCTGTTTGCGCTCTCTCTCTCTCTCTCTCTCTCTCTCTCTCTCTCTCTCTCAAAAGAAACTTTAAAAAATAATAAGGTCTTCACAGAAGTATTCAAGTTAACATAAGATCATTAGGGTGTGCTTATATAATCCAATACAACAGGCAGTCTTATAAAAAGAGGAAATTTGGACACTGAGACAGGCGTACATAGAAGGAAGATGATGTGAAGACACAGAGGGAATGACATCCACCAGCCAAAGATGGCCCGCAAACTACCAGAATTTAGAGAGACTTGGAACCGATTCTCCCTTAAATCCTTCAGAAGGAACTAACCCTTCCAACTCCTTGATTTCAGACCTCTACCCTAAATTTCTGTTGCTTAAGCCACCTAGTTTATGGTATTGATTTATGGCATCCCCAGAAGAGCAATATACTATCTAAGGACGTTTATCAGTTCCTCAAGGAAAAGGAGAATAGAAAGTGACAGAACCTCATTGATAAGTACACATTCTTATTACTTATAAATTATCTTATCATACTGTTTTTGTACAGTGTATAGGTTCTCAAGCTCCAATATAAATTCAGTCCTTCCAGCCCTGAGTTGGAAGCTCTCTAGCATCTATTCTAAATATCTGAACTTGGTGTCTTCTGAGTATTACAGTCTCGATTCCAGTAGCTGCAATAGTCAAAGCCAGAATTCCTCTTTAAATGAGAATGACTCTTTAATATGGCTTTTATTTTTACTGTCCAAGTGGGCTATATGATACAGAAGCACCCTAAAGACTGTGAAATACTAATAAATAACAAGAACATATATCCCACTGATAAAAAATATTCTATTTTATGTCTCTTCCTTATCTACAAAGACAGCTGTATGAAAATCCTATAAAACTCCAGGAAAGTGGTACCATGGCAAAAGTTCTATTACACCAGAATTACCCTAACAGTAACACACAAAATCCCCTCTGAGAATTCATTTCCCCTTTCCCCTCACCACCCTTCATACAACTGCATCATCATCTAGATGAGTTAGAGGAAGTCTCTCTGTGGCAAATTCCGGTAAGTGCTCCTCAGTATATCTACTCTTCTTTTTTTAGTTAGCCTGTAAATTTTATCTGGAGGCATAACCTCCCAAAGTGAAGACAGACTTTCCAGCTTCCACATATGAGCTCCTGTGTGATTAAGTTCTGACCAGTGGCAGGCAAGTAGAAGTGTTGAATGTGGTTTCTCTAAAAGGGGAACACGTGTGATCAGTGTCCTTCTGTCTTCCTGGTTGGAACATAGACACGATAGCTGGTTCTTACAACACGATCCCTAAGTCATCCACTGAGGATGGCCTAACAACATGACAGAGGGAGGCCAGGCCTTTGCCACTGTGTATGCCTACCCTGGACTGCCAACACCGGTACATTTTTGTCAAGAGAGAATGACAATTCTGTATTGTTTAAGTCATGATTATTCTAGAATTTTTGTAACATGCAGTCAAGATTCATCCTAAATGATTCAGTGCCTTGGAATACAAAGAACAGAAAACTTACGTTGCAATGGTCCAAAGAATATGGAAGCTTATCTCACATAAGGAGAAATCCAGAAGTCAGGCAGCCCCAAGACCGGTTAATTCAGCAATTTAGGGAGGTCCAAGCACCCAGATTTGGGCATCTTTCTGGCCTATTTCCCACTGCTTCTCCACAACACCTTGTGTTGGCCACAACACCTTGTGTTGTGATGGCCTGATGAACTACTGCTGGTTCTCTAAATACGCCATGCTCTTTTAAGTCTCCTTTCGCTTAAATACACTGTGGCTTCTCCTTGGAATACTCTTCCTTCCCTTTTTAGCTGGTGTCTTAATCAGCTCAGGCTGCCATAATAAAATTGCACAGACTGAGTAACTTAACACAAATTTATTTTCTCACAGTTTCTAGAAGCCCAAGATCAAGGTTCTGGCCAATTCAGTTTCTGGTGAGGACTCTCTTCCTGGCTTGCAGAAGGCCACCTTCTCCTTATGTCCTCACATGGTCTTTCCTTAGTGCATGGGGTGGCAGGAGAAAAGGGAGTTAGCTCTCTGGTGTCTCTCCTCATAGGGACACTAATCCTTTTGGATCAGGACTCCACTTTGATGGTGTTATCTAACCTCAAGTATTTTGGTAAAAGCCCTACCTCCAAATACAGCCACATTGGGAGTTAGGGCTTCAACATGTGGATTTGGGGAGGACACAAACATTCAGTTTATAACACCTGGAAATCTCCTCTTAATCCTCTAAGATATAACAAAACTTCATCTCCTTTTGGAAAGCCTTCCCAGACTTGAGAATTAGATGTCTCCCCTTCAGTTTCCACATTAGTTCCTATCATGCAGTGCTGATCCCATTGAACAATGATTAAATACATATTTGTCCCCTCCTTGTCAGTCCACAAGAGTCTTAAAAGCAAGGACAGTAGTTTGTTTGTTTTATACACCTAACACCTAGGACAGCACCTGGCACAAAGTTGGTGTTTAACAAAGGTCTAAGGAAGAGGGAGAGAAAGAAACATCACATCTTTAGAAGAAAATATAATCTGTATTCCAAATGAATTACAATTGAATTACAAATGAATTACAAATTACAAATGAATGCCAGAACATCCATCATCCACTGGATTTGTCTTAATGATATATAAATTCAATTTCCAGATTACTAAACTTGGTGTAGTGGGTAAGTGTCAGGATTAAAATGCTGTCTTCCAACTTAGTGTCTATATGACTTGATTAATTACTTCCTATGGTAAATCTTAAATGATTCTAAATTCCTTGATGTCCCTCCTATTCCTTTCTCCTTGAATCTTGGCTGGTCTTAAAGACTTGCCTGTGGTAAAGTCACCTTCTGGGGGTTCTGAGGCTATATCATAAGAAGACTTGCAGCTTCAGCTCAGGCCTCTGAAATCCTTGTTCTCAGAGTCCTGGGGCACCATGCAAGAGGCCCACCTACCCTGAGTCCACCATGCTATGAGGAAACTCAAGCTGGCCATGCAGAGAGACCATGCAGAGAAAGAGATGCCTGAGCAGCACCCAGACAATAAGTCATCCCCACCATAACGAGCCTGACTCTGCTATGCCCTGTCCAAATCCATGACCTAAAGAAGCAAGAGGTAACAGTATTATTGTTGTTCTAGGCCAATAAGTGTTGGAGTAGTTTGTTAAGAGGTAATAGATGATGAAACACTACTGGGCCTCAGTGTTCTTGACTAAAAATGAAGATAAGAACAGTTTCCAGCTCTTGGCACTACGATAAAAGTTAAACAGGTTAGAATTTATAAAGCACTTAAAACAATACCCAGCCCAAAGTAAGTGCTAATAAATATTAGATATTTCTATTTTACTTCTTTATGTTTGGTTTCCATAGATCAAAACCATTTTGTTTTGGCAAATTTAACGATGGCTTAACTTAGGCAGTGGAACTCGATTCACGCCCTGTTATAGGTTAAGGCGATCTCTTGCTGAGAATCTGTAGGTGGAGAGGGTGGAAGGAACAAGCCCCTGCCCCAATTACCAACGAGTCATCTCCCCAAGACATCAGACTATGGCCTGGGCCTGAGAGAGGCCTCCTAGTAAGCTTCCAAATTTTCTGTTTACACGGCTGGAGTTTTTTCTTTTCCTCCTCCCTCCTGGGATAATTTGACACTAATGGGCAAAACTATTGAGGGTGGAAATTGTTGGTCTTTTCTCCCCGTGTGCCTGGAATCCAGCTTCAGAGGAGGAGAAATACAAACATGACACTAATGGACTTCCCTTGTTCTCAGTTCTTCTCATTTCAAGACAGCAGTCCCCTTGGCATCAGGGCTCCTCACTTCAGATCCATTAGCGCCGGGCAAATGAGCCGTGTGGTTTCTCTCATCTCCTGCCCATAAACCACCACACGTACCTCTCTCCTGACCCCTCCCTCTAGTTAACATTGTTTAACAGACTCAAGGACACAGTTGCGGTTCTTTTCTTCCTAGAAGAACAAAATGTGCTAATGCTCCTGGTGCTGGCCATCTGGGTCGGTGGGCTGTTAGATGCTCTCTCTTTTAAGATGTTATCGATAGTCTGTTACTGAGCACCTAGGTGATGGAAAGGGCCCCTGGGAGCCCACTGACACCCCTGTGTTCCTCCACTGACACCTCCTGGCACAACCCATTTACTCTCCTCGGACTTCCCAACCTGGCCCTGATTTTACTGGCTCTGGGCAGCATCAGGATCCTGAGCTGCTGGGGTTCGGAGGCTGGGGGGGGCGGGGGGGGCGCAGAAGAGGGACCCAGGACTTAGACTTAAACAGCTAGTACCCTAACTCAGCTAGCTTATGAGAAAAGGGGAAACATTTATGGACTGGGCTGGATATTTAAGCAGCATCTGGATTATAGGAAAGTGTATCAGTTTTAAAACTGCATACCTGGGTCTCAGGCCTGCTTGGCCTTATACTAGCTGTCTGATGTTGGGTAGCTATCTAGATCTCAGCCTGCTTAGTTCTTTAAATGGGAATAAACTATTTAGCTTAGAGGACAACTTTGACAGTTGGACGAAATGAGGTTTTACCTTTATGCTATACAGCATCTGGGAAGGAATGCAGATATCGACCATTACCAGAAAGAGCCTGGTTTTCTTGTAGCTGGATCACAAACACACTTGGAATTCAGAGGATGTTGCAAACATTTTTTGCTACTGTTCATAACAGGTTGTCTTTCAGTCCACAAAGAATCTGCAATCTCTATTTCCTCTTTACTTCCTTTTTCCTTTCTAGCCTCTGCCCTGGGTCCCAGCCACAGGCAGGGTCTGTCCCTCGTGGCTGAGCCTGAGACAAGCCATATTCCAGGCACCTTCTGAGTGGAGCTCCTGAAATGAAACAAGACTCTTGCTGATCCTGATTGTCTCCTTAGCATAGCTTGGATGTATAATAACATTGAAAGATCTGTCCCTACCATGGGTGAGAATGGGACCAATTTAAAGGGACAGAGAGGTGCACCCTGACCAAGATGGGAAGCACCTAACACATAGTAGGCATTTAATAATGACCCTGCTTCCTCTAACTAAATCTTTACTAGTTCTTCAGCCTACCAAATGTATGACCGGGGGCAAGCTGCTTAACCTCTTATGCCTCAGTTTTCTCATCTGTAAAATAGGGATAATAATAGAAGCTAGGTCATGCATGGGGTCGTTACAGAAATTTGATGAGCTATACATATAAAACTCAGAATGATGCCCAGAAAATAATAAATAACATATAAGGGTTTGTTGGTATTATTGTCATTATTCGCTATTTTAATTGCTTTTTTTTTTTTTTTGAAATTGGGTTTTAGGGCACCTGGCTGGCTCAGTCAGCGGAGCATGCAACTCTTGATCTCAGGGTTGTAAGCTCAAGCTTGGGTGTAGAGACTTCTTAAAAATAAAATCTTTTAATAAAATGAAATAGGCTTCCATCTAGGTTAACACAATTTAAAACTGAAGGTTCAAACAATTCAGTCTCTCCCTTCTCTCTCCTTATTTATAGATTTTAAAAAGTTGTTTCATTTGTTCAAAATCCCATTTGTTGTGGTGCAGGGTGACTGCACCCTGTGGGAGTAGACTGGGAGCCTACAGGTCTGAGGTCTTCAGGCTCAGCCACTGTGTGACCTGGGGCAAGGCACCTGGCCACCTGCTCCTCCCTTTTATCCTCCATAGCTCACTCGTAGCAGGTGATCTGTGGCATCAATTCACCTTCAGACCAGGAGAATGGCAGGGCCCCTTTGATACTGAATCCCTGTATTTCTCCTTCACCCTTGATTCCAGGCAAGACTGAAAGCAGCCTATTTTCAAACTGTTCAATTCTCAAGAGAGGAGGAAAACCTGCCTTCAAACATAGCTTACTGCCTTTCCCCAAGATAAGCACCGCCCCCAACCAAGGCTCCCTGATTATCAAACATGTCAGCAGTATTCTAAGAATCCTGTATAAAATAAGCAAACCAGTCCTCCGGGAAGACCTGAGGGATTGCTTTGAATAAAGTGAATAAGCCTTAATGCATAAATGGATACATCCTCATTAAGCTGCAGATGCCTGGAATCACCAGGACGGTGACCCTCACTCAGGAGGTGCTGCCCCTCTGTGGGTGGGGGTCACCAGGGAGCATAATTGTCTACCCTCTGTGGAATACTTGCCTCCAACATCTTTATATTCTCATCGTGATACCTGTAGAATCACGATTTTTTTCTTTCTTTCTTTCCTTTAATCTCTCTTTCCATAGTAGTCTCGAGCCCCTGCTATGCACCAGATTCTGTGCTTACTGACAGTTACATAAGGAAGATTAAGACATGCTTCTCGCTTTCAAAAAATTCACACATCAGCAGGAAAAACTAAAATGTAAAGAATTCTATAATACAATGCCAGGCTAAATCTGGTTTCCCTGTTAACACTCTAATGGCACTTAGTACTTTGCCTTCCTATAACTTGTCATAAGTTAGAAAATGTATTTGTCTTTTCCAGTAATTAATTCTGCTCTCCCTCTCCCTCCTCCACAGTATAGGCTGTGATGCTTTGAGCTAATATTTACTTAGTACGGATTATATCGCAGACACTGGTTTAAGTGTCTTACATATATCAACTCTTAATCTTCACAACCACTTTAAGATGAATGTCCTAATATTATTCTCATTTTACAAATGAGGAACTCAGACATGGGGAAATTGAGTAACATGCTAGGGGTCACACAGCTGGTAAGAGTCAGAACCAGGTCTTAAGCCTAAGCAGTATGGCTTCAGACCCCCGCTCTTAGTTCTACATTAAAGGGAAGACATCAAGGCTTTTTTAAAGGTGATAGATGTGTACATGATACAGTCTAGAGAGATCTCCTTGTAAAATTATTGTGTTCTGGTAAATGTGGGTAAACTTTAATTTGTCTGGAAAATCCATTCATGCAGAATCCCTAGTGACAAATGCAAGTAAGTGAGGCATTGCAGTGTATACAAAAGATGAAGAAGGGGGAAATGGCAGCATTTAGATCAGATTAAGAAAAAGAACATTTGTTGAGGGGCACCTGGGTGCTGCAGTTGGTTAAGCATCTGACTCTTGGTTTCGGCTCAGGTCGTGATCTCATGTTCATGAGTTTGAGCCCCGCACTGGGCTCTGTACTGACAGTGTGGAGCCTGCTTGGTACTCTCTGTCTCCCTCTCTCTCTGCCCCTCTTCTGCTCACTCTCTATCCCTCTCGCAAAAAAATAAATAAATAAATACATACATACATACATAAATAAATAAACAAAAAAAAAAAGGACATTTACTGCAAAGCAAGTCTATGTGTAGAACTGAAAAATGCAACTATCCGAAGAGCACAGGGCTGTACCTTATGAGATTTCTGACTTGATCTAAATTTATAACTATGAAAACCAAGAAAATTGGTCAACTATTGCCTAAAGAAAACCCACTCTGAGTGTTATACCAATTCAAGTCATTGTCAGTCTGTGGGCAACAGGTACTTCTCTGGTAGACCCTTACCATCTCATCAATTGAAATAGCAAAATGCCTATCAAAAATAAAAGATTCCTTTATGCAACCATGTAATCAAAAGATTTACTAAATTCAAAACTGTTTAACTATTCTGTGTCTTATGAAAGTATCACACAGAGACTTTTTATCTTGATGTGTTAAATTCTTGTTGGTAGTTTAAAGCATGAGGCCACACCAATTAGGTTTTGACCCCAGATCTCTTGCTAATTGTCTACATAGATTTTAACACATCATTTAGCCTCTATTGGTCTCAATTTACTTTGTCACTGCAAAATTAGGAGACCGAAATGGATTGTTTTTAAGACTCTTTTGCTCTCCTCTATCATTCTGAAATTTGATGATGTATTAAGCCTTTTTATATCTTTGTATAATGGTTTATTTTCATTCAGTTATGTTAGAAAATATTCATGCTTGACTCCAGTTCAAATTTTTTCCATGAGTATTTACTATAATAAAAACCACTGAATTCACTTAGAAAATAAACTGGGGTAGTGGGGTGCCTGGACAGTTCAGTTGGTTTCGTGTCTGACTCTTGATTTTGGCTCAGGTCATGATCTCACTGTTTGTGAGATAAAGTCGCTGCGTTAGGCTCTGTGTTAACAGCACAGAACCTGCCTGGGATTCTCTCTTCCTCTCTCTCTGCCCCCCTTCACCCCCCCCTAAATAAATAAATAAACAAACTTTAAAAAAATAAAAGAAACTGGGAATTAGGATTTGTGCCCAACAAAGTCATGCGGTTCTCAGAGCATCAATAAATAGATGAGATCAGGACATCTGATACAGAGATTACTGGTGTTTACAAATGCCAGGGTTCTGCTTTTCTTCTGGACACAGAGCTGGACCACATCCTGCAGTTAGCTGAGGCCATGTGTCTGAACGTCCACCAATGGGATGTGAACCTATGTGGCATGAGCCAGTTCCAGGCTGAAATATAAAAACCTCCTTCACGTATTCCTGGTCCTCCTTCCCCAACCACTTCCCCAACCACTAGCTAAATAGACAGAATCTGGAAGGTAGTGAAGGAATACAGAACTAAGACAAAAAGAAGTTTGCTCCCAAATGACTATGTAGAGCACAATGCTATTGGGTGGTCACATGAAAGGGAAAAGAAAATACCTATTGTGTTAAACTACTGAATTTTGGGCAACAGCCTACCCTGACCAATACATCATCCTTTTAGATTTTTATCCAAGTGAAATTGCATTTTAGTGAACATCTGGTTCAACCCTGAAGGAAGGCATTCTCACAAAATGGTAAGTATGAGGACTTCTGCTGTGACACCCCTAACACCTTATCCTGCCACCTTACACATGGTCGCCCTAGTTTGCCAGTCATCCACGGGCACTTTCAGCACCTCACCTGCTGCTCCCTATCCAGCCCTTCCACAGCTTCCTAATGCTCCGTTTTCCAAACCTCCTCTCTCCTAAGTGCGGCTGAGCTGTTCTTCATTTGTGTTTGCGTTTGTTGTTTTCTATGACATAACTTGCAAAACATGTTGAGTTTTCTAATCTGTCACATTATTGACGAATGTTTCATCACAGTTAAGACTGAAAGCTGTTTAAGAAAGCTGTCTGTAGATTGATCTATTTCTCCTTGCACTTCTATCAGTTTTTGCCACATGTATTTTGAAGCTCTATCATTAGGTGCACATGTGTTTAAGATTATAATGTACTCCTGATGCAATGACCCCTTTATCATAATGAAATGACATTGATTATTCATGGTAATATTCTTTTCTCTGAAACTGACTTTGCCTCCCTGCTCCACTGCCTGGAAACTCTTTAAAGGCAGGAAGATGGGACAATTACATGGCTTGCCTCATGTGTTTCCCATCTCAAGAATTACTGCCTTTCGTTGCCTGTTGTCCAGTGTCTTAAAAACTATTGCGTCGCATATTTTAGCCAGTTTTGGTTTGTTTTGGCCAGGAGGGTAAATCTGGTCCCTGTTATCCCAATCTTAATCTGAAAGGAAAGTCAAAAATGCTTTTATACATCATTTCATTTGTTCCTCAGAGGAACCCTCACAAGGTGACTCTTATTATCCTTTTTTTTTTTTTAATCAAAATACTGAGTCTCAGAGAGGCTGCATAATTGGCCTAAAGTTACACAGTTAGTAAAACTAACTGAAGTACATGGAAAGGTCAAGATTGGGTGATAGGTGCATCAGTTTTCTGAAACTAAAACTAGGCACATGCCATGAGATTATTTACATAATAAATCTCAAAACAATTAAAAAAATCAAAATGGTCGTGCCTGGGTGGCTCAGTCGGTAAAGCATCCAACTCTTGATTTTGGTTCAGGTCATGATCTCACGGTTCATGAGACTGAGCCCTGCACTGGGCTCTGAGCTGACAGCCCAAAGCCTGCTTGGGATTCTCTCTCTCTCCCTCTCTCTCTGCCCTTCCCCCACTCACATGCTCGCTCTCTCTCTCTCAAAATAAACTTTAAAAAAATCAAAATCCTTGTTAGTACACATGTAGTAATTTGCCTTACCTGGCAATAGTTGCAGTACATGAAATGAGGTCTGTCTCAGCAAATCTGGGTTACAAGTTCAAAATATTTGATGGGAAGGATGATGAGATATTATAGCCAGTGAGACTGAACAAAGGATAAAAGTTAATGACACTTATTTCAGGTAGGTATTGATCCTGCCATATTTTTAAAATATTCTCTGAGCCATCAATCACAAAGGAAATGTCTTCAGTATTCATGGAAACACTTAAAAGAAACAAATAACTAACGTGGTTTTTTTAATCCCTATTTTCTTTTGCCTATTGGAATGAAGCAGAAGTAAATCATCTGGAATGGCTTGGGAGGGGCCATCCAAAATAGATGATTCCATTTATGCTGCAAACACAGTAGTACGTAGGGTACAAATGCCTCAGTTTAGCAATGTTCTCCAGTGGGCTGGGTGGGAACAATGGGAAAGCCTAGTTCAAAGGTGCCTTCTTCTTTTAAAGTACCTATCATGGTGTCTGACACATCAGATTCCATTCAGCAAGTGTGCGTCCCCTTCCTTTCTTTCCAACCAGAATAGATCAGACCAAATACTATCTCTGTCACAAAGGAAGCAGCAACTCAAGGACATGCAGGCAAGGCTGGATGAGGAGGCTTAATTTGTTTTTATCTTGGAGATCCTTCCATTGACACTAATTAATCTCTCCCTACAACTTGGAAGGTTAGCAAACCTCTTTTAAAATAGCAGCAATATAATGCTCCCTAAATGGGATTTTAACTAATGTACAATAATTACTCTTATCATAACAGCATCTCTTTAGCACATTCAGAAGAGAACCTCGCCTGTCTGCCCTAAGTGGTGTTATTAGAGGGAGGAGAGTGTTTTTCCTGTCCATTCATGCTCCAGCTGCCATTTAGCTGCATTCTGTGGGGACAATGATCCTTGCCTTTCATGGAGTGCAGATGGAAATGCAGAAGTGCGGCATTCAGAGAGATTCTGCTGTCTGCCAACAATTCTAGTCAGCCCTTCTCTTTGGAAAGGCTTAATATTCCCGAGCTGTTATGAAAACTTCCTTTAAAAAGAAAACTGCTTTCTGAGTTGACTATTGCCCAGAAATAGAGGTTAGAAGTGGGGAGCTGCCACAGCAGACAGACCTGGCCTTTACATAAAGTGCCTTTTTCATTTGTTGAAATGCAAAGAGAATTTTCGCATGAACCAAAACTCAGTTGCCCAAAAATCTAATTGGAGAGCTCATGTTGCCGTTGAACACAGTTGCAGGGAAGCATCTGCTTAGACTCAGCCCCTCTGCAACCTACTGAAGTCTTAAAAGCATGGGCCTTTAACATCATATCAGGCCTGTGTTCAAATCTTAACCTGCCATGTACAGACATGGCCTCAAAGGCAGTGCTGTGCCGTAGAACTTCTGCCAACACAGTGATGTTTCTGTATCTTTGCCGTCTGGTAGAATAGCCACTAACTACATGTAGCTATTGAGCACTTGAAATGTGGCTAATGAAACTGTAACACTGAATTTTTACGTATTTTTTATTTTAATTCATTTAAATTAAAAAGCCACATGGGTTTAGCAGCTACTCTTTTGGAAAGCACATCTCTAAGATAAAAACAAGCTGTTGCATCTTGTACCTCCTCCCATTAAGAAAGACTTGCGCCAGGGAGCCTGGCTGGCTCAGTTAGTGGAGCATGCAACTCTTGATCTCGGGGTTGTAAGTTTGAGCCCCACATTGGGTGTAGAGATTACCTAAAAATAAAAATCTTTTAAAAAACATTACAGGGGTGTCTGGGTGGCTCAGTCGGTTAAGTGTCCGACTTTGGCTTAGGTCATGATCTCACGGTTCGTGGGTTCGAGCCCCACGTCAGGCTCTGTGCTGATAGCTCAGAGCCTGGAGCCTGCTTCGGATTCTATGTCTCCCTCTCTCTCTGCCCCTTCCCTGCTCACACTCTGTGTGTGTCTCTCTCAAAAATAAATAAACATTAAAAAATTAAAAATAAAATAAAATAAAAATAAATTAGAAACAAACAAAGAGTTGTGCCTTCAAACACTGAGTTGGCCTCTTTAGGTTCTGAAGAAACATAAGATAATGGGGAACATTTTTTATGTATGATATAAATGGGGAGCCATTTATAAGATGACTCAGATGGCTGCCGGCTTCATATAGGACCCAAAGCAAGAGAGGAGTTTGCAGGAAGTTGAGACTCTGGGCCCACTTGCTCTCCCACTCTGACTATAAACTGAAGGTTGCAGTGGCAGGTGAGAATGCTGGGTGGAGGATCAGGCAAGTCCCAATAGGAGAGTCGCAACATAATCTCCTAGAACTTGAGGGTAAAGCCATGTCATCTGTAGCACTGAACAACTATCTGTTTGAAAATCAACACCCGACATTCTACCCAGACCCTAAGAGGGACTAAGTACTGATATCAAGGACTATGTGACCAGAGCTTCCCATCATATGCTGGATATTGTTTGACCCACTGTGTTGTAAGTTCAAGCAAGTGCAACACAATCTATGGAAACAGTACATTGGGGATTGGGCCCAACTAATTCAACAAGGTGCAAGTAAATTGCAAGTGGCTCAGACTCCCACTCACCTATCTTTATTGTATAATTATCTCTCCTAAAACTCAAACCTATAGCTCATAGTGGGATTCCCTACAACCAATTGTCAAAGAGGAAAGAATCTGGGCTTAGTTCACAGATGGGTTAGTATAATATGCTGGTGCTGACTGAAAATGGCCAACTACCATTACAGTTCCACTCAGAGGTATTTCTAGAGGACAACAGTGAAGAGAAATACTCCCAGGGGGCAGAGCTGCTAGCAGTACACTTGGTCACCGAATTCTAATGGAGGGAGATGTAACATGAGATACTTAGACTCCTGGTAAGAGGTTGCATGACTTGGCTAGCTGTCGAGGGGCCTCAAACGAACAACACTGGAAGATTTAGCACAACTAGTTCTGGGGAAGATGTATGCAAATGAATTAATAGAAGCGAGGATGAAGCATGCAGACCTTTGTGTCTCACCACAATGCTCATTAGAGAGTGTTCACTGCAGAGGAGGCTCTCAACAATTAAGGGAACAGGATGACTTCCTATAGATATCATCATTTGCCCCATGCCTTAGCAATCTCAAAACTCATGAAATGGGCCAATCAACAGAATGGCCACACAGTAGGACTAAAGACACTAGATGGTCCTAACAGCATGGACATCCTCTCATCGAGACAGATACAGCTGCTGTCATGGTGAATATCCAGTTTCCCAGGAAAAGAGACTAACTCTGAGCGGACATTATGGCACCATCCCTTGAGGCAACCTAAAGGTTGGCAGTAGACAAATACAATGGGCCGCCTCTACCATGAAAAGGATAATGATTTTGTCTCACTGAAATAGAAATCTAGTTAGGATGTCAATTTGCCTTCCCTTGCACTTCCCTCAGCATCACCATCCACCAGCTCACAGGATACCTGCTCTATTAGCATCTTGTTCTATACACCACTTTTTGGAGCAAGATCACTATTTATGCCAAAAGAAGTGTTGCAGTGGATGCAGTTACATGAATCACTCATCTAACTACATAGACCTTCACCAGGAGAAGCTGTCTGATAGAACACTGGAGAGCCCCATGTAGCTAAGGTTGCCAGGTCAGGATTGGTTGCTGTCCTCTAGGATGGAGAGTATGTGCTGATTAATGGCATATACACAGTGATGCTTTATTTTAAATAGCATGAATATTGGGGCACCTGGGTGGTTCAGTCGGTTAAGCGGCCGACTTCGGCTCAGGTCATGATTTCGTGGTCCGTGAGTTCGAGCCCCGCGTCGGGCTCTGTGCTGACAGCTCAGAGCCTGGAGCCTGTTTCAGATTCTGTGTCTCCCTCTCTCTGACCCTCCCCCGTTCATGCTCTGTCTCTCTCTGTCTCAAAAATAAATAAACGTTTAAAAAAATTATAAGTAGCATGAATACATGGGTATGAGAAGCACAGGGTGAAAATAAAATGGGTTCTTTTACCATATTTCTAAAACTCATAGAATTTGTACTTTCCAATCATAGGTTCTACAAAGTTAGAGACCTTGGGGACCAGATGGGGTAGGGTGGGATGGGAGAATGTTTCTATTGCATGACACAGAAAGGTTCCTGCTGAACTTAAAGGTGTGACCTACCTGTTCACTTTGAGCTCCTTATACCAGGAAACAATAGGCAAGAAAGGAGTTATTGTCTTGTCAAGGGTAACTGATCTTCATTATCATGAGAAGGAATCCAGAATTACTTCTATGTAATAGGGATAAAAAAATGATGTGTCAGGAACCCAGGAATTCAGTATGGGATCTCTTGGTGGTTTTATGCTGAGCAAATAATCAATTGTAGCAACCATAGCTTGACAAAGGCAAGGCAACTATGGATACATACCCTCAGGGATGAGAATCCATGTCATTCCAGCAGGCAAGCAACTGAAGGTGATGGAATTCTAGAATAGATGGAGAAGAAGGGAGATGATATTTATTATACTCTTGGAATCAATTGAAGCTGACAGCATGCTGTTCTCACCAAACAAAAGAAAGAGATCACTGTATGTGGTAGACAGGTATCATGACAGCACATGGGTTGATGTGAATAGTGCAAGGGGGTGGATTGTTTCATATACCACTTATGGTTGCTTCAGATTCTCTCGACCTCTGTAGTTACAAAACTATTCCAGCACCAATAGCTAACATATTGACAAACTCTGGTTGGACTCTGACAAACCTAATGTGGGCACCACCTAACAGAATTTTACACATGCCCACACAATGCACATCTTGCCTCCTACTCCAGTTGATGCTGAAGGATGAGATGACGTGGGACCTGCTAGGTACCACAAAGCACAACCTGGAAGTGCAAAAGAATTAATGTCCTAGAAAGCAAACTTCGGAACACTAAGAAATGGAAGCACATGGATAAATTCTCCCTCTTTTCTGCCCAGGAAGGACTGACTTAAGAAGCAATTGTTTTTATGGTCTCTCAGAAAGTCCCATGAGATTAGGTAACAGACACACTTGATACCACATACAACCAGCTTAATAATGCACCTTTTCATCAGCTCTTCCCCCAATATCCCTATCTTGCTCTCCTCCTTCTTCAGCCCTGCTGTCTAGGATTAGGAGAACCCAAGCCAAGGGAGAATGGAATTACTGAGATTTTCTGGGTGTGTGTGTATGTATGTGTACACAGTACATACATACACACACACACACACACACACACACACCAGATGCAAGAAAACAGGGGGCTATGTTTAAACATCCTATGAAGAATAATGTTAATATGCATCTGTCCACTTCAGGGAGGCAGCCTCAACTCTTGCTTACTCATTGTCTGTCAATTCCAACTCATCTATCCTTCAGACCTCACCCAAATTTTTCAAATGGCAGCACCAGCAAACACACAGAGGTCCCCAGAAGAGGAGAAGGTCATAAAGAAAAGGAAATGAATACTGACTAAGCACTGTGCCACATATACTCCATATATTATCCACTTTTCACAAGTAGGAGGTATTATTATCTCTATTTTACAGAGGAAGGAATAGGAGTGCAGACCAACACCCCCCAATTACCAAGTGGCTGAATATCAAACTCATATTTTTTTCCCCACTAATGTAATTTCTACAAACTGGATTCTTTTATTGAGGACCAGAGTTGTGTTAAGATACTCTGTTTTGTGACCTTATTTGACTCAGAGAAAAAGAAGGCTGGTATTTGGGGAAGAAAAAAAAAAAAACCTCCCACAACTATCTTGGCAAAAGCAGAAGTTAAATACAGTTATATGTAAAAGAGGAAAATAAAAGAGAATAGAGAAAGTCAGAAGCTTAGGCTGCATTTGTCCAAATCAATAGTTTACCAATAGTGTGACACAGAACACCTATGTATCCAACAATCTGTATGTGTGACTAATTTTTTTTATCAACATGCTCAATACACTTTGGCTATCACTAAAGATATTCTGTTTAGCCAAGCCCACTGATTAAGCATTGCATTCAGTGGCTTATGTAACATGATGTAGTCAGAGCAAAACTTGCTCTGAACCAGAAAGATTTGTATCACAGATTCAAGCAGGTACTAAAGAAAGAAGTGTTTGCTGGAACACTTGAGAACATTGTCCTCTGTGTATATAAAAAAGAGTAGTTAGGATATTCAAATTTTCTAGCAAACAGCAACAGCAATGCTGGAAGATCAAGGGAATACTGAAAAAAAATTAAAATGTAAGACAATATTACTCTCTGTAGTTCAGACTGATCAATAATGACTGCCAACTTGTTTACTGCTGTTGGATGAATCTTTTAATCCTTTTAAGTCCTGCAACTAAAAATACCAGGAACATGAAAAGTGTGAGAATTACTGTTCTAAGAAACCTATTTATGTAACCAGACTTGCCACCTCACCTAAACTGAGAAACAAATGGGAAACCCGGCTTGTTAAAGCAATTTATTGTGTTCAAAAACCACATTTCCCCACCAGTACAACCAAAAGAAAAATAAGGGGCACTTGGGTGGCTCAGTTGGTTAGGAGACCCACTCCTGATTTGGGCTCAGGTCATCATCTTGAGGTTTGTGAGTTCAAGCCCTGCGTCGGGCTCTGTGCTGACAGAGCAGAGCCTGTGTGGGAGTCTCTCTCTCTCTGCCTCTCCTGTGCACTATCTTTCTCAAAATAAGTAAACTAAACTTAAAAAAGAAGAAGAAGAAGAAGAAGAAGAAGAAGAAGAAGAAGAAGAAGAAGACGACTAGTGAGACAGAAATCTACATTCATGGAGCTTTCTGTCAGAATCAGCAGCATTCTTTTGAGACAGGTGACTCACCTGGGCCCAAGTGGCCCAGAAACCCTGAAGGGCAGAAGACACCATTCACTAAAAATATATTTGGGACGTAGAAAATCTAAAAATGAAATTCTCTGAGACCTGGGCAGCAGTTACAACATACATTAGAAAGGGCCAGAACAGGGGCTCCTGGGTGGCTCAGTCAGTTAAGCCTCTGACTTTGGCTCAGGTCATGATCTTATGGTTCATGAGTTTGAGTCCTGCATCAGGCTCTGTGCTGACAGCTGGGAGCCTGGAGCTTGCTTCAGATTCCACGTCTCCCTCTCTCTCTATCTCTCTGCCCCTCCCCTGTTTGTGCTCACTCTCTCTCTCTCTCTCTCTCTCTCTCTCTCAAAAATAAATAAGCATTAAAAACTGTTTTTAAATAAAGAAAGGGCCAGAACAGGCACACCTGGGTGGCTCAGTCAGTTAAATGTCTGACTCTTGGTTCCAGCTTGCATCATGGTCTCACAGTTCTGAGTTCAAGCCTGGCATTGAGGCTCTGTGCTAAAAGTGCAGAGCCTGCTTGGGATATCTCTCTCCCTTTGTCTCTCTGCCCCTCTCCAGCTTGCATGCTCGCTCTTGCTCGCTCTCTATCTCTCCCTCTCAAAAATAAATATATATAAAAAAAATCTTTTTAAAGAAAGGGCCAGAACAGGCTTCGAAAGAAGAAAGCCAGGATTTTGCTTTGACCTGGCCCTTCTGTCTCTATTTTGTAGCACATGAAGGGAGTCTGCAGAGTGTAGAGCCTTTCTTCAGTAGATCCCACATTTGCTGAAGAGCAGAGGTGAAATGAGCCACCAAACGCTCCAGAGAGGCTCTGAAACAAGTCAAGCCCCCTGGTCAGGCAGAGACTGAGGAAGCTGTTATTGACCCTACAAATTGACTACAGCACTTTCAGGAGAGTTGGCTGCAGTTTCCTTTGCAAGATTTAACCACAACAAGGAGACAAGTTTCACTTGCCAAAATCTCTTCTTTCACACTGCTGTCCTTTTATCAAGATTTGATGACAACTCAATATGCAGCATTGGCTTCCACATTTGGCTCCTGAAAATAACAACTGACATGTGAAAAGTGGCCCATGGTGAAAAGGGTATGAAAGGTGCTAGATGAAAACAGTAACTCCACCATTTACTGTTTGGGTAACAACTCTCTGAGCTTCAGACTGATCTCAGTTAAATAGGGAAAAAAATGATACTTGCCTTACAATAGTATTATGAGAATGGTTTTATGTAAAGGGTCCAGCCTGTAGTGGATGCTCAATAAATGTTAATTCTCTACTCTGATTACAGTTAAATTCCATGTCTCCTTTAATCCTCACAGCTTTCTAAGGAATATAGTCAGGTATCCTCACATAATAGACCAAAGGAACTGACACTGATCAGTTTATCATTGTGGTGAATGACAGAATTAAGGGTTGTCTCCAGGTCTTTTTATTTTTTTTTTTTTTATTTTTTTTTTTTAACGTTTATTTATTTTTGAGACAGAGAGAGACAGAGCATGAACGGGGGAGGGTCAGAGAGAGAGGGAGACACAGAATCTGAAACAGGCTCCAGGCTCTGAGCTGTCAGCACAGAGCCCGACGCGGGGCTCGAACTCACGGACCGCGAGATCATGACCTGAGCCGAAGCCGGACGCCCAACCGACTGAGCCACCCAGGCGCCCCTCTCCAGGTCTTTTTAAACTCCTAATGTCTTTGCTCCTTTATGGAGTCATCAGGTTCTGATTAATTTATTCATTCATTCAGCAAACATTTTTTTCAGTGCCTAATAAGCACCAGATATTAGAAATAAAGGACTCAAAGAACCAACAAATCTCTTTCCTTGTGGAATTTCTATTCTAGTGAGTGGACCATGTCAGAAGGAAAATGAAGTGGGGGGATGGGGGGCTGAGTGTGTGTGCTAATTTAAAGCAGCTGGTCTGGAAAAGGTTCAGATAAGCTGAATTTTGAGCAGAACTGAAAGAATAAGGAATGAGCCAATATAGATATATGTGATTATGTTTCAGGCAGAGGAAACCATCAAGTACAAAGGGCCTGAGGTAGGAACATTCTGCTTCCATCAAAGGAATATCAGAGAGATTCTGGCTCCGCACTTGCATTAATATCTTGATTCTTGTGGATCCCTTCAAAAGAAAATGAAGGAAACAGAGTGTGGCCAAGCTGAACCTTAAATCTGATAGGTTTGGGTCGAGTTAAAAAACGTCATTTTCCACTTTTGTCTATTGCTTCCCTCAAACCTATTCCCAGCACTCCTAAAGTGTAGGCAGTGGGCTGATTTGAAAGCTAGACAAATAGAAATTCTACTGAACAAATAGAAAGTCCTCATATCTCCTCAGTACTGGATGGCTTATAAAGCCCTCCCATAGTCACTACACCATTGAATCCTTCTGACAGCCTTATAAGAAAAGAAGGCAGGACAGGAACTATTGTCCCCAATTGACTAGTAAGGAAACTGAAATTCAAATTACTACTATTGCCCAATAAAACCACTGTTAAATGCAGAGTCTACGTTAAAATCACTAGAATGTGGGTCTTCTGGTTTCTACACATAATGCTATTTAATAATGACAACTGCCATCTATTGAACACTGTATACCTAATGTTCTATGAATAGTTTATATAAATTATCTTATTCACTATTTACAAATGCCTATGAGATGCATGTATTTCCCCTATTTTATAAATGAAGAAACACTCAGAAAGTTTAAGTAATTCAATTATACCTCAATAAAGCTGAAATTAAAAAATAATAAAGTTCTTATATTGACTTCAAAAAAAAGGTTAAATAAATTGCCCTTCTGATACTTTTGGGAGATTTAGCCAGGATCAACCTTGCCCCAGTGGGTGCTGTTGAGTGTCATATAGAGAAGTTTGGGTTTACAAATGGATTTTGACACAGTTGACCACTTCTTCACTCTTACCACACTTACCTCTCCAAGCTTTTTTATTTTTTTCCCCCTAGAGACATCACTTAAGATTTTCCTCCTACCTCAAGGCCATGGCTTTTTAGTTTCTACTACTAATTCCTTTTCCTCTATAATCATCTTAATTTTGGAGTCCCCAGGGGCAGATTCTGGGCCCTTTTTTCATTCTTCCTCTCCCTAGATGGTTTTACCCATCCCCTTGGATTCAAATATAAACAGTTTCTAAAGATCCTTAAACTTCTGTCTCCAGCTTAGCAGTTCATCTGAGCTCTAGAGTTTCTTCCACATCCAATGACTTTCTGGCATATCTGCCTGCTGGTTTCACCAGCATCTCAAACTAAACGTTTCTGAAATGAAAACATATGAGTCCCTCTTCACTCAACTCCTAAACTGATCATATCACAGTCTTCCCTTTCTCTGAAAATGACAGACCACCAGTTGTTAAGCCAGAAATTATGATTTTTTCCTTTCTCTCACTATCAGCAAATGCTATTGCTCTGTCTCCAAACTATATCCTGAGACTCTCTAGTCCTCTCTGCCCTAAGCCACTATCCATTTTCATCTATGTCACCTCCTAGCTCTCCTACTGTGCCAACTCTTAGCCTTCTCCCATCAGCTCTTTTTTACATTGATTTTTTTGAAAATAAAAACCAGCTTATGTCACTCCCCTTATTTCAAAGCCCCCAGTGACTTCCCATAGATGCAGCAAATTTTCAAGTTTCCCCTTCTTTCCTTCATTATACTCCAGTCATGCTGGCTTTCTAGAAGCTCTTAAACTTTCCAGTTCTTTCGCACCTCAGCACCCTTGGTGCTGCCTCTGTCCGGAGAGCTTCTCTTTTGACTATTCATGTGGCTGGTTTTTTGGTCTCATCTTGAACCCCGTCTCCTATGGGAAGCCCTTCCTAACTATTAGAGTCTCTGTCACAGCACCATGCTTACTTTCCCCACCACGCTTACCACAACCTGTAATTATCTTTTTTTGTTTATGTATTTATTTATTGCCTGACCTCACATGAGGGCAAGGTTTTGTTTGTCTTGTCACTATCACGATACAGTCTCTATACATATGTGTCCTCAGTACACAAAGTTCAGTAGATATTTATGGAGTGAATGAAAGAACGAATAAATGAATCTCAGTTTTCATTTTGCAGGCCTCCATTTCCATAGAAATTATGTCTTAGTTATGTTTATCCTCTGTGGTCTTCTATTCTGAAAACTTAGGGAGGCATCCCAGTGATGAAGTCATGTAGAAATGAGCTGTGGTCAGGACCTAACTCCTATTAAATAAGAACAAAGAGGACAAACCATATTGACTCAAAAGAACCCAGGCCGTTAGGCCAGGTGCCAGAAGTTTTTGGCTTTTTCATTTCCTTAGGTATATAACAGACTTGAGTTTCTGAGAAGTCATCCAAGGTATGACCATATATTACAAAATCCATTTCACTTAGCCCTTAGACACATGTCATGCTCCATCTCAATATCAGCCAGATGTCTCATCAGCATTTACAGGGTTGGAGGTCATATCTGATCCAGGTCTTCATGTTTGTCACCAAAGTAGGCAATGCAACAATATAATCATAATAACTATTTGTCTTATGTTAAGAGCCTACTGTATGACAAGTACTGCTGGTACTAGGTGCTCTGTGTGTTCTTTTCTTGGTTAATCTTTGCAACAAATGAGGAAGATTCTTTGCCCAACCGATAGACGAAGAACCTGAAGCTCAGAGACGTTACATTATTTGCTCTGATGCCAGGCTTACAGCTGATAAGAGATAAAGCAGAGAATGAACTCAAGGCTTCTGATTCCAGAGGGAGCATTATTTAAACTATACTGTATTGCCTTTTGGAAAAAAGAAATCACACCGATGTATTTGTATTAAATTATTTAAATCATTGGGCATACCGTATTTTCTGACCAACTCACAAAATATGATTCTCTTTTTAAGATGCAATCTGTATAAGCTCTCTGGCTCTCCACTATTCCTCGAGGGTGAAATACTATCAGTGATGCTGTCACAGGAAACCATCTTTACTTACCTTCTCTGGGTAAACAACTGGCTCATAGACATTAGAGATTCCTCTTACCTGAAGACTCCTCAAAGAGGAAATGAATCCACTTCAGTAATGATTTGAGGAAACCTAGATTTCATAAAGTTGCTGATAAGGTCTCCACAAAGGAAAGAAGAAGGTACCATTATTCCATTGCTCATTTTCTCTCTGGAGCTTTAACTTAAGATTTCATTTGAAGCTTGAAAACCACTGCCCTTGAGAAAAAGAGAAAGGAAAAAAAAAAGAAGAGGGAAAGAAGGAAGGAAGGAAGGAAGGAAGGAAGGAAGGAAGGAAGGAAAGAAGGAAGGAAGGAAGGAAGGAAGGAAAGGGAGAGGATAAAGGAAAGGAAGGAAAGGGAGAGGAGAAAGGAAAGGAAGGGAAGGGAAGGGAAGGGAAGGGAAGGAAAGGAAAGGAAAGGAAAGGAAAGGAAAGGAAAGGAAAGGAAGGGAAAGGAAGGAAAAGGACTGGAAAGGAAAGGAAAGGAGGGAAGAATCTTTTTTTTTCTTGGGATGGCTTACACAATTAAGTCATCCTGACACCCTATGTGACAGAAAGAGATGGGAAATAGTAGACAAAGAATGGCGTCTCCTTAGCAAGAAAGGTGAAAATAGATGTGTTCCAGCCCCAGAAAGAAAGTTAGGTTGAATGAGAATATAAACTTCTTCAGCTAGAATATCTACATAGATGTGAGAGAATAAGAGCAATGTTTTAAACAAAGAATAAGATCTTGTATACAGATAGTCTTCCACTTTTGTAAAGAACTTCTAGAAAAGGACACTAAAGTTGTATGAGTAAAAGTTCAACAAGAAGTCATTCAAACAATGTGAGAGGAGGTCAATCCACAGAAAATTAAATGTATTAGACAATTCCTAAGGACACTTTAGATGATATACTGCTAACATTTCACATATATTCTTAGATTTGGTTTTTCCTCTGTAATTTAACAGTTGCCCTCCTTATGTCCAATGGATGACTACCTGAGACTTTCAGTATATCTAATGACTTAGATTTACTAAATCTAATGATTTACTGCTCCTTTCTAGCCACACATTCTCTCTAGATAAATTCCTGTAGACCTATGGCTTTAAATCATATCCATATGCCCTTGACTCTTAGAGCTTCATTGCTAACCCTGATATTTCACCAAAGCACCTTTACTGGTATTTCTAAATCCCTACCTAACATCTCCAATAAGATGTATAGTATGAATCCTAAACTTGAAATATCCAAAGCAATGTTCTCATTCCCCAAAATTTGATCACTCTGCAATTTTTCATCTCAGGAAATGACTACACCACATATTGCTAAAAACAAACAGCTCTTGGAGTTATCCTTGCCTCCTCTCTGTTCTTCACATTTCACACACATCCAATGTTGGCTTTACCTCCAAATGTTATAATATTCATCCACTTCTCTCAGTCTCCTCTGCCACCACTCTAGTCTAAGCCACCATTATTTCTCCACTAGATGCAATGCAATAGCTTCCTAACTCATCTCCGTGCTGTTGTTCTCACCCACCTTCACATAATTTGCTCTCTAGACAGCAAAGCTAAAAACATAAATCAGACCATATTACTCTCCGCTTACAACTTCCCAGAGGTTTCCAATTATACCAAGAATAAAATCCAAACTCCTTGCTATGGTCTAGAACAGAGCAGTCCAAACCAAGCCATTTAGTAAGGTGTGAAACCAATGTTCTGGGGAAGGATCAGCATTTTAAAATAAAATAAAATAGAAAATATCAGAGTTTATTGTATGTAGTAAGAATAAATATTATCTCATGAAACTTCTCTTTCAGATGTGTGTGTGTGTGTGTGTGTGTGTGTGTGTGTGTGTGTGTGTATGTAGTGGAATGCAATGTCAAATGTATTTTCTCTGGGAAATATGTTTGAAAGCCACTGGCCTACAAGATCTTAAAGATCTGCTGGCTCACATCTCCTGCCTAATCTCCCATCCCACTTTCTGCTCATTCAACATACTCCATCGCTTCCAGCCTCTTTATTGTGCCTTCAAAGAGAAGCTTCTTCCCATCTTGGGTCCTTGGCACTTGCCTGGAATGCCTTACTTCCTATTATTTGCATGGATGGTTCCTTCTTACCATTCAGGTTACCATTCACATATCACCTGCTCTGAAAGCCCATCCTCTAGGGGCACCTTGGTGGTTCAGTCAGTTGAGCATCTGACTCTTGGCTGAGGTCACAATCTCACGGTTAGTGGGACTGAGCCCCAGGTCAAGCTCTGCAACTGATGGTCAGGCTCTGGGTTAACAGTGTGGAGCCTGCTTGGGATCTTGGGATTCTCTCTCCCTCTCTCTGCCCCTCTTCTCTCTGTCTCTCTCTCAATAAATAAATAAACATTAAAAAAAAAAAAAAAGAAAGCCCGTCCTGTCACTAATCTAAAGCAGCATCACCACTTCTCTATCACATTACCCTGTTTTATTTCCTTATGCTGCTAACCATGATCTTGCATATTTATTTATTTGTACATGATCTTTCTCAGCCCTCCTTACGTAAATTACATAATGCAGGGATCTTAGCTGTTCTGTTTGCCACATTCTGCCACTTATAACAGCATCTCAATAAGTACGGTTGATAGACTATTGACTATTTCAGTTTTACACGTGTTTGTATAAAATAAGGACAGTTTATAATGAAATGCTTAAATAATTATAGTAGCACTGCTGTGAAAACAAAGATGCTGTGGCTAACACCGCACAGGGACTGGCAGGCAGGACCCGTGGGAGAGCCTGAGCGGCTCATTTGTCAGTCAATCGAGGAAAACCCAAATTCAGTGTACAAAAATGCAATTTCTTGGCCCGTAAAATATGAAACCTCAGAGTGGTTGACAATGAGCATCAAATAGTTAGGGACACTGTCATAGTTTTTGTCTAGTGCCCTGTGGTTCCTGACAACAAAAATCCTTAAAAATAAAAGTGTTCAGTGTGAATTCTCTTCAGATATCATGGAACCAAAAGTAAAATCTGCATCCAACACCTTCGATCCTGAATGGAGGAGGAGGGACACAGGAAGGCAAGTAAATAGTAGCAACTGTCAAGAATGACAAGATGAGGGCAGGGTCAGAGTGGAAACTGCCCTGGGGAGCCAGGCCCAGAAGGAGACTCTGGAGCCTCAGAAAAAGGGGCCCATATTCCCTTCACAGCCCCACCCAGCAGACTCCTTCAAGGGGTTATTAGGATTATCTCCTCAATCTTTATTTAATTCTTTCCAGGTGCCCAATCATAAAGGGGCTTGTGTGCTAGGCTGAGGCATTTGAACTTTCTTCTAGGTGGTTTGGGGAAACTCTGAAGAGTTTAAGAGGGGAGTGACCCATTGGGGTGTCTCTCCTAGAGCCCTCCTCCTGGCTGCAGTGTGGATGGGGGGTTGAAGCTCTGCCGGTTGGAAGCTGGAAGATAATGTGGCAGGCTCTCCAGGCGAGAAGCAACAGAGAGCCTAGAGAGCCTAAACAGAAGCAAGGGGTTGGAGGGAACCGGAGGTTGTACGGAGGGACAGACCCTTGTGGGAATCTGACTCCTCCTACTTACCAGTTACCACTTCCAGTCTGTGACCCCGTGCTGGTTAGGAATTTCTAAGCCTCTTTGTCCTCTCTATAAAATAAAGCAGAGAATGGCACGAACTTCAGAGATCCCTGTGAGGATTTAATGTGATAATGCATGTAAACTCTTAGTGCCTGCATAGTAAGTGCTCAACAAACGTTAGTTACTATTTTAGTCAGGTACTATTATTATTTTTGAGTACCATGGGAGGCACCGAAGCAGACCGAGACAGACCCCTCATCCAGCAAAACAAAATACCGTGGGCCTGTCACAATGCTCTGCAAACACGAAAAAGCCACAGCTTAATCTTGCCAGCGGCGAAGGCTTCGCAGAAATGCACCTGGAGCCCTGAGTGAAAAGTAAACCGCATTCTGAAAGGCAGTGGACTTAGACTGAAAACTGCAACTCAGTCGAAGGCAAACAGAGCGAAGCTGGTCCTGACTGGGGTGAGTGTCTGACGGCGCCTGTGGGGTGGGGGTGGGGAGAGTCAGAATCCGGGCACTGGGCACTCTACCTCTGTCTCCTCCTTTCTGAGACAGGGCTCCAATCTTAAACTAGCAGGAGAGTCCGCAGGGGTCCCGGCCCACAAAAGGTCGGGGGTTGAGGGCCCCTCAGCACAGGTTTTTGTCTGCAAACCCAGTTTCCGAGGTGCCTAAAAGTGTACAAATAGTGAAGCCAGGCCCAGCCGAGCCAATTCATTACCTCGCCTCCGTGCTGCATGCTGATTATTTGCTCTCCATATCACCTCTCCTCAGGGGGCTCAAAGGAATCAGCAAATCCCCCGCATCAGAGCTACGAATCCCCAGCACAACCCATTCACACACAGCGGGGTGGCTGGGGATTAATTGGAGGGGGAATGTTGTGAATTCCAGAGAGTTCTTTCTCTTTGCCTCACAGCCGGTGGCCGGGGATATTGCTACATGAAAGCTTCCCTGTCAGTATCAATCATCATTGCCTGGGCTGCAACATTCCAGAGAATGAATTGGCCTCATTTGGTAACTCAACTAGAGTTGGGAGGTGGGGGTGGGGGCCATTCCTGAGGGGCCACATTTGTGGGCCCTAATTCTTGTCCCATAAGTGGTTTCAAAGCAAACAGAAACCTAGAAGGCCCAGCTTTCTTTTTCTGGGTTCCCTCCCTTAGCGATGTTAGAGATGGAGTGGATCTGGAAGAAGGGTGGGAAAGGGGTGGTACCTGTGTTAGGGCCTGGCAGGAAATTAGCTTGGGCAAAGCCTTGGCTGAGAGCTTAGAGGCAGCCCAATAGCCGCTCCCGCCCGCCCCCCCCCCCCCCCCCAGGGTTTCTCTTACTGCTTTGATTCCAGGCCGACTTTCTCCTCCCATCCCCAGGCTGCTCCACAGGAGGCCTGTGGGCTCTCCCCCACCTCCCTGCCGAATGGGGCCCAGTGCCTAGAAGTCTGTGAACCCTAACTCCTCGGGTACCCTCCTGGAGGAGGGCAGATAACAAGAAATGCAAACATCAAACCTTTTCCTCAAGTTAGCAAATGCTGGGAGCCCACAGAAAGGACAAGGAGGAGCCTCTTCCTGGGATTTCACATCTGAAGTCTACAGACTCAAACCTTTTCCCGGTTCTTATTTTTTTAAATGCCAAGACTTCCAGGCTGCCTTCTCCACTCACCCACCCCCTCAACCCCCCCCCCCCCCCCCCCCCCCCGCCCTTTCCACCACCAACCTGCTCTAGCTCCTTCTGAGCACCTCTCTTCACTTCTAGTCCCTCCCTCTGGAAGAAAAAAAAAAAAAAAAAGTGAATTCTGCAAAAAAGAATTTCCTGAAACTCCCATCAAGTCAAGAGCTCAGAGCGTGCACCCTAGGGAATCCAGGCATCCAGGCCACTGCTTACTGGGAGAGGTGCCCAACCTGACAGTCCTGGGAGGCTGGAGCCCCCAGCTGGACTCTGTTCACCTATTCTGGGGCCTATGACCCCAGGGAAGCGCCCAGGCTCCTGCTTAGTGCATCCATAAGATGGATGGTGGTAATAACTGCTCTGCCTCCCTCTTAAGATTGTGTATGGATTAATGAAAGAAGAGATTAAAAAGTGATTTGTAAAGCGCTCAGTGTAAGGTATTATGATTATTAAATTATCTCATTGGGCCCAGTATTGGGCATGTTAGTGATCTTTGTAAAAGCCTCACTCTGCATCTACCTGCCTCTGTCCAGGAGAATCCTGGTAAAATGTGCCCTGGGAGGGAGAAAGATTAAAATGCTATACCAATGTATACAAAGAAAAACCCAGAAAAAAGCAAGATCATTATTATTTTTGAAAATAAAAACAGCGTGATAACCTTTCAGTATCTCAAGTTACATATGCCCACAATGTGACACTACCTCTTGTGGGTGTTATTCTAAGCCAATAGTCCATTTTCTGGGGGTTCCTTAACATAGCAACAGACAAACCTTGGCCTGAAAAGCAGAAGACTCTGTGTAATATTGAGCAAGTTGTTTCTCCTCTCCAGGCCTCAGTTTCCCCACCTCTAAAATATGTAAGTAGCACCGGGCTTCTTTAAGATCTTATCCCACTCTTCTGTCTTGTAATTCCTTGGATGCCTCCAGTAGGCATCCTAACTTAGCAACAGTTGGGGTTCCAAGGTCATTTCATACTTGATAGAATATCAAAGAGTTTAACTAATCCTCATCCTGGGATAAAGGACTAAGTGAGCAAACAATACAAAATCATGCCAGCCACTTAGGGACTCTTAATTCTACTTAATCATAATGAGAATTTTTCAACATTTGGAGACTGCTCTGGGGAAAAGCATGACATAATGCCTCCAACACTTAGAGCTGTGCCATTGGCACAGAATCTCCATCACAATTAGCAGTTTTCTTAACCCAAATGCTTTAATACAAAGTGCCTGCTTCACTTAGTAACTCCACTCAACAAGCTGACACCTGAAAACCACAGCCTAGGTGTTGCCAAGGTTCCTAAAGAACACGAGGTCCACACTCCATCTCACCATTTCGTCTCCCCAGATCTGAATGAACTCTCATCTAGTTTCAGACGCAGGGTTTTTATTGCCCAGCTGCACACGTCTGCCTAGAGAGACACTTTCCCATCCTTTCCAGCTGCTTGCTGTCAGCCGGCTTGTCTGTCCTCAGTGGGAACTTTCAGGTTCAAGTCTCTGTCTGGGGAGTCCATATACAGCCTTGGCTATTATTCTGATGGATCGTTTTAATTCTTTCCACTTTGATCATGTCAGTTTCCACAACAAACAAGGCTCACCAGAAGCATTCCTGGTCTCACAAAGGCAAACACACTTGGCTTTGCATCATAAGCCAGAGGCCAGAACTCTTCTGCTTTTGCTTCAAGGCTATTTTAACCCTTGGTTGCACAAGTTTTCCAGTTAACCCTTTTTACCTTTCATTCCCTGTAACCATTGACGTGTTCATCTCCTCCGGAGAAATGCAATGATTTCCAGTCTTTAATTAATTAAGGATCCAAGTGGCAGATGCAGTTCACACACACTGGAGCCAAGCCCTGGCTAAGAAGATTCTTTTGCTCCAAATGCTCTGCAGTTCACTGAAAGTAACTTCGGCTAATAAAAATAGCTTTGTCGACTAAGTTGCCAGGAGCCATTTTAAATCATTGAAAATATTATCTCATTTAATATTGGCAAAGTATTAAGGTGAAATAGGAATTATGTTGACTTCCTAAGTAAAGAAACATAGGAGTTAGAAGCTAAGCTTTCTGTCCAAGATTACACTGCCAGCCTGGAATGGTGCAGGGGTTTTAACCTGGATTTGTCTGGCCTCTGGGGCAGGCCCTAATGCTGAAATGTTAAATGTTAGACGTTAGCACTCCTTAGGCTGTAGTAGAAAGAGCTCTTGACGGACAGTAAAGAGGCCAGCGTCTCTGTGGCCACTTCCATCAAGTCCATTTTCTCTATGCCTTGATTTCACTACCAGCAAATTGAAGATAGAATTAAATCAGTTTTTTTCCAAACCTCAGTCATTCACTTTATTACTCATACCACTCATATTATTATTTAATAACTATTCTTCCTTAAATCAATGTACTTTTAAAAACTAAATATTTTTAAATAAGTTAAACTTAAAAACCAACATGACTTGCTCTAAATAGATGGTAATAATAAAAATGAGATGATTAAAAATAATAACGTTAAATTCTAGCTAGACACTCTTGCCAGCCGTAGGCTAGCTCTAAGACTTAGGCTAACCTTATGTTAAATTGGAAAATATGCAAGTTAGTTAAAGTATATTGAAGACATATTAACAAATACACTCTGAGACTTTCTCCTCAATGTAACCAGGTGGGAAGAGACTCCAACTGGACACACCTTTCTCACTACCTTACTCAATGTTACTTAACATCTTGGCTATGGTACTACCTCAAGTTATCTCACCTAAAATTGTTTTACATACAACCAGAAGTCCCCATCTGTATGTGAGCAGATGATAGATACTGTGTTTCTCTCTGAGTATTTCCAGCTCTGAAACACTTCAATTCTAATTAGAAAAGTTAAGATTAATGCCTATTAAATTTGAAACTTAATTCACTAGCATTCAGTGAGTACTCACCGACCTGCAGAGAAAGGAAAATAGAAAGAGATCTTGACAATAAACAATCACTGTTATCAATTTCTTTAAACAGCAAAATAAATGAAGACTTTTCTTTGGGAAGTGTCTTCGAGGACTACAAAGTATATCACCCCATTGCCATGTAAGAATTTTGTGTATTTGCTAGGGTATGCACCAGTAGGTTTTCAAAGTGTGGTCGAAGTCCCCGGAGATAACCAACATCCTTTCAGGTCAAAACTATTTTCAAACTTTGTTTTTAGTGTTTTTATTATTTATTTTTGAGAGAGAGACAGAGTGCGAGCAGGGGAAGGACAGAGAGAGAGAATGAGACATAGAACCCAAAGCAGGCTCCGGGCTGTCAGCACAGAGTTTGACATGGGGCTCGAACTCACGAACCATGAGATCATGAAGTTGGACACTTAACCAACTAATCCACCCAGGTGCCCCAAAACTATTTTCATGATAATACTAAGATATTCATGCCTTTTTCACTAAGTTTCCCAGAGGCTACGTGAAGTGAGATACTACAACAGATGGAATGCAGAAGTAGACATGAGAATCCAGCTGTCTTCCATTGACACAAATATTAAAAAGATTTGCAGAATGCTAAACAATGCCATTCTTCTCACTGAATTTATTTGGGAAAACAGTCATTTTTCATAAAAATGAAGTTATTTATGTTAACATATAATGAATGCGTCATTGTTATTTTAAGACAAGTATTTTTAAATGTACCAATTTAACTTCTCATGCAGTAAACACTGGTAGATAGAATTCACATAAACAAAAGCTCTTTAGAAGCTCAGTAATTCTTAAGAGTAGAAAGATGTCCTGTAGCAAAAATGGTTGGGAATGTCTGAGGCCATTAAAAACAGCAGGCCTAGTGTACATCAGCTGGAATATGAAATGAGTGAAGTCAAAAGTAGTTCATTATAGAATTACCCATAATGGGGAGGAATAAGAAAGAGCCATGCAGTTAGCAATAATGAATTATTATATTTAGTAATAATGAACAGTTAGCACTTCTCAAATGATCAACTCAGGGACATCATTTCTGATTGTGACAAGGGAAAATTAAGAAATTAAGAAGAGGGCACCTGAGTGGCTCAGTCAGTTGAGTGTTCGAGTCTTGATTTCGGCTCAGGTCATGATACCAGGGTCATGGGATCAAGTCCCAAGTCAGGCTCTGCGCTGAGTGTGGTGCCTGCTTAGTATTCTCTTTCTCTCTCCCTTTGTCCGTGTCCCCTCTTGTATTCGCTCGATCTCTCTAAAATTGAATAGATAAATAAATAGAAAATAATAAAAGGGATTAAGAATCTAGTAACCAGAAAATGTTATATGTGTGTGTGTGTGTATATATATATATATACGTATATATATACATATATACGTATATATATGCGTGTGTGTGTGTGTGTGTATAACAGGGAAATAATTTTGAATTCCAAACATTGCGACTGCAGCAATGTCAAACATGTCTGCTAGTACACACACCTAAAATGGGAATGTGAAAAAAGGAGACTTGGCTTGGGAAGTTTGCATAGGAAAATTTGTTCTTTTACAAATTACTTTTAATGGTGTCCCCACATGGCTTATATAATCACTATAAAGTGGTAAAGTTTAATTTCTTGTCTGTTGAAAAACTGCTGAAAGGTTGGGACACTTAAAGCCATGGTTCTCGGATCACATGGCTGACTAAATCAACAAGTTAGGCCAATGTATCTTAGCTATTTTACTAGCTGAATCCCATCAGTTTTATAGCCATAAGTTGTCATTATCAGTTGAGACCATGGCCAAAAAATATAATTGTCAATTAGTGTGTTTCATGTAGATAAGGCCAAAGTGTATTCATACCTATACTAAATGTCTCACTCTCATTTTGATTCTGGGAGCTCAATTTACAAAGAGAATTAACATTTCTCTTTATTTTAAGTGGTTTCTATGGATACCTTCGATGAAGCATTTCATTCACATCTATCCAATTTAAGCTTCTTATTTTAATTTAAATACATTTTCCATTCCTCCAGAATTTGGATATGATATCTGCAGTTCATTTTCTGGACTTAACCTACAAAAAGCATTTATGCACACAAAATTTTAAATTAATATGTTTAAAGGTTTAAAAAGAGAGAGACACTCCTGCAATACAGAAAGTCATAATCTCAGAATTGGAATTCTATTTTTATTTGCCTCATACTCACTCAAAACCTGACCTGTAATCTAGAAAGTCATGTTTTCTGATTTTGGTTTTTTGGGGTCATTATTGGGTGGGTTTTTTTCCTCCCCTTTCTTGATCTCATTTATTGTTATACTGCAGTTTTCTTACTTAGCATAGATGGGATTAAAACTTTTTTAGGTTCTAGTACACTTAAAATTTAATAATACTTTAGTAAATACTTAGTGTAGAAAAATTGGGGGAAAAGTTTTTTTAAAGAATACAACCTCAGGGGCGCCTGGGTGACTCAGTCAGTTCAGTGTCCGACTTTGGCTCAGGTCATGATCTCACTTCTCTTGGGTTCAAGCCCCATGTCAGGCTCTGTGCTGACAGCTCAGAGCCTGGAGCCTGCTTTGGATTCTGTGTCTCCCTCTCTCTCTCTCTGTCCCTCCCCTGTTCATGCTTGCTCTCTCTCTCTCTCTCTCTCTGTCTCAAAAATAAACATTTAAAAAAAAGAATACAACTTCAGATAACTGATACAATGTTGCCAGCATTTGCTAATCAATAAACACTTAAAAAAATTCCCTTTTCCAAGAAAAATTTATATATATATATATACCTGTTAGGAAGAGATCTGATGTCATCTCTAACTACAAATCTTTAATTCATTTATTATGCAAGTTTTATATGTCTCAGCCTAGAAACCAAAGTCTTCCACATATGATTCCAGACTCCTGCCAGTTTTATCCACCCCCCCTCCCTACACAGACCCACTACACTACAAACTGGCCTACTGAGTTCTGGGGATGAGTCTCCTTGCTCCCTCGGTTTTTACCCTTACCATTCTCTCTCCCCTTAAAATACCTCCTTCAGTTTCCCTCCTGTCTGTTAACTGAAATCTTATCCAGGCCCCAAAACAGATGACCAATGTCACTCCCCTTTCTTGATCCTCCCAAATAGAAGTGCTTACTCTTCTCTTGATGGCCACAGCCTCATTACTCTGTCCCATGGTTTCCAAGATTCATTTGTGTACTTGCTTTATCCCCTACTTCAAAATAAAAACTCCTTTAAATTTTTTATATTTTTAATAAGTAATGCATACATACAATAATCATGCAGTTCAGAAGTCACCAAAGGATATTTGAGGAAACATGTCTGCTTCCTACCCTCCTCACCAGTTATCCTCCCCAGAGGCACCCAATGTTACCAATTCTTTGCATATCTTTTCAGAGATAGTCTGTATAAGTGTGGATATGTGTGTGCGTGTGAGAGTGTGTGTGTGTGTGTGTGTGTGTGTGTGTGTATGTATGTACACAAATGGCAGTATACTTTCATGTTATTTTGAAGGGTGGGCACATCATGTTGGGCAGGTTGTGCCTTAACCAAGGGCACCCAGTGGAAAGGGTGTTTTTTGGGGGGCTGGAATCCAACTGTGCTTCCCTGGCCAAGCTGTATGCTCTGTGGTCCTGCTCTGTACATCCTAAAGAAACAGGCTTTCTTCAAATTTCCACAAATGCTCCTTTGAGGCTAGCAGTGGTCCTAGTGTGTATTTTTATTTCATTTTTAATTTTCACTTTGTTGTAAAATATTTTTGTTGCTTTCTTCACTTTGCACTATTACAAGAAAGAGCTTGTGTTACAAATCCATGTTTAAACACTGTCATTGGGGGAGAAAGATTAATTTGCAAAACCTGTTTTCAAGCACTGGCCTATTTCTTTTTTTTTTTTTTTTTCAATATATGAAATTTATTGTCAAATTGGTTTCCATACAACACCCAGTGCTCATCCCAAACTGGCCTATTTCTTTAGACTTGCCAATTTTTTTTTTATTTTTTTTTTTATTTTTTTTTTAACATTTATTTATTTTTGAGAGAGCGACAGAGCGTGAGTGGGGTCAGGGCAGAGAGAGAGGGAGACGCAGAATCCAAAGCAGGCTCCATGCTCCAACCTGTCAGCACAGAGCCTGATGCGGGGCTCAAACCCACGAACCTGAGCTGAAGTCAGATGCTTAACCGGCTGAACCACCCAGGCACCCCTAGACTTGCCAATTTAGAAGTCATCCGTGGATATGATATACTAAGCTGATGTTACTGTTTTCAAATAAAATATCCATGAAAAGGCTTCAGAAATGATGAAAATATCAATGATCATACTTATTATAATGGTTATTATTCTTTTAGAGTTTATTAAATATAAAAAAATGTTAATTTAATAATTAAACATTTTTCTTTTTCCCAAATTAGTCTAGGACATTTGAGGGGAAAAAGTACTATCTCCCTACCCTAAGGGCTCATTGGGTGTCAGTTGCAGAACATGTCAAAATCCAAGATTCTTACAGTTTCGGAAAAAAATTTATTTTTAATGCTTCTCACTCCAGGGATCCCTTTTGATGTATTTCTGCCCTCATTTCCAATAGTTAAATCTAAACCTGTGTTTCTTCTTAGAAAATTCATCATTCCACTTTGGAGCCTGAGATTTGGAAGCCAGGACCATGGCTCCTGGATATGAGAACCCAGACATTCATTCTTATATCCAACCACCTATATTTATTTTATAAACCTATCTAGATTATAAACCTTAGATACATCCCTCTAAGAACTTTTTTTAAGTTTATTTATTTATTTTGAGAGAGAGAGAGAGGACAGAGAACGAGCAGGGAAGGGGCAGAGAGAGAGAATCCCAAGCAGTCTCCACACTCAGTGCAAAGCCCAACACAGGGCTCGATCATGCAACAGTGAGATCATGACCCGAGCTGATCAAGAGTCAGTCGCTTAACCAACTGAGCCACCCAGGTGCTGCAGAATTTTATTTTAAATGGTCCTGCCACTCTGTTTGGGGATGTTACATTTAGGTCAGAATCTCTGGAAGACAGGGGCACCTGGCTGTCTCAGTCAGTGGAGCATGCAACTCCTGATCTTGGGGTCATGAGTTCGAGCCCCATGTTGGGAGTAGAGATTACTTTAAAAAATAAAATCTTCAAAAAAATTTTTTTAAATAAAAAATAAGTAAAAATCAAGTAATGTGCCAGTAATCATCTGCAAACCCAATGCTGGCCCTTATGCTGTTTCTCACACTCAGTTCTCTTCTGACCTCAGGCTCAGAGAAGAGTGAGCAAGATGATGACGGTGAAGATGATAAACAGAAGGAGAAGAAGAAGCTATGAACTTAGTGGTTAACTTTTTCAGGTCTCCAAATGCCAGGGAGCCAAAAGTGCCCTGTGAAAACATCCTGCTTAATTTAAGGTAAGGTGTGTCCCTGGCACAGTTTTCATAAAGTAAAATTAAGTATTAAGACATTATCGCCTTTCTTTACGTTGAAGGGGCCTAGAAGACTTCACTATGGCATAAAAATTATGTTGAACTGAAGTCATTTGAGAAGGCCTTTTTCCTTAACTCCCTTATGTGACTAAGAGCAGAGCCTCCCAAAAGAACACAAGAGGACTCAGTTGTCATAAATCCCCTAACCCTTGGGAGCAACCAGGAAAGCTTGACTCTTTTTTGTTGTTGTTGTTTAAGTTGTATTTAAGTAATCTTTACATGCCACGTGGGGTTCAAACTCAAGACCCTGAGATCAGGAGTTGCATGCTCTTCTGACTGAGCCAGCCAGGCACCGTGGAAAACATGACTCTAATGACTGGTGAATAGAAATCAGAACCACATCTAAACAGATATTGTCATAGAACTGTCTTATCCCCTATCTATTCTCATAAGGGCCCATTTATCTTTCCTAAAAGTCATTTATTTTCCATAATTATGTATACACTTGTATTACCCCCTCATATTATAATCTATGTATTTTAAGCGCAAAGACTAGGAGGGGCACCTAGCTGGCTCAGTTACTTAGGTGCCCAGCTCTTGATTTTGGCTCAGGTCATGATCAGATTCCTGAGTTCAAGCCCCAGGCTGGGCTCTCCACTGACAGTGCAGGGCCTGCTTGGGATTCTCTCTCCCTCTCTCTTTGTCCCTCCCTTGCTTGCACTTTCTCTCTCTATAGATATAGATATAGATATAGATATAGATATAGATATAGATATAGATATATAGATATAGATATAGATATAGATATAGATATAGATATAGATATAGATATAGACATAGATAGATAAATAAACTTAAAAAAAAATTTTAAATAAAGACAAAAACTAGATCTAGCCTATCTTTGGGTGACAAGTAATACCAAGACAGTATTTTGTGTATATAATAGAGATCAGGTAGGAAGAAAACTTACCTAAGGGCCCTAGCATTATGAATTGGAGTAGTTCTTTTTTTTTTTTCAACGTTTTTTTTTTTTTTTTTTTTTTTATTTATTTTTGGGACAGAGAGAGACAGAGCATGAACAGGGGAGGGGCAGAGAGAGAGGGAGACACAGAATCGGAAACAGGCTCCAGGCTCCGAGCCATCAGCCCAGAGCCTGACGCGGGGCTCGAACTCATGGACCGCGAGATCGTGACCTGGCTGAAGTCGGACGCTTAACCGACTGCGCCACCCAGGCGCCCCTGGAGTAGTTCTTAAGGTGGTCAGTTCTTAACTATTAGCTTGGACAAGTCCCTTTTCATTCTCAGCCTCAGCTTTCTCCTTTGCAAAATAAGAATCCTAGCACTTGCGTGGAAAACCCAGCGATTAGAAGAGCCATCCCATTTAGGCATCTAGCAGAAAGTCTAGGACATCAAAGACATGCTGTAAAGTTAGTTCCTCTGATCCCTCCCGCCTCCCGAGCATGCACCTGAACAGTGAGGAAGCTCAGCTGTCCTCACATCTGGATCCAACCACCCTCTCTCCTACCCAAGTGAAAATTCCCCAAATAAGAGTTTTTCTTAATAGGCAATGGATGATAGGCAAAATCCCTTCCAAGGCCATAAACAGTCAAAATGTCAGGACTTCTGGAAACTGCCGAGCTCTTGTTCTGGGCATACTGTTATATTAGCTTATCAGTTACCTTAGTGTCTCCTGGGTCAGCCAAGAGAGGGGACTGGAATGGTGGTGGGGGTGGTAGAATGGGTTGAGCTGGTACAGTGGGGCTGAAGAAAGGAGGGATGGAAGAGGTCACCATACCAGTCGGCTACGCCACCAAAGGGAGGTCTATGGTAATGAGAACAGTGACGTGGTTTCTCTGGGAATATATATGAAGTATGTGATTTTGGCCTCTACGTGAACCTGTGAGTCCATGTTCATGTGTGCAGGTGAATCGCACAAGAGAAATCCATGCACTCATGCATTCATTCTTCTGTTCATATTCATCAAATTAAATGAGCTTTTTAAAATGCCCCAAGTTCTGGCAGTGGGGGAGGGGGAAGATAAATAAGAGATCCTCCACCTATAAGAGTCTGACTACAATTTGTTTACACTCTGTTGGAGACAAAGGAGTAAATGCTTTGCAGGTCTTGTTCTATGAGAAGTTAGCACCAAGCACTAGGAAACTTACCCAGGAAAAGAAAGAAGTTCTAAACAGGGAGTTTTTTCTCTGCAGGTTCTACAAATACATTTAGCTTCATATATTCCCCTTCTCAACCCCTCCCCACCCCAGGAATTCATTTGGAAATAGAAACAAACTTAGTGAGACCTTCACCCACCCCCACCCCCCTCCCCTGCCTTTTGACATGTGCTAAAAAGCCAGTACTATGTACTGGCTCTTTCCTCTCTTTTCCTCCACCAATTTCCAGCAAGCAAAATAAAAATGTCTTTGAGTTACAGCGTTTCCCCTTGTCAGTTGTGGTAGATTGTAGACTCCGAGGCACTGGCACAGGACCTAGCACACAGGAAAGCCTCAGAAAACGTAGTCCAAATGTTGTAAATTAGTGAAATGGTTTCATTTGTAGAAGGGAGATACCTCCTTCTCATTCTCGGTGCTATTGTGAGAGTAGCCTTACCATGAGCCTGGCCTTGAGAAGCACTTCATACATGGTAGGTGGTATTGTTAATATCAATACTTAACAGTTTAGTGGATTATACGAAAACATTTAAAATATTTATTTTTGCTTTTACAGTAAAGAGAGAGAAAAAGAAAGAAAAACCATTCAGGCCATAATTAAAACCATGTGGGGCACTCCACAGCTCTGTTTTCCAGACCTCTGCAAGAGCACTACATATTGTTTCCTCCTTTTAGCCAAATTCCAAGATCTAAGAGTTACCCCCAGGAGAGAGCACGCCTTTCCAGGCAGTGGCCATTATCTTGCAAACCTCTGTTATCTAAACAAATTGTCTCCTTGGCTCCACGTTTGGATTAGTAAATAACCACACCTGAGGACAGGGCAGTCAGGCCCTCTGCTATTTACAAAAGATTCCAGTCCCTTGGGTCACAGCCTAGTGCCTGAGGAACCCAAGCAAACCCAGCGTTTCCAAGGGCTGCCTCACTCAGGACTCACGACTTTGACTCCTTTGCCTCCCAGGCAATTGCTAACCACAGAATTCCCCACTGCCAGGTCTCCTGGCCAGTGTGCAAACCAGTGTGGTTCCCAGGTCTGATCCTAAACCAGCAGCTCACATCTTCCTTTGCTGAGATTACACTGTAAAGGCAAAGTCTGAGTCATCTGCAAATGCCACCGTTGGATTTGTTATTAGTATGGGAAGTGGATTATTTATTAGCATTTGTGAGAAACATCTGGACTGCCACCTCAAACTGGAAGACTTGATTTTACCCCCTCACTCCAACTGTCACCAACAACAACGTTAGAAATGAGGCTGGACCCCAAAATCAAAGGCACATGCAAGGTTTTATTGGCGTTAGAGCTTGAGCTGAAGGGACACACAACAATAACAAAATAGTTATGCTGGCCTCCTAGAACAGCAGGGATGTCCTACCTATGTAAAGAAACTTCCCTTAGGTTCCCATTCCCGCACAATATGCCAATGAGGGAAAGAAAAAGAAAAAAAACCTTGTCTTGATTGGTTGGAAGGGCCTCGTTCTGATTGGTCAATATCTGGGTCCTCTGTATGAAGTCCAGCTGATGTATAGGGTCCCATTCTGGCCTCTTTCTCGTTCTGCTATGTAAAAGAAGGGGTTTAAACAATAACAGCCATCAGACAGTGCCTTAGGTGCATAATGTTTTTCAGTTTGCGCTTGTTCCCGTGGTCCCTGTCTTATGGCTACCCGGATTTTCATTTTGAAAAGCTGACTTCTGGGCCTGATGCTACAGTTCTCCCAGTTCAAAAACATCACCCACACAGTAGATACACAAGAAACAGTTTCAATTAATGAAGAAAATGTCATTGGGGTCTTAACCTGAATGAAGATATTTACCTATCTAGGTAGAAGATCATGCTTGGCCAGATAGACTCTCAGGCTACCTGTTTAGAAAGAAAACCTGTAAAGAAATTATACCTGGCAGGTAGTAGGCACTTTTTAAAGGTTTGATTCACAATGGTAGGGCCAGAGGGAACATGTGTGTATATGTGTGTGTGTGTGTGTGTGTGTGTGTGTGTGTGTGTGTATGTATATACATATATATATGTATTCTTTATGTAATTGAAAATTTTTACGCATAAAAAAGACAAAAGGAAATATGACAAAATGCTAACGTATATTTTCATGTTGTGGAAATATATATTATGTCTGTTCTTTTCTATATTCTATATTTTTCAAAAAATTCTCAAAATTAAACAAAGAGGATGTTGCCTAGATTTGTTCATCTAGAGAATCTGGACTAAAGGGCACCAGAATTCTTTCATAAAGGCAGAAGTGGCTTCTGCTGATTCATTCATTCATTCATTCATTCATTCATTCATTCATTCATCTGCTGGCTCTTTTTTAAAATATAGCCTGGGTCCTATATCCCTCACAACAACCTTAAGTGTCAGGTATTATAATAGTCATTTTACAAATGAAACCAATAAATGAGGTGCAGAAAAGTTAGCTAGCTCAAGATCACACAGCTGTATATACTGAATAGGGCTTCAAACCAAGCAACGCATCCCACAGCCCTCCTCTTTAACTACTATCATGATGAACTGGAACCACGGAAATTGCCATCATTGAATAGAGTACCTAGCATAGTCCTGTCTCCTGTCTTCTTCCTGGAATCAGAGCTGAGCCTAGAGAATTTTTATGTTTTCTCAAAGGCAGTGTTTCTGAACATTTGTTTTTTTCATTATCATGTCCCTTTTTAGACTTTTTTTATTTCCTAATTTCCCCCTCCCTGTAAACTTTTTTTTAATTAAGAAGTTTTTTTAATGTTTTTGTTTTATTTTTGAGAGACTGAGCGCTAGTGGGGGAGGGGCAGAGAGAGAGGAAGACACAGAATGTGAAGCAGGCTCCAGGCTCTGAGCTGTCAGCACAGAGCCTGATGCGGGGCTTGAACTCACAAACTGTGAGATCATGACCTAAGTGGAAGTCGGATGCTTAACTGACTGAGTCACCCAGGTGCCCCCCTGGAAACTTTTAATACTACAGATATACTGTTTACCTATTTATGTACTGGGCAGGGACACAAACCATTGTAGTATCTGGTTGTCTCATTCTCCAAGAACCAATTTTTACCTCCTTGGCAATAATGTCCTCTGCTAAGAATACAGGTTCTAAGGAAGCCGATATCAAGAATTTCTCAAGGCCTTTTATATTTCCACTGTTTATCCACCTGTTACAAAAACATGAAATGAAACAAAAGCTCCTACCTGGGCTGAAATCACAGGAAATACAGCATTGGAAGAATTTCAGTTTTTTTCTCCCCCACTTCTAAGGTGATGTGTTTGAGGGGTGGCTGCGGGTGTGTTCTGAGAGAATGGGGAATGTGGAACACCAAAGTAACTGCCTTGGAGCTGGGGATTCCAGTCGTCCTTATTACACGGAGTCAGTTTTCAATTATGTCCGCTAATGAGGTCCAGCAATAGGATGGGTAATTAAAATCCACAAAGAATTCCCAAACCTCATTTAGAAAACTATTTCAAGCTCCTTCTTGAGCCTGTGAACATGTAAGAACCAGACTGGGATAACTATTCATTTTCTTCTATTGTTTCCAGACTCAGATGGAATGGGAATAACAATCATGCCAGGTTCCTCTTTGTATTCATTTACTCAGGACCTTCTCTTTACCAAGCACTTTGTATGTCTCATTCACCAAGGTGTCTCGTTAAGCCCATAGGCTCTATATGTGATGAGTATCAATCATCCTTTCTATTTAAAGATATGAAAACCTACTTCCCCAAAGGGCTGGGAAATGGCAGAATCAGGGTTTAAGCTCAGGTGTTTCTAATTCCAAGTACATTCCTTTATGGTATCTTCAAAGCCTTATGAAAAAGTTAGACCTGGAAAATGTTCATTTCAATGGAATTCAGTGCATTTTGAATTGTTGATCAATTCAAATGTTAATAATTTCAGCTTTAAAGTTAGATTGATTGGATTTATTTTTTTCTAATCATGTCTCCATAAGCATTTCTAATGTCTCTTGTGTTTCTCTAATCAGTAAAACCATTGTAAGGAGGATTAGATGATACAATGTTTTCAAGCACCTAGTACTACATCTGCATCAAAATATCCTGTTTCCTGCCCCATCCATTAGCCCTTATATCATTTATTTGGCTTTTGTCCTATGCTGCCCTGCATTGTTACCTCTCAGTTTACAGTATCTGTCTGGCCTTCTTAGCCAAATTGTAGGAACTCTGGGATCACGAGCAGTTCTTATGAAGGTGGTCCTCAAATTTTCAAATTGGTATTTTTTTCAATGTATGAAACTGGATACACTACACATTGACACTCCGAAAATGATAGTTCTAAGCTAATTTTAGACTTCTACACATCACCCAATGAGCAAGGACTTGAACTCTCAAATGGTGGTGTCTCTTGCCAGGATGACGACCATTTTTGTTTATTCTCTTATATGCATAGTTTATTGCATTTGTCCTTCTAATTTTATATCAAGTGCAAAACAGTGACAAAAAAAGTGATAAATAAGATGGTGAGATGATAAAAGACATCACCTAAATGGCAGATCTATATCCTCAACTGAATGTTCATTGAACTTCAGCCTATATCTGCATTCAACTTTGGAGGATAAGAATAAAATGCAAGGTTATCATGAAACATTGGGAATCTCTTCTCAGGCTCTGCCAAAATGGACAGAGTGGTGGTAGGAGACATGAAGAAATCTTTAGGTTATGAATTGTCAGTATGCGTAAAAATCATTGCTATGACTCAAATGTCCAGAGGAGTTCAAGGCTGAGAGAACTATTGCCAAGAGTAAAGCTCACACTGATCCCTGGGAACACAGGGCAAAGTTCAATTTCCTTTGACATCATTTTTTTAACAAAAAAATAATACAATAAAATCATCATTGTAAACTCATACTCAATCTCCTACACAAGTGCATTTGCAAATCCTTTTTCACACAACGAAATGATTTTTTTTTTCTATTTACAAGATGCCATTTTTAGAAACTCAGTTCTTCAAGAGCAAAAATATCTGTTTTGTGCACCGATGTGCTCCAAGCACACAGATCCCTGCACAATCACTTAATAAATATCTACTGAATATAATTCAATTAAACTGAAGTTGAAAGAAGATATTACTTTATAAAATTACTTAGTATATTCCATATTCTCTGTGTTTAATAATCATGTGAGCCTTGTGTAACCCAGGAGTTTAAGAAAATCTAAAATGGAGAATACACTTAGGATTTTCTTATTTTAGGTCTTTGGGTCCAGATACATACTGAGTTAGGTTCTGTCTTGCATTACGTATGCAATATTCATCAAGTCATTAAACCTGAACCTGATTTAAAATAGATAAATAGTAACACATTTATGTACCAAACTATTGATTTATTTATATATCCATCTCATGGTTAGGACAGCTTATAAGAATACATAAAATGAACCAAAACATATTCATACACATAAGTACTAAGAAAATATAGGTTAGATGAGAAGCTATGATAAAGAAAAAAGCCTCGGTTTTTTCATTTGTAAGTTAAGAAATGACACCAGCCACACAGGTTGATGTGAGTATCGCATGTGATATTAACTTGTTAAGGTTAACACAATTTTTTTTTTTTTGAGAGGAAGAGCACGAGCGGGGGAGGGGCAGAGAGAGAGGGGGACACAGGATCAGAAGCAGGCTCTGCACTGAGAACAGTGAGCCCGATATGGGGCGCGAACTCATAAATCATGAGATCATAACCTGAGCCGAAGTCGGATGCTCAACCTACCTAGCCACCGAGGCACCTCAAGGTTAACACATTTTAAACCTTTTAGCTGTTGTAGTCATAATCGTAATCTTAAAGGTGAGTAGCGTAACTTCATGTTTCTACTTACACACCACACCATTGGTGGCATTGATCTCCCCTTTCCACTGTAATCTTCACAATGGTTGTAGATGCTCAGTGGGTTTTCAGTACTGAGGGTGACACTGTGTTGTAGATTATCTGCAAACACGGCCAGCAACAACACTTCCTATTCCCACACATCTGCTGGGTCTCTCATCTAGAAGCAGTCTGTTTTCCTTTCTCTTAAATCTGGGAGGGCCTTGTGACTTGCTTTGACCAAGAGAATGAAACAGAAATAACACTGCACCAAGTTTTGTGAAGCATTGAAGCTTGTATTCTCACTCTCTGGGAGTCCTGAGACCATGTAAAGGAGTCCATGTACCCTACAAGAAAGAGAAGCCATATGGAAAGAAATCGGCCTGGCCATCCCTGGCCATTCCAGCCACCCCAGCTGGAGCTTCAGACATGTGAGTGAAGCTAGCTGAAATCATCCAGCCCAGGTGAGCCATCCCAGCAAAAACCATATGGAGCAGAGATAAAGCTGCTGCCACCAAGTCCTGCCCAAATTGGAGAGTCATTAGCAAAAATATGGTTATTGTTATTTTAAGCCACTAATTTGGGGGATGTTCCCTAGTCTGCAATTGATCAACAGGGTGGTTTTCCCTGGGCAGAACTCTAGCCTCAGAAGGGGCTATCCAATAGAGACAGTTTTGTCTCAGTTTTTATCTCATGTCCTGAGCAATTTCCTCTTTATTTTGTCAATTGCCACTCCACTACCTGTCCTATCTGCTATCCATGGGTTTTCTTTTTTTTTTTTTAAGTTTGTATTTTTATTTTGAGAGACAGAGAGTACACAGGGGAGGGGCAAAGAGAGAGGGAGAGAGAGAATCCCAAGCAAGCTCTGCACTATCAGCACAGAGCCCGATGTGGGGCTCGACCCCACCACTTGAGCCAAAATCAAGAGTTGAATGCTTAACTGATTGAGCCACCCAGGCACCCCACTATTATCCATGGATTTTCAAGGAAGATCAGTGATGTTGTACAAAAGACCTTAATGCCCTCAGAGAAGACTACCAGATGTGAATATTAGGTAGGTGGAGATAACATGTAAAACTCCTTTGTTTGGCAATAGAGAAATGAAAAGATGGGCCCTTTATAGACCAAATACTAGAAATCGGATATCACAGTGGCTTGCTTGCATTAGGCAAGAAGGAAGGAAAGAAGAAGGAAAATGACATTAGTCAGTCTCAGTAGCCCCCAATGAGATATTGGTATTGCACAGGAAATACAACCACACTTCCCTTATAAAATGATAAAGAAGATTAACACACACACAAACATGCCCTTTTTATTCCCAGTTTTAATGTATTGTACAATCAATATTTTAATGACAAGGAAAAGAATAAAATAAGCCACAATCAACTATCTCCATTTGCCAAGTTCCTTTCCAGTCATTTTCCATGCCCATTAACTGTAAGCCCTTATTTTTAGCTGGTTAATTATCCAACTTCTCTTGCACAGGCCCAAAGACCAATATGAACCCAAAGCAATGAGGGAGGCAAGAAACGGAAAAATAAAGGAACTGTGCTCTTTATCTCCATGGAGTCATGGAGTGAAGGTGTTAATGGTTAATTTATCTCTTCATTTATTCAGTCAATGAACATTATTGCAAGTATTTTAAGTACTTTCCATTTCTTAACATTCTTCAGCTGTGTAATTACTTGTTCATTGGTCTTCTGCCCAATTAGACTGTAAGCTATACATGACCAGATCTGTTTTATCTAATTCACTACTGTTTTTCCAGCATTTAATATAATGCTTAGCACTTCAGAGGCATTAAGTAAATATTTGTTGGATTAAAGCAGGAGAATTGCAAGTCTAGAGAACACATTTACCAAACTAGAGATGGAAAGGAAGAAGTAAGAAGAAATGGTGGTTGTTAAATTAAATAGTGTCTGAGAGTCTATATATTAAAATGAGAGCATGCTTGCCCTAATGTACTTTAAGATGAATGTGGTCTATTTGATTAATGCTGCTAGTTAGAATTTGGGTCTTCTGGAAAAAAAATAATGAAACCATCTCCGGAGACATTGTGTATTCAGTTCATTTAATATTTATATTGAACTTCTTAACTCAGCATCCTCAAGGAGACCAAAAATGATCATTGCAATGTGCAGAGTGATACTCTGGAGGATGGGGTAAGAGCACTCCCCACTCTCCCAGTCCCAGATAAATCAACCGTAGATTGAGTTAAATATAGGTGCTCTCCTAAGGGGTGGAGTGAGTACTCCAGATATTCAGAAAAGAAATATCCTTTCTTTTCTTTTTAATTTTTTTTTAACGTTTATTCATTTTTTTGAGAGAGAGGGAGACAGCGCGAGCAGGGGAGGGGGACACAGAATCTGAAGCAGGCTCTGGGCTCTGAGGTGTCAGCACGTAGCCCGACGCGGGGTATGAACTCACGGAGGGTGACATCATGACCCGAGCTGAATGAAGCCAGACGCTCAACCAACTGAGCCCCCGGGCGCCCCAAGAAATATCCTTTCTTATCTCTTTCTCCATAAGACTTCAGCCCAGGCTTAAAAAGGAGGTTTGCTCTTACAAGGAATAATAACCATATAAGTTAGGGTAGAGGTCAAAAAGGGACCCGCAAATTCAATGGCTTAAATAAGATACAATTTTATCTGCTCTCTCATAATAGTCTACAGGTAGGCAGACCAGGTGAGGAGACAGCTGTGCTCTAACAAAATAATTGAGACCTACTTTCCTTCTATCCTGTTGATTCATCATCCTCTACTAGAGCAGTACTTTTCAAATGTTAATGTGCATTTAAATCACCTGAGGATCTTGCTAAATGCAGATTCAGTGGGCCTAGAATGGGGCCCAAGATTCTGTATTTCTAAAAAGCATCCAGGTAAGGGGGGTACCCGCTGGCTCAGTTGGAAGAGCATGTGACTCTTGATCTCAGGATCATGAGTTTGAACCCCACGTTGGGGGGGTTACTAAAATTTAAAAAAAACTTAAAAAATCATCATAAAGAAATAAAAAGGATCCAGGTGATGCTGATGGTGCTAGTCCAAGGACTATACTTTGGGTAGCAGAGCCCTAGAGCACTGTCATTATCTGCGTGGTCAAAGCTGGGTGGCTGGCACATCTTGTTTACAGTTCTCAGGAAGGAAAAAGAGGACAAGTCCAGGGCAAGAAGTTTCCTTTCAGCAAACAATGTGGAAATAATATACACACCTTCTGTTTACATTAAAAAGTTAAAGCCTGGGCGGCTAGCAAATGTGCTTAATCTCTAGCTGGCAGCCACATTACCAGCAACAAAGTGTGGAATAGAGGGGAAAGGCGCGATCACCATGGGGAAGGGAGAGACCGGATACTGGGGAACAGTTAGCAGCCTGCACCACAAAAACCAAGAAGGCAGGAGCTTCTATTTAAGCAATAGGATGAAATGAAGCACCAAGAAGTCGGATGTATGAGCTAGGTGTTATTCTGACACCCGTGAAGATAGTTTTAGCGAAAAGCTGTTGGATCAGAAGCCAAGGGGCGGTGAAAGCCTTCCATGTTGTTTTTAACTCCTGGATCGTTTTGCCTGAACAACCTCTGTGACTTGTTCCTGGGGGTCCTGAAAATATGACAGGTAAGTGAGAACAACTCAGAGACTTTTAGAGACACTGGGTAGATTCTGATACCTACCTGCGGTTTGAGAAAATAAATGTAAAAAAAATCAAGAACATAACTAAGGAAGATATTAGGCCAAATGTTAAGATAATTCTAGCATAAATTAGGAACTTCTGGAATTATTTAACATGAACTTATATCCCTATGACTATCAGTTTACCCAGGACCTCTATTGAAATTTATGTGTTTCTGACAGCATCAGAAACATAATTCATTGTCCACCCTCTGGATAGACAAATTTTCTTAGAACCTTCAGCTGACTATTAATTTTAGGAGTGTCCAGTAAAGAAAATTACATAACCTTTTCTGATATCCCCACCCCATTTCAACATTTAATTATCCTGTAGTTTTTAATATTTATTTATTTATTTAATTGAGGTGGAGGGAGAGAGGGAGGGGCGGGAGAGTAAGCCGGGGAGGGGCAGAGAGAGAGAGTGAGAGGGAAATCCCAAGCAGGCTCCACACTATTACTGCAGAGCCCGACATGGGGCTCCAACCCACAAAACTGGGAAATCATGACCTGAGCCAAAACCAAGAGTTAGACACTTAACCGAGTGAGACACCAGGCACCTCTAATTATCTTCTATTTTCACAAGATCCCTTTTGTATCTAATCTAGTTGAAGTAACTACTTTGGAACTCTTCTGAGATTGAAAGTGGCATTGTTAAAATTATGCCAGGACAATAGATGGGCTCAGGTCATGATCTCACGGTTCATGAGTTTGAGCCCCGCATCAGGCTCTGTGCTGACAACTCAGAACCTGGAGCCTGCTTCAAATTCTGTCTCCCTCTCTCCCTCTGCCCCTCCCCCACTTGTGCTCTATCTCTCCCTCAAAAATAAATAAACATTTAAAAAAAAGAGAGAAGGGGCGCCTGGGTGGCTCAGTCGGTTGGGCCTCAGACTTCAGCTCAGGTCACGATCTCACGTTCCGTGAGTTCGAGCCCCGCATCGGGCTCTGGGCTGATGACTCAGAGCCTGGAGCCTGCTTCCGATTCTGTGTCTCCCTCTCTCTCTGCCCTTCCCCCGTTCATGATCTGTCTCTCTCTGTCTCAAAAATAAACGTTAAAAAAAAAAAAAATTAAAAAAAAAAAAAAGAGAAAATGTTGTGAACTATGTACACTTTTTTGTAGGAAAAAAAAAACAAAAAAAACCCAACTACTTGAGGATCACTTGCCCTGAAGTCACAGTATGCACATAGAACATTGTAGATATTTCTCTAGCAAAAAAAGAGAAAAACTCAGTGTGTTATATATTTCCATTTATGCTTTTCTTTTAAATGAAGGAAGCATACAACTGGTTGAGATATTCAGAAAATAAATAAGATCCTTTCTTATCTTTTTTCACATGACTCTGGCAGACATTAAAAAATAGATTGTAAACTCTGGTCCATTGTGACCATAAAGCTTATTGCATCATTTGGTAATTCCTATGTAGGATTCTGTTACCAGAAGAAGCAGGGAGAGTAAGAGTGATGGGCGGACAAAAATACAAATACTATCATACTGGACAAGTGATAAAAGCTGTTAGAGTGGTGTGGAATGTGTGTGGAACTTACCCCAGTGATATTGGCAGTCTGAGCAGGAACTGCCCTCCCAAGATGAGAGTTTGGGTTGTGTCTGGAGAGGAATGTTATATGGAAGGTGTTAACTCAGAATCACATAGCCTAGAGAAGTATGAAAAAAAAAAAAAAAAAACATTATGCAGGAAAGGGAGCTAAGAAAAAAATCAAATGCAGCCTTAAGCCACAGAGACTCAAATGGAAGCATAAATATGGTAATGCATAAGATAAAGACAGTGAAATGAGAAATGAGGGGCTGAGTGGTCAAGGTCAGGCATTTCTTTTTTTTTTTTTTTTCTTTTTTTTTTTTTTTTTAAATTTTTTTTTAACGTTTATTTATTTTTCAGACAGAGAGAGAGAGACAGCATGAACGGGGGAGGGGCAGAGAGAGAGGGAAACACAGAATCGGAAGCAGGCTCCAGGCTCTGAGCCATCAGCCCAGAGCCCGACGCGGGGCTCGAACCCGCGGACCGCGAGATCGTGACCTGAGCCGAAGTCGGACGCTTAACCGAAGGTCAGGCATTTCTATATATGACTTTTTAAATATTGCATATCGGGTAGAGAATTTTTTTTTCAAATGTGGGTTCTGGTTTGTTTCACCATAGTGGAAAATACTCCTTAATTAAGTTGCAAGGTATCAAATAAGATGAATTTGTCCTTTTTTAATATCTAACTTATTTGTTACTCTTAGAAAATCTCATTTTTAACATTTTTTATTATTTATTTATTTATTTATTTGAGAGAGAGAGAGAGAGAGAGAGCATGTGAGCAAAAGCAGGGGAGGGGAAGAGAGACAGGGAGAGAAAGAATCCCGTGCTGTCAGCATAGACCCTGATGTGGGGCTTGAACTCATGAACTGTGAGATCATGACCTGAGCCGAAATCAAGAGTCAGATGCTTGACCAACCTAGCCACTGAGGTGCCCCAGAAAATCTCATTTTTGACTTGATTCAGAGGTAGAAAATCTCAGAGAAGACAGCCTCCATCTCTTGGCAATCTGTTCCTGGTGGGTTTGTTTGGCCTCCATCTCTTGGCAATCTGTTCCTGGTGGGTTTGTTTGGCCTCCTTCATTCTCTTGACCAAAAATTTAGTATACTCTGCAACATCTTCCTTATTCTTCCTAGTACACTGTTTCTTTAGAGCAATATGCCAACACCTGTGTTGGGGGACACATGGGGTAACAAGACTGAATCTTGGGCACTTTGGTTCTAGGTTTCTTACCTTCTCTGTGTAGCAGCTTCCTCACAACATACTGGTGGACATCATCTTCTTTAGAGAGATTGAAAAGTTTGCAGATTCTGCTAGCTCTTTTGAGCCCCAGGTGACGAGACACAGTAGTATCAGTGAACCCAGGAATATCCTTCTCCCCTTTTTTACAATGACCAAGTTGAGAACATTGAGATGGGCATCCACAATGCAACCCTGAACAGATTTACATTTTTTTCTCCAGTCCTCCTTGCTCTGTAGAAGTCAGCAGCAGGTGGACATAGCCAAGGGTCAAGACACCCTGCTTCATGGAGAAGCCTTGTTTTTCATTGCCACCACTGACTCAGACCACATAACCCTCCATTCTTCACCCAGAGCATCAGCAGCAACTTCTGTGGGCATACATTTCTCATAAAAGGTAGGAAGTTTGAGTTCATCATCCACTTCAGTGAGTTTCTGGCAGCCAATAGCTGGGAAAGAGATGTTCATCTTCATCCTGAAGCAGCCCACTGCCTCCGAGGCACCCTGAAAGAGAGCATGAATTTGTCATTTCAAGGAATTATAAACCATGTCTTGAGACAGGAGGTCACTTCTCTAGACTCCCTACTGCCTGAGCGAGAGGCATGAAACCAGCAAGGAAGCCACTAGCAGGCAACACTGGTGGTACTGTGGAGGAGAGCTGCACTTGAGTGTTCAGCCTTTCTGTGCTCTATCTAATGCCACCGACACTATCAATAACCTTTAAATGTGCTGCTTCCCAGCAGAGTTGTGATGTGCGATAAAGCTTTGTTGGATGAATGGATGATTGGTGTTTTTATGTCTTTGTCCCCCCCACCCTTCAAATGTAAACACAGCCTAAAAGTCCAACCATCCCTCTTACCACTTCATAGAAACCAAGCCTAGAAGTTCAATCAGACCTAAAGACCTCCTTTCAGTATTTTCTACTAACAAACTTTTGTTTGTTCAACTTGTTAATGGCTATATTTCTCTTTGTATTCCCTTTCAGGACCAACAGGACTAATTTCTGGGATATAACATATAGTTAACCAGCTTGAATTACAGATACAGAACCCAGCTACCAAGCATGGGTCAAGGGCTTACTGTGGCAGAGACTGAGTAGCTATACACCAAGTCTATTTTTTCTCCTTCCTGGAAGCTTTTCCAGCCTTGTTTGTAATTAAATGTGATCCTGTGTTAGCTAATAGAGTGTGAGCAAAAGTGATAGGTGCTAATTGTAGACCTGTCCAATAACCTTCCATCCCTCCATAACATACCATCTTTGTTTTCTATTTCCCTGGCTTAGTGACAAGAAGCATGGTGAGCTGGGAGCCCACAGGTCAAAATAGCAGACCCACAAGATTAACGAAGCCCTAAATCTTTACTTGGAGGAGAGACACTTGCCAGTCAGATACCTCTTTTGGACTTTATGAGTGAGAAATGAACATCTTTTGTATTATGTTACTGAGATGCTAGGATCTATCTGCTAAAGCAACTAGCATTACCCTAACTGAATCATATACACACAAAGAAAGAATCATGGAAATTACAGCTCGAAAGCACTTTAGAAATCAAATCCAATGCTCAACATTCAGAAAGGTGAAATGATTCCCCAAGAGTAACAATCTGGTACCAGAACCTACGTGTTATATATTAGTCAGGATGAACTGAAACTGCAATAAACAAAAAGAGTAATGTATTGGCTCATTTTATTGAAAAATTCATGGGTAGGGCTGAATCCAGACGCTGAGACAATGTTATCCTGATTTGGCCTCTGAGTGAGCTCTGTTCCACGAGGTGGTCTCTGTTCCCACGAAGGCTCTCCACTTCTGGGAGAAAACTGTTTCCTGGCAGCTCCAAGATATAACCCCGACAGAGTGGAAGTTTTTCTTAGTCCACACTTTAAACAAAAATCTTGTAATAATTGCTTCTGATTGACCTGGCCTTGTCATATACCCATCTCTGAACTAAATGATGCAGCCACCACCCTATTGACTAGCTACGTGGCATCAGCCTCAATCATAAGATCTATAAAAGCCAGAGGTCAGGGTTCTTACCCAACTTTACTAGATGCACCCTCTCTCTTTCACCAGAGCATTAACTATGCATTTATTGGGGCACCTGGGGGGCTCAATGGGTTAAGCATCCAACTTCAACTCAGGTCATGACCTCATGGTTCATGAGTTCGAATCCCACATTGGGTTCCGTGCTGATGGTGCAGAGTCTTCTTGGGATTCTGTCTCTCTCCCTCTCTGCGCCTCCCCCACTTACTTGCACACATGTGCACAGACAGTCTCTCTCTCTCTCTCTCTCTCTCTCTCTCTCTCTCTCTCTCAAAACTAAATAAATAAACTTAAAAAAAACTATGCATTTATTTGTTGAACATTTACAATATGCTAGGCTCTGTGTAGACTGCTATAGTGGATAAAAAGAACAAGATACAGGTCCTTCACTCTACTGTCTATCCTGTGTGTCTGATAAAACATATATACAAATATTTACCTGGCCACCAGCCAACAATAAAAAAAAAAAACTGACTATCTGTCATAACAAGGATATACTTAGAGTTTATGATTATGATTTCCTGCTATAGGACCACATGTTTGTTTAAATCCACAGAGAGAAAGGGGCACCCGGGTGGCTCAGTTGGTTAAGCATCCAACTTAGGTTCATGATTCGTGGGTCTGAACTTCCCGTCAGGCTCTGTGCTGAGAGCTCATAGCCTGGAGCCTGCTTTGGATTCTGTGTCTCCCTCTCTCTCTGCCCCTCCCCCACTCACACTCTGTCTCTCTCTCTCTCTCTCTTTGAAAAAAATAAAAATAAATCCACAGAGAATCAGTGCCGCTAAGAAGAGTAGACATGGTTAAACTAAGGGATTAAAGAAAGACAAATTGAAACATAGTTGGGTAGAGTATAATAAACCTGGTTTTTCCTTGCAATTCCAAATTCCAACTTTAACTGCCAAAACAAAATGCCCAATTTACCAAAAGTAATTTAGACAAGGTAGAAGTGTATTTCTCAGGGTGCCTGGGTGGCTCAGTTGGTAGTGTCCCACTCTTGATCTTGGCTCAGGTCATGATCTCACAGTATGAGTTCAAGCCCCACATCAGGCTCTGCACTGACGGCATGGAGCCTGCTTGGGATTTTATCTCTCCTTCTCTCTCTCCCTCTCCCTCTCCCTCTCTCTCTCTCTATCTCTCAGTCTCTCTCTCAAAAAATAAATAAGTTAAAAAAAAAAAAAGAAGTGTATTTCTCTCTCATAAAACATCCTAACTAAATAGGGGATAATAAAGGTAGCTTCTTAATGTTAAAGCCTGAAGTTTCTTCTGTCTCTGCCATTTAGGACGGTGTTGTTCTCTCCCCATGGTTGAAGATGAACTGCTAATACATATCCTTAGTCAGCATCTGAGCAAAGAGAAAGAGGGCAAGATTCAGCAGAAAGACATGCTTTTTGCTTCTAAAGGTACAACCCAGAGGCTGCAAACATCACTTCTGTTCATATCGCATTGACTACAAGGAAGTTTGAGGAATATCTTTTGTAGCTGGGAGTCCTAGTAAACAGCAAAGAGAGTGGATACCAAGGAACTATTAGCAACCATGCAACATAATAGAAATAATCACCTAATCTATCAATGAGTTATAAGGGAGAACCTATAAGCATTCTTTAGTCAAGTTGTATCATAGGAAACCAAGGTCCAGAGCGGTTGAGTGATTTGCCTAAGGTCACATAGCAAATTATAGAGGGAGCCAGGACACAAATTAGTATCAGTCAACTTTGAATGGTAGACTGGAAATATCATCTTGTGCTGTCTTTCAAAGTGCTTTTTTACATAAAGTTGTGAAGAGGAAAGTAATAGTATAGACATCAATGAGAGTTTTTGTAAGAAATGTCAAAAGACAAAATACTGATTTTTTTTCATTGCACAGTTGATAGAGCTTACATAGATTTTAAAGTATTTAGTTGTGTTATTTAATGCAAACTAATATGCTGTCATAAAAATTTAAATACTATACAAGTTGTTAAAAGTGAAAATCTTCCCCTTCCCAGGAGTAACCACTGTGAACAACCAGTACAGCTCTGCTTATAGAGATTTTCAAAGGTTCTTTTGTCTATTCCTAAAGTGAGAGTGTTCCCAACAATTTTTTTTTTTTTTTTTTTTTTTTGTAGAACCAGGAAACCAGAATGGCAAGTAGATCAGCAGAACCATTCTCAGTCACTGAAATTGAGGTGGTTCTTTGGCTGGGAAAATTTGGGGGTCCCTGAGGCCAGGCAGCAGAGAATAAGTTTCAGCACTGGCTATGAGGTGGGGCACATCTATACTTGTCATCTTGCCAACACCGGGACTGGCTACTTAGCACCAATTCTTTCCTCCACCTCCATAACCTAGCTCTCCCTACCCAAGCTGGTATATTCCTAATGACACCACTTTATTTCCCCCAAGAAGACTGACTTCCACAGTCAAGTCTACTGGGTGGAAAATATTAAGGTGGCAGTGTGGGGACAGGAAAAGCATGAGTTTTCTGTGTTATGTTCTAACGATTCAGAAGTGACAGCCCCAGGAGTTTCTTTGTATTCCCAGTTCACTCTGTCTCTCTATGAGATAGCATGTGCTGAAAGGCAGGCAGTCTTGCACCACCATTTACTATATGTGTGCTTTATAGCAAGTCATTTAGTTCTGAGCCTAAATTTCTTTTTTTTTTTAATTTTTTAATGTTTATTTCTAGGAGAGAGAGAGACAGACAGACAGAGAGAGCATGAGGGAGGAAGGAGCAGAGAGAGAGGGAGACACAGAATCCAAAGCAGGCTCCAGGCTCTGATCTATCAGCACAGACCCTGATGCAGGGCCTGAATCCACAAACCACAAGATCACAACCTGAGCTGGAAGTTGGACACTTAACTAACTGAGATACCCAGGTGCCCCATGAGCCTAAATTTCTTTATGGTGACTAGGGACAATCTCACAGGGTTAAGAAAATTAGTGACATGTTGTGTATGAACAGTACTGCCTTATAAGCCTCTGTGGAAAAGAAGCTTCAAGACTCTGCTGTCAATGGGCTAGACTACCTTTCTCTTGATTCAAGTAATTCCTAGTATCAAAAAGAGTAAACAAACTCATATACCATTGACATTAGTGTCAACAGACACATAATTGTGATTTATAAAAAGATTTTGAGAAATGACGACACAACAACAAAAATTATTAGACCAAAACCTAACATTCTCAATTCTTTAGGGACTTAGCAGGCGTCAGATTATAGACTTGAATTGCCCTGGGTATTTTTAGCATTAATAATAGGAGTCTTTTTAATGAATAGACAATAATTCTATAATATTATTCCTGATCTCAGAGAGCCTAGTCCTTTTTGTTGTTGTTTTTATTATGACTTCTACTTCTATTATTTTTACTTTTAGTTCTGAAGTTTTATGAAGATTTTCTGGACAAAAAGAGAAATGAGATCGAGGAAGCCTATAGGACTAACAGTCAGCAAGTACCATTAGTTCAGCCTAAAGGTGGTGGTTGAAGGCTGGCCTCTTTTCTGATTAATCAGCACCTATACCAGTGCTAATAATGAGTTTTGTATTAAAAAAGCAAATGTCAGGGGCGCCTGGGTGGCTCAGTCAGTTAAGCGCCGACTTTGACTCAGGTCATGATCTCGCAGTCAGTGAGTTCAAGCCCCACGTCAGGCTCTGGGCTGACAACTCAGAGCCTGGGGCCTGTTTCAGATTCTGTGTCTCCCTCTCTCTGACCCTCCCCTGTTCATGCTCTGTCTCTCTCTGTCTCAAAAATAAATAAACGTTAAAAAAAAATGTTTTATAAAAAAAAAAAGCAAACGTCAGTTTGAAAGCCAATTCATTCTGGAGGAGAGTAGTTTAAGTAAACTTAAAACATCTTCATTTTATTTTGGTACAGAGTTTTAAATCAAATGCAGATATGTTTTTCAACTCCCCAAACAAATGTCATTTACAAGTTAACTAAACTGCATAGAATTGTCCTTGAGTCTTGGTGCTCTGTTGTTAATAGTTTGGGGTCGCTTATAAAAGAAACAAATGAATCACCCTCCTCCACTGCTCCTCTCCCTGCAAAGAAACCCAACAAACAAAAGCAGTGGGTGTCATTAATGTACTAACCCTTGTTCCTTACAGACACAGGGGACATATTTGTCTTCCAAAGAATACAAACATTTAATCCTTTTCATTCCCTCAGAGATATTCCTCAATCTACATTTTCTGTTTAAATTTGAAAAGCTCTAAACAGAGATATGTATATATTGATTGATAAGTATTTGAAAAGAGTGATTTGTGAATCATTATTAGGGTTATTGTTATTGTTGTTTTTGAAACATTTTAAGCCAGTGACTAATAAAACTAAGATTTCTCAGCTTTTTGAGAGAGAGAGAGACACACAGAGCATGAGCAGGGAAGGGGCAGAGATAGAAAGGGAGACACAGAATCCGAAGCAGGCTCCAGGCTCCAAGCTGTCAGCCCAGAGCCTGACATAGGACTAGAACCCATGAACCGTGAGGTCATGACCTAGACTGAAGTCAGATGTTTAACCAACTGAGCCACCCAAGCACCCCAGATTTCCCAGCTTTTTCAAGCAAACATTAGAAATTCTTCCCATTTCTTAGCCTCCAATAATTTATCCTCTATTCATAGGACACTAAGAAAAGACAGCATGAGGAATCAGTTAATTTAGAAACTCCTTCTCTGTCATTTATACATATAGAAACCAGATATATAGACATGTAGAAACCAAATTATGGGGAAAACAAGATCAGAGAACTCCATCATATTTCTATAATGACTAAATCCAAACAATAAATTATTTAAGTCACTAAATCTTCCAAGTCTAAGCATAGCTTACATAAATGAAGAATAAAGGTCAAGCTTATTTGATTCTATTTTTAAAGTTTATTTTTACTTATTTTGAGAGAGAGAGAGCAAGCATGCGTGGGGGAGGGGCAGCAAAGTGGAGAGACAGAATCCCAAACAGGCACCTCACTGTCAGTGGAGAGCCCAACTTGGGGCTCGATCTCACAAACCATGAGGTTATGGCCTAAGCCAAAATCAAGAATTGGATGCCCAACCTTGGCACCCCAAGGTCAAGCTTATTTTAAATTACGAGTTATTCTCTTATTGATACTTTTCTACAATACACCGAAATCTTCACTTGTTATGTTTTAGATGTGAGATTGTGGATGATCAATTGCTTTGTTTTTACTTCAAACATTTTTTTGACTAATGTATACTACTAAAATTGGAATTTTTAAATTAGAAAAATAAATAAAATATTATAAAGTCACTTCTATCATTACAATGCCAATATGTGTACTAAAATGTTGATCCCACTGCTTTGCCAAACTCCAAAGAAATCTGAAATGTAAGAATGGATTTGTTCATTTTGCCATTGTCCTCTACTGTTCAATTCAATTAATCTTAGAATTTTTTGATGAAATCTATCTGTGTTGGCAAGATATCATAATTCTGAAGTCAGCCTACTTTCACAAAATTGAATATTCCTCTTATGCAGTAAGTCTCAGGAAGGTAACAAGAGCCAAATTATTCGACCTAGAAAGAGCCTGAATCAACTCTAGTGGAAGCTAAAATTCATAATTTGATTTAATTTTGTGTTATACTCATTTTATGAACTTTATTTTATTTTTATTTTAGAGAGAGAGAGAGAGCAGGGGAGGGGCAGAGGGAGAGAGAGAGAGAGAGAGAGAGAGAGGGAAGGAGGGAGAGAGAGAGGATCTCAAGCAGGCTCTATGCTCAGTGCAGAGCTCGACGTGGGGCTTGATCCCAGGACCCTGGGATCATGACCTGAGACGAAATCAAGACAGACATTCAACCGACTGAGCTACCCAGGCACCCCATCATTTTGTGAACTTTTAGTTAAAGAATTGGGCACCTGATTCTGACCAGGAAATGAAGCAAGGACTTAGGCACATTTTCTTTAAACAAGGAAGGTTCATATTTCTGATAGTGATATAACCATTAAGGCAATTTGTTACTTTTGATATTTAACAACCAGATAATTTCTAAAAAAGATTGACTAATGACTAACATCAGTCAGAGGAACTCTACTGGTTAATTAAAATCCCCAAAAGGAAATATCACAGCAATCTTCTTCAGTATAATTTATGAAATCAGTCAATGAGACTGAAATCAAAATTTGCCCTCATGATAGAGATGACTGGTTTATTGTGAACTCTGAATATCAGCAGTTAAGTACAGCAAAATTAGACAAGAAATAGTTAAAACATGATAGCTTTCAGGGATTTAATTAATTTCCACCATTAAAATGATTATTTCAAACTTATATTTCAATGCTTATGTTTCAACCTGTTAAGGGAAAAGCCTCTATTGACTGTCTCAACAAATGCAAAATGTTTATGACTTTTTCCCTAAGAATTGAGGCTAGAAGTTATTAGAAATTTATTAGCAGGAAAAATAACAGGGGTAACCGCAATAAAAATCATTTTTTGTGTGTGTTTTGTATATTTTACTGGATACTAATACCACCTATGTAAAGCAGAATAGCCTAATGTTGAAGAATATAGATCTGTGTCAGAATCCTGGAATCAAATCTTGGCTCTGCCAATTGTTAGTGATAAAACCTTTAACAAGTTAATATAACCCATCTGAGACTCCGTTTCTTCATCTGTAAAATGGGAATATCTCATTGGCATGTTATAATGATTATATAAAATGCAAAACTACAGTTTCTTATTCAAAACCCTAAGGCCAAGTGTGTTTCAAAATTTAGAGAGCATGTTTACAAAAGGAAATATAGTTTATATACTGTATGTTATGCAATACCTCCAACAGAGGTTGGAATAGCAGTCCAAAATCAAATACATTGTGTCAGTCAGCTATTGCCTCAATATTTCCACATTAACAAAACACTCCCAAACTCAAAGGCTTACAAAAGCAATTGTATGTTTTTCTTACTTATAGATCTGTGGGTCAGAAGGGATGACTGCTTCAGGCTGCCGGTCATCTGGGCTCAGCCAGGATTGGCTGTGTCTTTAACAGATTGCAGTTTGGAGAGGCTATTCTCTCACTACTCTCACTCTTTCTTCTCACTCTTCTTGGATCAGCAATTTCCTGGGGCAGGCTTCCTCATGTCAAATCATAGGAACAAGGGACACAGGGACAAGCCAAACTCAAATCCCACAAGTGACTTAGAGCCCTTGCCCTGCTCCCCTGCTCTCATCACCTACAGTCATGTTCCCAAAGCAAGTCGTATGGCTAAGTCCGAAGTTAGGGTAATATTTTTTAGGAGGAAGCAAGTGAATTATTTCTGTAAAGTACTCAAATCTATTATACATGCTGCCTTGTCTTCAGTAAAACATATAAATATATTCACATTAAGTGGGACAAACACATATTATAAATAACCTCATGATAGTTTGGTTTTCAGAACTTTTTGGATTTCACATTCATAGTTAAGACATTGTGGATCAGTAATGTACTTAGTACAGGGCCTGATATTGGTCTTTTTCTGGGCTTTGTGATACCTGGAAACTTAACTATTGGAAGCTTTTCCCCATGTTATGCCAAACAGAATGTATCTGTATTCCCTCTTGAGTAGATGAATGAAATTGCATTGCAACTGGTTAAATGACCACATCTAGATTCTACTGATGCCTAAACATGTATTCATTTTATTAATGTTTATTTATTTTGAGAGAGAGAGTGAGAGAGATCACAATGGGGGAGCAGCAGAAAGAGAGGGAGAGAGAGAATACCAAGCAAGCTCCTGGCTGTCACTGCAGAACCTAGGCTGTCACTGCAGACGTAGGCCTGGATCTCACTAACCTTGAGATCATGACCTGAGATAAAATTAAGAATCCGATGCTTAACCAACTGAGCCACTCAGGTGCCCCTTTTAAACATTTTTAAACTAATATTTATTTATTTTGAGACAGAGAGAGAGAAAGAAAGGGAGAACTTGGTGTTTTGTTTTCTTTTTTTAAAGTTTAGTTATTTTGAGAGAGAGAGAGAGAGAGAGGGAGAGAGACAGTAAAAGAGAGAGCATGCAAGCGCAAGAGAGGCAGAGAGAGAGACGGTGAGAGAATCTGCACTGTCAGTGCAGAGTCTGATGCGGGCTCAAACTCAAACTGTGAGATAATGACCTGAGCTGAAATCAAGGGTCGGATGCTTAACTCAGTGAGTCGCCCAGGCGCCCCTCTTTTACTTTATTTTTTTTTTTTAGTTTTATTTATTTAAGTGATCTCTACACCCAACATGGGGCTCAAACTCACGACCCTGAGATCAAGAGTCAGATGCTCTACTGACTGACCTAGCCAGGCACCCTAATTGTAATTAATTCACTTTACAGTTTGCTTTTTGAATGTGAAAGCCAATAATATTTCTTTAAGTCTGAAATACACAACTGTAAATAACATACTGCTTAAACTTCACCTTTATAGCTAATTTAATCCTCTTAATGACTGTGAGTTAGGCACTTTTATGATCCTCAGTTTGCTATCCTCAGATAAAGAAACAAGCATAGACACTCTAAAACTTTAATCAAATTCACATACCTAGGAAGGTGCAGAATTGAGGCTCAAATCCAGATGGCTCTCACTCTCTTCTCCTTTCTATTAACCTTGGGCTAAACATTTTTGTAAACACAGAGAAGCTCAGTTTCTCAACAACCCACTCTGGATTTAAAAAGTCCCTGTTTGCACATGAATATAGGACTTCTCCAGCTATCTTTCAAAATTTGGAAAACCTAGTCACTACTTTACTATCTGTCAATGCCATTTATCTGTGAGCTCCAGAAAATCTGGAAACCCATGTGATGTATCATTTTCCAAGTATCTGGCATAATGCCTGGCATATAATAGGCACCAAGTAAATATTTGTTGAACAAAAGGAATGAGTACGTTACACATAAATAACTAATGTTTCCTAAACATGAGCCTTCAAGATAGTGGTTTTTGAAATTTCAAACCAGTCATGTAGTGTTTCCTCTCTTGTCCATTTACTTTGCGATTTCTACTCCTGAGACTAGGTGCTGCAGTAAGGCTGGCCTCCTTGGTGCTCACGGCAGGCCAAAGCTACTGCTAGCACCTGATCCCTAATGTTCTCCACAGCGCCTGGCTGTTTCACGTTTCATCTACTTCTTTTGCGGCCCCCACAGGACCTAACAGAAGCTCCAGACCCATAGGAGGCACATAAGAAAAACACTTGTTCATTTGGATTACCACATCCCTGAAGCCGGTTTACCTATGCAAGCCAATTGTGAAAAGGCTTAAGGAGTTAAGCCCCAGGGGCATTCCTGCCATTCAGTTAGTACATTTCATCCACTCCTACTCTGTTATCTCTGCTTAAAGAACATCTGAACAATTTCAGGTTTGTTAATTAAACTTCACATTCTCCGTTTATTAACTAATGCATCCTATCATGTTTTTAACCAGAGTGAGACAGTTACTTAGACTTCAATAATATGCTCCCCAAATAAAGAAAAAACAATGTTAGCCTCAAGTTACACGAAGGCCAAATAATAATTAGCGACTATACTATTTTTTGTATTTCCTTAAGTTACCTGAGAATCATGTTTCTAAGGGGATATGAAGTAGAGGCATGGACTTATGTTTAAAGTAGAATATTGCCCAATAATAGTGCTGTCTACTATATACTTATCCCTAACCCTTCTTGCCTAGATTGTAATTAAAAGAGAGGGTTATTATAACTTCATGGTTATTACCTGTTTCATGTTACAGTAGGTTGGTTGATGTCCTCTTGAAAAAAAAAAAACTCAACTTTAAGTTGAGGCATTTTTCTAAATACCCCAATGCAATTCTTATGTGCCAAAATTACTATTTCTCAAGTTTTGGAAGAAGATTAAATAAATCCAGAGATGTATGAAAGAAAAACAATAGAAAACAATACTGCTGAATTACTTGCAATTGAACCAGACAAGATTCAAAGTGAATTGCATTTATTTTTCAAGCTAGATCATGAAGAAATAGTAAGTCAAAAATAAGTAAAACGAGAGAAACTTTTTATGTTTTCAAAGATTTCTTGGCGATTTTCTGGGACTTTAAAAACTGACGCACACACACAATTAACACAAACTTTCCATGGCTTTTAAAAATTGGCTATTTTATTACAATAATAGTACAGGTTCGATATTTTAAAAATTAACAGAATGGAAACGTACAAGGTCAAGCAAAATTTCCCTGCCTTCTAGCCTTACTACTTTGTAATCCTACTTTCTGGAGAAAACCACTGGTAACATTTTCTTCCTTTTATAGCCATTGAAAATATTTCACTTTTACTATTTGTATTTGTTTTGCTAGGGCCACCATAACACAATACCACAGACCGGGTGGCTTTAACAACAGAAATTTATTCTCCCACAGTGCTGGGGTCAGAAGCCCGAGACCAAGTGTTCACAGGGTCATGTTCTTCTAAGGCAGCTCTCCTTGGGTTGTGGGTGGCTGTTCTCTCCCTTGGTCTTCATGTGCTCTTTCCTCTCTGTTCTAATCTCTTCTTATCGGCACGTCAGTCAGATTGGATTAAGGCCACTTTAACTGCCTCATCTCAATTTAGCCACTTCTTTAAACATCCTATCTCCAAATACAATCACATTCTGGGGTTCAGGGCTTCAACACATGAATTTGGGGGAGACAGTTCAGCCCATAATACTATTAAAAGCAATACTACAACAAAATTGTAAAATTCCTGTACATATATCTGAGAACTTTTGCAGGTATATGAGAAGGAAAAATGTCAAAATGGACATCAAAGGATATGCTCATTAGTAACTTGGAAAGATATTTATAAATTCTCTATAAAAGGTTTGTAATAACTTATACAATTGACAATACATAGAAATACCTATTTCCCTTCAGCCTTGAGCCTACCTAATCTTTTAATTTTTTAATTGTACAGAAAATATGACAGTTTATTCTTGTTTTAATTTGTATACTTTAAAACATTAATATGGTTGGGTATCTCTTCTCACATTAATTGTCTAAAATATTTTTTCCATGAACCCCATACCAATTTTTTTCTATTGAGTTACTTATCTTTTGTTTACTTACTTGTGAGAATGTTTTCTATATTAAAGATGGTTTGTCATATGTATGGCAAATATTTTTTTTAATCAGCTTTTGTCTTTCCTTTTGCCCTTTTGTACTGCATAGAGTTTTAAAATTGATACAAATTTAAAATATTACGATATAACTTCAGATATTAACTTTTCCTGTAAGCTTGATGTCTTTCTTTTTTTTTAATACATTTTTTTATTTTTGAGAGAGAGAGTGTGAGCAGGGGAGGGGCAGAGAGAGAGGGAGACACAGAATCGAAGCAGATTCCAGGCTCTGAGCTGTCAGTACAGAGCCCGATGTGGGGATTGAACCCACAAACTGTGAAATCATGACCTGAGCTGAAGTCAGACACCCAACCAACTCAGCCACCCAGGTGCCCCTTGATGTCTTTGAAAATACTCAGAAAGGTCTTTCCCATGCGAAAATTATTTGTGAACTAATATTATCCTATGTTTTCTTCTATATATTTTATGTTGTTGTTGTTGTTTTCATATTTTAGTATGGAAGGAAAAGAAGAGAATTCAGCTTTATGTTCTTTAAGCATTTGGCCAGTCTTACCAACATTGTTTATTCAACAGTTCATATTGCCTAATTTACTAAAGTGTAACTTTTATCATTTATTAAATTCTGATAATGAGGATGATTTATGGATTTTCTCATTTGTCTCATTGATCTGTTTGTCTAGTCCAAGATCAGGGAAACAGTTTTAAATATTTTATCTATTATTTCCCTCATGAGACTTCTCTTTTAGAATTTTTTCTGATGTGTATTTTTTTAACGTTTATTTCTGAGGGAGAGAGAGCATGTGCAGGAGGGGTGGAGAGGATCCCAAGCAGGCTCCAAGCTGACAGCAGTGAACCTAACAATGTAGGGCTCAAATTCATGAACCATAAGACCATGACCCAAGCCAAAGTCAGATGCTCAACCAACTGAGCCACCCAGGCACACTTCTTACATGTATTTTTATATGTATTTTAGTATCATTTAGTTTAAGTTTAAAAAAAATCCTGGGGCGTCTGGGTGGCTCAGTCAGTTAAACATCCAACTTCGACTCAGATCATGATCTCATAGTTTGTGGGTTCGAGCCCCATGTCGGACTCTCTGCTGACAGCTCAGAGCCTGGAGCCCACTTCAAATTCTGTGTCTCCCTCTCTCTTTACTTGTGCTCTCTCTCTCTCCCTCTCTCCCTCTCTCTCAAAAATAAATAAACATTAAAAAAATTAATAAAAAATCGAAAAGCCTTGTTCATATCTTTGATTGATTCAAAGATAACTGATGTCATTCTAAATATTGAATCCTCTATCCAAATTAAGGATGTCTTTACATTTATTTAATTTTTTTATATATACATCAGAGGACTTTTAAATTTCTATGCTTTCTTATCACATTCATTCATGGAATTTCACCTCTTCATAGTGATTGTGAATGAAACATTTCTTTCCATTCTATTTTCTGAGAGACAATCATTATTTGAAAGTAAAGTAATTGACTTGACTTTTATATTAAATTTGTGATTACCATGTTAATGAATTCTTTTAGATCTTGAAATAATTTTTGAGTTGTTTGTATTTTTTTATTTTAATTTTAATGAATTTATTTATTTATTCTGAGCGAGAGAGAGCACACCAGTGGGGGAGAAGGGCAGAGGAAGAGAGAGAAAGAATCTCAAGCAGGCTTCATGCCGAGCGTGGAGTATTTGTATTTTTAAGGTTTACAATTACATCAATTACGAATAATTATAAGTTTGTTTCCTTCTTGCCTTATTTTTATTTTCTTATTCAATTGCATTGGCTAGTATTTCCAAAACAAATACCAAATAATAGGTGGTGACTTTTCAATTCAGCATTGCACTGGAATTAGCCATTATAATAAGACAAGAAAACAAAATAAAAGCTATAAAATTTGGAGAGCAAGAAGTAAAATTATCATTATATATGACGATTGCTCATGTGAAAAATGAAAAGAATCTACAAATAAATTATAATAAATTAATTTTACAAGGTCACTGGATAGAAGATCAATATAGAAAAACAAATATATATATATATATATATATATATATATATATACACACACACAAACTATACAATCTATATACAATAGATTATATATATATGTGTGTGTGTGTATAATTATATATGTGTGTGTGTGTGTGTATAAATATATAAAACACTACCAAACAAGAACATAAAAATTTTAAATTATCATTACTTATGTGTGACTTACTCATTTGGTCATTCATTTTGTTCAACAAATATTTACTTGGTGCCTATTATATGCCAGGCATTATGCCAGATACTTGGAATATGATATATCACATGGTCTTCCTGATTTTCAGGAGCTCACAGCAAATGTTTAGAAATAAATCTAACAAAAGATGTGCGGGACCTGTTCCCTAAAAATTACAAAATATGACTGAAAGAATCTGAAGAAAATTCAAATCAATAGAAGAAATCCTATGCTTATTGATGGGAAAGTTTAATGTATGAAGATGTCAATTCCTACACAATTGACGCATGCAATCCTGTATTTGTAGATAAAGTCTTAAAAGAGTTGATTAAGTTAAAAGAGACCATTAGGAAGGGGCTCTAATCCAATATGATGGATGACCTTACATGAAGGCAAGGAGACACCAGGGGTATAAGCACACAAAGTGAAGACCATGTCAAGAGGAACTGAGAGTGGCTATCTGAAGGCCAGGAGAGAGGCCTCAGAGGACTGCTATCCTGCCAGCACCTTGATGTTGTACTTCCAGCCTCCAGAACTGTGAGAAAATAAATTTCTGTTGCTTAAGCCACCCAGTCTGTTCTGTGGTATTTTATTATGGCTTCTGTAGCAAACAAGTATAATATTCATTTGTAGGAATTAATCAATGTGTACATGTGTGATTTATATAGTTTACTGTATGTAAGTTACATATATACCAGTCTAAACAAACAAACAAACAAACAAATAAATAAAGTTTCCTTCTGGCAATCAACCCAACTTATCTCCAGCACAACCTACTTGTCATCACAAACCTGTCTCACAGTTCATCCACCATCTTCTACATGGCTCATCACAAATTCTGATTGTTTTTGAACTCCACCCTAGCCTTGTCAAGCTACAGCACTTTGCTCTACGTTTCCATGACAAGGAGAGAAATGGTTGTGTGTGTGTGAAATTAGTATGATCTTGTTATTTTGGACACTTTGGTGAGCAAAAAATTATTGGATCTAGAAATGCACCAATAACTTTCTGAGTAGCCCTTGATTTCTGCTTTCCTCTCCTTGTACTTCTGCTTTCCCATATGAAAAACAGTGATAATTATAATTGGACAGACCTCCAAGGTTGTGAAGATTACTGAGATATTATCTTAAAATTGTACAGAATTGGTGCTACACAAACAGGAGAAGGTGTTATTATTATTCTCTGTCTAGTAATAAACATGGTTTCAAATGATAGCTTTTAAAGATCTATAGTCATAATAAGAACATCACTTATCCACCCTTGTTATGTTCCTACCTCCCATAGCCATAGGTATCCAAAGCAAAATGCTGAAGACATTCTGACATGCCACATCTTCAGCTGGATGTATCAGCTCTAGAAGTCATTGTCCCTTGATTTTAACCTTGCCCATCTATATTTTCCTTTTTTGTCTACCTGGAGATTACCTACTCACCTTCTAAAACTTATCTGAAGTTATGTTTTTCTCTAAAGACTTATCGGAACTCCTTTTTCTCCAATATAAAAAATCAGTCTCTCTTTTTCCAGCTTTCTGTTGCCAATGTACCCTTATGTGTCAATCCCATGACAATGACAACTGCTACTATTCATTATAGTTGCCCTTCGTGTTACCATGTTTGAGGCACTGATCAGAGTTCTTTATTTACATTAAAACTTAAAGTCTTGGGGCGCCTGGGTGGCTCAGTCGGTTGAGCGTCCGACTTCGGCTCAGGTCATGATCTCGTGGTCTGTGAGTTCGAGCCCCGCGTCGGGCTTTGTGCTGACAGCTCAGAGCCTGGAGCCTGTTTCAGATTCTGTGTCTCCCTCTCTCTCTGCCCCTCCCCCGCTCATGCTCTGTCTGTCTCTCTCTCTCTCTCTCTCTCTGTCAAAAATAAACATAAAAAAAAAAACCTTAAAGTCTTGGCATCAATCATATGATATAGGTACTATGAAAAAGAATACAGCACAAATAGTTTAAATAAATTTCCTAAAGTCACGTGGCAAAACTAGGCTTTGAACAAAGTCTGTCTGGGTCTTGAATTTGTTCTTTTAACCTCTGTGCAATCCTACATGTCACACTTCATTGTATTTGTTAGCTTTAATGTCCTTTCTATTTTCTAGATTTTTATTTTCTTGAGAGAAGAAACATTTTTGGAAGTATTTAATGTCTTGCATACAGTAGGTGTTCAATAAATGTTTGCTGAATGGGTGGAAGGTGGAATGAATAAAGAGATCCTCACTTTCATACTGCAAAGTTACCTGTTGTAAGTACCATTTGAAGTACATATTTTTTATTATTCTATTTTAGTTATGTGTTATATTCTATGTATCTATGCATCTATGTATCAATGTATCCATGTTTCCATGTATGTATGTATCTATCCATCCATCCATCTCGTTTGGAACAGTGCCCGTTACACTGTAAATATAAGTGTTTGGTATTATTATGATGATGTATTATTTATGAGGCTGGGCAGATGATATTCTCAGCATCTGTTGATCATGGTTATAAAAGAGAAGTCTAGGATGATTTCTAGGTTTCCACTTGGGTCTCAGGATAGCCAGCACTTTGGAATAGGTTACGTAGGGGAGGAATACCACAGAATCATAGCTTGGTGAAACTACCTTAGGTCAACTGGCCTATTCCACTGATTATGTTATAAGGAGAAATACATGAGCTAGACTGTGAATTATACACAATAATGCACAGATAAATGTCTTGGTAAGTCCAAGAATAAGAAATAATCTAAAGTAGCAAGATCTTAGAGTATTCAGTTAGATTTTACTGTATGTGGACTTTATCCATCGGCTTTATTTGTAGGCAATAGGAAGATATTGCAGAGTTATATTCAGAAAGTGAAGAAAACAGATCTGTATTTTATAATGATCACACTTTGGAGACTGTATGCCGACTGGATTATCTATAGTAAGAAACTAGAGATTGGAGAGTTGATAGGGAAGGTCTTCAATAAGTCCAAGTTGGAAAGACGATGAGGGTCTGGACTTGCAGAGAGGTGGGAGGGTGGAGAGGAGAGGCTAGCTCATGTATAAAAGAGGTAGAATCTGGTCTGGATAACTGATTGGATGTGTGGGTAATGAATCAAGGATGGCCTTGAGGTATGCAACTTGGGTGACTGGTTGGAGAGTTGGGCAGTTAACTGAGATAGGGAAGGCATCTGCTTGATTTGGATGTGAGTATAGTTTGTCTAGGCAGAGATGTCTAGGAAGCATAGGCTCTTTGAGTCTTAAGTTGAGGCAAGAGGTCAGAGCTGAAGATACAGATTTGCTCATAGACACTCTGGGAAGGGATGAGGTAAAGGAGAGAATGGTGAGGAAAATTAACTTTCAGAGAGTGGGCAGAAGAAATGGAACCAATGAGAGAGAGCAAAGGGGATGTTAGAGAAGTAGGGGAACTGAAAGAGCAGATTTTTTGAAGCTGAGGAGGTGAGACTGTTTCCCAAAGGATGTGTTAAATTTCAGAGACATCAAATAGGATGAACACCAAAGAGGTCACTGGTGATCTTTGTCAGAGCAGAGCCAATGGAATGTTGGGTCTGGAATCTAGATTGTCTGCAGGGGGTCACGAAGGGAATGGGAGGTGAGATTATAGAGCCAGCAAATGTGAAGTGTTATTTTCAGAAATTCGATTTACAATTAAAGGAAAGAAGTTTGTGAAGATTATGAATTAAGGAGAATGCAGAGCTGAGAAGGATATTTTTTAGGTTGGAGAAGATTTGAAAGTAAGATTGAGGAAAGATATGAAAGGATGTCATTAAAGAAGCAAGTTATAGAAGCTGATAGAAGATCATTAATAATAATAGCTAACATTTACTGAGTGTGTACCATGTGCTAAGTGCTTTACCTGGTAAGTACTTTTCATGTGCTAACTCTTAGAATCCCCGTTCTTACCCTGGCAGGGGCTAAACAGGACATACGCCCTTAGCTATTAGGCTATGCTGGGCAGCTCTCTAAAATAGCTCTAAGAGCATAAGGACAGGTGGATGTGCTTAAGTAAAGGTATATACTTTGCCCAAGAGGTCGTTCATTGTTTCCTTGGAGATCAGGCATAGGAAAATATTAATCAGGTTGGAGTGTTTATATCTGATGGCTCGTTCTCCTGACCTACCCAGTAAAATAGAACATCTGTTTTGAGAAGAAGGTGAAGAGGCAAAAATCTGGAGGTAGAAAGCTCTAAGAGAATTGCTGCAAAGCCAAGGATTCCACTAGAATTAAATAAAAACACTTCTGAGTACAACAGCCTTTTTATCTTAAAAATTTTGTGACCTACGGGAATAGATAAGACAAATCCCCAAATGACTGCAGTATTGGGGTAGCATGTGTAAAGGGACACAACAGACCTAGCTATATAAGGGTTTACCCAAGGTAGATACTGTATCTGCTTAGGAGGAAAAAGGATCAAAAAAGTATCTCAAAGTATGTGTGATACTTGAAAGACAAAGTTTCAACAGGCAGTCCTGAGGCTTACCATCCCGTTCTTTCTATGTAACAGCAGGGTTGTTCAAGGAGAGAGAGCTGTCAACAGGATTACAGGAAAGTGGGGTTGAGGACAATACACCGTCATGGGAGAAAGAGCCCCTGAACAGAGCAGAACAGGAAAACAAGGACTGAAGGTCTTGAACCTCAGTTTTCTGACTAAATAATGGCAGCCACCGGTAAGATTACCCTCTGCCTCCTCCTCTAGTTCCTCATTATTGAGGGCTTATCAAATGCCTGGCACCTTGATAAGCACTTTATGCATTGAATGTATTCAATCCTCACCACAGCTTCTGTGAAGATGCCATCATCTCCACATTTACAGGTGGCTTAGCTGAGGCTCAAAGAGGTTGAGCTATGTGACCAAGGTCCCACAGTTCCACCAGGTCTGTTTGATCCTTATCCTTGCTTCTCACACTGCCTTCAATAATCATGCAGCAACACCTAGCACACAGGAGAGGCTCAATAAATTACTAATGAATAATAATAGTAATAATTACTCATATGTAGATAAATTTGGGGGATTTATCAAGATGTGTAATGTGAACAAAACCCACAGTGCCCTTGTGGGAGTGGCAGGAGAGGGGAAAATATATATTTTTAAGTAGGCTTCACATGCAGCGTGGAACCCAATGCGGGGCTTGAACTCATGACCCTGAGATCAAGACCTGAGCTGAGATCAAGGGTTGGATGCTCAACTGAGGCACCCAGTCCCCTCAAGACACTATTTTAAATACTTAACACAAATTATCCCATTTAATATTTATAACAATCACATATGGGGAAAGTATTTTTTTAATTTTTTAATGTTTATTTTTAAAATCTTTTTAAAATGTTTTATTAATTTTGAGAGAGAGAGAGAGAGAGAGAGAGAGAGAGAGAGAGAGCATGAGCAGGGAGGAGGCAGAGAGAGAGGGAGACACAGAATCCAAAACTGGCTCTAGGCTCTGAGCCGTTCAGTGCAGAGTCTGATGTGGGGCTCGAACCCATGAACCATGAGATCATGACCTGAGCTGAAGTCAGATGCTTAACCGACTGAACCACCCAGGGGCCCCAAATGTTTATATATTTATTTTGAGAGAGAGATACAAGCAGGGGAGGGGCTGAGAGAGAGGGAGAAAGAGAGAATCCCAAGCAGGCTCCACACTGTCAGCACAGAGCCCCATGTGGGGCTTGAACTCAAAAACTGTGAGATCACACCCCAGCCAAAATCAAGAGTCAAGCACTCAGGTGCACCTAGGTGGCTCAGTTGGTTGAGCATCCGACTTTGACTCAGGTCATGATCTTGCACTCCATGAGTTTGAGCCCCACGTCAGGCTCTGTGCTGACAGCTCGGAACCTAGAGCCTGCTGTGGATTCTGTGTCTCCCTCTCTCCACCCTTCACCTGCTCTCTCTCTCTCTCTTTCTCTCTCTTTTTTTTCTCTCTCTCTCTCCAAAGTAAATAAATATAAAAAAGAAAGGGTCAGACACTCAACTGACTAAACCACCCAGGTGCCCTGGGGAGAATATTTTTTTATTTTTAAAAATTTATTATTATTATTTTTTAAGTAGCTCTATGCCCAACATGGGGCTTGAACTCACCACCCTGAGATCAAGAGTCACTTGCTCTACTGACTGAGCCAGCCAGGCACCCCTGGGGAGAGAATTATTATTCCCATTTTACAGATGAGGGCACAGAGTGACCAAAAAAAGTTACCCTAGCTAGCCTAGACATACAACTAGTAAGTGGCAAAGTCAGGACTCAGACCACAGGTAGTCTGGCTCCAGAGCCCATGCTTCTCTCTGCCATACTGTGCTGACTCCAGAGTGTGGAGGACCTTGTGCACTAAGCCAAGGAGAGCACCTGCTGTCCTTTCTCTTTCTCCACCTGAGGTCTCCTCCTTGCCTCCTACACCAGGGATTCTTTAGGACCAACTCTCTTGGCTAATACAGCTGTTGCATCATGCACACACACCTGCCATGAGAAGTTTTGTGAGAGCGAGAGCCTATCTGCCTTTTTTGTATTTGTATCCCAGCACTTGCCAGATACCTGGCATATGGTAAACATGTAATAAATATTTACGAAAGAAATGAAAGAAAACATCATCAAGTCATTCAGGCTCCAGAGTTCTTAGAAAAGGAAGACACATGTCAGAAATTGGGAATTTTTACCCTCATACATTTTTACATTAAGGTGAATAATATTGATCAAGCAACTTCAAATCCTTGGCCAAGAGGGTCTTTGTTAGGGACTTACATGATGACAAAATAAATAACCAAACAAAAGTACTTTAGGAATCAATTTGCAGGTTAGCTAAAGCCACAACTAATTCTGTACACTGAATCTTCTGATAACCTGAATGTCTTTTGCTAGCATGTATTCTTGAAGAATGTCCTCAAAACACTGAAATTATGCTTAATTACTTTCATGAGTCATTTGACTTGAAAATTGATCTTCAGCTTGGAAAAGCCTTAATGGCAAATACTACCAAAGAATGGATTGCAAAGATTAAGGCTTAATTGGAGGGAGTTTGATCTGAGTGGGAGTGAGGTGCTGAGGAAGAAAACAGAGCTGGATGTATGAACAAAGGAGCAGCAAAAAACGCTGCAACAGTGCCTGTCTCCGAACTGGCAGGAAAAGGGGCTTCTGAATGAATGTCTCCTGAGGGAAACATGAGGTGAGGCCCTTGTGCACACCTAGGATTCCATTTCTCCTCACTTCCACAAGTCTGTAGGTTTCTTTCCTTTGGTGAGTTCAAAGGGCATGACTGACATAAAAGGAAATAAGAACCAAGGCTCTGAAGTGGGCTTTCTAACGTAGGCTGCATGAGCGCAAGGCCTCTGTTGGGCCCACTGCTCTTCCCCAGCCTCTAGATCTGTTTCTGGCACTCAAAGAGGTCAATACATATGTGGTGACTGAATGAATGAATGTTGTGTTGTAGCTACCTTAGAATCTCAGCTTCCCAGTGTAGTAGCCGTGTGGCCAAGGGAATATTCCATAACTTCTCTGAACCAGCTTTCCTCTCTTTAAAATGATAAACGTAGTACCTACCTCACAGGATTGTGGTGTAGATTGATAGAGATAACACATGTAAAGCATTTAGCAAAGTGCTTGGGCTGAGATTAAGTCTCAGCCCTTCTTCCTGCCATTGGCCATCTGTGGAGGGCCTTCCTTTCTGAACCCGTAGATAGCTGGGGACCATAACGTGTTCCTTCATCATTTACTCATTTAACAAAACTTATGTGCCAACTCTATGCTCTGGTGCTGAGTGTTATCTACACATCACTGGATCATTGTCCAAGGAGGTGTATCTTGGCCTGGCCAGACTCTCCTCCCACTGCCACTCTCCATGGGAAAAAGCAGATGGAGAGGTACTTGTGAGCAGGACGAAGTACATGGCGAAATGGCGAGGGAGCACAGTCATGAGGGCAAGGTGGGTGGGACAGAAGCATTCAGCACAGACCCCATAAGGCCTACACTAAGGAAACTGGCAAAGAGAGAAAGACTTTTCCCTACCTCTTCTCCAGGAACCAAGCACATGTGATCTTGGAGGTTTAAACACTGGCACATCCCAGCCCTCTGCAGCAGTCTCTTTCAAGCCTGGGAAACAACGGGGGCCTGGCTGACTACTTCAAGTTGTCAGCTGCCTCCCACCAGAGGCCTCTGGAAACCTATAAAGTTTTTTTTTACTTTGCCCTTCCAAGTTGCCTGGGTTCAAAAAGCAATTTCATAAGAGACAATAATTAAGGGTTTTATAGTTCTTTTTTTTTTCTATTTGGGAACAGAAACCTTCTCCCTTATAACATGCAAAATATTCATTGAGTGCCCACTCTGTGTCAGGCTCTGACCTAGGCACTTTGTAACATATGTTTAATGCTTACCACAGCCTATGAAGTTAGTATTAGCATCTTCTTTTGTTTTAAGAAATAAGAAGAGTAAGCCTCAGAAAGCTAAGTAATTCTCTTATTTATTTACACAACTGTAAGATTTAAAGCTGTGATTGAATAAACCTAATGTCTGAAATGTATGCGGAATGTCAAAGAAAAGATGTAAAGCTGGGTGCTGATGTGTAAAAAGGGAGGCAGTTGTGGGGTATTTATTAAACTATTTCATCAAAAAAGATCACCTTAATGTACTGGTCTTCTAAGCTCTGGGTTCTGAACAGTTCCTAACCAAGATTAGCGTGTGAAAGGAGGTGGTAGAAAAGCTCTTGTATTTACATACAAAATAAGACAATGGGGATCACAGAGAAAGAAGGGAAGGATGGTTGGGGGTGGGGGAAGAAAAGGATTTTGAAAGAAGCTGTGAATATATATATATACATATGTATATATATATGTATATATATATATATGTATATATATATATTCATGTATGTATACTGAGTGAAAAGTGACACTGAATAATAGAGTAGGAACCCAAAGTGCCTGCTCACATTCACAGGCACTAACTACAAGAAAATGCCAACAACAGAAGAGCCCCGGGGATGCCATTTATGGGTAAAAGCTATTTATGAGAATGAGAAGACTGGAGTGGGATTATTACTCTTGTTAAGTCCCTCTGGGAAGTAAATTAGGTGTTTGAGTAGGTATATGCAATTCTTTTAGATCTCTGCATTACATTTATTTCAATGACAATAATGGAATGCTGCCCTTGGCTTCCAAAGTGGGCTTTCTCAGCTCCAGGAACTGAGTCCTCCTCTGTGCAAGGTGCAGTGCTGGGGCTGTAAGAGAGACAAAGGCTCTGGTCACACTTTCCTTGTGTTTAAGCGGCTTGCAAACCAGGGTGACAATACAGCATATATATAGATATATGTGAAAACTACAGCCCAGGTTACATATGCCAGATAGGAATTTGTCAGTATATGCTATATAGGAATTTGGGGGGTGGGGGCAGGGCTGGTGGCAGTTAATTTACCTTCACTTACTCATTTATTCATCCATTTATTCATTCATCCATTCAATAAATATGCCTTGAACATCAGTATATCCTTCCATAAGACAAACCCTTCAAATAAAATGATGGATAAATCAGGATCTCCAACTTAAAGTCTAGTGAAATAGAATTGGAATGATCCAATGCTGTTGGAAAAGTTGGATTGCACTCTTGGATTATCCAGTGTCTGGGACGATCTACCTCAGGACCCACAACAAGTGCTTTACTGGTGATTGAAAGTATTTTTTAGAATAGAATGTTTCTATGTTTCAATTTTACCTACTGTTGTTCAGAGTTCCATACTAGATGTTAACCTTTCTAAAGCCCTTCTCAAGTAGAGTTAATCTCTCACACTGTTCCTAAAATATGCCTCGAAAAATAATGATAATGTGGTAACATTTTAGAGCTGAGGAAGAACCAATTAATGATCAGTTTTACTAGTTTTTAATGCAAGGTTATCGGTTTCCCTTAAGGGTTCTTCAGTATAATCATCATCACCATGTCTTGCAAGAATACCATGAGGCAGATGTTGCCATTATCTGCATTTTATTTATTTACTTTTATTTATTTATTTATTTTTAACGTTTATTTACTTTTTGAGACAGAGAGAGACAGAGCATGAAAGGGGGAGGGTCAGAGAGAGGGAGACACAGAATCTGAAACAGGCTCCAGGCTCTGAGCTGTCAGCACAGAGCCCAATGCAGGGCTCGAACTCACAGACTGTGAGATCATGACCTGAGCCGAAGTCGGCCGCTTAACAACTGAGCCACCCTGGTGCCCCGATTATCTGCATTTTAGAGACAAGAAAGCTAAGCTTCGGAGTGCTAGGTAACTGTAGTGGCCCATAATCACACATAACAAGCAAGGGGCAGAGCTGGGGTGTAAGCTCCATTCCAAACCCAGACAACTCAAACACTCATGATCTTTTCAACTTGTGTGTGTTATTCCCTTGGAAAATAAGGATCTGACAGTCATTTTAAATTTTTAAAAAGATATCATAGAAATTATAAATTTTTCTTGAAGCAGCTCATGGTGATAAATACTGAAAATGTCTGTTCCACACACAGTTTGGTAATATTGGTCATCTCATGAGAGTTAGAAGCATTGATTAGCAATTAGAAATATTAAAAAAAATTTTTAATGTTTGTTTATTTTTGAGAGAGAGAGAGAGAGTGACAGAGTGCGAGCAGGGGAGGGGCAGAGAGAGAGAGAGAGAGAGAGAGAGAGAGACACAGAATCCAAAGCAGGCTCCAGGCTCTGAGCTGTCAGCACGGAGCCTGACATAGAGCTCAAACTCATGAGCCATGAGATCATGACCTGAGCTGAAGTCAGACGCTCAACTCACTGAGCCACCCAGGTGCCCCAGAAATATTTCTTTTTAATTAAAATGGTCATCTAATAAGTGCCCTTTAAAAATAGGGGACCACCCTTGTGGGGAAACAGTATTTTATTCCAATAATCTCATTTTCAGATGGGGAAACTGGTACCAAAGAAGCGAGACCAGTTACTCTAAAGAGATGCACTTGTGAACCAAGGGAGTAGAGTGTGTTGTAGCAGTTAACAGAAAAATGACTTGAGGAGGGTCACCTGGGTGACTCAGTGGGTTAAGCGGCCGACATTGCCTCAGGTCATGATCTCACGGTTCGTGGGTTCGAGCCCCATGTCAGGCTCTGTGCAGACAGCTCAGAGCCTAGAGCCTGCTTCAGATTCTGTGTGTGTCTCTCTCTCTCTCTGCCCTACCCCACTCATGTTCTGTCTCTCTCTCTCTCTCCCTGTGTCTCAAAAATAAATAAACATTAAAATTTTTTTTTAAAAAAAGGAAAAATGACTGAAGGAGCTTGCTAATGTTAAACAAATATAGTACACTCCCTTATCTGGGGGATGTATGTTCCATGATCCCCAGTGGATGCCTGGAATCGCAGATAATACCAAACCCTGTATATACTATGTCTTATCCTATGTGTATATACCTATGATAAAGTTGGGTACAGTAGGAGATTAACAACAATAACTAACAATAGAATAAAACAATTATAACAATATACTGTAATTAAAGCTATGCGAATGTAGTCTCTCAAAATACCTTATTGTACTGTACTCAGCCTTCTTGTGATGACGAGAGATGATAAAATGCCTTTGTGTTGACAGGAAGTGAAGTGAATGACAAAGGCATTGTGTTGTAGCATTAGGCTACTTATTGACCTTCTGACAATAGGTCAGAAGGATCATCTGCTTTCAGACCATCAGACTGCAGTTGACTGCAGGTAACTGAAACCACAGAAAACTAAACCCTGGATAAGGGGGGATGACGATAAACCAATTCAACATTCTTGTGGCTCCACTTCATATTTGAAGTTCATAGAATACCATTTCTGTCTTCTTAAACAGAGAAACTTAATATCAAATGGAGAGTAAATCTTGATAGTGAATCCTATCAACCTTAATTAAAAAAAATTCCTTGGTATTAAAAAGAAATTCGAACCCAAAGGCATCATTATTATCCAAATGTGTGGAAGTTGGTAGCTTGCTGAGATAAGAACACAGAATGTGGAGTTAACTAGTAGCAGAGGTGAGAAAGGCATTCCTACTTCTTTTTATGGTGCCCTGGGACCTACTCCAGTCAAGGGGAAGAAAAGTGATGTAAGCTCTGAAAAGGTAAAGAAGGAAGGCAAATATCCCACACTGGTCTCTCTGTGTTTGGTACCAAACACTTCTGACCACTGCTGTTGACAGCAATTCTGTGTGCTGCTTCCCATCTGATCTGGTGTTCTCCAAAGTAAAGGTCATTAATCACTATTCAGTGAATAACAGCTGGATGTGGGCTCCTCCAGGACAGGAGTGTCTTCATACCTTGGTATCCTCAAGGGCTTAAAACAGAAAGCCTGGAACAGGTTAAGGGCTCAATATGTGAGCCCTACTGGTTAAAAGGTTGAAGGAATGAATGGATAAATAGCAACTATATCCCCAGAACTCTTAAGAACTGTTAGACTGCAAGGAGATGGGTTTTCAATACATAAAGTATGGTACCCGTCCTTGAGGAGTATCTAGTCTAGCTGGAGACTAGAAATGAATACTTCTATTAAGTGTAATTTGCATGGTATCTTCCATAAGGGCAATGCAAGTTCAAAAATAGAGCAGAGAAGAGAGGATTTGGGGTATTCCCTTGGCATAAAGAGGCTGTGGATAGAGGGAAGGGACAAGAAGCCAGGTGTCTAAGGAACGGTGGGTGGTAGAAACCTTGTTTGTGTAGGAGTGGGGGGTGACCAAACCAAGGGTCTGTTGGGCAAATGAGTTGTGCTGATCAAGTGACCTATTTATGGAACATGGAAAAACCAGGTCCAGGAATTTAGGCTTGATAGAACAGGAAATCTCTGATGAGTCTCAGCTTCCTTCTCCTCTAGAAGTTAAGTGTAAATATAAATATATCCTCACAAAGAGACAACAAACATTGCAACTAAATAAGTGTACCATCTAAATCAAATAAGGTCTCTTTCAGGCTTTTGAAATGCAAACCGTGGGCTTGCTTTCACATTCATTTATTCATTCCACAAAAGTTTATGGAGGACCTACAAGACCTAGAATTTTGTTAGGCACCACGGGGGGTGGGGGTGGGGTTCAAAGATGAATAAAACTCGGTCCCTATCCCCCAGGAGTTTACAGCTCTGTGGAGACAAACATGTACACACAGGTCCTCACAATAGGAGCTAAGAATGTAAACAGGAGTTGTAGGGGTTTAGTTCACGGAAATACTACACGGAGGTGATTTGGAAACTTAGGTGACGAGCTGGTTTTTAAATGAGGTTTAAAACTCCGACGGAGTAGAATATATATATTTAAGGGCCAGGGTCAAGGCTCTGGAAACTCATGGAATGGGGGATAATGAACAGTGGTCTGACTTGGCTGGAGCACAGGATTCCTCCAGGGGTGCAGCGGAGGAAATTTAGCTGTGTATATGCCCAATAACTAAGGCTGGGACCAGGTCGAAGGAAGCCGAAGACTATTCTGCATCTCTGTGCTTTGACTTAAGCATCTTTAGGTCCCTTTAAAAAATTCTTCTCTTTCCCAAAGAGAGTTCTAGCAGTTGCGGGTGGGGCCCGTTTCCTAAAGTCAACGCGTAAGTTAAAGGTCTGCAAAGCTGTCCATGGGTGATTTAAATCTCGCACCAGAAAAGGAAACGTGAGAGGCGGGGTAGGGGGAACCCACTTAACAACAACATCAACCCCCAAACGACACCAGCCCCAGGCGGGACAGGCTGCCAGACAGACCGGGGTCGGGACGCCAGCACCCTCCGGAGCTCGGAGCCCCGCACAGGCGGGCAACGGGGAGAGGAAGAGAGAGAGGGAGGGAGGGAGGGAGGGAGGAAGCGCGAGAGGGAGGGAGGAAGAAAGGGAGGGAGGCAGGCAGCGTCATGTGATCCGCTTCCCTGCTCCTTTAAGCGTCCACAGGCGGCGGAGCGGCCACAATCACAGCTCCGGGCATTGGGGGAGCCCGAGCCGGCTGCGCCTGGGGAATCCGTGCGGGCGCCGTGCGTCCCGGTCCCATCCTCGCCGCGCTCCCGCACCCCTGAAGTTTTGCAGCGCCCAGAAAGGAGGCGAGGGAGGAGGGAGCCTGAGAGGAGAGGGGGCAAATAGCACACCCTAAAACATTTATTTCAAGGAGGAAAGAAAAAGGGGGGCGCAAAAATGGCTGGGGCAATTATAGAAAACATGAGCACCAAGAAGCTGTGCATTGTTGGTGGGATTCTGCTCGTGTTCCAAATCATCGCCTTTCTGGTGGGAGGCTTGATTGGTAAGTGCGAGAGCTGCAAACTTTTCCCCCTTTCTCTCTTTTCGGGCCCCTTCCCTCTTTGCCTCTCGGGCTACTTGTTACAGTATCACTGCCTTGCTTCTATGATCTAATTAGTCCGGCTATTGTGCTTAAGAAAGCAGAGCTCCATGGGGCTCCGTGGGGCACAATCCAGTCTAGTGGCTAAGAGAAAAGGAGGGGAAAAAGTTTTGGCCTAGTTTCAGTATCCACTTGAAAGGAAGGAGGGGGGTGGCGGGGGTGGGAATCTTAAGCATGGCGACGGATCGCGCGAGGAAGCGCTGGGTTACAAAGTTGATTGCTGCTCCCCCCGCTTTTTCCCGCGTTCCCCCTTTTTCCTCTCCGTTCCCTCCCAATCAGCTCCCGGAGGGCAACGTAATCGACTTTAATGGGAACAACAGAAGAGTCAGGGAACTGCGCCCGGCGCTAACCCGGAGTCCTGCTACAGGGCTGTGATCGTTGCCTGTGTAAACCCATTTGGTCGTCTCAGCTAGGGGGTGAGAGTTTGCGTTTTGGGGTCCCAGCCTTCGCGCCCGCTGCTTCCTCACCGCACCCCCCCACCCCCACCCCCCGCCGCGGCCGCGGACGGGTCTGCGAGGTGGGCCCGGAGGCGAGATGCCGTGGGGTGCGGTGGGAGAAAGTCCTTGGCTGGCGCTGCGGGAAGTTGGAGAGGTCGGAAGGGAAAAGCGTATCCGTAAGGTGTTGCTCTTGGCCTCCTGCCCTCTCGCGAATCTCCCCTCCCCCACTTCTCAGAGCCCGGAGAGCTGGGGATTCTGAAGCCCCCAGTCCTCCCAGGGCGCCTAGCAGAGCGCCTCCCGCCTCCCGCCCCCGCCGCGGCTCCCCGCAGGTGACAGCTCTCCGGCCCCCGGCGACGGCGCCTCCCCTGGCGAGCGCGGCCCGGACCTCTGGGAGCCAAACAGGCTTCCGAGTGAAGAAGATGGTCTCACGGATCTTCCACTCGGAAAAACTCCCTCTTGGCTGTCTCTCCTTCTTCATCCATCCTCCAGCCTCGCCGCACACTCGCGTCCCCTTCCCCCTTGGGATTTAGGACATCCCGGTACAAACTTCAGTGCCAACTTTGCAACGGGCGCGGATGGGGTGGTTTTGCTTTCTTCGCGGACCTGCGAAACTTTGCGGAGTGGAGAGTCCGCGGAGGGGCTTTCTCCGCCCGTCCCTTTGCGAGAGTCAGCGCCGCGCGGGCGCCGTCGTCGGCGTGGTGGTGAGAGCCGCACAGGCTTGGGCACCTCGAGCCCTGTGTGTGCCGTTTTGTCTCCAGACTCGGGTTTGATGCGAACAAATTAAAGGGAGTCTGGTTCTGTAAATCACTGTAACATCCAAGCTAATTGTTTTAAACAAAGGAGAGTGGGTGAAGCTTCACCGAGGCAGAAATTTCTGGAGGAGATCATGCCTTTCTCTCTGCGTATGTATCCTCAAAGCAGAAAGGGGTTCGGAGTTTTACAAGCCCATATTCTCAATTTGGGCCAAACAGCTTAATCTTTTTGTTCCTGGAACCCTCACCTCTCAAACACATACACGCGCGCGCGCACACACACAACGGGGTTTGGCTTTCCTGTTAAGAGCTCCTGTTTGGCTACGTACAATCTCCATGTTTCCCTGTATTGGATTTTTCGAGGCTCTTAATACATTCTCTGCTGGGAGCTGAAGGCAGCCTTCCCTGTGCCCTCACAGTGATTATGCAGCGGTTACAATTACACCTCTTGTCTCCCTTGATGAGCAGTTGCAGTTAGATGCCATTGGATCTTGTGTGATTTCAGTGGCAGACCATAATTAAAATTTCTTGCACCTTGTGCTTTCAGAATTAAATTGGCCTATTATCCCTGTCTGACCTTCATCCTCTTTGAGGTTTTTGCACAAGCAGCGAACCATTACACATAGTTCCCCGGTGTTTGTTGGTGTGGGTTTCTTTTTCTTTTCCTAAGAAGCTGATCTCCTAGCCTCGAAGAGCCCATTATCCACTGTTGTGGGTTTCTTAGGGCGCTTCCGGAACTAGTATAATTTCTGGGATCTTAGTACTGTGGAGCAAAGGTGCAAAGACACTGGTGAGTGGCTGCTGGACATTAACGTTGCTGTAGGATCAGAACAGTTTTATATTCAAAGGGGTTTGCCTAGAGTAAGTGGTGCCAGGAGTTGTTTTGCCCAGAGAATTTGGTTGGTGACCATACTCGATAATCATCGCAAAAAGTTAGTGATAGGTCCTAACTCCAACTAGATTCTTCTCAATAGGTAAACTGTTGCAGTTCCAATTTCCTTGGAAAAGAAAAAAACATCTATAACACTTCTTGGGGGGGAGTTGTGTAAGTTTACTCCTTAGCTCCCCTCCTTCCTCAGTTGCCAAGACGATGTCCCCTGCTCTGGCCATAGTAGACTGCAAAGATCAGATTCAGTTCACCTTAAACACTAAATAGTGACTTAGCCTTTGTCTCAACTGTTTAGACAGTATTTATGTTTGTTTGTTTGTTTTTGCTGTTAAACAAATCAAGGAACTTGGGTACACTACAAGACCCCCAAATGGGAAATAAATATCAACAAAGGGTAAGTGCAGTGTTTTCCCACCAGACTTCCCTAAAATGAAAAGCAGGTGAAACCGAGCAAAGCCTGGAACTTCAACAAAGTGGCAAGTGGAATCAGTAGTTGAAGCAGTTTGTAGGCTGGAAAGTTGAAGTAAAGTTCAGAAACCTCTTCTCCGCTCTTCTCAGTGAGAAGAGTACTCCACTGATAAGTAGGAAGTCAGGGGTGTGTGTGTGTGTGTGTGTGTGTGTGTATGTATGTGTGTGTGTTGAGTGTGTGTGTGAGATGGGGGGATGACTTCACTTCTTTTTAATGCGTCTGCAGAGGCTAATTGAGAAAGTGATATCAACATAATTTACATTTCTTTTTGATCATTGTTGGTTCCCATGAAAGGAAACATGGCAACCTAGAAAGGGGAGGCTCTGAATGGCAAAGTTCCTGATTATAAAAGTACTCCATACACGTATATACAAAACAAAAACAACCATCCATTCCCCCCTCCACCAAACAGTCATGACAAACCATGCACCCCAAAGTGACCAAATCAGTTAACCAACAAGTTTCATTTTCTTCATTGGTAGATCAATGAGTTCAGTCTCTAGTTACAAAATTGTACGAATGTTTCAATACTTGGAGAATTTTATATGCTGTTTTTACACTGGCATTTGGTTGCAGCCTTCTAGAATTGGTGGGGGAAATTTAGACATCAGATAAAAAGCAAATAGGAGGGATTGGGTTTTGGTTTAGCCAGCTTACACACTTCCCTACCCCAATGGCCTTTCGAGAACCAAGTTTTTGTTTTGTTTCCTGCTTGTTTTGTTTGTTAGTTTTTCTTGTGCCAGTGTCTATATACTGCAAACCTTTAATGGTATTTTGTAAAAAGGCTCTAGAACACAATATTTTATAAGGTGGAATTTGGGGTATTTAAAATTTCGCTGAATTATGCCATGCTTTTATAAAAACTTTGAACCAGTATAAAATGATGCATCTTATTGTTTTCTTATGTGTTGAGAAGGTTTCTTAAGTAGCTAGCTTCTTTAGAATTTAGAATGTATTTAAAAACTTAAGAACCCCTAAAGGAAAAGAAAATATTTTTAAAGATGTAGCCTAATCTTTATCCTCCTTGAAAATAAGCCTGCAGAAAATGCAAAAAATAATTTCCCTTTGATTTCATGTTTGGTGAATTTAGTTCATGGAGAGGCAGCTGCAGGGGTGGTGGAAGGGGGGAAGGGAAGGAGAACCATGTGCCCTGAAACAAGAGTGCAGCCTACTAAAAATTGTGAACTTGAATCCCTGGCCCATTATGTGCAATTTGCTCAGCTTCAAATTAGTCATGTCTGGGGGATATAATGGTTGAAAAAAGCAGGTCACTGTTCCCACCTGTTCTAAAACTGTTAAGAGTATGAAGATCAGAACTGAATGAATAAAAAATGATTGCATTGTTTTAAGCATAGCATAAATGAGAATATTCCAAACTTAAACTCCAAAGAAGTATCAACAAATTGCCAATATTGTATCTTCAGGGAGAATTGCTTTCTTTGAAAAGCTTACCATACCAGTAGTCTTTTTTGTTTTGTTTTTTAATGCTGAGAATGTTATGTGTACATATAAGCATATATAATCACTTAATTTTTACATGGACTTCTCTACTGCTTTTCAGTGATACAACCCATATTATTGTGCTACTACTATTTAAATGGGAACTATTGATAATCTTGTTTGTGATCCATTCTTGTGAATTTTTGTTTCTGCTATTATTTGGAAGTTCAAGGATTTTAAGAAATAAAATTACGCAGAATTAATATAAAGGCTAGGCAGAGCATGTAAAGGTTTGCTTCCCAGTACATTAGGTTTTAAGCTCGTGGTATTTATTATATTTTAGCATATTTTAATAATGTGATGCCAGTAACCCTGCAGTGTTTGGGTGTCTGGTGAAAATCTCAAAAAGAACTAATCACTTGGCTTTTGGTTGATGTTAGCCCACATTACTTTCTGTATTTGATTCTCCTTTTTTATTTTGTAAAATTTCGTATCTGACTGAACCATGTCATTTTTTTTTCTTTGTTAAACTACCCGAGTGTCTAATGTGGTTTGTAGGAGTACTGTGCAATCTCAAAAATTCTTCTTGTAAGAGGTGGGAAATTTTTTATAGCTGATATTACATTACTTTACTTTTAAACTTAACTACCTACTTGGTTATTACAACAAAATCATGCTTGTTCTAACAATCTCAAACCAAGCTTTCATCTAATCCTTCCATAGAGCCTGTCTGGCCTTCTTTTGGTACTTTCCCTTTTTATTATTCAAAGTGAGAAACATTTCCTTGAGATAATCATGCAGAGTATGGCTTTGTAAGGTTTTCAAATCTCCTGCCTGGAACTCAGATCTAGACTCAAAGCCTTTCCTAGCTAGTTGACATTTCGCAATAATTTGGCATTAAAAAAAATTTTTTTTAATCCATATAGACTGAGGAAAGAATCTTACCTTATCTTCCTCATAAAGGTGTTTCTATGGAGATTTGGAATTTGAGATTGTATGAAAGTTCTTAGGTAGAGTTCATACCTAACATGTAAAATATTGATTTGAGCCTGCTGTGTGCCCAGGATAGGGCTGCAGTGCTGATTGGGGGTTAGGAAAGAGGGAACTTGAAGTCTGAGTAACCTAGGAGAGCTAGAGGTAGAAGAGAGCCCTTCTTAATCCAAGTCCACCAGCAAAGGATTTCCTGTGATGACGTTTGTAGCATCAAGATAATTCTCACTTACTGGGAATCTGAGAACACATGAAATGAGAAACACTGTTAATTATACTATCAAATAATTTTATTAATATTTCATCTTGAAATAAATTTATTACTAAAATAATTTAACAGATGTTCAACATTAGTTAAGGTCTGGCACACAGTGCACATTTATCTAATTTAATCCATGCAAAGCCTTGCCAGATTGGTGGTGGTGTACCTATTTTACATGTAAGTAATTTGGGATTACCTAGCTAGTCAGGGTCAAAGTTCTGAATGGGCTCCAGTGGATCTGACATCAGAGCCACAGTCCTCCACCATCAGGTTATCCTGCCCCCACCTCTCAAAGCCTTGACTTTTAAGATTGAATAAATGTGGTTTAAAGCCAGAAAGATGATGAGTAACATTACAAATGCAACTGCTGTCTCATTTTAATCATTAGGTAACGTAGCAAATGGAAAAAAATCAAATATGGTGAACGAAATGGAGTTCAGCTTTACATAACTGCCTGGCCAAGGCTATGGGAGGACACCTTTGGAGAAGTCTGCCTATGCCCATCTGACCAATTTCTTACAGGTTCTAACTAGTTCCTATAATTGTGTGAATCATCCATTTGGCTGAGCAGCCAAGTTCATTATCCATAAAAGCGTTTGAGTTCTGCCACTTTAAGGAAGATTAGTCGATTTTATTTTCTCAGGTTAGTGGTTTTAACATAGTTATGTAGTTATATATGTCTGGACTTTTCCAAAGGAAGCAGAGAGAAGGAAATCAGCTGTGGTTGGAGAGGATTTTCGAGGGTGTGGATTGGCAGTGATGGTCAAGCAGTTGAAAGAAGAGCCTTTTACTCAGAGTTGAAAATTCTGTTCCCCAAAGGATAATTTCTGTTTGTGTACACACCCATGCATAATAATGAGAGCATTTCAAACTAGAGGTTTCCATGCTGACACCATGAATAGGTACATTTTGTTCTTTGGGAAAACTGCTGATAGAATTTGTCTATTCAAAGATTTACTGCTCTCAATTTTGATAGAAGCTGTAACAGATGAAAAGAGACGGGAACATCAAGACGTGCGTGAAATGATCATGTCTGTTTCATTTATGTCTTGTGTCTTCTCTGGGGTGTTGTGATGGTAGCCTAATACAATACACGGATGTGCCAGAGGTGGACATTTCTGAGAGAACGTGTCTGGATAGGGAGGGGGATGGGAGTGGAGAGGAACTTGAGGTGTTGGCATTTTCAAACTGATGATGAAATGTTTTGCAATTACCATTCTCATAATAGGGCTAATCTAAAAGGATTGCTAAATAGCAGAAAAGAGCAACTCATGTTTTAGAACACAAAAATTCTTAGGCTCACCTTTTCACCTTTTACTGCTACCTCTTTTCCCCGCTTCCCCCATGTTCTACCTCTAATTAAATTTTATATGGGAGCAAAAGTAATAATCAGATTGTCATCAGACCAGTAGTGAGGGATTTGGTTTATTATGATTTGTTGCTTTTTGAGGATTTATTGGGTGGCAGTGGAAAAAGTATTTTACTTGTATTGATTCGTTTAATGATCATAGCAACCTAGAGAAGCAGATGCTTTCTCCAGTTTTCAGATAGATTAGATGCTCATTTAAGGAACTTTTCAGAGGTGACAGAGGTAGTAAAGTAGAGGGCAGGCACTCAAGTGCATGATCTTTGACTGAATTCTAAAAGATATTGTAAGTCTAATGCCACTCTCCTATTGTACCTTTTTTTTTGTTTAATTTTTTTTTTAACGTTTGTTTATTTTTGAGACAGAGAGAGACAGAGCATGAACGGGGGAGGGTCAGAGAGAGCGGGAGACACAGGATCCAGGCTCTGAGCTGTCAGCACAGAGCCCGACGTGGGGCTCGAACTCACGGACCGTGAGATCGTGACCTGAGCCGAAGTCGGACGCTTAACCGACAGAGCCACCCAGGCGCCCCTCTCCTATTGTACCTTTAATTCCTATAGGAAACAAGGTGCGGAGTGTGATAAAATTGACTCTACACAGGTTTAATAGAAGATGGAAGCTTAGTTTCCCCTTTTTCTGTTTCTGCCTCTTTCCAAAACCACATACTCCCGTCACTGCACGGGTACTAATAATCATTGTCTTGGTTACTTCCTAAACAGATGATCCTGATTTTGAATACAGCAGCCACTGTAAATGTTGACCAGTGCTTGCAGGCCATGCTGGGGGCGGGGGTGAGGGTGCAGGCCTGAGAAAATAACACCTCAGCTCCCTCCAAAGAGAAATTATTACACATAGCAAAGAGGAACTGAAAATTGTTACTGAAAATGTGTCACAATAACCAACCTCCTGAACCAACCTTCCAACCGGAAGGCTGCCTGGACTTAGCATACAGAATAGATCCTGAATATAGCTATTGACTACAGGTGAGGGGAAGGAAGATGGGGGTAGAATATGAACTCAGGAAAGAAAAACTAAGGCCTTTATAGACATACAAGGCCATCTCTTTGGGACACAGCTTGTATTTGGATTTCCAAAACCTTTTTCCGATACCACCCACTTCCCGCATACTGAGCTAGTGTTTCTGTCTCCTCTGACTTTTAAAGTCCTGGGCCTCCAAGGGCAATTTTATGCTCCCTCTTTTTCCTTCCTACTCCATTCTGTTAACATTTCCAGGTAAAGAGGTGTTCTTTCTTCACTAGCCCCTAGGAATTATAGGGCCTTCTTAAACTTCTGGTTAATTCCCTGGGTTAACTCAGCAGCTTTATCCACAAATACACGTTTCCAAGAAAGCAGAGGTAATTGAAAGAAGATGCCAAGTTATTACATTTGTTTTGGCAAAGTGTTATGATTTTTCATTAGAAAGAAGGTAATGGATCTGTAAATGGCTGGCTCAGTTTCTTTGCAAACCCCAGATTAATAAGGCTAAGCTCTTGAGAACTGGTTGGGGGGGGGGCAACTAAACTGCTGCTTTAGCCCTGGCTGAGCCCCTCCCAAAGAGAGACCTCCTGATTTTAAGGCAGTATCACACGGTGGAGAGAAACCTGACTGGAACTGCAGAACCCACCTGTGGTCTCAATGATCTCAAGTCACAAAAGCCCCTTGGCATCTCCCTCCTCAACCGTGATGTGCTTTGACTCGAGGTCTGTTCATTACTTTTACTTTACTTTATACACAGTTTAAAAAAGTATTTAAGTAATCTGTACTCCCAACTGGAAATGTGGGTCTCATACAAACAACCCCAAGATGAAGAGTTGCATGGTCCACCCACTGAGCCAGCCAGCTGTCCCTGCCTTTTTTTTTTCTTTAAGTTTATTTGTTTTGGGAGAGAAAGAGAGAGAGCACTAGAGGGTCAGAAAGAGAGGGAGTGAGAGAGAATCCCAAGCAGGTTCTGCATCACCAGCGCAGAGCCTGACGCAGGGCCTGAACTCACAAACCATGTCATAACCTGAGCCAGGATCAGGAGTCAGATGCTTAACCAACTGAGCCATCCAGGTGCCCCTGGTTTATACACAATTTTAGTAGAGATTTAGTAAGCCATTTTCTAAGTGCACAACAGTTGGCACGATTTGTTACCAAAATTCACTGGTAGCAGAGAGATGCAGGAGTGTAGTAGGTAGCATCAGGACAAAGGAAGAACGCCCAGGATTCTGGGACCCTGGGATACAGGCGAGGCATTCCATACCTCAGTAGCCCCCCTTCGTGGCATCGTTACTTTATACGCTGATATGATCATTGGTTCTGCTCTAAAGCTGTGTGCTCTTATTACTTGCCATGAGTGCCACTTGTTGGGTCCACTTTATCTGTATATATTGATGTATATTTGGCCTGAATGGAAGCTGTGGGGCTTTTGCTATTAAATTTTAAAAAGGGTCTTGGAGACCATCTTGTCCTACCTCCTTGGAAGAGGAGTCAGAGTCCCAGGAAAAGGAAGGGACTCGGTCTATACAGTTGGAGGCTGAGCCATGGCTTGGACTCAGATTCAAATGCTCATCAGCACTGTGCTTCTGAGTTTCAGCGTGAAGATCATTGGAAGGCCATAGAGCTAATGAGCAGAAAATTCCCACCTTGTGGTTCTTACAGTTCTATTGACTTTTCTGTTACTCGAAAATAAAACAGCAATAACTTTAACGTCTTCTCCCTCTTAGTCCCTCCCTCTTAATATCTGTATACTTAATATTCTTAGCAATAGAATTACATGTAGCGTTATGCTGTTCTTTTGTTTTTTAATTTTTTTTAACGTTTATTTTCTTTATTTTCAGAGAGAGAGTTATAGGGTGCGAGTAGGAGAGGCAGGGAGAGAGGGAGAGAATCCCAAGCAGGCTCCACAACAACGCAGAACCCAACATGGGGCTCTAAGTCAGATCATGACTGGAGCCAAAACCGAGTCAGATGCTTCACTGACTGCTACTCGGGCGCCCCAGTGTTACACTGTTGTGTGTGAATTTTTAAGAACACCACAGAATTTAAAACAACTAAATTCCTTCCTTGCTTGCTGAGTATGCTACATGCCCTAACTCTTACTTGAAAAATGTTGTACATTTGAAACATAAATTAAAAACAAAACAAAACGGGGGTGCCTGGGTGGCTCAGTGGGTTAAGCCTCTGGCTCTTGATCAGTTCAAGATCTCATGGTTCATGAGTTCCAGCCCGGTCTGGCTCTGTGCTGACAGCAAGAAGATTGCTTGTGATTCTCTCTCTCCCTGTTTCTCTGCCCCTCCCCTGCGCACACTCTCTCTCTCTCTCTCTTTCTCTCAAAATAAAGTAAACTTAAAAAAAACAACAACAATAAAACAAAAGACAACAACAACCCAAGACTATGGCCCTTACTAATCCAATCAAAGTACTGTCCTTGTGTTTAGTTTTAAGACTTAATCAATCTGAGGCTCCCTTGTCTAAAGTCTGTGACTAACTTTTGTGCTTTCAGGGAATGTTTGTGGCAGGTGTAATTCTGAAGTTGTAGTGAGTTTGGGGGAAGTGACATGCCCTATGTTTTTGGTCTTTTTGCATACAAAAGAGAACAAAATTGTTCATTCTTCATCTCTGCCACCTCTTGACTCTGAAGGTAATTGCAAGCAGAAAATTCAAATTGGGAAGATAGGGTTGAGAGCCCCATGATGTTATAATTGCCATCCATATTTTCGTGATTCTAGGGGTACAAGGGTTATATTGTAAATTCTTACTCCTGCCTTTTTGTTGAAAGTAAGCAGAATCACAAAGCACTGTGTGTTTTCTGCATCCTCTGCGTTAGTGGGAATGAATATGGACTTTTTAATTGAGGTGTATTTAACCTACATCATATTAGTTTCAGGTGTAACATAATGGTTCAATATTTGTATGCCCTGTGAAATAACCACAATAAGTCTGGTTACCACACAAAGTTACAAAATAGTTTTGTCTTGTGATGAGAACTTTAAAAAAAAATTTTTTTTTGAGAGAGAGAGAGAGAGAGCATCAGTGTGAATAGAAGGAGGGGCAGAGAGAGGGGGAGAGAAAGTATCCCAAGCAGGCTCCATATCATCAGCACACAGCCTGATGTGGGGCTCAAACCCATGAACCATGAGACGATGACCAGAGCCAAAGTCAAGAGTTGGACACTTAACCAGCTGAGCCACCCAGGTGCTCCAGTGATGAGAACTTTTAAAATTTACTCTTTTAGCAACTTTCAAATATGCAATACAATATTATTGACTGTAGTCACCATGCTGCACACTAATTACATCCCCATGCTTCATTTTAGAACTGGGAGTTTGTACCACTTGAACTTTTTCATCAGTTTTGCCTAGCCCCTATCGCCTTCCCCTCTGGTAACTACCAATCTATTCTCTGTGTCTGTTAGTTCTGTTTTGTTTGTTCATTGGTTTTGGAATTTAGATGCCATGTGTATGTATAAATGAAATCATACAGTATTTGTCTTTGTCTGACGTATTTTACTTAGCATAATACATTCAAGATCCACCTGTGTTGTTGCAAATGGCAAGACCTCACTCTTTTTTATGGCTCAGCAGTATTCCATTGTGTATGTACACCACACCTTTTTATCCATTCATCTATCAGTGGACACTTAGAATGTTTCCATATCTTGACTATTGTAAATAATGCTGCAATGATTATGGGGGTGAATATATTTTTTTGAATTAGTGTTTTCATTTTCTTTGGATAAATACTCAGAAGTGGAATTACTGGATCATATGGTCATTTAATTTTTAATAGTTTGAGGAACGTTCATAGGTTTTCCACTGTTTTACAGAGTGGCTGCCCTAACTTACATTGTAACAGTGCACAAGGGTTCTCTTTATTCCACATCTTTGCCAGCGCTTGTTATTTCTTGTCTTTTTGATACTAGCCATTCTAACAGGTGTGCAGTGATATCTCACTGTGGTTTTGATTTGCACCTCTGTGATGATTAGTTATGTTGAACATCTTTTCATGTGTCTGTTAGCCATCTGTATGTCTTCTTTAGAAAAGTGCCTATTCAAATGGTTCTCTGCTCATTTTAAAATCAGATTGTTTTGTGTGTGTATCTGTGTAAGTGTGTGTGTGTGTTGTTGCTGATGTTGTTGAGTTGTATGAGTTCTGGGGTTATTTTAAGATTTTTTTTTTTAAGTAGGCGCCATTCCCTGCATGGAACCGGATGTGGGGCTCGAACTGACAACTCTGAGATCAAGAGTCACATGCTCTACTGACTAAGTTAGGTGCCCTGAGTTCTTCGTGTATTTTGGATATTAACCTCTTTTTGGATATATGTTTTGCAAATAATTCAGTAGATTTCCTTTTCATTTTGTTGATGGTTTCCTTTGCTGCACAGAAGCTTTTTAGTTTGATGTAGCTCCACTTGTTTATTTTTGCTTTTGTTGCCCTTGCCTTTGAAGTCAGATCCAAAAAATCATTGCCAAGATCAATGTCAAGGAGCTTACCAACTATATTTTCTTCTAAGAGTTTTTTGGTTTCAGGTTGTACATTCAAGTCTTTAATCCATCTTGAGTTTATTTTTGTGCGTGGTGTAGGATAGTAATCTAATTTCATTCCTTTGCACGTGGCTGTCCAGTTTTCCCATTTACTGAAGAGACCGTCCTTTCCCCATTGTATATTCTTGCTTCAAATCTTAACTTTTATGTCTCTGTTTAACATGCTTGCCTTTAGGTGATCACAACCAAAAAGTTGGATTCCACATTTTATTAAATCCAGCCCTTTCTCAAGGCAAATCATGCCTTTTTGAGGCCCTGTTCTTTTTCATTCTGGGTTCTTATAGATTTTATCTGCTCTCATTTAGGTTGTAACTCGCCCGAGAACGGAATGCCTTAAATGTGGAAAAGACACGGCCCCACATTCCTTTCTTTTCTCTGTTCTGTTGAGCTAGTTCTGGCTTGTGTAAAATGGGCTCCAACTTTAGCCCCAGCTTGCCTGGGCCCAGGGAAGTTGTAGATAAGAATTTTACTGAGGGTTTGAAAAGACTGTGCCATGGGCCTCGCTGTCATTTATAGAACACACCTCTATAAGCTTGGAAGGAATCAGCTTCTTCAGAAGTGGGGGTGGTGTGGGGCGTGGCTGTGACTGGCAACCCTGGGACCTTAGACATCCTTTGAGTCACTCTTTCTCTTCATTTTACAAAGTTTGCAGAGAGCTGGTGTTAAATCCCTGGCACCATTCTTTCAACATGCCCAAACAGAAGAGAGTTTTGCGCTCTGAGAACATGATATTTCTGGATAATAGTTGATGAAAGAGAAAGAAACAGGATAATTTGTAGACACAAGATTTTTAAACTAAAAGGACACTTAAGGTCACCTTTCAATTGGCATGTTTCTTTTTTTCTAGGTGTCAGAAGAATCCCTCCCTTCCCCCTCCTCCCTACCTCACCCACCTGTTAAAAAAGGGAAAGAAAGAAAATATAGTTTGGGAGAAGGATCAGCAGTATGTGTGGGATTTGAACAAAATCTTCATGAGTATATATTTGAGACAATACTTTTTCCTGGGGGACTTGGGTTAGGTACAGATACCAGCTCCATCCAGGGAAGTCCTCTGTCTCATTGTAGAGTAAGTCTCCTGGCTAAGCAGAAATGCTGCAATAATTTTGAAAATTTCCTTTGAGGACTTGGGCTTCTTATGGCATTTCTAGGAAACACTATAAACAACATGGTGTTGGTTCGAGGTTTTCCTTATGCTGTTTCTGTTTTTGATAAATGTACTGATCCTTCCATTCAAAGTGATCAGATTTCTAACTGATGGCCTGTAGTTTTATGTTTAATCAATGGGTGTGATCTGGTTTATTATCAAACTTGCTTTGTAACTTGGACAAGCCATTTATATGCTGTGAGCCTCAATTTCCTCATCTAAAGGACACCAGGCTAGCTCAATCAGTAGAGTGTGTAACTCTTGATCTCAGGATAGTGTGTGTAAGTCCCACACTGGGTGTAGAGCTTACTTAAATAAATAAATAAAACTTTCCCCTTCATAGAAAGGTTGTAGGGTTTAATGAGAGAACATAAGTTACCTATATATATGTGTTGGATCAATCCATATATGTTAACTATTTCCCTTATTTACAAGTTGTCACTAATTAACTTCTCAAGATTCTCTTTCTTTCTTTTTCTCTCTTCTTTCTTTCTTTCTTTCTTTCTTTCTTTCTTTCTTGTCATCCTCTGTCTGGTTAGGATCATAGCAGGTCATTTCTGCTTCTTAGTGGATTATATAAAATTAAAACCCAGCAACCCTGCTTGATAGCCTATTAGGCACAATGCATGCTGCCCAACAATTTAAGAAGCATGTCATTTACCCATTTGGTGAATTAGAGCGATTAACTTTTGATCCAGTTAGTGATAGTTTTCACCAAGGTTTAATTTGAATCTTAAATTTTGCTTTTAAAATGCTGGATGAGTTTTCACGACTCTTTACAGCATGGATAAGCCCAGGTAGCAAGACTTTTAAATGGATATTACTCAATACATGGAAGAGATCTGGATTCCATCCATGCTTGCTGCAAAGTGAATCCCAGTTGTTCTGTTTTAAATTATAAAATTGAAGTCGTTATCCGTTGGGAATTTTTTTTGCTTCTAGATATAACGTAAATGACAAAGACCTTTGAAAGTCAAGCTTCGAGGAAAAAAATGATTCTTATAAAATATTAACTACTTCTGACACATTAGCTAGAATTATAATGCTATTTCATAAGAAATTATGAACAAAAAGTAAAGATAAAAATATAACCTCTGTAAGACTGTAAGCTGCATGAGAGCAAGGAATATCTAATTTGCTTGCCTTCATCTTTTTTTTCAAAGTTTATTTATTTTGAGAAGAGAAAGAGAGCATGCAGGGGAGGGGCAGAGAAAGAAGGGGAGAGAGAAGCTTAAGCAGGCTCTGCGCTGTCAGCCCAGATTCCGAAATGGGGCTTGATCTCATGAACTGTGAGGTCATGACCTGAGCTGATATCAAGAGTCGGACGCTTACCTGACTAAGCCACCCAAGTGCCCCTGCTTATTTTTCTCTTGACTGGTTACAACAGGGTAGTGCAATATAGGTGACCAGAAAAACTTCTAGAAGAAAGAAATGCCTTGCCTTTGGACTTACTGCAGAAGTAGCTAAAATGCTCCAACTTTAAGGTCTGCCCTAAGACTTTAACATTATAGTCCAAACTACTCTCTTATAATTTAAATGAGAGAAAGGTTTCTTATTATTCACTTGAACTTAAAAGATGGTGCCACCTTCATGGTTTGTATGCTTCCATTTATAAAAGTGTATAATTTTTGGAGTTCTGGAAAGGGACCTTCACCTATTATATTGTGGAAACTAAGGCCTAGAGAAGTCACAGTGACACAATAAGCTTTGAATGAAATGTCCTGACCACTAGTGGAGTGTTTCATTGCCCTAGCCTGTGGTTACACTGATTACTATTATGTCTAATCTATGTATTTGGTCTTTACTTGGCCATAAGGGTAGAAAATTGACTGTGACTGCTTGCCCTTACTGGTTGATAAAGTTTGCTGGGAGGAAGGGAACACACACTACTATCTGTATTTCCAGACTTTGAATATTCAAATGAGAATACTGAATGATAGTGGCAGTTTTGCATTTTATTGTCTTTAAGAAGTAAATGTGTTTCTTCTGCTCCATGAGGGCTGGTTTTTAGGGGCTTCTTTCAGAAGACCATGTAGTTTGTTTTATTTTTTATAAATTTTTAAAGACGGGAAATTCATCTTTCAGAGCTTTCCTCCTAAGAATTTTGTAGAAGTAGGGGCGCCTGGGTGGCTCAGTCAGTTAAGCGTCGGAATTCAGCTCAGGTCATGATCTCAAAGTCCTTAAGTTCGAGCCCTGCGTCAGGCTCTGTGCTGACAGCTCCTGGAGCCTGCTTCGGATTCTGTGTCTCTCTCTCTCTCCCTGCCCCTCCCTTGCTCATGCTCTGTCTCTCTCTGTCTCAAAAACAAATAAAAACATTAAAAAAAAAATTTGCAGGTGTTACTTGCGCCTCTTCGTAGAGATCAGTAATATATTTATTATGTCGGCTTTTCTAACTGACTGCCCTTGACAAGAAAGCCTAATACATTCCAGTAACCACCTCTGCGGGCCATTGTGTTCGGCTGGCGGACTGGTGTGTGGGAATGAATTCCTCCACGAGGTCCTCCAGGCTCCTGAAGGGTACTGAGCCGCCCTGAGCTGAATGTGTGCCTGCGGGCAAAGAGGAACTGAGCCTGTTGACTGGCTAGTGGAGCAGGTGAAGATGGGAAGAGAGATTTAGGGAGCAGATGTAAACTGAGAGGGAAGGAAGCAAAAGCCAAGGAGAAAGCCACGCGGAAGCCGGACTTGGACTTCTCTTAGAGGAGGGAGTATTGCGAGGGGAGGCTGTGCAGAGCAGCATCGAGTAAGGGGGGGAGGGAGGCAGTGGCTTTGGGAGAATGTTAGGGGCTTGAAAGAAAGGCGGCCAGGAGTGCCTCCTCAGCTGGTCATGATGTCATCCTGTACTCCCTCTAAAATAATGATACTTTTTTTTTTTCTATGGCCCCATCCAGGACTGTAAAGACTGGGTAAAACCCCACTGGCAACCGGAGTTTACTATTCTAAACATAAGAAAGAACTGGGGTTGGGAGCACTGGATGCATATCTCAGCTCTTCCACATGCTGCCTCTGTGGCCCTGAGGAAATTACTGCCTCTTAGAGCCTAAGTTTCCTTGTCTCTCAAATTGGTAAAATGGGAGCAGTAATGCTCACCTCTTGACGTTTCTGAGAGTTAAATGACACAATAAGTGAAAAGATGAAATGAGATAAGAAAGTGAAAAGTGCCCGGCACATGGTAGACCCTTACCATGTGCTAGGTACTGTTTATGCTAGGTACTCTTTTACTATCGATGTTATTCTTTTAACCCAGGAGGAAGTTTCTGTTGTTGAATCACCCATGGTCCTTTGGGAGGCTCGCATAGAAGGTTTTCTGCCTGCTCCGAACTTGGCCATCCTGGTTCAGAGAGATGTAGATGCTTCTAGAGTCAGGTTTATGTTGTGTGTGTACATTTAAAATGTACATGTGCTTTTGTTATCTCCCAATTTATTTATGTTTTTGAACAAGAATACAATGATGTGAAAGGTATTAAAAACAAAGAAAAAAAACCTCCTGACATCCATCATTTTAATACAGTTCCATGCTAATTTTTTATTCTTTCACTTCCTGTGACTGAACATCGCCAATTTTATATAAAAAAGTATAAAAGCCTACTTAGCAGAGGCTGAAAAGTTTATTGTTTACATCTCCACCAATTGTATGTTTACTTTGGAAATGCAGCAGTCAGCTCCTCCTCTCCTCCTTCTAAACTTTCCTCTGATACTTAACTCAAGATTGCTTGTTGAACCATTGAACCATGGGAAATTCATTTTCAAAATCTGCTTAATTGCTGTGAGACTTTTAATTTGTTCTGGATGATGGTGCTAATGTCTGGGAACTGGGACTGAAGCCCTCCGAAGTTGTTAATTCAATCAGCCGCTGCGCCCTTGCCATGCCTAATGAAGGGGGGGGGGGGGCATCCAGATCCTTCTCACAAAGAGGTTGGGTCCCTCCTGACCACCTTGTCAAAGATGAATAAGAGAGGCCCCACAGTTAGGTCGAACACTTGGGGCAAATTACCAGGGTGTCAGTCCACATTATCCAAAGCCCTGGGTTGTACTTCCCCAAATAATTATTAAGTAGGTTTTATGTAGGACCCCAGAGTTTTAAGGCATGGATGGGTTCCATGTGCATGTTGCTCACACCTGCTAATTTTCAAAATTCTTTAATGACTGCAATTCTGTTTTGGCTCTGTCTATAATCTGTAAGATCATAAACATCTCCCCCAGACTATTGATATTCCCGTTAACCACTGAAGTTTTCCGTGGCGAGACTGGTGAAAGCTTGCTCTGTCCTCATGATAAATTAGCTTGTTTATTCCTCTTCTGCTTATTTCTATCCTGCTGTTGATTAGTGTAATGAAGCAGAAGTCCATTGTGTATGTTCATTGGGTAGCGATCCTCTGGCACCAAAGGGGGTAATTGAGTAGAAAGGCAGAATGCTGTTGGTGCATGGGAGAAGTTAACACCACATGAGGTCACCAGGCTTCAAGCTTTAATCAATGTGGACACAATGCAATTGAGATTTTGAAAAGGGTTTGTTTATAGTGTGAGAGTAAGGGTCAGTAGTTAATTTGAAATGCTGTAGGTGTGTTTTCCTTGAACCAAGAAGGTACAGAGCATGTGTCATAGAGGATTGTAAATATCCTCAAGGGAGGGATGTAATTGCGGTAGAGGTTTAAAAAGAAGGGCATTTAAGAACTTCAGTGCACTTATTATTGATCCATCCATGCTTTATTTAAAACTTTTACCGTTCTTCAAAATGGGAAAGAGACTGTAGAAGAAACACTATGTACGTCTCTAGTACAGAGGCACAGCGCTACCAAGAAACAAGTTTTTTTTGTTTTTGTTTTAAAGCAGTGATTTCCTTTGGGACGATATTTGGAGCGCTATAACATATTGCTAGTATTAGTACTGTGTGCTAATTCTAAAAGAATTCTCACTCTCAGAAGTTTACATCTTCTGGGATTTTTAATTGCTGTGGCTTGAATGAGATAGTACGAAAACCATTAACCCCTGTACTTGTTCATGCTGCTGCCCTTTTCCATTGCAGGCTCCCATCGATACCAGGCAAGCCTGTCTGCTTCTTGGATTATCTTTGGCATTTCTCTCCATTATTTCATTACCTCAGTTTCAACAGTTAGAAACACCATAGTTTTGTGATCACTCTGGGCGATCTGAAAGTAGAGAAGGCCCTGTCCTTCTGTTGCAGGGAGACTTTGCAGGCCAACATCTGTTTTTCACAGATGACTATGGGAAAAGAACATAAAGTCGGTGGTAGAGCCAGAGGCTTGACATGGACTGTCAGGTGTTTTGCTGAATATATGTCAAATGTAGGTGATGAATTTATACTCTTACAACCTCACATTTGGATGGTGCTTTTATCCGTCTTCAAAGCACTTGCATAGACATCATCTCACTTGACCTTACCAGTGGTACTCCAAGATAGGCTGCTGGTTCACCAGGGATAGTCACATTTTAAAGTTATGGAAACTTAGAGGGAGAATAGCTGTGTTTGTGGTGAGTTTTATTTGAGAAAGTTTGACTTGGTGAGATTTGTTTGTGGTGGAATTACTCTGGGGATTTGAAGTTTAATTGCTATTGCTATTATTTCTATATGAAGTTTAATTGTCATAGAAGTCACCATATATTAGCCAAGCATTGCTTTTTGAGGTGTCGCCAAGAAAAATCAACGCCATCAGTGGTCCATCTTCTTCACCTTACCTGGTGTAACAGTTGCTCCCATAAACAACTATTAAACAAATATAGAAGGAATCTCTGTTTGAAGGAACAACAAATTTCAGCCTACTCAGAGTATTCAGATGTTTTGATCTTTTTCCTTGGCATAATCAGGGTCAACCCTGTGGTAAATCTTAAGAAGGAGGTACGGAGTGCCTAGATGAGAGTGAAACTAATTTACGAGGTTTAACTAGTGAATGGTGCTATGGTGTGGTCATTCACTGCATTAACACTTCTGTCTGCCTTCCTCCCTTATTTATGTCCTGCTAGTAAATATGCAGCAAAAGGCCATTTTTGATGTTGCTTTGATATCTGTTGGAATGGATGTACCATAATGAAGTTACCCAATTTCCTATTGGTGGACACAGATGGTATTTCCAGTGTGGGGACTGTATATTAGCAATACTGGGGAAGACTTCCTTGTAGTTAAATTCTTATTCATACCCTTAATTATTTCCTTAGAAACTTCACTTCTGTGAATTTATCTTAGGTCAAAAGGCATGGTCATTTTTAAAAATGTTTATTTATTTATTTTTGAGAGAGAGAGCGAGAGAGAGACCGCACAAGCAGGGGAGGGGCAGAGAGAGAGAGAGAGAGAGAGAGTGAGAGAGAGAGAGAGGGAATCCAAATCAGGCTCCAGGCTCTGAGCTGTCAGCACAGAGCCCAATGCGGAGCTCAAAACCACGAACTGTGAGATCATGACCTGAGCCGAAGTGAGACATTTAACTTACTGAGCCATCCAGGCACCCCAGAAGGCATGCTTATTTTTAAAGATTTTGATTGAGACTGCCAACTTGCCTTTCACAGATCAGTGATAATCACCATATCACCCATTAGTCAAATCTGGAAGTGTCCATCTCCCTGCATCTTAGCCAGTACTGGGCATTGTTTTTATTTAGAAAAAAATTCTAATGTGCCAAGAATGTCTTTTAATTTATGTGTCTTTGAGTATTGGTAAGGATGAATCTCTTTTCTTATGCTTTCTGGCTATTCTTTTGTGACCTGCCTGGTTACTTCCTTCATTTATTTCTATCCCTGTAATATAACTTCTTAGAGATTAGAGAAGGAAGGAAGACTTATTGGGGAGGATGGTTCAGCCTACTTCTGTTGATGGAAGGACCTGAGTTTCCTTGTTGCACTCATTCCTCTCCACACTGCATCTGTGGTTGAAAAGAATCTTCATCTTATAAACTTCACAGGTGAAGTTTCACTCTGATCTAGGCACTCCGTACCTCCTTCTTAAGATTTACCACAGGGTTGACCTTGATTATGCCAAGGAAAAAGATCAGTTAACCAAGCCATAATGAACACGTGGCTCAAGTTAGTCTATTCACAGTGGATTCTGAAGCTTGTTGGATGCCACAAAGAGATGTCTTCTCTTTTTCCTACTGAACTTCAATCCAGATAATATGAGCCTAGAACTGTTGGGAGTCCTTCTAATGAAGCCTGAGAATGAAGCTAATAAAATATAAGGTAGAATTCAGTGACTGTAGAGAAGCAAGATCTGTTCACATAATTTGATTTCTCAAAACAACCACTATCTAAAGACTATTCTATCTCTGGACATTTTCAGCTTCAGCTTGCTAATTGATTAATTTAATTTTTGCTAAAGCAACTTTGAGCAAGATTTCCATTTCTCTTACAGCCAAGACTCCAGACTGATGTACTTTCTGTGTCTTGGTTTAAAGATAGGTTGATGGAAACTATTACTATATTGCATAAGGTGTATCTTGAGAGTTTGCTCATGTTTCATGGAATAAGTCTTCTGTAACAATAAAAAATAAAATCAGGTGTGGAACCAACCTTTGTGAGGCATAGCTCGTCCAACCAGAGTGGTAGAGGAAATGGTGTGTGTGTGTGTGTGTGTGTGTGTGTGTGTGTGTGTATTGTACCACTGTTGGAGCATCAAGTGGCTGGTGAAGATCATTAGTGACACTTCCTGGAACTTGGCCAGGCTGTTGGCTTTGAAGTGAAGCTCATTGCAACACATGCTCCTGCTGAGCTGGATGTCTGTGTGAAATGGATGGCAACAGGATGTCCCAGCAGATAAAATGAGGTTCTTGAAGGCATAGGAAAAGCTTTAATGACTGCCCAAGCAGAGCAGTATTTCTGGGGATGGTTGGGAAACTTGAGTAGATGTTACAATGGCTTGAGGTTTCTTTAGGACATCCCAGAGTCTGTGAAGCAGAACAAAGAATGAGCCAGCATGTTACTGTAGTCCCTGAACTGGTTTAGTGATGGGCTAACAGAAGGAAGTGCACACGTGGCTCTTGCCTTCGAGCAACATAAATTTGATTGGAGAGACAGGATCAATAACATTAGACAGTTTGTCATTAAGGTCAAAGTTGGGTGAAATAGAGTGTGTTCTAAGCATTTTTTAGATCAGATAAAAAGGTTTGTTTTTTGTTTTTGTTTTTTTTTGAAGAACTAGAGAGTTTGACCTGGGCCTTTGAAGTCTGGGTGGTCATTTGAAACACAACTTTATGTGCATAATCCACAACAAGACTCACCTCGTTTAAGGCACTAAATTAAAAATGAGCTTAATAGAAAAAGGTATGAACAGAGTATCAAGAGATCTAACTCTGGCTTCTTTTGCCTCCATAGACTTATCACTCAATCCCCATGCTTCTTCTTACCTTTATTATTTGCTAATTGGACATGGTAATGCTTTCCCTTGGCAAATAGAAACATGTCTTTATAAAGCCAAATATGTTGGCCTTTCCACCCGTTTCTTTCCTTTTTATTAGAAAATCCTCAGTAAATCCTCAGAATCTTTAGGGTACCTACAGATTAGAAATTTGTTTAGATGGTGATTAAGGTCTATTTTAGTGCTTTGCTGAATTCTGAGGAATGTAAGGAGGCACAAAACATGATAATCTGTTCATCTGTGGTGTTATGGAAAGAAATCACTGGATGTGAAATGAACGAGTCTGGGAATTGACCACTTGCCAGCTGTGAGACAAGGTTTGCTTTTAGGATCCCATCTGTAACCGACCATAGATCTGTGGGATCCATGACAGTGATGTATAAGAAGATGAAGATGGTACTTATCTTTTGTAATGCACCAAAAACAAAGTGGCAGTGTTTTAGTTGATTTAAGTATGCAGGACATATATCTAAGAATATTGTTAGTAAAACAGAACAGCATATTACAAAAAGAAATATTAATTGAACATTTACTGTATGCCCGGAATATGCAAAGTGTTTTATACACGTGATCTCAACTACTGAGGTCGTTGAGTTGGAACAAGAATCTTTGTCTCACTTTTGTTTTTATGTTTAAAGATCTTAGAGACCGGAGGATCCTTAAAGCAGTGTTTTGGACTTCCTTAACTTATTAATTGTATTAAAAAAAGAACCCAAAACCTTTATTCTAAAAGCAATGGAGTTTGGGGGATAAAACCTGGAGGTGGTTGTAAATTGACCAGAAGGTTTACAAATACCCATAAGGACAGGCATTATGTTAGACATTGTGGGCAGGTCCATTCACCAGGGCCTTCCGTCGGTATTTTCCTTTGTGAACTCTTTTGCTGAATGTCCCATCATCCTTTGTTGAGATGAGGTCCTGTTCATCCTGTCTGCTTTCACGACATGAATGTTTTAGGAACTCTCCACAGACTGGCTGGATTGTCTCTCTGGGCTATGAACAGATTGTGTGGGTGATGAGACAAGTAGGTAAAGACTCAGCAGTCAACAAAGCGAGTGGAAAGCTCTTTCTCTGGCTTTCAGAATGGAGCTTGGACACAAAGGAAACTTCGTTAATCATGCCTCCTTTGTAATCAGAATGGTGGAGGCATTTTTTTCAGCCCACTATTATTTTGTCTTCTGTCTCGTCTGAGTTAGACCAATTGTTATAGCTAATTGAGGGGTTAAAAATTTCCCAGACACAGCCAGGCAGAATCAACTTCACTTGATAAAGGAGTGGGTCAGTTCTGATTGGAAAACCAATTCAGGTGTGGGCCAAGTTTCCTGCAGTCATGGCACTGGTCTGGTAGGATACCCTTGTCCAAAATCTACATGGTGGCACCTTTGTGCTTAGATGATGAAAATTTCATGTGCGTGTGAGAAATGTGGAAGAGATGGGTAAGACTTGGCGGTTTTGATGAGTTTACAAGATCCAATCACTTTTTAGTACTAAGTCCCTAAAATAAGCACTGAATGGAAAACTTCAAGCATCTCAATTTACCAAGGAACCTTAGACAACTTACTTGTTTAATCTTTCTATAGTTGCTTTCTTAGAAATCAAAGAAGGATAGTAATCTTTGGTATCCACTTAACCAGCATTGTGTAAAATAATGAGACTGTAAATGCTTTGAGTGCCCTGGAGATGAAGAGATAGGGAACATTCTCTTAAGTATTATTCATATTTAATATGCAAAGATGAATCAGAATAATTTTTTTAAACCTGTTATGCTTTCAGCACCTTTCTTTTATAAGGGAAGTTGTGTGCCTTAACAGAGGTTGACTTTGTAACAATTTAATTTTCCAAGACACGTCCTGCAAATTTATAATGTGGTTGATTTTCCAAGAGGAAAGTTTGAGGTTAGCCCTGTCCTCTCTCCATTCCCTGACTCTAGTGGTTAGATGTTTTATAATGAATTGTTGGTTGAGGGTGAATCAAGGGTAGTGAAACCAAAGACAATATTAGTGTTTTACGAGACAGCTGATCAACGATAACTCTAGCTATCCCCTAACTGTGTGTTTGCCTATTTTCTTTTTTTTTTTTAAGTTTATTTATTTATTTTTGAGAGAGAGAGAGAGAAACAAAGACAGAGACAGAGTATTCAAGCAGTCTCTGCACTGCCAGTGAAGAAACCAAAAGGGGGCTTGATCTCGTGGACCCGTGAGATCATGACCTGAGCCCAAATCAAGGGTTGGATGCTTAGCTGACTGAGCCACCCAGGCACCCCTTGCCTATTTTCTTTAAATGGAAATTTGAAACCAAAATAGTGAGAAGTGGCTGTAATTTCCAAGAAAGAGGCACCACAATGTTTTAGGGTTGGAAGAAGAAAAAGCTGCCTGATCCTTGGTCTATTTTTCTTTTTTACCCCCAATACCCCCTATCCCTTGGTTATCTGTTTAGAGCAGAAGGAGAAAAATCCCCCACAAAGTCTGATCTGATCTCACCTAAATATTTTCTTCCCAGGCATGATTGGAGTTTACCTCTCCTATTATGGTGATAAGCTACTACTGATGCTTTCTGCCCAGTGGAGACTCCACTGCCCCTATGTGCTGTTTGTGTGTTTTCAACAGGAATTGTCTATTTCACGGTTCTTCATAGAAACAGATTCTTGTTTTGTAAGGGGCCTGGGAATTTGTCTAGTCCAGCCTCACCCACACTGGGGTCTCCCAACAGGGATGGCCTCCCTCCATCACCCTCCCATTCCAGTGATGAGTTAGCTGTTCTTTAGACAGCATGTTTAATTTTTTGGTCCAGTTGAAACACTATGATGGTTCAATGTTCTTTCTTATCATTTAGTGGAAAGCTGGTTTCCATTACCACGTCGTAATTTCCACTCACAAATCCTGGATTTTCCTTTTGAAATAATCTAGAACATGTGCTTCCCTTCTGTTAGACAGTCGTCTTTGAAATCACTGAAAATGATTACCATTTCTGTCTGTTGACTTTCCGTTTTCTAGGTGAAAAACCTTTGGTGTAGACTCCTTACCATACTTGCTGTCCCTCTCTGGTGATTGTATTCCCAGTCAAGATTATCTCAGCTACTATGGCAACCAGCTACTGCTTGTTGTTTCTACTTTAGAGGAAACCACCATTTTCCTGTTTTCAGTAGAAAATCTGTAATTTAGAAGTCAACATGCTAATGTCCTTAGAACAAAAGAATTTATATTTCTGGTGGTCAGCTTATTGCAGACAACCTTGAGGTTTGCAATTCTCTGTGCACTGGCCTCACCATATTAACTCCTATACCTTATACCAAATGCATTTCCCAAATATCTCTCTGCATTGGTTTTTCTCACTAAGAGACATAGTGTGGCATGAGACAAAGAAAGACTGTAGGCTCAGATGAGTTTAGGTTCAAACCCCAGTTCAGTTGCTTACTGGCTGTGACCTTGGATGAGTTATTTACATTTCAGAGCCTCATTTTACTTATCTCTAAGTGGAGATTATATCTACCACTTCTGTATAAGAATGAAAATCAATCAAGTTAAATCCCCTAGCCCAATACGAGGTACATAAGAAATTTCCAACAAATAGTAGCTGTTGTAATAATTTATATTTTGTAGATGACAGCCTGATGCAGACAGTCCAGCAGGTAGGCAACTGCAGTGGTTGAGAACTTGATATCCCTGTAGTCGCAAATTCTGAAAAGGGAGTGTCACAGAATGGCTTGTGAGGTATAAATATTTCTTCTAAGCCTGGGTGATTGGGATAAAACAGGGGTTCTCAACTAAGAGCAATTTTGTCCACAAGGGGATATTTGGCAATGTCTGGAGACAGTTTTGATTTTCATGACTTGCTGGGGGAGGAGGGAAAATGCTACTAGCAACTAGTGGTACGAACAGCTAGCATCCTACAATGCACAGCAGCCTGCAGTGCACAAGATGGCCCCGAGTTATCCAACCCCAAATGTCAGTAGTGCCTAGGTTGAGAAACCCTGAGATAGAAGGACAGGAGCAAGACATCCAGGAATACTAAGAAGGAATTGGCAGGTGTAACTGTCTGATGACGAGGAGCCCCGGCTTCAGACAAAATACTGAAATAAGATGATGACTAGTGTAGCTATAGCTCTAACCTCATTTAGTCTAGCCCCACCATCCTAATGTGCCTTTCTAAGATGTCAATCCTTTCCAGCTTCCCAATGTCATGTGCTAGTTAAATAAATCCTGCCAAAGGTTTATATGAGGTTTTTGTGCCTGTTATCTTCTTTTCTTATGCTGACCCTACTAAAGACATGAATGACCTGATTGGTCTAGTCTTGAAGTAGTCATTCTGTCACAGAAATGGACAACCAACAGAAGTAAGTTTAATATAATGTAATAACTTCAGTTCTTTATTTCTACTGCCAAAACATGGTGAAATTCCCCTTTCCTTTCCCATCCACTTTGATGCTTCTAGCCTCTCTTCTAAAATCTCTAAAAGACTGATTCGCCTCTGATAAAACTGCTTCTCCAGCCTAAGCCTATTTCTTCTACTGGCCCCTTTCTCTTGATTGTGTATCATGAAAACCCAGAGAGTCCATCTAGTGACAGCTGAACTCTCATGGGGGCAGGGGCAGGTGAGGGTGTGCAACAGAACAGGCAAAAAGTATTCTCTGTATCTGTAGGGAAGATAGGGAAGAGGGGAAGGAGTAGAGAAGATGTGTTAACATTTCTGGCTATAATTATTTTATAATAATAACTGTTTATAAAAATAAAACAGTTTATAAAAATAACTGTGGAGAAAAGGTGTTATAGTCCCATTTCACTGTGTAGAAAACTAAGGGCTAATTTTGTGCTCCCTCAAACAACAATACTCCTAGGGTATTTCTCAGGGAATGACATCTGAAACATACAAGTTAAAGTTCTTTATGGAATCATCTCTGAGTTGGGGCCAGTCACTGAGTGACAAGGAGAACCTCTGTTTTTAATGACCCAAGATCCAGACCTTCTAGTTCTCTAAATGTTGGTTAATACATCCCTCAGGGGAAGATGACAGGCTAGAGAACGGGCAGTATGTGCCATCTCCCACCAGATTATTCTTCTCCATCTGTCGACAGCATTGTTATTCCCAAGTTAACATTTAAGTCCTCACTATGTGCAAGGTGCTGAAATAGGCTCTTCCTATTAATTATTTTATCCTCACAAGAAATCTATGGGGTGGGAACTCCTAGTAAAATTTTACAAAAAGGAAACTGGCATTCTGTAAAGCTCTGTAAGTTCCCCAACTGAATTGCTAGTAAGTAATAGAACTGGGATTTGAATCCAAGTTTTGCTTGTTTTGTTTGTTTGTTTGGTTGGTTGGTTTTGGGGTTTTTTGTTTTTGTTTTTGCATTGACAACTTTTGCTTTTAACTTCTCTTATTCTGATCTTGTAGAATATTTCATGTTTCTTCAGCAACATAAAGAACCTTCCTGTAAAAGCAGTTCCCTTGCTGCATTGTGACCATTGTTTTTCTCCTGTGGAGTAGTTTTGTGTAAAGAGTAATCTGGGTAAATTTTGAAATATATTAAGAATCCAACAGTTTAAATGGAAAATTCGAATGAATGTTAGGAGTTGATGTCTCATTAGCAAATTTTGTCAATGATCTTTTGGCTTAGGGCAGTGTGTGCCACAACTTCCATTTCTTCTGAATAATAGACCCAGCTCTGGTGAGCTTATTTCTATCATCCTGAAAAATAGAGGTTGGACATGCTCCAGATTATTTCATTGTATTGGAATGTCTTTGTGTTGTAGTATACTGTGAGTGTACGGGCCACTGGCTGGAAGCTGGAATGGAGTTTTGCTTTTTCATCCACTAAACAATTTCATTATGATTGGATTGGACCCACCTTCCCATGGTTTATATTATGGAGATACATTTCACCATGCTGAATACATCAATATGAAGTTTTACAGTTGGACCTTGTTTGCCCTTGCTTTCTAGCTCAGTTCAGTGGTCTCACCAGTAGTTGGAAGATAGAAAACACCCAGAGACCCTTCTGACCCCTAACAGCAAAAGAACAGAGTAGGATGATTAAGGTCTCTTCCTCTAACAGATGTGAACATCCAAAGGAAATGAGGGGACAAGGGGCCTAGATGGACAAGGCTTGGCAGCCTCTACTCTTGGCATATAAATTGACCCTAATTTAAAAGGATATGTTTTAACCTTAAAAGAATGACTTTTGCCATAACATAGAGTATAGAAATTCCCATAAGACTCATGGAATTTCTAAGTCAGAAGTGACTAACAGTTAAAATACCACCTTTCACAGTTGAGAGAACTGGGACCCAGTGTTGATCAAATAATTTGCCTGGTTAGTCATATATCCAGCACTAGAACTCAGCAATCCTGCTTCGTGGGATAATTCATTCTGCCAAATTTCTTCTCAAATCTGCAGTAGTTCAGGAATAGCAGACGAGTTTGTGGCCCCGAACTGGAACGGTAAATGTGTGAAGGGGTGTCATGGAATGTTAATGCTGAAGAAAGCCCTACAGGCTGTTTTTTCCTCCCCATCTAGTGCTCTAATGTTCTCTGCACGCTTTGCACTCACCAAGTGTTACCGGCAGGAACACCTGTATGCACACAGGTGTGGGCTGTTCATTGTCTTCAACTGGTGACCTTAGGATCCTCAGATTTTACTGATCTCAGATTTCCTTCCTTAGAACCTGCAACTTTGGGACTACCTAGGATAAATCTAATTTCTCTTCCAAATCTCAATCATTCACGTATTTGACCTTTTATCTGTAACCCCTTCCCTCTGGCCCCCTCTAAACTGAGCTGTTTTCTGTAACAAGATGTCAGCTTCTACATATTCTACCTGTGACAGGATTTGTTTTCCTTTGATTCCTTTCCTAGCAAATAACATTACCATCCATCTGCTACCCATGCAAGAAACGTGGGAACATCCTTGACTTCTCTTTCTCACTCACATCCCACACGGATCAATAGGGTCTGTAAATTCTTCCTCCTGAATAGTGCTTCCTTCCTACTCACGATTGCATCTACCTGTCACCATTCAGAATTCCTGTGTGTCGTCTCAAAAAGTCTGGTACCCATCCCATGCTCCACAGTTCTTTCACACCGGGTCTTCCATTGTTTTTCTTTGCTAGTTCTTTGGGAACTTCCATATATAATTCATTAGACTGGTGAGAAAAATGCCTTTAGAGATGCTGGGTAAATAAACCGTTCGTGTAGCTGAGTTTTGCCCAAATTTCTGTCTGGGCCTATTTTGTAGATTTGACCTCAAAAGTAGGATTTGATGCCTTTAGAAGGGGTGTTTGCTTTTCTCTCTAATAAGACTTGTTTGGAGGATATTAATGGCCAGAATTTTCCCTCTGTGTGTTCTTAAGAATATAGATTTTGCTATTAAATCTTCAAATATGCAGCCATGAATTCTATACATTTAAGGCAAAGGTGTGAACATTTTATCTCATTTTGTCCTCAGTTTTCTTTCTAGCATGCAGGCATTGATCTCCATAGGGCAGTACTCAAATAGGATAAATCACTCAAATAAGTTAGTCCTACTTTTGAGAACCTCAGTTTTCAGAAAAGATGCTTGAGAGTAGTTGCCTAAACATGCTCCCACAGTTTTAATGTTGGCTATAATCCCTTTGGGAGAAATTTTTCAGAAATTACCATGTTTTTCAGGGCTCCTGGGTGGCTCAGTCGGTTAAGTGTCCAACTCTCGGTTTGTCTTGGTAAGTGTCAACTCTCAGGTCATGATCTCACAGTTTCGTGAGTTCGAGTCCCACGTCAGGCTCCACACTGGCAGTGTGGAGCCTACTTGGGATTCTCTCTCTCTCTCTGTCTCTCTCTCTGTCTCTCTTTCTCTCTCTCTCTCTCTCTCTCCCCCTCTCTCTCTGCCCTGCCCCCACTCATGCTGTCTTTCTCTCAAAAAATAAACTCAAAAAAATTTTTTACTAAGAAATTACCATGTTTTTGCTTGCCTGTTGTCTGTCTCATACACATTCTTTTGATGTGTAAATTTACTTTCTTTCCTGTAGACTGGGATGATAGTATTTCAGTTTAGGAAAAGTTCATTTTGTTGTTGTTGTTGTTATTTGTTTGGGTTTTTTTAAGTTAATGTCTTTTTAGTAATCTCTATACCAAATGTGGGGCTCGAACTTACAACCCTGAGATCAAGAGTCATGTGCTCTGTCTACTGAGCCAGCCAGGTGCCCCTAAATCAGCATAATTTAATGTTAATGTGTTTGTTATGACAAAAAGACCCTTTAATTCAGGTTTGGAGGATGCACATGTTCAAATCTCTATGCTTGGTGTCACAAGGAGCAAAAATGTGGTCCCTCCTCTCAGGAGCTTGTAATTCTGTAGGGTTCAGAAGATATGTTTGCAAATAAAGTGGAATGCTATAATAAGGACATAAACCAGATGATCTTGGCATCAGAGGAAGTAAGGATCATTTGTTACTGGAGGGATATTGGTGAAGGCCTCAGGTGCTGGCACATTATAGGCATTTAACAGATTGAATGAAGGAGGTGGCACTTGAGATAGAACCTAGAACTAATGAAAATATTAAAATATTTAACAGTCGTGTGGTGATTTTACTTAATTTTGTTATTTCAGGGCTTTTAAAAAACCCAACATTTCCTAAGAGTATGACTGTTAAATTTGCAGTTTACCCTTAAAATTTACCTCTCTGCCTTCAATTCTAGGGAATTCAGAAGTTCTAAGGTCTTACCTTTTCTTTGAATAATCAGGGATTATTCCTGGCATTTGTGAAATTCCAGATAAAGCCATTAATAACCCTTGTTGACCTTAGCTTGTACTATCCAGCACTGAAGTTCTGACCCTTCAGAATGCCAATGCCCCCTTTTGTTTTTTTAATTGCTTTGCATTGTTCTGAACAATAGAATAGAGAGAAAAACAAATCAGTAAATTGCATGAAGCTTTCTATTGGGCCGTACAGCCTCCATTCCCTAGTATTTCACATGTGTGAATGGGAGACTTTATCATTTTGGTGTCACTGAGAAAACCTTCGTTAGTTCAGGCTTTTATCTATTTGGTGACTTCCTGAATGTTTCCATGGATGGAGAACTTGCCCTTTCCTGAGTCAAGTTGTGCCATTGTTTGCTTACCCAAATTGTCTAGCCTACCTCTAACTTGTATCCTTGGCCCTTATTCTGCCTACAAGATCTGTCATAGAGTCATCCATGGCAGCTCTGTCATGTGTTCCTGAGTTGGATTTTCTCTAGGCTGAAATTCTAGCCTAGAATCTGAACCCCAGTAAGTTATGGGAGAGTAGCCATTAGTTTCTGTCTGTGCTTTTTGGGAGCTTCTTTCCACCACGCCTTTATGGTACTCTCTGGAGGTACTTTGTCACTGACTGAGTCTCCCAAATGAGCTATCCTGATGGTTCCCTTTATGTGGTGCCCAGTCCAACGCTGGGTAGTGTCTTGTTGGTGGAGCTTCAGCAAGTTCCCAATGGCCCCAGTCAGTCTTTCTCATCCATCTCTTTGCTCTACACATTACCCCTCAGGTAATTTGAGAGAGCTAATTAATAGTGTGAGCTAATAATCGAGCAATGGAGAGGCAATGTGATGTAGTGGAAGGAGCGTTGGTGGTTTTAGTCTGAGCTCTGCCGCTTGCTGGTGGGACACAACCCATCAATCTTCTCCTGCGCGGTAGGGGTCATTGTAATGATTTATCTGTTTACTGTGAAGATTTGATGACCCAAGCATGTGAAAAGTGCTTTGTACGATGTAATGTGCAGTCCACATATTAGTGTTTGTGTTAGTGTTTGTGACAATATTGACAAAAGGAGAATATCTGTGATTTATGAATAATCAATTATAAGTAACAACTATGTGAAATTTATAGAGTGTGACAGGTACTCCAGAACAAAGCAGCTGTTTCTCCTACCATGTTTAATTTGGGGCTTTCCTAACCCTAAAATTTTAATGCCAAAATGTGCCGGTGGTGAGCTTGCTCATGAAGTGGGGCCGGTTGCCCACCTTTTTGTCACCCCTACGGCTGCAGCTCTGCCAGAGCAGCTTTGGGGGCCCCTCCCAGGGCTCAGAGATTTCCCACACAAGAGCTGGTTCATCCTCCATGCTGGGTTTATGAGATCATAGCCAAGGTAGTAAATTATAAGATGCTATAATTCACTTTCCATAGGTGGTCTTGGCTACATTCCACAGCCTTTTGGCTAAAAGGTGGCTGATTTTGAAGCACTGGCACAAACTCAAAAATTCAGCCCAGATGACTGGTTAGCCGAGCAGTGAGCAATAACATCAACAGATGAGCCATTTGGTTTTTCTGTGGAGGTCTTTTGTGTTTACTTCATGTGCATTTAATTTTTACTGTTTTGAGTATTTCTGGAGTGATGGAGAAATAGTAATTGCAGGCATTTTTCACAGACAGAGGTTAGAAAAAGTAATTTGATGTACTTACATTGAAGTGATTTAGTTTTTCTTTGCTGCTAGATGTTAAAGGTGGGGGTCAGGTTTTTAATCTGAATTCAGGGTTTGGGATTTCTCTCCCAATTAGCATGTCTAATGGTCAACAGATTTTATGTACCCTTTGGTGCCAGGCTGTTTATGTGCATTTTATTTTTTTCATAAAAATTTTTAACCGCCCCCCCCCCCCCAAGCCAAAACTACACCAGTCTTGAGCCTAAAGTAATCTCATGTTTACCACAGCATTTCAGATACTATGTAAGAGTTTGGCTCTGTGTCCCAAAGCACTCTAATTTTTTTCCTCTTGGTTCCAACGTTCCTCATTTCCACGGGATCCAAGCCAGGCAAATAATGGAAGCCAAGTGGTGCTGCTTGCTTGCCGCGTAGGTTCTGACAAATATAGAGTAATTCTTCTATTCTTCAAAGCTGTTACATCTTTGGCTCCAGAACAATGGAGTTTGCAGGCCAAGCATTTAAAATCCTCATCAGCCTGAGATGTAAAACATATAATATTTTTCAATATTTTTTTATCAGAATGAATTACACGAGCATGTGCTGTAATTTCTGAAACTTTGCCGTCAAAATGGCTGTGTCATTTATGCGTGAGTTTACGTGGTAGGGACCTATTAGTAAGTGCTTGACTTTTGTGCGTGCGGTACAAATTACTTTGCATGCAGCTTGGCTGTGTGGTGTGTGTGTATGTGTGTTTGTGTGTTTTGGTGGTAGTAGTTTAGAGGAATGTTCTGCTGTGTTTAAAAATTTAGCTTTCCTAGAACAGATGTTAGCATAATTAACTACTTACTGAAAATTGCTGGCAAGAACGAATTACATTTCACTTAGCATACCCCATTACATGCACTAGGGCATAGCTAGGATAATTCAGAAAATCACCTCTCCAGGTCTTGGCCCTCTAGACTCACTTTCAGCTGCCCAGTAATTGAGATTGAATTGTGAAATAATATTTCACTTAATAATCTAGTGAGATTTAATTGGTATGGTTGAAATATAGGAGAATTTCATTTTCAAAGTCAGTGGCAGAAGTGGAGTGAATGTCCTGACCATTATAACTTCAGAGCAATTTCAGTAGAGGAATTAACAGACTGAGTCAGTTAATTCCGAGGCACTAAGTCAGTTTAACACAAGTATTTACACTTTCTTTAGCTAAAACTTTTGAAACTGTCATTATAATGGGACATTCTACAACTTGGATACCTGCTGTAGCAGATACTAAGAAATCTTTTTAGGAACTGACCTGGAGGGAACGGTAAGCAGAATTGGCTCAAAGAATTGCTAGTCGTCTAAAAACCTCCCAACTCAACCAGATAATATGATCTGGCTACTTCGTTTGTACAGTATACCTACCCCACATGTTTCCTTTTAACTAGAAATAAAGCAGGAGGTTTTTGAGCTTGAGAAAGGGAGACAGAATCTCTGAGGGAACTCAATTTAACACATTTAAAAGCTAATTTCTAAATTTAGCTGAAGTTTCTTTTAGGTTAAATAAGTGCTTTTGGGGGCCTTTGAATAAAAACTGTACTTGTACAAATAACAGAAATTTATCTGGTCTCCTTGGTTTCTGCCACCTATGTTCCTTTTCCTTTCTTTTCTGCTCCTCTCCTTGAGGCACATCAAAAAAATCCTCAACACTCCCTGGAGTTATCCAAGGGCCCGAATACCCAATACATTTCATATAAGTTCTCATTAAGGCAAACATAGATATTCAGATAGGCAAAGTATAGAAGCAATTTGAGTGTCTGATATTTAATGAATTATAAATCCATTTCATTGTGAAACAGTAGAAATTCCTCTACATTACAAAGGGAAAAGTAGTTTTTAGCTACCTTTAGCTTTGTAGCTCAGGTGAATGTTGTGGAGGCTTACATTATCCAGCTACTGCTTTTGTTCTCTACTTTTCTAGATATGGACTGCAGCCAAGTAATTCTTAGTGTGCCCCCAACATTAATCCTCTCCTTTTAAATCAGCCTCAATTCTTCTTTTAAAATAAAGTCTAGGGGTGCCTGGGTGGCTCAGTTAAGCATTTGACTCTTGATTTCAGCTCAGGTCATGATCTCACGGTTAAACATTAAAAAAAAATAAAGTCTTGGGGCACTTGTGTGGCTCAATTGGTTAAACGTCCCACTTCGGCTTAGGTCATGCTCTCACAGTTCATAGGTTTGAGCCCTGCTTCAGGCTCTGTGCTGACAGCTTGGAGCCTGGAGCCTGCTATGGATTCTGTGTTTCTCTTGCCTGAGCGTGCTCTCTCTCTCTCTCTTGCCCTCTCTCTCTCTCTCTCTCTCTCTCTCTCTCTCTCTCTCTGCCCTTGCCCTGCTCACGCTCTGTCTCTCTCACTCCCTCAAAAATAAATAAACATTGGGGTGCCTGGGTGGCTCAGGCCATTAAGCGTCCAACTTTGGCTCAGATCATGATCTCACGGTTCATGAGTTTGAGCCCCACATCGGGCTCTGTGCTGACAGCTCAGAACCTGGAGCCTGCTTCAGATTCTGCGTCTCCCTCTCTCTCTCTGCCCCTCCCCCACTCTCTCTCTCTCTCTCTCTCTCTCTCTCTCAAAAATAAACATTAAAAAATTTTTTTAAAGAAACAAACATTTAAAAAGATTTTTTAAATTAAGTCTAATATCTACTTTCTATTTTCTAATATCCAAAATCTTTTAGGAATGAGGTAGAAAATAAATACATGACATTATAAAACACAGATAAATAAACCAAGCATTTGTATTTTTATGGGTGTGAAGATCATGACAGCAGATTTTTAACTGTCACTAGATTTCAAGAGTTAGAGCAACCTCCTTGAGTCACTAGAAGAAGGTATCTGTTAGCAATTATGTCTACATTGTTTAAATCAGGGTGTATAGTTTTGTTTTCATTTCTGTCAGCTAATTGCTATGGTGAAAGTAAAATTCTCTGAAATATTTCTTAAATACATTTGACCATTTTTACCTAAAATCATTACTTTTTCAAACTGAGGAGTTCTGATTATTAATGTTCATAAACATAACTTACCTTGTTTTTACATGCAGTTTTCTTTCTTTCTTTCTTTCTTTCTTTTTTTTTAAGTTTATTTACTTATTTTGAGAGAGAGCCTGAGAGAGAACAAGCGGGGAAGGGGCAGAGAGAAGGAGAGACAGAATCCCAAGAAGGCTCTGCACCATCAGCCCAGAGCCCAATGCAGGGCTCAAACTCGTGAACTGTGAGAGCATGACCTGAATTGAGATCAAGAGTCAGATGCTTAACCGACTGTGCCACCCAGGTGCCCCATGACTTACCCTTTTAACTGGTCTGTTCTGCACATTGCTTCCCCTTATAGCCCAAAGCAGATTAATCTTTAAATATCACCTTTGTTGCAGGAATATATTCTTCCTCTGGTTTAGGTGATCTAGACTTCAAAGGAGCTCCTTGAAGGCCCAGTTGCCAGGATAGAAGGCAGACCTTCTCCATTCCCTCCCCACCACCCTCCTCCTTTTCTTTCCAGGAGAGTTCATGGCTAGCCTCGTGGCTACCTACAGGACAGAGATGGTGTCTCAGAAGGAAAGAGCCCCCTAAATACAAACTCTCTGCTATTTGTGGATCTTTCTTTATTCTTCCTTACATCGCTCTGTAGAGTGGAGCAGAGCTGGTAGGGAGCAGAAGCCGAAGCACCCTAGTAGAAGGATGCCGCTAATTAGAGGAAGCACACAAAGTTAGGCTGATACTACATTTTCAACTATCAAATGATCTCTTTATAAATTTTAAGACTCAAACTCAGACATCTGCAGAACTTACTGTCATATGCTAGATATCCTGTGATCTGGCACAAGCTCTTCTCCAGTGTCTTCCCCACTCGGCTGTCCCCCTTTTCCCTCTGGCCAACTGACACGTGCTCTCTTTCAAGGCTAAGTCCAGGCCTCCTGAAGTAGTACCGCCAGCCCCACCCCTCTTTACTGCTGGTGCATCCTGCGCAAACCTCCGTCCGAGCAAGTTTCAATCAGGATGTACTTCTCTGCCAACTTCTCAGCCTCCCACACTCAACTGTGAGCAACTCGGGGTCTGGGACTGTCATTTGACTCTATCTTTAGTTAGCACAATGCCCGCATAATAATGATATTCCTAGATAATTGCTAAAGGAACCTTCTTTACTTGTAATAAAGCAAAGAAAGAAATAGTCTGTGCTGGCTTAAACGGAGACCATGTGTCATGTTAGCATGTTGTTTTAATTTTATTTTAACTTTTCTAGGAGCCAACTAAGTCTTGTATCTCTGTCCAACTCTTTAATGACAGGTTCTGGAGGGAGTAGGGGCTAATGATTTGATGTTGACTCAACTTTGAGCATGATAGCGGTAGTGGTTGGCTAGATGGTAATTTGTAAACTGGACAGCCATTTGAGATGCTATAACAGGAAGCTGGCTGGAGTCAATGAATATTGTTCCAAAAGGAGTACAGGTTTAGTCATTGTTCACTTACATTTTTACTCAAGGTTATGTTGTAATGATGACTGGAATTTTTACCTCATTCTAGCGAATTCATTTCTCTTACCTCCCAAGTATCTTTCTGTTGCCCTTTCTCAGGTAATGTCAGGATAAATGTAGCATCCGAAATTATAATTACTTTTTACTGTGAATTATTTATTGCCCGATAACCCCATCATTTGTACATTTCACATGGCTGGAAAGCTGATGTCTATTGGGTTCACTGTAGCATCGAAGAGTACCTAGTGCAAAGTAGGTACTTAAGACATATTTGGTGAATGTAGTATGAACCTTTGTAATTTATGTTAATTGAAGAGCCACTGAATTTTCAAAGAAGCTTCAAGATGAGTTTGTGCAGTTTTTCACCACCTCAAGTTAGAAGTCTTATTGATTTCATATCCCTTTAAAATTAAATGTCATATAGTATCACATTTCACAATTCCTGTACTGTAGCAGAGAGGTGGAGGAGGCCAAAAATACTGGCTGTTGAAGTCCAGATAAGGAAAGAAAAAATGGCCCATGTTTGACATAGTAAACGGAGCTGAACTCAAAACAGGTCAGAGTTTTCAATGAATAACTTGTGGTTTTATGACTTCTTTGCATGATCTAAATGCGGTCTTAAGCTACCACGAGTTAACCAATCCACAGTGCCTGGGCAAATTCACTTTTGGCCAGATTGCTCTGACTACTAAATTGCCCTGATGTTAAAGTAGCTTTTGGCCCATTTTTTTTCTCCGCAAGTAAATGCTATGGATGGGTAGAGGGGACATTTATAATGTGTGCTGAGGCAGCTGGGTGATATTGCATTACTATCCTAGGAATACTGAGGAGTGGTTATTTTTAGCTTTCACCTGAGCAAACATGACTCAGTTTGTTGACCTGAATCCATCCAGCCCCTTCTTAAATATACAAACTCTATTAATCCTTAAACCACGCTAGTGACTAAGTAGGGCCTTCGTTACATATACCTGTTAGTTGATTGTGGCTTCTTCAAAGGTTGCAGATAATTTCAACATCTTCCATTTTATTCTTTTCTCTTACAGTAATATCCTTCATACTTCTTTTTTTTTTATTTAAAGACAGAAAGTAAACTTTTTTTAAATTTTAGACACTGTTTTACGATGCATGTAGTCACAATTTTGTCTGTAGCTAGTGAAAACACTTTCTATTAGGTATTATCTTTGTTTTTAGTTCTCTGATAGGCTTTCTACCTAAAGAAACACCTGGGAATTCACTTTTAACTGTTGTAGGAGATTGTCCTAAGTTGTAAATATATTATTGCGAGAACATGAACTGTCCATGTTTGAATATCAGAATGTCTTTTTTACTTTCTCAAACAATACAAATATTTTGTGTTTTGAGCACTATTGGAAAAATTGAAGATGTTGAATTATCTTTAGGTATTTAAGGCATGTAAAAGGTTTTTGAGACTAGAGACTAGTCTCACAATTTATTTATTTATTCATGTGTAGAAAAATATTTGTGATTCCCATAGTATAACTTGAGATGCACTTGAGGCTTCTCCAAGTTCATTGCCATGAGATTTATGAAAATATTAGTATTCCTGGGATTTTTTTTCTTTATGCAAGATACACTAGACTAATGAAAGAATGAAAATAATTCAGGCCGCTACAAAGGCAGGCGTTCACTGTGTCCATTAAAAATGCAGCCTTTGTGCCCGTAAAGTGTTCAGCTTCTCTGTTATTAGGTTTGGAATGTGGTTTTGGAGCTTAGCTGAGGAACTCAGCTAGTTATTTTTCATTTTGGTCTAAGGAGGGAGAGACTTGTTTTTCAAAGTGGGGGGGGGGGGAGGGAAGAAATTAAAAAAGGTTAGGTTCATTTTAGAAGAATCGAAGTTTTAAAATGTAGTAACTATTTTCTGCAGCAAATAGTCAGTTTGAGTATGTTAGCCAAAAATAGAATTCATGACTTTTGTCTCCATGTTTATTTCTCCAGCCACATTAAGCATTCAGTTAAATGTGCCATTTAGTTTTTCTAATGTCAGAGGGCTATTTGGCTGAGTCAGCATAACCAAAGTTTGATTGATTCATATTTCTAATAAGCTAGAAGTCTGACTTTAGGTGGATTACATGTAAAATGTCTTCGTGATACAGCTTTGGGTTTTATTTTTTATTTTTTTTCAATTTTTTTTTAAACATTTTTATTTTTTGAGACAGAGAGAGACAGAGCATGAACAGGGGAGGGGCAGAGAGAGAGGGAGACACAGAATCAGAAGCAGGCTCCAGGCTCTGAGCCATCAGCCCAGAGCCCGACTTGGGGCTCGAACTCACGGACCGCGAGATCATGACCTGAGCTGAAGTCGGACGCTTAACCAATTGAGCCACCCAGGCGCCCCACAGCTTTGGGTTTTAAAGAAAACCTTCCCTTGCATGGATTTGTGGTGCTTCTGTGGTGTACTGAAAGACTTTCAGCTAGAGTTCAGTTGTGCTGTGTTTCTGGGTAAGTTTTAGTGGACATTGCCCCAACTCTCTGCAAACATAACACTTTACTACTCAAAATTTACCATTAGGACAGATATTTAGGGATAGAAAAATATGTATTTGAGCATTAGAAGCAGGGCAAATATTAATAATGTACTCTTTTGCCTCCTAAGTGACTTTCCTCTTGCTTTACATATTTCTCTAGGTGTTATCTGATCTCTATTACAAAAGAAATGATTTTTGCTCCTAAAAGGTCTGAAAGTACAGTATGCCAATTATAATATGCACAGAATTAGACATTTAAACTTGCATAATTTATAATGTTTTCCTTTCCCTGCTCATTTCCAGAGATAAGTTTTATAAATACATTTTTAAAATATATTGTAATACCAGGACCCACATGATGAAAACTGTGAAAATTTTCAAAGAAATATAAACATGAACTCTAGTTAATGGAGAAGCAATCATTGTTCTTGGATAGGAAAACTAAATGTTGAAAAAGGATGCCAATTCTGTCCACATTCATTTGTAGATTTAATGCAATTTCAGTCAAATCCCAGCGAAAGGATAAAAAGGATAAACTTGAATGGATTTGTGGAGGGGATTTACCCTACCAGATACTGATACAAACCATCATTTTATTGGATTCAAAACAATGTTGTATTGAGCCATGATGTGACAGTCCAATACATGAAATAGAGCAGATTTCCCAAAAACCTCTGTTTGGTTTACATGAGATAAAGGCGGTATCCTAAACCAACAAGAAAGGAGAGTCTGTTCAGTAAAGAATAATTTAAATATTTAGAAAAAATAAAACTTAGAACCTCACTTCATCTTTTACATCAAAACAAATTTCATATGGACCAACTATTTAAATACTTAAGAAAAAAAGAAATTGTAAAAAAAATAACTAGAAATTAATAAATGTGGCTGTTCATTGAATTTGGATATAAAGAAAGTCTAAGCACAAAATCATGAGAAAAAGCAAAACAGACATTCTACATAAAATCTGGAACTTCTCTAGATTTAAGTATGCCATAAACAAATTTAGACAGCAGATGGGAAAGTTAAGGTAAGTTACTAGCAAAAAATATTAGGCAAATAATTATTTACAGACAACCTTTATAAGCGAGGGGGATTTTGAGAAATTAAATTTGGTGTTATCATGTGACTGATTATTTTGCAAACACTGGTTGAAAATTTTTAATCATATAAAAATGTAAAAGCTAATTTTTGTACTTTTCATGTGCTCAAACACTGTTCACAGTACATACTTTTCATGTTAACTCCTTTAATATATACAGTGACTCACAGAAGTACATATTATTGTTTTTAAAAACATTTTTTTTAATGTTTATTTATTTTTGACAGAGAGAGAGAGAGAGAGAGAGAGAGAGAGAGAGAGAGAGACAGAGCATGAGCGGGGAAGGGGCAGAGAGAGAGGGAGACACAGAATCCGAAACAGGCTCCGGGCTCTGAGCCGTCAGCACAGAGCCTGACTCAGGGCTTGAACTCACAGACTGCGAGATGGTGACCTGAGCTGAAGTCGGACGCCCAACCGACTGAGCCACCCAAGTGCCCCAGAAGTACATACTATTGTTATTGCCATTTAAGAGATGAAAAAATACACATAGAGAGCTTTAGTAATTCACCCAAAAATTTCTTAGTGTGAATGAGTGGTGACACAGGTAGGAATTAGGGAATCAGGATGGGGCACCAGGCAGGTTGGCCTGGAGCTGGTGGTACTCACCACTGAACTACTCTGCTTCTTTAAGTGAATGAAAAGAAAAAGCTACAAACCTATGTATGTTGTGATCCTGTTTTATAGAAATATATGTTAATATGTATGTATTTTAAAGTCCTATAATTCGTTTATAATTTTTTATCTAATTACACACTCATAGAAAAGACAGTATTTTGATATTTTTCCAACAGTGTTACTTCCCTCTAGTGGGATTTTGGGTGAATGTTGTTTTGAACTTTAAGATTTCTGTATTTTACAGATTTTCTTTTATAATCACCTAACTGTTTTACAATCACAAAACAGTGTTTTGGTTTTTTTTTAATGTTATGTAGTTCAGGTGTGATGATGTCTTTTGAAATGCACAGATCAAAAGCATGGCTTTTCTATATCTCTGAAGTAGCAGTCAGTGTTTCAGTTTCTACCTCTGATAGGTACCATACTAAGTGAGGGCCTGAGGTCAACCTAGTTCTTTCTCTCGATCAAAAGCAGGGTTAGAACTAAGGAGAATCTTAGAAACCTACTGTCTTGGTCAATCTTAGAAACTAACCATCTTGTTTCTCAGATGAGTGTCCTGAAACCACTAGATTTAACCAATTTACCCAAGATGAACTGACAGTAAGTTGTTCAACCAGGCTTCAGACGCAGGACTTCTGACTTCAGACACTGTGCTCTGTGAAGTCCCAGAACCCTCCAAGCCCTGAGGCCTGTGGAAACTGAAGCACAGTTGATTTTTGTGACATTTGTTTGGAGTAAGGAAGTAATGGAACCAAAGTGGTTACAAATATATTCTTTCAATAAAAGTGATGGTGATTGAAGACATAATGGGAAGGCTCTTAGAGATACTTTATGACACCTGTGGAGGTCACTGAAGGATCCTCACTTGGATTTGGGGGATCCCTAGATATTACTGATCCCAATTATAGAAGGCGATATAAAAATTGGGGACAAATGTTAGCCAAAAAATGAGCACTTCAGTGGATGATTTTTCTAAATCAGAAAACATTTTCTTTCAGCTCCAGGGCCCACGACGGCAGTGTCCTACATGTCAGTGAAATGTGTGGATGTCCGTAAAAACCATCACAAGACAAAATGGTTAATGCCTTGGGGATCCAACCAATGCGACAAGATCCGAGACATCGAGGAAGCAATTCCAAGGGAAATTGAAGCCAATGACATTGTGTTTTCTGTCCACATTCCCCTTCCCTCCATGGAGATGAGTCCTTGGTTCCAATTCATGCTGTTTATCCTGCAGCTGGACATTGCATTCAAGCTGAACAACCAAATCAGTAAGTGTTCTCTCTTATCCCTTTACTACTTTGGACATTTTTCCCTTCAGGTTCTTTCAGAGCCAGTTCTAATAACAGAAAATGAAAATATTAATAGCAGAAAATTACTGACTACTTGCTAGGCACTCTTCTGAATATCCTACTTTTACTAATCCGTTTCATATTCCTAGCAATTTTGTGAGATAAGTCTTATTATTTCATTTTACAGATAGAAACCTTGGGCATCAGTGAGGTTGCTTAAGGTCAGGTGAGAGAGTAGAAGGGCTAGGATTCAAACCCATGCAGCCTGGCTTCAAAGTCTTGCCCTAAAAGCCAAGCTTTCTCACCTTTCTAGTGTTAAGAAGGAACTCATCCCAGCAGAGAGATTTGAGGATTTCTTAAAGGTCCCATGTTGAGAAAAGCCATCATATTAGTCAAGATCCCTGTCAAAATGGGAATGCCAACCCATGAGCACCCATTTTCCCATAAAACTAGGGTTTTGTTTGTTTGTTTTTTTTGTTTGTTTGTTGTGTGCGTGTGTGTGTGTGTTTAGCTTACTCAGCTGTGGTTCAAGATTCTGAGGACATGAGACATATACACATTGCATGAGCAGGAGATTACTGGATGATTTCTGGAAGACAGATCTATGTGTGGCATCTGAAAACAGTATAGGGAAACTTAAGTTGAGAAGGAAGAAAACACTTTTTTTTAATGTTTTATTTATTTTTGGGAGAGAGAGAGAGCGTGCAAGCGAGGGAGATGCAGAGAGGGAGGGGACAGAGGATCTGATGCTGGGGCTTAAACTCACAAACCTTGAGATCATGACCTGAGCCGAAGTCGGGTGCTTAAGCAACTGAGCCACCCAGGTGCCCCTAGGAAGAAAACATTTCTTACTGACACAGGATCCAGGGTGAGATGGAAAGAGGAAAAGGTGTGTTGGAGTCCTCTCTGCCTGAGGCATGTCCATGGATTAAAGCATCACTGTTTCCAATTCTTATTTTCCTGTATAGGCAATAATCTCAATATTTAATCATTAATTTCATTTTCTACAGGAGTTACCAATACATGTGCTTGATTGGCCTCTTATTGGGAACAAAAAGATATGCTAAGATGACTTTCCAGAATAGAGAGCCTCTTCCATTCATTCAGTCTTATACCCATTATTTCAAACTGTTGTGGAGTGCCTACTACCACTAGGCATTGTGCTGATGGCTAGACATATGGATACAGATACAGATGAAGACACTGTCCTTTAAGGGGTTTATAGTCAAGTGGCAATGATGAGCAAATAAACAATCATTCTAGTATGATGTGCTAGGGGCTGCAACCACGGTGTGCACAGGAGGCTGTGGAAATACAAAGAAAAGTCTTTAGAACGTGGAAAGGGAAGACTGCCTTGGCACACACGTACATGTGTGTATGTACATGCGTGTGTGTGTGTAGAAGTGAGCAAATAGATATTTAAAGTGAGTGTCAAAGAGTGAAAACCCAGATGAGGAGTTGGGGGTGAGGGTGGGGACAAATAAAAGAACATTCAATAGAAGGAATGGCTGATATGAAGGTCCAGATTTGCACAGCCTGAAGCATTCCGTGGTGTATTTTGTATTTCACATGTTCACATTCTCTTGCCTATTTGTCTTCTTCATTGTTTGTGTAACACATTTATTCATTCACTCATTCAGACTTCATTATGTCCCAACCGTATGTTAAACACTAAGTACTAAAGATACAAGACTGAACAAGAACATGTTCTTTTAAGGAGTTGGGAAAGACAGTGTTTGGGAAACATTTGACTTACCAAAAAGAAAGATATGTGCTACAATGAGAGGAATATGCAATGTTGTGACACTGTGATTTGTAAGAAATGTGTATTTGGTCATTCAGATCACCAAAATATACTTCTCATATATATTTGGTCTTTATCCAGTTCCTGGCTTACAGTTCCCACAACCCTTGGAATTTCCTGAGCGATAAGAACAATGGGAGCATCTTTTGTTATGATATTTGGTGCATCAATCCATAAAGGTGAAATGGGTGTCTTGTTCATAACAAGCCCCTTTCCACCACAACTGGGCTTATATACTGGGGTGACTTTTGGAAAGCACTAAGGGTGGGGGCTGGTTGCCAGGGGAACCAAGCATGAAAACTCTTGATTTTCAGGGAGGGGAGAGGAGCTGAAGGTCGACTCAGTCACCAATAGCCAAAGATTTAATGAGTCATGCCTATGTAATGAGACCTCCATAAAAACCCCAAAGGAAGGGATTTCAGAGAGCTCCCAGGTTGGGAAACCAGAACACCTCCTATGCTACCCTGCTGGGCCACAAGCTTTATGAGGAAACAAGGAATTCCTTCCTTCCTTCCTTCTTTCCTTCCTTCCTTCCTTCCTTCTTTTCTTTCTTTTAAATGTTCGTTTATTTTTGAGAGCGATTGGGAGGAGCAGAGAGAGACAGAGACAGAGAATCTGAAGCAAGCTCTGCGCCGGGACTTGAACTCATGAACCATGAGATCATGACCTGAACCAAAGTAGGACACTCAACCCACTGAGACACCCAGGTGCCCCCAAGAAGGAATTTCACTAGGGACCTTGCCCCATGTAACTCTGATCTGGCTGTTGATTCATATCCTTTGTAATAAATTGGTAATCTAGTGAGTTAATGGGTTTTCTGAATTCTTTGAACTGCTCTAGCAGATTAAACCCAAGTAGGGTTTTGTGGGAACCTCTAATTTTATAGCCAGTTGGTCAGAAGTACAGGTAGCACCCTGGGCCTGAGATTGGCATGTAAAGCGGAAGGTTCCCTGTGGAACTGAGCCCTTACCCTTTGGGATTAGGTGCCATCTCCAGTTAGATAGTGTCAGAATTGAGTTGTGTTGTAGGACACTCTGCTGGTGTCAGAGAATTGTTGGATATGGGAGTACCCACTCCCAATACACACGCGCGCGCGCGCGCACACACACACACACACACACACCCTATTTGGTGATCAGAACCTATTATATATATGTTAACAACTTCACAAATGAATTACTTCCCAGCAAATACTAATCCTAAATATTAAAAATGCCTTCAGTGGTGAGGCTTTAAACATTTCTATATGTAAATGAATTTCAACGTCTTCTGTTTTTTTTCTCTCTCAAGTATGTATTCTGCCTCCAAAATATATTTTATCTTCATCTAGAAAAAAGATTGTACTAAAGATTCTTAAAAAAATTGTTAAATTTCTTGTAACATGAGGGTCCATACCTGATGGGGGCAGACTAAAAAATTAAGATCAGCAACTAACAGCTCCTTCAATGAATGTATAAAGTAACTGACACCGTAGAGCCATCAAGAAAACCAGGTCAATAAAATACTTTTTTGGGGCAGTAGCTATAGGTGAGAGCTGTTAACTTTAATATGAGAAGGTTACATGTTAGGTTTGTGGGAATATTTTTTCCCTACATTTATTCTCTATACCTTTGTTTACGGACACTGAGGAAGGCATCAATTAAATAGTGATTACTTGTCTGCTTATAGAGAGATTTTTAATTGTAATAATATTTATAAGATGCTGGAGGTCTATGTTTTCCTCTGATCCTGTGTTAACACATGAGACTGCTGTCTCCTTTTTATATTTTATCATTAGTTTGGATGCCTTTCTGGCAGAAGCAGTAGGACAAGAAAGAAGGGATCAGAGGTGTGGTAAATAGGATCCTATTATATGTGAATGGCTTCCTGTTTATCAGAGATTCAGCTGTAACAATATTACCTCAAATGTAAGGAGAAGTCAGGACCAATTCTATTTTTTTCTTTAAACTTTCTTAGGCAGTCGATGAAATGAGTTCCAGATTTCAAATAAGAGATTTTACCTATTTGATATGTAAAATTTTTCTCTAATAAACATACCTTTGAAGAGTCTTTGAGCAGATAAAATAATCTAAGAATTATGTATTGTATTTTAATTTGAAAGGGAGAGCACCAGTGGGGAAGAGAGAGTGTGGGGGGTGTAGGGAGAGAAAGAGAGAATATGAATATCTTAAACAGGCTCCACACTCAGCATGGAGCCCGATGAGGGGTTCTATCCCATGACCATGACTGTGGTATCATGACCTGAGCTGAAATCAAGAGTCAGTCATTCAACCAACTGAGCCACCCAGATGCCCTAAGAATTATATATTTTAAATGACTTTTAGTCATTTGATATTAAATGTATATTCTTTTCAGACTTTTCCATTTAAGGTGATACTGGTTTTAGCTAGAATTTGAGATCTTGACAAACCCTCAGAATCTGGAAAATATTGACTTACTCTTTAAAAGACGAAGAAGATAGTCTATGTACCTTATGTAAAAAAGGTAATCCGTGTTTGAAAAAGCAACTTTAAACAGAACCCCTATTTTTCACCTTTTAAACATAAACATTTTACAACCTACAATTGTCCTTCAGTGATAAGTATGGAAAGCAGTAGGCGGTTCAGCTTTGAAGTGGTGATAGTTTTAAAACAACAGGCTGGGGGCGCCTGGGTGGCTCAGTGGGACTTTGGCTCAGGTCCTGATCTCATGGTTTGTGAGTTCAAGCTCCGCATCAGGCTCTATGCTGTCAGCTCGGAACCTGGAGCCTGCTTTGGATTCTGTGTCTCCCTCTCTCTCTGTCCCTTCCCCGCTCTCACTCTGTCTCCCTCTGTCTCAAAAATAAAGATTAAAGAAAAAAAATTAAAAAAAAAACCCCAATACGCTGTAAGAGCTGGGGAGGGGAGTCCCATTCAAGGGAATCTAGAGACCTATAGATGCTTGGAAACAGGAATAATTGACCTTTCAGTGAAATACCAATGACAAATTCCTAGCAGACCTATCTGTCAAAAATCTGTGATTGAGTTGTTGCTAACTTTTTCTGAACCTTTCAAAGCCTTGGAATTAACCTCTTTGTCAGGGCACAAACATGGTGCTTCTGTAGAGTTGTAAGGGACACAGGACTTCAGTTTCTACCACATAGAGGAAATGGAGAGAGTATGAGTATACAAAAGGGTGTCAGAGAAAAGTCAGGTGAAACATCTGGTATCTGGATATATGGTTAATCACTGCAAAAAATGAATGCTTATCTGTGTGATGGGCTTAGATTGTCTGTGACACCAAATTCTGTTATTTGAAAATACCCTCTAAAGTGGGTGTATCTCATTCTTTTTAAAGTGTATTATCAGTCACTCGATTTCTGTATGCATTTGTGAAAGACAGGTTTGGATTGGCTAAGATGGTGCCCACTTGTTAGAAGGAATTTCACTCTACTGATTACAACTGCAAGTCACATACTTAGCATAACCTCAGACTCTCCATGGGGCTTCTTTTGAGGAACCTGGGTGCAGAGATCAAAGAAACTTTTTTTTTTGGACATGCATCTACCACGCTTTCAAATCCACAGGCTGTTGAAGTAGAAGCACCGAGATTCATTGGCAGAGAGCCTTAAGATAGATTGATCTGTGTCGAGTACTAAATCTAGAATGTTAAGGGGTTTGAAAATTCCTTACACTGAAGAAATAATGGTAAATGCTGTGTGTTAAGAAAAGCCAGCACATCTATTCTGTTCTTCGGTAATGAAGTCATTGTCTTGCCTTGAGCCACTGCGATCGAGTGTTAAGTTTTATTTGCTTGTTTCATTACTGTAAATGACTGCACGAAATGATGGAATTATTTCTGTAACTGACAAGTGATTTTTCTTCTCTCAAACTGAAAACATTTCTATAAAACATATTTCTAGTCAAAAAAAATAATTAGAATGATAATATTACCCAGTTTTCAAGTTCAATAGCTGAGAGTTCTGCTTCACTTTTTACAAAGTGACCGTGCTCTTCCATTTGTACACCTGTTATGGAATGTTAGACACCACACACAAAGACAATTAGAATAAAAGAACAATCTGTTGACTGTAAAAAACAGTCATGTTATCCAGAATGATTAGGGGTGAATTTATAGGAGGAAGAAAGTCTGTGAACTCATTCTTAGCCATTAGCAAGAATCTTGGTTCTTAAGTCTAGGTTTCCAGATGCCTTTTGGGAAGATTCCACAAAGAGAGCTTAATGGGGGAGAGGATTCCATATGCCATAGAACTACAACTGCTAATGATGGATGGAACCAGGCCATTGGTAAAATGGTATTCATGCGGCTGGAGTTCTGTGCTTTATTAGATAGTCTTTTTTAACAAAATATGTTGAAGCAACTACTGAGAAGAAATGTAATTCTACCCTCCCATTACTTTCAAAAAGAGACCGTATTTGAGTCATGACCATGTGACAGTCTCTGTTTCTAAGAAACATTTCTGATTGGATAATTTTTATTACAGGCTGGTGTCATCAATATTTTTTCAGTTACCTTTTATATTTCTTTACCTACCTTACTCAGAGTCAGTGTGAACAAAAATGACTTCAGATTTTCCCTCTGCCCTCTCCTCCCCAAAAAAGATAAACTGAAAAAGCTCAAAATACATCAAAAAGATCCAGGAGACTTAAATGTGGTGGGGCTTGAGGAGGTGGGTAAAAGATAGGGAGGTTGTCAATATTTGAGATGAGCTTCTGTGACCAGTTGGCTTTCTTCATGTGGAGTTCTGTGCCCCCTTAAAACCAAGGCAAGAACCTAGAATTTTCTAGTATGAATCAGCCTTACCTACTGACTTAGGATAGAAAGAAACTAAAATCACGGGAGAAGAATATATTTTGTTGATTAACCAGAACAGTAGAGATTAGGAACATCGTGTTTGTTTGCTTTCATTTATGGATTATCTTTCCCTTTGAGGGACTCTCTTCAGCCACAACTTTGGAATTAACCATTGTGAACAGGTTTATATTGGCAGGAACATGGGAACCTGTGACTTTGTTTTATTTGGGTGTGATTATTGGTAAGCTCATTACTTGGATAGCATCACTATAAACTCTCTGGATCTCCATTATCTGGCTCAAAGGTTTTGTGTTATGTATATCCAAGAGAAGAAATACAGCCTAGAAACAGAATTGGGCTCCTCTAAAACCTTCCCATGATTTTTAAATTAATGTTTATAGTTTGGTATATCCAGTCCCTCCTATTTCCTTCCGGTTATCCATTGGCTTGCGGGTCACTTTAACATTGGAAAGTAGATTGTATCAGGTTAGTTTCTAGTCATAACAAAACATACTCATCTATGGTTTGAATAATTTATAGTAATTGTTATTAAACCTCAGCTGTGTGATTGCAGACTTTGAGCACTGCAAGGAACGTAAAATGCTGCTAGTCTAATAATCTTCAACCAAGAAGCCTTATGGGTGGACTTCAAGGGCCAGGGAAGCCCCCTGGTATTCTGTGTAAAATTCCAGTCATATTTATTGTATCTATTTTTAGACTAAGGGGGTTTGTGGCTTTTGTCAAGTTTTCAAGTTGGGTACTTGTCCCAAAAATGTTAAAGGACTAATCTTTTAATTTACTGGACGAAGAAACCTTACACCCTGAGATACTTGCCCACTGTAGCATAGCTGGCTGAATACAAAGCAGGATCTCCTAGTTGTACATCAACCATGTAGGTAGGTGGATGGTACACAGCAACAAGTACACAACTTATACAGGTCAGTGAGCCTTCTACCAAACAGCACCCAAATATTCTTGGACAGAAGTTGCACTGGTCTTTCTAAGATGGTGCATTTTCTATTTTTCTCTCTTAGATCTCCCAATCTGTAGTTCAGCGAATGTAGTGCAGTCTAGAATCTGTTTATAGTACCACAGCTGCAGATCACCCACGTGTCTGATTTCCTGCTCTGAGTTTAGAATATAAACGAGATTCTCTTTGCATCCATAACAAGTATATCCTGGTTACTAAAATAAATCCTGGTGACATCAATGAAGAATGTGAATAGCAAAGCAGCTAGCAGCAACAGATTCCTTGATGGCACCCCCACTATATATAAGGTGTTTGGTTTTTTTTTTTCTTTTTTTTTTTTTTTAACCTCCTCTTCTGACTTTGGGTATTCTTGTCAGTATTTAAATGCCAGTCAGTCATCACATAGCTAATGTGAGGTTGTTTTCCTCAGAATCATACTTCAATTTTGGTTGACTTAAGAAAATATAAAGAAAAACGATTTTCTGGATTATGCTTTTCAAAACAAAAATAAGTTAGATGGGGGAAGGAAAATCCTCTGTTCAACAAAGCAGAATTCTACTTGCAAAAGTGCCAGGGACTCTACATTTGAAAAAAAAAAAAAAAATTCCCTTAATATCTACCTGTTGTCTCCACACTGAGGCTAGATATGGTTCCAGTTCCTCTTTTGCTTTAGTAAATTAGTACTAATAGTGTTAGTTGGAGAGGTAGTAGTAATTCTTTAGAGCAAGAGGAGGTTCTGGTTTTTAAATTTTTCTGGTCGAGGTTATTTCCTAAAATAATTGTTCAAGGAATCTGTCTTTCCTGCCTTACCTGTTATTCATATTATGGCCATAAGGGAAGTTCAGACCTAACCTAACAAAGAAGGTTATATCTTCTTTATAGGTAAGGTTTGGGGGGAGGATTGAAAATATTGAAATTTTATATTTATTTTAATTTAAATATTTAAACTTAAATTTTTAAATATTCAAAATATTTAAATCCAGCATCTTAAAAAAAAAGTTGCTGCCACACAGTTGAAGTTGTCTCTTGAAGTATGGAGCAGCTTAACACTGGTAGTAATCAAGCAAAAGCTTATTGGAGTAGAGAGAATCGTAATGGTGACCACAGTGATACTTTGCACAGGGTGGTGCTGATGGTTGTCTTTGTGGCCAGCCATTCGCTTTGGCTTCATACCATTTTCTTGCAGAACTACCATATTTCCTGTCCCTCAGAGTGCGGGCTTCCACCACACCAGCTAAGTGGGCTGCTGGCCGCACGACCAGCCCCCCAGCCGCAGCTGATTGGATTAGGATGGGCCCTCAACCTAAGGAGAGCAATCAGATTCTCTCTTGTGCAACATTGGGATTCAGTATTTCTAGGCCGACCTTTACTGGCATCTAAATGAGAAGCCCTGAGGGCTCCCTGGGCAACCATCATTCACCACATGTATGAAGAAGCCACAGAGTGGGAAAACCAGGTGCAAAGAGACAAGTGGAGGTGAAGGTCTATGGGGTATAATTACAATCGACTACAAAAGATGACTTTCTTCCTGGTTCTAGTCCCTCAGGTTTGGTAGTACTTTCTGCCCTCACATTTCTTGAGATACCCTTGTCTCCATCCAGCTGATTTCTTTTCTTTTTTTTTTTTTTTTTTTTTTTTTTAAATTTTTTAATGTTTATTTATTTTTGAGAGAGAGAGAGAGCTGGGGAGGGGCAGAGAGAGAGGGAAACACAGAATCCAAAGCAGGCTCCACACTCTGAGCTGTCAGCACTGAGCCCAATGCGGTGCTCAAACCCACAAACTGTGAGATCATGACCTGAGCCAAAGTCGGATGCTTAACTGACTGAGCCACCCAGGCTCCTTCCAGCTGATTTCTTCCTACCTAGTGTGGGTGAAATCCTGCTACCTGCAACCGAATCCTCTCTGATCAAGACAACTTTACTTTTATTTCATCTGATCATATCAACAGGTCTCTCTGGCAGAGTGAGGAAATTGACATATTCAGAGTCTTACAGCTGAGAAATAGAGGGGTTATAAGCAAAAATGATCTCTGGAGTCCAGTGCCTTGACCCCACCCCCAGTCCGTCTGTAGTGCTATGGAGCATCTCCCTGTTCTGAACAGGAAATTATACCAGATGACTCCTGAGGTCCTATCACTCCAGCTCTCTTTTGCTGCTAGTCCATGACTCACTTAAGATTCTTTTGCTTTATAAAAATCTTATGAGTATCCCTTCAGCATTATAAATAGGTGACTTCACAGACCCTCAAGTATGAACCATTTTTGAAGATGCCCCTTTGCTAGTGGGTGAGCTTAGTGTTGACATGAGTGAGTTTTCTAGTATTTTATTTTGTTATGTGTTTACCTTGTGTTCATTTCTAGTCCTTGGGTAGGCAGACAGGGTTGGTGTACTGGAAGTGTATTTTTAGTCTGACATTAAAAAATGTATCATAGACACCAACACAGGAAGCAGTTTTTAGGTGAGTCAGTGTATAAATAACCTCAAAGAGTTTTCATAAAAGGAAGGTCGATCTTTTAATTCAACAGTCCGGCTTCTGAGTCCCTCTTCCCAACTTCCTTCATTCATTGAGTGGTCATTTATTGGGCTTCTACTACGTGCTGGCATTTTTTGGACTTAGGATTTAAGATACAAAGATAAGTCCTTATCCTTTATACTACAGTTTTAAAAAACCTCATGGCCCTTCTTTGTTACTTCTCTCTATCCTGCAAGACTGAATTTTGAAGGCAGGGACTGTATCTTGTTCATCTTTTTGTCTCCATACTTAGCATAGCCCCAGGCTGTGTAAATACTCAAGATGTACTCAAAATAACTAATTAGGAGCTCAGTCTAGTGCAGAGAGAAAGAAATTAAAAATTACACCAATGTGTTCAGTGCTAAGTGCCTAGAGTATTCCATAAACAAAGAAGGGGAAATGATTAACTTAACTGAGAAGGTAATTTTTTAACCAAGTCCTGAAGGGTAGAATCTTCAAGGAGATGTTGAAATTTGTGACTAATATATGATGGCAAAGAAACAGTCCAAGAGTAGCTGAATTTTGTTCTAGGAAACCAGAGTGTTTGGGCTAAGTTCTTGACCTGACACTTATAAGTTTTGTGACACCTTTGATAAGTTAATGAACTTCCTTGTACTTCATTTTCTTCATCTATAAAATAGAGGTGTGTAATTGTAGTGCCACCCTTATAAGATTGTTTTAAGGATGAAACTAGCATAATACTTATGCAGCTTTTACATAGTAAGTGCTTGGTACATGGTCAATGCTCAGTAAAGTTGAGTTCTTATTATTCTTGGACTCAAGCAGAAAGGAGTGTGAGTTCTGGAGAGAACGAAGAAGTCCAGAAAGGAAGATAGCAGGGCTGAGTGTGCAATACAAGGACCTGGGTGGTTGCTGGCAATAGGCCTTTCATTACTTCAGGACAGTGGTTCTTAACTTTGGATCAAGGACCTTGACCTTCAGAGAAAAATGTGCATAAGTCCCATTGAGACATCTTGTATTCATGTTTCAACTGAACCCCCAGAGGTTATCCATGAATCTTTAGGTAAGAGCTCCAACTTCATGATATTGGTGGACCCCATGAGTTTCAAATTACATGTTGATCAGTACTTAAGAAATCGGAGAACACCCTAAAATAGAAGATGTGGGAACTTTTCAGCATCCTTAGGAGAATATGCCCACAAGGCATGGTTTAATTACATTTGACTGTAAACGTGTGTTAACATATAAATTAAAATGTTTTGGAATAGGATAATAATTTAAGATAAGAGTAGAAGTGTATGGGACACAACCTCTCAAAGCTCTGCAGACTAAAACTATGGCAGTGACTTCTCCAGGGTCACCTCGTTAATAGGTGAGGAAGTCAGGGCCAAGATCCCTATTTTCCCACCATGAAATGCTGTGAAAGAACATGTATGTGAAGGACAGAGAGCCCATTTGTTAGCCTGGAGAAGAATTCATATTGGAGAGAAAAGATAAGCTCCTAAAAGACTGAGGGGGCAGTTAGTGAGTTGCATTGATGGCCAGGCAAAGAAATTTGGAGTTTGATCCTTAAGAAAAGGAATTTAAAATCACGTATCCAGTGCTGAAATAAAATGTGGAATTCAGGATTTGAGATTCGTAGCTTGTTCTTTGTATTATGCAGCAGCTGGAAATCGCATTTCTTTTTTTTTTTTTTTTTTTCCATTTGGACTTCTCACACGGTGGTATTCCCGACGGGAGGGCATCTGTGAACTTTTTAATGGGAGAAGTCGTAAAGCTGGGTTAGGGCTGCTCGCTCGAGGCTGGCTGCCTTCGGAGGCAGGTAAAATCTGACTCCCCTTTTGCTTTTCAGCTACAGACACAGCCATCGCTGCCACCACCAGCTGAGTGACTCGGAATCTAGGGGTTGCCAGTAATTGTGGGTTTAAGTCACAGAGGAAAAAGATAAGAGAAGAGCAAGGCTGGTTTTTCCACAATTAAATGTTGCCTCTCGGGCTTCTCTGACGGCAGGAATCCAAGAGGTCAGGAACCACCAGCCATATTATTTTTCTCCCTGGCTGCCTGCCTTCATTTGTATCCCCTCCTCATTCATGGGAACGAAGAAAAGGTGGGTTGGAAATAAAAAGCTTGTTCTAGCCTACTTTTTCCTTTACGAAACTTGTCAGAAACAAAGCTTTCCCGTGAAACAGACGGAATCCCTTCTGCTAGCTGGCTAGTCCTGCTGGCAGCAAAAAGATATTTTGGGGTGAGGGGAGACAAACACTGTTGAAATGTACTATTGTCCTTTTATAGTTAGGATGGTTGTTTCTCAAGTACTGCTGTGTACTCTGGGATTTTTGTATTTGCTACTGTTTAACTCTTACATTCGTCAGACTGGAGTTTTTATCCCTTGTCACTCTAACGCCTTTACAAGTGGCCTGAGGGCAGGGATTGTTTTATTGTTCTTTGTTTTTGCCACAATGCCGCAAGTGCAGAATGCAGCTCAGCAGCTGGTGGTGTGTTAGATTTCTACATTCGTGAAATGTTAGAACTAGATGGACCTTAGTTTGATCCAACTTCAGTAATTAATGAAAGAATACGATGCATAAAATACTCAAATGGTACAGCTATTAATTGGCTTTACCTAGATCAAGAAACAGGGCTCCTAACTCAACTGATCTGTGACATAATGGCAAACAACTTGAGCTGTGGTGTCAGGCACACTTGAGTTCATAGTTTGCCTCTCTCCCGTTCTAGCAGTATGATCACAGGCCTCATTTTCCTCGTGTTGAGACAGCAGATAATCAATCATCTGTGTCAGGCTGGCATGTATGTGTCTGAAAATGTTTACACATCTGAATATGTCTGCATGGAGTAGGCACTCAAAAGTTGGAGATTTTAAAAATCGTTGTTTTATTTCTTTTGAAAATACGATACCTTCTTGGGGCACCTGGGTGGCTCAGTCAGTTAGCCTCTGACTTCAGCTGAGGTCATGATCTTGTACTCTGTGAGTTCGGACCCCATGTCGGGCTCTGTGCTGACAGCTCAGAGCCTGGAGCTTGCTTCGGATTCTGTGTCTCCTTCTCTCTCTGCCCCTCTGCCTCTCATGCTGTGTCTCTGTCTCTGTCCCTCTCTCTCTCTCTCAAAAATAAATAAACATTAAAAAATTAAAAAAGAATACAATACCTTCTTTATGCAAAAACTCCCATTTCCATGGTCTCTTCAATATCAGAAAATATAGCCTAGTTCCTCTTGATGAGAACTTAGGAGAGAGAGCAGGTTAATATAGAGCTCTTAGGTGCATCCTGGAATGGACTAGAAATGAAAATTGTTGCCCCCCCCCCAACACAGGAAATAAGGGTCACCCCTCTGTGCAAACGACTTTGGTGGTTTGTTCAGCAGTTAGTAAAGGAGTGCCTGCCTGCTGAGCAAAGAACCTAGAGGCTGGGGTAGTGAGGGAACAAGTCAGCAGGCCCGGCTTGCCTCAGAGGTGATAGGAACATAAATGAGTGTAAGTGATGTGATGAGAGGCAGGGAGGCCACGGGCTGCCCAGACTTTGTGTTGTAGAGGCAAAGGGGGTGCCAACAACACCTGAAGGGCAAGAGAAGTTATTTCAAAGGAGAGACTGAGGGAGATGGCAGGAGGGAAAGAGAAGAAAAAGGAGCATGTTCCTGCAGGTGTCTTATATTGAGGGAGGGGCAGTGGAGGTCTTCTGGGGCTCAACCAAGGGTGGTTTTGATTTTGCTTCCTTCTTTCTCTTTCTCTCTCCCTGTCATGGACACATCACCTTCTCCCCCCCCCCCCCCCGCCCCCGCCCCTTTGTGCTGTAAGGAGTCTGTCCATCTTTTGGAAGGCTGGGTGGCAGGCAGCCCAATATCGTCTCATTGCTGTTTGGAGCCTGAGTCTGGGGAAGGCCCTTGCTGATTGATCAAGGGTAGGCCCTCATCTGCAAATAGAGCCCCAAATCCTGAATTCCCCACACAAATCCTCTGTGTGAAGAACACTGGCCTGAATCCAGCAATAACACAGCTGTTGAAACAGCTTAGTCACCAGGGCAATGGAGGCAGTGCGGCAGGGGAATGCTGGGGTACAGTGCTCCGACATTTAGCTGGCTGGGAGCCCCCCTGAGAGCCGGTGCTGCAGAGAATCTGCTTCCCGCCCACAGGCATTCCCTTGTTTCTTTGAAGCGCAACCATAATCCCCTCCCTGGGGAGGCCAGAATGAGGAGAGAAACTAAAACATTTTAGGACCCAGAAGAGGAAAAGAAACGGTCACTCCTTTTAGACACCTGGTTTTTCCCTCTTAGCGATCCTTGTTAATTTCTTGGATAACTTTTTTTTTTTCTCTGCCCCAGGCTAGGCAGTATGATTTAGATGTGGTGGTAGGAGTGGGGAATGTGTTCATTTATCTTATCCAGAAAACGTAGTGACTTACTCAGCTTGTGGGTATCCAGGTGATGCATGGAGAAGTTAAGAGGGCAAGTCTTGGCCCTTCTGCCTGATCTTGCTTGGATTCCTGTAGCAGCTTTGTCTGCCAGAGCTCTTGTCTGAAGGACTCTAGGCAGATCTGGGCAAAATACTTAGCTGATTTCATCAGGATTTGGGGAGGACTAATAAACTGCCACCAAGTGACCCCATTCCTCTTCCAGCTCTTTGAAGAGCTGACCTTTGTGTTTTCTCTTTATCCTGGACTACTTCTGCCCTGTTTGTTTTGGAAGTTGTTAAGTTAAATTAGCCATCCCTTTCCTTTCCTGGTTACTGTATGAGAATGCAGCTGTCAGTCTGTGAACTCTGCCATCTATTTTTAGATTCAGTGTGAATGAAGCTCTCTTCTCTAATTGCTTTCGGAGAGAAGGGGTGGGGGCGAGAGGAAGAAGCAGGTAGATTTCTGTAACCATCAAATCAGCTATTCTAAATGCTGTGTACGTTGACAGTGTCCTGGGGAGAAAGCAAAGAAGCCCACTGTGTGTTTTGCTCCCTTGGCTGTCAAGTTTATTTTCTCTCCGCATTTATGTTGATTATGGTCAAATGGGAAAGAGCTATTGCCATGTTTGCTTTCCAGTGTTTTAACTCTTGCCAGCTTGAATGGTTCTGATTTCTCAAGCATTCTTAGGCAAAGATCGGTTCATTGTTGAATTCAGATTACTTGGAAAACAGGGATGGTTCTTCTGGTGATAGTTTCTACGAGATTAGGTAATCTTAAGTATGCTGAGAACTGTGTCAGTGCAGTGGGCCTGAGTTTTCTCTAGATCTCTCTATGCTAATGTCCCCACCCTCTCACACAGCTGCCGGGCCTCTTTTCGTAAACATCTTTCTAAACAAAATGCTACAGCATTCAGAGCAAGCTTCTTCCCTTTGTCATCAGACCCTTCCTGCTCGCCCGCCTTACCCATTCTCTCCACTCCCATTCTCTGCCATATTGAATTAGTTGATTTCTCAATTTCTCTGACTCCATGATATTGTTTATGCTTCCATGGCTTTTTATTCATGCAGTTCCCTCTGCCTGTAAATCTTTCTCTTCATTACCTAATGAACTCTTACTCATCCTGTAAGTTACAGTTAAACATCACCTCTTATGGATGAGGTTATCCGGAAGATTATGTATTCTGTGCTATATTCTTTGACCCCCTAGCCAGCACTCTTGACATCTTTGTACTGACGGTATACTTTATATTCTAATGTAGTACTAACCACATGTGATTATACTTATTTGTGTTTATGCCTGGCTTCCCTACGCTACTGTAAACAATTAAGAGCAAACTTCACATTTTATGTCCTTTTTTTTTTTTTTTTATCCCCCACTATTGTGCATGGAAACTAGCAGGTGCTTAAAAATATTTGGTGGAAGGAAAAAATGAATTGGATGGAATGGTCTACCTAGCATTAGGGGTTTCAGAGGTGTATTGATTCCCTCTTGGCAGCACCGGGTATTATGGGTTCTCAGTTCCTCATGAACTTCCTTTCCAACTTGGCAAAGGAGGCTTGAGTAGATTACCAAAGACATGACATGTTATACCTCAGTGAGTGCCGTACAGGTTTTCTTCTCTGGAATCTCTTGCAAGTAATCCCACCTATTCCCTTATCCCTACACACTTGGGATATAGACCTCAAAGGCCAACCCTTTTATTGCTTTGCTAATCGTTAAACTCAGAGAAATTCTTTGGTTTCTAGCCCCTGAGGTTACATCTTGTTTCCTCCTTTGCCCCCACTAGCCCTCTCAGGCAGAATATTTATGCAGCTCCATATTATAATTTAGACAGACATGGGGAAAGGAGACACTACCTCCCTCAGGATGACTTCCCTTAAAAGCTCTCCTTTCACCCTGGGGAACAGGTACATTGTTCTTCAGTAGGACCATTGGGCCAACTTTGAGGAATCTTTCTGAGGGGTGTGTGTGTGTGTATGTGTACATGTATGCATATGTGTGGGAGTAGGAAAAGGGCAGCAGGCCCTGGGGAAAGAATGAATGCCACCAAAACAGAGCAAACTATAAACCACACATGTGGGGTATAGAAATGGTGGAGTAACAGAAGAAATTTTGGGTCATAGAAGTATTTGGAGAAAGAAGGGTGGTGTTAATTTGGCAGATACTTAATGAATATCTGTTCTGTAAAGACATGGGCGATAAGAGTGGTGAAAGAGACTGAGGCAGTCCCTGGCTTTCGGGAACTTCTCCGTCTTCGTGGGAAGTGGGTAGGGAGAGAAATAGTCAGGTAGTCGGACTGTAGGAGGGTAAGTGTTACAGTGATGGATGCACAGGGTGCGAGGGCCACTTCATCAAGTTTTAGTGAGTGAGGGAAGGCAGGATTAAGTCTATCAAATTTTAGAAGATGAACAGGAGTCTGGCATGAGTGGGGATGCAGAGTGCTATCCTCAGCTCAGAATAAAAGGAACCTTTTTCTAATTCATCTGCTCAGAGGCGACACCTTTTTAAAATTTGGGGTGCTGGCAGGGACCTTGAGTACAGCCAGTGTAGTTAACCTTGAATATCAGCTAGCATTTACTGAGTGTTCGCTGTATGCCAGGGCCGTGCTCAGCAATTCATGCGCATTATCTCATTTAATCGTCCCAACTGTAGGAGATGGGCATTACCGCTGTCCTCATCTGTAGATAGAAGAGTTGGGTGACTTGCCCACCATTGCACAGGCACCAAGTGGTCTAGGTGGGCTACAATTCCAGGCTGTCACCCATATTCCAAGGCTGGAGGCGGAGTGGCGGGCTACACTCAAGGTGACCTGCCACCTGGGTGACAGGAGTAGGGAGGAACTCCTAAAATATGAACCTAGAATACCAACCAGGGGCCAGAAATTAGCCTTTTATGCCATTCAGGGAGTTCCAGATCTTATTTTATTTATTTTATTTTTAGTTTTAAATGTTTATTTATTTGAGAGAGAGAGGACTCACAAGCAGGGGAGGGACGGAGAAAGGGAGACAGGGGATCCAAAGCAGGCTGTGCACTGTCAGCAGAGAGCCTGATGTGGGGCTTGAACTCACAAACCATGAAATCATGACCTGAACTGAAGTCAGACACTTAACTGACTGAGCCACCAGGGTGCCTCAAGGAGTTTCAACTTTTAAACATTTTAAGGAGGACCATGTAAAGGCATTGAAAGTATTTCAGAAGTCATCTCCCTGGCTGTAGTGTGGAGAACAGACAGGAATGGGGCATGTGGTTGAGTTATTTAGGCCCGAGAGCATGGTGGCCTTGAGCAAGAGGAGTGACTGTGAGGAGAGAGAGGGGAATAAATCTGCAAGACTTGATGAGCAGATTGTGTACCAGCTTTGGTTGTTTGGCTTTCTGAACCGTGGAAGTAGAGACCTCCAGTGGGAAGTGAGCCTGCAGGTTTGAAACTCCGGAGGGAAATCTGAACTTGAGAGGGGCTGGTGACACACCTCTCAGGGCAAGTGAAGTGAGAAGAGAGCCCCTCTACAACCTGGCAAACACCAATGGATGTAGTTTTACTATATCCCGTGGTACTTCAGACTCATTCGTTTATGAAACAGTTATATCCCCAGCTCCTTTTCCAAATGTATAGCCTTTAAGCAGTACAGTAGGGATAAGTGGATGTTTTCTGAGTTGTCACTTTGCAAAAGGCCTGATGGGAGGAACGTTTCCCCCATTGCATATTTCAGACTGCTTACTTCAACTAGGAGAAGGTGCTTCACATTATAGCAAGGGATCATTTTGACAATGCTTAGCAAAATGGCTTCTTACACGCGGAAAATACTTCTCCAGAATGCAAATGCTTGACGTGATGGAGAAAAACGACAGAGGTAATGTGAACTAAACTGTTAGGCTGGTTTGCAAAATAATTGTACTCATTCATTTTTATAACTGTGCACACCCAGGCCTGTAGGGCATCTTAAGAAAACAGCCAGGGCCAAATTTATAATTAGCTGAGTCCATTTTTGCCTGGCTTAACCATGGATGTAGGACAGGGTTGGTTTTGTTATTTCCTTAATTGAAAGCGTCAAGAAAATACAAGCCAGGTCAGAGAGTTTTTGATTGGGGAAGGAACGCTGGCATAAATAACCCCAGATTATATGTCTGCTGGAGGCTGGGAGGAGGCTGGTCTGTGCGGCCTCCTTCTGAGGTTACCCAAACAGGCCCTGGTGACTGGCGGCTCTCCTATGGAATGTGGGAGTGCATGTGAGCATTTTGAAATTTCTTTAATTTCTTCCCAGGGCAAAGGCCCAGGAAAACCAAGGTTTCTCAGGGAACCTAAAAGCTTCTGACAACCATAATATAATTCTTTATTTCCTCTTAATGTAACTTGCCCTCCCCTTTCTCCCCTTTATTTCCTGGTAACTGGTCAACCCAACCATCCTAAACCAGGGTGGAAGGGGAACTAGTATTTTTAAGTACTTGTGTACCAAATGGTCCTGTCAACAGCCTAGGGAAGTAGGTCCCATGATTTCTATTTTGCATGTGCAAACTGAGACTCATTCAAGGTCACTCATCCAGAAAGACGTAAAGATAGAATTCCGAAACAGATCTCTTTGGCCCACAGGCTCTACTATCTTGACTGGAAAATGCCCATTTCAAGAAGTCTAAATGAGAAGCATCCTGATCACTTCCTCAATGAATCTTCATCTTTTATTGCTTCACCCCACCGGGATCCATTCTTAATGTTAAACAGCTGCCCTAGATATTCTGTGGTGCTCAGATTCTTCCTGTTTGTCTCCCCAACCATTTCTTGCTTTATGCAAAGGACTTGCTCTCCTCTCTGGCTTTCTTCTTGTCTTTGGAAAACTGATTGGCAAATGCTTTTCTCATGTAGGGCAGGGCAGGGCAGTTTAACTGAGAAGGTAACATGATTCCTAAGGATATGATTGGTCAATGCTTCCCAATATGGAAAGGCATAGATCTTTCCACCTGCAGTAATACTCTGCAGTCTGAGTCTGCACCTACAGAACCATGGAGTACAGATTTCCTCATGTCAGGGCACCACCCCCGTAACAGGATGAAAATAGTAAATGTGAAGAACCACAGTGCCTTTCCACACCTCCTTTCCCAGTATTCCAAATGAATTTTCCACCCAACTAAAATGTGTCTCCAAAGCCATTTGAGAAATGGGAAGCTTGGACAGCCCACAGAATAGCAAAGCTGCCGGTTTGGTATAGGTGTGGAAAACCATGGGTTTCAAATCTACAAATGCCCTATATTGATACCTTACCACTTTTCCCCATGGAACAGGTATAACCAGTGTCCTCGTTTTATAGGGATCGTTCTCCAGGTGCCAGGGGTAGCCTTGGCCTTCCTGCCTATTCTCCCAGGGAGTTCAAATTGGATTCTTCACTTTCATTATCTCTGGGGGTGTTGGGGGAAGGGGGGCAGTATTGCCCACGCAGTATCCCGGGAGTCATGAAACCGGTGTTTTATTACATGCAACATAGTCATTAAAGCTGAACTTTATTTCTGAGTCCATTGGAGGCAGAAGAGAAAATGATTCAGGGGGCTGACTTCACAGCTTTGCTGGGTTTCTCTGGCCAGTGCTTTCCTGTTTCTGAGTTCTGTGTTCCAGGTTTGGATAGGGGTTCATAGTGGGAAGTTTGATGTTCCTGAGACCTGGTAATGATGTTGAATTAAAGGTAGGTATTAGATTTTCAGTTCCCTAATAAAATGGTAAAAACAGTAGCCAATCCTTCATGCTTTCTGAAGTGTTCTAAGTATTTTTTTTTTCCATGTGATAACTAACTTAATGGTCACAAAATCCTAAGAGACAAGTCCTGTTCCAGCAGGGTTAGAAGCCTGAGCATATGTGCGAGGGGGTGATATCACGAAGTCCAGTAAGGGAAGGTCAGAGGGTCACTTGAACCTGCCATTCTCCCTGTGGTTTCTGTTTTTTAAGTACACTATGAAAGACAGCCAAAAGGTATAGGACTGCAGTTCATGAAACTCTAGAAGCTTGATTCTGATGTTTCTAGAAGTGGGGCTTTTGGAGTCTTGACTTCTCTAGCTCAGGAATGATGACACCTGTCTCGGACAGCACAGGAAGTAAGTGATTGTGAGGATAAGGCGAAACATGTGATACAGTTTGTGAACAGTAATAGAAAGTTTTAGAAAGAACTTCACTTGATGGTGGAACAGAAAGAAAAGAATGGTGGTGTGAAGGCAGTATGAAAAGTGTCACCTCCACAGTATCACCCAGATCACCTGATACTTCATTAGCTGAACTGCACAGAGAGTTTCATTTTGTTGTAGCTTAGTTTTTGTTTTTAGTGAATTAATTACAGACATTTAAAAATGGAGAGATGTTTCGTAACAATTTGCATTTCTGCTTTGTCTTGAAAAAAAGCAGAAGGTCTGGTGAGACTGACCTGTACTGCTTCACGATGGCTGTGGTCTGGAGCTACAAGCGGCCGCCTCCAACAGATGGGCTTAATGCCACATCCAGACCCACCCTGTCCCTGATCTCCCATGTGGTTAGGGGCAGACTACAACATGAACTTAGCTGGCCCCAGGCTTCCAGCTCCATCATGTCACGTCACATCACGTTCTTATGGCATGTCACACTTCCCCAGTCAGGTTTCTGAAATGGCGCTGTGTAGCTCAGATGAAAGAATTCCAGACACGCTGCAAGCCATGCTCATGGCCTCCAAAGCACTACATATTTCTCTCCCGTAGAAAGCTGCAAAGGCTGTTTGGTTAGCATTGAGTAGCCTGAGTTACCGCAGTGTGCTTGATTCAGGTGTCAAGTTTCATTTTGTTTGTTTTTAAAGTAAGCTCTACGCTCAACTTGGGGCTTGAACTCTGGACCCTGAGATCAAGAGTTACACCGTCTGCCAACTGAGCCAGCCATGTGCCCCCTGTTAGGTTTCTTTTGAAGTCTGCTGTTTTCTACCAACAAAGGTAGTTGAGGGTAGTGGGGTTTCGGGGTGACCCAGACCCAGGTTTAAGTCCCAACTCTGTCATTTACTAGCTATGTATTCTTGGGAAATTTCTAACCTCTTACTCACAGGATGGATGCCAGGCGTCAAGGAGAGGGTGTCTGCCTAGAGCCTGTGTTTTTGCTGAAGACTTACTTATTCATCTTTTGTGACTAGTTTGATGGGCTACTTTTAATACCAAGTAGTCAGTCTTCTCTAAGCAATGTAAAAAAAAGATAATTGTGTTTTAAGGCAATTTGAAAATGGTTGTCTCCCTCCCATTACCAACAACAGTATGATTTCAGGCAAATTACTTAATACCTGAGGACCTCAGCTAATTCACTAATCAAAAGGAAATATCTGTGCCCCACTTCATAGAGTTTGTTGGGAACATTAAATGATATCATTTAAATGAAAGCGCGGAAGTCATATGGGCTTAAATACAGAGTAATCAGACATGAAAGCAGTGTTTAAAATTTGTTTGCTTTTAACAGCGTCCTTTAAAACAGTTTTTCCTTTAGGGATTCCCAACAGATGGGAATAACTCTTAAAGCTGGGAGAAGGCCAGGAGGTGAGTCTGTCTGGCCTTCCCTCTCCCTGAGGCACCTGTTCTGATTAAGCTCACCCCTAACATTTGGGCCCAAGGCAAGAGTGCCTAAGAAAGCATAGCTGTCATATGTCTAAATACCTAAAAGTGATAAATCAGGCCAACAAATTGTTAAGCCAAGTTAAGTTCTACTATCTGATTATAACATTTGCCTTCATAATGCACTGGAAAGCCAGGTTTGAATTTCGGATTCTTCCACTTCTTGGAATTCTGTGCCAAAATGGGACTGACCAAGGAGTTGTGGGCCCCTAAATGCCTTTTCTTTCCACCCCTGGCTCCATCCCCTACAGAAAAGGAGCTTTGAGTGTTATGTGTATGGACACCCCAACCTCCTTGCTCCATCTCTGACTGTATCCTACAAAGAGTAGCCTTTGACCAGTCCTGAGCCCAGGGGGTGCGCAAGTGGTTGTATAGTACCCCTTAGGAGGCCAGATCTGGGGAAGACCCCCCCACCAAGGCCATGGAGATAGGCTCAGAGCTATCAGGGTAGGGTATTCTGGGCTCCTGAGTTCTTGGAGCATATTCTAATTTTTTTTTTAACTTTTTAAATTTATTATTGAGAGACAGACAGAGACAGAGCATGAGCATGAGAGGGGCAGAGAGAGGGAGAGACATAGAATCTGAAGCAGGCTCCAGGCTCTGAGCCATCAGCACAAAGCCCAATGTGGGGCTCGAACCCATGGAGCACGAGATCATGACCTGAGCTGAAGTCGGCTGTTTAACCGACTGAGCCACCCAGGAGCCCCAAGCATATTCTAAAAGTAGGGGTAAGGGGTTTAGGCCCTCGGTGGACATGTCCCTTTCACTTGAGGGTTTCTCTTCCTGTGAGAAAGGGAATAGTTAGAAGAGGGCCAGACAGTAGGGCCCTTTAAAATTTGGACCCAAATTAAGGGCCCTTCCTGCCAATATCTAAGGCCAGTGCTACTCTGAACCCTAGGGCCCCAAGAAGCCCAGTGTGTGGACTGATATCTTCTTTTACAGCTTTTCACATTTATACTCTTGAGTCCTGTGGTTCTGGAAGTGTTCTTTCAACACAACATAGCTGAAAGTCCCAATTGCTAATGCCAGTTTTAGAAATGAAAAGGATGTAGGGGCGCCTGGGTGGCCCAGTTGGCTAAGCGTCCGACTCTTGATTTCAGCTCAGGTCATGATCTCACAGTTCATGGGTTCGAGCCCTGCATCAGGCTCTGCATTGTCAGTGTGGAGCCTGCTTAGGATTCTGTCTCCCTCCCTCTCCGCCCCTCCCCCACTTGCTCGTGCTCTTTTTCAAAGTAAATAAATAAACTTTAGGAAAAAAAAAAAAGAAATGAAAAGGATGAAAAAGCTTGGTGTCTAATGTGAGAGCTCTGGCCAGTTCATTCTGTTGACCACTGAGGCTGTCAAGCAAGGAGCAGCTGTGGCCAGCTTGAGCCCCAACCAAGAGGACATACAAACGCTGTAAGCATTTTTTCTGTCAAGCTGGGTATCGCACAGTTTCTTATGTAGGGACTTGTACTTCCCTGTTTTCAGCCCTGAGTCTCTGCACTGCCTGGTGTCTCCAAGTCCAGAGTTTCTCCTCAAACTGTGCAGAGACAGGCAGATATAGAAGACCTGGAGATCCAATGATTTTTTGTACAAACTTTGAGCCAGTTACCCTGTTGTCAGCACCATGCCTCACCTGTCTTCTGCAACACTGGTGTTTTCAAATTTTGAGCTCCTTGGGGGTCTACTGGACATGATGGCTCACTTTCCCACAGTAGCCCTTCTGTTGCAGTTTAGGCTGTGCCCCTCTCTCTGGCTGTCAGGAAGCTCTATTTCATGTATCTTTCATTTTTTTTAAAAGTGCTGCAATCCCTGATCTGCTCGTGTCATCACCACTTTTTCCCCTTGTGATTTAATATCCTTTGAATTCCTTTACTGTTTGTTCTGTGGCATTTCAGGAGGGAGAGGAGGAAAATAGGAATGGCCAATTCACCATGTTTGAGGATTTAAATTGTACTAAGAAAGTAGCAGGACACTGGTGTTCATTGAGGGTTTCATCTACATCCAGATGGCCTCAGATCCCTCCTTTCTTGCATTCTTTCTTTCTCTTTCTGGATTTCAGAGAACTTGGGGTTCACATTGTCAGATTGGCTTCAGGTCACACTGGGCCAGTGGATGGAAAGCCCTAATTTTCCAAACAGCAGTTATCATCTGTTTCTAGAGCCTAGAATTGAACCCCATCTCATAACGCCAGTGAAAGCTGGTTCTCCAATCATTTTGGAAATGTGATCTGTGTGGGTTTTTTTCCCCAATTAAGACTCTCCTGTTCTTGAACTTGCTCGGCACAGTTTAAGACAGACATAATGGATAGATGCAATTTTTATTCATCTCGTCTCCTTAGTGAGTTCTGTGGTGAGTTAAACCCATTTATGGTTCTTACTGATATGGAAGTACATGTGAATATTCATTTGCACAATGATGTGCTTATTATTATATTCTTATCTGTGCATATATAAGTCTTTAATTTTGGAAAAACCCTTCATCTTTTACGTTAACTTTCCCCTCCATTTGCAGAAGGGGTTTTGAGTTTTTGAGAAATAAAAGATCCCATTTTTGAGAACTTCTTTGGAAGTAATTTTAAGAAAGACGACTTGAGACTAGAGTGTGTTACAAAGGCAGCACAGAGCGTACTTAAATCATGTCTCTGAGCGGTGGTTATTTTTATCAGATAGGAGAGAAAACACAGGCAGATGAAGTATGGGTTTCAGATACCTAAGGCACTTCTGTGGAAGAAGGACTTCACATTCCATGTAACTCCTCTGGGCAGGCCTAGGACCTGTGTTGCAAGTCTCAGGAAGATAAGTGCTGATCATGAGTCACAGTCTGACCACTTGAGCTGCTTCAGAGAGAGTTAGACCCCTGTCTCTGGAGGAGTTTACATGAAAGCTGTTTGACTCTTTGGCAGAGAGGTTAAGGAAGGGACCGAGCATCCAACTTCAACATTCACCCTATGACTTTTAAGTTTCAGATTTGGAGACTTGGATCTGGAGTTTGAGAGAAATGAATATATATTGTTTTGTCTTCATTTCCATGGCAGAGCCTATGAGAATTTTTGAACTGTTTCCAAAATACCTTCCCAGATGCCATTTCTGAATTGTGCATCCTTTCTCTTGCAGAAGAAAATGCAGAAGTTTCCATGGATGTTTCCCTGGCTTACCGTGATGATATGTTTGCTGAATGGACTGAAATGGCCCACGAGAGAGTGCCCCGGAAACTCAAATGTACCTTCACATCCCCCAAGGTAGGATGCCTTGGTGTCTAAGTTGATAGGGTTTTTATTTGGGTTCCAGGTATGTGGGAAGATTTACTTTACAGCTGACAGGTATGTTCTTTAGTATGAATGACCCACAAAGGTTAGTCGTCATCCTTTGTCTTAGTGGAGAAAAGGGCAATGTGGTGATTGTATGTCCCTGTTCAGGAAGAAAGAACAGAAGAAAGAATGTCTGTTTGAAGTGATGTGGTTGTTTCTCTGAAATCGCTCCATACAAATAAACCCTTGGTTCTTAAGCACTGAGAGTGTCTGAAGAATGTTGCTAAGTTATTTTGAGGTGTGAGAATCTGTTCATATTGAATCAATGCTTGTGTCTGCTTCTCTGATTCTTAGGCATTCCTTTGTTGCCAGAGTTAATGTGCAGGTACAAAGACTAAAAGTCCCAGTGAATACCACATACAAAAAAGAGGCCCTGAGGGAGGAAATCTAATTTCATTTGAGACCTGGGTCTTCTAACCCATTTTTAAGGCTCTCCCTTCTCTGGTTCATCCAGGAGGACTCTTTCAACCGCCCACAGGAGGGAGGTTACTCTCCTGCATTGAAAATAAGGAGACATTTTGTTTTGGGCAAAGGCCTTTAATTTTATGATTCCTCATAAATGAAAATGCAAAGATTGACTCAGTGACCCTCAAAGGATAGTAGGATTTGATGGTATAAGGACCAGGTCACAGTTAGCCAGGGGCCCTTTTCATTGCCAAGTGCTGTCCTCACACACACCTTCCCAGGTTCTGACTCCCCTGCCCGTACTGACTAAAGTTTCTGTGAAGATGAAATGGAGCCATGGTTATTGTCACTCATGGTTACATTCCTTAAGGGTATTGACATGGAGCACCATCAGCTAGGTGACCTCTGATGTCCCTTCGGGTACAGAAATTGTCTCATTTTTTCTGTGTGAAGTGCATGAGAGACCCAACAGCACTGAAACACATTCTTGATTATGTCATCTGGCATCTTCGGATCAGTTGCTTTTAAAGGACTTGGGCAGCTTTGTAATACCTGCTCCATCGATCAGTTTAGTACTTCTTCTCTCCTAGCATTGGCCTTTCCTGGCCTCACTTTTGGCTATCGCTGCAAAGATGGGGTGTCCGGTGGAATGAATGGTAGGAATGGTAGGTTGAAGCTTCTGGGTATCATGCCCCAGCTGCCCACCCTACACTGAAGAGGAGTAAGATGGGGAAGGGCAGGTTCATAGTATTACCATTTAGTTAAAAGTGTGGATTTGGAACAAAACACACTTGGCTTCAGTTTCAGGCTGTATCACTTACTGACTGCATGGCCTTAGGCAAACGTACTTAATCTGTCCAAGCTTAATTTTTTCATCTGCAAAGTGGGATAATAATAGCTGCTTTGGGTTTCTTTAGAAGGATTAAATGAGATGGTGGACACAAGCAGGGTGACCTTATTATTTCATATCCTCTCTGGGATATGTTTGGGAATGAAAGAGGAGGTTTCACCAGGTGGGCCACCAGGACTGTTGTGGGCAACCCACACACCCTATAATAGGGGAACCTGGTATTTATCAACTCTCCCTTCCCCAGGTTCCCTAGACCAGAACTACAGAAAGTGTGGTCTGAGGACCAGCAACACCAGTATGACCTCGGAGCTTGTAGGAAATGCAGATTCCCAGCCCTGGTTCACACCCAAAACCTAGTAAGTCAAAATCTCAGGGTATAGGACCAAGGAATCTGTGTTTTAACAGGATTTCAACTCCTGCGGTTTCATGAAGTTTAAATGTCACTGCCCTAGACCCTCTGCTGTCTGCCAAATGTAGTACCATCCCCTAAAAAAATCATCTGGAATTGTTTGGGGTAGGTACTTGGGGGTAATCTGTAGGTGAAAATGAGTGGTAGAGAGAAACCTGAGGTAGCAGGAGAGAGGACTATCTGACATTTTCAAATCTTTATATGCAGTGGGAAAAATTAATTAAAACCTTTCTGTCACTGCAAGTTGATTGCATCTTTCAGAGGTGAGACTGGTTGGATATCTAAGCTAAAGTATATGAAGCTTTGGGGTATGGAATTTCATCCTCAGAAAATGGAAAAGTCATTTCTTGCCTCACTTACACACTTGGAGGGCGCTGAGAAGCAGAGTGAGGGGGAGGTCATTAAGAAGCCTGGAACTGCTTCTTAATGATGGCTGCTTAATTATCTTTAGGATGTGTTGATCCCTTTCAAGAAAGATATTAAACCTTGAAAAGTGTGAAGGAAATGAATCATCAAATCTCTGCTTTTTGATTGCAGTGAAATTTAGTCTTGAGTCTGAAGATTAAATGAGAAATTGCTTTAAAGCTTTTTAGTCCCTGGTGGATTGTGAGTTGGGGAAAAAAAAAAAAGTCAAGTTGCCACCTGCTGTAATTTGTCCTAATTAGCCGGTCTCATGCTGGAGTTGGGGGAGGACTGAGGGGGATGGGGAAAGGAAGGGGGGAGTGCCTTTCTTCCTAAATGTCCTAAATACTGGCAGAGGCAGAACCTTGGTGCATAAGGATAAGTTCCCAACAGGAGACAGTGAATTTGTCTCGGAGACAGGTAGGCCAGGCCAAGATCCCAGAATCTGATGTGCCTAATTTGTTGAAGGTAAATTTGTCTCATGAAGTGGTAGTGTTACCCTCTCTATAAGGACGAGGAAGTGGAGGACACTGAGAGAACCGTGAATGGGGAATTAGAAGGAACCCTGGAGATCTTGTTTTACTTAGGAGGAAAGTGAGGCTGAATGAGGCAGATGACCTTCTCAAGGAATCCAGCAGGGGGCCAGATCAGGGCTAGAATAGAAGTCTCCTGACGTGACGTTCAGTGCCTTCCCTACCACAGACACATGCCTCAGTACATGTCTGGGGCAACATCACTGTTTTCTCCCTGCTGTACCTGAGGGTCTTCTTCCCCATCAGAGTTAGAGGCTGGATTTGGAAGACCTATGTCCCCCAACCCAGTACTGCTACTACTTTGGGACCTTGGGCGAGAAATACAATCAAGTCAGTGGCAATAGACTAAGTAAGTTTTGTTCCCTTCCCTCTCAAAACCTCAATTTCTAGAAATAAAACAAGACCCTGAAGGAAAGCACATAAGAAAATTCTTTCTTGCCGTTAACATAGAGGACAATTAACTTCTTCCGTGTGGATTAATCTGAGGCCAAATTTGAGGAGGGTAGTTCCTGCAGAGCCCCAATACTTGCCCTGATTTATAAGTGTAAAGGAAAGGAGTAGAGAGGAGAGAAGGAATCTACATAAGAAGAATCATCCAGTCTGCAACTGAAGTTTGGAACAGAAGCAAAAAGCTTTCGACAGAAGAATTGTTTGAAATCTCATAAGCCAAGTCTAGTCAACTAATAGTTCTGAAAGAGTCCTTCAAACCTTAGGGGATGCAAAACTATTATGATTGATTTGTAATGTCTGCTATGAGTGAGGAAGGGAAGAGTGGAAGCATAAAAGCCAGATATTAGCCTGCTGTACCTCTACTTTTGTCTCTGTCTCTATACAAAATTCTGTTTATTGCACTCTAAGCTCTGTCCAATAAAGAATTCTCTTGGGGCGCCTGGGTGGCGCAGTCGGTTAAGCGTCCGACTTCAGCCAGGTCACGATCTCGCGGTCCGTGAGTTCGAGCCCCGCGTCAGGCTCTGGGCTGATGGCTCGGAGCCTGGAGCCTGTTTCCGATTCTGTGTCTCCCTCTCTCTCTGCCCCTCCCCCGTTCATGCTCTGTCTCTCTCTGTCCCAAAAATAAATACAAAACGTTGAAAAAAAAAAAAAAAATTTAAGAATTCTCCAAGATCACCAAAGGGTGAGAGACTCTTCATACACCAGTCGGATTGTGGATTACTTGTTGTCTTCCTTCTGATTTCTCCACTGGACTTTTTACTCTAAAGATACACAAAAAAATTATGTTGGTCCTGAGAATATAGTCTTAGGAACAACGAATTAGGTCTTCCCTATCACTTGGTTAAGAGGTGTACACCAGGAAAATACTGAAGCTGGCATATAAACCCTACATCGATGGCAGACACTCATCTCTTTTATCAGGGAAAAGTCCCTAGCTACTAAAGCTGATGCCTCTACATGCCCATATTTACTCCCCTACCCTGACCCCTCAGCAGGGCCACATAGCCAGGAGTCCTGGTGAGGTAGAGCAGAATTTAGTTTTCAAAAGCAACCTGTACCCCTACTCTTTAATGTCTCACAACCATGCTTTCTGAGCAGTAGCTCTTCAATCATTGGCAGGAAGTCCAAGAGGCTTTTCTAGAAATTGGGCTAAATTTGGCTTAATTAAAATTTCTGCTCCCTTCTGCCATCTAACCTCTTGGGCAGTTAGGAAGCTTCAGAGGCAGAAAATTCCAAGTTGGCATCTCTGACAACCTAATCCCATTATTACCTTTTATCCCTTCTATCTTCCCCAAATTCTAAGTGTTCCTTGACTTGCTTCTTTTTCTATCAAATCAATAAAAAGAAGATATTTTCACCTTCTTGTAGCTTCAGGCAAAAGCCGTGAAAATTACTCTTGGCATCCAAGAGTGTGATGAATATTTCAGAAGTTGCCTGTTCCATGCAGCCAACAGTCATGGAATAGTAGTGGTCTTCCATGATGTGCTGCAAATAAAAAGCCCTTTATAGGCCTGGTAGACCAGGTTATTCTGATGTGAAGCTTAATGCGGATTGAAGAACTGAGAAAGTGTTTGCTAAGAGAGGAGATTTCTGTTTTTTATCTAAAATTTTCTGGTTCCACTTCAAATGTGGCTGGGTCTTTTTTTTGGGGGGGGGGGTGGAGGGAGCAGCCATTGGATACCATGCCTCCAGTGTGCCCTATTATCTGTAGCTCTGAGGTATACCTTTAAGCATTAGCTTTTCAGCATTGGTGATATGAGGTGAAGGTAAGACAATTTAGACATAGTCTGTTGGAAATAGTGATTCTGTCTCAAACGCTCTGCTCTTCTTCCAGACCCCAGAGTATGAGGGTCGTTACTATGAATGTGATGTCCTTCCTTTTATGGAAATCGGGTCTGTTGCTCATAAGTACTACCTTCTGAACATCCGGCTGCCTGTGAATGAGAAGAAGAAAATCAATGTTGGAATTGGGGAAATAAAGGATATTCAGTTGGTGGTAAGTGAATCTACTGGGTCCAGGCAGCATGTGACATTAGAACACCGGCTCAGAACGGTGGTTTGTGAGCATGTGTGTTGGAAAGTAACTCCATCTCACCCTTGGGATCTCCGTGTGCCCATTGCATCACCTGAGAAATAGAAATGATGGCTGAGATTTCAATTGACATGAGAGATTACAGCAATGGAAAGTAATGCAGTTATTGTACCCATTTAAGATTTTATTATAATGGTCATGATTGTGTAATAATACCAAGATAAAAGTAATTTTTATTCACATGTCTCACCTTGCAAGGACAAATGTTTCTTCTTTTTTAAGTTTATTTATTTATTTTGAGAGGGAGAGCAGTGGAGGGGCAGAGAGGGAGAAAGAGAATCCCAAACAGGCTCCACACTGTCAGCACAGCACCCTGTGTGGGGCTCAAACTCACAAACTGTGAGATCATGACCTGAGCCAAAACCAAGTCAGACGCTTAACCAACTGAGCCACCCAGGCACCACCCTCCTCTTTCTTTTCTTTTTTCTTTCTTTTTTCTTTTTTAAGTTTATTTCAAGCACAAATGTTAAAGGTAGCAATGGTGTTTTTTAGGTTCTTTCCATTTTATTTGTTTAACAGGCAAAAAAAGAAAAAAAAAAAAAAAATAGAACATGGACCGAGTCTTTTTTATCTAAAAAAGTCACATAAGAAATGCACATTTATTGTAGAAAATTAGGAAGCAAAAGTAAACGCAAAAAATAACATAAAAATTGCCCGTAATATCTAGAGAAATAATCACTGTTGAGGTTTTGATATATATATCCCTACAGACTTTTTCTATACAGATAGAAAGATACATGCATATAGTTTTTCCAAACAAAAAAAAATCATACTCAACTGACTTCTTTGTTCCTTGCTTTTTTTTTGTTTAATAGTATATTGTGAATATAATATAAATATACTTTGCAATACTGTGTAGCATTCCACTGTATAGATTTACCTTAACACATTTTACTTTCCCAACATTTTGGGAGCTATCTTAAAATAGCTCCAATTTTTCAATAAAAAAGTCTCACAGAAAAATCTTTAATCATGCTCTTAGTGATTCCCTTTGTATAGAGTGGGTCCATTTTTTTTGCCTTTTATTTAGATTTCTTACAGTGCCTGAGGAGGGGGCAGGGGAAGGGTGAAGAGGGTACATGCTATGAATATTAAAGCTCTTGATCTTGAAAGTTCAGCAGAAAAGATCTCTTTTCACTTCTCCCCAAAATGCGTTTTCTGGTAGGAAATAACACTAAGATATAGTCACCTTCAAAATTATGATTGGTCTTTGTCTAGGGAATCCATCAAAATGGAGGCTTCACCAAGGTGTGGTTTGCAATGAAGACCTTCCTTACGCCCAGCATCTTCATCATTATGGTGTGGTATTGGAGGAGGATCACTATGATGTCCCGACCCCCAGTGCTTCTAGAAAAGTAAGAACTGATTTCAGAGCACTCTTAAAGAACACTGGCATTCTAGATCTTCCTGCCATGGTCCTGGTTTTGCTGGGGTTTAGTTCAAGTGGTCATTGTGGTACTTAGGCAGGTGATTAGACCAGGAGTCATCCTGGACTCTTTTTACTCCTTCAGCTTTCACATGCAACTTATTATTAAATCCTAAGGATTAAACCTCTCTCACATTTCTGTTTCTCTATTCTGTCTTTGCTCTTCATTCCTGTGGTCTGAGTCAGATACTTCTCTCTGTCACTGTGGACAAACTGCCTTGCTCCTAAGCCCAACCCTCTCACCTCCATAAAGATGATATGCTCGTAGATATATCCCCTTTCTGTCCCACATTACTGACTTTTCCTTTCTGCTGGATTATTCCCATTAACATACAAACACACTATACCATTTCACATTCTTAGACAAAACTCTTGATTTTCCTATTTCCCCCTGAAGCCACCACACCGTCTCTCTACTCCTCTTCATATCAAAACTCCTCAAAAATTTTGTCCGTATATCTCCTCCACCTGTTCTTTCTTGGGCCCATTCCACCCCTCAATAAAACTGCTCTTGACAGGATCTCCAGTGAGCTTCACATTCTAAATCCAATGGTCACTTCTCAGTTCTCACTTGACTCATCACCAGTATTCGATGTAATTGGTCATTTCCTTTTTCTTCACAGAGCCTTCTTCACCCTTCTCATGGTTATTCTCCTCCTTTGCTGATCATCACTGTCTCCAGTGCTGTTTCCAACCATCTTTTCAACCTCTTAAACTTGGGAGCCAGTGCTCAGTCTTTGGACCTCTTCTCTTTATTAGCTATGCCTGTTCCCAGAGTGATGTCGTCTATTCTTGTGGTCTTAAAAATCACCTACACTCTGATGACTCTTAATTTATATCCTCAACCTCAGCCTCTCTCAGCCCTCAACCCAAATATTCCAGCTGTTTATTTAACATCTTCACTTGCACAAAAATGTAACACATGCAAAGAACAACATTTTATTTCCTCTGCATCAAACTTGCCCCTCTCCTAGGCATCCCCACTGAAGGAAATGGCAGCTCCATCCTTTCAGCTGCTCAGATTAGAGAAGTAGGAGTCATCCTTTACTTCTTTTTTTCACACCCCTCGTCCAACCCAGCTGGAAATCTCACCGTATCCATTGCTACCACCATAGTCTAACTCACTTTCACTTCTCATTTCTCACCTGGATGACTAGAAATAGCCTCTCAATTGCTCTTCTTGCTTCCACTCTTGTCCTTCCTATAGTCTATTCTCATAGCAGCCAGTGTTCACTTTCAAGTATAAATCAGATCTTGTCACTCCTCTGCTCAAAGCTCTCTGTTGGCTTTTCATTTCAAATCCTCTGATTTCATCTCCAATCCTCTCTACCATTCACCATCCCCCTTGATGATGCTTAGACATGCCTGGTATGCTCCCACCCCATGGCCTTTGCACTGCTGTTCTCTTCGTCTGAAATGCTCTTTCCTAGATATCTCTGTAGCCCAATTCCTCATTTTCTTCAGGCCCTGTCATAATGTCTCTTATCTTAGAGACTTTTTCCTCTCCACCTTATGTAAAGTAGTATTCCTTCTTTCTTCATTTTCTTACCTTGATTTATTTTTCTTCATTATATTCTATATTTATTTGTTATCTTTCCTCCCAGACCCATCCTCTCACCCCTGCTGAATGCAAGCATCGTTAGAGCAGGATCTTTGCCTACATTGTTTACTACTATATCCTCAGCATCTAGAATAGTGACTGGCACATAGTAGGAACTCAATAAATACAAATGTGTTGAATGAATGAATGATATCATTCCACTGTTTAACCTTCTTATTGGATCCTCAGTCCTTTTAAGACAAATTTCAAGTTCTCTGATGGGGTAGGCAAGTTTCTTCATGAACTCAGCTTTTTTTGTTTTGTTTTGTTTCGTTTTTTCCTTATTTAGTGTCATGTCCTGTCGTTTCCTGGTATGTGCTACATGCAGATCCCCAAATGCTTCAGGCTGTTCCAGGCTTCTGTGCCTCCATCCAGGCTTTTCCCTTTGCTTGAAATGTCCTTCCACCTCCCCAGTCTTGACTCCCAGCTCTTCTCAGTTTCTGTCTCTGTCAAAGTTAGAAGTCCATGTGGCAGCCTGTGCACACTTCTGTCATATCACTTGTCACACTTTATTTGGCTCAGCCACTACATATATCTCCTTGAGTAGAAGAGGGCTACTCTCTTAGGTATCTCTAGCCCTAACAAAATGCTTGGTATGTCATCCGTGCTTAATTAACCCTTGTATTTCATAGGTATGAATGGAAGTATGAATAAATCAGTGACAAAATGCATGAACTTGATAGAGCAGTGGCAATTAATAGTACAATAGGGAAAAAACAAAATAAAAACTGAACACACAGCTAAAACAAGTATTTCATGTTGTTTGGAGTGATTTATTATTGAAACAATCATGCTCGTTCATAGTTGCTGAGGATATCATAATAATGATGATAATGAGTGTTCTTAATGATCAGGTTAATGATTACCTGAATAGGTAAGCGGGGATAATTATGTTCAAAGAGGTCTGCTTAAGAAGGCAAAGGCGGGGGAAAACATTGTAGGAAGCTCTTAATCTGATTTGGTACCAAAATAAAGTTCAGGGCATTAAGGAGGTTGGGTTCAATTACATAGAAAATGTTAATGTAACACTCCTTCGTTCTGCAGTGGTGCTAACGAAATAAGACATTTTGCATCTCTGTAGAAATGAGAGCTAAGAAACTGATCATATGGCTTCAGTCCTAATATGAAACATCTCATTTCCCAAAACTGGGGGTTTTTTTGTTTTTTTTTGTTTTTTTGAAAATCTGCCTCCCAGATGAATAAAGTGGTTTTCCTGATATTCTCTCATGATCAGAGTTATCTTTGCCCTTGGGATTTCCATGACTTTTATCAACATCCCGGTGGAGTGGTTTTCCATTGGATTTGACTGGACCTGGATGCTGCTGTTTGGTGACATCCGACAGGGCATCTTCTACGCGATGCTTCTCTCCTTCTGGATCATCTTCTGTGGCGAGCACATGATGGTAAGAGCCTCCTGACGAAGGAAGGGACTAGAAGGAAGTGTCTGGAGTCAGACCAGTGGTTCAGATTCCTACTCTACCACTTACGAACTAGCCAGGTGGCCTTAGGCAAGTGATTTAATCACTCAGAATTTCAGGTTTCTTGTCTGTAAGATGGAGTTTAAAGGCCTAAAGCACAGAGTTTTGTGAGATTTAAATGAGATGATGTATTTTTTACAGAAAGTAAACACACAAATGTCAACAATTACCACCATTTCCTCTGCTTTGACTTCAGCTCTTCTTGTCCCCAGGACCAAGGTAACCCCCAGTGAATGTGGGCCTGGCTCTTTCCCACTGGCAACTTGATCAGGTGGCCTAGTAACCCCTATTACCTCCCTGGTCTCAGTTTGCACAGACATCAAATCATATTTCAGGCAGGACTGAAGGTACCATGGATAAAAATAAGAATGGTGCAGTCATCACGTTGTGGCTAAGGTGATGTGCCAGCTGGAGCTTGGTCCTCCTGTCAGGCACAATCAGCTTCGTAGTAGCGGACTGTTTTTAAATCCCATAATGGTTTGATCATTGCTTCTGAAGACTTGCAGCCCTTGTAGGAGAGCAGTGAGAAGAGAGAGAGGTGTTAGCTTACGGCTGGGGTAGCCATAAGGGCCCCTCCAGCAGTGATGCACTGAGAATGAGCCCTCACAGCAGGGACAGGATACAGGAGACTCGGGTAGAGCAGCGCAGCCTGCCATGGTGGAGTGCCCAGAGTGAGTTGTGTGCAGTGTCCCCACCTGGGCTCCAGCCTGACTGCTACAATTTGTCTTCTGCCTTTCCCTGTTTTCTCACTTTATATTCCTTCATTCTCTGTCTCTTGGTATCTCTCTGTATCTCTCAAGAGGAACCACTCTTGATTTTAATGAAGACAGGGAGAATATATGTCTATTATCCTAACCATGAGAGATATTGATATATCTCTTGACATATTTTAATGCCTTAGAGTCTTTATTTTGTCCTCTGAGCACCACGCACCTGATCAAACACAAGTGTTTAGTCACATAGGAGTTCAACTCTGAATGAGTCCTTTTACAGACCATAGATCTTCCACTGCTGAGGGTACAAGACCTTTCTTTGGGTTCCCATAGCATCCTGTTCCTATTGCTGTGAGGGCCCCTATGGGTGGGCTGATAACAATGAGCTCCTTTGGAACAAAGATTTTGGTCTTATTCTCCTCTGCCTAGAGCCTAGCATGATGCTTGATATACAACAGGTGTTTGAATGACTGACTTAACTATAGATGTGCTTTGCTTTCTCCTGTCTCATTTCTCAATTTGGTTTTCCTCAGGATCAGCATGAGCGGAATCACATAGCAGGGTATTGGAAGCAAGTTGGACCAATTGCTGTTGGCTCTTTCTGCCTCTTCATATTTGATATGTGTGAGAGGTGAGCAGGTGCCTGTGGGGTCCTGGGCTAACATGTGCATCCCTATGTCCACTCCAGCTCCTTTAGAGGTATTCAAAGAGGGGAAGGGTGGCCGGGAGCCTATGGGGTGAAAGCACTGGACATGGTCACATCCTCAGATAAAGATTGGGATTAAATCAAAGACAAAGCCCTTTATAGGTGGAAGATGTTTGTGCTGGCCCTATCCTTCAGACTCTGTTTCTCTTTAAGTCTGCCAGCCTTTCTTAGTCTAAATACAGCTCCCACCCCTCTGGCTGTGAGAAACTAAGAATGTGTAAAAAGAAAGTTCCCCTTTGCCTCTGTATTAATTGTGTCTTTCCATATCGTTTTTCTTTGTAGAGGGGTACAACTCACGAATCCCTTCTACAGTATCTGGACTACAGATGTTGGAACAGAGCTGGCTGTATCCTTCCTTGCTGGGTTCAGGGTTTCATTTCTTGTCATAGCCACCTGGTCCCTCAAGATGATTTTCTAAGTCCTGCTAATGTTCTCCATGTGTGCTCAGCCAGAGCTTTGATCCTCAGACCAATGATAACGGTGCAATTAAGGCAAATAAGAAGAAGAATGAATGCTTGCTTTTAAGCCCTGTGAGAGGAGGCAAAATGAAGAAGTTGCAGTGCGTCCTCACACCAGATGGATCAGAGTTGCTAGTCTTACCACAGCCTGTCTAAATGATCTATATGCTTGTTTACCGCAGACTCCGGCATGGCCAGCTTTTCCCTGCAGCCACAGAGGCTCATATCTGGGCCCCTGTGGGAGAGCCCGTTTCCAAAGTCATCTGTGTGCGCCACTTCTCACAGTGACCTTGGTGTGCCAGCGTACGTGCTGCTGCCATTCCTTTCTGAGACCGCATGGAGATAAGGCTAAGGTGATTAGTTCCAGGGGAGTTGCCGACGCTTCTGGTTGGTTGGTGTAAACTCTGTCTGAGTCATCTTCATGAAGCAGAAGCGACAGTCTTAGCTTATCCCCTTTAGGATGCTGGATTTAAATATTTTATCTTCCTGAATAATATGTCAAGAGCTTTGGGAGAAAAAGACTCTCCTCTGGAGTGGGGAGAAAGGCTGGAGTTGTATTATTTCCTGATGGATAATATCTTGTCACGTGCTGGTAAATAATGCTTTGTTCGGCCATGATGTTTATCTGGGCTTCTTAGTGTCACAAGAACTTTGTGAGCAAACTGATTCAGTAGTATCATTACCTTAAAGATGAGAAAGTTGATCTCACCATGACTCCCATCCTTCCTCTCCAAAATGTGAGCTGCACAACACGGGAAATACTCATAATGTTAAGTCTACTTCAACCTTTTCATTGTACAGATATGATGGAGGTCCAGGGAGGCAAATAAAATGTCAGGTTTCCTCATTCCAGGGTACTGTTAGCTTTATGGAAGAAGGAGAAACTTCATGAAATGTATTACTTAATGAAATATACATGCTGAGTTCATACTTGTTAAAATTTTTTAAAATATGCAACTTGGGGTAGAGTTGGAGCAGAAAGGACTTGCATTCAGGTCACCTGCCTCCCAAGCCAGCTCAGTGTACCCCAAGCCTTGGTGGTTCTCAAGTTGAGCTTTAAAGATAGGTCTCAGGGTTGCCCTGATCAGTTTCAACGTATATACTGCCCCCACCCTCATCTCCCAGTTTGGCCATCTGTCCTTCTGCCTCCTGTCCCATTTGACAAGATTTTTCTTGTGGTAACAGAAGATTGCAAACAGAATTTCCTCCCTGGTTTTACTTCAAGGACTTAGGTCCCATGCCCAGCATCCCTTCTAGCTGCTGTGGCTGCTTCCATCCCCCACTCCATCACTTCCTGATTCCAGGGTGTCTCAGTCTTCTTATAAAAATCCAAGGACTAACTAGCCCAGTGGTTCTTAAACTTGATCCCTGCTCTTGGTTTCCCTGCTCTTGAAAAATCTGATTTCATACATCTTCAGTGAAACCTGGGCTGCATTTTAACACTTCAGGTGATTTTAATGCAGCATTCTACCTGATCAGTAATTTGCAACTGATATCCAGTATTTTAGTGCTTTTCAAATTTATTGTACATACATATCTCCTGGGGATCTTAAGAGGCAGATTCTGATTTAGTAGGTCTAAGGTGGGCCCTGGAATCTGCATTTCTAACAAGCAAGACTCCATTCCTCTTCTTCCTTGCCTCAGAGAGCAATTTGGTTCATTCCATTCTGTTGTACTTCTGTGTCAGAAAATCTCTATCACTGGCATTAGAATACCAGTTTTAATGTTTTATCCTCCTGAAAATTGCCCAACTATTTGGAGACAGAGGGTGTTGTTGCCAACAGAGCTGAGACATGCTTGTGTCCCCAGCTAGCCTGCCATTTCCTTTACTGGAAACCATCAGATGGCCTTCATCATTGTGGCTGGCATCTGCCTCTGCCTCTACTTCCTGTTTCTGTGCTTCATGGTGTTTCAGGTGTTTCGGAACATCAGTGGGAAGCAGTCCAGCCTGCCAGCCATGAGCAAAGTCCGGCGGCTGCACTATGAGGTGAGCAAATCTCTTGGCTCATGCAGGATCTGGTTACTCAGTGTCTCCTGCTTGATATGTAAACACATACCACACACCTATACCTGGAGATTAGAAGCCTTTATTTCAAATACACATCGAGAGGTTCTCGTGTAATATAGGAGCTCTGGGCAAAATAAGAGGCTAAATCCGACCCTAAAAACACCTAGCTGGCCTGTGTGGATCTTGGAGTTTTCTGTGGTATATATGTCTTTCTGTCCTCAGTAGGGGTGAACTTGTTCAGCAGGTTCTTCAGCTTTGGGGTGGAATGTGGGTGATACTAGATGGGAGATTTGACTAGGGCAGAATCAGCCTTGAGACTGGGCTTCAGCCCAGGTGATCTGATTTTTAGACTCCCAAGAGGCTACATTTCCCCTAAAATATCCAGCAGGTGATCAGATAGAATTCGGTAATTTCTGTTTATATGTTATGCATCTCATTCAAGGGAAAACACTCAACATCCTCTAATCTCTAATACAAGCAACACATTCTTAATTTTTCAAGGATCCCTTGGACTCATGCCTAAGTGGCTGTCCTTGGAGAGACATGGGCCTAATTCCTCCGTGAAAAGAAACAGAAACTGCAGAACCCCAGGGTTTTTATATGTAGTGGATCTGCAACTAAGCACCCCTGAATAAGAGGTGTCTCTCCCTGAAACACAGGTTCCCTTAAATCCTGCTCTCAGGAAACCCTGGGCACTTGCTGAAGCTTTGCCTGTCTCTAGAGCTGGAGTGACACATGAGAAAATTCAACCAAATCCACTTCATGTTGATTAATATGCACATTTCTTTTTGTTCACTGGAGCAGAATTTTATTACAACCGCAGAAAACTTGGATTTGGTGACTTTGAACCCTTGCAGAGAAGCATAACCAGCTTAGCAGGGAAATTAGCAGCCTCACCACGTGCTGTGAATATAATTTCCCAGGCTCTGGTATCACTGTTTCATGAGAGATAAGAACATAAGAAATATTTGGCCCAATAAATTTTTCAGCCACATTCACCTCTGCAGGAGAAATGTTACTGTGTGAAATTATTTTACTAGTCACTCTTAGGGATTTGGTTTTATAGATTTCTTTAAAATTAGTTTTTTATAGATTTATATATTGAGAAAAGGATTGGTACCAGCTGGGAGAGTGTTAAGCTACTCTTTTTCTCCTTCCTAACAGGGGCTGATTTTCAGGTTCAAGTTCCTCATGCTGATAACCTTGGCCTGTGCTGCTATGACTGTCATTTTCTTCATCGTTAGTCAGGTAAGTGGATCCTGAACAGTCAGGGTGAGAATGTGCTGGAGAGGTGCCTCTACTCTGCATAGAAAATTCTAGAGAGCTGCTGAGGAAGGAGCAGGGAGGCTATAATGCTGGGCAGCTCTTCAAACCATGTTTTTTAAGGGACATTCCACCTGGCCGGAGGTGGACGGAATTTTCCCTTTCAGTACAGCCTCACGGAAAGAAGAAGTTGCTGAAGAAATTAAAAGCCTGCAGCCAGATGGAAGGGCACTTATTTCATTTAGTTGAGAATACACTTTTCAAGCCCTATAGCAGAACAGCAATAAGCAAGTATCAGTTTAATTTGATCCTTATCTGGCATTAACATAGATCCTTTTACAGTCCATCAGCCATTCTTTGCAGTAATTATATTGCCACTTAAACATGAAATATAATTCACAAGTCCCCTTGATAGAATCTTACCTTTCTGCTGGTTATTTCCAAAACTCAAACTTTTGCTCTCTTGATGACCTCAATAATGGTAATAATGTTTAAATATTGGTAACTGGTTTTGGAAAGTGGAAAGTACTGTTTAAATCTGACATGCTACCTTTCTGTCATTCATTGGAGCTTCGCAAAAATCCTGTGGGGAAGTAGGGTAAGTTTTGCTATCCCAGTTGCTAAGACATGAAATCGAATAGCCTTAGAGACATTTCCCATTTGTGCTCTTTTCCAGCCGGGTAGGATTGTGGATGGGTTATTTCACAGTTCTAAGGTTGAATTTTCTTATATGTAGAACGGATGTTCTGCAAAAGGTGGCTGTAAGGACCACGGGCAGCAATGCTTGCAAAGTAATTTGCAGAGTGCCTGGCACATCGTGGGCAGGAATAGCTGTGCTCTTGTGAATAAAAAAAAAAAGGGTAAATATTGTGCCAAAGGACATTCAGTAAGTTAGGGACCAGAACCCAGTCCTTTTGACTTTTTCTTTTCTTTTTTGCCAGCTGTTCTGTCCTCTCTGTATTTTGCCCAAACTGAGAATGTAAGTAGTGCAGATAGAGCCTTAGGATGCAGATTTGTCTTGTTCTGCTAGCTTATTTCCTCAGAGGGGCCCCTGTGCTTTTTTGTGCCATAGACCAACCCCCTTGGGCAACCTGGTGGAGGCTGAGGGCTTCTTCTTGGAATGTTTTTAAATGAGTAAAATAAAAACTTCGGACTTCAAAGGGAATCAGATATATAGGTATTTGCAATTATATATGTTACAGATATTACAGATCTATATCTATAATTGTGATTGATACGAAATTATGATTTCTATTGGTGGCAGAATTATCAGTGGTGCTAATATTAACAGGAACTTGTTTTCTACATTCATAAATGAAAGAAATGGTAACTTTCAGTTAGAAACGGGTGAAAATAAAGATATAATTGTTCTCATTCTGGTTCATGGACCTCTTGAACTTTATGGAAGGACACCCAAGGGCACCTCTGACCCAAGTTAGGAGCCCCTCGAGCCATGTGGGCTCTGCCCACTGGGCAGTGTTAGTGTTGCTGTTGAAGGCTGACGTGAATGTGGAAAAAAAAAATAAAACAAATATGCATATCTGTCTTCGTAAGTTCAGCTTACCACATCTGCTGTGACCTACACCAGTGCTGTGTTTGTATCAGACTGTTTGTTTATGAAGCCTTGGAAATTTCACTCGCCACTCCAAATGCAGTAAAAATATTTCAAATTCTGAATGAGTTTTTTATTCAACCAGCAGAGACTCAAACAAGGGTGTCTGAGGCCTGACTTATCCTTTGGCCAGTTCCCTCGTGTGACCAAAGTGTCCAGCCCTCCAGTGCCGCGGTAACGCGCTGTGGTACTTAATATGGCCAGTTGGGGGAGTCCGAGAGAGCAGGGTGTGCTTGGAGGAAAAGAGCCTCAAGTTAAGCTGGACTCAAGAATAAAAGGCAATCCCAAGATATGTTCCCAGGGAGGCAGAAAGAAAGGGCACTTTTGGTCCTAACAACATGTGTCTGCCACCTTAGAAAGCTGAAGCCACACCACCACAGTCCCCATGCTACTTACCCTCCTGCCTCTGCAGAGGGTCCTTTCCACCTGAAGTCAAGAAGGCACAACTGGCCGATCTTTGAGGTACCTATGTGTTTCCCGAATTTAGCCTTGTATATGTTAGATAGCGCACCTTTTTAAAGCAAGGTAGGCCAATTCTTCTAAGGAGCAGAGTTTGTGGCTTTTCTTTGGAGAAAAAGATTAATATTCCATTGCCCCAGTATTTTCTAACATAGCTCCAGCCTGTGGCTGGCTTTTTATATCTGCCGCGACAGTCAGCCCGGAGTGGATTTCTACTCCAAGGGGGTAGCAGCGAGTTCTTTTGGATTCCATTAGCTCCTCACATTCCTCCTGCTGGGTTATTTTTTTAAGGTTTATTTATAGATATCTAAGACGTTTTCAGGCATAACTCTCAATGTCCCAGGTACTGTACTAATATAGTCATCAGAGGATTTATTTTTTAATGTCATTTTGGAATGTCTCAGCAATGAGCTCACCTGAAAGAAAACCTATTGGGTAACTTTTTGAAATAGATCCCAGCCTTAGGTAAAAGGAATGTATTAAAACTCCCATTATACTCTCGGGCTTGCTGAGAGAGCTTGCATTTAAGCCCCATGAAATATAATGCGAGGGGATCTCGCCAGGATATTGAAGCTCTGAGGCCAGGAATGAAGGGCTAACAGGAAGCTGTGGAATGCAGTGACCTTGAGGCTTTGTAGCTGGGTCCTGAGGGGCAGTCTTTTAATGCCTGCCATTTTAATGGCCTCAGTCATAGCAACCGAGAGATGGTACATCACAGTCTGGTATTTTAGCCCCTTCCCTCTGGAAAAGAAAGAGGCGTTCCGTTTAGAGGTAGCGGACAGTAGGGAACAGAAGTGCAATGCAGGGAAGAAGGTCACCAACCTTCACTAAGGGGACCCCCAGGTGCCTGACATTCAGGTCAAGCCACATGCAGCAAACTCCCAGAGAGCCTGTCCCCGGCTCTTTTGTGTGTGTGTGTGATCACTTCATTCTGTCACTTACGGAGGAAATGTTTCCAGTAAGAGAGCCTGTGTCTGGGATTTGGAAATCTTGTTGTTAAGTGGAATGTTGGTTGTCAAGACTACTGGGTGTAAAGGGATTTGACCTTCACTTGGCTCCAGGGGTATAATTGGGTGGTTTCACACAAAAGTAAATTGTTCAAATGTTAAATCAGGAAAAACAGGGACTTTTAGAAATAAGACTTATGCAGGGGGAAGATGATTTTCTTTTCTTTTCTTTTTTTTTTCACTGGGGGCTATCTGATTTTTTTCTCCAGAAGTTAAAAGAGGGTGAGTGTCACCTCTCTGCCTTGGCGTTAATAAGATTTTGGATTTACAGGGCCTGCCTGCTCTGTTGAGGCTGCTTACTGTGGTTCACGTTGGTGGGAATGTGCTCAGAGCTCAGGAGGTCTCAGGCAGGAATAATTGAGGGAGGAGAAGGGCAGGCACACACAGTCGAGTGACACTGTGTATACAGCTCACTTATGCAAATTCAACTCTTTGCCCTCAGCAGGAAATAATACATTTAGAGATGACAAATTATGGGTATGGGTAATTCTGCAACTCCATGCTAAACAAGGTGCATGTGTCTCACAGCAGACATGAGACAGGGGCACGAATCTGCTGTGGCTCCTCAGGCCACCTGAGCGCCTGTGTACCCCTCGTGGTATGAGCATTCTCATTTCAGTGGTTCGACTGTAAAGTTGTAGTTTGCATATATATCCAGTTTATTGTACCATACATTACTATGTCTAGGATATATAGTGCGTATATATTACTATACGGATTTGAATATATGAACCTGTGTATAATAATGTGCATTATGGTTAATTAAGTGAGTTTTCAAAGGAAGTTTGGTCTTCTGCAATAGTGGCTTCATATGCCAACTTAACACACTCACCCCTGTTTACAATAATATTCCTACTGTTAAGAATACCTTCTTTTGGAGTCAGAGCCATGACTTTCTGGCTGAGCAATCTTGGGCGAGATAACGTACCTCCCTATGGCATGGTTTACCATGTGTTGAGTGGAAATATTACCTGCCTACCTCATAAAGCTGTTATTAAGACTGATCTCTTCCATGTAAAATTCTTACTGTAGTGCCTGACATATTAGCTTTGAATAAATGTCAACTATCATTATCTTTGTTATTATTTTAAAATGTCTTAGCTTTGCTAATATCTGTGTTAGAGAGCAATATTTAAGTGAAATAACACTTACCATTGACGTCTTACTTTTAAGTAAAAGTATCATTATTTACTATGGAATGCAATATTTTCTCTTTACTTTGCAATCTGATATTTTCTTAGAGTGACTGTTTCTATCCTCCCTTTCCATTTCCACGGATTTGCACTTGCATTCCTGCACATGCCAGTACTTTTGTCCATATTCATTCAACAACCGTCTGTCTGTCGAGTACCATTGTGTACCAGGAATACAGGTGACTGTTTTCTTGAGATCAGTCATGCCAGTCCTGACAAGAATCCATTTCAGCAAAATTCAGTACTGAGTATTCCCAGCGTATGTCATTGGAAGTAGGGTCTCTTGAAGGCCCTTCCCTTATTGAGGGACCCGCCGCCTTAACAGAGTAGAAGAAAATCAGAACTGTCTTACTCCATTTTACCGATAGTTCCCATCCCAGCCTCCCCTCCTCCATCACACAGAACGGTTCTCTTTGTTATGACAGCAGGTACATATATTTCCAGGAACTATCTTAAGACTTCCTCTCCTCTTCCATTATATTCACTAAAAATCATCTTAAGTATGCCCTAAGTACTGTAATTTTTATAAAGTTAGGATATTCTTCTTTAAAGTAAGAAGAGTGACATTTGGAGACATTGCTAAAAAGTCAGCCCTAAGTAGCTTGAATGCTCGTACGTTGTTCTAAAATCAATAATGGTTATGAAATTCTTCTTGGCCAAAAAATATTCCTGAGCACATCATATCAAGTGAATTATTTTTGAAAATAAATAAGAGTTTGCAATGGTGGTTTATGCATCACAAAAATGAAAAATTATGTGTCATCAAGGCCAAACTCAAACTGGTAAGTCTACAGTTAACTTAATTAACTGACACTCCAGGTATTTCAAAAGGAAACACCTGTACTTACAGCTTTATTATGCCTGGGGCCCCTGGGGTTGCGGGCTATAAAGACGGTGTCAAATGAATACAGATACCATCTGTATCAGATACAAATGAATAGATTACCATCTTACACTTTAGCTCCAAGAAGGGTCTCCTAGAGATGGTTTACATAATGCAGTCTCATTAAGTTATCACAGGAACATTTGTCCAGTATTCTTTTACTCCCATTTAAGATTTCCTGTAGCAAGCAGAAGTGGTCAGAGTCGTTTCATTGATCTCAGAGCTGGCACAAATGTCTAGTCACTCGGGTCGACAGTTCTGTTGACAGTTCTCAGTGTAATCCATATGTCATCAGACAGCCCTCAAAACAATTATCAAGTCATTAACATAGACAAAACCAGCCTCAAAACATTCTTGTAGAATTATAAAGCATATGAAAGCTTAATAATTACCTTCATGAGTGACTTACATAGAGTGACAATGTAAGACCTAAGATTTATTGTGTTTACTGTGTGTCAGGACATTTCTAGGAATATGTTTACTTAATTCTCCTCAGTAACCCTGCAAGTTTTTATATTGCCCTTAAGGTCATTGAAGTTCAGAGTCTTCATCTTAACTTCACTTACATTAAGCAGAGAATGCGTGGTGAAGTCTGCGTTGAACCCCATCTCTGACCCCAAGCCTGTGTCTCTCTGCTTCCCCACTCTGCCCCACTAAGGAAAGCAACTCACTCTCACTCACTTGCTTCTTTAATCAGCTTGTCTTCATTGAGCCACTGTGATGTGTCAGGCACCGAGGGTATGGCAGTAAACAAATCAGAAATGGTTTCTGCCTACAGGGCGTTACATCTAGCTGGGAAGACAGACAGAAGAGGAGTTATAGTTATGGATAAGTGTGAGACTCAAACACAATTTCTTTTTTTTTTTTTTTAATTTTTTTTTTTAACGTTTATTTACTTTTGAGACAGAGAGAGACAGAGCATGAACAGGGGAGGAACAGAGAGAGAGGGAGGCACAGAATCTGAAACAGGCTCCAGGCTCTGAGCTGTCAGCACAGAGCCTGACACGGGGCTCGAACTCACGGACCGTGAGATCATGACCTGAGCCAAAGTCAGACACTTATCCGACCAAGCCACCCAGGCACCCCCAAACACAATTTCTTTAAATTAAGGATAACTATGTACTGCTGTTCAAGGAAGAGATACTCTCTGGGTGATTCTGATATACAGCCAATGTGAGAACTACTGACTTTGTACCTGACACACAGTAAGCCCTCAGTGAACCTAAATCCATACTGGTACGATTTAGGTTTTAAAAGGAGTCTTACACGGCCCTTTAGTTTTCCTGGAGGTTAGAAGGCATTTGGTTTTTGTGTTGGTTGGCTCCTGTCTTGGTGTTATGTTTCTTCTTGGTTCTAATTGCATGTCACTGTCCTTTTTCCATAGGTGACTGAAGGCCACTGGAAGTGGGGCGGCGTCACAGTCCAAGTGAACAGTGCCTTTTTCACAGGCATCTATGGAATGTGGAACCTGTATGTCTTTGCTCTGATGTTCCTATATGCACCATCCCATAAGAACTACGGGGAAGACCAGTCCAATGGTGAGTTTCAGTTTCTTTAGAACAGCTGTATTCAGGATATAGGCTTCAGCCTCTACAAGGCTCACATAGCAAAGGCTCTGGGTTCCCCAGGCAAACTTTCCCTCCAAATGTCAGTGAGTGCCCCCAGGGACTGGAGAGCCATAAGATAAAAAGCCAGGACAAGGCAGGTATTTCTTTAAGTCGTCTTCTTTTTTTGTTTTTAATGTTTTATTTATTTTTGAGAGAGCACAAGCAGGGGAGGGACAGAGAGAGAGGGACCAAGGCTCTGAAGCAGGCTCTGCACTGACAGCAGAGAGCCCTATATGATGGGCTTGAACTCATGAACCACAAGATCATGACCTGAGCTGAAGTAGGATGCTCAACTGAGCCACCCAGGTGCCCATCTTCTACTTTCTTAATCTTTAAATATTAGGGATACTGCATTCTAGCCTGAAACATGTGCCAGTTTTAGTATAAAACTTAAATTTGCTTTCCTTAATTTTTTTGAGCAAAATTGACTATTGGAGATTATGCCATATTCATTTTTCTAGTTTGAGAGGCAAAATCTTAAGGTATCATGTAGAGTGGAACTAGGTCCTGAGATTTGAAGATTGAGCTGGATTCATTTTTTAATCCTGCTCATTCTTCTGCAAGGCTGTTTGTTGACCTGCATCCAGACCAATAGCTATTTACCTACCTGTGTCCATGGCCTTCTTCTTAAGGGCAGTTGGTGCTACCAGGAGCCTTAGGGAACTTAGCCAGTCCGGTTATTTTGTAAGTGATGAAACTGAGGCCCAGAGAAAGGAAGGGCTTGCCTGGGGTTTCTCTGCCAGCCATAACAGAGGGAAATGACTGTCACTGCCTAGGCCATGCTCTTAACTTGGAATAGGTGCCCTGCTAAGTGACACCTGATCTAAGAGCTCCTTTTTTTTTTTTTTTGAATACTTAGTCCTACACTGTTTGGCTGCACCCTTATTCTTCCTTCTCTTTTTCACACCTGCCTCACCTTAGCCATTTACTTGCTATTCCTCAAATATAAGGTGTTCTTTCTCAAATCAGAGCTAGTGCCCTTCACTGCCTTGGAGCAGAGATCAGGGCTTGAAGGTCTGCATGTGTGCTATGGCACCACAGGTGGGTCTTGCTCATAAGAAGTTCTTACCATGTGTGTGTTGAATGAATGGATTCATATCCTATGTCCATTTGGGCCTAATAAAACCCTACCCATCTTTTGGGCACATTCAAAATGGTTCCTTTTTCTTGAAACCTATTCCTCATCACTCCAGTTGCAGATCAGCAAACCGTGTTCAATAGAATATTGTTGCCATAGGATGTTGATAGGTTTTAGTAGTCAATTTGAGAATCATTGGGTTTTTAATCGGCATTAATGAGGTTTTTATTTAAAACATCCTCCCAGAAAAAAAAAATAAATAAAAAAAAATAAAACATCTTAATGCCTTTAGTACATTAATTTTTACTGTAAGTCATTTTAAATGGGTAGGAGGAATAGTGTTTCCCCAGATTACTTTTTTATAAAGTTTATTTATTTTGATAGAGAAAGAGAGAGAGGGAATGAGCTGGGGAGGGGCAGAGAGAGAGGGAGAGAGAGGATCGCAAGCAGCCTTAACACTGGTCAGCACAGAGCCCAATGCGGGGCTTGAATTCACGAACCATGAGATCACAACCTGAGCCCAAATCAAGATTTGGACATTTAACCGACTGAGCCACCCAGATACCCCTCCAAATTGTTAAACCGTTTGGCCCCAGACCCCTTTTTCCAGGCACTGTATTTGTTTGGAACTAGTGTTCTAAGGAACAGGCCTGGGGGAACATGATTACACATTTCATATGACACTGCATAAATGTAATAGATGAGTTTGCCTGTGCCTTCCCTTTCCTGCTGGAATATTAACTCCTTAAGAGCCAAGGACAGGTTCTTAAGGGTGGTTTGAAAGTGTTGATTGAATTAATGCTTCAGAAATAAGAGTTCTAGATTAGTTTTCATATTTCACAGATGGGCCAATGATCTTGAGAGTTGGGGTAAAAGGACGGGGTGATGACATGAGAGGAGATGATGTGGGAAGTGAAGGGCATCTGTGCTGAGGGTTGGAATAGTGACTAGTCTCAACCACCATCCACCTCCAGTACTATACCTGCCGCTTCTGTGCAAGAGCATCCTTCAGGCCAGTCTTCCTCCCTCCTCCTTGGCTGGTCACACTCAGTGTGGGAAATGGGGGCACATGGCCTCTCAAACAGTGGACCTTCATAACACCAGCAGGAAGGGACTCTGGGCTTGTGAACAAGAATCTTGATTTCATTTCATGGTCATCCTGTTGGACTTTGACAGAAATCATATGGACGTGTGTGTGACTTGAGAATATTAAGCAGGAACCCAGTAGGTGAAGTTCCTCCCTTCCAGGGAAATACCACATAAAGCAGTGGCTGGACTTCCTGGGAAGTTGGAATAATACTACTAATGGGCAATAGTTACTGAATTCTGACTGTGTGCTAGGGTGCTCTATGTAAACTATTATGGTTGTTTTTTGCTATGAGTGGCAGACTGCTTAACCTCTCCCCATTTCTCCCAACTGTAAGTGATCTCTTACCATTCTCCCAACTGTAAGTGATCTCTTAAAGTCTTTTGGAACCATAAAATTCTGTGGTTCTCTTCCTTCCCGTTGGCAAAGAAGGAGCAGAAGAGCACCTCCTGTCCTAAGGTGGCAGCCCAGAGGGTGATTCTGTCATAGGTAAGGGGTTTCCAAACACCGGTGAGAATTTGCCCATCCCGGCACTTTTAGGTACATGAGAGGCCAGAGCCATGGCCCAGCCTGCAGTGGGAGGATGACTGCCCGCCAGAGGCTTGATGTGCAAGCCAGATGTCAGGCAGCTCCCATTAGGACTTCTTACTCTGCACAACAGCCACCCCCTGAGGCTTGAAACCTTGCAGTTGAGAATAGCACTTGATCTGTTCCCCATCAGAGTTTTTTTGTTTGAAGGCAGCTTGACCTGTAATTTCACAAAAAGTTCAAAAGCTAGTTCTCAGCAGGTGGTCATATCCCCCAAATCCCTTGCCAACTGGCGTTCAGAAGTATTCATGGTTTTGTTTTGATTTTTTTTTTTTTTTTTTTTTTTTTGGATGTCACTACGACTGGGACATACCACTAGCATTTAGTGGCCAGATTCTAGGGATACTAAGTATCCTTCAACGAGCAAAACAGTCCCTTGTACTAGAGAATTACCCTGCCTCAAATGCCGATAGAATCCATGTCGAAAAACATTCTTCAAGCAGTTTCTTGGGTAGACTTTTTTGGGACCCTGTTCTGATCATAAACACAAGTCACACAGTTGAGTAGTTCTGTGATGGTGACATGATCAGCTGTGACTTCACAGCAGCCCATGAGCACCTGGCAGTTTGTTGTGCCCTTCCCTTCCCATGGTCACATGGTACTGTGACCTTGTGCATTTGGAAGGGAGTCTTCCATGTTGGGTTCTCTGATCATTTTCCTTCTCTACCCTCTTTCACTTTTCATCTCTTCATCTGTTGCCAGACCACACAATGTCTCCTAGGAACTATGGAGCATTTGCCAAAATTTTGAAGCTCCTTGGAAAGAGCTAGTTTGGAATATCACACAGAAACCTAGAAAATGAACTTCTGTATTTTAAAATTCTCTGGGTCTCTGGATGACATCCCTTCTCCTCCCCCAGCCTTCCCCTGCTCCTCTTCCTTTCTCGTGGAAAGTTTTTATTTTTAAGTTGGCTTGGGCTCCCCCACACCCCCACCACCTTGCTTTTAAGGTCTGGAGCCAAGAATTCAGTTCTCTTGCTATGGAGAATGAATCCCAGGTTTGTGGTGCTTTTTGCCTTCGTGAGACGGATCCTGGAGAGACCTCTGGAAAAAGCTCCTTTCCAGGAAGTTGGCAGGCAGTTTCTGATGCAGCCAAAGGGGATAAGGAAAGAGAAAGAACATTGAGAGGGGTTGTTTTGTTTGGACGTGGAAAGAGATGCCAAGTGTCAGGAGGGAGTGGGTAGGGAGGAAATGAAAGCAGAGAGCATAGATTTTGTTTCTCCCTTTTGGTCAAGGAATAGACTGACAGAAACAAAGCAGATGGCAAGTTCTAGAAAGGGTCAGCTTCCAAAGAGCTTGTTTTCTTATATATATATTTTCTCTTTTATTGTGTGCATCAGGAAGCGACCCTTAGAAATGAACCACTCAGTGCTTCAGTACTTAGCAGTGTGTCAGGTTTGATAAGATGGAGTGACATGAAGCCCAAAGGAGTGACTAAGACAGAGTCCCTGCTTTCATGGAGAGCTGGTAGCCTTGTCTGAGAGACCAGGCTTCCTTGACTGCCTCCTGAAACTCGGGATATGGCAGAACATCTCCAGGCCAGAATGCCCTCATGTTTTTAGCAGCTCACTGGTGCTGCAAGGATCTGAAGCTATGGGTTCCATCTTTTTGCAAGGATGTGAAGCTATGGGTTACCATAGCTGCTGGTACCAACATGTTTACATGGATCAATTTTATAGACATACATATATATATGACTCTGTATCTATGTACATATGTTTATATATAAACATTTTATGTGTATGTGTACATATATGTATACACATATACAAACATATATGTAAATTTTTTTAATTTAGCAGAGATATTTTAGAACTCTCTTTCAAGGACCATTCACATTTTCTGCCCTGCTCCTGCTGCCTTTTCATTAAAGTTGTTCTTTTTTACCTGTTTCCAATAGCAATTTGTGAATCATTCTGGATGTCTTCCCAGGCAGGAATGGATCTCAGCTAACCTTAGGTTGGAATGAAGACAGCATCTCCCAGGGGTTCAGCATCGATGTCCTGCACACACGACGAACTGTCCAAATCCTCTCAGACATCAGTTCACGTGGGAAAAAAAGTTGGAGCTGCTTATAAAGTCAGACAATTCTTTTTTTTTTTTTTTTTTTTTTTTTTTAACGTTTTTTTTATTTATTTTTGGGACAGAGAGAGACAGAGCATGAACGGGGGAGGGTCAGAGAGAGAGGGAGACACAGAATCGGAAACAGGCTCCAGGCTCCGAGCCATCAGCCCAGAGCCTGACGCGGGGCTCGAACTCACGGACCGCGAGATCGTGACCTGGCTGAAGTCGGATGCTTAACCGACTGCGCCACCCAGGCGCCCCTAAAGTCAGACAATTCTTAATAATAGCTTTGATTTTTGTGTTCTTTCGTCTATAGAATTCTTGTCAGAAGGTTTTAGAAAAAAACCGAGGAACGGAATTCCTGACTGGATGACTATGACGAAGGGAACAGGAGACACTCTAATTGCCAACCGGTTCCTTTCTATTTCTATTCGCACTAAATGTCTTCTGTCTGACACACTCATTCTGTTGGAAGCCACAGCAGCAGCCCCAGGTCCCATGTCATGGTAGCTCACTACCACACTGCGTCAATTTTACTGCCAGAGGCTTCTAAGGTCTCCTGCTGCTTGTTTCACAGAAAAGGTGGCTTTGGCTTTTGTTGCCTCAGTAAATGTTTGGTTTGAGTCATGAGGCTCTGACAGTGGCTGCCTTTTATTGAGGCCTTCCCCTTGGTTGCGTGTTAGATGACCCACCCATGGCTAGCCTGGCTTTTCGATGTCTGTGAGCAGTGATGGAAATGGTCTTACCACCAGGGCTGGGCTCAGACTTGGAAGCGGGTCTCAGTAGCCTTTTCCCATTTTCTAATGAAGTTCGCAAGCAGGTCACAAGCCATCATTAGCCTAGCACCTCTTGCTCTGTTATTTGTAGTTGGGCACTTTCTGTCTCCTGCCTCTCCCAAGGTTGCTGTCCCTCCAGTGACCTGATCTCTCCTTTCCCAGGCAAAGTAGATCATTTTTTCCAGGGCTTAGAATTACCATCACTCCACTATAATAGGAGGTACCTCAGTCACTGTTTCCCTCAGTTACTTTTGGGGGAGTAACTTTCTGCTTCCTAAATGTATCAGTTTGGCAAGGCTGCTGTTACAAATACTGCAGGCTAGGAGGCTTAAACAATAGAGATTTATTTGTTTTCTCACAATTCTGAAGGCTAGAAGTCCCAAGTTCAAGGTATCCCCAGGATTGATTTCTTCTGCAGTTTCTTTCCTTGGCTTGTAGATGGCCATCTTCTCTCTACGTCTTAATGTAGCCTTCGCTCTGTGTGTATGTGTATCCTCATCTCCTTTTCGTATGAGGACATAGGTCATATTGGATTAGAGCCCACCCCAATGACCTCATTTTAATGTAATTACCTCTTTAAAGACCCCATGTCCAAATATAGTCACATTCTGAGGTAGTGGGTGGGAATTAGGACTTTAACACATAAATTTGGGGAGGGTATAATTCAGCCTATAACATTAAGATTTCACTCACAGCTTCTAGGTTTTATTGTGTCCACCCTCTTGCAATTGCCCAGAACTTGGTATCTGGAGGCACTTTGGAGGTGGGTGGGGAATGGCTCATCCCAAGCTTGCTATAAACCACCTCATTGTTTTTCTCCTTCTGCCATGAACCAGCCTGGACTTTATTACAGAGAGTTATCTTTTGAGCTTAGCTCTGAAGAATAGGAGGTCAGTAGGTATGGGACTAGAGAAAATTCCACAAGAAAGAATGAAGTCAAGAGTGTTACAGAAAGAACATAAGGTTTGGAGGTAGACATAGGCCGTTTGGAATCCTGGCTCCAGTATGTACTGAGTATGACCTAAAGAAATATAAACTCATGGTATGGGAGCTTTCTGGCTTCTGGATCTGGGTAATGGGGTGTTCATTTGCCTTAGTGGTGGTCGTGAGGCTAGAATTAAGTAGCCCCTTTCATATTCTAAGACTGGTAGTCTCCCAGATTCTGTGAAATAATCTTGGAATTATCTTAGCAGTTTTCCTTCCTTTTATACTAAAGTAGCCACAGATAGGCAAGGGATGGGCATTAAAATGCAGCCAGTCGTAGGGAGTTGTGGTTCTTGTTGTCACGTTATAGTGCAGTTTATATAGCTTTGTGTGTCCCCAGGATGCATTCCAGCCAGTTAGAATCCAGTAGCAAGCAGCTACATACCTGTGGGTGCAATATCACAAATATGGATCTGTTGATAGTCCTCGGTGATTAAATCCAATGCCAGAGACTGGTCTCATTTTGCAACGGCTAGACACAAACAAGCCTTCATCTCCTTGTTAATTATCTGAGAGGAGCTGACACCATAACCAGGGAAAGAGACTTACTGCAAACTGAAGAATTCTTTTCTTTACCTTTCTTAATGTATTTTTTTCCCTTTTATTCTTCCCCTCCCCACTAAGTATGTAACATACTGCATTTTCGGAAAGGCTTTTTTTTTTTTTTTTTTTTTTTTTTTGTCTTAGATGGAAAGAGACTCCGAGCATGTTTGTGCACTGAGTAGCAGGAGCCAAGAAAGAAGGAGAATAACAGATGGAGCAAGACCTTGGCAGAAGTAGGAGTTGATGGAATTTGGAGGGAATGGAGGGATCCCCACTCCTGCCATGTTACTGCCATATTCCCACATTTACTCCCTAAGGCGGAGGGGGGGCGGGGTTAGCCTTCAGGGTACAATAAAAGCACATGTGAATCATAGAGTTTTCTAGCCAGAGACCCACTGGCTGGGTCCTCATCCCAGCTCTACCAGGAGCAAACTGGGCCACATTAGAGAATAATTTCTCTAATCGCCTATTTGAGCCTCAGTGTCTTCCTTCCTGTCTTACAAAGAAATACAGGGCATGCTGAGCCCCTAATAGCGCATACGATAAATACTCATAAATAACAACTCTCCGTGCACTGATATTGTGTACTATAAATTCTTGTTTATCAAACGCAAAAGTAAAATTAATATGCTGAACAATTCATCCAGATTATTGCGTGTATATATTTATGACCATAACACATTACGTGTGGACTCATACTTTGCTGGCAGACTCTTTGGCTGTTGGAAACTAGAATATTTACAAAAGAATCAACATAGCCTAAAGGTTGAGAGCCTGGATTCTGGAGCCTTATTTTTCTGGTTTGAATCCCACATAATTTACTAATCTGGCCCTTGGGCAAGTTACTTAACCTCTCTGTGCCTCAGTGTTTTCATCAGTAGAATGAGAATGATGACAGTATTTCTGTCAAAGGTCTGGTATGAGGATTAAATACATTAGTATTTAGAACAGTGTCAGGTACATGATAAAACACTATAACATGGGTACTCATTAAAATAAAGAAGCCAGGGGCGCCTGGGTGGCTCTGCTGGTTAAGCATCCGACTTTGGCTCAGGTCATGGTCTCAGGGTTCATGGGTTCGAGCCCTGCGTTGGGCTCTGTGCTAACAGCTCAGAGCCTGGAGCCTGCTTCAGATTCTGTGTGTGTGTGTGTGTCTCTCTCTCTGTTCTTCCCCCTTTCACACTCTCTCTCTCTCTCTCTCTCTCTCTCAAAAATAAACATTTAAAAAAAGTTTAAAAAAAATAAAGAAGCCAAAGTTATTTTGGCTCAAGTGATCTGTAGAATCATATACATTTTTTAGGACATGCTAATTAGAATCACATTCTAAGCTTAAAGAATTAGCATCTTGGGTTCAAAACCTCGGTAGAATTACATTCTAGTGTCTATTTTTAAGTCTTTGGTGAAAGGGATTCTTTAGGTAAACACTGGGAGATGCTAATGCATTTACCGGGGTGGGCGGGGCTCTCTTTGAAAGTTTGATGACTCACAGACATGCAGATCTGACAGTGGCTTTGAAGTTCTGATGGCTCACCCAGATATGCAAATCAAGAACTAGTTTTGACCAAGAAATTTGAGGCCTCTGCATTATGGTAGGCTGAGAAGTGGGCTAGAAGTTGCAGTAGTGAGAATGCAAGCTAGTGACCTGGGGAAATATACTTGTTGTACAAATCACGGTTCAGCATGACCCCAGGGGACCCTGTGTAAAGCGTCTGCAGCCTTTGCACCCAACTGGTCTGTGCCCTTGCCCAAAGGACGATGAAGCTGGATGTGCCGGAGGCTGGGCTGATACCCCCTTTATTACTTGCTCTGCCCCTAGTCCTGTGGATTGGACTCTTACCTCAGTAGCCCCAAATAACCATTAGCAGTCCTCTGCAACAGCTTAGGACTGCTGCTGAAAGTAGGGTCTCTTAGGTAGAGAGTCACAGACTAGCATTTAATAAGACCGATTGATCTGCACAGCTGCTGGGAAATGGGTCTACAATGAAAAACTAATACATATGGCACATGTGAAAGGTGCCATGCAGCCTGTGGGACCAGTGTGTGGGGTGACTCCTGGGGTTCTGAGACCATGAGATTCACTGATGCTCAGCAATTCTTAGACTAGTGATAAGACATTAGCTGTAAGTGTAGGGCCAAAGTCGCTTCTAAGTTTCAGTCCCAGTTGAAAACAGCACTTATTTATTTAATTCTGTGGTTTGATTTAGGAAACATTTTAGTTCCCCAAAATATGAAATCGTGCGTACATGGTATAAATATAAAAATCACAGACATAACCAGCACCCCTTTCTGTAAATACCCAAATCCACGTGTATGCCCCTCAGACAACAGTCCTTAAACAGTTAGGTCCTGATGTTTTCCATTTTCCCTTTGCCAATTATACATTCATTTAATTTGTGTCCTGGCAGGTAGGAGAACGCTTTAATTTACAGAAACTTACTTTTTCTTGCTGGTGGAGAAAACACTACATTATTCCATTTTAGCAGAGGAACACCTCTGTCACTGATGATGAGTCCAAAACACTGGTGTTGTATACGGAATCCTGGGGGCAGCAGAAAATTCAGAACACATTTCTGGTACTTTTTTCCTGGAGAAGAAAACTCTTAAATGTTTCTAAATGTGTTACGTGTATTCCCTGCCCAATCTGTTGGTAAATATAGGCAGGTCTTGTTTCCCTTCACGTGGCGTAGCTGCTTTGTCAATTACTCACATGGAGTGGGTACGTGCCTCCCTCCCCATCACTGGGGAGGCGTGCGGTGCTGGCTTAGCCCACAGCAGAGACCTTAGAGTCAGACTTTCCTTCCCTGGCCTAGTTCCCGGCTCTGTCATGTGTCTGCCCCTTTACCTGGGGCAGTTACCTTACTTCCCTCCCTGTTTCCTCGTCTGTAAAGCTGCCATGATCAGAGTGCTCACCTGGGCTGGTTCTCGTGAGGATTAAATACGATTACATATAAAACATTGCAAATAGCGTCGGGTACAAAGTAAGTTCTCATTAAATGTTAATAATTACTACAAATGATAATAAGCATTATGCTGACTCATCCATCATTCATATCTCTTCTCTGGGAGAAGAATGCTGTGAAACTACTGCAGAGTCTTGAGGAAAAAGGTTAGGAGTTAGCCCTACGCGTGGGTGCCCTGGTTGTCTCTATAAGCTCAGGATGTGAAAGAGGGCTGGGGTCAGGGCAGTTGTTACTGAGGTGCATCCTGTCTTTCTTCTTCCCTGAACACATCTAACACCAAAACCCTCTTTCAGGTGATCTGGGTGTCCACAGTGGGGAAGAACTCCAGCTCACCACCACCATCACCCATGTGGACGGACCCACTGAGATCTACAAGCTGACCCGCAAAGAGGCCCAGGAGTAAGAGGCTGCAGCACCTGGCTGGGACTGTCCCCCACATCCCAGCCCCTCTAACTAGAGCGGGGAGTGTGCCAGAGAGAGCTCAGGTGCAAAGGAATGCTTGAGGCTCTTAGCTGGGGTTTCTTCTTGGATCTGCGGCATGGACGTTTGTCAGCTTGCCTTCTGACTGTAGCTCTCACAGGAGGATTCCTGCAGCCACTAATGCATTGTGTATAACAAAACCTCTGATATGACACATTTTCTGTGATCATTGTTAATTAGTGACATAGTAACATCTGTAGCAGGTGGTTAGTAAACCTCATGTGTTGGGGGTGTTTTCCTTGGGGGATGGTTTGGGCCAGATGGGGTCTATATGGAGTGGAATTATTTGACTCTTTTTCCTGTTTTAGATTCTAGGATAGATTTTAACATTTTTGCAGCCCAGGATAGGCTGATGTCATAGTCTTCTCAATCCTAGTCTGTGACCACTTGTGTTTTTTTTTTTTTTTTCTATTTATATCACCAAGTAGCCTATTGAGTTAATATTTAAATTGTCGATAGATATGTGTCCCTATTTTTTATGGCATAATATAAAATAACTGAATCTCATGAGAAGGTCTGTTACGCCAGGGGCATTTCAGCTTTGAAACCAAATCTGTGTATCCAATACTAACCAGTCTGTTGGATGTGGGTTTTAAAAAAATGTTTGCTAAACTACCCAAGTAGGATTTACTGTATTAAATGGCCTTTGGGTCTGAAAAGCTTTTTTAACCTCTTGCTTAAAATGTGTTTTCTTTTGATAAGATGCTTCCAGCAGCCTCCAAAAGTGTAGATCTGATCATTTAAATAAACCTGTACATGTACGCACATATGTATATGCACACGTCGCCCTCCTGCCCTACCAGCACACATGCCCACAGATTCTTTTCCCTGCTGAGTCTATGGGGTGGGGAACGGGTGGGGAAATAGCTTTATGAAAAATTAAAATATTTTGCCACCAAATCAGAGTGCTTGGGGATGGTATCTGTGTCTGGAAAGAGGGTAATATTTTCTGTGCTGGGTGGTTAACCACTGTCCCCGCTCCCCCACCCCGGCGGGACAGTGAGTGGCCACAGGGGTGGGGAAGGAAAATTCTAGGACATACAAGCAGACAGCTGCCCCCACCACCTTATTCTCACTTCCCCAGTAGCCTGTTTCATTGTATTTTACCTCTGCCTTCCGAGAGACAGCGTGGTATGGCAGAGAGAAAGGATACTGGATCTGATGTTAGAAGGCTCAGTTTCCTGTCAAAGGTCTCTCATTAACAATGTGACCTGGTTGAAGCCACCTGACCTCGGTGTTCCCTCACCTACAAGCTGGAATTCATAAACTTTAACTGCTTCATGGGCTTGCGGTGCCAATTAAATGAGTTAAAGTATATGGAAATGTCTCTTAAACTCTAAGCCATATAAATGTGTTCTTCCTGGAATCCAAAAACAATTTTGTGAGTATTTTTCAGACACACACTCCTGCAGGTCTGAGGCACAGTCCATTTAATGTACCCTGATTTTGGCTAAAGTCATGCTGAGCCGCGATGGAAAGAAATATACTTTGGCTTTGGCTCTTCTCCCAGGCCTTTTCCTGTCCTGGTAAACAAGGGATGGTGTATGATCCAATGCCTTCAACATCCACTTTCTGATCAACCACTGTGGTGCCAGGAATTCAGTGTAACTTGTGCCTAGTGGTCTGGAAGGGAAGATGAACATAAAATGTGACTAGTGGTCTCCTCTCCAAAAGGATGGAGGAAGAGTTTCTTCTAAGGCCATAGGCCTTCAAGGAGTAAGATTTCACCAAGGTGAAAGGGCAGAGGGAACAGCAGTACCAAAATCCTAGAGGATGTGAAGAACAGAGAATGTTTGGATGAGGCTGGTCCTCAGGCCTGGCTGGCCCACGGAAGGAGTAAATAGCAGATGAGCCCCATGCACCTCGAGCCACAATGGGAAGGGCTTTTAGTGCTGTGGTAAGAGCTGTAGCCCTACCCTAAGGTTTTAGGCAGAAAAGTGGTAAGATCAGAATGAACACCAGAGCATGGAGAAGCTAGATAAGCCCAGCAAAGAGATCACAAAGGCCAGAACCAGGGTGATAGTAGAGGACATGGAGAGGCAGGGAATTATTTGGAGATAAAACTGACAGGGTTTGAGTGTTCCGAATGAGAGTTTCATAAAAGTTGAGAGCAGAGTCCAATCTCAAGCCCTTGCTGTGTGAGGGAATGGTAGGGCCCTTGATGGAATTGGAGATACCTAGAGATGTGTCTGTGGGTCTATTACTTAAAGGTCTATAAGTAGTAGAAGACAACTCTAGCAACCTTAGCCAAAAGAAGGACTTTACTAGCACTTTCCTAGAGTATTTCATGGATCCACGAAAAAGTGGTATTAAACAGAAAGATGAGCAACTGGGACGGCTCTAAGAGACCCAAGCACTAGGAATTCACGGACATTTCCCCTAAAGCTGTACCATTTACAACTAGTCCAAGTCTCTGTCTCACTGCAAAACTAGGAGGGAGTATGCGAGTGGCTCTGCCTCAGGCAGGTGACTGTCCTTTCGCCAATCAACTGTGTTCAGGAAGTCAAGTCAAATAGCTGCTAGTGGCTCACCCTGTGGATTGGGGTTAGTTTCCAGAGAATCCATTTTGAGCTGGACAAACAGAAAAGATGCCAAAATGAGGATGATGAGCTTGGATTTGCCTGGGCTGAGTTTTAAAAGCCATCTTCTGGAAGAATTGACAAGCCAACCATTGGAAATGAAAGGTGAAGCAGACCACCTGGGGTAGGAGGTTTGGCGGTCATTACCATCAGGAATAAGAAGTACAGGTGGGGCAGGGCATCAAAGCATTGGGGAAGACAACTGGCAAGAGTGGTGAACCAGGCACAGCTTCATTAATATAGGAAAGAAAGAAATGAGGTGGATTACCCAGAAAAATGCAAGTTGTCAAAAAAGCCAAAGAAAACCAGATTCACCGGGGAAGAAGTTAGAAATCCTGAGATTTGACAGCATTTAGGGAACGAAACCTGTTGGATTTGGTGTTTGGATGTCTGTGACTTTCTCAAATGGTTAGGACACAGGTTAGAGGTGGAGCAGAATTAATAGGTGGTCATTTTGGGAAGGAAAGAGGTAGGATTGTTGTCACAAGAGGAACCAGAATAAAGGGAGGGCTTGCATGTTTTAGTCTGAGGAGAGAACTGGACTGAGTTTGTAAACCTGAGGCTTAAGAGCCAGCCATGAAGTCAAGATGACGATGAGCTAACATAAGCCCCAAGGAAGTTCAGAGATTTGGAATCAAGGACACAAGTTCGTGGGTTAGTTTCAAAAAAGTGAAAGGTTTCATCCTGAGACAGGAGAGAAATAGCAGATGGATGTTGGAGGAGAAAGTTGAAGTCCAAAGGAGAGAAAAACTTGCAGCCTGTCTCTCTCTCTGGGTGTTCTGTCTCCTCTGCAAACATGAAATGAGTGTTGGAGTTTTACTAAAGAAGGTCTCAGTTTCAAGAATGCAGGTTTGGGGGCACCTGGGTGGCTCAGTCGGTTAAGCGTCTGACTTCGGCTCAGGTCATGATCTTACAGTTCGTGGGTTCGAGCCCCGCATCAGGCTCTGTGCTGAGCGCTCAGAGCCTGGAGCCTGCTTCAGATTCTGTGTCTCTCTCTCTCTGTCCTTCCTCTGCTTGCACTCCCTCTCTCTTTCTCTCTCTCTCAACAATAAATAAACATTTAAAAATTTAAAAAAAGAATGCAGGTTGAACACAACCATTTTCCATCAGTGGAAGTTCAAGAAACTCTTCAAGCAGTGAGAAGAAGCCTTTATTAAGGACTAGAAACCTAGAGAAAAAAATTATTTACTGGCCATGTATACCAGTTTTACAAGTTGATCTGAATTTTGCAGGTGGCTTTCAAGAGTATTATAGAAAAGAAGTATAAGCTTCTCCAATTATCTGGTTTTAAACAGTAAGAAAATTCCCCAACATTCAGCAAGCAAATAAAATACAGTTACTGTTTAATAGAGAAAACAAAATCAGTTTTATCAGTTCAGTCCCACTGAGTATTCACTAGGTGTTCCTATATTTTTCCCTTCCAGGAAGAAAATGTCCATAATAATGAAGTAAGTGCTTCCCTACATGACCTCCAGGTAGTTTTAACCTTTCTCGGAACTGAGGTAAATCACTGCAACAGTTCTGATGCCTGAGTCCCTCGGTGCATCTCTCAGATCTGCTGGGGCCCTTGAAGTCACACCCCTGGCAGGTACCTTTGAGAAGGTTGAAAGAAGTTCAGAGGGAATATTGGTCTTGGGTCTCATTCACACCTTGGCAGTTCTAGAAACTATGTTTTATCAACTCTTTCAAACTGATCAGGCTCTCAGAGACTGACCGGTCATGTTGGGGAATCTCAATAAACTACGATTCCCACGCAATCTTTTACAATGCAGCATACACACACCTTCTGTGGCTCCATCATCCCATTGTCCAGTAACCATAGCGGCTGAAAGAGGAAACAGAAGAAAGGGATAACATGTCAACCACAAGAAGTCTGAGGGATCATCCCTGAGCCTCCAAAGAAAATACAGCTCCCTCAAAAGTGCTTAGCATAATGTGGGAATTCCATCGGGGAGGGTTGGTGAACATACCTTGGCTAATCCTAATCTCGGTTTGCTGTGGAAACATGAATTCTTTAGGACCCCTATCCTTTTTTGATTCAAGCCACCTTTGCTCCTTTCAGGATATGTTGGTGCTCCTGATTTGGCCAAACTTACCGGTGCAAACTGACTTTCATGGGACTGTACCACTGTCCCCTGTATTTCAAGGTCCTTTCGTCCTGCTGGGCTACAAGAACCATTCCGATTTCTGCAAGCTTGCTCTCACCCACCATATTTTGATACATGACTGATTTGGTTGTATAGAGATAACTTGGTTTCCAAGACTACATCAGCAGTGCCTTTTCTCTGGACATCAGAAGGGTCTTCTAGGCACTCCTTGAACTGTCCAGTATACGCAGCTGCCTGTCTGTAGCAATGCACTTAGCTTTACTTGTTGAGAAGGCCCTTAAGTATTGAGACCAGCCTTTTCTTTGTGGCTTTGACCCTCTTACTGAATCCCTTCCCATAGGTCCTCTCCCACACTGGGCTGCACTTCTCCAGGTTCATGTCTCAGTTCCAAAGCTCTTCCTGCAGACGTGGTTTCGCGACCCTCCCCTTATGACCACTTGCCTGTTAACTGCACTCTAATTCCTCACTGTTCCAAAATGTGATACTCAGACTGCAGTATTTGGCACAGATTAGCGTGCCAATAATACTTCTACTGGGGTGTGACATCCTAAGAAAATGGCACTAGGTGTTTTAAAAATATCTACGTCTTACTTTTTTGCTTCTTGTGACCACGTAACCACTCAAACACTTGGTGTTTCAAAAACAAATATCACCAATACCTTCTTGTGTATTCAGCGGCATTTTTCAACTTAATTGTTGGACTTTACATGTATCCCTGTGATATTTCACTTTTCTTATACGGATTCAATAGGTAAGGCACATCTTTAAGTTTTAAAGTAAGCACAGTTCGAAATGTAAGTGCAAGTAGTAAAGTGCTTTCCAAGTGCAAAATGGGTTGGTTTCAACTGCCACAGAATTGAGAAATATATTCATCCACGACCAGAAAACCCTCCCAACAGCTTGGACCGCTCTCCCCCGTCCAGCTCTCACTCTGCTTCAGACACAACACATAAACACATATCCCATTGCTGTTGAACTCCCTTTCTTTTTGTGTGTTCTGTAATAAGGAAATTTATAATTTACATATTTCCCCCTAATATCAGTTCTTCAGAGTCACATAGTAGATAATAAAAGAATGAGGCTCTGAGAGGTAAGTGATTAATTTGGAACTAAGAAGAGATTTTCAGTCCCTGAACCTCACTGTCTTTTGAGTAGCATATTTGTAGCAGAAGCATCAAGAATTTTCTTTTGAGTTGGAATTCTCATTAGAGCAGAATGACCTTATTAGGGAGATGTTATTCCAGCCTAAAAAAATATCTGCCTGCTCTCTACCTCCATCAATGGCAAGTGTCTGCCCTCCTCTGGCCAAAGGGAGGATGACAGCTACGACTGAGCAAATCCTCAGGACAAAAGTCAGACCTTGGAATCTGGGAAATATGTAACTGCTCCAGGATATTATTGCTTTTTAGTGAATTCTGGTCTTGGCTTGGCCTACAACTTTACTCTGGGATTCCCAGGGCAGCCGAGCACCACCACCCTCTTTGACCTAGGTAATCTCTGAAGTCCTTACCAGCCCTGATTCTAAGAATCATAAAGGAGGCTGTGTGCAATGATGTCCTGTAGTAATATAGGGTGCCTGATCCAAATCCACTGGACATCGCCATGTGGGGGTGCTAATGTAAATAGACCCCAGTTTTTGGCTCTGCAGCCCCATAGACACCTGTCATTGCTCTTCTGAGCTCCCTCAGGTGGCTCCTGTATCCAGCAGCTCTTTCCATTGGGTGAGCCCAGGTGGGGATGGTCTTTACTCCCAGTTAAGCAGAATGTCTCCAGTTCAGGAACTCTTGAGAGACTAAGAACAGACAGAAGTGGCCACCACATGAAATCTTCCCACCTGACGTTTGGCTGCCATTCCTCACATGCTGACCCAATGGAAATGCTTCACTAGCTATGCAAGGTAATAGAGTGGGTTACCCCTGTTTTTTCTAGGTTTAATTTTTTTCTTTTTAGTTTTCTTTCTTCAACTCATCAATTCACGAAGAATTCGGTTTTCCGTAGGAGTCTCAATTCAATATTTTCTCCAAATAGGTATCGTGGCATAAGTTTTTTGATAATAATTGGGAAAGGCAGGATCTTAAAATGGGGAGGCCATGGCCGTGGGCCACCGGAGCTGAGACTCTGGAGCTGCCGTGAGGCTGACGCAGGGGAACCATTCCCCTGCCGGCTGTTGCTGGAGGCTGCCAGTGGGGAGTGTATTCTGGCTTCTGCTATCCAAGGGGCTACCCAGAGGCTCCCAAGAAAAGCACCTTTGATTGTGGCGGTATGGGCCCTGTCAGTGCCAAGGAAACGCACCATCTGGGGAAGATCGACTTGCTCTGGGTCACAGAGGAAATGTGGGAGCTGTAGGCAGAGGCTGAGCAAGCTGAGTGGTGAGTAGGCAGTGATGGTCTCCTGCCCACCGTCCCTGGACCTCTGAGTGAGCTGCCCTGGAGAGCAATCTGCTCCTCTGTGCTGTTGTCCAGGGCAACAGCATCTGGGGCCAGAAGCTGACAGCTGCATTGATTAGAACAGTACCCAGGGACTACTTGAGCCTCCTCTGTGGGTAAAAAAAGCCAAGTGGTGACCTGGTGCGGTGGGCAGAACACAAGGCCCTGCCTGGCTAGCCCTCTCACTCTGCGACTAATTGTTGTGCGTCCTCAGCCAAGTTACAGTACCTCTCTGGGTCGAGTTTGATCAAATCGGATGTTCTTTTTTATTATGTCACATTTAGCGTCATTAGTTGGGAAGAATTACTGCATAAGGATATGCACCCTAGATTGCATGGTTTGGAGCACAGGCTGCAGTTATACTGATAAAAATTTGGGAGTGTGCACAGTATTCTACTTGATGCAGAGGAGTGTGTGTGTGAGAAACAGATCCTTAGAGGACAACGAAGGGAAAGAAGAGACGGAGGGTGGGGGAGGAAATTGAAAATAAGTTGGGCCTGTGAGAAAAATTTGCACCAAAATTTGTTGTGAGTTGAAATTTCTGCCAATCATTCCAACTGACACAGTGCGAGTTAGAGGGGTAGGGACTATACAGGTCATATAGGTGCAATAATGACCTATTAGCCTGCCAGCCAGCTCAGGAAGGACGGTCCCATTAACCTTCAAAGTTGACATTGAAAACCACCCTCTCCCAGAATCAGTGTCAGTCATAGCTATTTGCTGACCTCTGCTGGCCAAAACAAATAATGTCTGCATTACAAAAAACCGATATTTCTGATGGCAATAATATTCATTTACCCAACAAATATTTATGGAGCTCCTATTAAGTACTAGACACCGTTCTAACACAGACCAGGGGACGCCTGGGTGGCTTAGTCGGTTAAGCGTCCTACTGTGGATTTCGGCTCAGGTTGTGAGTTCCAGCCCTGGTTGGGCTCCGTGCTGCTAGTGTGGAGCCTACTTGGGATCCTCTCTCTCTCTCTGACCTTCCCCTGCTCACGTGCACCTACATGTACACTTTCCATTTCTCTCAAAATAAATAAACATTAAAAAAAATAAAACAGACCAGTGGTCAAAATAGACAAAGATTCCTACCTTCACAGTATTTAATTCAGTAACAACAGTTATAACATCTAACGTTTAGAGTCCTGGCCATGTAGGTGCCAGGTATTTTAACTGCTTGGTTTTATCAACTCATTTTAACCCTCAAATCAATCCCATGGGTTAGGTATGACTCTTTCCCATTTGCCAATGAGGAAATTGCTGCAGAGAGAGAGGTTGACTGATTCAGCTGGGGTCGCAGAGCTGGAAGTAATTGAGCCTCATTTAAATCCATCCATCTGGCTCCAGGACCTGTTCTTAACCACTCCATACATCCTCTTTACTGTTATGTCCTAGTAATTAGGCTTTCCTTCCTGCCCCAAATATTGTATAGACAACGGTGTTATTATATGGCAAACACCGGCTCTGCTCATCTGGTTCAGCCAGTCATCAATCTCTGCCACTGTGCAGCCTCAAGCCGGTCCCTTACCCCAGGTAGTTGTGAGAAGATTAACGCATGGCAAGTGCGTGCTCCCAGCAGGGGTCTTTAGGTGTTTTCCCCATTCTCCTCCCTCCCAGAAGCTGGCCCTCAGATGGGAAGGTCAAGGAAGCTACAGGAGGAGCTGAATTTCTGACCAGCTGCTCCTGTCTTGAGGTCTTTGTGATTCTTGCTTCTGCAGTTCAGCGTTAAGAGTAGGAGGCAATTTGGAAGTTACTGATGAAACCAGAAAGTCTTCCCTGCCTGGACTAGATCTCCAGGGCAAAGAGACAGCAAGAGGGTTTCGGGTCTGCTCCGGGGAAAGCTGGCATCTACTGACCTGCCTGCACGTGGGGGGTGGAGACCTGCCAGTCTCCAGAGAGGGCTGCTGTAAACGGTAAACCGCCAGCAGCTGCTGCCAGGAGGGAGCAGGTGGAAAGTGACAGAACACAGGAAGTGTGAAGGGGTCCTAGAATTTTTATCTTTTTTTATTTTTTTTAAGTTTATTTATTTATTTTGAGAGAGAAAGACAGCACGAGCAGAGGAGGGGAAGAGAGAGAGAGAGGGAGAATCCCAAGCAGGCCTCAGGCTGTGAGCTTGAAGCCTGGTGCGGGGCTTGAACTCATGAACAATGAGATCATGACCTGAGCCAAAATCAAGAGCCAGACACTTAACCGACTGAGTCACTGAAGTGCCCCCGGAGTCCTAGAATTTTTAGAAGCCCTTGATTTTTATTTGTTTATTTTTTAAATCTTGTGTGCTCAACCTCATACAAAATATTAATTTTATAGGGAGAGAAGAACATATTTTTTAATTTCATTAAAAATTTTGTTGACTTTTTAAGACAGTTTTTAAAAGTATTCTGTTATGGTATACCCCAGAATCCTCTCTTGTCACCAGTGTCCAAATAACAGCAATAATGATAGCTGCCATTTAAGAAGCACAGATTATGTGCCAGCATCTCACAGCAGCCCCATGACATAGATACTGTTATTTACAAAACTTAGTGATGAGTACACTGAAATTCAGAGAGGTTATGTCATTTGCCTGGGGTTACACAGCCAACACTCAAAGCTGTGCCTGGATGACCCCATTACCACCACTCTATACTATGTCCCAAAATAAGGGAAGCGATATAAACTGAGTGACCCGCCTCTAGGTCTTAGAGATCTTTAAGAATCATCCCAAGAAGCAGAGAGAATTTATCCCTGGGTTTTGTCTGACCCATTGGTGTGATTTGGAGGCAACAGATCTGTGTGTCCCTGAGAGAGGGGTGGATAGGTCTGTTCTCACGTGATGCAGATCTGGCAGTGTGGAGCCACCACAAGCCCAAGAGAGCCCTGGAAGGGACCTCCTAGGAAGCAGTGAGTGGAAATATGAAGTGCCAGGACTGTCCCCTACACTAGTGAGAGGCTCTCGGTAGCCTTATGTGGGGGTGGGGGTGGAGAGTACCATTTATCCAAGCATTAAAGAGAAGGGACTGTGTCCCAGGGGAAGAAGCTTACCAGAGGCCATGTAGCACTGGGGGGCAGAGCTGGGACTACAGCCCAGGCCTTACAAGTGCAAGGTCAGTCCTACCTGCAATCCAGCACCCTGTCCTCTTCCAGGATAGCCCAGCGGCATGATAGAAATGCAGAATCTCAAACAAACCCGGCATCTCCTCCCAGCCTTGGGCTCACCACTGAGGCCACTCTAGTCTACACTTGCCCACTGAAATGGCACCCTTAAATTGGAACATGAGAGACTTTTTCTCAAAGGAGATTCAACTTTCTCGGTTTACACTATTCCAGAAGGAATGAGCTCCATAGCATGGTAACTGGCAGTTCGGCTGGGGCACAAATTTGAATCATGTTCACCTTGGGGTGGGTCTCTGGTCAAGGTTCTCAGCTCTTGGGGAGCTGGATGAGGGGGTGGGGGGACGAGGCACCACTTCATCATCTGGCAGGTTTGGTCTCCACCAGTCACTTGGCACTTAGATCTGAGAAGTCACAATTCAGCATAAAAGGAGTTAAAGTGAGGAACCAGCCCTGTTGCTCTGTTTCCTCATATGTAAAATGAATACAGCACTCCTCTCCTAGGTTGCTATAAGGAAAACATGAGTTAAGACAGTGCTTGGAGTGTAAGGAACTATCAATAAATGTTAGCTATCATCATCATCATCATCATCACCGTCATTGTCGTCGTCATCATGAATTCTTGACGCCTGTGGGCTACATATGGCTCTGGACCTTCTCAAATTCCCTCAGTGACAAACAAGAAATGCTATATTTGCCCCTGAGTTTCTCCAAATGGCATGTGCCTTCTAGAATGCGGTATTTCCCCTGTATATCCTCACAGTAAGTTAACCAGCAAAATCAGAGTGAAGGCTTATCTCTCATGGGGTGGCCAGTATTCATGGAGATTCTGTGTTGTTATTACCCCATAAGCATTGCCATAGATTCACTCAGTCATGGCAGAGACGAACCCAGCCACATGAAGGAGCGGACTCTGGGTCCCTTCCATCCCCCTAGCCTGCCCCCCAGAACTGAGACCTTTGCCCGGTGGGCATGATACAAATTTGTGCCTTGGCAAGCTGCCAGTTATCATGCTATAGACTCATTCCACCTGGTACTGTTTAAACCAAGTAAACTGAATCTATGAATGCCAGGGGGGCAATACAGTTTTTCCCAGGGTGCATTTCACAGGATACTAGTTCCATCAAATGCTTACATTTGTTGAGTCGTTATTGGGCTGTCAAATAGGTTTGAGAAGCATTGGTGTTTTAAGCAAGTTTCTTTTCTGAGGACATCCTCATCCTTCACATGCCGGCTTTCTGAGTCTGCAAGGGAGGGCCAGGGTATGCTCCTTCTCAAACTTCTTTGGCCATCCGGCTCTCTTTTGTTTGTGGGACAGCTTGGGGGACTTGGCGTTCTATGGCAGTATTTCCAAACCTTCACCTGCACATGGTTCACCTGGGAAGCTTACTGAAGTACAGTTTCCGAAAGGCAGTTTCTGCTTTAGAAGGTCTGGGAGGAGCCTGGGATTCTGCATGTCTATCACGCTCCCAGGTGGTGCTGATGCTGCCGGTCCACAGACCACAGCTTTGAACAGTGGCGTTTGAGAAAAATTTCTGAAAGTTCTGTCTGCTTGATTCCCTTCCCCAGGACTCCTGTGACATCCCTGTCACAGTCCAAATGTCTGCTGTGCTTGGATCATGTGAAAAGTGAACTGGATACTGAGCTGGAGTGGATGCTTGGGAGGACAGGGAGTTCTGTCCCTTTTGTTCCCAGCGGCGTGTCCAGAGGCTAGAACTGTGCCTGCATCACAGAGATGGTCAGGAAACACCAGCGCAATGATTGCATCGCAAGGGAAATTAGCAAAGTTGCCCTTTTCCTAGCATTTTCTGAAACATTTGCTCTGCTGAGCTGTGGTGGATCTGAGTCCTTAAGGTCCAAGACTGCTGCAAACTCACCAAAGATTATGAAAACCACCCAAAGCAAGTCTTTCTTAAACTTGCAAATCTGACTCAGCCAACTTCTATGTGAGGCCTCTGCCTGTGAAGACAGGGCTGCTTTTCTTGTTAGGGGAGCCTCAGACCTTGTGGTCTCCAAGTCTCACGGAGAGGGTGCTTCCTGGGTTGGCATTCAGGGTGCGTCACAGGCTGGCCAGTGGCTCCAGAAAGAAGCACTTTCTTTAAGATGGCACCAAAGCATTCCAAGGCAAGTCCATGGGCAACTTACTAGGTTCTCAGATTTGGCCTTATCCTTGTCCCGATGCCCTCATTGCCAGTCCAGACAGGGAGCCAATTTTCTTGCTCTTCAACAATTTGTCTGTCTGTTTGTTTTGATCAGAGAGAATAGGAAGAGAAGCTCTTTGTTGCCATGGTAACTGCTCATTGAGATTCTCTTTTGTTAATGTTTATTTATGTTTTTTGATGGGGGGAAGAGCAGACAGAGAGGGTGACAGAGGATCTGAAGTGGGCTCTGCACTGACAGCAGAAGGCCTAATGTTGGGGCTCGAACTCACGAGCCACGAGACCATGACCTGAGCCCAAGCTGGATGCTCAACCGACTGGGCCACCAGGTGCCCCTCTCATTGAGATTCTTAAGTAGGTGTGCATGGAGGCCAAGTCTCCCTCAAATCAGTTCTTTCCTTCCAGGAACTTCTAATCTTCTTGGGGAGCAAGGCTACCAATGCATGAGCTATATAGCCAGTGACCAATGGGAGGTGCAGTGGGTGCTTTTCAGTGACTCCTATGCTGGGGCAATCTCAAAAGGCTTCCCAGAGAAGCAAAAATGAGCCAAGCTTTCAAATAGTTGGATAACAGGGGAACACAAGAATGGGTGTGAGAGACTGTGAAGGTGAAATTTCATAAGCATTATTTGGGAGGCAAGGACTAAATTACCCTGCTTAGAAGAAGGTCAGGGGTATGCTGGGTAGAAAAGCAAATTGGACCTTGGAATGTCAGGTCATAGGGGCTGGACACCTGGGTCCATCTCTTTAGAACTAGAGTCTGGGAGGTATGTGCTGTTAGGTTCAGGCAGCCACAAGGCAGTCACAGAGAGGCTCCTGAGTGAAGCCAGGGGTGGATCACCAGATTGAGAGGGAATGAGAGGGTCTGGCCACTAAATATAGTTGTATAGCTCATGCACTGCACAAAAGCACCTGGCCAAGGGAGCAAGAGAGCACTGAAATCCAGTTCTCACTCCTCTGTGTTTACTAAGGCACCTGCATCGGCTGGCAGTGGTCTGATGGACTCTAGTCACAGCCACTTGGTGTTTTCTCAAATAGCCAGTCATATGCATTCCCAGTGTGTCCCAAGGAGGGCGCTGCTCAGCTTCACACAGGTGTTCTGAGAATGCAGTTAGAACTGGAGCAAACCAGTTTTCTTCTGCTGCCAACTGACCCAACAAGCCAGCATGGTCTGTAGTATCTGTATTTGTCCTCTTCGACTGAATTCAACTAAATCTTCTTCAAGAACGATTTAGCTCCTGGGCACCTGCGTGGCTCAGTCTGTTAAGCATCCGACTTCGGTTCAGGTCATGATCTCAGTGTTCATGGGTTCGAGCCCTGCATCAGGCTCTGTGCTAACAGCTCAGAGCCTAGGGCCTGCTTCAGATTCTGTGTCTTCCTCTCTCTTTGCCCTTCTCCCAGTCGTGTTCTGTCTGTCTCTCTCTCAAACATTAGAAAGAAAGAAAAGAAAAGAAAAGAAAAGAAAGGAATGATTTAGCTCCCAAGCAGGAAATGAGAACAGAGCATCTGTAGCCCTCAGGGTCGTAAAGGTAGGACCAGCAACCAACTGTCCCAAGGGGTTGGGCAGAGATGTGCACACTTGAACGTGCCCCACAGTTTCCCTGCTGGCAGCAGGGAATATCACGGATGCAGATGACACAGAGAAATGCAGATGGCTTGAAGGGCTGTAAGAACCAGTGCTTCCCATTAAGAGTACTGCTGGCATTTTGGTGACAACCAAAAAAATTCCCCCTCCAGGTTTCAAAGGCCTCTCCCGAGGGTTGAATCACCCCCAAATGAGAACAACTGGTCCCCACTCTTGACAGAAGAGAAAACAGGCGTAGTAAGGTGTCCAGCCTCTCACGGACAAGAAGATGCAAAGCAGGGTTAGCGTGCATGCTGCCTGCTCTGCACCACTTTTCACCAGCTTTCCCCACTCACCACGATTGTCTTTCTTTCCCCCCCAGTCTTATTCATTCTCTATCTAGATCTGTGAATTGAGACCACAGAACATAGTGGAGCCAACTGATCCAAGTTCACCCATGGTCCCCTCGGGCTCCCAACAGCTAAACAGAGAAAAGGTAAAGAGAAAAGTTAGGTCCCTGGCTTTGGCCCATAGCCATCTGTTTTGAGAGGTGGGCGCCCATAAGTACAGATGAGTGGGGCTGCAGGCTGGGCCTGACTTCCAAGGTCATATGTGGTCCTGCTGTGCCCTCTCTTTCCCCTGGGCCGGACCCGCATCCCCCACACAACCTTCTCAGGCTGGGTAGTAATTCACCACTTTGTTCACCCCGCTGATAAGTACTAGGTGAACCTTCCCCTCTCCTTGCCCCGTGGCTGTGCTTACAGTGAGAAGGGGAAATTCATTCTCGCTCGTCAAGGAGGTGAGGCAGAGGGCAGGCAGTGCCAGTGGCCAGCCCGGAGCTTTTGACCACATGCCTCCTCCCCGGGCCTCTACCTGGACCCAGCATGTGACCTGGGGAGGCTATATGGCTCACAACCAGTCATGGGCTTCAAACTTATGCACTGTGAACTCTAGAAACAGAACTCAGAAAAGGCCCTTTGCAGATTCCTGTGCTCCTCGCATTAATAACTGATAATAAATTATAGCCAAAAAATGTTATTATTAGAACTTTAAATATTCCTCCTTAACATTTTTTAGTATGTAATACTTAATAATAAAAAATGCGTATGTAATGTTTATATAAGCAATTAAATGAAATAAAAGCCCACCAACAATTTAAGAGTTAGACTATTACCGGGGAGCCTGGATGGCTCTGTTGGTTGAGCATCTGACTTCGGCTCAGGTCATGTTCTCATGGTTAGAGAGTTCGAGCCTCCTGTCGAGCTTTGTGCAGACAGTTCAAGAGCCTGGAGCCTGTTTTGGATTCTGTGTCTCCCTCTCTCTGTCCCTCCCCCATTTGCACTCTGTCTTTGTGTCAAAAATAAATAAACATAAAAAAAAAAGAAAAAATTAATTAAAACAACAAAAAAGAATTAGAGTATTACCAGTGGTTTTTGTATCTGTCTAGGTACTGGTGCCCTACCCCACACTTTCTTGGCCCATTCCAGGTCGTCACTTTCTGAATTTGGTTGTTTACTGTTCTTCTGTTTTATTTTTATATTTTATCACATACTTATGAATGTTTCATCTTGCTTGTTTTAAACATTAGAGAAAGATAATATGCTATATGAGGTACTTTTTTCTAGAATTCAAAACCATGTGAGATGCGTTTGACTTGGTCACATGGCTGCACTCTATGCGTTTCACACTCTTGGACGTGTCTCCAGGCACACATATGCAAGAGTGCCTCTAGGTACACATTTAGGAACGGAGTTATGGGTCATAGAAAAGGCAGGTTTTCAACTTTACGATATGGTATCACTTTACAAAGTGATTGTACGAATTTCATTGCTACTAGCTGTGTATAAACGTTCCCATTAGCCAACATCCTCATAAACACTTGCTATTGTATTAGTTTTTCCCAATAGTGTGTAATCTGGTGTGTAAAATAGCATCCCAGTGGTCATAGTTTTCATTTTCCCAATTACTGAGGTTAAGCATGTTTTTATATGTGTATTTGCTATTTGTATTGTTTCTTCTGTAAAATGCCTATTTGTATTGTTTCCATATTTTACTGAGCTGTCCTAACTGATTGGTAGAATTTTAAGAAATACAATCTGGATGTTAAATCCTTGGCAGTTATATCTGTTATATCTGTTACAAATATCTTCCACCAAGATGTTTGATATTTTTCACTTTCTTTATGGCATCTTTTGGTGGTGTCAATGCAGTCAATTTATCAGTTTTGGGAGGGGTACTTCGTGTGTCTTTTGATAAACCCCAAGGTTTATTATAAAGATATTCAAATTTTCTTCTCAAAGTTTTAAGCTTCACTTTTCATATTTAAGATTTTAGTCTATCAGAAGTTAATTTTTGGATATCTGAATAAGGATTGACTTTTATTAATTTCCCTATTGGATGGCCAGTGACCTTAGCACCATTTATTGAATGGTCCACCCATGATCTACACCATCACTTTCTTCATCTAGCAACTTATCATATATATGTAGTTCTGTTCTATAGTCTGTTTCTTAGACCAATTTGACTGTCCTGGCTATCCCGCTTTAATTACTTTAACTGTTGAGGAAGTCATGCAGTCTGGAAAGTGATGCACGTTCCTTCATCCTGTTTGTCTTCAACATAACTTGGCTCTTTTTGGACATTAGCTTTTCCATTTAATGATATAATCATATGCCCATAAAACCATCTGAACCTTCTCTTTGCGGAAAGATTTTGGGCTACTGCTTCAATTTATTTCACAATAATAAGGCTATTTATATTTTCTATTTCTTCCTTAGTTACTTTTATAAGCAATATTTTTCCAAGAATTTGTTTTTATTTCTTTGAAAGTATGGGTATAAATACTTCAGAAGATTTTATTACCACCTTTTTAAAACCTTTGTTTATCTGTGGACATGCCCTTTGTTCATATGTATTAATACCTTGTCTCTTCTCAATCTTACCAGAGATTAATTCATTTTTATAGTCTTCTAAAAGACTTTGGTAGTTTTTCTGTATTGTTTTGGTAGTTTTTCTGTATTGTGTTTTTGTCTCTTATTATACTAATTTCTCTATTATATCCTTGCTTCTACCTTCCTTTTGTTTGTTTTACCAGAAAATCAGGTTGATCCTGTACTTTCCTCACCACCAATTTAGGATTTGGCTTTCTTCGTTCTAATAAGTTTACTGTCCCTTGTTCATCTGCCTTCCATTTTCCAAAAGTTTGTTGCTATTATCTTTTCTCATGTTCTGCTCATCTTTGTGGGTTTATATCATTTTGAAAAATCATTTTGCTATAGTTTTAATGGGTTTAGGGAAAGGAATAAAATTAGATGTATGTGTTCAATCTGCTGTCTTTATCTAGAACCTATGATCATTGCTTATTAATCTATCTTATTTATCATCTATTTCTCCCTTGGATGCATCCCGTTTAATTTCTTCAACTTATTTTTCATTTCACTACGTCTTTCTTCTTCTATTTAACCCACCCGCTGGGTTTTATTTGAATAATAATAATTTTCCTTTATAAACTTTAATTATTTTTCAAATCTTCCATTTAATTTTTTATGGCATTGCATGCTTATGTCTAGGACTTCATATTCTATTTCTTTAAGGATTCAATACATAGTTATTTTGCACTTATATATGATTATTCCACTACTTAAAGTCCTTCAAGATCTAACTATGGTGTTCTTTATTTCTTCTTCCTCTTCTCTCTCACAGTGGTTTGGCTACTCATGTGTTTGGTTATATTTTCCTGAAAGCTGATAGTTATATTTTTCATCTTAATCAGTGAAAATCCTAGAGAGTCAAAGAGAGGAAGCTTTCCTCTACCAAGGATTTGCATTTGCTTTTGCTCAGAGCCAGAGGGTGCTACCCACCTATTAAAAACTTTAGCCCCCTGCTAGAATCCCAGGCTTAATCTGTCCACCTTGTTACTTAGCTTTTGACTGTGGTTTGACCATCAGCATTTGCCAGCAGGGCCAACTGCTGTGAGTTGTGGGTGAACTGCTTTCACCTTTACTCATCACTTGCTGCTGTGTCAGGGTGGGAGCAGAAGAGTCCTAGATCTCTTCCTGCAAGCCTGGAAATCAAATTAAAAGTATGTTTTATCAGGTTGTAATGGTCTTATAGTAGCAAGCACTCCATCATACATAGTTTTCCACAGTGCCAGAATGCTTTTTTTTTTTCCAGAATGCTTTTTAATACTACTGGATTCCGCTAACATGGGGATTTTGGTATAGATGTTCAAGACAGAAATTATCTGATCTTCACAATCATCTCTGCCTCTCAATCAGTGCTTGAATATCTTCAAACATTACCATTTCCTTTCTTTATAATCCTTTGGCTTTTCTCTGAACTCACAGCCTCTGGGGTGTGCTAATTATTCCCATGATACAAAATTCTCCCCTCAATTTTCCAGCCCTTCGGCTTGTTTTACCTTCTCCAGAGGATAAGCCTATAGACCTGAGCTGTTCAATATGGTAGCCACTAATTCCGTGTGGCTATTTAAATTAAAATGAAATAAAATAAAAATTTAGGTATCAGTGAAATAAAAATCTCAAAAAGGGAGATTCTAAGTGACTCAGTTCAGTATATTGATGGACACTTTTGAGTTCAGCTAACTTCTCTTTAACTTAACTGCCCACCTCGGTCCAATCAATCATAGTGGAGAAGGAAGTGGGAGGGGGGAACCTTGTCTAGACTAGAGAACATGTGGGGCTGAGTGGTAGAGGTGGGTGGGTACACTGCCTTAGAGGGAGGAGGGAGGACTGGGCCTATTGGGCCCTCCGTGAGAGCACATGTTATCATGAGCACTGGCTATTGTATGTAAGTGATGAATCACTAAATTCTACTGTTAAAACCAATATTGCACTATATGTTGACTAACTGGAATTTAAATAAAAATTTGAAGTGGAAAAAAAGAAAAATAAAGACCAGCTCCTCGTCCAGGAAGCTGGGAACATGCCCCTTTCAAATGATTTGGGAACCGGCCATCTGGAGTTTTCTCTGTCCAAATATATAGTGTCAGGTTTGAAAAGCCACTCTTGCCCTATAAGATACCTACCTCAGCCACAGCACAGAGCTATCAGTGGGACCGTAGGAGAGGATGTAAAGCAAACAGCTTTAAAGTGTACAGGTGTTGTGTACATATAAGCATTATTATACCTATTTTCAGATTGATAAAAACCCCCTTTGAGCCTAGGCTGTAGGGCTTGTCAGGACCACTTTGGCCTTAGGGTTGTTTCCACCAATGATTTCATTCATCTCCCAGAGAGCTGGGTTCTAGAGCTGACTTTCTGCAAAACTGTGGGATGGACCTTCTTCTGCATTGTGCTCACCTCAGAGCCTGGGCCTCGGGTCAGGCAAACCCAGGTCCGAGTCCCTGTTCTGCCACTCTCAGCATTGTGCCTATGATTAGGTAGATTGTGTACCTGTCCCATTTTACTCCTGTATAAAATGTGGGTAATAGAATAGTATCTGCCTTATAGGTTTGCCATGAGCATTAAATGTTCCCTCACCCAAGGTGCATCAGGAAATGAGTGAGGCTTGTTTGCTTTGTGATAATGTGTGTGTATATGTGTGTGTGTGCATGTGTGCATATGTTTGCATGGGTATAGAGGCCTCAGGCATTTAGTGCCTGAGGAACACGGAACTTTCTGCCCTGAAATCTGGCATTGTTGAACATCTGGTGATTAGTTCCTAAATTCACCATGTTTCTGGAATCAAGTTTAGATCTATTTGCCTCGGGGTGAAATCAAGTCACAGCCCAATTTCCCAGCTCTAAGGTGTGAGTCCCAGGCCAGGAGGCCATTGGGCCTGGGGTTTTACTTGCTGCCGAGAGATATCTTTATCCTCCACACTCCCTTTTGGTACAGTCAAGCTGCAGAGGTCACACAGAGACTAGGAATCCCTGAGGACACTATCTTCCAGACATACTTTCAGGGATCCCTTAGGGTTTCCTTGCAGCCAGCCCTGCCCATGCAGACTCAGCATCTTGCTGGAACACTCTCCCCTAACTCCCCTTGGGGCATGTTGCCTCACACTAGCATTTTCTCTTTATGAATAGTTCTAAGTGCCTTTTAATAAACCACTCAAGAATGTATATATTATTGATGTGTCTACATTTCAAATACAGAGCATTGCTATGGGAGTGACCATTAGTTGTTTTTAGCTGGGATTCTTCCCAGGCAAAATCTGCACCAAGGAATTCTAGAATTTCAGAGCCATATACTTGGTTTCCTATAATAAAACTTTGACTGCAATGACCAATGTTAAGTTTAAGGTTATTATTCCAAAAGAAGAGAGTAGAAAAATGATGGTATTTTACTGTCTTTTCTCTCACCCCTGGCACCTCAACACCAAGCCCATGCCCCTTCTTCTCATTAGGGGCTGAAAGCATTTTTTTCCTTTTTCCCTTTTTTGCACACTCCTCTGGCTTTCAGTGTACAGAACTAATATATTTCCACAGATGCAGCCATATATCCAAATCTATCTTTCCACTCCTATTTCCTTAGGTCAGACATATTCTGACTCCTTACTCTAAGGCTGAGATTACTCACACCTCTACATTCCAAGAAATATGTATTTTCTGGATTTTTAGTTTTGCATGGCAGCTAGTTTCCTAGTAAATATTGAGCAGAGTTCAGTGAGAAAACTAGGATTCCTTTTCCTCTGGAATTTGGATTTCCTGGAGCTCAGGACCCCTGGACAGTAGCGACTTCTGCCTTCATTTCCTTGTTTGGAATCTGCAACGTTGCCATTTATTTCTTCCTGGGTTCTTGGGGCAAACCTTGGTTATGGCTTTGTGGAATCTAAACTTGACTTTACAGAAGAGTAATTGAACTGAATGAGAATTTAGCAAATGTGTCTATTCTAACAGACCCTGGAATTCTTTGTTAAAACAATTAAGCATAGCAGTCCTAGACAATGTAAGAAGACTATGCAAAACATAGACACTCAGGTGGGAAGTCTTTTTCCCAAATCTTAAACTATTACCTCTCACAAGGACAATATATTATCAGGTAAATTAACTATGATGCTTCAACAGATTGCAGAAAGAGCAGAACTCCTCAGCTCCTGCTGTTCCTCCAACTTTTCTGTCAAGGAATTAGAAAGAGGAGACTAGAAACTGATAAAGGGCAGATTAGACATTTAGCTTCATTAAACATGCTGGTCTAGATCAATTAGAGTTGAAGAAACTGGACCATGCAGATTATCCACAGGCAGTGACCTCCTGGGGCCTTAAAAACCAGGAGAGATGCCAAAGAATCAGAGATAGGATTGCACTTCGGTTTTGGTTTTTATCACAGTGAGGTAAATAGTCTCTGCGATCCTGAATTTTAAAACACTAAAGCCGAGTGGATGAACTTGACAACAGAAGCAGCCAAGGGGCTAGAAGGGGCCCTGGACACCCACAGACCCAACAGAACTGGGGTGGGGAGCCTTATGATGTTGCACCAACAAAGGAGAGAGCCAGCCTGGGGATTTGCACTGGTTATGAAGAGTCCAACAGGAGTCACCAGTGGGATGCACCTGCCATCAGCTAATGTGTAGTTCAGCCACATTAACGAAACTGTGGTGTTTCCAAAAGAGGGCACTGTGACCCCCCTGGACTTAATGCCCCTGGCCACATCTGGAACACTGAGTCCTCCTCCATTGATCCCGATACTGTAGAAAGAAGTGTTTCATATGACATCTACCCTGGGCAACAGGATCTGCACTTTGATTTCGGTTTTTATCACAATGAGGTGAACATCACAGGGCCCTGAGAGACAGGAGTTGTTCTCTTTGCTCTTAATCAAACGTTGCATCAAGGAACATTGAGTTTTTTCCCTACTGCTTCTCCCCTCTTCCAGAAGGTAGGAGTCTCCAAGTGGCTGGGTAGTCCTGGGCCCCAGAGCCAGTGTGGCTTGCTCGGTGATGGGCACATATGACAGAGGAAGAGTATGTCTCAGGTTATAAACAAGCCTTTGAACTCAGCCAGTTAATAGCATCAAGGAATGATCCCATTTTTAAACTCAAGATAAGGCAGCTTCACTAACAATCTGGGCTGTTTTAAAACAAAATTGACTGCCTTGGGAAAGAGTTCTTCATCATTGAAAATGTCTAAGAGCAGAGTGTGGTCAACCCTCCAATCATGGATGTGAATCTAAAAAAAAGCTTGGCAGAGATGATACCAGTCTTCCTTCCAAATCTGACATGCTACATTTAGACCACCCTGGGTTTCTTTTCTGATGATGAAACTTCCCAAATAGCTTTATTCTTCCAATTTGAAGTTAGGAGAGTGTTATGAATTATAATTTTAGGATTCAGAATCCATTTTTTAAATTTATTTATTTGTTTATGCTTTATTGTTTTAGTTTCAAGTTTTTATTTAAAGTCCGGTTAACATACAGTGTAATATTAGTTTCAAGTGTACAATTTTGTGATTCAACACTTCCAGGCAGCACCCAGTGCTCATCACAAGTGCCTTCCTTAATCCCCATCACCTATTTTACTCATCCCTCACCTACCTCCCCTCTGGTAACCATCAGTTTGTTCTCTATGGTTAAGAGTCTGTTTCTTGTTTTGTCTCTTTTTTTTCTGTTTGTTTTATTTCTTAAATTCTACAAAGAAATTCTACAAAGAAGTGAACTCATATTCTCTACAAAGAATAAGCCAGTGTCTTTCTCTGGCTTATTTCGCTTAGCATAATACTGTCTAGCTCCATCCACATTGTTGCAAATGGCAAAATTTTATTCCAAATCCATTTTAAAATGAAAAGTCCTTGTAGATGTTCTTTAATCTCTCCCCATCACTTCAGGCGCTGCCCGCAATCACTCTGCTCTGACCACCCAATTCATAAGAAGAGAAGGACTGCACTATTTTGTCCCTTTCCAGGTCCACTAGAAGGACACCATGGTGTTCCCTCAAGCTCCTTCTTTAATCCCTTTGGCTTTTTGGCAAAGCAGTAGGAAAAAAAAAAAAAAACCTTTATAAGGACCATGAATATCTCACAGTGGAAGCCAACTTGTGATTGTTCCCTCCTCCTTACCTGCTTCCCAGTCAGCTCAGCCCAAACCATTTTGAAGCAAAAGCACAAATTACAGCTAACTTAGGCCAATCACAGGATTTACAAATTAAACGTGTTCCCATTGGTTTCCCTAGCAACCATCTCTGAATCACACAATGAGCTAAAACTATTGTTCTTTTTAATGGAGTCTGATATTAAGAGAAGCCCAACTACATAATTCACAGCGAGTAGCCACCCTGGTGTGAGCAAAAAGAGCACTGAGCATGGGGCAGGAGACCTATATTCAGCTTCCAGTCCACTGGGGTCAGATCCAGGATAGGATCTTATCCCAAGACCCTGGTGGTCAATGCCCCCAGCAGAGAAACGGGGTCTGAGCAGTGGAAGGTTAAGGAAGACTCAGGTATTTCTGAGTGAATGAAAGCAACAGGCACAGAACAAGTTGAGGCCAGGGGTCTACTGGACAAAGCCGAGACACGATGAGGTCTGATGCAGAGCCAGCTCATCGAGCTCCACAGGGCCTGAGCAGTGCTCAAAGTGCCAAGGCATGGAACGATCTTGGGCAATGCACTTTATTACACTGCCAGCACCTTGCTGGGGTCTGGGAGGGCGGGCCAGCCAGAGGGCATTCAGTTCTCAGCTTTTTACCACCACAGTAAGGGGCTTGAGCTGTATCATTTTTTCTGGCTTCTTCCAGCTCTTTAAAATAGCAGGAATTTCTGGTTCTGAGCCCATTTTAAAAATGTCATATTTACAGTCAGATGAAATAGCAGCTTTACTGGTGGCCCATACTGGAGCCTTGAAACTGGACCTGCCACCAAATGACCTTCAAAATGGCACTACCCTGACTGAATCTGGACCCCTACAGGGACGGAATTGGGGCTATGGCGCAGATGCATGAGGTGGGAAGCCTGCCTCAAACCCATGAATTCTGGAGAAAGAGAGACATGGTTCTCTGGACCCTATGCTGGGATCCAACTGTTCTTCCCATGGGAAAGCAGAAACAGTGAAAAAAAAAAAAAAAAAAAGGCTCCATCCTGTGTGCAACTAGCCTAAAAAGAGAGCCCACCGGTCAGGACTCTTATGTTCACCAGGAAGAGAAGTCATTCCCTCCCACTGGAAGAAGTGAAGGAGAGGTAGAGGGATGAGGGCAAGCTAACTTTCTAATGCTCTAAAGAGGGCAGAAATTTGTGCCTTGTAGACTGGCAAGAATGCAGGAGGAGAGAAAATGGTTTCCTACCACAGGGAGGGAGATACTGAATGAAATACTAAAGACACACATCTGCTCATGGTAGATAGTCCTTGCCTCTCCCTGCTTCCCAAAGAACAGACGTCTGGCCACTCACACCTCTGTGTGCAGAAAGACTGCAGCACCCAGAAGCTGTAAAGAAGACGTTTGCTCCTACCCACATACATACAGGTCAAAGTCCCCTTGAAAACTAAAATCCGCCATGAGACATTTCATTTCTTTCCAACGACAAGTTTGAGTGGAGCGGAACTATTGAGTTGTTGAATTTTTAAGGGTATAAAAACGTTTCAGTAAACTTTCCAGTATTTCTCACCATGACTCAATATAGTTTTATAATTTTCCCAGTAAAACAAAGAATGTGTTTATAAGCCTGTACTTTGCAAAGCCCTTTGCTGCCAATCATTCTGAATTGTCACCATCAGAAGATTCATCCCTGCTCATTACCTTTCTAGATTTTTTTGGATATTTCAAAGTTCTTCCTTTAGTAACTAGCACATTAATAATGGAAAATCCTGTCATGTATTATGTGCTGGACAATGAAAGAATGTCTAAGGATCAGAGAGGGAAAACAACACATAGAAGAACATGCTACAGTGAGTGGTTGAATTGGATTCAATCCCAAATCCATCCTCTTTATGCCTGCTTCACACGGGCCTGGAGTGACTTAACATTCAGGTTCTTTCTTTCCAGACATCGTTTTTGCCTTTCACTAGGCAATTGGGTTTGTGGAGGAGGAAGACACTGAAATAAAACCTTTCTGGGGCAGAATAATATATGGCCTTAATTTTTCAGAAAGTAAAGGAAAGCTCTCTCTTGTGGTAGGTTGCTGATGCCCAAAATAATCACAGCGATGGTGATTAGCATTTACCCGCACCTGACTCTGTGCCAGGCATAGTGCTACATATCTTATATTATTTCACTTATTCTTTACAGCAATCTCATGTTACAGATGATGCAAATGAGGGCTGGAGAGACTCTTGAGTAACTTTGTGTGGAGTTTCAACTAGAAAGTGGTGGAACTTTGCCAGTCCAGATAGTTTACTTTTAAATTCTTGCCAAAACCTTTACGCCCTACTTATCCATTCCTACTCCTACCCAAAGTTAGACATTTAAAGCAAATCCACTTTGAATTTGCATGTTCCTTAAGTGTTTGCATTTATAGATTGCTCACACTTGATTTATTTTGTTCTTTGCCCTCTGTACTTAGGAAGGGATGGGAAGAGAAAGAGGATAGTTGGGGAAAGGCTGGATTGGGGAGCTGTGGGAGCTCTGGGTAGGAGAGATAACAGGCTGATTCTCTGTACCCCAGGCCAGCTCTAGCCACGGTGTATTTGAAGGAGCAGCAGACAGGAGCTGGAGACCTGGATTCTTCACTAACTTAGCTACGTGAGCTTGGCCACTAGACTTCCACTCTCCAGCTATAGCTTTCCTGCACGGCCGTACAAACAGATTGGAATTGATGAATGATGTCAAGTTTCCCCAGAGCATCCAAGCTAGGTAATTCAATCCTATACCATTCAGTGAGAGAAACTGTTAGAAAAAGCCGTTTTCTCTGAGCGACCGTATTTGCATGTTTGTTTGGCAAATGCTTATATAATGCATACAACTGGCTACTATGTACTGCTTTAAGCACCTTGTTACATCAACATATCTAATCCTCTCAATAGACCTGCATGGTAGGTATTATAGGTGCTATTACCATCAATTTATAGGCAAACCGAAGCACATGGTGATTTACTCAAGGTCCGAAAGCTAGTAGGGGTGAAGCCAAGTTGAATCTAAGTAGTCCAGCTCCAGAGTCCATGTTCTTATGTTGTTGTTATTTTAGAGACGATGGAATTCTGTAACTGATCTAATGTCCCTCATGGCAACCAGTTTACTTTCACCTTTAGCAAATGTGCAAGCCCTGGGAATGTATGTTTTAGGTGCCAGGTTCACCACCAGCTTTGCCCTGCCTTCCTGTTTTTCTCTTACTCTTTACCCCACCAGACTTTTTCCCCTTGGGTGTGTCTGTTTGTAATTTACCAAAGCATCAATTTTGGAAGGTGATAATAAAATTTTTAAAAATAATAAAAATAAAGGTGATTCAATGATACAATTTGGAATCTTCCTAAGTGACTTGCCGTATTCTCCAGTGCCTGTGCTGTGCTTGCAGAGGATTTGGGAGAGTGGGAGTGAAGGAGGTAGCTCTCTCTTAACAGGAACTAGGTACAGGTTCTCAACAAAGATAACCATGCTCTGTGTTGGGAAAATTTGTTGGGTGTGGGGAGATTGATTATCATAATAATTAGGGGATGCTATTCGGATTTACTGGACAAGGGACAAATCTGCTTATGTCCTACAATGAGGGACACAGTCCCAGACAAATTTTAAATGTTCCACTGGAACTTCAGGCAGATACAAATCTCTACAGTTGCCAGACCCTAGCACCTAACTCCATTTCACATATTTTTTAAAAGGATAATTTGCATGGTTTTAATATATACTGAATTTTCCAGGAATCCAAAGGGAAGATTGTGCTTTGTTTCAGAACTTTACCAAGAATTGATCACCATTTAGAAATATTCCATCATCAATGATACTGTTTCTGTTTCAATTCAATATGCCTGTATCAGTTTGCATTTGTAGATGTCACATTCATATTGATTCTACTTATATATACATACAAACATGCCTGTGTAGCCTTTATCTCAAAATGTTCAATATAAAGAAAAAGCGTCAACAATAAATATTATTTGAATATTATCTTACTTCTCTTACATCTAAATTTACTTATTGTATATAGAAGCAAACATCTGCCAACTTCATTATATCTCTAGTGTAGTCATGTCTGAACACATCCAGGTTGAAATACATACTCTCTTTTCCTTTTACTGAAGTATAGTTGACATACAATGTTGTTAGTTTCAGGAGTACAACAGTGATTCAACAATTCTGTACCTTAGGCTCCCCACAATGAGTGCCGTTACCATCTATCATCATACAATGTTATTACAATATTATTGACTGTATTCCCTATGCTGAACTTTTCATCCCCATGATTTATTTATCTTACAACTGGAAGTTTGTACCTCTTAATCCCTTTCACCTATTTCGCCTATCTCCTGCCAATCCTTTCCCCTCTGGCAACCACCAGTTTGTTCTCTGTATTTATGATTCTGTCCCTGTTTTTTTTCTTTTTTTTTTTTTTTTGTTTGTTTTGTTTTTTAGATTCCCCATATAAATGAAGTCCTACGGTATTTGTCTTTCTCTGTCTGACTTATTTCACTTAGCATAATATCCTCTACATTCATCCATGTTGTTGCAAATGGCAAGATTTCATTCTTCCCTATGGCTGAGTAATATTCCATTATATAGATATGGATATAGATATAGATATATCATATCTTATTTATCCATTCACCCATCTATGGACACTTAGGTTGCCTCCATATCTTGGCTACAGTAAATAATGCAGCAATAAACATAGGAGTGCACACATATTTTCAAATTAGTATTTTTGTTTTCTTTGGGTACATATCACATGTTCCAGTAATTCCACTATAGGGTAGTTATAATTTTAATTTTTTTTTAGTTTATTCATTTACTTTGAGACAGAGGGAAAGACAGCACATACTTGCCACAGAGGGGCAGAGAGAGAGAGAATCCAAAGCAGGCTCAGCACAGAGCCTGATGCGGGGTTTGAACTCACGAACCATGAGGTCATGACCTGAACCAAAATCTAGAGTCAGATGCTTAATCAACTGAGCCACCCAGGTGCCCCTCTATTTTTAATTTTTTGAGGAGCATCTATACTGTTTTCCACCAGGATTGTACCATAAATATATACTTTTTATTATAAATTACTTTTTGTTTGTTTATTCTCTGTTCAACATAATATATTGTTTTCTAAAAATGTAGATTATTTGTGAATTTCTTTTCAAGATAGCAAAGGGGGTATTACAAATACATGTTTGAAATGGTGGTGTGTTGTTTGAGAACCACTGGCTAAGGCCTCAAACATGTAGTTTTCTGGCATGTGCAAAGGCCTTCTTCAACTGTGATTCCTAGCTTAATATGACAATAAATAACATTTTCTCAGTATCCCTTCATTGTTTCTGCATCACTCAAATTCATTTATTCATTTCTCAAATAATTTATTGCATGTTACAAGGGACTAGACACTGTGCTAGGTGCTAGAATGGCAATTTGTTTAAACTCAAGTAGACACTACAAATTACAAGATGATAAAATAAACATTTTTTTGCCAATAAACTTGAAATTTTTAATTATCAGAAATAATTAAATTATCAGAATTAAATTATCGGAAATAATTAAATTATCAGAATTAAATTATCGGAAATAATTAAATTATCAGAATTAAATTATCAGAAATAAATATTAGTTTAGCAAGGTTGCTGAACACAGGTCAAGATACAAAATCAATACCAGTAGTAAAAATTACAAAAAATAAATGAAAGCAGATACCATTTACAGTAGCAACAAAAATACCAAATACCTATGAATAAATCTAATAAAAAATGTGCAAGGCCTATACACATAAAATAACATAATATTGAGAGATATTAATGAAGACCTCTAGAAGTAGAGAAATATCCCATGTTTGTGAATTGAAAAACTCCATAAAACATAAACTCCATTATTTATAATCCTCATAAAAATCATAGTAGTAGTGCTTTTTAATAAAAACTTATAAGATGCTTCCAAACTACATATGGAAATACTAAGGGTCACAAATAGCTGAGATTCTACTATGATAGAATAAGGCCAAAGAACTTATTCTGCTAGATATCAATACTGATTATAATACTACAGAAATTAAGGCAGTGTGGTATTGATGTAAGTGCAGATAAACAGAGTACAGAAGAGTCCTCAAAAAGACCCACACATATTTGAATACTTGATCTTATAAGTTAACACTGAAAAGCAGAGGGAAAGGATCATTGAATAAACAGTGTTCAGGCTATTGGGTAGCTTTATGGGAAAAATAAACTTGATTATTATGTCACATCATACACAAAAATCAAATCTCAATTGATGGTAGTTCTAACTGTGAAGGATAAAATAAAATTTCTATAAGATAAAATAAGAGGGATGCCTGAGTGGCTCAATTGGTTAAGCATCGACTTCAGCTTAGGTCATGATCTCATGGTTTGTGAGTTCCAGCCCTGCATCGGTCTCTCTGCCCACTTCGGATCCTCTGCTCTCTCTCTTCCCACCCCCCCCCCCCCCCCCCGCCACTTGCACTCTCTCTCTCTCAAAAATAATTAAACATTTAAAGATAAAATAAAATGTCTTCATGATGTGAAGATAGGGAAAAACATTTATTAAATGACACAAAGATCACCAACAATAAAGGAAAATATTAATAACATGGACTACATTAAATTAAGAACTTTGTCTATTAAATGATATCACTAAAAGAGGGAAAATGTAAGCCACAGAGTAGAAATACTTGTAACACATGTTATTGACAAAGGACTTGTGTTCAAAATACATGAAAAATCTTTTACAAATCAGGAAGAGAGGTACAGATGATTCGATATATCTTCTTCACAAAAAAAGGATATCCAAATAACTGGTATGCCTACAATAGGTGCTCAACCTCTTTAGTAGCCAAAGAAATACAAATTGAAACATATTCTACCCTGTGACCAGCAGCTCCACTCCTAGGCACATACTCAACAGAAGTTCAAGCATATGCATACAAAAAGATATTTACAAGAATGTTCATCATAGTATTATTTTAATAGCCCCAAATTGGAGGCAACCCAAATATCCACTCACATTAGAACCATATCCCCATTCAGTGAAATAGTCTTCAGCAATTATGATGAAAAAACTACAGAAACATGACATGTGAACAAATCTCACAAGCATTATTTTGAGCACAGAAAGCCAACATAAAAGAATATATATTGTATGATTTCATTTACATAAGGTCAAAAACAAGCAAAACTAAACTACGGCTTAGAGTGTGTATAGTAATTATAAGGAGGGAATAGATTTGAGAGGAACTGAGCTTGGCTTTTGGGGTGCTGGAAATGTCCTATTGACTATGGGATGGATTATATTGAGATATATGCTTATGATTTGTACACTCTTTTTTTTTAATGTTATTTTATTTTGAGAGAGCAAGAGTGCATGCACACAAGGTAGGGAAAAGCAGAGAGAGGGAGAGAGAGAATCCCAAGCAGGCTCCATGCTCAGCACAGAGCTCAACATGGGGCTTGATTTTACGACCTTGAGATCATGACCTGAGCTGAAATCAAAAGTTGGATTTTTAACCAATTGAGCCACCCAGGCACCTCTGTACACTCTTTTTTTTTTTTTAATGTGAGATACATTTCAATAATTTAATTCAATAATCAGCAATGCCTTAATCAGGCCAATCTCGCAAAATTGTTTACACTTCAGTCATAATAATGTAATAGTTGATGTGACAATTTATGAGCAACACTGATGAAACAAAAGGGGGAAATTATCTAAGGTTAATAATTACTAACAAAAGAATTAAATTGAACTCATGGAAAAACAGCTACACATGGAACATAACCAAACACCTTAGAAAAATGCTTCTTGCCTGACTTGACTTTGAGTCTCGCTGGCATTCAAGTATGCTCTGTCTTCATCTGTGAGGCTCCTGCTGGTTCATACCCCACCTATTCCTCCTCTGGTCTCAGTGACACTTTTGTCTTAATCTTGGACCAGATGAAGCCAGAACTCTTTGAACGCTGACTGGCCAATAGCAGAATGGAAACGTCTCCATCAACACGAAGCTGCAAATTGCCAGGATTCATCCTAAATGAATGTAGCCCTCAGAGAGCTTGGTTGTTAAGAGGAACACACCCCCAGAACCCTTCTGTGTGGCCCCAAGCTCCCTCATCTACAAGTGGGATACTGAGATTTGGGTTTTAATTTTTAATCTGAGAGTGCAGATTAGTAACCAGGCTGTTTTCCTCCGAGAGGTTTTGTCTTTGCTGTTACTGTCTTTGTTGTTGTATAAGAGAAAGGCGAGAAGGCAGGGATTTCAAGACCCTTATCATCTTTCCTTAAGCTAACTTTTCTAACATATCTCCAGCAGATCCCGTGGGTGGTGCCTATTAACCAGACAAAAGTCACCACCACAAAACACCATGTGCTTTTTGCGTTTGAGCATTTGTCCATAACTTGCCCACTTATTTCTACCTAGATGAATCAATTCTTGCCTTCAGGGTTGAATTGAATGCAGCTTCCTCTGAAAGGTTTTGCTAACTATTGGAGGCCCCTGTGCGTGCTCTTTCCTGTGCTCTCACTCTAATGGCTACATCGTGACTCTATTTTCCACACCCTAAATCAGAAAGCCTCGTCTGTAGAGGGTTTGTCAACCAGTTATGGGTATGAATAGCTATCCATGAGATATTTGAAGGTGGAAATACTGGAATTTCACATCGCTTTTCCTACAGTGGAAGTGATATTATCAATGGTGTGCACTATGTTAAGTACTCATATATGTTATTTCTTTAAATCCTCGTGAAAATCCTAGTAGGTAGATGTTATTATATAGTTGCCTAAGGTTATTCTAGAAACAATAAATTGCAGAGCCAGAATTCAAACCCAGCTCTGTCTGACTCTCCAGGCCGTGCCCCCCCATTCTGCACAGAGCTGCTCACAGGTGTGGGGAAGGGCACGGGTGGCAGAGGTTGGGTAGCCTGTGGCATCCAGCATGGAGACAAGCTGGGTGAGATGAGGCCGGGCCTGACCGTGGAGTTTTGTCCATGTCAGATCGGTGCACCCTGAGCTGGAGCTCTGTCCCACAAGCAACCGGAAGACAATACGTGGGAGTAAGAAGGCTTCAGTGAGCCCTCTGGAAGACTCTCTTCAGTTTCAGAGTTGGTGGAGAACCGTGGCTGCAAGCACAGACTCGAGAGCCAGCCTGCATGCAGTTCAGTCTTGGCTTCGTCACTTATTGGATGTGTGACATTACACAAGTCACTTGCCCTCTTTGAGGTCACTCTGTATGCCTGGTTGTTCTTGTTGTTGTTGCTGTTTGTTTGTTTGTTTTATCTGCAACATGGCAATGACAGTACTTCCCTCACAGTGCTGGCTGGTGTGAGGTTCAACTGAGTTAATACATGGAAACCTGTCTGTGCTCCTCCTCTCCAAACATTACCCCAGTCTCATTACAAGAAGAACATCAGACAAGTCCCAACTGAGAGACATTCTACAAAGTATCTGACCCATAATCTTCAAAACTGTGAAGGTCACTGAAAACAGGGAAAGTCTGAGAAACTGTCACAATTGAGAGGAAACTAAGGAAAGATGGTGACTAAATATAGTGCAGTAGGTAGCCTTCATGGGATCCTGAAATAAAGGACATTAGAAAAGAAAACGAGGAAATCTGACTAAAGAATGGAAATTCGTTAAAAAAAGATGTACCAACATTGGTTCATTTATTATAATAAATGTATGGTAGTAATGTAAGATATTTGTAAGAGGAGAAACTGTCTATGAGACATATAGGAGCTCACTATACCATCTGTCCTGGTTAATTTTATGTGTCAATTTGATTAGGCCATAGTACCCAGTTGTTTGGTTAAACACAAGTCTAGACGATTCTATGAAGATACTTTTTAGATGTGAATAATATGAAATCAATAGACTTTGAGGAAAGCAGATTACCCTCCATAATGTGGGTGAGCTTTATCCAATCAGTTGAAGGCCTTAAGAGACAAACTGAGATCCTCCCAGCAGAAATCTGAATAAAGTATAGACTTAAGTTCATAATTATGCATCATCAATGATTCATTAATCGTGACAAATGTACCATACTAATGTAAGATGTTAGTAATAAAGGGACACCGGCTGTGGGGTAGATGAGGTATATCTCTTTACTGTCTTTGCAATAATTCTATAAATCTAGAATGGTTACAAAAGTTTTTTTAAATTTTTTTTATGTTTATTTATTTTTGAGAGACAGAAACAGACTGCGAGCAGGGGAGGGGCAGAGAGAGAGGGAGACACAGAATCCAAACCAGGCTCCAGGCTCTGAGCTGTCAGCACAGAGCCCAACGAAGGGCTCAAACTCATGAACTGTGAGATCATGACCTGAGCCAAGTCGGACGCTCAACCCACTGAGTCACCCAGGCGCCCCAGAGGGTTATAAACTTTTTAAAAAATGTTTAAGAAAATCAGACTTGTAGAATTCAGTTTTACTGGCAGAAATAGGATTTTGCTTTCAAACAGTGAAATGAAAAGCATATGCCATTATGTTCCACAATATCATCCAGAGTCTTGCTGTAGTGGCACAAAGGAGTGAAAATGGATTTCTCTTTATGGACTTGTACAAAAAAATACTTTTGTATAGCCAATGAGTGCTTTACAGTAGAAACACTGCACATATGGAAACAATCAAAAGGGAATACACTGCAGAATCCTGTGATTTAAAAAGGACATAAAATATGCTTCTTGTTTTTAATGGGATAATTATTTTCATTGTTAAATAATTATTCCTCTCTTTCTAGGTAACTCTCTTCTGCCACTTTAATAGACCATGTGGTGAAAATAGAGAACTGGGAGCAGGGGTAAGGGATGTGTAGGGAAGAAAGGTCTTTGTCTGGCAGGTCATGTTCAGAACATCAGGCAGTTGAAGACAAAACCATTCATTTGGAAGTATTTATTGTTTGCCTACTGTATGCCAGGAGTGTGAAGCTTCTAAAATGAATCATTTACAGATGCTACCCTCAAGCATCTTATCATTGTTCAGGGTTGTAACACACACACACACACACACACACACACACGCGCGCTTTGTATATGAACATATAAATTATGTATTATAATTTATAATAAGGATATATAAATTATATCCTTATGTATAATGTGTGTATAATTATAAATATGTAAGTCATATATATATATGTATATACATATCTTGCAAAGATCACTCGTTCCTTACCTCCCATAGGCAACTTTTCTAATGTGTTTAGTATGTATCTTGTATGTAAGTGTTCCTGAAAAAATGTATAATGCTGTTGATAGGCATACATCTTTAATGTATATAAATGGTGAGGTGCAATATATCTCATCCCATTTTCTTTTTTCAGCAAGCACTATGTTTTTAACACCCATTCTTATTGTTATATGAATATATGACACATTTATAATTGCTACACGATATTCCAAGGTGAGCATCCTGGAAAGAAGGAAGGAAGGAAGGAAGGAAGGAAGGAAGGAAGGAAGGAGAAAGGAAAGGAAAGAAAGAAAGAAAGAAAGAAAGGAAGGAAGGAAGAAAGAAAGGAAGAAAGAAAGTCCCTGTTTAGCCAGTCCCATTGTGGTGTCTGACACTCTTCCCAACAGTCCCCTCCTCAAGGAGGCTTCAGTTAGTTGACGCATTCCCTTGGGTCTAGGATATAAGTATTCACTTACACAGATCTGACTGTCTAGGAAAGTTTCCAAGGAAGGAAACTATAATTAGTGCTACTCTATAAATCTTCTCTGCCTCCCAAGAATATATCATTTTTGATTCCTATGGAATTTTTTCTTTCCTGATTCCAGAAGACTATATTAACTTCATCTCTATAATCCCCATAGGATTTATGAACATGAATTATATTTTAGGATGTTTACCTGTGGGAGAATAAAGGTGAAGGGTCTGAGAGACAGGAACAGACCTATCCTCGCTGTGTCTGATGGTCTGGGCCATCTTAATCTCCTTATGTGGTAAGAATAGGTGCTAAATTATTCTTCCTATGTTTGAATCTTAGTTCTGCAATTTTCTAGCTGTGTAACCTTGGGCAAATTACTCATCTAGGAAATGATGTAATTAAACCACAGATGATTTCTAGGATACATTCCAAGTCAACTACTGTTTCATCTATAGATGATTTCTTGGCTCTGTGCCCTTTCAGCATCATTCTTCTCTCTGAAATGTCTTTTCCCCAATGTCCTCTTCTCCCTTCAAGGTTCTCTCCAGACAGCATTTTCTCTATAAAGCTTTTCCTTAGAACTCAGTTTAAAAAAAAAATGAAAGATTGTTAAAGATGGAATAAATGAAGGTAAGATAAAATCTTTTATATTTCTTATTAATTGTTCTAATAGACAAGTGTTCAAAGTAATAATAGTAAATAGTAACAATTTATTAGGTGATTATAGCATATGGGTGAATGAAATGAATGACATTAATGGTATAAGAGATGGGAGGTATGAATTGTAATACTGTGTTATAAGATACCTTCATTGCATGTGAAGTGGTACAGTGTTATTTGAAAGTGGACTTAAATTTGTTATAAACGTATATTGTAAATTGATATGCTAAGAGAGGAGAGAAAATGGAATTACATAAAATGCTCAGTTAAAACCAGAAAAGGAAGAAAAAGGTAAAAAACACAGAACATGTACAATGAATAGAAAACAGTTACAAACATGGTAGATAGTAAACCAAATATATCAAGAATCACATTAAATATGAATGATCTAAATACATTAATTAAAAGACAAAGACTGTCAAAGTAGATAAGAAAAAGACCTAACTACATATTTTTTAATAAGAAACCCATTTTAAATGTAAAGAAACAGGTTAGAAGTAAAGGGATGAAACAAGATATACTATAATAACACTAATCAAGAGAAAGCTGGAATAGCTATTTTAATTTCAGACAAACTAAACTTTAGAAAAGGGAAATTATCAGGGATAAAGAGGGTCATTACATAATGACAAAGGTGTCAATTCTCCAAGAAAATATAACAATCTTTAACATGTATGTACCTAATAATAGAACATCAAAAGACATGAGGCAAAAAATAAATGAACTGCAAATAGAAATAGATAAATCCATTATTATAGTTGGAAACTTAAATACCCCTTCAGTAACTGATAGATCCAGCAGGCAGAAAATGAGTAATAATAAGGTTGAAGTAAACAGCACCATTAATCAGCTAGATCTAATTGACATTTATGAAATACTTCATCCAATAAGAGCAGCATACACATTTTTTTTCAAACTCATATGGAACATTTACCAACACAACCACATTTGGGGCCATAAAACAGACTTGAACCAATGTAAAAGACTGGAAGTCATACAAGATATGTTCTCAGACCACAGTGGAATTTAACTAGAAATCGACAACAGAATGATAAATTTTAAAAACTCCCAAATATTTGGAGGCTTAACACACTTTTCATTGGATGTAGAGAAAGCAGTGCGTGTAGGCAAAATTTATAGAATGAAGTGACCTTATTAGAGAAGAAGAAAAAATCTGATATCTGTAACTTAAACTTTCACTTTAGAAAACTAGAGAAAAAAAGCACAATTTAAAACTAAATCAAGCAGAGGAAAGGAAATGAAAAACATCAGAGCAGAAATCAACAAAATTAACTGGAAAACATACCAAAAAAAATCAATGAAACAAAAAATGGCTCTTTGAAAAGATTAATAAAATTAATAAACCGCTGGCCTGGCTAACCAAGAAAAAAAAGAGAAGACACAAATTACCAGTATTGGAAATGAAATAGGGGTCATCACTACTGATACGGCAGACATTAAAAAGTTAATAAAGGAATACAGTAATCAAGTAAGGTTCTAAAGGAGTATTTTTTTTTTAAAGTTTATTTATTTTGAGAAAGAGAGAACGTGAGAGCAAGAATCCAAGGCAGGCTCTGCACTGCCAGCACAGAACCCAACGTGAGGCCTGAACTCACAAGCTATGAGATCACGACCTGAGCAGAAATCAAAAGCCAGATGCTTAACCAGCTGAGCCATGCAGGCGCCCCCCAAAGGAGTAGTTTTAAGATTTTGTTCTATATCAGAATTACAGGAAGGGGCCTATAAATTGCAGCCCCGCCCCAGGTCTCACCTATAGATTCTGATTCTGTAGACGTGGGTTGGGTATTTTTAACAAGAACCCCAGGTGATTCCAATACACTTGATCCTAGGACCACAAGTTGAAAAGCACCTAGGGCTCAGATGAAAGCATTAACCCTAGATGGAGAAAAGAGCATAAATATACCACAGGAGATGTGTGGGCCAGGGGCTGGTGGAGTGTTTGTTTGGTTTTTTTTAAGGTTTTTTAATCTATTTTTGAGAGAGAGACAGAGTATGAGCGCGGGAGGGGCAAAGAGAGAGGGAGACACAGAATCGGAAGCAGGCTCCAGGCTCTGAGCTGTCTCAGAACTCATGAGCCACAAGATCATGACCTGAGAGGCAGTCGGACACTTAACCCACTGAGCCACCCAGGTGCCCCAGGGCTGGTGGAATTTTATCTGGTGGCCTCCTTTCTTTATGGAGAGGATAGCTCTGTGAACAACGGGCTATTTGTAGCCAGAAGGTGGTAGGAGCAGTCAGGCTAGAAAGAGAAGTTGTAGGGATGGGAAAAGATGCTTACATGGGGTAAGGGAAGGGATTCTGAAGTAACCCCAATCCTGGAAATCAAAGTTGTAAAGATACTATGTCTTTGTGAAGAATGGGGAACACAACTGCCATTAGTTTTCTACAGAGCTTAAAGAGGGGAGGAGCCTAGAAAGAAACTGGAAGAAAAAAGACTTCTAAAATTCCAGTTGTGAGGGTTCCAAACATCACCACCTCTCTCTGCTAAAAAGGCAGCATGGTGTAAAATGCACAAGCCCTGGAACTAGCCAGATTTCCCAGCCTAAGATTAACCACTTAATCTCTTTATTTATAAAATGGACATAAAATAATCTCCACTTTATAGACTCAGAGTAAGTTCTAAATGAGTTAACACATGTAAAATTATTCAAGCAATGCCTATGTCATGGCTAACACTCGGATGAATGTTAGCTCATTCACATTCTATAAGCAATACCCTGCTTGAATTTTACACGAATAAGTCTATTAGTTTTACCTCAAACATAATTACTTTTGTCCCCATTTTACAGGTGAGGAAACGATGTAAAAGGAAAACAAATGGTTTGGCCAAGTCCCTACAACTACTACGTGAGCAAACAGGAACTGGACACCAGGTCCCCAAACTCCAGCTGCGTTTTCTGAGTGTCTACTCGGTGCCAGGTGGTTGAGAAAGGTGCTTTTTAACATGTCAACACTTGCTATGTACTGCCCCTATTATCAGTTGAGGATATTGAGGATAGAGTTAAAGGCTACCCTGTAGAGAGGTAGTGGAAACAGGGCTGGAGAGCAATTAGGCTCTTCCACACCCCTTTGATGGAATCTATGTTACCCCATAGCATACTGGTTGCCTCAGAGCTACCCACTAGTGCTTACTAGCCCCTGTGAGGAAATCAGATTTAATGAATCTCAGCCCTGTCAGAGAAAAGCTAATAGCTTTGTGGGAAATAGAAAAAAGTACCTACAAAGCTTTAATACAAGGTGAAAAGGTGCCTGGGAACTCGGAGAGATTCCTTCCAGTTGGAAGTGAACCTTGAAGAGGAGTGGAACTGGGGCATGTGGATAAGGGGCCTGGGTTGGGGGAAGAGCTGACTGGAGAAGCAGACACACGGAACTCCCAAGAATATCCAGTGAAGTCAGTGTGTGCAGAAGGCTCGGGGAAGGTAAGATTTGAAGGGGAATTTGGGGGTCTGTTTGCAGGGAGCTGGGAATATGAAACTAAAGAGTTTGGGCTTTAATCGGGAGCCGTGAGAGTTGCGTTGCTTCTGGTTTTTTTGCAAGTGCTTCTTAAAATTAATGTTTTTTACTTTGAGCTAATTGAAGATTCACATGCAGTTATAAGAAATAATAGAGACCCTGAGTAACTTTGACTTAGTTTCTCTCAATGCTAAATACCTTGAAAAACTGTAGTCAATATTATGAACAGGATATTAACATCGATACAATCCACAGCTCTTATTCAGATTTCCCCAGTTTTACTTGTAGTCATTTATGTATTTAATTCTATGGAATTTTATCATATATGTAGGTTTGTGTATCTATAACCACAGTCAAGATCTATTCCAAAGATTTTCTTTTTTTTCCTGGAAACTTTTTAACTTTGCATGTTATATATAAGTTCTCTTATCCATTTTAAATTAACTTTATAAGGTGAGAGATTTAGACTGGAATTTGTTTGCTTATGTGTTTTTGTCCATGGATGTCCAATTGCTCAGCACCATTTACAGAAAAGACATCCTTCTGTATTGACTTGCTTTTGTGCCTTTGTCAAAAAAAACACAGCTGAACATATTTGTGTGAGCCTATTCCTGGGTTCTCTATTCTGTTCCATTGATTTATATATCTATCTCTCTGCCAATATTACACTGTCATAATTACTGTGGCTATATAATAAGATTTAATATCAAATAGAGTGATTCTTCTCACTTTATACCTCTTTTTCAAGAGAGTGTTAGCTATTCTAGGTACTTTCCATATAAATTTTAGGATAAGCTTGTCTATGTCTACAAAAAACTTTACTGGGGATTTTGGCAAGAATTCCGTTAAACCTAGAAATCAGTTTGGAGGGGACTGACATCTTTACTAAGTTGAATCTTCTAATACATGAACATATTATACCTCCATCTATTTAATTTGATTTCTGTTATTAGCACTTTGTAATTTTCAGCATTCAAATCCTTGATGTGTTTTATTAAGTATATACATAGTATTTCATTTTCTTTATAGCAATTTTAAATAATACTGTATTTTTAATTTTGGTTTCCATTTAAGCTGTGTTACTATGTAAAAACATCCTTTTACTTTCAATCCACTTTTGTCATTAAGTGTGAAGTGAATTTCTTCTCCAAACACCATATAATTGGCTTATGTTTTTTTTTTTTTTTTTTGGTTTGTTTGTTTTAATCCACTCTACTAATCTGCTTTTTTAATTGGTGTATTTACATCACTTATATATAAGGTAATTCTTGATATATTTGAGCTTAAGTATGCCATTTTATCATTTGTTTTCTGGTTTTTCTGTTTCTTTTTTCTCACCTTCTTGTGAGCTACATTTTCCAGAATTCCATCTTAATTTACTTTTAGAGTATTTGAGTGTATCTCTTTATATAAAAATTGTTGTTCTAGGTATTACAATATGCATATGTGACTTATCACAACATGTTGCTATCAATATTTTACCACTTCGAGTGAAGTATGGAAACCTTACCTCTATTTAGGTCTCTTTGCCTTCCCCAGTGTTTAATACCATTACCTCAAGTATCAGATATTATGATTTTTGTTTCAATCATCAAATATGATTGTAAAAACTCATGACAAGGGTATATTATTATAATTACCCCCATTTTTACCTATTCTAATATTCTACTTTCCTTTCTAAAATTCCAAATTGTTCTCCATTATCATTTTTCTGTTTGGAAAACTTCCTTTAGCCATTTTTTAAAGGGCAAGTTTGTTAGCAACAAATTATCAAAAAAAATTTTTTATCTTAGCCTTTCCTCATCTGAACATTTCTTTATTTCCTCTTCGCTCTTGAAGGAGCAATTTGCAGTTGACCTTTCTTTTCTTTCTTTCCTTTTTTTTTTTTTAAATGTTTTTATTTTTGAGAGAGAGAGATAGAGAATAAGTGGGGGAGGGGCAGAGAGAGAGGGAGACACAGAGTCCGAAGCAGTCTCCAGGCTCTGTACTGTCAGCACAGAGCTGGACACGGGGCTCAAATCCACGAACCCTGAGATCATGACCTGAGCAAAAGTCAGATGCTTAAACGACTGAGCCACCCAAATGCCCCAACCTTTCTTTTCTTTCAGCACCTGAAAAATGTCCTGCCATTTCCTCTGCCGTCTGTGGTTTCCAATGAGATCTCTGCTGTCAAATGAATTAGGTTTCTTTATAGGAAATATGTTGTTTCTTTTTAGCTGTTTTCAAGAGTTTTTCATTGTGTTAAGCTTTCAGAATTTAATTATGTGTCTTGGCATGGATTCCCCTGGAGTTATCCTGATAAATTACTTCATCTTCTTGGAATGGTAGGTTTGTATCTTTCACCAAATTTGGGAAGTTTTCAGTCATATTTTTTCCCAATACTCATTCAGATCTATTCTGTGTCTCCTCTCCTTCTAGGACTCTGATAATACAAATGTTGGAATATGGGTTCCTGTCCCATAGATCCTTGAGACTCTATTTTTTTCCCAGGTGATTTTTCTGTCGTTTACACTGAATAAATTTTATTACTTTATATTCAAGTTGAATGATTCCATTCTCTGTCATTTCCATTCTACTATGGAGCTCATTCAGGAAATTTTTACAATTTCTATTATTGTATTTTTCAGTTCTATAATTTCCATTTAGATCCTTTATATACATTTTATTTCTTTGCTGAATTTTTAAATTTTTATTTGCCTCAAGAAAATTTATAAGTGATTATTGAAGAATTCCTATGATGGCTTTAAAATCCTTGAAATGTTATTCCAATATCTGACTCATCTCTGTCTTGGTTTCACTGAATTGTCTCTCTTTCTGCTCTATCTCCAAACTTTGGATCCTAATTAGCTCCAGAATGCTAGTCTGGTCTATTCCTTTGAATCTTTGGCCCAGTGCAATGTTGGTTCCCTGGGCTGGGTCTCTTTATTAAGGTAATATATTTTATACTGGCTTTGAGGTAGAAACCTTGATTTGGATATAGGAGCTACGGTTTCTTATGTTCATTATTCCTCATGAATTCTATTTCATAATTTTTTAATTTGACCTTTCTAGCATTTAAAGTTTTTGGCTTTGGGATATATAGCTCTCCACCACTCATTTTCCCAGTTTTTCTGTGTGTGTCTATCTTTTTTTCTCTCTCTTTCTCCCTCTTTCTCTTTTTTCTTTGTCTTTTTCTCTTTCTCTCTCTGTCATTCTTGCGTGTGAGGCCTCCAGAGTCACCTTCATTCATCTACATCGGTGCTTTCAAGAGCCTCTTTTCTAGTCTTTTTTCATTCCCAAAGACTTTTCGGTTGCTCTAATTACAATAGGCAGAGTAAGTTTTGTGGTTTAGGAAAAATGAACAACAATTTCATTATGGCTTGCCATTCTCACCCTAATTCTTCCTTCCCCTGAGTTCTTCCGTCCTCCTCCAACTTATTTCTCCCTGAAACCTGCTATGTTTTCCAAAGCGAAATCTGCTTTCCTTTGGATTAAATAAAAAGGTCACGACACTTCCAAAAGCCATTTTTAAAATGCTGAAAGACTGGATGTGTGGATATTCTTCTGCAGTAGCTCCTTAAATCTTCCCCACAATTCTTTTTCGTAGGCATTTGTTCCTATTCTACCGAAAAGTAATTTTTCCAAGATTACATAGCTCAAAGGCATATTAAGGTGTATTCAAAAGAAGAAAAAAGGGAAAAAAAGCATAAGCATTCTAAACCAAATTCTCTGATGCTAAAGCATGTGCCCTTGATCTCTCCAACATGGATGTACTTTTGGGTAAAAATTAAAAAGCTATGGAAATTTTTTTTACTAATGAGCAAGAAATAGCATATCAGATTAATGACATAGAATGTTAGCACCAGAAAAAGAATAAAACTAAAACTAGGAAAAGTAGGTTTGGGCCTATGTGTATCATTTATGAGCCCTGTAACCTTGAACAAGTAATTTTACCTGCTACATTAGTCCTTCTTTGGCAAATAAGAAACAAATTTGTAAACAAATTACAAATTTCTTTTGCCTAACAAATTACTACAAACTTTCTGGCTTAAAATAATGCTCAACTACAGAACTCACAATCTTGTAGGTCAGAAGTCTGGATGCTCTCTGCTTAATCAAGGATAAAATCAAGGTGTTGACTGGTCTGTGGTCTTCTGTGCAGTTTCTAGAGAACAATCTGCTTTCAAGTGCATTTGGGTTGTTGGTAAACTCCAACTGGAAACAGTTGTAAGCCAGAGGTCCACGTTTTCTTGTTGGCTGTCTGCTTCTAGAGGCTGCCCACATCCCTGCCCCGATTTTCTTAGGAAGCTTTTGTGGTAATGATCAAATGAAACCTATTGTATAAGCAGTGGTAAGAAATGTCATAGCTGCTGCTTAAGATCACTGGGTTTAGAGGACATCCCTCAACGTTCTTACATAGAACCTCCAAACCACAGGTAATCCTACCAGGAGGCAGCTTCTGAAGTCTCTTATAACATGTGTTAGTTGGACTTTCTGGACGGACAAAAATCAGGTTTTGTGTTGGAGAAATGCTTACTGAGCAAAGTGTTTGAGGCACCACGAAGCACCTGGTCCTGGTGGTGGAAAGGATTCTAGTTGGTCATTCTGTAGTGAACTGAAGGCAGGGAGGCTTGGGCAAGGCAAACCTACAGTAGCCAAAGGGCATAGAAGTGGTTAAAGATGCCTGCAGGGAACTAAAAGTGGAAATCCTGTAAGCCTACCCATCCGCATGTGCCAGGGCCTGTGAACCCAGGGTCTCTCCCTCATCCCCCTCTCCCCAACCTCCACCCCTGGGCTGTGGCTGTGCGCACAGTTCCTCTTCTGTAGGAGATGTAGGCACACCGCCCCGCTGGCCCTCCCTCTGCATATGAGCAAGTACAATCTCCAAGCCTGCGCCCTCCATCTCTGGGTGGCGCTGCGCTGCAGTGTTCAAGCACTTAATGGGCTCAGCACATGGGTTGTATCCACCTGCTAGGGGAGGCTGTGATTGGTCTTTGCTGTTGCCACTGCCCCTACCCGCGCCACCACTGATTCTAGAAGCAGTTAATTTGCCCGCGTGCACACTTGGTGGTGCCTTGGAGAGAGGTAAAAGCTATATTCCCCTCCGCCTTCCCACCCCCACCCCAGCACGCCAAGAGACACGGTGGGTAAACCAGTTTGGGCTGTTGCGCGTGAGAGCTGGAGGCCTACTTGTCCGGGAAGTGGGTATCCGTCCCTCGACCTTCTGAGGACAGTTGTTGTAGGCAATGGGTCTATACTGGCACCAGAGTGGAGCATCCTGGCTCCTTGGACACCCTCCTTACCCCCATTATTACTGAATCGGGTCCTTGAGGTCTCCAAGGAATAGCAATTGACGAAAGGCCAACGCCTTTCTGCCTCTCTCCCTCTCTCTCTCCCTGTTGCCTCTCCCCTCCCCCCCTCCTTCTCTCTCTCCCTCTGTCTCCCTCTGTCTCTCTCCCTCTCTCTCTCCCTCTCTCTCTCTCTCCCTCTCTCCCTCTCTCCCTCTCTCCCTCTCTCCCTCTCTCCCTCTCTCCCTCTCTCCCTCTCTCCCTCTCTCCCTCCCTCTCTCCCTCTCTCCCTCTCTCTCTCCTTCTCTCTCTCCCTCTCCCTCCCCCTCTCCCTCCCTCTCCCTCTCTCTCTCTCTCCCTCTCTCTCCCTCTCTCTCCCTCTCTCTCCCTCTCTCTCCCTCTCTCTCCCTCTCTCTCCCTCTCTCTCCCTCTCTCTCCCTCCCTCCCTCTCTCTCTCTCTCTCTCTCTCTCTCCCTCTCCCTCCTGCTCCCTCTCTCTCTTCCTCACTGCCCATACCGCCTTTTATGATTACCATGGGTGGGCAATGAGCCTGGCTCTGCCTCAGTGGAGGGAAGGAGGTGGGATTGGGGGAGCGAGCTGAGAACCTGCCGAGTGTCCCCAGGTAATAGCTAGCGAAGGAGACACACGGGGAGTCTTCTAGGTTCTAAACCCCATCTTTCTCTCTTCCTTTCTTCCTCCCTAACCATCTTTTGCTGCTGGGTAAGTGCCAAGAATTTGTGCGCGCGTCTGCCCACCAATTCCCTGCGATGAACAATAAGTGCTTTGGCTTCAAGAAACTGCTGATTCAGAACGGCTGGTTCAGTGGCTGTGTCCTCTGCCCGCCCTGCTTGTCACACATTCTTTTCGTGCCCCCAGAGCAAGAGCAGGGCTTATGGCATCGTGGCGCATGGTTCGTATGGCGTGTGCAAGAGTGCGCTGGTGCAGAGGGCGGAGCGTGCGGCTTTCCCAATGTGTATCTGCCAGTCATTGAGAAGACCTATCGCCAGGTGCTGAGCTGCAGACCCAGCCTTGGGGCTCTGCACTTCACCGACACCGCCCATGGCCACCGCTACCTGGATCTCCAGCGCCTCGCCATTGCCTTCATCCTGGTGTATTCAGTCACCAAGAAGCAAACCGTGGAGGAGCTGAAGCCCTTCGGTGAGCTGTTCCGCAAAGTCAAAAGCAACAACTTGAATAAGTATTCTATCTACTGGTGTGCAGCCAACGCAATGAAAGCGGCTGGGAGCTGACTGGTGAGGGACCGCGCTGCCTGCGCCTTGGAGTGGAATTGCCCGTTCCTAGGGGCCTCCGTCCAGATGGCTATCGGTGTGCAGGAGCTGTTTCACATACTGCTGAAGCACGAGAAGCATCCTGCCACCTACCTCCACCATCCTGAGAAGAAATCCCAGATGCCCAAGACCCCCGAGAAGCTGCTACGTAAATACATCATCACGTGAGTTCTGGGTGTTAGGATCCTGAACTTCTAGAGTGTGCGGAAACATGGACCCGTCCCGGTGTAACCTGTCACTGTTAAATGGTTGAAACATTGGAGGAGGAGGAAAAAAAGGAGAACGATGCATTTAAAGACCACTTGGGGGGCGCCTGGGTGGCTCAGTCGGTTAAGCGTCGGACTTCAGCTCAGGTCACGATCTCGCGGTCCGCGAGTTCGAGCCCTGCTTCGGGGCTCTGGACTGATGGCTCAGAGCCTGGAGCCTGCTTCCGATTCTGTGTCTCCCTCTCTCTCTGCCCCTCCCCCATTCATGCTCTGTCTCTCTCTGTCTCAAAAATAAATAAACGTTAAAAAAAAATTCAAAATAAATAAATAAATAAAGACCACTTGGATAGACTGTAGAGATTAATGTTTGAAAAAGAGAATGAAATGCTGAAATGAATTGAAGAGGCCACTGCTCTTCGCGTAACTCTATCGCATGTTATTTTTAAACATTTCAAGTCCTGTAAAGTCCCCATTGTATACTTAATTGTTTAAAAAATGTATTTTTGCAACAAAAGCTGTGGCAGATAGCTTTTAGACAGATATGTTAAACAAGATAAATAAATGGATAATCTATGGCTGAGCATTGGGGGTCAGGGAGAGAAAATAGTGAAAATGGAACTTGCTTACTAAATATGTGCTAGTTATTTCCTAAGTCATTTAAAAATGTTTGGGTATTCCACATAGCAGTTTTTGTGACTTAAGGCTTTTCCTGCAAGCTTTATAATTTCTTTTTCACTGGGCAGCAAAAATATCCATTGCATTGAAATTTCAACCACATCTGGGGACGGTTTCTAATAAGAATTTTACACAGGGAAACTTATTCCCTCTTGAAATTAGCCAGTGGGGGCAGGGGTGCAGTTAAGGAGTCCCCACCATGCAGAGCTGGTTTATATCCATAACCTTTCCAGGACTGACATCCAAAGGAACTCCAGGCACCTCAGAAGAGGATGCTCACTCTGTTGCTGTCCTGGAGATAAAAAGGTGGCAAAAAGCAGCCTTTGGCTGCTTCAAAAGTCTTCCCTCAAGAAATGCTAGATGTAGGGAGTGGGGAGGGGGAAGGAGGGTAGGGGAAATGGTGGAATGTGAAATTTCAGAAGTTCTTCCTTAAGGGAGTTATTTTAAAAAGATTAATTTTAGAGGCACCTGGGTGGCTCAGCCGGCTGGGCGTCCAACTTCAGCTCAGGTCATGATCTCACAGTCTGTGAGTTCAAGCCCCGTGTCCAGCTCTGTGCTGACAGCTCAGAGCCTAGAGCCTACTTCAGATTCTGTCTCCCTCTCTCTGCCCTTCCCCTGCTCATGCTCTGTATCTCTCTGTCTCAAAAATAAATAAAAAAAAATTTTTTTAATAAAAAAAGATTAATTTTATATCTGAACATGATTTTTTTTTTTTTTGAGTGAATACTATACATATCCTTTTGAATGTCTTTATTTTTAGTTGGGGAAAGGAGGTTCTTAATCTGGTAAATTTTTTTCCCCATGATATATTTATTATTGAATGATTTATGTGTTTTTAAAAGTAGCTTCTTACAGGGGTGCCTGGGTAGCTCAGTCAGTTAAGCGTCCAACTTCGGCTCAGGTTATGATCTCACGGCTTGTGAGTTTGAGCCCTGTGTCCAGCTCTGTGCTGACAGCTCAGAGCCCGGAGCCTGCTTCACATTCTGTGTCCCCCTCTCTCTCTGCGTGTCTCCCTCTCTCTCTGTGCGTCTCCCGCTCATCTCTGTCTCTCTCTCTCTTAAAAATAAACAAACATTAAAAAAAAAAGTAGCTTCTTATAGCTTGATTTTTAGGGAAAAAGCACACTGTTGAAAAGTAATCATAAACAGAAGGCAGATTTGAGGGAAGATCTATTTGCACATGCACAAGAAGATAATAAGTTATATTTTGGATAAGATGGTTGCTAGGATAGCCAGGTGGAGCTTTCCAGTGGGAATTAGACTGGGATTGGTGGCTGGAGATGATGAGTTTTCAGCATACAGCTGGTGGTAAGACTATGGAGGGAAAAAAAGGCAAGATAAAAGGGTTTAGGACAGAATCCTAAGGGAACACAAGCACCCTAGAAAGCTACTGACCTAGAGGAAACTACAAAGGACACTTAGAAGTGACCAAAAGAGGGACGCCTATGTGGCTCAGTCGTTTAAGCGTAGGACTTAGGCTCAGGTCATGATCTCATGGTTTGTGAGTTTGAGCCCCACATTGGGCTCTCTGCTGTCAGCACAGAGCCTGCTTCAGATCCTGCATCCCCCCTCTGTGCCCCTCTGCCACTGGTTCTCTCTCTCTCTCTCTCTCTCTCAAAAGAAATAAATAAAACTTTAAAAATGACCAAAAAATAGGAGGAAATTCACAATGTACAGTAATGAATGTTGAAGGAGAAATGAGTTTCAAGGGAAAGCGTGTACTCTATCATAGCAAAAAAAAATTTTTAAATAGAATAAGATGAGGATTAGAAAGTGTTGCTGACAGTTAGCAGATTTCTGGTTCCAGCCAAGGTAGAGTAACTCCCCTATTCTTCTGCACTAAAGTATCCCTGGACATAACACAATAAACAAGAAAAGGAAAATATTTAAAGATGGAAAGAAGTGAATGGCCTAGGAACCTGGGGATGTAAGAAACGACGTGACGGTGATTTCTCTGAGTTTTCTTATTGTCTCCATTCATGCACTGTAGAATGCATCCAGGTCAAAGCTACCAACAGGCACAGACCAAAAAGGGCACATTTTCTTTCCCTAGCCAAAGCACTGGAAAAAGAGTGGTTTAATAATAGAAAATCTTTTTGGTAATACGTACCTGAATATCCAACACCAGCAGCCAAACCCCTGCTCTTTCTCCTCCCCCCAGGGAGAGCTGGTCTTCCACCTCACAATACCCTGCCCTGTGGAAGCAGATGGTAGTGTTCTGACGTCCTCTCCTGGTGCGGGACAACAGGACAGAGCAAGGAGCGAATAATCATCAATCCCAGAGCAACAGATGCCCCCATCCTTTCCCCGCTGGCAGGGTGATGTCCATGGGGCTGAGCAGGGAGTTAATGCTCTCAGTCCCCTTCCAGGGTTGTCAGCAGGTGGCTGGCGGGGAGCTGAGCCTCCCTCTCCAGCTTCCAGGAGAGGGGCTGAGGTGTGAAACAGTGCAAGCCAATGGTCTAGTCCTCCCCCAGCCCACCCGCACCTTCATGAGTCTCAGCTTCCTTGACCATAATAAAAAATTGGGGACATGGTCATCTCTTAGGTCTCTTCTAAAAAATCATAGGTGAGAAACTTTACATATTACCCTTAGATGGGAGCAAGGAGGCTATAAGCCATTCTAACCATTCTTTGAGCTAATAGTGTTCTTCAAAGGAGCTAGAATCTGTAAGTTCCATTTTTGTCCTGTCCAACATAGCAACCTCTGGCCTCATGTGATGTCTGCACTTGAAATGTGGCTAGTCCCAAGTGAGATGTACAAGTGTAAATGTACCCTGATTCAACTACAGAAAGAGTGAACGTAGAATAGCTCATACTTTTTAATATTTATTACATGCTGAAATGATAATATTTTAGATATGGTGGGTTAAATGACATGCATTATTTAAATTATCTTGGTGTTGCTTTCTACCTCTATAAATGTGGCTGCCAGAATATTTAAGTATTTTTGTGGCTCGTCTTTGTGGCCTACATTATATTCCTCCTAGTCAGTGCTGATGTATGTTCAGACTGGCTATCAGAACTAATTTCTAATTTGAATTTGATCACACACATAACCAGGATCAATGATCAAGCGTCGAAAAAATGTTAGCGTGCATGTAAAATAATATGTGCCGTCAGATGTCTAAGTAACTTCATGAAATCCAAGATTAACAGAAACGTAACAAAATCCACTGAGAGGTATGTGTGCTTGTAAATTAATTTGGATAGTACATCTCTATAAGCTACATTTATAAACCTGGGTCCAAAGGCCCAGAGCTTGGGAAAATAAATACGTCAGACAGTGAATTCAGTGAGTGTGTGAGGACTAAAATAAATGAAAACTGAAAATATGCCCACTGCATTGCTATGATGTTTTCCCGGGCTACTGATACTGACCGACCTGCCATCCATGTGACACTGAGAAGTGGAAAAGTGGAGAAAAGAAATGTGGTGAAGGGACAGTACAATATTGTAAACTGAGACTCAATAAATTTAACTCTTTGGCAATAGTATTATGGGTGTATGTGGGTGTATTCATAGATGGTCATCCATTTTGTCCTCCAGCTTCATAAACGTGGCCTGGAAGAGATCTCACAAACTCTGAATAGCATTAGAATTCCCTTCCTACCTCCAAATTTCCTTTCCGGTAATGTGAGCACATCACAGCCACACACCCTTTCCCCAACCAGCCTGGATGATTTGCTGTTCCACCAAACACCCTGTGTAGTTGTTCTTTTACTGTTTTCTTCACACAAGGTACTTTTTCTTCCATTATTAGCCCACCAAAATTTTATTCACCCTTTCAAATCCAGCCCAAACACCGAAGGCCACTCCCATTGAAGGCTTCCCTGTTTTTCAGTAATCATTCACAAATGTTATTAAGAGTTGGCAATATGCTGGCCCTGTGCCAAGCCCTGGTGGACAGAGGCCCTGCCTTCAAGAAGCTGATAATCCGGGGCGCCTGGGTAGCTCAGTCAGTTAAGTGTCCGACCTCGGCTCAGGTTATGATCTCATGGTTCGTGGGTTCGAGCCCCATGTTGGGCTCTGTGTTGACAGTGTGGAGCCCGGAGCCTGCTTCAGATTCTGTGTCTCCCTCTCTCTCTGGTCTCTCCCACTTGCACTCTGTCTTTCTCTCTCTCTCAAAAATAAATAAACATTAAAAAGAATTTAAAGAAGAAGCTTGTAATCCAACAAATGAGATAGGGAGGAAGATAAAAATGTACAGCACAGTGTGACTGGTACTGTAAGTGGGTGCATTCCCCACCCTGCTATCATATTGACCTTTTAAAGATGCAATTTGGGGGTGCCTGGGTGGCTCAGTCGGCTGAGCGTCCGGCTTCAGCTCAGGTCATGATCTCACGGTTTGTGAGTTCGAGCCCCGCGTCCGGCTCTGTGCTGACAGCTCGGAGCCTGGAGCCTGTTTCGGATTCTGTGTCTTTCTTTCTGCTCTTCCCCTGCTCATGCTCTGTCTCTGTCTCTCAAAATAAATAAATAAACATAAAAAAAAAGATGCAATTTGATTGCAGTGCTGCTTTTTTCAAGGGCCATCATTTGCCAGCAATTCTGACAAACGTGCACAAAACTGTAGACAGAGACGTATGTTATAGCATTGTTCAGTTTACCTGGGTGTGAGTCTCATTTCCGCCACTTCTTGTTCGTGGAGCAAACATTCTCAAGGTGTTGTTTTCCTCAAATGTAAGGTGGGGGTGATGGTAATAGCTTCTCCCCAGGATGACTGTATTAAATTAGTTAATACACACAAAGCACTTAGAATACCACCTGGCACATTATGAGCAATCCACAAATATTAGCTTTTTGCTATTATTAACAAAAGATTGGAAATTACCTAAATGACCTTTGATATGGGTTCAACTCTATTAAAATGATGAGGTTTATATGAGTCATCACATAATGTCTCCAAGATTTATTTTGAATTTGCTCATGTTTGAGGGTTAATGTGGGTATGTGTCTCTGTGGTTGTATGTACATAATAGAAAATTCTTCTAAAAGGATATTGAAATAATTGATCATTGACATTGGCTTTGAAGATAGGAATGGCCAGTTTTCACTTTTATAAACTTTAATACAGTGTGAATTAGAATATCACGTATATGGGGCACCTGGGTGGCTCACTCAGTTGTGTCGGACATTTGATTTTGGCTCCGGTCATAATCTCACGGTTCCTGGGTTCAAGCCCTGTGCTGATGGCGTGGAGCCTGCCTGGGATTCTCTCTTTCCTTCTCTCTCTCTCTGCCCCTCCCCAGCTCTCTCTGTCTCTCTCAAAATAAATAAATAAAACCTTAACAAAAATACCATGCACATAATTTTTCTAATTATTGAAAAAAACCCCAGGTAATTTCCTTCTGGGTCCCAACAGGAAAGAACAGAGTGGGGGCTAAAATCCAAATTTTCTAACACCGACTTCAGTGCTTTTTCAATTTTATTCAACATTAAGGTAATCCCCATGAAGAACTTTCTGGTCTAACTGAAAGAAAATAACTATAAATGTATCCTGCATCTAATGTATGGCATTTAACAGACAAGGAACAGATGAAGCTCAGAACGGTTAAATAAGTAACCTAAAGTCCCAAGTTGAGGTCACCGGAGTTGGGATTCTCTCCCAGATCCACCTGATGTGTCACCAAGATGAACCCAGAATCAGCAAAAGTGGGTCTAATCCTAAGTCTCTCCTTCTTTGCTTTTTTGCTGCTCCCAACCTTGTGAGTTGTGTGAATGAAACCAAACAACACCTGTGAAAGCACTGTGCACAAAGCCCGGCACATAGTAGGTCCTCAGCCACTTAGTTGAATTGGATTGATGCTACCTTCTCTCTCTACCTCTCCTAGATATTTACTCTGTGGTTAATGCAACTTTCATTCTACCCAACACCCACTGCCTCTCGACTCTTGGAGATTATGTTTGCCTGATATTTGTAGGAGAAGCACATCTAAAAAATTCCATTTCTAAAAGCTCTGTGCTCAGGTGTGAGAGGTAACTAGCCTGCCACATGAATGCATGTCCTGTTTACTCCTTTTGTTCTGAAAGCTCACGTCACCTCTTTGTACAGGTAGTCATTAATACAGAGTGAGAGAGAAAAAGGGATTCAAAGAGAAATTACTGGTAATTGTGGTCCCCTATCAGTATGTTTTCTTCTCTCTGCAACCTGATCTCAACATTGTGAAATATATTCGTTCCCAGTATAATTGAAATGGAATTAAGTAGTGCGATGGGGCTGGGCTATTTGAGGACAAGGCAGCTTGTCGCATGTTTGGAATTGTTGTTTGAAAATGCCCACCTGAATCAAAATGCCTCATGTCCTGCTGGCGAGGGCACTCCTTGAGGTACTAACTTTGACATCAGCTCTGCCATTCTTAGCTAGCTGGCAGTCTCTGAAAACTTCAGTGGACTGCAGTTTTTTTCACCTGTAAAATGAGAGGATCTCAAACTCATGGTCCACAGTCAGCAAGTATGGAGTCGAAGTGGTGGTGTAGAGGAAGATCATGCCCAGTCTAGAGGGAGGGAGCTTTCTCTACTCAGTTCTATTGAGAAATGTGGACCCAGTGTTCCAAATTTTTCCGATTTTTTTTTAAAGAATATAACAATTCTTAAATATTGGCAACTAATTAGAAATTGTTCATAAATTCTATTTGGGTCAAGTTACATCAGGCCTGCCAGCCACCAGTTAAAGACCTCAGGCTGGAGAACATGGAAAGTTTCTTACTTATTGGGGCGTCTTCAATATTATCTGGAGGAATAAAAAAGTTAATGAGGTAATTCGCTTGCAGTGTTCACAGCGGCACTGGTGAACTGATGAATGGTGTGGAGAAGGGAGGTAGAGGCTCTTGACTGAGCTCGCTTCTAGAAGTTCTGTGACTTATCCTTTCTAAACCCCAGTTTCTCTACCTGGAAAATGATGACACAAGTAACCTCTTCATATCACTGGGCTATGTGAAGTATGTTTAAAGCTGTAAATGTAACACAGATAGGAGATTATTGGGATTATTGTTTGAAGATGGGATATGGCAACAATCCAAAGTAAAAAACCAGAACAAAAAAATAAAACCAATTTGCTGAAGTTTATGAAGAGAGGAATCCACACTGGACCGTTAGCCAAGTGTGGTGACAGAGCTTCATAGTCGAGAGCATGGACTCTGAGGTCAGTCCTTCTGAATTGGAACTCAGGCTCTCCTACTTACTAATCATGTGAATTTGGCCCAGTGCCTTTGTTCCTCATTTGCAAAATGAGGATAACAATAGTTCCTCCCTCAGTGTTGACGTGCATATGCCTAAAGTGAACCCCAGTGATTCCCATCTCATAGTGTTCATGGTTTTGTAGAATCCCCTCTTCCTCAGTGGGGTCAAAGAAAGGGGTCAGTGACTTCCTCCTAACCAATAGAATAGGACATGGGTAAAGGGATCTCAGTCTTGTAATTATGTTAAATTTCATAGGACTCTATCTTGACAGACTGGGGCTAGAGCTTTTTGTGAGCTCAGTGAAATAAAGAGCCGTGTTGGAGAAGCCCACATGGTTAGGAACTAGGAGTAGCCTCCAGAAGTTGTGGGTGGCCTCTAGGACCTGAGGTCAATCTCCAGCCAACAGCCAGCAAAAACCTGGGGCCCACAGTGATACAGATGCAAGGAGATGAATTCTGCCAACAACCTGAATTACCTTAGGAATAGATTCTTCCCCAGATGATTCTCCAAATGAGAACACACCAGCTGACACTTGATTGCAGCCTGGTTAAGACTCTGGGCAGAAGACCCAGTTATGCTGTGCCTGGACTCCTGGCCCACAGAAATTGTGAAATAAAAAATATGTATTATTTTAAGCTGCTATGTTTGTGATAGTTTGCTACACAACAATAGAAAATGAATAGACTCTCTTATATTGTTGCTATACATATTACATGAGTTGATATTTGTTAAATGCTTTCATTCCAATGATATAAAAGTGTTTACATAATCATATTCTGCATGACCAGTTCATTAACAAATACTTGAGTGCTAGACTTTTTGCTTCTGTTTATGACTCTATGGGAGACCTGTGTTACTCCTTTAATAATCTGAAACTCATGAGCAAACATTTTATATGGAAGATCCCACTCTTGCCCTCATTTGGTAATACAACACTCACCACCCACACTCCCACCAAGAATTTCTGTGAGCCCCCTTGGGTTACAACTATGCACAAACTGGTCAGTCCCACTTGGCATTTGCCATGTTCTTCCAGGGCGGCTCAATCCCCCAATAGCAAGGTCAAAAGCCAAGTTCATACTATGCTGTTCCCAATGCTGGAGAATGTCAGGGCTTCATGAGGAAGTGGAAATAACTGCCTTGTCCCAAATTCTATGCTCTTTGTCACCTCATCCCCAAGGTGGCATGGCTTTTCCAAGAGTCTCACCAAACCTCTTATGAGAACAGAATCTTCACCTCTAGCCCTAAACCATAGCTCAATAGAAGGCCTAAAACTGTTCCTCTTTTTTGGAACCCACTTACTCATATCTCTTCTTTGCCTAACTCAGTTTAACCCTATTACCTCAGTTAACCTTCCCTGATTGTCCAGACTGGGTTATATCTCCATTGTAAGTTTCCATCACACCCTGTTAATTCCCTTTGCATTATTACTTTTTAATGATTGTTCAAGCAGAGTATAAGATTATGAGCATGAGGTCATATGTGGCTTTTGCTCATTGATGTATCCTAAGGTCTAGCACAATGTCCGGAACTTAATAGATGCTAAATAAATACATGTTAGTGAAGGAAGTCACATTTTATAAAGGAAATTGAGGCTCGGAAAGGTTAATATCTTCTCACGACACAGAGATAGTTTGGGGCAGAACTAGGACTGAAGCCCAGATTTGCCTGATTCCAAAAGCCCTGATCTCCTAACCACCATAACCAAGAGCAAAGCCCCATGTTCTGCTTGCCAAATTCACTCTCCCAAGGGAGAGCCCAAGTCAAACAAATCTGAGGGTAGGATTTTGTTCTTAAGTCAGAATAAGAAACGGACTCTTCTGTGCAGATCAAAAATAAAAATACATGCTTGGAAATGCAATCGCTCCATTGTTTCCAGAAGCTTGTCATTTTGTGGTTGGCTTCATCAGGTCTGAAGTGAAAAAGTTTCCTGGGGAATCGGATGCTAGTAACAAACCAAACAATTTCCTAGGAGAATCAGAAAGGAAAGTTCCCTAGTAGCCTTCTTATCTCTCCAGAACACAGTGGAGAAAGATGGTGTCATCAGAAGGACTTGGAACTGCTACATGAGGACAGGCCAAGGACTTGTGGAGACCATGGGAGGTAACATGTGTGGAAGAAGGAAAAAAGTTCTAGATCCTGGAGTACAAGTGAGCCACCCCATGGGACCCTTAATACAAAGGGAAATATTTGAAAAAAAATGAAATTATTAATAACCAATATATATATTAGGCTCTTCATTTATCCCCATTCATCCATCCACATCCATCCATCTATTCATCCATACATCCATCTTCCAAATATTTAGTGAGGGCCTACTATATTCAAGACGTTTTAGGTACTGAGGATATAGAGTTGAATGCAACAGACCTTGCTCATGTGGAACATACGTTCTAGGAGGGTGGAGGACAGGGGGGCAGAAAATGAACAAATACATAGATATTATATAATATAACCTCAGATAACGGTAAGTGCTATCAAAAAGTAACAAGGATGAGGGGACCACGTGTGACAGAGGAGCTTTTTGGACAACATGGACAGGACACTTTGTTAAGCACAGGACAAAAAATATGACTGCATGTGATTCTATCCTTTGAAGTGCAAACTAGTACTCCCACAGAAGAGGAAATTGAACAGTAGTTAAACTAAAGTGGCCAAGAGTCAGACTCAACCCCAAATCCACCTGATGCCAAAACCTGCATTCTTGGCAGCTTTGCTTTCAAATCCCAGGGATGTGGGCTGGTCTGGGTTGAGCCAGATAAGCCCTGGTTTGTTGCTATTATGTTTTCTCTAGCACAAATATTTATGAAGTTTGTATGATGTATGAGACTCTGTGCCAGTCTCTGGAAAAAAGATTCTGTCCCTGCTCTAAAGGGAGTATGCAGTCTGGTTAGCATGCAGACAATTAGCCAAGCACTCAGAAGACAGCAGACTAAACCCTGGGTCTACAGTCAGAGCAGTGCAGGTGCGGGATCGGAGCAGAGGCTCGTGGCCCCACACCACAACCCTAACACCCTCCTCTGGACCCCAGACCTTTTCATACGCCTGTCTCAGGTGATCCACCTGCCAGTATCTCCTGCTGTCCCTCAAGCCCACCCAGCTCGCTCTTGCCTCCAACCTTTCGCCACCTGCTGCGTCACTTTCTGTTCCTTACCATGTTTTATTTTCTTCGAAGAGTTATCCCTATCTACAAGTATAGCGTAGAGTCTTTGCTTCTGTGTTTGCGTACTGTCTCCTCCACTTGGACATCAACTCCTCAAGAGCAGAGCTTTTGTTTTGTTTCATTTTATTCAGTATTATCTTCCAGGCACCTTGCAACAGTTTCTGGCCCAGCATAAGCCCTTAATAAGTGTGCTTTGAGTATTTGAATGAAGGAAGGAATGTACAAATCTCTCTCTCTGTGCTTGATGATATCTTAGGGGCTTGGTACAACTACAAATGCATGGGCCTCACCCTGGAGAATTAGAGCCAGCAGTTTTGGAGAAGAGCCTGGACATCTAAAATTTTCAAATGCTGCACAGTTAATTCTGAGGTACAAGAGCCAGTTGTTAAATATTGAGAAATTTTGTGAGCTGGTTGCTAAACACAACAATTGTTAAAAATTAGAGTATGTAGAGCTGCAAATAAATCAATAGTTTAATTATATTTAAAACAAGTACTCAAATTTAGAATACTCAAGATTCATCACTGTAATTCCCAATTATCTTACTACATTTTACTATTATCTGTGTTCTTGAGTGTTTTATGTTGATTATATCTCACGATGGAAATTCTCTAGGATATGTGCCACTGCACATCCCTTCCCGACTCTGAGTTCAGTGATGTCACGTTGGTGGCTTGAAAACGGCTGCCATGGGAGTGTTTACACCACAGAAATTGCCGAACTCTACAAATCAGGGCTTGGTCCCTCTGGAGAGCCAGCTGTTGAACATTTATCAGCATACCGCTGGGCACACTCAAGTATGACAACCACTGATAGAGTGAGAAGATAATGGATTCAGATCAACTGTGCCACTCACTCGCTGTGTGACCTGAGTAATTGCTTACCTTCTCTGAGCCTAACTTCCCTTAGCTCTAGATTGGACTTGATTGCATCTTTCTCCCTCCCTGGCCCTTCCTGTTCCTCCCTGAGCCTAACTCAGAGGAAGGGAAAATGAAGGTAGAGCAATTATTATTATGGTTGGCATATAAGACGCCTTCAGTAAAAGTCATATAGCTGCTCTTGGGGGGCTAAAGGGAGTCTTTCCTTGAGGAGTGACTTTCTTACTGGGTACTAAAACATGTTAAAGTAGGCAAAAGGGGGCAGGGGAAAGATTATGTGATTGGGAAAGGTGTTCCTGCCAAAGAAAGTCATTAAAGAGAAGCCTGAAAGAGAGAGAGAGAGAGAGAGAGCATGACGCTTTGGAATACTCGGGGTGGTTCCTTTAGGCTAGAGCAGTAGTTCTCAAACTTTTTAGTGTTGGGACTCCATTACAATGCTAAAAATTACTGAGGATCTCTGAAAGGTTTTGTTTATGTGGTTATGTGGGATATATATATTGGTATTCACAGTGTTGAGTTAAAACTTTTAAAAAATTTAAAATAGGTGTTTATTAATGTAAAGTAAGAATAAAATAAACCCATTATATGCTCACATAAATAGCGTACCTTTTATGAAAAATAAGTGTATTGTTCCAAAGCAAAAACTATTTAGTGAAGAGCTGGCATAGGTTTACATTTTGGCAAATCTCTTTAATGTCTGGCTTAATAGAAGACAGCTGGATTCTCATACCTGTTTTTTCACTCAATCTGTTGCAATACCACACATCGTGTAAGCTTGGAAAGACGTCCTGAATACTCAGGAGAGGATGAAAGTGAATAAAGCAAAGTGTCTTAATATTATTATGAAAATGGTTTTGACCTCAGATCCCTTGGAAAGGCCTGTACAACCCCATGGGTCCTCAGACCACACTTGGAAAATCTCGTGTCATGTATAAAGTTTAAAGTGTGCAGTGAAGGAACTGATGAGGCTTGAGAGTGAAGAAGGGCCAGATAGCACCTCAAGGAGTACATGGAGAGCCATGAGGGCTTAAAACCAAATCATGGGTTATAAAGAGGGAAGTAGATTAGAAAGGCCAAGAGGGGCTCGGGGTGGGGAACCAGTTATGAGGTTGTTGCCATAAAGCACATGAGACATGAGACTGGCCGGAGCAGCAGCTGTGGTAGCATATCTGGAGAGCAAGGGGAGGAGAGCAGAGTTGACAGGATTTGCGGTAAATCATATGTGAGGAGACAGTAAGGTGGAGAGGGTGTACCCTCCAGCTTTTTTTTTTTAATGTTTTTAATTTATTTTTGAGAGAGCACAAGCAGGGGAGGGGCAGAGAGAGGGGGACTGAGGATCCACAGCAGGTTCTGTGCTGACAGCAGAGAGCCCAATGTGGGGCTTGAGCTCATGAATTATGAGATCATGACCTGAGCTAAAGTCAGATGCTCAGTCAACTGAGCCACCCAGGTGCCCACCCCCGCCCCCACCACTCTCCCAGCTTTCTGACTTGGGCAACTGAGCGGATGGTGGGGACATGGGAGGAAGAGCAGTTTTGGGGTGGGAAATAATTAAGTCCACTCTGTATGGGCAATCAGAATTTTCTAGTACACAGTCAACAGATGGGTCAGAGAATAGGAAAGGTATCTGGGCAGAGGTTATGGTGGTCTGGGGAAAACAAACAAAGGCTTTGAGGGACAAACTGTTTGATTGTGGTCACACAGCTTCTCGGCGCCTTTGACATTCTTCATCAGGACAGATGTATGAAAATGTTAACACAGTACCTGGCACATGGTGGTCCTGCAAATAAATTGGTTATTTTCTGCTTTCATTGGTTTCTGTTTTTCTAATGTGCAAGTGGGCTGCCCAGCCTGTGTCCCTGCAGTACACTCACAGTTTGGGGCATTCATTTGGGGTGTACAATGGGTGGGCTTAATGCCATTTTCTTCAGCCCTGTGGCCAGGAAAATGAGGGACATCGGAAAATTTACAATGTAACTATTCTGTAACTTGCCGTGGAAAAATGTAAACAGTGTAGAAATCTGCCAGGAGGATATAAGGGGCTACACCCGCCCCCCCACCCTGCAATGTTTCAGGAGCAGAAGAAATCTGGTGCCGACTTGTATAGTTACTGCACAGGGTCTGCTTCTGAGCACAATGATTGGCACCAACACTGATCACATGATTGATGTGGGGATGGCTTAGTCACTGGGGGCCCAGAAGGGCAAGGGGTGTGGTCAGTACAGACTCATGTAACTGTCATTCATTCATATACTTACTCAACAAATATTTATTGAGTATCCAACTGGAGTCCAACCAAGATGGTTGGTCCTGTGGGAGTTATAAAGTGAAATGAGATTAGGGTCTTACCTGTAAGGAATTTACAGTCTCTGACACAAATAAGGAACATTTCTTGAACTCACATGAAGCCAGGAACTAGAATAGTAGTAAGCATTTTACATGTATTAGCTCTTTTGATCTTTACAATGACTATATAGAGGTCACAGGTTAGTACTACACTTCTCATTATACAAACGGGAAAGCTAAAGGAAGGAGGGATGAAGGCACTTGCCGAAGTCCCTAGCGCATGTGCTGCAGTGGGGGAGATAAGTGAAAGTCTCTGAGAGGATCTTGCACATTGTCTGGGTCTTCACAAAGGGGCCCAGTCAGGAGCACACCCAGGAACAGAAACCTGAAGGAAGGAGCATACAAGGCTGATCTGGGGGCGGAGGCAACATGTGGAGAGTAATGGGCAATGAGGAGGAAAGCATGGCACCAACCTGACACAGAGTTGGTGCTTCCTAAGTATCTGTTGAATGAGGATTTGAAGAGAACAAATACCAACAAAAATACACAGATAATATGCTGGGACCAGGTTGACAAAGACCTGGAAGCCCAAGTTAAGGAGTTAAACCACTATATATGTATATATGTGTGTGTACACACACATATATATACACAAATGCGCACATACACAAATGTTTAAACATTTCTTTAAACAACCACATATTTGGTTGATTGAAAAATGGTGTAATTTAAATAATTTGCTATTGTTGGATATTTTCTTTGGTTCTGATTTTGTTTTTGTAATTGCAAATAGTGCTACAGGGAACAGTTCTGTACATTCACCTCAGTCCTGGTCTCTGAACATCTCCCCAGGTTCAAGGCCTAAGAATAAAATTACTTCATTAAGGGGGTATTACCATTCTTAAGGTTCTTGATCTGTATTTCTAAATTGCATTCTGGAAAGATTGCAACAATTTGAGTATCTACCAGCCCCGGGCAAAAGGCATCGGACTGCCTGTTTTGCGTCAGCTTGTGAGTACCTAGCCTTGAATTGTGTTGAGTATGCCAGACCACAGTTTCAAATTGGATTTCAAATATTTTGACTTGGATTATGTATCATATCAGGACAGTTCTTTCTTAAAGCCAGGTTTGCGCAGTGGACCGGGAATTAGATAAGTAACTGTTTATGTTGTGGGAGTAGAAATGAGGGCTGACGTCATCAAGCTCATGGCCTGACTTAAAGGGATGCAGCTTGGAGAAAACTAAAGACCTGGGAAGAGGACTGACTTTTCAGACACCTTCTTGTTAAGTCAACTTCAGCATAAGCAATCCTGATTTTGGGGGGCCTGATTACCCTGAATTTTTATCCCTTTTCTGTCTCCTCCTGATGAGTTGGGATTTGACCACCTCGCTTTTCATTAACACCTCCACCAGAGAACTAGAAGAAGGAATAAAAGGAAAAGAAAATCAAAACTTCCCAGGCTTCTGTTTTGATTGGTGGGAGGATAAAACTAGCAAGCAAGTGAATGTTCTCATAATCCCTGCTCTTTTTGACACCCCCCCAAAAATCACAGAAAATTGAGATATTGTTTTAGAAATGATGGGAAAGGGTTTTCTTTCTATCACAAAAGATGCCTGATTTTTCTAGCTCTGGATAGTATAATATCTAATCTTTTTTAAAAACTGTAGCATACAGAAGGTTTCCTGTTTCTCCAAGAGATTCCTGGATGTTGTCACATCTCCTAGCACTCACCCTCATTGGCCCAGTTTGCTTATCTGTATGATGAGCAGGAGGGGATAAATTAGCTTAGTATTAATTCTAACCCCAATGATTCTTTGATTTGAACACCTTAATCCAGGCTAAATGCCCTGGGGGAAGATCGGGGAGTAAAAATTGGAGGAACCTCTCTCCTTTGTATTTCCTATGGGCAAACTACAGTTCCCTCTCATGACACCTACACTATTCTAAGCGCTCCATGAATGTTATACAGCCAGTTCACATGAGGACAGGTACTGTTAATAGTGCAAAAATTGACAGATGAGGAAACTGAGGCACAGAGGTTTTTAGTAATTTGGCCAAGGTCTCACAAACACTAAGTTGCAGAGATGCATTTCCCCCCCTTGGCCTCAGAGCGAGTGCTCTCAAAACATGGTGCTATGATGAGAAAGAATGAAATCAGGCAATTTGCAGCAACGTGGATGGAACTGGAAGGTATTATGCTAAGTGAAATAAGCCAGTCAGAGAAAGACAGATATATTTTAACTCATAGGTGGATCTTGAGAAACTTAACAGAAGACCATGGGGGAGGGGAAGGGGGAAAAAAGTTACAGAGAGGGAGGGAGGCAAAGCATAAGAGACTCTTGGATACTAAGAACAAACTGAAGGCTGATGGGGGGTGGGGGAGAGGGGAAAGTGGGTGATGGGCATTGAGGAGGGCACTTGTTGGGATGAGCACTGGGTGTTGTATGGAAACCAATTTGTCAATAAATTATGTGTGTGTGTGTGTGTGTGTGTGTGTGTGTGTGTATACACACACACACACACACACACACATATATATATATCATGGTGCTATGCTGCCTCACAAAAAAAGCTTTGCTCAGTTAGACTCTGGAGGGTTCTAAGCCTGCTGACTCTGCTTCCTGATATTGACCCCTTTGAACAAGTCTGTCTGGCTTGCCTCAAACCAAAAATGGTAACACAAGAATCATACCTCACTGTAGTGGTGTGAAGTATAAGTTAAAGTGTTTGTAAAATAACTTTATTCACTTATTGGGATTTGCTAGCTGTGTGATTTTAGGAAAGTTTATTTGCTTTCCCTGTGCCTCTATTTACATATGTGTCAAATGGACATGATAATAGTGTCTTTTGCAGGAGATTGTTGTCAAAAGCAAATATATGTAAAGGGCTCAGAATGGTATCTGGCATGGTGAAATTATTCTTTAAGTGCTGTTAATATCATTACAGTATGTTATGCTATATTATAAACTACAACTATATGCCAGGTACTGTGCAAAGCATTGGAGAAAAAGGACTGAAGACAGGTGGGTTCTTCCCCTTGGGTCTAGTGAGGGAATGATGATGATGATGGTGATGATGATGATTTTGAGAGAGGGAGAGAGTGTGTGGGAGAGAGGCAGAGGGCAGGAGAGAGAGAATCTTAAGCAGGCTCCACACCCAGTGCAGAGCCCGATGGGGCTCAATCTCACAAACCATGAGATCATGACCTGAGACGAAATCAAGAGTCAGATGCTTAACCAACTGAGCGACCCAGGTGCCCCTGAGGGAGTTATTTTAAATCAATAATGACAAAAGGTAAATGTTGGGAGTGTTACAAAGGAAAACTGTATGATGCTCTAGGAGCAACCAATATAAAGTTCCAACCAGAAGTGATGGGGGAAATTGTCAATAAAAAATAACCTAGTGTGGCAGACACTGAAATATTATTTTCTCCCCAGGGTTATCCCTTCCTTACTTTCTGTATTGCCTCCTTTGTTTTCTTCACCCCTGCTATCCAATCCATAAACAAGATCTACTGGCTCCAGTTCTAAAATTCACCCCAATCTCTTGAATTCCACCAATACCAGCCTCACCAAAACCAGCACCATCGCCATGTTGCCTCCTGAAGAAGTCTCTGAATATTCTCTTCCCATGTGTTCTCTCTGTCACCCCTACTAGCCATCCCCCACATAGCATCCTACATAATCTTGTTCAAATCTAAACGTAAATTAAAATGTTCCAGTGGCTTCCATTTATACTTAAAATCTGAACCTCTTACATTATCAACATGGTTGATTATGCTCTAGATCACCTGTCCCACCCTCCTCTCTGACCTATGGTATACTTGTCTATCCCCATCCCTGTGTCCTAGGACCCAGGCCTTCTTTTTCCTCTTGACAAAGCTCATCCCTGCCACACACAGCTCAGGTTACTAAAAGGTGATCCAATCAATGCATACTGCCCTCTTATGCCCAACTGCCACCCTCCAGAGAGCCTGACATTCCCTATTCCATTAGCCTTTTATTTCTCTCTCAATAACCTCCATAAGAAATGATCTTGCGGGGCGCCTGGGTGGTGCAGTCGGTTAAGCGTCCGACTTCAGCCAGGTCACGATCTCGCGGTCCGTGAGTTCGAGCCCCGCGTCGGGCTCTGGGCTGATGGCTCGGAGCCTGGAGCCTGTTTCCGATTCTGTGTCTCCCTCTCTCTCTGCCCCTCCCCCGTTCATGCTCTGTCTCTCTCTGTCCAAAAATAAATAAAAAAAACGTTGAAAAAAAAAATTAAAAAAAAAAAAAAAAGAAATGATCTTGCTTGTTTATTCTCTGTCTCCCCACTGTTAGAAAATGAGATTCATGGGATCAGGGTCTCTGCCTTTTGATCCACAACTATCTCCAGCATCTAGGACAGTGCCTGGCACATAGTAGGCACTCAATAAATATCTGTGATTTTAATGACTGACATTAAGTTGAATCCTAAAAGAAGGATGAGAGTTAACCAAGATGAGGAGCAAGAGTCTTCCAGGCAGTAGAACAGTGTGTTGACAGGTCTCACTTGGGAAGAGTATGGTATCAAGTGGACTAGAAAGAAGGCAAATGCAGATGGAGAACAAAGAGCTAAAGAGGGCCTGGTACAAGATGAACTTGGCAAATGAGTAGGGCCAGAACCTGCTGAGCCCTGTAAGTTGTGCTGAAGGTTGTAGACTTTTGTAAGGACAGTAGGAAGCTATTTTAAGGCTTAAGCAACAGGTTCAAGTTAGTGATTTTTGTATGGAAACCAATTTGACAATAAATTTCATATTTAAAAAATTTTTCCTTAAGAATATATATATAAAACCTAAAATAAATAAATAAATAAATAAATAAATAAATAAATAAATAAATAAATAAATAAAGCCTCTATAACCAATGGGTGGGTGTAGAGTGGATACATAACACCAGGTCATACCTCCCCTTCCCTTACCTCAATCTTCACAAAAATCCTGTGGGGTGGATAATGAAAGTGTGATTATTTCCAAGCTGTAGATTAAAAAAAAGCAAAGGTTCTGAGAGCATAAACAAGTCATTGATGGTCAAGGTGACTTTATTCTGGACTCTCTTGGCTTGAAGCAGCCATTGACAAAGAAAACAAGGAGGTGCTTAAGGAGATCACTCAAATGCCCTTAGTGTCTCTTCCCCTCCCTGTTCTAAGGAGGGAGGGCATCAGGCACAACATACATTTAGAACGTTGGCTTATGATAAATGTTCTACTTCCTTTAAAGAGCATCATGAATCTTGTGTCTTCAAGAGTTTCTCTGCTCCATGAATTTTAACAACTTTCTTTAGTGTAGAAACTTGGCCTCTCCCTGTCCATGGTTAACTTTTGAATCCCAGATGAGCAGATATATTATACCACTGAGTCACAAAAGCACTAAGGCCATCCATCCATCTGCCTCGTTGTAGGTCAGTCTTTTTTACCTGTGACTGATGAGACTTCTGCTCTGGTTTGCTTCCACATCACTCTTCTTCCCACTACTCTCTCCCTGCATGATTAGAGCCCAGAACTGTGGCTGCTGTAGGGGGGGGCAGGAAGGGAGGCAACAGTTACTGTGGGCCTACTATGTGCCAGGCTTTGGGTGGGGTGCTATACATGCCTGGTACAAGCCCGATCTCATTTAATCCATCCACAACAATCCCTTTTCTGTTTTGTTGATTAAAAGAACTAATTCACATTTTGTGGGTAAGACCTTCCAACACATTGGAATCAAAGTCAACATTCTCTATTCTGACTATCCTCATGCTGCCTCCAACCTCATTGTTTCTCACATTATAAGAACCACCTTACAGGTGTTTGTCTCAGCCTTGGGTTTTTCTCTCAACTATTCCATACTCTGTTACTGCTGGGGTCATCTGACTGAAGCACAAACCTGACTGAGTTTCTGCCCTACTCAGAAACACCCCCTGGCCCCCCGTTGCCCATGGTTTATTGACCAGTAAGGAACAAAACCAATCATGCCACAAGTACAATAACCGAAGAGGGCTGTTAGGGCAATGTGAGAGGAAAAAATCATGATCCTTTGGCTGGTGGAGCAGGTGGGGGGGGGGGGGGGAGGGGGCAGGAAAGACTTCACAGACAGTGGTTGAGCTGCATTGGTGGTGGATAGAGGGTTTTCTCTAAAAAAATACAGCGATGTGAAAGTCGTGGCTCTGGCTGCCCGTGAGATGCATAACTGGTTGTTACCGCGCTGTGGAATCTTTCTCTCAGGGCTGCAAGGAGCAGCATAGCAACAAGCAGTGATTTGTTACAGCTAGGCTGTCAGGCAGTTTATCTGATGTTAGTGCCTATGTGAACTGCATGATGATTTATGAAACTCAATTTCTCTACCAATATAGGCAAACAGATTCAGTAGCACAGTGAGGAAGAGCTTAGGGAAAGGCAGCCTACCCCCTCTATCGCCCCAGCTCCACCTCTATGGAACACTGAAACAGTCATTTGGACCAAGGCCATGGAAAATAAAGCCACAGAGTTAGGGCAGAGCTTCCAGTGAGATAAGGAAAATGATTAAAACAACAATAACAACCCTGGAATTCAAATGCCATGGTGTCTCTTTAGTTTTTCCCTTTTTGCCTTATATACTTGACTTTCAAAATATCTCTTCTCCTATGAGCTGAAGGAAGGGGTGTCGGTGCCCTGGGAAGGTCAAGTAGACACCATAAGGGTACCAATAAAGGGACTCAGGGAAAGGGAGGCTTCATCTCTCTGTTGAGGCATTTCCTGTCTAGACTTAAAACTAAAAAGGCAAAGAGTTTCCCAACATTTTTCCATCTCTACTCATTGGGACCGAGGGCTCCTGAGAGGAATTAGGTTTAAATCATAGCTAGTAATAAAGAGGGTCCATTTGCCCAGGCTCCTTCTCTGTGTTTATTGCTTTCATAAAACTTAGCAGCCTACGGTCAATGATGTATCCTTGAGGATAGATTAGTCCCAAAGTTTAGAGTTGCCTTGCCCCAGGGCCACACGAAGCAATAAGGAGGACTTGAATTCAAGCCTTGTGATTGGTTTGTCTAGGACACTGGCAGCCTCTGACAATAGGCTTTAGAAGCAAGGGTGGAGACAGAGTCAACCTCAACTGCATTCTGCCCAAAGCTGAATTCCCACTGTATATGCACATTAACCCATCCTAGGCCACCTGCCCCTCTTGGGCTATGTCTGCAGCCCTTACATTTACTCTCTAGACTTGTGCATGCATGTAGCCAGCCCATGAGAGTCACTTGATCTACAGATTTAATACAACTCCTATAAAAACATCAACATGGTTTGTTAGACTTAGACAAGCATATTCTAAAATTCATGTGAAAAGGAAACGTGCTAGTATGGCCAAAGAAATTTTTAAAAAGAGAAATAAAGTGTGAATAAAGACTCCAAAATCTCAATGTTGATTCTTAATGTTAAGGCTTAATATATAGTTACAATAATCGAAACAGTATGGTATTGGCAGAGAGATAGGCACACAGAGCAAGGGGACAGAACAGAGAGCCCCACAATAGACCCCCACACATGCCCAACAGATTTTTGACAAAAGTGCACAAACAATTCAATGTAAAAAGGATAGTCTTTCAACAGATGGTGCTGGAGTGATAGAACATTGCTATGGACTGAATTGTGTCCTCCACATTGCCCCCTCCCCAATTTATGTGTTGAAGCTATTACCCTCAATGTGACTGTATTTGGAGACAGAGCTTTTAAGAGGTATTTAAAGTTAAATGAGATCATAAGGATGAGGTCCTAACCTAAGATTGGTGGACTTATAATAAGGAGAAGAGCTCTCTCTCCTCCACAAGAGGACACAGCAAGAAAGCAGCTGTCTGCAGGCCAGGAAGGAGACTTCTCCAAGAACCCAGCCCTGATCTCAGACTGCTAGTCTCCAGAACTGCGGGAAAATTAATTTCTATTGTTTAAGCACCCCAGTCTATAATACTTTGTTATGGCAGTCTGTGCTAACCTAAACATCTACAAGCAAAAAGAAAAAAAACTTTAATATAAACTCCACACTTTGTACAAAAATTTATGCAAAATGGATCATGGACTTGAATGGAAAATGCAAAACTATAAAACTTTCAGAAAGAAACATAGAAGAAACTCTTCGTAACCTAGGACTAGGTAAAGAGCTCTTAGACTTGACACCAATGTGTGCTCTATATGAGGAATAATTAATACATTTTTATCAATATGAAAATATTGAAAATTTTTGCTTTGTGAACAGCTCTATTAGAGATTGCATATTTGTATACAGATTGTATATTTGTAAATCACCTAACAGACAAAGTATTTCTATCAAGGATATATAAAGAACTCTCAACACTCAACATTAAAAAAGAACTCCAGTTGGAAAATGGGCAAAAGACACAAACAGACATTTATCAAAGATTCACAGATGGCAAATAATCACATGAGAAGATGTTCAGCATTTGTAGCCATCGGGGAAATACAAAACTACAATGAGATATCACTCTACCCCCACCAAAATTGTTAAAATAAATTTTTTTAAAAGGAAATAACACCAAATGTTGGAGAAAATGTAGAGAGCCTGGCCTACATTGCTGGTGGGAATTTAAAATGGTACAACCACTCTGGAAAACAGGTTGGCAATTTTTTAAGAATTTAAACATAAATTTACCATATGACACAGCAGTTCCACTCCCAGGTATATAGCCAAGAAAAATGAAACACATTCACATGAAAAATTGCACATGAATGTTTATAGCAGCAGCTTTATTCAAATATCCCAAATGAGACAGTTCTTATGTCCATTCCATGGTGAACGGATAAGCAAGATGTCAGTTGGTGAATGGATAATAAAGTTGTGGTACATACACACAATAGTATGCCACCCAGCAATGACAGGGAGTGAAGCCCCCAAGCAAGCTACAACATGGATGCATCCCCAAAATATTATGCTTCTTGTCTCTGCTCCTCGCCTCTGAGAACATCCTCGTTGTGCTTAGCTGAGCCCAGAGTGTTTACTGTTTTTTAAAAAACTATTATTTTTGGGCCCCTCTACAAAAGCATGGCCCTGGTGGAGAGTTCAGATGGTTTAATTTGACTTTGTAAAAGACATTAGTCATAACAAGCTTTTCTTAGGTGAACCTGGAGAAGGATCAACATCAGTTGTTTCTGTGTGTCAGGAGGAAGGATCGGGCACAGTGTGCCCAGCTGACGGCCATCAAGCACCCAGCGCCTGGGCCTCACCTGTGGCTTTGTTTACCTGCATCCCCTCGGGTCCCAGGACAGCCCTGCACCCCAGTTTTGGTTGGCCGGACCGAGTGACGTTGAAGGGAACGTGAAAAGGCAGACACAGAAGACCCCGTATGGTAGGATTTCATTTATGTAACATGTCTGGAAAAGGCAAATCTGTAAGAAACAGAAAGTAAATTATTGTTTGTTTAGGCCTGAGAATGAGAGCCAGGAGTGAAAAGAGGTAGGAGGGATCCTTTTGGGGTAATGGAAATGTTCCAAAATTCCACTGTGGTTATGGTTACGTAACTCCCTAAATTCACTAAAAATTATTGAATTTATGTGAGTGAAGTTTATGTTATATGGGTTACACCTCCAAGAAAGCTGATAATTTTTTAAAAGTTAGTTTTTAATTTGAAAGTTAATTTACAGAAAAACTATTAAGGAATGAATAGCATATTTAATATGCAGATACCACTGTAAGCTAATTCCCAGGTAATAGAAACTGGGAGACCCTTTGTTCTATACCTCAAGTTTCATTCTGGTACTAAGATTCCCTAATGCTAAGATATGGGTTGAAATCAAAATTTGTCATGGAGAATCACAAATAGAGTGGGTCTGCAATTATCTCATGGCACACTGCATCTTCCGATTTTCAGACCTCCATTTCCCAGAACTGTCATTATTAAAGAAATTATAGCTTTTTGGAGAAATTGTTCTGTCTTAGAATTTCCATGTTAAATTAAGAAATCGGGTCAGTAGCAGAAATCAAAATGGTCCATCTAGTGTCTGTGTTCTGCTCTCCCTCAAAAAATCTCACCCAGTGCAAAGTCGTAATTATAGTTTTACAATTTTACCCAGTTCTCTGGCATCCTTAAATTCACTCTCATGCTAGGAAAGTGTGGGAGATAGCTGTTTACTGCAAAGAACTTCAGCTATACTTAGAGGAAAAATGGGCCAAACTAGAGAATTCTAGTGAGAGATCAGCATATGGCTTGCCATTATGTTTGCTAAAAATATGTTTACTGTAGTAGAACATATTTTCAGACTGCCAAGATGTGGAATCCTCAGCTCATTCTTTTATATCTCCATCTGTTCAGTGCTCTGCCACTTTTATTTTTATAACATGAAGATAATTTAGTCTCAATAGAACAAGAGAGTAAGAATAAAGCAAGGTGCATGTGTGTGTGTGTGTGTGTGTGTGTGTGTGTGTGTGTGTGTATGTGTGTGTATCATGATGTACAATGTTCTTGGGTTGGTTTGTTTGTTTTAATACAGTTAGTTTTTTTCTATTTTTTGCTCTAATTCTTTTTTTTTTTCTCTAAAGAGAAGACTCTACCTTAATGGTCATGGGTGACATTATCTAAAAATGTTTGAAAACCGTTTTGACTAAAACACAAGCTGACATACAGGAGCATTTGAGTGATGAAAAGGAGGCTCAGGTTCTTGAATCAGCTGTGTCTCATCACATAGGCCAGTCACTTGGCATCTGTAGGTCTCCCTTCTCTCATCTCTGCAGTTCTTTGAGATTTAGGGGAGATAATCTCTAAAGTGCCTTCCAGACCTAAAATCTATGATTCAGAGAAGTGGTTTTTTTTAAAAAAAGAATTTGTTCCACAGACAAGTGAACAACAGTTTTACATAGTATACTATGTAGCATTGTGGAAATATAATGATCTTTGGAGTCACAATTCTGCCTCTGCCACTTTCAAATCTGTTACCTTGGTCAAGTTATTTCATCATTGTGAGCCTTAGCTTCATTACTATTAAACATGAGGTTAATAATACACACTTCATAGGATTGGAGTATGGTTAAAGTCACACTGGCTGATGTAACAGATCAATCCCTAAGTCTCAGTAGATTACACAAATAGAAGTTTATTTCTTGCCCTCAAAAGATTATAATGGTGAAAAGGGACCAAGTCTTCCTTCCACTTTACAGTTCCCCCATTATTAAACACAGCTTCCCAGGTCTCTGTAGAGGGGAAAGAAAGAATGGAGAATTCTCCCTAACCACACTACCTCTGCTCAGATTTCATTAGCAAAATCTAATCATGTGGCCACACCCACCTGTAAGAAAACTTATAAGAAATGTAGTCTCTAGTTGGGCAACCAGTTTCTAGAAACGACTCTGTCCTATGGAAGGAAAGCATACATTTGATATTGAAAGCTAGCTATTTCTACCACAAAACTGTTAGGAAAATAAAATGAGTCTTTATTTGTAAATGACCTAGTCTAGTGCCTAGTACAACATAGATAATGAAAAAAGTTAAGATTTGGTAGGAGTAAAAAAAGTAAAAATTTCGTTGGAATAAATTTTGGTTGGAAAGTGAATATATATGTACATATATATGTACATTTTTTTGAGATAAAGAGTGATATAAGAGAGTACAAAGTGCAATGAGACATTTTTTTAGTTTCCTTTTGTCACTGGAACAAATGACTTAAGAGGTTAACACAATACGAATGTATTATTTCACGCTTCTAGAGGTCAGAAGTTTGAAATGCGTCTACAGGACTAAGATCAAGGTGTCAGCAGGCCTGCATTTCTTCTGGAGGCTGCAAGGGAGAATCCATTCTTTGACTTTTCCTGCCTCTAGAGGCTGTCCTCACTCTCTGGTTCTTGGCTTTATCTCTCCAACCTCTGCTTCCATTGTCACATCTTCTCTGACTCTGATCCTCCTGCCTCCCCCTGATAAGGATGTCTGTGGTTACATCAAGCCTGTATGGATAATCCTAAAATCAATCTCCCCATCATAAGATTTTTTTCCTTGACTTCATGTGCAAAATCCCTTTCACCTTGTAATGTAGTCACAGTTTCTGGAGATTAGGATGCAGACATCTTTGTTGGGGGCGGGGGAGGGGACATTATTTTTCCCATCATCAATATCAAAGGAAGGAAAGACACTGGTTATAATTTAATATTTTGAGGGTGACATGGAATTGAAAACCAGTTCTGTCTTTTTTCATTGTTGTTATTATTATTATTTTTTTATTCTCAAGTTAATTAACATACAGTGTAGTCTTGGCTTCAGGAGTGGAACCCAGTGGTTCATCACTTACATATAACACCCAGTGCCCATCCCAACAAGCGCTCTCCTTAATGCCCGTCACCCATTTACCCCACCCCACCCCAAACCCTCAACCCTCCATTTGTTCTGTATATTTAAGAGTCTCTTGTGGTTTGTCTCCCTCTCTGTTTTTATCTTATTTTTCCTTCCCTTCCCCTATGATCAGCTCTGTCTTTTGCACTGGCGAAACGATCTTGAAATTTGTTCCACTTCCCTCTTCTGTAAAATGGGAATGGTAATAGTGATTACCTCACAGACTTGTAAGGATTTAATAATGTATATAAATTGCCTGACACATGGTCAACGCTCAGGATAAGAGATTCATTATTATTTCACTATTTTAATGGTATATACTGGAGCCCATACACATCCCTTTATCATTCTAGGGCCCTCTAACATCCCAGTTGAATCAGAAATGAGTATTGTGGTTATTGTGTACCATGAGGGTAAAAAGATACTATCAGTTATGTTCGTCATACTGACCTTCTCTTGGAAGAAAAGCAGAGTAATGCATCTTTGCAGTAGCAAAGATTGAGCAATATGGTTCTTCTGCTGTGTCTGGTAATCCCTATATTCCAGGATGTTGTCATGACTTGAGTTTCCTGAGGATTGTGGTTTTATTGTGTACTTGATCATCCAAGGAACCATTTGGCAGGGAGTAGGAAAGCTGAAGCATTTTCTCCCATGAGAGAGATAGTCACACAAACTGATTCCAAGAATTTGGCCACACAGTGAGCAGAAGTCAGGATGACTTCCTGAGAGGCTACCTTCTAGCACCAACGCTTGAGGACCCAGTAACAAGCCTCCACCTCACCCTCACTTTTGGGTGGTTTAGAGCCCTCCCTCTTAACTCTTGCCACAGCTATCAGATGTCATTTCCACTTAGAGAAATCTTCTGGTTGGAATTTTACCACACATCAAGAGATTTGTAGGTTCAAGTTTATCATAAACAATTTGGCTTTACCAAAGAGCTATGATCATATTAGTGTTAACTGTCAGGTAGGGTCTAATCATCTAGAATGGCTTAAAGTTTCTCCATTTCCTCATCAGCAAAATAATATATGTAAGGGCAACTCCATCAAAACATGGAGAAGCCTTCTCCCAAGGCTAGTTTCCAATGTCAAAACTCTTAAGATTAGTACTTTTTTGGTATGGTTAAAGAAAGGTCTATTATTCACACAGGTTGGGGGGAAATCTCAAGATGAAGGACAAAGGGGATGGGTCTGGTGGAGAAGTCCAGAAGAGAGAGTGTAGAGAGTGCACAGGCATTTTGTAGAGAGGAAGTGCTTCCAGTGGGAAGAGAGCTCACCTGCTACAGTGAAATTTGAAAGAGGCAGTAAAAACACACTTGAGCTCAAGGTACAGGAGTGAGAGAGTGTGGCCCTTATTGTATAGTTATTAGACACAGGAATGTCAGCTGGGGTGGGTGGGGTTCAAATTCCTTTCTTATGCTCTTCACAACTCATCTGAGATATTTGGGCTAATATAGCAACCTCCCAGTTTTCCTATAAATAAACATGTATTTGAAAGGAACCAAATTTGCAAGGCAAACCCAAAGTAAGAGGACAGCAATTGTTATTACAGCTCCCTGAAAGACAGTGGGGAGTTACTTGCCCCAGGCAGAAGGAGATAGCCAGAAGAAGAAATAAATGGAGTCCCAGAATGTCTTAGAGTATTTTAGTAATAACACTGACTATTTTAATTTGTTGCTTTATTTACTTATTGGACTCTTCTGCAGACCTTATCTGTGTTATTGACCTACATGTAGTAGGAAGTTCACTTCAAGGCACACACTCCACTTTGAGATGCCAGTAGATAGTCTAATGCCAATCTGTTATTAGCTACCATAGCAACCAGAGAGTTTTATCTCTCATTAATGACATCAATGGCTTGGGCCATTTGAAGTGTGTTGTCTTCTAAGAGTTGTGACATTTGTCTTGTGGCCTCTCTGAGTTGAACCTGTGTTGCAGAATTGAAAATACCTAAATCTATTCCTGTTATACCAAAGGTGTGATGAGGCCCAACATAATAGGTAAAATGTGACCCTTTTGATGGAAGTCTCTATGAGACAAGCAAATTCTCTGTTTGGAGGTAGAGTGATCTGGGTGCTGTCTGATGGCAGGACACAGGCCAGGTTGCGTAGGTGAGAAGGGGTAGGGTGGAGGAGGAGAGCCTGAGTCACTGTTGAGCAGGAATAATACCATAGAAGAACCAGTAACCCTAGGGTCTTAGAGGATGGAATTTCTGGTGGGCAAATTTATATTGATACAGACATGTGAGAGCCAAATAATCTCAATGAGGGTTGGGGAGAAGCCACAGCTATATATATATAATATTACTTGGTTGGGGAGGCTGGGAAGGTCAAGGAGTCCATGAAGGAAAGGTTAATAGAGAAGCACCTGGTGAGACAAGAGAGTGCTGAGAGGTGTACAGAGGCTGGAAGTTGACTGGAGATGATGAGTAGTTAAGATGAATATTTCAGACCTGTAAGAGAGCAGAAATTAGTTGTAGAAGTGGTTTCCCAAAATCAAATGATTAAAGAATCCTAAATCCCTGAGCCTCCTGTGCCAAAGATTTGGAATGGGGTTGTAATGGGGGTGTTGTTTGAGAGACCCATATTTTAATTTTTATTATCATCGTGACAATTACAAATTTTATTGACGCTACTCTTTCCTGGAATTAAGTATACTATGGCATCCAGGACAGATTTAGGTACAGTTTATAGATCCAACATGTCTAGAGCCTGGCAGTCTGGCCTATTAAATGAAAAAATGAGGCTCCATAAATGCAAAAAGATCCCTGCAAGAAGGGATTGGAGGATATCTAAGTCTAAAGGGACCTGTTCAGGGATGGTTAGGGCATCTCTTCTTCATGGTATTTGGCATAGTGATAGATCCATAGTAGGATCAAATAGGATGATGCCTATTTTCCATGATATTTGGTAACTGTCCTCTGAAATAGTCCAATTACTGAGGACACATGCAGTAAGAACAGTGGCAACTAGATGGGTTGACCTCCATGCCATCAACACCCACAGGAGGAGGGGGGAAGGCTGCCAAGGATGGGAAGGTTTGGGCTGCCTATTTGAGGAGCCAGGTCAGAGATTTCAATAGCTTGTTAACTGAAGGATCCCAAGAGACACTGACATCTGTCTAATTTTATGTTGGTTAAGTTGAGTTCTGGGTCTGTATTAAAGAGATAAAATAATCAATAGGCTCTGGTTATGAGATAAATAAGTACTGGGGATGTAATATACAATATGATGACTACTGTATGGTATATATGAAAGTTGTTAACAGGTTACATCCTAAGATGTACTCACAAGGGGAAAAACCATTTTTTTCTTTTTCCTTTTTTGGTATCTAATGAGATGATGGACAGTAACTAAGCTTATCGTGGTTCATGTCACAATACATGTAACTCAAATCATTAAGCTGTATACCTTAAACTAATACAGTGCTGTTTGTAAGTTATATCTCAGGAAAACTGGAAAAATATGAGACATAAGAAACCATTTAGAAAACTGGGAAGTGTGGGGCGCCTGGGTGGCGCAGTCGGTTAAGCGTCCGACTTCAGCCAGGTCACCATCTCGCGGTCCGTGAGTTCGAGCCCCGCGTCAGGCTCTGGGCTGATGGCTCGGAGCCTGGAGCCTGTTTCCGATTCTGTGACTCCCTCTCTCTCTGCCCCTCCCCCCGTTCATGCTCTGTCTCTCTCTGTCCCAAAAATAAATTAAAAAAAAAAAAAAAAAAAAAAAAGAAAACTGGGAAGTGATATACCAGCGCAGAATAATAGCAGTATTTTGTAGCTTAAGTATTCAGTACTCATTCATTGAATACCAGTTACCAAATGACAATGACAAATACCAGGTTGTCCTGGCTAGCATGAATGGAGAGTGGATGATGCATGACAAGAGATTTGAAAAAGTAAATTAGGAAAGGTGGATGCTGAAGGATAAGTAATACATGGGAGGCAGACATGTCTATAAGTTAAGGAGGAGAGGAGGTTGGGAAGACAGGAGGAAGAAGAGAGATAAACATTCCATAAGATGGCTCTAAGCAAAAGAAACATGATTATGAAAGAGAGAGTGAGCCATGTTGCTTCTCCCAGAAGTGGAGGATGTGCAGTTAAAGATGGGATAGGGTAGGGGGACTCCTACCCTTCCCCATTGTACCTAACATCTTCCTCCAATGCCCCTTGTTGAGTCTGCCTTTTTTTTTTTACATTAGCATTTAGTCCCTTTTAAAATTCTTGAGATCTGGGCACCTTGGTGGCTCAGTGGGTTGAGTATCTGACTCTTGATTTTGACTCAGGTCATCATCTCATTAGGGTCATGGGATCGAGCCTCACATTGGGCACATTGGAATCTGCTTAAGATTCTCTCTTTCCCTCTGCCCCTCTCCCCTGCTCACATTCTCTTTTCTCTAAAATAAAAAAATGAAAGAAAATTATTGAGATAATCAGTAATTAATCTGAGGCTACGATCCACATAATTAATATATCAAAAGACTGGATATATGGATTGTAGAGTAGAATCAGGTTAAAAAACAGAAGTAATATTTTATTTTTCCTAGATGGAGCTAAATAATCTTCTACCTCTGAACTTACACAGCATTTATCAGGTATGCTTTGTATTCTGGTGTTTGTGTAAAGTGAGATCACCTCTAATAGACAATGAATTCCTGGAGCAGAGGACCAAGTCTCTCTTATCTTTGATCCCCACTGCCTGACACAATGTCAAGCACATCGCAGGTGTCATTAAGTGTTGTTGAATGAATGATGGAAGACTATATTATCATTAGATAAACTAGCCTATTCCTTGACTATTTGTTCTGGACATTTTTGTGGTGAATGGCAATGTCTACCCAGAAGAAACCCCTAGCTGGGAGATATCAAGGAAGAATATTTGACCACATTTTGGAAGCAGACAATTTTTTGTGTTCTATGAAAAAAAAGACAATTTTAGTCCCAAGTACTGGAAACTCACCCTGGCAAGAACTCATGCAAGTTTACAGGATATTCAGACCTGGGTAGCTTTTCCAGACCATTCCTCAGGATTTTTAGAAAATTCATCAGTGTGACTCAGATATGCATGAAAGGGGTGGGGGGAGGTTGGGGCAAAAGATGCACAAGGCAGATTTCTGTCTTAAGAGAACTTAAGAGTTGTTGGAAAAGTAAGATGTACGTATTTTGAACAGTAAGAGTAAACTTTAAATCAGGAGCCAAATTGAGAGGCCAAGAAGAGGGAAAGGTACCTGTGCATTGGGCCCAGTGTGGATTAGTGGGAAAGAATGGAAGCTGCTGTCACAAGATCCCTGAGTCCCAGTTTGTGAATGAATGATCTGTGCAGATTGGATCCAAGCCTCTATTTTCTCTTCTGTACAAAGGGATTAATAAAAGCATATACACTACTTACCTGTAAGGCTGATTCATAAATCAAACCAGGTCATCTATATGAATGCATTTTTTGGGTGACAAAGTGCCAAGGAATATGGGTAGAACTTGAAAAATGGGTGTTACGATTGGCAAAAAGAAAGGGTAGGCTGTACCACAAAGATGAATAATAGCATGAGCTATCAAGCATGGAGGTAAACAGTTACATGACAGAGTGAAAATTCTGGCCCACTTGGGGCATGCTATATAATGAGAGCATGTTTACAATAAAAATTGTTCTTTATCTGAAATTCAAATTTAATTGTGCAATCCTGTATTTTTATTTGCTAAATCTGGCAGCCTTATCCAGGCTGCCCCATTTCTGCTGCAACAGCCCAGCTCCTATCTCAAGGGCCACATGCTATTTCTTCCCCCAGGTTTTCTGTTTCTCCTGTTTAGGAGGTATTTTCTTCAGCAAGATGAGAAGACTGGGGGAAGAGCTTTACTGTTTGGTAGTTAAGAGCTTAGACTCTGGCATCAGACATCCAAGATTTATAGTTCATCTCTCCTAATGACCGTATGTGTGATCCAGGGTTTTAAAAAATCTCTCTGAACTTCAACTTTGTTTTCTGTATAAGGAAAGTACTCTGTGGGATTGTCTTCAGGATTCAATAAACTATATACAGTGCTTGACATGCTTTTGCTAAAAAATCTCAGTTAATCCATGTATCCATCCATACATGCATACATCAGATTTTTTAGTGCATACTATATGTCTTTCTGGTGTCTTCTACTAATAACTAAAAATCTTGTATTTTCCTCCTAACTACTCTCCTTTATTTCATACCTACTGTCTCCTGGACCACCCACATAGTCCACAGACATGTCAACTTCAAGTCCAAAGTGAACCCCAGGCCTTTTTGTACCTTTTTTTTTAACCCCTACCTTAGTGAACCAAGCCACCCGGTTCCCCAAATCTCTTAGTCTTTCCTCTTCCCTGTTCCCTCATGCAGTTAGGAACCAATTTCTATCTACTTTTTGCTGTTGCTGTTGTCATCGTTTTATACCATCTGTGGCAGGCAGAATTCTCATATGACCCCAAGATTTCTTGCCTGCACCTACCCTGCATAATCCCTGGACTGTGGATATGATGAATTTTACTCTCATCATTAGGCTAGTAATATGGCACAGCTGATTTTAAGAAAAGAAGGTTATCTGGGTGAACCTACTCTAAACATGTCTTTTGAAAGCAGAGTTTATTTAGGATGGTCACAAAAAAGGAAGTCAGAGACACAAATGGCTGACTTGCAAAAACCCAATATCCGTGCTGTGAACCACAGGCAGAGAAGGATGGCTTCAGGGAGCTAACAGTGGCTACCATCTGACACCTGGCAGGAAAACTAGAACCTTAATCCCATGAATGCAAGGAAATGAATTCTGCCAACAACCTGAATGAGGATGGAAGAGACCCCTGAGCCCCAGATGAGAACCGCAGCCCTGGCTGACCCATTGATGGCAGCTTTGTGTGACCCGATGCAGAGAACACACCCTCACCAGCAGGCCCAGACCTCTGACCCGCGGAATTGTGAGCTAATAAATGGGTGCTGTTTTCAGCTGCTAAGCTTGTGCTGTTTTATTATGTGGCAGCAGAAAGCAGGTTTACCATCACATAGATGTACAGCTTCTCCACCTTCTGTGGCTGCTTTGACTTAGTTCTTGTCTGGTTGATTGCAGCTGTCTCCTATGCCTCCTTGCCTCCACTCTCAAATCTCTGCAAATCATCCACATTTCACACGGATGATGGCATGGTCTTTCTAAGATGTGATGGGGCGCCTGGGTGGCTCAGTCAGTTGAGCGTCCGTCTTCGGCTCAGGTCATGGTCTCACAGTGAGTCCGACCCCTGCATAGGACTCTGTGCTGACAGCTCGGAGCCTGGAGCCTGCTTCAGATTCTGTGTCTCCCTCTCTCTCTGCCCCTCCCCCTCTCATGCTCTGTCTGTCTCTCTCTCTCAAAAATAAACATTAAAAAAAAAACTTTAAAATGTGAATCTGCCCATAGCACTCCACTCCTTAGAACCCTTGCACAGCCCTTGCTACAAGGTAAATTCAAACATACTTTTAACATGGTTTAAAGTGCCTTGAATTTTTTCCTGTGCCCACCTCTGTGATGTATATCATGCCCCCTCACATCAGCATTTTGGACCTGCAGCCCCTCCAGGCACCTTTGCTCTTGCTGTTCCCTCTATGGGCATATCTTTCCACCTCTGCCTTTTGAAACAGAACCAGGTTCAGCTCTTCTCTGCCTTTCTTAAGTCTTCTTGCAGAATTAAATGCTTTCTCCTGTTTTCCCACAGTATCTAATTAAGATTTCTATCACAGTAGCTAAAATAATCCATTTAATGAGTATTTGTTTAGATATCTGTCACCCACTGGGAGAGGAAATGCTATGTCTGGTCCATACACAGGTCCAAACCCAGTGTCTGGAACACTGTGAGCGCTGAATAAATATGTGCTCCATAAATATTCATTCAGTGAATAAACAACAGTTACTGTGCTGCTACTATGTTCCCTGTTCCTTCTTTCAGATTCTATTTCTTTTTTTTTTTTTAATTTTTTCGTGTTTATTTATTTTTCAGAGAGAGACAGAGCGCGAGCGGTGGAGGGACAGAGAGAGAGGGAGACACAGAATCAGAAGCAGGTTTCAGGCTCCAAGCTGTCAGCACAGAGCCTGACTTGGGGCTGGAACTCACAGACTGTGAGGTCATGACCTGAGCAGAAGTCAGACGCTTAACCAACTGAGCCACCCAGGTGCCCCCGCCCCGCCCTGCCACCCTGCCAGATTCTGTTTCTCAAAGGGAAGTAGTTAGAGGCAGGTGCCTAGTCAAGACAAAGTCAAATAGGACATTATCTGGTGCAAAAAGAGCCGCCAAGGACAGGCTGATATTAAATTAGCTTGTTCCTGTTGCCTGAGGACAGTTGGCTGCTCTGTTACTTTGTCCAGCAGTGTTATATAACATTCGTTTCTTCAAGGGTTAAGTACTGAGTTTAAAGATTATATGGGCATCTTATTTCTCTGGCTTCTTCTCTTGGTCCCCACCTTTTAATGTGTGTTTGCTTGTTTGTTTTCACTAAGGATAAGCAAGGCCAATGAGATAAATTTATCAGTTAGTTTCATTATTTTTCTGGAATCCCCCCAGAATGTTGACACAGTACAAAGCCGTCACTTTCCAGATGAGGAAATGTAGCTCTAAGAAAAAAGGTGACTCTTGTAGGATCTTGCCTGAGATCTGAGTCAGGCCCAGAGAGCCCTGATCTCTGGATTCCAGGCTGGCATCAGGATCTTTGGGTCCTCTGAGAGTTTTCTTGGTTGTTGCTATTCCTACAGCCCACGTGATAGATGCAGACACAGCTCTGACAAAATAATCCAAACTAACAGCTAAAGTGAGATAGTTGTATATTTTATGTATTAATATGTCACATATTATATACTTAGTTTTGGCCTATCAGATTGACAAATAATTTTCTTATGACAATACCAGCGTTGGATATAGTGCCAGAAATGTTAGTGAAAAAGCAGACTGGTACAAACTTTGTAAAGGAATAAAACTGGCAAAATGTATCGAAAGTCTTAAAAATGCACATTGTTTTTTTCACAAGGAAATACCCGATCTGAGAAAGTAACCAGTAGAGGCATCTCTTTATTTTTTTCTTGGCCACCCAGCATCCTTTCCCCTTTTCTTTAATTTTATTTTCTTTTCCTGTCTTTTTTCTTTTTCTTTCTTTGTTGTTGTGGTTGTTGTTGTTTTTTGTATTTTAAATTCCTTTGTGAGGTCATCCTTTCCCATTATCCTTTCATGTGATTTGGGTTATGTCCGTATCTCTCTAACTCCAGGGCTGAGCCATTCAATGCTTTCCACCCATCCAGCAATAGTCATAGATTGAGAGATGAGTTAATGACTCAATCTAGCCCTTAGGAGTCAGGTAGGCCCAGGACTTTTATCCAGTTCTGAGAAACTTTTTTCCTTCCCCCTCCCTCCCTTCCTCCCTCCTTCCTTTCTTTCCTTCCTTCCTTCCTTCCTTCCATCCTTCCTTCTTTCCTTCCTTCCTTCCTTCCTTCCTTCCTTTCTTCCTTCCTTCCTTCCTTTCTTGCTGGACTGGAATACAGGAGGACTTGGCTTGGAACCCTTGTGTCACCATGTGAAGTCCAAGAATAAATCTAATATGGAAAAAAGCAAGGCTAAGGAGTGGAAAGGCATGGGTCCTGCTAGAGATGATTCAGTACCTGAACCAAGCAGCACCACGTCTAGCCCTGGACTTTGCAGTTTTATGAGCTGATACTTTTATTTATTTATTAAAGTCTATAACTGTCTATGTATTTACTTATTCATTTTGCTTAAGTTAATTTGGGTTGGATTTTTTGGTCACTTGCAGCCAAAACAGAGTCCTAAGTTGATAAGTATGCTAATGATAGAATTAAGGATGTGCCCGAAGATTTTGATCTCAGAGACATTTCAGGATTTTTTATCATAGTGAAATACTGGAAATAACTAGGATGTCCAACAACAGAGGATGAGATAATAATAGCATCTAACCCATTCCCAGAGGTGCTATGTGCCAGGCACTACTCTAAAAGCTCTGCACATATACTAACTCATCTAATTTTTCCAAGAACCCTGTGACACAGGTACTGGTATTATCGCTATTTTGCAGATGAAGCAAGTGAGACATAGGGAGGTGAACCAGTTAGCTCACAGTCATTCAGTTCATCAGTAGCAAAGGTGGATCTGAATCTAGGCACTCTGACTCCAGAAACTGTGTATAACCATCAAGTTATACTCAGTCTCAAATCAGTTACAATCTATCCATTCAATGCAGTGTGAATCAAACTATTGAAAATATATTTACTGATATCAAATATACTCACAGTATATTGTAAGGGGAAAAAATCAGGTTACAAAAGAACATGGCAATTTCTGGTTTCTGGTTCAACATCCAAGGAGCGTAGAAGTTGTCACTCCATCCTAACAAGTAAAAAGCCAAACAGACTGAAAAATCAAAGGCATTTCTTGGATCCACTAGAAATGTGAGGCCACAGGGCAAACTGTTGTCTCCCAGATCAGAGAAATAGACAGGTAGATACAGAGAATCACAAGTTACCAGACCAGAAGCCCCAGAACAGAAACCTCTGTAGGAAACCAGTTGTGGGGTAGTGAAACCTAAGCTATGATTGAGGAATTGCTGGAGACTCTGTGTGGACAGGTCTGAATGATAAAGCCTCCAGGAGACCCAGTCATAGAGAGGACCCCATACTTTTGTGAGTTTTACCTCCAGGATCTTGATTCGGCTCTCGCATTGGGTATTGATGAAAAATCCACTTGTGTTCCCTTCCTTCAGGAGGAAGGATAAAGGAACCATTTTAGAAATATGCCAGAACATTCTTTTCTTAACAAGGCCTGCCCTCAGGGGAAACTATTTTACCAGGGCTTACACTATTTAGGTTTTTCAGAGCCAAACCAACCTGGGGAAGGGAAATACCCAACTCCAGTGGACTCTAGCCACCCTGCTGCATCCAGAGTGTAGGGTGGGGATACTGAGAAGCGCATGCAAAGTTCTCAGTCTAGAAGAACAGGCTCCCTAGAAGGCTGAAACCCAAGCGGAGGACTATAAAACACTCCCCTCCCCCCACGCTTCACCATCACATTACTAAAGCCCAACCTACAGCAGTTCCTTTTACCTGGTGCATCATGTTCTGCTATTCAGAAAAAAGTCACAAGACATACTAAAAGTCAAAAGACACAGTTTGAAGAGATAAATCAAGCATCAGAACCAGACTCAGATATGGCAGGGATGTTGGAATGGTCGGATTAGGAATTTAAAACAACTATGATTAATACAGTAAAAGCTCTAATGGATAAAGTAAACAGCATGCAGGAACAGATGGGTAGTATAAGCAGAGAGATGAAAATTCTAGGAATCAAAAAGGACATGTATAGATATGATATCATACATGTATATATGACTGTTTTTGTAATTTATCCATATTTTTATCCAGAAAACGTGTTTCTTACGTAATAAATGCAGAGTAGTATGTAACTAGTGTAAGAAATTATTCCTCCTTTTTTGAAAATTAGGTTGTTGATAATTGAGACTATAATTATCTTAGACAAAATAGATTTAAAAATTAAATATCAGCAATTTCATAGGGTGTAATGTAATAGCTAACTTTCTTTGACCACTGGAGACAAAACATGGCCATTCAGCTTTCATTAGGAGACCCCTTCCTCATTCCTCAGCCTTCATTGCCTTTCTACTGTCTTACTTTATCTCCTGCTTCCAAGGATAGCTTCAAACAACTTCACATTAACAAAACACCTATTTAAAAGTGTTACATTGACTGCTTGTGTCCTTTGTGTTCCTATCTCAACTCGCCCCACTGTTAAGATTTAGGCTGTAAACTTCCCACTGTATTGTCCTTCATAAATCTAGAAATAAAACAGTAGGCTAAATGCCTGTTGTTCTGGGAATTAAACACACACACACACACACACACACACACACACACACAGAGCTAAAACTAAGTTACCAGGGTGCCTGGGTGGCTCGGGTGATTAAGCTTCTGACTCTTGGTTTCTGATCAGGTCATGATCTCACTGTTTGCGAGCTCAAGCCCTATGTCAGGCTCTGCACTGACAGTGCAGAATCTATTAAAATTCTCTCTCTCTCCCTCTCTCTTTCTGTCCCTCCCCTGCTCATGCTCTCTCTCTCTCTCGAAATAAATAAACTTAGAAAAAATAAAATTGGGTTACCACTCTAAGAATTATGATAGAAAGATGACTTCCATGCAGGAAAATAGAGTCATAAAATTTTAATGTAGTCTTAAACATTTAATAGGTGTTTCCTCCAACCCCAAGATACTAGTATAGAAGATAGAATTCCATATAGGAGATCTATAAATTCATCAGCTGGGAGAGCTCCCAGCGGAATGAGGCAGTGCCCATGAGTGCCAATGGCAGATAAAAGCCAAAGAAAAAGTAGAGAGATATATAAAGGGTTATATCTTGGGACAGTGACTGCCATATCCATTAGGAATGCTGCTAGTAACACAATATCCAACTAATATTAGCTGAAACAAATACAGGTTTGTTTTTGTTTTTGTTTTTCACGTAACAATAAATTTGAGATAGGTGATTGCTAGAATCGGCTTAGCAGCTCCATGATAACATCACAAAATCCTTTGTGTCCTTTTACTCTGCTTTGCTTAGCCTGTTGGCTTTTTGTCCTTACACTTGTGACACCCTGGATATGACATGACATGACATGACATGACATGGCCATTGTAGCTTCTCACAGCTACAAAATATCTGGCACATAGTAGTTTCTCACAAATGTTAGTGTCTTTCTCTGCCCAATTTCTTAGTGTGGGGCATGAAACAGTAAGATAAGATCCACTTTTCCATATCCCCTTTGCTCACTCACCAGGTATACTACCCCAAAAGGAGGATTTGGATGACTTCTCTCTCAGTATGCCCTGCTCCCATGGGGCAGACAGCCTGCCAGGCCCCCTCCAAGGCAGAGGACTTCTTGCTGCATATTCATGCACTGCTCTGGTCTAGTCATCCATGGCTGAGGTGTCAGGGTGGGGTTTACTGCAGGGGCACTGCCTGGGCCATAGGGGTTCATACAGAGGAGAACCAAGCCCTCTGGGATCCTTTCCTTACAAGGTAACTGTGTGCATGGTGGGCTCCTGACATCTGAGTCTTCAGAGGTTCCTCCTGAAAATCTTGCCCAGTGGAGTGAGGTACATTAGTAGGAAAAGCATTCACGAGATCCATAGGAAACTACTAGCACTACTAAATCAGACATGGAGTTGTCTGTTCTTCCATGCATCTAACAGGTATTTTTTTGAACACTTGCCATGTACCAGACACTTTTCTAGATGCTTTGGGTTATGACAGTGTTTTTAGTGGACAAAATCTTTGTTCTCTATATGCAACACTCACACACACACACACACACACACACACACACACACACACACAAACACACACACATACACACACAGCAATCCTTCCTCTGCTCCCCTCTGCCCTACTCTGTGCTCCAGGAGTCTGCCCCACCCCAACTGCCTTCTAGCTCTTGGTAGGGTTCTGTCAATGGAAGGTATAGCAAGAGACTGGAAGTGGAGAGGTGAGAGACATCAGGGTATTTCTTCCCCTCACTCCCAGGGTTTTGGCCCATGGGTTCTGGTCATGGCTGCTTCTCTCTGGACCACAATTCCTGTTAGGCAACCCCCCTCCATGGCCCCAGCTCTGACTGGCATCTGTAACACTCTTCTCCTATAGCTCTAAGCGTGCTAACATCTTCCTATCACTGCTACTCTATCAACCTTTCAGTATTCCCTATTAGTTAACCCTTCTCATTCTGCCTTTCCATAACTCAAGTGTCTTGAACCATTGGAATTGCATTGTATTTTTTGCTATAATTCTGACTCAAGGTTGGTTATACAACTTGTAGGGCCCAGTGCAAAATAAAATGAGGGGCTCTTTATCAAAAAGCAAGACAAAAATATTATTAAAGGTACTAAAATACAAAACTTTTTCCTTTAAAATTATTTTATGACATATATTGGGGTAATAGTGATATATGAGTAACAACATAACTTCCATATTGAAAAATAATGTGTCTGGTGTCATAATTTTATATAATACAACAAATTTAATATATCACCATGACATGTTGATTGTTCATAAGATTTCTGGTTGACTTTTCTGCAAATTAATTTATCAGGTCGTCAAAATGTATACTTTTAGCAGCTTCATTTCAAGAAATAAAATCGAAGAAACATCGATCACTGCAAGACTGGAAATAATGTTCAATTTTTTTTAATTTTGAGAAGGATCTTTCTGCTGATGCAGTTATTACTGGAGCTGTTATAAGTTGTGACAACATTAAGATAAATTTCAGGCAAATTATTTTGAAATATAAATTCAATTACATTTAGAGCTGATGATTATTATGGAACAATTTTTCCAAAAAGTCTAACTCTTCATACAGAAATGAGTTCTGTGTGAATCTACATTTAATTTTAATTTACACAATGGAATTTTAATGTTTCCTCTGACTTTCTTTAAATGTAAAGTGACTTCATGGTTTGTATGTAGTTCAAAATGCCTGTTTATATATTCTATCACCGTATCTTCAACTAGAAGGAAAAATTGATTTTAAAATTATCTTCCTTGTTAATAATTGGTTCATCTGAAGCTGCATATAAAAATGGTGTTCTTTTCTGTCAGATGCAACAATTTTTACATTTAATTTCTATTTCTAAGCTTGTGAATACTTATTTATAATATAGTAGCAATTTTCCAAACCAGAGATAACAAACTCTGTAGAATTATAATAATTCTCTGATGTAGTTTATTACAAGTTTAATGTATATGCTTTTATTTTGTAGTTATTTGCCAACAGAGTTCACTGTCTGAGCACCAGCAATTTCTATCCTGGTGCTTAGGCTGAAGCATGACATTTGTGCAAAGCCTTAAGAAAAAGCTGCAGGGATGAACAGGCAAGCTGGTCTCCCAATAGGTGTTCTAGAGTTGTTCCTCCATGTGGAGTCTCTCCTCTCTCCTACAACCATGGATACTGCTGCTTATGCTGCTGAGGTCGCTGTCACCACCATGAGTATTAGCCTCATCTGGTCCGCAGACACAGCCTGAAGGCCCAAAGCCCCCGGACTACCCCATGGTGTACATGCACACTGAGTGTGTGTGAGCATTGCTGTTGGACCACAACTACACACATATACTATTGTCCAGAATATCTCCACTGCTCATCCACAACTCTGTGTATACTCCATTGACACACTAGACTTATTTACAGCACACAAGTTCAAGGATAAAATTATTATGAATTTTGAGACTGCAACAGTAGAGGATTAAACTAAGCACAGAAACCTTCCGGGGATGGGTCCCTATTCGACTGCACAGGTCTCACACCCATGAAGCCGGCCCTGGTCTTACATGTTCAGTTCACGAAATTTATATTCCAGTAGAAGACACCAAAGATGAACAGATAAAAAAGGAAATGTATACTAAAAAACTAGTAGAGCTAATGAAATATTGTAGAAAATAAAGCAGGGCAAAGAGACATTGTCAGGGGATGGAGTGTATCTACTCTAGCTAGGATGGTCAAGTAAGGCCTCTCTGATGAGATGAAATTTGAGGAAAGGTAGAAACGAATTGAGGGAGTGGATCTTGGTAATGACTGGGAGCAGAGCATTCCCATCAGAGGGAAGAGGAGAGCTCAATCTCTGATATGGAAATATGCTTGCAGAGCTCAAGAAAAAGCAAGAAGCACAGTGTGCTAGGAGGCAGCAAGCAAGGAATGGTCAGGAGAGGTCAATGGGGCCTGATTGGACTCTGGGCTTTATTTTAAGTGTGTGGGAAACCACCCAAGTGAGCTGGGAGCAGATAAGCTCCGGAGGCGGGTGGAGGGTAGGAATGCATGAAGTTCTCCCCTTCCACCTCACTGATGCTATGCTCCTCCTCTCTCATTACCCCATTCATGGCCTCCTTCACAGTAGTCTTCCCCCAGTTCTTACAACTCAGAGATTTCTCCCCTCCCCCCAACTAAGGCCTTCATTCATGTGGTTCTTTTTGCCTGGGTGCTCTCTGACCACTTTTCTCAAAGTAGACTCCTAATCCTTCTGGCCTCAGTTTAAACTTGACCTTCTCTACCAGCTAACACCTTATTCCAAGTATCTCCCCCATGATTCTGCTTTAGCCCTGAAATTTCAAGTTTCCTTCATGGAATTGATTTATGTCCACATTATCTGTTTACTTACTTGAGTATACTTTGCAATTTTTATTTATTTGTTGACTTATTTTTGGTCTATCTCCCCAAACAAATGGTGAAATCTATGAGGAAGAGGACTATGTCTTCTTGTTCCCCACTAGGAAACAGCCTTGTCACAGTATCTCATACATACTCATGATGAATAACTGTTTGCCAAATGAATGAACCTCTCCTCTGTACCTACTACCACAATATATATCCCATGGCTTGGCAATTCTTTGCCTGAAATTATAGGATTTCATTCCCAAACTTGTCATGTAATGAGTGTGTACTTAGCTTTCAAGTTTGAGCTGTATCCTTACCTTCACAAAGGGAAGGCTTGCATGTTACACACACACACACACACACACACACACACACACACACACACTTCACCATATCCACCTATTGTTTCTTTCTCGTGTTTCCAACATACTTTGTCCCTACCTAAAAAAGGAATCATCACATTGTGTTATAATTATCTCTTTATATGTCTATTTCCCCTTACTGGTATAAGCCCCTTGAGTGCAGAGGGCAAATCCAGCTCAATTTGGCAATCACTGCTTCTAGTGCCATCCTAGCACATGGAGGTGACCTATATATGTTGGGAAATTAGTATAGATGCGTCTCAAAAGCTTCTTTATGGATGGGCTGCTTCTGTAATCAAATCAAACATTACTCAGACCCTGCGTTTAAATCAGCATGGTGTTATTTACATAGTTTTATGATTTCTAAATGAAATTTTAAATGAAATAATACGTATTCTTTTGTCTTTAGAGTCACTTTCCAATTTGATATCCCATCACACCCCACCCATAATTGTGACAGAGCCTGGTATACTTGCAAAGCCTCAGGCCCAAGGAGATAAAGTGCTGATCCACAAAGACACCATGTTGGCTCTCAGATATTGTTATTAACCAGCATTTGTTGCCAGATGGAACAGACCTGGAGTGGGAACAGGAAAAGCCAAAGGTGAAATGAGGTTCCACTCAGTGTCAGCTCTGAAACTAGACAGCCTAGTGATTTTTCCATTACAGGTGCACACAGTGAGGCCAATCTATAATTGGCTAAGTGATAATTATCCTTAGGCTGGCAGCCAAAACACCTGATGCTGACTCTGCCCCAGCCTAGTAGATAGAACAGGCATGTCACAAGGTGGGCTTATTAAATTCATCAGGCTGCTGCTCAGAGAATGGTCATTTCAGAGCCGGGCTTGCAGCCCGCTTTAACCCTTCACAGACTGATTCTCCTATAACGGGCACACTTGGTGACCCTCTGACAAATCCTCTCCCTAGTTTCTTCTCAGTCTCTCCCTTTCCTCCCCCCCACACTCTGCAAATCACTTGATATGAATCACCTTAATTAAACTTCAGGACAGTTTTGGGATATCGATATTGCACTCTCCATTTTACAGATCAGAACATTGGGCTTCCACTAGGTTAAATAACTTGCATAAGGACGGGGCTTAGCCAGGATTCAAATGCTTATCCATTGGTATATGTACGCTGATATATCCACCAAACTACGCAGGAGTGACTGAGAGTGAATGTCTGTGTCTGAACACAGACAACTATGTGGATATACATTATCTGAAAAAAAAAAATGCCCTGCCTTGGCTTTATAACTTAAATATTTTAAGTGTGAAATTAAAAACTTAGACACAATGATTTATCAGCTTAGAAGGAACCTCCTTGCCCCCATTGAACAGAGGCAGATAGGATGGTCACAGAGCCTTATTGGTACATCTAGAAGAAGCCAGCATTCCTGACTTCAAGCCTGTTCAGCCCCGGATGGGGACGCTACAGAATGGGACTGTACAATTGTACTATTTTCCAGTTCTCAGCTGTGACTATAACCTGAGTCCGATCAGTCATGGTTTTTCTGCTTGTTCCCTTTCTGAATTAAACACCTTAGCACCTGGTGTGAAGACACCATCCTTTCTCTACACCCCACCACCCCATCGTAACATAGATGTGCTAACGACATTCTGCCGTACCAGCTTGTGAACTGAACCTTCAAATTTGCAGGCTCCCTCCAGTTGAAAAGCTGATGTGTCATGGGAGAAACTCATGATAGAAGCATGTTTCCTGCCCCAGGGGGCAAAGGCCAGTGTTCTGGAAGTCCCATAGGAAGCTAGGCCCTTATAAGCCTCAAAAAGCCAAGACAAACCATTTTCATTGTTTCAAGACCTCTGAAAGGAGTTTGATATACAACCATTCAGGACAAAAATAAGCTTCTTGCTCAACTAAATATATTTTTATGAGATCCCCAGTGTCACTTCTTTGACCAGTGGCCTGGATGCTGAGCTTTAAAATCTATGCAGCCGGGCCCACCACGCAGTCTCTAAGCCCAGAGGACCACTCCTAACCCCGAAGGAAACAGGTCTATGCTTAACCATGAGCCCCAGCTCACTGCCCTGTCACGGAGCACAGTAAGGAGGGATCCAGGGGGAAAGCTCACATAAAAACAGATGCCAGAACCCATTCTAGGTGTCTGTTTTCCGTCAAGCAGAGAAGACTAAACATGCTTACCAGCTTACAAGCAAAATGATTTCTGACTGTAAGAATCAGCTCAAATTCCACCTCTTACATGATGTGTTCCCTAAATCCCTGAAGCAATATGTGTGTTGGCCTCCTCTGCACGCCCCTCTAGGACTCTCTTTAAACACATGAGCCTATATGGCTTCATGTCTTTTATGACACAAGGTGAGTTAGTGACCAACCACTCAGAGATACAAATTTTCCCCCTTCTTCACTCCTGAGTGGTTTGGTGCAGGTATCACCATACATATATCAACAGTTAAGAGTTTGAATCCTGGCTAAGCCCCTTCCTTATGCAAGTTGTGTAACCTAGTGGAAGCCCAATGTCCTCATCTGTAAAATGGAGACTGTGATGCCTATCTCCCTAAATTGTCCTGAGGTTTAAGTAAGATGATACCTACAAAGTGATTTGCATGGTATTTGATACTCAGTGGGGTACTCAACAGTTTTGTTCCCCATGTGAGTCTCTCTTTACACATACATGTATTCCATACATAGAAACTCCTATAGCCAGAGGCATTTCAGAATTTTCACATTCATAGTGCCCACATTGGGTCTCAGGCAACATGCTGTAAACCTAACATATTAATATTCTTCAGTTATATGTCTGAATACATGGCATATGTTTCAATAATTGGAATAAAGTCTATGAATGGCTGCAAGGTCAATCTGGTCAGGTTTGCTGTCGAACAAGTATTGCATGCTTCTGAAAAATATTTTCATTTTCAAAGTTCTTTGAACTTTGAAACCATAGCTAAGGGATTGGAGACCTGTGTTCGGATTGTTGTTAAAGCCACTGCATCTCCATTAGAGGTTAAGGATGGGTTTAGCATCTGTTTTCCTCAGTGCCTGGCTCAAAGCAGAAACCCAATAACCCTTTTTCAATGACTGAGTAAATGAAGGAAAGAATGCATACTCCTTAAAAAACACGAGGTTGACCCTTTTCCGCCATCACTCACAGGTGGAATTAGCCTTTGTTCTTCCTCTGTATCTCACCTCCTGCACACGTACATTTGACCAGACCCTGAAGGGTGAAGGTTGAAATACAACAGCAGAGTGGATCTAAGTTTAAGGGCATGCATTCTCCTTATGGTTATGAAATGATTCTTCCTAGGAACGAAATATGATTGGATATTTTCTTTAAAATTCGACTTGAACAGTTGTCCTGGCACTGGAAAAGAAATCAGTACATTTTAGTTATGTTTATAAATTACCATAAAGGCATAGTTTACAGTTAAAGACTATCTTGTGCCCAAAAGAGCTGAAATGTTTGCTATTCAGGTTTACCAGAGTGCACTGGATATTATTCTTCTATATCTGATGCCAACTAAGCACGAGTCATGATCAGAGTGGTGCTTTATGTATGTCTAACATAGCATTGAGTGCCTTTAAGTGCTGAGAAGGTTCAGGACAAGTCAGAGAAGATGAAGTTATCGGGCGAACGTTAGAATAATTCATGAAGGAGGTCCCTGAGGAGGCTGAATCCCTAACACAAGATGAGGGGATGGATTGATCTTTTTTTTTATTTTTAAATTTTATTTAATTTTTTAAGTGTTTATTTATTTTTGAGAGACAGAGAGACAGAGCACAAAGGGGGAAGGGGCAGAGAAAGAGGAATACACAGAACCCAAAGCAGGCTCCAGATTCTGAGCCATCAACACAGAGCCTGACACAGGGCTTGAACCCATGAACCGCGAGATCATGACCTGAGCCAAAGTTGGACACTCAACTGACTGAACCACCCAGGTTCGTTTAAATTTTATTTAAATCCAAGTCAGTTAACATATAGTATAATAATGATTTCAGGAGTAGAATTTAGTGTTTTATCACTTACTTATAACACCCACTGCTCATCCCAGCAAGTGCCCTCCTTAATGCCCATAACCCATTTAACCCATCCCCCCACCCACCTCCCCTCCAGCAACCCTCAATTTGTTTTCTGTATTTAAGAGTCTCTTATGGTTTGCCTCCTCTCTTTTTATCTTACTTTTCCTTCCCTTCCCCTATGTTCATCTGTTCATGGAATTTCTTAAATACCATATATGAATGAAATCATGTGAAATTTATATTAGGACGAATGATGTACTTTCTAATAATATGGGAAGAAAAGAGGCTAGAATGAGTAGGAATAAGGATATATTTATAATTAGGGGGTGCTTAGAAGATGAGGAAATGTCAACTCAGTGCTTGTATTTTCTTAGTGAAATAGGGAACAGGGATATCTACTGAGTGTTCAGGGTAAGCGATGGAGGGGAGATGTGAGCAGAGAGAAGCTGGATAAGGCCATATGGAGAGTAGGACAGAAAGTGTGCTGGCCAGAGAAACATAAAGGGGTGACCTGCTGTGCTGTGGATTTCTCCAGCCATGCCTGAAATCTCAGGTACAAGAGCAGAAAAAGCATACAGCTGATTGATTCAACCTGGGTAGGGGTTGCCCTGTATATACAATGGAAGCATCACAGGAAAAGAGAAGTTGAGTACATCTGCAAAGGAGTGTTGACATCATCGAGTATGCACTCTGATCTTAGGAGTGAAGGACATGAAGACATGGGAAGAGATTTGATCTTTCTCCCCAGATCTGCTCTTCTAAAAGGTGGTATTAAGCAATGATTAAGAGCACAGACTCTGGAATTTGATATTATTCTTTCAAAATCTGCTTAATACTGGCTGGGTGATCCTGGCAAGTTACTTGACTTCTCTATACCTCCTTATTTTCATTCATTAAGAGTATGTGAATGGTACTTACCTCACTGAGTTGTCATGAGGATTGATGAGTTAATATACTTAGATTGGAATTGACATAAAAGAAGATCTGTTTAAGCATCATCCATTATGCCTCTGGAAGTCTCCATTTCAGTAACTCCATCTCCATCTATCCAGAAGGTCATAAAAGCAACTTGACAATCATCCTTGACACCATCCTCACTTCCCACATAGAATCCATCTCAAGGCCCTACACTTCTATTTCCAAAATAGACCTTAAATCCCCCCACTTCTCTATTTCTATTGCTGCTACATTAGTTGAAAGCACAATGATCTCTAGCTGGACCTTGGCTATTGCCTCCTAGCTCATTCCCCATCTTCTTCTTTTGCAGTTCTACAGTCCGTTTTCCATACAACAGGTGGGAAGGGTTTTTCAATCTCAGCACCACTGGGATTTGGAGCCGGAGAATTCTTTGTTGTTGGGGGCTATCCTGTGTATTGTATTTCATTTAGCAGCATCCTGGCTTCTCTCCATTAGACACCAACAGCACCTCCCCCTCCCCTGGTCATGACAACCCCAAATGTCCCAGATATTGTCAGATCACTGTGGTTGAGAACCATTGCCACAGAAAGATAGAATACACTATAAAAAGATTCAGAGCATATATGATCTAATGTATCTTGACAAAGATGATGTAACTACAAATTGATACTGTCAAAAACAACACCAATATCCCAATTCTGATTTCAGTCCTCTTCCCATTAGGCCAAACCCTGTCCCAGTGTTTAAAGTAAAATATAATATAGCAGCAACATAAGATGATTCTTACATGGCAAAGGGGAATTAGGATAGCTAACCAGCAGACCTTAAGGTAGGGAGTTATCTTGCTTTATCCAAGTGAACCCAAAACAATAAAGAGTCCTTCAATTCATAAGAGGAAGACAGAAAAGGTCTGAGTGATTCAGTGTGAAAAGAATTTGGCCTGCTAGTTATGTCTTTAAGAAGGACGAAGAATCCAAGAGCTAATGAATGTGGACAGCCTCTAGAAATGGGAAAGGATGAGGAAACTTTTTTTTTCCAGAGCCCCCGGAAAAGAAAGAAGCCTATTGACACCTTGATTTCAGCCCAGTGAGATCTCACACTTGTGAACTATACAACTGTAAGATAATAAACCTGTGTGGTTTTAAGCAACCAAGTGTGTGGTAATGTGTTATAGCAGCCGTAGAAAATTAATGCAATGCCTTTCTAGCTATAGAGCCTTAGAGTTGTTACTTAAATTCTCTGAACAACAGTTTCCTCAATATATAATGATAGTATTTAGCCCTTGGCTTCTTGTGAGGAATAAGTGAAGGAATCGAAATAAAGTGAATTAGAACAATGTCTGATGTTATGAACTGAATTGTGTCCCCCGCCTCCAATTTGTATGTTGAACTCCTAACCCCCATACCTCAAAATTTGACTATATTTGGAGAGAAGGTATTTAAAGAGGTGATTAAAGTTAAGTGAGGTCATATAAGTGGGACTCTAATCCAATAGGACTGGGTCCTTATGAGAAGAGGGAGAGGGGCACCTGGGTGGCTCAGTCAGTTAGGCGTCTGACTTCAGCTCAGATCATGATCTCACTGCTCGTGAATTTGAGCCCCACGTCAGGCTCTGTGCTGACAGCTCAGGGCCTGGAGCCTGCTTCAGATTCTGTGTCTCCCTCTCTTTCTGCCCCTCCCATGCTCATGCTCTGTCTCTCTCTGTCTCTCAATAATGAATAAATGTTTAAAAAAAAAATTTTTTTTTAAAGAAGAGGGAGAGATGCCAGGGATATGCACTCACACCTTGATCTTGGACTTCCAGCCTCCAGAACTGTAAGAAAATAAACTTCTGTTGTTTAAGGCCCCCAGTCTGTGGTACTTTGTTATGGCCGCCCTAATAAACTTAGACATCTAATCGTACGAGGCGGTCAATAATGTTGATTCTTATCATGAGCTGTTTCTTATTAACAAATTTGGAAAATAGTACTACTTACTGGGATTGCATTTAAAAAAAAAAAGATGACGTGAGAAACCTGAGTTCTACTTTTGGCTCTGGATCCCTGGCAGTGTCATTTTGTCAAGACATACATGTCATATGCGCTCCCCAACTTTTTGTATTGCTGTTTTCTCTCTTCTGGTTGACAATGGTAGATGGAACACATGTGTCTTTCCCCCAACCCCCCAGTCCCCATTAAAAAGACAATAAAGGATTTTTATTTTAAAGATATACAGCCACAAGAACAAAGAGAACAGGAGAGGAAAAGAAAGTAATAAAATGTTTTAAGCTGTGAAGTAAAAGGAGAAAGGATGACTGACTTGGCAGGCCTTGGAACGTTGAACACTAACCCATCCATGTAATTTTCCCGAAGCGAGCTGATGTGCACCACACAGCTTCACAGTGACTCAAGAATTGGCCACACCAGGGATCCATGAAAGTGTGTGTTTGGGGGCAGGCAGAGGTGGTGGCTGAAAATCAGAGGACTGACTGAAAATCTATTTCCTACCCTATGACCCAGCAATAGCACTGCTAGGAATTGACCCAAGGGCTACAGGAGTGCTGATGCATAGGGGCACTTGTACCCCAATGTTTATAGCAGCACTTTCAACAATAGCCAAATTATGGAAAGAGACTAAATGTCCATCAACTGATGAATGGATAAAGAAATTGTGGTTTATATACACAATGGAACACTACGTGGCCATGAGAAAGAATGAAATATGGCCTTTTGTAGCAACGTGGATGGAACTGGAGAGTGATATGCTAAGCGAAATAAGTCATACAGAGAAAGACAGATACCATATGTTTTCATTCTTATGTGGATCCTGAGAAACTTAACAGAAGACCATGGGGGAGGGGAAGGAAAAAAAAGGGTTAGAGAGGGAGGGAGCCAAAACATAAGAGACTCTTAAAAACTGAAAATAAACTGAGGGTTGATGGGGGGTGGGAGGGAGGGGAGGGTGGATGAGGAATATTGAGGAGGGCACCTGTTGGGATGAGCACTGGGTGTTGTATGGAAACCAATTTGACAATAAATTTCATATTAAAACAAAAGGAAATCTATTTCCAACACAGTTTGACATTTAGACCCTCTCTCTTACTTTGCAAAGCTGCAGCTATACCTTCCTTAGAAGTAGAAGAAAGAGATTGACTCTCTGGAAAGAGACTTAGCATTGGGTGCCACCTGGATGGAAGGCAGAGACAATGTACTGAAATAGGGGAATTTGATGAAAATTCAAATATTGAATTCTGAGACACCTTCACCTTTTCTTTTAGGATCCAGAAGGCTGGCAGGCAGGCTTAACATCTCCAGGTCAAAGAGTATATGGACCTTCTTGGAGAATCTGTCCACCCCCATGAGAAAAGGCACCTGGATACTGACATTGTTGGTTCTGACCCACCTACCATGAAGCCTGTTCAACACCTGCCATGTTCATGCCCCTCTAAGCCTCCATGTGCTGTTTTTAGTGTCCTGCTTTTAAATATGCACTAACAGCCCAGGGTTGATTGAAGACAATTGAAGGAAACCTCCAACCTGAGCAAAGGAGACCAAAACTAACAAACACCATAAAAAAAGAAAAGTGAGGGAAGAGGGATTTGAAAAGGGAGACAATGTGGGGAGAAGCAACTTAAACCAGAAAAATAACTATTATTAATATCTTTGTAGACAAATGACACTCCATTGCAGCCACAAATTAAGAACAGGTTATTTTTCCAAGGAGTATTCATAAAACCAAAAAAGCACTTAGAAATGTAAAAATAAAACAGCAAAAGTGAAAAGCTCAAAAAAGTTGGCAGATACCAAACCAAAAAGAACATACAAGAAAAATGAGCCTGATGGTTCATCTGCAAATAAAATTTACTTGGTTATTTTGATGTCACCAGATATTATGATATGAATATTTCAAAAGGATGGGGGAAGCAAAGTGTGTGGTCCATGTGGTGTGTGTGTGTGTGTGTGTGTGCATGTGCGCATGTGTTCTCCAGGAGGGGACAAAAGAACTGAATCCTCACCTTCCACAGCAAGAAGTCAAGACATAGTATCTCAAATAAAGAAATAGTGGTGTAAGCATATTGTTAATAAATGTGGAGATAAATAACCAAAGAAACTGCTAAAAGTTTCAAAACAGTGTCTCCAGGTGACAGGAACAATTTGTTGAAACGGTATGAGTATGGCAGGCCGGTTGATGTTCCTTTAATAACCTTTGTAAAAATCATTAACTTTTGGGGCACCTGGGTGGCTTACTTGGTCAAGTACCCGACTTGATTTTGATCTCACTATTTGTGAGATCGAGCCCCGCATTGGGCTCTGTACTGACAGTGTCAAGCCTGCTTGGCATTCTCTGTCTCCCTCTCTCTCTCTGCCCTTCCCCTGCTTGTGCGCTTTCTCTCGCTCTCTCTCAAAATATAGATAAATAAATATTTTTAAAAACACTAAAGAACTTTTAAAACCATGTACATATACGTTTTTTATTTGAAATTTTATTTTATTTGTAATTATTTTTATTTTAGAGAGAGAGCACACATGAGTGTGAGCACAAGCAGGGAAGGGGCAGAGGGGGCGAGAGAGAATCCTAAGCAGTCTCCACGTGTAGGCACCCCTGAAATTAAATTTTAAAAAGACTAGGTGTAGGGGTACTTGGGTGGCTCAGTCAGTTAAGCGTCTAGCTCTAGGTTACAGCTCAGGCCATGATCTCACCGTTCTTGAGTTCAAGCCCCGCATTGGGCTCCATGCTGGCAGTGTGGAGCCTGCTTGGGATTCTCATTCATTCTCTCTCTCTCTCTCTCTCTCTCTCTCAGTAAATAAATAAACTTTACAAAAAAAGAGAAAGACTAGATGCAGACATTGGCACATTGTCTGGTGCATAGCAGGTACTCTATATAACATCATCATCAGTTTTCTATTCTTATTTTTTTTAAGTTTTTATGTTAATTTCAGTTAACATACAGTGTTATATATTAGTTTTGGGGGTACAATTCTATTCTTACTACTTTACCTCTTTGTTTATAACATTCCAAAAAGTATTCTTTTTTTTCCCCCAAAAAAACTCTTTTCTGTATACTGGCAAAGACACTTTTGAGGAAGTTTTTTAGGCATATTTTCCAGTAAGAATGAAGTGGGCATCCTTCTCTTTTTGCAACCAAGCCACCTCCATCCCTCTCCTGGTGAGGCCAAGTCCACGACTCATCAACTCTATTCACTTAGCTGGGGTCTGAGATGAGACGGGTCTGGGCAGGGATGGTGGGAAAGTCACTGGTATTATGCACATGGAATGAATGTGCCAGCTGGAGCCTCTAAATTGAGGAATGAGAAACAGAGGAGGACCTGAGCAGCTCAGTTTCCAATCCGGTAGAGAGTTGGCAATTCTGATATTTTATACATATACTGCACATTTAATTTGCTTCCTGGTCCTTCTAAGTGGCAACTCATTTAACAACGCAAGGCTGGTGGCTGGAATTTTACATTCTAATTGAATGTACATTAGCATAATGGAATGTATGCTATGGCTGCTTCTCTGAAAAGCTGCCCTATTTATTAAGCCACCCTGGAAAAAAAGAGGGAGATTTTTTTTTCAGAATCAAGAAATAACCACACACTACTATTAAACACTTTGAAGTTTTAACTTTTCAGATGTTGTTCATTTATGTTACCTTATAACATTATATGTTTCGTTACTGTTACATATGAAACATTACATAATGTTGGAAGGGCAGATACCCGTGTCTGCACTTGGCAAAGCAGAGAACTGAAGTACAAGAGATGATTTACAATAAGGTTGAGTCAAGGACTCCTGTCTTAATTCCAAATCTTGAGCTCTCCCTGCTATACCAGATAATTCTATGGTCGCTTATCTCCACATGGATCAAACATAGACATTTGAACTAGCATAGAGGAACATAAAGACTCTATGACATGCTAAGACCCCATTGTAAAAAGTGCATTAATGGTAAGGGAAAGTTACAGATAACAGTCTGAAACAATTCAAAAATATCTGGGTGGGGGCGAGCACCTGGGTGACTCAGTCAGTTAAGCATCCGACTTTGGCTCAGGTCATGATCTCACAGTTTGTGGGTTTGAGCCCTGCGTCAGGCTCTGTGCTGACAGCTCAGAGCCTGGAGCCTGCTTCTGATTCTGTGTTTCTCTCTCTCTGTCCCTCCACCGCTGGTGCTCTGTCTCCCAAAAATAAATAAATGCTAAAAAAAATTTTTTTAAGAAAAAAGTAAAAAATATCCTGGGGGGTGGCTCACAGGTAGGCTAAGGGGAAGGGATTCTTCTCCAGGGCCATCTGCTAGTACTGGGAGTGGAGAAGCCAGAGGACCGTTGCAAGGCTGCTCAAGGGCAGCAGAGTCTCCTTTGCCACAGGGCACGACCAGCGAGGTATGGGCAGAGAGAAAAAAAATAGGCTTTGTCTCTCATTAGAGTGTTCACCAAATGGTAGTAGCTGATAAGGATTATGAGGCAGAGGCCAAGCTTAGCAGCAGAGTGTCATGATCAGTTTACATTGTCTGCCTAGGGCTCAGGAGGGTTTTGAAAGCTATGGCTGTCTTCCTTGGGCAAGAGTCTCTGTCAGATGTTCCCTGCAGGATGACAGGTTTGTCCTTTGAGCCACATCTCAAGGAAGGGCATGAAGGTCCCATCAGTCAGTCAACAGGTGGCTGGTAGTATCCAGGTCTTTCTGACTCCAAAGCCCAGGCTCCTCTCTCTACCGTACCAGATTGCCTTCTCCTTTAAGATGTATCACATTTATTAGCTCAGTGCTTTGCATGTAATGGCAACTCAATAAATATTTTGTTTCCCCCATTTATTTTTTAGAGCAAGTTTAAAGGTATGTGGTAAGGCTCAACCAAAGATAAGACAAGGAATATTCATTCATGTTTGAGAAAATGAAGGCTCTTTAATTAAAAAGAAAAGAAAAGAAAAGAACAGAAAAAACCTGTGTATCTGTAGTCATTCTGCTATGCACAGGGGGGATAAGGAACAGACATGGTCTCTGGCTCACTGAGGTTATAGTCCATTGGCAACACATGCAAAGACATAAAACAGTAACAGATAGTGACATGTGTTCCTCTAAATGAACAAGGCACAGAGATAGAGAAGTTGGGGGGATCAATTTTGCATGATGTGGTAGGAGTTAGACTCGGTCTTTCTGGGGAGGTACCATTTAGACTGACACTGAAACTATAAGAAAGAGGCCTGGATGAAGAGTGGATGGGCCACTGTTGCAGGTAAAGTATGTGTGAAGATTCTGAGGTGACACAACCTGGGATCATCTGGGAAAATTGAAGACAGCTCATATATTAGGGGTGCAGCAAACAAAGAGAGAATGGACAAGCAGCAGAAAAGATTAGCAAAGATGCAGACTGAAATGAGGAGTTTGGATTGTTTTCTAAATACGGTGGAAAGGTTGAAGGCCTTTTGAGCAGAAGAGTGCCATAATCTAATTTATATTCTCAGAAGATCATTCTTGCTGATGTTGTGATAGATTATAGGGGGACAGAACAAAAAAAGTCGCAAGCAACCATTGAAATGGTTCTAGTTACCACAAGAGACAATGTTCGGTGACCCCATTCAGGGAACAATGGAAATGGGATAACTGAATAGTTTTGAGATATAATGTGTTTGGGTGGTAGAATCACTAGGAATTGCTAGTGGATTGGATGGAGGTGGGAGTCAGGAATCCAAAATGGTACCTAAGTTTCTGGCTTGAGAATAATAGGCTGATGATGGCACCATTTTTGGAATTGTAGAAGACTATGAAGGAATGGGATTTGGCAGGTAGAAACCTAGAAATCAAGGGCTCTTAAGCCATCCCCAAAGTGGTAACTTTCTTCAGGCCACAGAGCTAGAGAGTGACAGAGCTTGAAGTAGAATCGATCCTATGATTCCATTACATTTATAAATAAATCATTACAAATTGCCTTGGTTTAATCCTGGCAAAGAAGGAAATACATTCGTTGTGATTTACCAGCAATTACATTAAGTTCCAGTCAAGCCTTTGCTCTTTTGTAAAGAAACTTAAGAAAAATAAGAAAAAAAAAAATAGAGGATTGCGAGGACAGTCTATCAGTGTGTACTTACCAACATTTACATGTATAACATTGCTAGGCACCTAGAAGATACCAACATAGACAAGACACAGCTCCTGCCTTCAGCAAAGCTCAAGTGTAATTCAGCAGTTTCCAAATAATTGTGTAGCAAGAGATATTCATGTATGTTATATGAGAAAATAGTTCCATGGACAGTTGGTTAAACAAAGATGGGCAGATTTCTTTTGCTGCAGGGCTTCTCAGAGCTTTTAGCCAATTAATATACTTTGCGAGACCCAAGGCAGGGAGAAATATGGTTTACAGCCCTTTCTAATCTTGTTTGACCAAATAGTCTTTATTTGGCAGATATTTATCTTATGACATTATAACATATTTGTACTTCGTAGAATAGCCTTTGGGACAATTTTCTCTAGTTGTGAATGTGGGAATTTGAGCTATCTCTCTATCAGATCACAAGCTCTGTAAGCATAGGTTTACACTACAGAAAAAGGAGTCTTCATTTCAGGGATAATAACAACAATGGTAGCTAACATTCATTCGGTTATTCTACAAATATCAACTGAGCCTCAGCCATGTGCCAGGCACTGTGGCAAGAACTAAGAACCCAAGTGGGGAGAAGCCAGACAAGGGTAGTATCCTATGGAATGTAAAGTCCAGTGAAAAGGCAGTGTTAAAACTCAGCCTGGGTGGGTGCGTACAGCTAGCAGAGGCTATGAGCAGACATGTACCAGCCTTCTCCCCAACTCTTCTCTATACCCTTTCAGCTGCTGAGCCATCTACTCTTCTGAGTAGCTGGTCACAGTTGACTTGAAGTGAAGGTAGAGGACATTCCCACAGCTGCCACAAGGGATCATGGATCCAGGGGAGCAGGATCCTGTCATTTAGCTTGGGGTCCTTTGACACTTTTCTTTCTTTGCCTAGTCAATTCTTCTTTTTTCATTGTCTTATTATTTTTAAAATTTTTTACTTATTTTTAAATTTTAATTCCAGTATAGTTAACATACAGTGTTATATTAGTTTCAGGTGTACAATATAATGACTCCACAATTCTATACATGACTCAGTGCTCATCAAGATAAATGTACTCTTGATCCCCTCCACCTTTCACCCATACCCCCCCCCATCACCTATCTTCTGGGGACCATCATGTTATTCTCTATAGTTAAGAGTCTGTTTTTTGGTTTACCTCTTTTTTTCTTCATTTGTTTTGTTTCTTAAATTCCACATATGTATGGGGACATCTGGGTGGCTCAGTCGGTTAAGCATTGGACTCTTGATTTCAGCCCAGGTCATGATCTCATGGTTTGTGATATCGAGCCCCATGTCAGGCTCCCTTCTGTCAGCTCAAAGCTTGCTTGAGGTTCTCTCTCTCCCTCTCTCTCTGCCCCTCCCTGGCTCACTCTCTTTGTCTCTCTCAAAATAAATGCTTTAAAAAGTTCCACACGTGTGAAATCCTATGGTATTTGTCTTTCTCTAACTGACTTCTTTTGCTTTGCATTATACTCTCTAGATCCATCCATGTTGCAAATGTCAAGATTTCATTCTTTTTTATGTCTGAAATGGTGTTCTACTGTATGTGTGTAAAATATATTTAGCATCTTTATCCACTCATCTGTCGATGGATGCGTGGGCTGTTTCCATAATTTGGCAATTGTAAATAATGCTGCAATAAACATAGGGATGCATATATCTTTTTGAATTAGTGTTTTAGTATTCTTTGGGTAAATGCCCAATAGTGGAATTACTGGATCATACGGTAATTTTATTTTTAACTTTTTGAAGAACCTCCATACCATCTTCCACAGTAGCTGCAACAGTTTGCTTTCCCACCAACTGTGCAGGAGGGTTCCTTTTTCTCCACACCCTTGACAGCACTTGTTGTTTCTTGTGTTTTTTATTTCAGACATTCTCATAGGTATGAGGTGATATCTCATTGTGGTTTTGATTTGTATTTTCCTGATGATGAGTAATATTGAGCATCTTTTCATGTGTCTATTGGCCATCTGGATATTTTCTTTGGAGAAATGTCTGTTTATGTCTTCTGCTCCTTTTTAATTGGATTATTTGAATTTTTTTTTTTTTTTTTTTTTTTTTTTTGGTGTTGAGTTGTACAAGTTCTCTATATATTTTGGATGCTAACCCTTTATCAGATACATTACTTGCAAATATCTTCTCCCATTCAGTAGGTTGTCTTTTATTTTTCTTGATTGTTTCCTTTGCCGTACAGAAGCTTCTTATTTTGATGTAGTCCCAATAGTTTGTTTTTGCTTTTGTTTCCCTTGCCTCAGGAGACATATCTAGAAAAACGTTGCTACAGCTCATGTCAGAGAAATTACTACCTGTGCTCTTTTCTAGGATTTTTTTAAATTTTTAATGTTTATTTATTATTGAGAGACAATGAGAGACAGAGCATGAGCATGGGAGGGGCAGAGAGAGGAGGAGACACAGAATACAAAGCAGGCTCCAGGGTCTGAGCTGTCAGCACAGAGCCCAACATAGGGCTCAAACTCACAAACTGTGAGATCATGACCTGAGTGGAAGTCAGATGCTTAACCAACTGAGCCACCCAGACGCCCCTTTTCTAGGATTTTTATAGTTTCATGTCTCATATTTATATCCTTCATCCATTTTGGTTTTGTTTTTGTGTATGGTATAAGAAAGTGGTCTGGTTTCATTGTTTTACATGTAGCTATTCAGTTTTCCCAACACCGTTTGTTGAAGAGACTTCTCCCCATTGCATATTCTTTCTTCCTTTGTCAAAGATTAATTGACCATATAATCGTGGGTTTATTTCTGGCCTCTCTATTCTGTTCTATTGATCTATGTGCTGTTTTTGTGCCAAGACCATACTGTTTTGATTATTACAACTTTGTAGTATAGCTTGAAATCTGAGTTTGTGATACCTCCAGTTTTGTTCTTTTTCCAGATCGCTTTGACTATTTGAGGTCTTATGTGGTTCCATAAAAATTTTAGGATTATTTTTGCTAGTTCAGTGAAAAATATTGGTATTTTGATAGAGATTGCATTACTGTAGATTGTTTTGGGTAGTATGGACATTTAAACAATATGGTATATCTTTTCATTTGTGTCATCTTCAATTTCTTTCATTGATGTTTTATAGTTTTCAGAGTATAGGCCTTTCACCTCTTTGGTTAAGTTTATTCCTAGGTATTTTATTCTTTTTGGCACAATTATAAATGGGATTGTTAATTTCTCTTTTTGCTGATTCATTATTATTGAATATGCATAGAAATGCATATTATTGAATATGCATAGATTATATATGCATAGAATATGCATAGATTATATATGCATAGAATATGCATATATTGTTGAATATGCATAGAAATGCAACATATTTCTGTACATTCATTTTGTATCCTGTGACCTTACTAAATTCATTTATTAGTTCTAGTAGTTTTATGGCAGAGTCTTTAGGATTTTCTATATATAGTATCATATTATTTGCAAACAGTAAAAATTTACTTCTTCCATAACAATTTGGAGGCCTTTGTTTCTTTTTCCTTTTCTGATTGCTGTGGCTAGGATTTCCAGTGCTCTGTTGAATAAAAGTGGTGAGAGTGGACATCGTTGTCTTGTTCCTGATCTTAGGGGAAAAGCTCTCAGATTTTCTCCACTGAGTATGATGTTAACTGTGTCTTTCATGTATGGCCTTCATTATGTTGAAGTATGTTCCCTCTAAACCTAGTTTGTTGAGGGTTTTTTTTTTTTTATCACAAATGGTTGTTGTACTTTGTCAAATGCTTTTTCTGCATCTATTGAAATGATCATATGGTTTTAACACTATCTCTTGTTGATATGATGTATCACATTTATTGAACCCCCCTAGCATCCCAAGAATAAATCCTATTGATTATGGTGAATGATCTTTTTAATATATTATTGGATTTGGTTTGCTGATATTTTGTTGAGAATCTTTGCATCTATATTCATCAGAGATATGGGCCTGTATTTGTCTTTTTTGTAGTGTTTTTATTTGGTTTGGGTATCTGGGTAATACTGGCCTCGTAGGATGAATTTGGGAGTTTTCCTTTATTTTCTATTTTTGAAGTAGTTTGAGAATAGGTATTAACTCTTTAAATGTTTGGTAGAATTCATTTGTGAAGACATCTGGTTCTGGGGTTTGGTTTTGGGGAGTTTTTTGATTGCTGATTTGATTTGCTGGGGTTTTGGGGAGATTTTTGATTGCTGAGAGAGACAGACAGACAGACAGACAGAGTATGAGCAGGGGAAGGGCAGAAAGTGGGAGACACAGAATCCACAGCAGGTTCTAGGCTCTGAGCTGTCAGCACAGAGCCGTACGTGGGGCTCAAACTCACAGACCGCGAGATCATGACCTGAGCTGAAGTCATCTGCTTAGCCAACTGAGCCACCCAGGTGCCCCTTGTTTGCTTGTTTTTGATTCCACATATAAGTGAGATCATATAGTATTTCTCTGACTTATTTCACTTAGCATAACCCCTCAAGGTCAATCCATATTGTCACAAATGGTAGGATTTCTTCCTTTTTATCGCTGAATAATGTCTCTTTATATATCTATATAGATATAGGTACACACAGAGAGACACATAACTATCACACTTTCTTTATCCTTTGATGGACACTTAGGTGGCTTCCGTGTCTTGGCTATCGTGAAAAATGTTACTATGAACACGAGGATGCAGATACCCTTTTGAGCTAGTGTTTTCCTTTCCTTTGAATAAATACCCAGAAGTGGAATTGCTAGATCATATAATAGTTCTATTTTGAATTTTTTGAGGAAACTCCATACTGGTTTCCACAATGGCTGCACCAGTTTGCATTCCAGCTTAAATTATTCCTTGTGTTTTTGATAATAGCCATTCTAACAGGTGTGAGGTAACAGCCCATTTTGGCTTTGATTTACATTTCCCTGATAATTAGTTATGCTGAACACTGAAATTTGAAAAATTGTTTGGGACTCAAAGAAATCAGAGAGACCACAGGTGAAGAGTCACTCAAAGAAGTTCAACCCCTGTAGGCACTAAGGAGCTGTTCTCTTAAGGTTCCTAGGACAAATCTCTTATGAAGGCAGTGACTTTGGGGCCACCTTTTGCCCTATCAGGCCCTTCTCCCTCTTATTACCCTCCATTTTGTCATGTACCTAGTTTACGGATGAAGAAACAGAGACATGTAGGTTTTCTAATTTGTCTAAAGTTACACAACTTGTAAAAGGTACAAACCCAGGTCTTTCGAATTCAGCTCCTTCTCATCATTAATTTTTCCAGGATTAAGTGTGTATGAGGGCAAAGAATAGCAAGGGGATTAGAGGAAGGATAGAGTATTCCCCTGCCACAGCCTCAACCTCCCCTCTGCAAAAGATCGTTGGGTCCTGGCCAGGATTGTTGGAGAAGGTGCACCTGGCACCCCAGTGAGTGCCCTGTGATCTGTGGAAGCTCCAGGCTGTCTCTCCGATGTAGAGATTTTAGGCAACTTTTCAGGGAAACCACCAAGACGCAGAGGCCCCCCTGATGTGCTTATTATAATAGCAAATGTGCAGAGAGTGCTTACTGTGTGCTGGCCATTGACCTAAGCACTTTACACGAATTGACCCATACAACACTTTAACAGCTCTGTGCGGGAGGTACTCTCATCATCCCCATTTTTATAGATGGGAAAGTGAGGTACAGAGAGATCCGTTCCCAAGTTTGCTCACACAGTAAGTGGTGGATCCGGATGTCAAACTGTGACAGTCTGTCTATCAAGCCCTGCTCTCCTCATTCTGCCTCTCCACACTGAGAAGCATACCCTTGGGAACTCGATTGATAGGCCCAAATCCTGGCTTTGCTATAAAGCCTCAAGCATGTCACTGAGTTACACGGACTTTTTTCCTCAATCACGAAGTGGGGGATGAAAAGAAGTACTTCCCTGGGGTGCATTCAGTGACATACAGCATACAAGGCACCCAGCAAGATGCCTGACATGGTAAGTATGCAATAAACGCTAGTAGATTTTGCTATGGGATGGTTTAAGCGCCCAATAAACCCCTTAACTGATGGATCCTTCCACCCACCCCAAGAGCCCATCTGTGACCTGGGTGTGGAGAGGGGAGGTACAAGGATGGGGGAAGAGTACAAGGCTGGGAGGGAGAGGGAAGTTTCCACTTGGGGCTTTCAGGCAGCTGGAGACCTGCCAGAACATGAAAGAATCCAGCAGAACCCAACTTTCAGCTTCTGCATAAGCCAAAAAGGGGGAGCTTAATTTGGAGGGGAAGGAAGGAGAGAAACTGCACTGAGCTTGCAGAGGGGCAAAGCCACTGTCTCCACAATGCTGCTGTTGGCTCTGTGAGCAGCCCTGGACTCTCCAACCCCTGGCTGATTCCTTCCAGAGCCTGGCACTGTCTGTGAATGGGGCCACCTTCCACAGCCAGCCCTCCTGGTGGCTGCATCCTCCTGTGTCAGTTTGAGTGTCTGAGTCTGTCTGAGGCCTCTGCCCTGCCCTTCTGGGCTCAGACTTTTGCCTTCCCCAAATGTCTCTGCCTCTGGAAGCCTCAGACATCCTGTAATTATTGAAGGGAACCCATAGATGGCCTAGGAGCAGGTACAGGTCTCTGGTCTGTCCATACCTACCCTCTAGACATGACCTTAATAAGAAAGAACACTTCCCAGAATGTTAGAAATCAGGAAACAAGTGCCCAAGCTTGAGGAGTTGGGGACAGAGCCCAAATGAAAGCCTATAATAGTGTTATGATAATGGCTAAAGTATCCACAGTTGAGTATCTATCCAGATACAGGGCTTTACCTGCATCATCTCCCCTGAGCCTCAAAAGAACCCCATTAAGCAGGTATGATTAAGACCCCCCCATGTTTAGAACAATCAAGAGGCCAGAGAAGTGAAATCTCTGATCCCAAGTCACACAAGGAGTGGCTGCAGACCCAGGAAAAGAACCCAGGTCCAACCAAGTACAGAGCCCTCGCTCTCAACCCCTGTCTGTGCACTAATTCCTGGCATCAGCCCCTGTCCTCTGCTCACACGTCTTAATCCTGCTACATCGATAAACCAAATATCAGAGCTTGCCACTTGAATGAACTATCCACTCCCACTGAAATTAATTGTCAGGGCTTTTTAAAATTGGAAGCAAATATGAAAACAGAGTTTCCCCAAAGTTTAATTAATTCAGCTCAACCTGACAAGTACTTTTTGAGAATCAACTCAGTGACAGACATGGGTTTCAATGCCGTGGGGAATGTGGGGGGTGAAAGGGGGAAGGAAATGGGGAAGCACTCCGCTCCCTATTGTCAAAGAGCTTTTTATCTGTAGGTGAAAACACCCAGTGATCAGAACTGGACATGCATGTTTTTTAAATGACCTAGCTGGAAAAAAAGATGGGTAAAAGCATTGTCCAAAATGAACACAAGCCAGGCTAACATTGCACTGGGCTCAAGTGTCAGGCAGCGACATACGCATGCCTCAGCCTCCGTGCTCCGCTCTGCTTCACCATGGTAACCTCCAGGGCCCTCATCTGCCAGATGGTTTTTCTATCCTCGGAGTGTAGCTAGAGAGGAGAACGAGCATAGATGGATGGCTGAAGTATCCTCATCCTCTCTGCAGCTCAGTGGCCCTAAATGTGTCTCTCAAAAGGAGTCCCTTCAGAAGCAGCACATCTTCAGAAATGGAATTGTTCCTACTATGTATCAGAAGATGGATGTCTGAAACAGGTGCCGACCAAATCCCAAGTATTGCAGGTCTGCCCTGCAGACTCATACTCATGGTGTCTGCTGGGGCTGCCATAACAAAGTACCACAGACCGGGTGGCTTAAACAACAGAAATTTGTTTTCTCATGGTTCTGGGGGCTGGAAGTCCAAGATCGAGGTATTCAGCAGGTTTGGAGTCTCCTGACCTCCCTCCTTGGCTTTCAGATGTCCACCTTCTTGTGTCTTCACTGTCCTTCCTCTGCACTCACATCCTTGGTGTCTCTCTCTGTGTCCCAATTTCCTCTTCTTATAAGAGTCAGATTGGATTAGGGTCCATCCTGCTGGCCCTATTTTAACAGAATTGCTTCTTTAAAGGGCCTATCTCCAAATGCAGTCACATTCTTCGGTAGGAAGAAGGGCTTCAATGTATGAATGAAGCAGGGGGACACAATTTAGTTTATGACACCAGGCATTACTCACTTATTTTTATTCTTTCACTTATTCCTTTATAAGCCAAGGGCTAAGTACTATTATTTTTATTTATTGAGGAAACTGTTGAAATTGTCAGAGAATTTAAGTGACTAACTCTAAGGCTCGATAGCTAGAAACGGGTTGTATTAATTTTCCATGGCTGTTGTAACACGCTTCCACAAACTTGCTGGCTTCAAACTGCACTGGTTTATTATCTTACAGTTACGCAGTTCACAAGTTCCAAATGGATCTCACTGGGCTGAAATCAAGGTGTCAACAGGCTCCATTCTTTTCTGGAGGCTCTAGAAAAAAAATGCTTCTTCCCCCTTTCCCACTTCTAGAGGCTTCCCTCATTCCTTAGTTTTTGGACTCTTCATCTTCAAAGTCATAACCAGCAGGCCAAATTCTTCTCACACTGCATCATGCTGATCTTTTCCACTAGACTATGAGCTCACTAAGGCCAAGGACTATATTTTTCATCCCTGGAATCCCAGTGCCAGCACAGCGCTTGCCTATTGTAGGAGCTCAGTAAATTAACTAAAGAAATAAATATTAAAAGATGAATGAATTAATGCTGGCAAAGAGTAAGAAACGTTGATTCTTTCTGCTTCTCCTACTATTCTATGATAGGAGCTGGAGACATTTATTTCGTTTCTCTGGAGTTCATCTTTTCATTTGCATTTGGAGGGTATTTGTCTAATTCTGAACATCTATGCCACTTCTAACACCTCATGACTCTCAGCCAAGGTACCAGCAGCTCCTGCTTTGTTTCTATTTTGTTTTTATTTTATTTGTTGTTGTTGTTGTTCCACAAAGGCTCCAGTTTCCCACAGCTCCAGAGAGCTTGATTCTTGTCACTTGTCAATCATGTCAGTAGCTGCTTTGTCTCCAATCCATTCCTTACTTTCTCATCCTTCCCAGATTATTTCCTGGCCTGTGCTCAAGCCATTAGCTCTGCCTTCCTCAACAAGCCCTTTTCATCCTCAGAGCCTCAAAGCAATTTCCTTCCCCTGTGAAATACTCCCAACCACTCCAGCCACCCCCCACCCCCACCCCGCACCAGAGCTCTCTCCTACCTTGGCATCGATCACCATAGCACTCAGAGAAAAAAGCTTAAGTATCTTTGCATCAGAAGTAAAGGAACAAAGGAGTTATTCATTCATTTAACAAATATTTGTTGAGCATCTCCTATTTTCCAGTATTCTGCCAGTTGCTGGGATACAATAATGAGCAAAACACACATAGTCCCTGGCCTGAGGGAACCTGTGTATCTGCACATTCTGGATAACAAAAATACCAAGTATGGGGACATCTCAAACATCAAATAGTTAGAAGGTGGGGAGGGATGTGAGAGATGATTACAAAGGGGCAACAAGAAACTTTTAGGAGGTGGCAGTACGTCATGATCTTGATCGTGAACATTTCATGGGTGTATACATATCTCAAAACTTAACAACTTTGGGGCACCTGGGTAGCTCAGTCGAGGTTAAGCATCCAACTCTTGATGTGGGCTCAAGTCATGATCTCACAGTTTGTGAGATCGAGCCCCACGTCAGGGTCTGTGCTGACGATACAGAGCTTGCTTGGGATTCTCTCTCTCCCTCTCTCTGTGTCCCTCCCCTGCTCACACACAGTCTCTCTCTCTCTCTCTCTCTCTCTCTCTCTCTCAAAATAAACAAACATTTAAAAACTTGAAAAACATTATCAAATTGTACACTTAAAATATGTGCATTTTATTGTATGTCAAGTATACCTCAATAAAGCTGTCAAAAATTTTAAGTTGTTCTAATCAAGAAGAAATAAGATTTGTGTTTGTGTGTATGGGGTGTGTGTGTGTGTGTGTGTGTGTGTGTATACATAAGTGTGTTTGTTGGTGGGTGCAGGGAGAAAAGTGGCAGGAGGCTTTTTAAAGATGGAAATACTTTATCACCTTAAATATTAGAGCTTAGAACTTCTTGAGACCACGGGGCGCCTGGGTGGCTCAGTCGGTTAAGCATCCGACTCTTGGTTTTGGCTCAGGTCATGATCTCAGGGTTCATGGGTTCAAGCCACACATTGGTGCAGAGCCTGCTTAGGATTCTCTCTTTCTTCCTATCTCTCTTTGCCTCTCCCCTGCTCGCACTCTCTCTCGAAACAAATAAACTTAAAAAAAAAAAAAAGTTCTATCTCTTAAAAAAATTGTCTAGACCCACACTTCTGTTTCCATCTGGGAGTCTGAGGCCCAGAGGGTCATAATGGTTTTCCTAAGGTCCTATGACTCTTTTCTGTTTATTAATACTGTGAATAACAACTGCCCCCATTTAGGCAACCGCTAATAACCATTCCCCGTAAGAGGTGCTTGAGGTCCATTATCTCACCTGTCTTCACAATTACCCGTCTAAGTAGACATCATTATTCCCTTTTCTTAGAATGAGGAAACAGACTGTTAAATACCCTTCTGAAACCCACAAGACTAGAAAATCGAAGGGCTGTGATTTCAATCCAGGTCAGTCTGAGCCCAAAGAGGGAGCATTTTTCATTTTAACAAAACCTAGCATTAATAATTACCTACAAAGCATTTTGATTCCAAGTACACGGCAAAATTATCACATATACATTTTATTTTATAAATGTATAAACAGGGCCTGTAGGGATGGTGAAAATGTTTTGGAACTAGATAGAAGTGATAGGTATACATCACTGTGAATATACGAAATGTCACCGAATTGTTCATTTTAAAATGGTCAACTTTATGTTATGTGAATTTTACCTCAATAACAAACACATATTTAATTTTAGTTAAGATAAAACATATACCTTTCTTTATCATTAAAATCAGGAAAGTGGAAGTATCATTCCCAGCTCTATATTTTATTAACAGAGCTATTATTTTGACAGCCCTCTGGAAATATTCCTTTTTTTTAAGCTGCAGAATGATATAATATATGACAAATCAGAGCACATTAACAGGGCAGAGTGTATGGCAGAAAAAGCTCTCAACCGTAGTCAGGGGGACGGTGTGGAGTTGGATGGGCTGGGAGTTTACCTACCATATACCTTAAATAAGCCTCTTTGCTCTTTGAAATCTTAGTTTTCTTAAAGTAAGGATAGTGCAACCTGCTTGACTTGCCTCAGAGTTTTATTGTGAGGCTCAAATAAGAGATCCAGTTGGAAGCTCCTTGCAAATTTAAAAAGCTAGGCAAAATCGAGGCATTATCATTATCATCCCAAACAGTGTAATTTAAGGGAAAGAGCTCCTCCGTTGCACACCTGCTGGTATAAGCTGTAGAGATGATGTTCACAAAGCATCTAATGAGGCAGTAGTGAATCTAGACAGGTTCTGTGACTCATGTGGCCAATATAATACAGCAAGTCATACTGTGCTGGTTTCCATGCTCAATATTTTAAAACCTGGCATCTTCTAATTCCTGTCTCTTTCTGTCAACCCTGGAGAAGTCAGTTGTTATGTAAAAAGTTTGACTATCCTGCGACCACCATGCTATGAGGAAGCCCAGACTAGCCACGTGGAGAGGCTGGGTGAAGAGAGAAAGGGATAGTTTTTCAGTATGTGGGTAAAGAAATCCTATTGGACATTGACAGATGTGGAGAAAAATAAGGAACCCAGCGGAAAGTAAAAATCTGCAAACTCAGACATATACTCTCCAGTTCTTGGGGCCACCCTGGCTGAGACCCCAGTCATTATGGAGCAGAAATGAGCCATCCCTGCTGAGCCCTGCCTAAATCCTTATCTACAGAATCATGAAGGTATTAAAATGGTTGTTGTCTTACTCCACTAGCTTTCGGGGTGGCTTGCTCTTCGGCAATAGATAACTGGAACAGCAAGAAAGGGAAAGATCATGGGCCATGGAATCAGGCTGATTTGATTCCAGGCTCATCCACTTACCTACTCGTTGTGTGATCTTGGACACCTTGATTAGCATCTCTGAGTCTCAGTTTCATCATCTATTCAGTGGGAACAGTCACACCTATATTGCAGAGTTATCGCAAGGAATACACAAAATGTGTGGACTTGCAGGCATATAATAGCACATAATAAGTAGTACCTATAATAGTTATCATTTAATTCTTTTTGAACTTTTAGTTCTCCCATGTGAAAAAAATGGAAACATTCTGGGGAACATTTCTGCACTTACTCTTTTTTAGTTTAATTTAACCGCATCCAAAGAGGCTGCGAGATTGCTTTTCTAACTTGAGCCTCTTTCCCAGGACTGTGCCCTGTTGGGGGCTGCTTTTCTCCTTCTGCCCCTCCAGCACCGTTTCCAGCCTTCCTGTCCCCCTTTCCCTTCGAACCTGGGGCTCCATGTTGGACATTCAGAGGCTCAACACCACGAAAGGCTTCCAGAGTTAGGATCCATAGGTCAGGAAGGGGGCTTGGGGGGTGAGGGGTCAGTCCTTTTGACTCTTCTAAATAATTAAACTGCTGGCTGAAAGCCTGGCAGAAGGCATGAGGTTTTGATGTGCAACCAGCTTTAGACTAGGCACCCTGGGCAATCAGTTCCTGTGTTGCCGCTGTCAGTCTTGGATGGGGTCTGTCTGGGGCTGTGGCAACAGTGGGACTGTCAAGTGCCCCCCCTCTCCCTTGCCACTCTGCTCCTTTATTTGCTTACTGCTCGACAGGAGGGCAGTGTGGGGGTGCAGGCTGACAGCCCCCCTCCCAAGGCTCTTTAATTTCCTGTCCTTCCAAATCTAAGCAGCCTCTTAGGATCTATTTAGAAAGACACATTTATCAGTTCCAAATACCAACAGCAGGATTGCAGGGGATCACGAGCGGCCAGGCAAGAGATTGGAAACGTGGCTTCTTTATAAATGTTTCAATTAACTAGACAGAACTTTTCTCGCTTCTCCCCCCCCCCCCCCCCCCCCGCCCCCTCCATCTATAACAAAGTACAAGTGGGGAAAAGATGAGCGGCAGTGAGAATAGAGAGAACAAGAGAGAGCTCCCCCTTTGGGCACTGGGTCTTGCTTGCCATTGCCATGTGAGGAACCTGGGTGGCCCTGAGCAGTCGGACCTGCCACCCTCTCAGATAAAAGGCGTCGTGGTTGGCCTCAAGCCTGTGAAACACCAGCTGGAGCACTGCAGTCTTGACATTTATTTCCCCATCTTCCTGTAAACACAGTAACCCCTTAATTAGTGCCCAGCCATCTCTGACGTCAGCCTGCAGCTCTCCTGTGGGCAGCAACCCATTTATCACCAGCTAAAACCGGTCCCGTTTCCAGGAGCAATTGGTGCCCCCAGACGGTTTTCTCTGTCTGGAAAGAAAGAGCCAGAAGGGAGCCACGGCAGTGAAAGGAGGAAAATGCTCACCCAACAGACCAGAGCTCATTTTCTCAGAAGCCGCTGGCTGTTCACAAAGCCCTGATGAGAGCCTAGAGATCCACACAAGGTTGCCGTGGGCACCTCTTCCCTCTGCATTCCTGGAAAAGAATTCACATTCATTGAACCAGGAGCTTCGGAGAGCACTATTATATATCCCTGCTTTTATTCCCATTTCCCAGAGGAGGAAACTAAGTCTCAGAAATGTTTTGATCACACAGCTTGTGTTCATTTCAGTACAAAAATTACCAAAAAACAATTACCATGAACTTGGTGGCTAAAAACAGCAGGAATTTATTCTCTCACAGTTTTGGAAGCCAGAAGTCGAAAACCAAGGCGCCAGTACGGCCATGCTCTCTGCAGGCTCTAGGGATGACTCCTTCTTTGCTCATTCTAGCCTCTGGTGGTTGCAGACAGTCCTTGGTGTTTCTTGGTTTATGGCAGCAGAACTCTAATCTCGCCTCTATTTTCACATGACCATCTTCCCCTTCTGTGTCTCTGTGTCCAAATTTCTCTCTCCTTCTAAGGATACCAGACATTGGATTAGAGCCCATCCTAATCCAATATGATCTCATCTTAATTTGGTTTTATCTGCAAAGGCCCTACTTCCAAATAAGGAAACATTCACAGGTTTGGAGTGATCATGAATTTTGGGGGGATGCTATTCAACCCAGTACACCTGTAAGTGACCAACCTCAGATTGAAGCCCAGGTCTTTCTGAGAGTCATGCTCTTATACCCACCAAACTGCTGCCAGGAAGGGACTCATGGTGCAGTGTGTGTGTGTCCAGGGAAACCTAGAATTTGGTCTCTGGACAATGGCAGCAACTTTTCCGAATGGACCTTGGTAGTACAGGTAGGCACGTCACTCCACCCTGTGCCCCGAATGACCTCTGACACTTAACCCTGCTCCATGGGGATTGCTCCTTCAGTCTCTATTTGCCACCAGTATTACTAAGTCAGACAGAAAAATTAGGCATTGTGATATGAGAAGACAGCATGAGGTGCTAGGATGAGCACTCAGAGGGGAGAAAGGAGGCTTAGTTCGAATCCCCTGTCACTGTTGTAGCAGGGAAAAAATAATTTTCCCTCTACCCTTCTGAGTTCTTGGCTGGGACCCCTATAACAAAATATACATTGACAAGAGAGAATCAAACAGAAGTTTATTAACATGTGTGCTTTATGTAAATCTCTTATGTATACATAGGAGATACCTGGGGGAAAATTGATTAACTCTCTGAAGGGGTTTAGAATCTTGGCTCAAATACTATGTTCAGCTAAAGACAAAAGAAAGAAAGGTATAGGGGATACTTACGGAAAAGTTATCAGGAAAAGCAAGGTAAAAGTACGTTTTGTTATGTCATGCCTTCTGTTATTTCTAAGTGTCTAAAGTTGTCTCCAGGAATTAAGTTTTGTCCTTCCTGATAGAGAGAGGAGGAGGGACATATTTGTAAATTCATATCGTCCTTTTAGGCAACTGGGGGGAGGGCAGAGAGGTCTTCTTGAATCTGCTTCTTCTCAGTTGCTTTCAGCAATAATAATCAATAATCCTTATGCCAAAGGGGCATGTTCGGGTAGCACATTCTGTTACCTTTCATCTGCCAGCTGCGTGTCCTTCAGCAAGTGACTTTACTTCTCTGGGTCTTTCATCTTCTCAGTATAAAGTACCTCTCAAGTTCTTCCCAGAGATCAAATGGTATTGGGGAATACTTGAATTTACTTATGTTGTACAAAGCTACTTGAAGTATGACAGGCATGATTAGAGAGAGATAAGAAGATAGAAACTTGCTGGGAGATTCTGAAGGAGACTTCTGAGGACTTTGAAGGACTTTGAAAGTGAGGGCATGGTTATTAGAATGTCTTCATTTTCCCCGAACACTTATGGCTCTCTTTTTCCTAGCTGTAAGAGTGTCGTTGGAGTGTCCTGAGGCCCATTATTTGTAATTAGGGCCATTTTTGCACTCATGACAAGTCGGGAGAGAGACAATTTCATGATATAATTAGGTAAGAGACAGAAAAGGATCTGGAGTAAAGGAGATGTGTGTGTTTGTGTGAGAAGGACATGACTGGTGATGTAGCACACTGGTTTGCAAGCCGTGAATGTCAGGAAAAACACAGATAGAATGTTCCTCGTGAAGAGGGAAAAAAGAGGTGGTGGGGAAAATGCTGGATGAACCAGTTCTTCATGCTGTGCTTCCAAAGACAATATCAACCCAGTGTGATTTGTGGCAGAGGAAAGTTTACCTCTATGTGAAAGAGGAGACTTCGGTGACTCTCTACTGGTTTTTGTTTTTTGTTTTTTTTAGCTTTTTGTTAACAGAGGACATTCTCTTTTTACTCAATCCCTCAATTCTTGTGTAACTGGGGTGCAATTTGGATGCCTTGATCAATCATATATGACTCCCTCTGCATCCTGACATCGAAACAGGAGCTCTTCAGGTTGTCTATGTGAGCACATTTACAATGCAATATACGAGTAGTGAACACCACCACCGTACCCCTCCACCCTCAAAAAGTGGTGCAACACAGGGGTCGCAACTGAAACACTTCTCAGTTCTCATTAACATTCAATTCATTATGAAAGAGAGCTCCAGGTAAGCCAGGCACAAGATTTTCTTCAACTTGAAAAAGGCTAACAAGAAACCCATTAAACAGGTCTTAACAAGATTTTCAGTGTCTTAGATTTAGCTTTAAGTAAGTCAAAAGTCAAAGAAAGCTGCTAAAATAGTTCCTACTTAGACACGTTCCTATTCTGTTTAATTCAGACAAGTGTCAACCATTTTCCTGGTTTAAGATGTCTCTGGATTGACATCTCCCAAAGTCTGTTCTGTGAAACACAACTAAAAAGGTTATTTGGGGGTGCCTGGGTGGCTCAGTCGGTTAAGCGTCCGACTTCAGCTCAGGTCACGATCTCGCGGTCAGTTAGTTCGAGCCCCGCATCGGGCTCTGGGCTGATGGCTCAGAGCCTAGAGCCTGCTTCCGATTCTGTGTCTCCCTCTCTTTCTGCCCCTCCCCTGTTCATGCTCTGTCTCTCTCTGTCTCAAAAATAAATAAAAACGTTAAAAAAAAATTTTTTTTTTTAAATAAAAAGGTTATTTGATGAAAGGGTTCTGAGGTTAAATGAGTCTGAGAAACACTAGGTAAAATAGGTTTCTTTATTGCAAAGCCTGGGAGACTTTGTGCTAATGTGCTAATGTGGAATTAGATCAACAGAACTCTATTTTCAGGAAGGACACCACAGGCCTGGTCTTGTGTTAACACACTTTGGGAAATCTTCCAGATGATTCTTTGATCTTGGCCAGGATCACCTGGCCACACATATCAGCTGGGGATACAATATAGATCACTAAGCAGAATTAGGTGGGAGGCAGAGCACAGCATTGTCCCTTAGGGGAAAAGTAAGCCTGAATTTTATAATATTCTGTGTCACTGACCTTCAAGGAGTAGGAGTAAGACCAGACATCCAGCTCCCTGAGGACAAGGATCTGGCCTCCCTCCTCAGTGTTTAGGGTAATACCCAGGACAAGTTGGTATTCAAGAAGGGTTTGTTGAAATAAATTTAATGCACAGGTGTTCACGTACATGGCCTACTTCACATGGGTGTAAAAGGTTTATATGCGGGAGCAACTGTATTCACTTAATTTATCTCTAGCTCTGCATGTATGAAAGACTTTTTATCAGCAACGTGGAGAATAGAGTACTTCTTGGTTCTAATTTCCTCTGAAAGCCAATAACACCATGATGAGGAGAAAATCAGCCTTGCTGCTGAGGCTGAGAGCCACTTACAGGTGGCCTTTTCCTCATGAAAATTGTCATCATCTTCGCGGTTCCTGCCCTGAAACTTCCCAGCTACCACAGAGACAGTGGCAACAGATGTCATCCTTGCACCTGGCTGATGGTGGAGTAGCACAGCATAGTTCCAGAAACAAACACATATGACTTTTACCTATCTCTTTTGGAAGAAGAACAAGGCAGCCGTGACCTGCTGCGAGTCACATTTTCCCCCCAGAAATTATCTTTCATCTGGGTTTTACATAATTTCCATAGTCTAAGGGAGAAAGGGGGTGATCACCCCCCAGAGAGAGGCCCAGACTGTGCCAGAATTTTCCTGTTCTCTCTTAGCCTGTGCCAGCAACAAAGTCCAGCATGCTAAGTATTTCGTGGGGCTATTTTTCTTTTCTAAAATGTCATTGCTGTTATAATCTGAAGGAAGAATCTGAGCTCAGGGAACATTTGGAGCAAGGCTTAGTCATAAGGACACGTGTATTGATTTTTTACCTGCCATTCCCTGAGCTCTGCAAAGACCTGGAACTTTCAAAGAAATAGTGCCTTTATGTATTACTTCCATCTTTAGACTGAAATCTCTCTATTAATGGGGCTGAGCTCGTTGGGGGAGGGATGTTATTTTGTTTTTGTTTTAACTTTCTTACTGAGAAAAAATTTTAATATACCCCAAAGTAAGACGATTCAATAATTATCAGGATTGTCACATTGTTTCATTTTTCCCTACTCCCTCTTCTTGCTGAAGTTTAAAGCAAATCACCAGAAGGCCTCATGTCATTTTATGCCTACATACATATCTTCCAAAAAAACCCCCTCAAAATACTATTATTTCGTCTAGAGTGTGACATCATATCACACAGCAAGTTATCATATTTGAAATATCAGGGTGTTTTCAAATTCCTCAATGATCTTTTTAATCGTTGTTTTATTAAAATTAGGATCAAAGAAAGGGCCACACATTTCATTTGTTTGTATGTCTCTTAAGTTTCTTTTGATCTAGAGCAGTACCCTCCCCCATTATCATTCCCTCTCTTTTGTCATCTCCCCTCTACCCAGAAAAAGGGGAACTTTAAACTCCTTAGAAGAGACCCCTAGTTGCCAATATTATTTCAATCCTTCTTCAAAAGAATGGAATTTTAAGTTGGGCCCAATGTGAAGACCACATATCCCAGGCACTCCCACAGTTAGATGCAGCCATCTGTGCAAAAGTGACAGTGAACTTGGCAAGTTCTGGATGGTGTCCTTCAAGGCGAGAAGTATACTCTCCTCTCTCGTTCTTGCTCCCTGTGGCCTGAACTACAGACACAGTGTGAGCCTTCTTTGATGGTGCAGACAGGACAACACCCCAGGAAAGTCAGAGCCACAGAACACAAGGTATTGGGATCCCTGCTGATTTCTTAGAGGGCTGCATTCCTGCTCCGGCTTTCGCATGAGAGATAAAGGTCTACCATTTCAGCCACTGTGACTGTGGAACTGTGTCACATGCATTTACACATACACAATTACAAATTTAATATCCATATCATATGTGTCTTCAACCTAATTTTCTGTTCCTATGCCTTTGGGGAGCTATTTCATTTCACGAATTCTGGGTTTCCTCCAATATTAAAAGGAATGATATCAACACCTATCTCATAGTGTCAAATTAATGCATGCATACATTTCATCAACAGATACACAGTGAGTACCACAGGTCAATTAATGGGCTGTGCACTGACTGGCCATACAGTGTCGAATCAGACACTCTTCCTGCACTACAGGAAGTGACAATCTATCAAGTGAGGCAACAAGTATCACACCTTATAGTGTGATAATTTTATAATAGGAGAAAGTAGGCACAGTGTGCTGCAGAAACATCTGGGAAGGACATCCAGCTTTGTCAGGGGGGAGCATCAAGGAGGAATTCCAGATGGGGGTATCTGAGGCCTGAGGGCCGGGCAGAATTCTAGCAAAGGAGCTGAGATACCTCAAGACTTCCTACATGGTCGGAATCTTGTATACTATTGGGAGCTATGCAAACTTCCTGTGGTCTTTCCTACTGACTCACGTGAAATGTATGTTGGTGTCTACCTTTGCACCAGGCACTGAGCTAAATGCTACACATACAGTGATGACTAAAACATGGCCTGTGTTCTGCCTGGAGAAAATACAGTCTAGTGAGAGACACAGATGTCAAGAGATAAAGTATAAAATACTGTGTAAAGTACTTTAACAGGACCCTGAATGCAGCAGTCAGACAGAGCAGATAAAAATAGTAGTAATTAACATTTACCAAGCTCTCACCATGAGCTCAGGATTTATACTAATATACACATATCTGATTTTTAAAAATTCTTTAATGTGTATTTATTTTTGAGGGAGAGACAGAGTATGAGCAGGCAGAGAGCAAGAGAGAGAGAGAATCTGAAGTAAGCTCCAGGCTCTGAGCTGTCAGCACAGAGCCCGACGCGGGGCTGGAACTCATGAACCATGAGATCATGACCTGAGCCGAAGTCAAACATTTAATCGACTGAGCCACTCAGGCGCCCCAACACATATCTGATTTTTAATGTTAATAACAATAACACTTATAGGGTTTGACCCAGACACTCTTCAAAATGCTTCGAATGCATTAATTTGTTTATTTTTCACAATGACAGTGTAAGAGATAAATAATATTATCCTCATGTCTCAGGTGAGAAAACTCAGGCACAGAGTGGTTAAATAACTTGCCCGGAGTCATGTGGCTAGTGAGAGGCATAAGCGGGATGTGAACTTGGGCTGTCACTGTTCACTCTCAGCCCCTGCAGAGCACCTAATTACATATGGAGATAAAGGAAGACTTTGGGGGAGATGAAAGTTGATGAGGACTTGAGCTACAGCAGAACAATAGGGATATGGAGGAAAGACTATAGCCATTGGAGGGAGACCCGACAGGGTTTGGTGGCTTATTAGGGATTGGTGAGGGGTGGAACTGGGGTGCTGAAGAGGGACTTTGGGAGGGTCTAGCCTAGGAGAAGGGAGAATGGTAATGCCGTCGGTCTGGAAAATGAGAAGATGGATGTAGAAAAAGAAAGAGAAAGAACTTTGTTTTGATCAAGTTCCCTTTGAAAGATATGGTGGATAACCAAGTGCAGATTAGTAGCTGGAGGTCAGAGAAAAGATAAGGCCAGAAACAGAGATTGTGCAATCACCAGCATGGTATGACCGATCCTGGAAGCCTTAAGATAAGATCACTGATAGAGCATATGTGTGGCAAGGATAAGAGAGACCCAAGAGTGGAACCAGGAGAAACCCTAACATCTAAGGGCGGACTGAGTTGATAAGACAATAAACAAGATAGTACCAGGTAGAAAGCTTTCCCCTCCATGTTGTCATGAACAAGGAAAATAAATTCTGGAGCTTTAGCAGCCATCTTATAACTGTGAGATAATAAGAGGAGAGGACGACCAAGGGAATCATAGATATGTTGATCCTAGCATAGTCAGGGTACCAAATCACACTAGCATTTGGCTTTCTACAGACTTCTCTGTAGGAACCCATTCAACAGTACAGATTATTGTTAGCTATTGAGAATAGCTATCATAAAGGACAGTTGTGAAAACTAAGCCCAGAACAGCATTTGTCATGTATTACACATTTCTTAAGCAGATGTAGCATAAAGATATACGGTAAGTGGGGGCACCTGGGTCACTCAGTTGGTTAAGAGTCTGACTTAGGCTCAGGTCATGATCTCACGGTTTGTGGGTTTGAGTCCAACGTCGGGCTCTGTGTTGACAGCTCAGAGCTTGGAGCCTGGTTTGGATTCTGTGTCTCCCTCTCTCTTCCCCTCCCCTACTCATGCTCTGTCTCTCAAAAATAAATAAATGTTTAAAAAAAATTTTTTTTTAAGATATATGGTAAATGTTCGTAAGCATTTATCTGACAATCTGGGAACAGAATCAAAGAAAGCAAATGGTTGGGTATCTCCAGAATTGGGAACCAATTGCAAGGGGTAGGGTAAAGATAATGGGTTACACAGAGTAGATGGTGAAAATATGCTTTTCTTGATCAGTGGGTCCAAACTGGGTAGGGAAAAAGATGAATCCAGGTGGGTATTGACATCTTGGATCTTCCCATCCCAACCACCAATGAAGAGGTTAAGTCTGCAGTGAGGACAAACTACAGGACCATTACTTAAAACAGGATAGAGGGTTAGGTCTTGTGACCAGAGAAAGAGATTCCCATAATTTAAGATTTCAGAGGTAAAGGGGTTTCAAATAGTGGCAAGTACAAAAGTAAAGGATTGTAATGCAGAAGAAAGGAATTCTGTCAAAATAATTAAAATTAATAATTAACATTTTATTTTCATCCTTATCTACCAGATTCCAGGTAATACTGGCTTGCTAAGGCTTCTACAACAAAGTGCCACAGACTGGGAGGCTTAAAATACAGGAGTAATTTTATCACAGTTCTGGAGGCTAGAGGTCCAAGAGCAGGTTATGAGCAGGCAGTCTTTTCTGGGGTCTCTCTCCTTGGCTTATAGATAGCTATCTTCCCCCTGTGTCTTTACATGGTCTTCCTTCTATACTCTGTGTCCTAATTGTACTTTTTTTCTAATTTCTTTTTATAAGAGATTGGATTGGGTCCCACCCTAATGATCTCATTTTACCTTACTTACCTCTTTAAGACCCTGTTTCCAAACACAGTCTCTTTCCAAGGTAGGGGAGATTAGAATTTCAACATATGCATATGGGGGGAGGGAGGGTACCATGTAGCCCATAACATCAAGCAAGGTGTTATTCTTTTTTCTATATATGAATGCTGAGCTTCTCTGTGTAGCGTTTAGTTCTCATGCAACCCTGTTGAGAACAAAGTTACTTGTTTAAATTTTACATATAAAAAGCTAATATTCGGTGAGATTAAGTAATGTGCTCAATGTCTTATTCAGTTCAAGCTGTTATAAGAAAATGCCATAGACTGGAGTGGCTTAAACAACAATTTATTTCTCACAGTTCCGGAAGCTGGAAAGTCCAATATCCAGGTGACTTCAGATTTGGTGTCTGGTGAGAGCCCTCTTCCTTGTTTGCAGATGGCCTCCTTCTTTCTTTGTCTTCACATGGTAGAGATAGAGATCTCAAGTCTCTTTTAATCAAAAAAAAAAAAAAAAAAAAAACGTTTATCCCATCATTAGGGCCCCACCCTCATAGCCTAATCTAATCCTCAATTACCTCCCAATGGCCCACCTCCAAATATCCTCCCACTGGGGACTAGAAGTTCAACATATGAATGGGGGTTTGGGGAATAAACATTCTGTCCACAGAGCATAAGTACACTCTACTGTTTACCTGGTGCTTGTGTTCAAGCTCAATTCCATCTGATTCCCAAGGCCCTATGACTTATTCTTTCCCTTGCTTTTTCCTCTAATTTAAAATTTATATCCTCTATTCTTCCAAAATGGGGGGCATCTTACCGTTATTTCTAACATCAGTCAAAAATACTTTTTGTGTCCAAGTTTTGTGTTTTCACAGTAATAAGAAGTAGAGGGGAGGGGCCATCAATCATGAAAGGGAGACAATAAAGAGGTTTTAAAAGAGACAGTTTGGGACAAGAGCTAAGTGATCTCCTAAAAAGGGCTATAAACAGGGCATACCTCCAGGATGCATTTCTATTCGCCTCCAGTATTAACTTCTCTATTGCTGCAATATCAAATTACCACCAACTTGGTGGCTAAGGACACCACAAGTGTCTAACAGTTCTGGAGGTCTGAAGTCTGAAATTAGTCTTAGGAAACTAAATCACGGTGTTGGCTGGGCTGTGTTCCCTCCGGAGACCCCAGGGAAGGATCCATTTCCTTGACTTTTCCAGCTGTGAGGGGCTGCCTGCATTCCTTGGCTCCTGGCCACTTCCTCCATCTCCAATATGCATCACTTCAACCTCTGTTTCTATTGTTACATCTCCTTGTCTCACCATGGCCCTCCTGCCCCCCTCTTATAAAAACCCTTGTGATTGCAGTGGACCTGCCTGGGTAATCTAGAATAATCTCACCAAAACAAGACCCTTAATTGGGGCACCTGGGTGGCTCATTCAGTTGACTATCTGACTTCAGTTTAGGTCATGATCTCATGGCTCATGAGTTCAAGCCCCACATTGTGCTCACCGCTGTCAGCGAGCCCACTTTGGGTCCTCTGTCCCCCTCTCTCTGCCCCTTCCCCTGCTTGCATTCTCCCAAAAATAAATACATATTTTTTTTAAAAAAGATCCTTAATCACATTTACAAAGTCCCTTTTTTCCATGTAAGTAACATATCTATAGGTCCCCGGGGATTAGGACATGGTCATCCTTGTGAGACCATTGTTCAGTCTATACACCTACTACTAATGATTGTCCTTGAGTGAAAAGTTGAACTAGGAGGGAAAGCACCAGAGATGTTATTAAAGTGTGTTGAAATTCCCATCATATAGAAACATTTAGAAGAAATTGGGAGTGCAGCACTGATAAACGAGCTGACTAACATTCCTCTGTATAGTGAAGTTTGCAATATGTATGATGTAGCCAATTGGAGCTGACAGTGATATTTCTGAATAATGGACATCTCCAGCTGTAAGATTTATGACTCTTATCATGTTAATGTGTGGGAATTGAAAACCAAAGCATGAATTATGCTCATGATTCACTCCTCAATGTGATATGTGAAAGGGACAATAAAACATGACTGTTGTCAAGCACAGGACTTGAATTTTTTCTTTACCCTTATAGCACAAGGCATCTTAGGCAACCAAGGTGTACTTTCTTATCCAGACAAATGAAATACCAGAAACCTCCTTGTAGGGTTGCTTGACAGGTTAAACAGAGGTGGGGGGTGGTACATGAGAATACTCTAAAATGTCTAATTATGCTACCTACCCTATGCCACTACTCGCAGGAATTTGGTACCCGCTCCCTTTAGACCCACAAAAAGAATTGCCCTTCTCCCACTCCCTTGAAGTGAGAAGGATCCATATATATAACTTGCTTTAGCCAATAACATATGATTGAAGATGCTCACGCTACACTTCCCCTGCAGCGGTGATCGTGGAAACAGGTCTTGACATCATGACACCAACACAAAATGCCTAAAACTCTGAGCCTGCATATGGAGGACAGTTGCACTGAAAAGCAGCCGAGACCCAAAGCAGAATGGATATAAACACGAAACAAACTCTTGTTTCACGCCACTAAACTTGTGGGGGGTTTGATTTTATAGGCTTAAACAAGCTGACAGAGATGAATCTTTAAAGGTGGGAGAGGCTGCCTCCAGAAGGTTTGGATGCTAGCCTGCTCCAGAGCTTTCAGCTTTCAAGATAAATATATAGTAGCATTATTAATAGTAATGGAACTGCTTTGGTGCTTATTGTGCTCAGGGCGCCACATCAAGCTCTTCAGTTTCTTTGCACGTTTAGGCTGTTCATGCTGCTAGCTGCAGTGCCAAGAAGAGTGTAAAAACACACAGGAGGAATTTAAGTGCCTGCTGAATTACTAAATTTCTATTTTCTATTAGGTAGGGATTTAAGCTTTAAATGAAAGAAAACGAGTTTGATGAACTAAGTGATAGAAAATTGTTAAATGAGTAAGGTCACTTGCTTCACATAGGCATTCATTTGCTTTTCAAACTTTACTATTTAGTGCTGATACCTCATCATCAACCAATGTCTTTTTTTTAATGTATTTTATGTTATTATTGTATTGTATGTTTTGAGAGAGAGTAAGAGAGAGTACAGGGTGGGTAACAGAGGGAGGGAGAGAGAGAATCTTAAGTAGGCTCTACACCCAGAGCAGAGCCCAATGAGATGCAGGGCTTGGTCACAGGACCTGAGGTAAAGTCAAGAGTCAGATGCTTAACTGCCTGAGCCACCCAGGTGCCCCTCAGCAATGTCTTGAATGATTGTTGTGAATATTTCTGCTTCAATCTTTAGTGGTTTTCTCAGGTGTTTTATAGCTGTTACAACAGAAGAAGGTGAGCAAGCAAAAGGTGACAGGTGTCATTAGAGGGCAGAATAGAATCTTTTTTATTGAGAAACAAACTCTAACTTCAAAAGAGTATGTATGCCTATTTATCTAATCTAAAGAGTAATAAGGAAACCCACATGCCATGTACCCTTCTAGACTTTCACAGAAATTCCAGTACCTCTGGAGTCCTCCACACCCCACCCTTCACACAGAGATGGTCACTCCCCTGAACTTTGTGTTAAGTGTTCTCTTTTTCTCTTGAAGTTGTATTTCCTCTATGTAGACAGTATCCCTAAACAATCATACTGTATGTATTCTGAGTCACTTTATTTTGCCTAATATGTTTTGGAGATTTATCTATACTGATGTAGGTAGTTGTCACTCAATCACTTTCATTACCATAAAGTGTATTTTGTGACTTTACAGAAAAAAATTATCCATTCACCATATGATGGATTTGGGCTTTTTTTTGTTTGTTTATTTCTGTAATGAATAGTTGAGCTATGGATATTCTTGCACATGTGCAAGGTTTTCTCCAGCTATTATTTCAGTTAGGCTTGGTTTCAGCCATGAATTATAGAAACTCAAAATAACAGTGGGTTAAACCAGATAAAAATGTATATAAGTGAGACCTTGATAGATGTGGTGCCAGGCTAATAAAGATGCGCTGCTCTTCTAAATCCCCAGAGACCCAGCCTTCTCCCAGCTCATGATGCTGCCATTTCTAGAATGTGGTTCTCATTCTCACAGTCCAAGATAATGGCATCCTGTATTTCAGGCAGTGAGATGAAGGAAGAATAAAAAATCAGGTACAAAGCACACACATCACCTATCCATTAAGGAAGGTTCTTGAAAAATGTTACACAGTATTTCTACTTATATCCCATTGGCCGGAAATTATGTGGCCACACCTGGCTACAATGGAGGATGAGAAATGAAGTCTTTATTCCAGGCAGTCATATGGCCAGCTAGAAATTCTATTTTCAGAGGAAGATGAGGATAGATCTTGGGAAAGAGTTGGAAGACTCCATCATAGGTACATGCCTAGGAGTAAAATTGCTGGGCGACAGGGTAGGCATACCTTCATTTATACAAGGCATTACCAAATCATTCCACCAAAGAAGGTAGAATTTAAGTACAGTCACTCATTGGACAAGTATTTACTGAACACCTGTTATGCTCCAGATTGTTCTAAAAACTGGGCTGTAACAGTGAGGTCCTGTTTTGGTGGAGACAACAATAAGCAGGTAAACAAATCAATGTTCTAATTTGGGGAGTAGTGTCAGGGTAACGAGTAGAGGTTGTAGGAGTGCTAGGTTTAGAGAGTGGTCAGGGAAGGCACTCTCCAGGGGACTGATGGGAGAGAGGCAAAAGGTCACAGTGGACTAAACTCAGATCCTTCTGTGTGTCTTGCATTGGCTCATAAGAACAAACTTGTCTTTTCTCACAAGTGGTCTTCTCGTTTAGCCCATCAAAAGAACTAAATGTGATGTTACTGATAATATATTCAAATAATGATGATTTGGGGAGGACCTCTTGCCTGGAATGCAGTAGAGCTATCCAGAAGTTTGGAGGCCAGTCTCTGATTTACCATTTATTCATCAAGAACACCACAAGTGCAGAGCATTGTACCAGCTGAAGGGGTATTAAAAATGCACGAACAAGAGTGTGAATGGTAGCTTGCAGGCACAAAGACAATGCAGTTGTACTGCCATTAAGGTGAGTACAGGAGGACAGATACCTGCCCCAAAATGTGCAAGGCTGGGGCACGCATTCTGGGAAACAAGCCCCAAGTGCAGGTGTTCATATTTAATTTTCCCAAAATATGTTGAGAGGGCTTCTTTGAATACAGCAGCCCAGCTGATGGCTTTTTCTTTGCTACTTATAGTTATAATTCTATTCCTGCTAATCCAGTTCCCATTGCCTAGGAAAATTATATACAAACCAACGCAACTTGAACGTGATATGGACATTATTCTCTCTCTCTCTCTTTTTAATCAGTGGTGTGTGAGCTAAATGGTATTTTAAAAACACATTGCAGCATAGCAGATTCTACTTACACATTGCATTTTCAATGCTCAACTATCCAATCCTTGAATGCAAAACTTTACTTGATATAACTCCACATCCCCATCCCCTAATCCCTATCACACTATTTGATCACTGATTCCTGACTAAACTTTTGCCTGAAGGGTCAAGAAACAGCATGATGCTAATCTCCACCCCTGGCTTGAACTTGGAGCCATGCCCTAATTAGGCTTCAGCTTCAGGCAGCTGAGAGAGCCAACCACAAACAACAGGGAAGCTGAAACAAAGAAACCAGCCACCATTCAGCCACCATTCAATCAACAAACACCAAAAGTGAGGGTGCAACGCGTATTCTACGTGAATATCAAGGCAGACCCTCTAGGGTGCCTGTCCTTGAGAAGCGAACAGTCGAACAGGGCACCAAATCTGTACAAAACTATTAATTTTATAAAGCAAAACATGAGATGAAGTCAGTGCTATGCAATCTGGTGATGAACGGCACTTGCTGCTTCTGGAGCCCCATAAAGATGCTTTTGCAAGTCCCACGACTGGGACCATCTATTACATTGAACCAGACAGGGCTCCTTTCCCCTACACATTACATCTTGGAAGCAGTCTTGGCACACGGTTACATTACAAAATTTCATCACCCTAAAGTAATCTGAAGACATTAAGTCAGGAAACAGAGTAAGACGTTTGGCAAGCCCCTTCCCCTGGCTGCCAAATTTCTGATTTAACAGTGCCCTTTGCTTCACTTAGGAGATTCAGGTCTGAAGTTGAACTCCTAATTTTCAGCTTCTCTGGGTTTAGCAGAGACACGTTGCCAGGGACACCTCCTCCACTGAGTGTTGTTACTGAAACCCAGGGGTACAGCATATCTGTGGATATGAGGAGAGGTTGAGACTTTCTCAGTGTCTTCTGTCTCCTGCTTTTGTCCCCCATCTCTCTATGTACAGAAAGTCCTTCACCACTCCACCAAAAGAGATCACTTCCTATCTCTTCTGGAGGCCTTCATAATTCACCAATCCACAGGTCTTCATTTCCCTCCAGCCCACCCCCCGAAACCCCTGCATTGTAGTGGCCAATCGCCAATGCATCGGATACAATTGGGCATTTAACAATTAAGTGTTAAACTGGAATGACGTGCGTTGGGCTTGTTTAAAGTCCCACTGCAGGTACAGGACTATTGAGAAATTATTTAGTAATTCCAACTGGGGAGGTGGCGAAGGCCTCTGAGAGAAGGCAGCGTGTGAGCCTGAGGGATGGAGTTGGTCCTGATGGGGGGAGAAAAAGGATGGAACAGCATGAGTAAAGGCATGTTCAAGGAACAGTGAGCAATTTAGTGGCAACGCAGATTGCATGAAGTCGATGGCAGATAAAATTAAAAGAATGGGCTCAAGTTAGATCATGGAGAATCTTGAATGCCAGATTAAGAATTTGAATTTGACTCAGTAGAAAATTGAGAGCCATTGAAAACTTTTGTGGAATGAAGTTCACCTGTGCTCTAGAAACTCGGGCAAACTTGGAGGCCAGTAAGAAGGCTACCATGTGACATAATGAGTACTTATCATGGAAAGTAAGAGTGCAAATTAAACGGAGGGGACCAGATTCACAAGTCACTGGAGAAGCTAGCGCTTGGCTGCTGACTTTCTGATTACTAAAGTGAGATCCTGGGTGAGACCCCAGGATAGCTAGTCATGGGTCTGCCCACGTTTCTATGCAGGGGCAGAGGAAGAATAAGGAATAAATGTACAGAGGCATTGGGAGACACAAAACTGACTAGATCCCATGGGTCATGCGTTTCAACGTGCTGGTTACTTTAGGGTCTTTCTTATATATTCACCAGGAAACAGTGCTATCCCCAAGGACAGGCAAGTAAGTGAGACCCGCTTCATTTATTCATTCGTCGAATATTTATCAATCACTTACTGTAGGTTAAGTGCTCTGTACATAAGGTGTTTATCATCTGAGGTGGTGCAGAAAGTCATACAAATGGGGCCATTCCAATGGAAGGGGTAGCAGGTATGGTAGAGGCAAGCACAAGGCACCCATGGGTCACTGAGGAGGCAGCTAACTGAATCCTGCAAGAATAAAGAAACATCAGCCAGAATAGCAGGAGGGCAGTGAAGGGAGGGACCCTCAAGTCAAGGAGAACAATCTTAATAAAAGCCCCAGGGTGAGAGAGGGCTTGGGTTTAGGGAAATAAGTCACGTGTATGGTTCGAGGTAAGAAGGAGACAAGAGTAGTGGGGACAGTACCACATGCAGACTGTGCAGCCTCCCAAACCACCCCAGGGGCTGGGGACTGTATCCCACGGTACTGGGAGCTACCCAAACTTGTTCAGCCAGGAGGCAACCATCTTGTGCTTAACAAAGCTCCCTCTGGCTGCAGAGAGGAGAGTGGATCAGAGGGGCTGATCAGAGGCTGCAGCTTGGGTGTGTACCGTTCATCATGTGGCTGTCCCTGCCCGGTACTCTCTTCTGCCCGTAGAAATCAGTCCTGTCCATCATGCAGCTTCTGGGACACCTTCTCGGTGTCTGTCAGCCAATCACAGTTAATCGCTTCTTCTTCAGCATTTCCACTATCCAGTTGCATATACCTCTATTTCCCTTAACACACCCAGCTCCATAACACCTCCTGGGATATTGAAATCATGAGAACACCCTTTGTAAATTATAAACTGTTGTACAAATGTTTGCAAAGTGATGATAATAGCGATAGGTGGTCTTTCCAGTAGCCCGAAAGATGTCTGAGAATAGTGATTGTGTAGTAAATCTCCAAAACCCGCACACCTCTGCTTGGGCAAGTCCTCACTCCAAATGGGCTTTCATGCTGAAGAGGCACTGAGACATATAGTAGCAAGGACTTTAGAGCCAGACGGCCCTGGGCTTGAATCCCAGCTCCTGACTAGCCATGTAGTCTTGAGCTCATTTTACCTCTCTAAGGTTTAGTTTCTGTGTCTGTAAATAGTAATAAAAATACTTAACCCACAAGGTTGTTGTGAGCCTCAGGAGTAACATATTGAAAGTGCCTGGCATACTATCTGAGTAGTAGTGGCTATTCATGTATTGTCTCCATTGGTATACCCACGCGGGTGAAACCAAATCCCAGTTTAGGAAACGGCCCTCTGAAGAAACTAATACACAAACATGAAAAGCTGCAATGAAAATTCATTTTACTCAGATAAAATCCAACGAACAAGTTCCAGAAAGACAAAGTTCCTCACAGTGATTGTATATTCAAATAGGACTTTTGATGATAGAAATTTTATAAATCCACACCGACCAATATGTAGCCACTGGCCACCTGTGACTCTTGAGGACTTGAGGATGTGGCTAACGTTAATTTTTAATTTAATTTACTTTAATCTAAATTTAAATAGCGACCCATAGCTTGTAGATGTCCTGATGGACAGTGTGGACAGATGCTATGTCCCGGGGCAGCCCTCACAGTGTGGGGCTAGTGGGGAGCTTGGGAGGGAAGGGTAGGGGCAGGAAGGGGGAGGAGGAGATCTGTTTTCAAAGCTGTCCAAGAGGTTGGGTTAGTCTGCGTACAGGAGTTATAAGAAGTTTTAAGAAGAAAGGGCCAAGCAGCCAGGCAACAAAGCAATAGGAGTTGAGGAAGACAGATGCCACACCCCTGCATAAGGATACAGATGATCACCACTGTGTTCGGGGAAGGGAACGCCATCTCCAGAAGCCTGTGCTAAGTGCAGGCCCTGTCTAGGTATAACAGCCCTATGGCGTCCCTGCAAATGAATTTTATCAGCAGGTCATGTGGCATGACGTGCGAGGGTTTATGATCATACTTCACAACCTTTGGCTAAACCCTAGATTTTACTCCAAAGAAATCTAGTTCTGGGGAGCAGTGAGCAACCGCCAGAGACTTCAGGCGAAAGCTGGGGTGCTAGCGTGGCATTCTGAATTCCAGAGGGGTCCCCTGCTCTGCGTTATCTCCTCTCACAGTGCCACGCAGGGGTTTATCTACAGAACAAGAGAGGAAAGGGGGCCTGAACACATGATTCGTTTTCCCATTCCTTTGCCTGCCTGCTGCTGGACGATTGTCTTGTTACATTCTGGGTCACATGGAAACAGCCCCAGGGAGGGCCACTTTCCTCCTTTGTGGGACCACCAAACAAGCCAGAGATGGAAGGACGCTGATCGCACACCCACTGGCCATGCAGAGGAGCCAGAGACTGGAAAGGAAAAGGAGAAAGAGAGGGACAGCACCAGGGTGCTATGAGGCAGGGGTTTTAGCTTGGTCTGAAATATCTAAAGATTTGGGGGAATGTGGGAACCTAATTCTAGAATCTATACCTATTTCTCCCAATTTTTCTTCCTGAGTGATATAACCAAAAATTAAGCTTGCACATACAACTTTGGCTCAATTCAACAAATGTTTATTAGCCAGGCCCTGAGGGGATACATTCAAATTAGGCAGAATCCCAGCCTTCCAGGAAGGAGCCAGGAGGAATGTAACCATTGTCAGAGAGGAGTAGACAACACACACAGGAGCAATAGATATTGTGAGGTTTGTGATCCCAATAGGTATTCAGGGATGTCTGCAGAGGAGAACGATGCTGGAGCTGTGCCTAGAAGGATAAGAAAAATCCCAATTAGCCTAAAAAAAATAAATCAAGAACATTCTTGGAAGAGAGACTAAGTGAATAAAGGCCCAGAGACATGGAGTTAATATTGGTGACAAGGCACAGAGCAGTGCATGTTAGGTGTGCTCTAGGGGAAGACAGGGTTGAGACAAAGGATGGTGGGGAACAAAGTAGGAAATGTTGATTATGGCAAGATTCACAAAGCACTCTGGATGCCCTGCCCAGTCTCTGACATCAGGTGAAAGGTAGTGGGGATCTAGCAAAGCATTTTATGCAGAGAAGTGACACATATTCTTTCAACAAATTTTCCTGAAGACAAATACTTCTAAAGATGAAAAGACTGGGGCGCCTGGGTGGCTCAGTCGGTTAAGCGTCTGACTTGTGGTTTCCGCTCAGGTCATGATCTCACAGTTCGTGAGTTCAAGCCCGCCATGGAGCTCTGCACTGACAACATGGAGCCTGCTTGGGATTCCCTGTCTCCCTTTCTCTCTGCCCCTGCCCTGCTCGCTCACTCTCTCTCTCTCAAAAATAAATAAATAAACGTTAAAAAAAAAAAAAAGATGAAAAGACCCTAGACACTTTCGTTGGGTTCTTAGGGTGTAAACGACAAGATGCTTTTGGAGGGACACGAGGGCAGCAATGAAAGCAGAGGTCAGCATTCTGCAGCATGGAGCGTGCAGCGACTGCAGCAAGGGGGTGAGTTAGGAAGCAGCTGATGATGAATGCCTAAACCAGGGGAGCAGGGATAGGAACAGAAGGAAGCCATGGTGAGGTAGGAAATACTGAGCTGGACAAATCACTGAGCCTCAGCGGACCCTAAGATGGGAGGCGGGGATGGGATGGAAGGAAGAGGCTGCATGAGGAAATAGAAGGTAGACAATGGTAATTCCTTAAAAATCTGTGTGAATGGAAAAGAAAGAATCATTGTATTTTCTCTCTTATTTACCCAGTGAAGTGAATTTAAAAAAATGATGAGTTGAATCCCAGGGCAACCATCCACATATAGTCAATATTGATCCCCATCCCAGGGAAGACCGTAAGTAATTTTATCAAGATGTCTCAACAACTCTGGATCTGAATGCAATGTGCGCACATGCAACAAAAATATACCCACACTGCTACTTATTTTCTCTTACTAACCACTGGTAAGTTGTCAGCTACAGACATTCATTCCATATTCCCCAAGGCTTGTGTTGAAGAAACGACTAGCTCAGGATTACCAACACTGTGGTATGTCACTGTTCATCCAAGATAAAGACTTACCCAGTGAAGGCTGAAGAAAGAGGACACCACCAAATCAAAGGAGCACTAAAACAACTTAAAAAATATTTTTTTGATCTTGGTGATTCCATGGTTCAAAAAAAAAAGTGTCTGGGTATCTTCAAGAAACTGAAAAAAACAAGCCACACAATAGGAGAAAATACTTAAAAATCATATATCTAATAAGAAACTAGTATCAAGAATATATAAAGAGCTCTCATAACTCAACAATATAAAGACAAATAATCTAACTAAAAAATCAACAAAGTATTTGAATAGACATTTCTCCAAAGAAGAGAAATAAATTATCTGTAAACATGTAAAACATACTGAGCATCATTAGTCATTAAAGGATACAAATCAAAGTCACATTGAAGTAGTATTTCACACATACTAGAAATGGCTAGAATTGGAAATATGAATAATAACAAGTGTTGATGGGGATGTGGAAAAATTGAAACTGTCATACATTCCTGGTGGGGATGTAAAATGGTGAAGCTGCTTTTGGAAAGCAGTTTGGCCTTACATTAAAAAACTAAACATTGGGGTGCTTGGGTGGCTCAGTCGGTTAAGTGTCCCGGCTTCGGCTCAGGTCATGATCGCATGGTTCGAGCCCTACATCAGGCTCTGTGCTGACAGCTCAGAGCCTGGAGCCTGCTTTGGATTCTGTGTCTCCCTTGCTCTCTGTCTCTCTCCTGCTCTCTCTCTCTCTCTCTCCCTCTCTCAAAAATAAACATTAAAAACTAAAAACACAAAAAACCCCCAACTAAACATAGAGTTATCAGATGCCCTAGCAATCCCTCTCCTAGGCATATAACAAGAGCTGAAAACATATATTCACATAAAAACTTGTACATGACTATTCATAACAGTATTATTCAATAGCCAAAAAGTGGAAACAACCCAAATGTTTATCAACTGATGAATGGGCAAACAAAATGTGGTGTATCCATTCAATGGACGATTATCCAGCCACAAAAAGGAACACAGTACTAATACATGCTACAACATGGATAAACCCTGAAAACATTATGCTAAGTAAAATAAACTAACACATAGGGCCACATATTATATGATTCCATTTTTATGAAATGTCAAAAACAAGTGGATCCGTAGGGGCAGAAATTACATTGTTGACTGCCAATGACTGGAGGAAGGGAGTGGAATGGAGGGCAATTGCTAATGGGTATAAGATTTCCTTTTGGGATAATGAAGATGTTCTGGATGCATCTAGTGGTGATGGTTGTACAACATTGTGAGGAAACTTAAAATCACCAAATTACATACTTTAAAGTAGTGGATTTTATGGTATGTGTATTATATCTCCATTAAAAAAAATCAGTTGACTTCTTGGTCTAGTAACCCAGCTATTTTTTTGAGGGTAATATGTCTTTTTCACTTGTTGCTTTGAATACATATTATGATGTACCTAGGAGTGTATGTCTTTTAGCCTCCTTGGAATTCATTGGTCTTTTGAAATTTGAGGATTAGAGTCTTTCATCAATTCTGGAGCCATTATTCTTCAAAAATTGCTTCTCCTTCATAATCTCTCTTTTCTGCTTTTGGGATTCCAGGTAGACTCAGGAGAGATCCTTTCACTCTTTTTTTTTTTTTTTTTTTTTGATACCTATTAACTTCTTTTTCATATTTTTATTTCTCTCTCTCTCTCTCTCTGCTGCATACTGGCTTTCTTCAGATTTATTTTCAATTCTGTCTTGAGATACACCTCACCAGCTGTTAAATCATCGATTGTCGATTGTCGGGGCGCCTGGGTGGCGCAGTCGGTTAAGTGTCCGACTTCAGCCAGGTCATGATCTCGCAGTCCGTGAGTTCGAGCCCCGCATCAGGCTCTGGGCTGATGGCTCGGAGCCTGGAGCCTGTTTCCGATTCTGTGTCTCCCTCTCTCTCTGCCCCTCCCCCATTCATGCTCTGTCTCTCTCTGTCCCAAAAATAAATAAATAAAAAACGTTGAAAAAAAAAATTTAAAAAAAAAGTTTAAAAAAAATAAGAAATCATCGATTGTCTAATTTAATTTATTATTACCATCCAGGTAATGATAATTCAGTCTAAATGAGGCCATATCGTGCTTATCAATGCTTAGGTGGGCCTCCCCACCCCCACCCCCACCTTAAGTATCTGGGCTCAAAATAGGCAGTTTTCCTATCTGTCCCCTATTGAGAAACAGGTGAATATTTTCATGTTTGTACATGAGCAAAAACTCCTAGCAAAGTATGAGTAAATGGCAAACACTAGCTAAAGACGGTACAACCCAGGAGAGATTTTCAAGTTTATCTCTTCCTGGAGCTACTGTCTGCATTTCAAAGGGTTGTAAATACCTAGAGAACTTCTTCTCTTCCCAGAGCAAATTTGTTTACGTTAGAGAGCGAAGGGTCCTTTCCCTCTCTGCAGAGGGGAAGGTGGCCGCCATGTGGCAGTTCCTGTGTAAACTGAGATTCATCATTTCAGCATCCCCCTCCTGCAGGACAGACTCCTCTGTACATGCAGGGTGAACATCTGCCCTTATCACATCACCCTTCAGAGGGAAAACGGAGCCTGCGGGACCAACACTGTTATTGCTGTAAGTAATAATGGCTCTGATCTCTGATCCAGAAACCTGGTGTTTGCTATCAAGATAAAATAACTAAGACCTCGCCCTCCCTTGCATGCGCAGGAGGTGAAAGGCTGGTTTATTCTATGGTCACTCTTACATTAAAGGTATAGACCTTTGAAGCTCCGGCTTTGTACAGGGGCTCTCCTAGTACACTCAGAAGTTTAGGCTTTTTCTCTTTTTCCCCTTGCCCTGTGAGGTTGTGAAAGAGAAACTCTAGATCACCAGAGTTGGTGTCTGCGCTCAGGGTGCCCCCCCCCCCGCCACCTGCTCAAATTGCACCCTCTTTCTCTCTCTCAATAAATAAATAAACTTTAAAAAATATATAATAACTTATTTAAAAATATTTTATCCAGACTTCTTAATTTTCATAGGAGGGTCAGAGAGTCTATTTTGCATACTGCCAGAAACAGAAATTTCATCTTCATGTCTTGCTGAAACTTCTTGATAGACATTTCTGGGGAACTGAAGAAGTCATACCTAGTAGACACACTCCAGAGTCCCTTTCTGCCTTAGAATGTTATTTCTTTTACTACATTGTACCAATGCATTTTGGCATCTCAGCTGCATTTAGGTAGCAAAAAGTACAGGGCTTTATTTAGAGAGCTGCAGGGTTGTTTGAAGCAGGCTTTAGCTTCCTCCCAAATCTCCATAAGCCCTAACACATTGATATGGACAATTGGTATTTTTTCAAAATTATGTGAAGTGCCAGGCAAATTCAGTTTGCCATGTATCCTTCCTCTTCCAATTTGATTACACTTCCTAATTTCCTCTCACATTAGCACTCTAAATTACAATAATATGTAGGGGAAAGTCAAGGGACCATTTAAACAAACAAAAATCAGCATATACTGTGTCAACAGGAAGGCATCTAGGCCATGAAACAAGCTAAGGATGTTACAGAGGGGTCTCAGAAGTTCCAGAAGGCACTGGCTAGCTCCAAGGCAATAGAATGGTTTTACACTGGGGCATTGCTAGGGGATCACAGTCCTGGAATGTATCCGTGCACTATATCACTACCACCTCGCAACGTATTTAAGCAGGTAAAATGGGGTTAAAATGAAGCACTGTGGCAGCCCAGAGGTGAGAAAAGAAATCAAAGGGCATCTTCTGCTATTTGTGTGTTCACAGAGCCTAACCCAGGTCTTCACTTCCAGTAATTGCTTACGAAAAAATCAAATTGGGTGACCTATTACTTCAAGCACTGGAGAGACCTTCCTTTTTTAGGGTTGAGGTATAGACTTGTTTCCAAACGTTTATTAAATGTTTGCAGAATTCAATCCAGATTCAAACTAATTCATTTCCTGTTCACCATGGGCCAGAGAAGAAGGTTTTCTGACACGTAAGTTCAAATCCAATCTCTGTCACTTATTAACTGTGTGGACAGGTCACTTTGGAGGGAAGAAAGGAAGTGTCTCAGTTTCGTCCTCTTTAATTGGGGGGAGGAGGAATCCAACCAGCCCAGATTATCTTACTGCTGTTACCAATCGTTACAATCAACAAATGAGAGAAGAGATGTATGAAAAGTATATAGTGGTAAAACAGCGTAAGGAATAATATTATGTTTGCTGTTGATAATAATGCTAACAACTCAACCCACTTCCCTGTTTGAATGTGTACAGGAAACTTAGGCAGGAAAATATATTTATTGCTTTTGCAAGAACCTCCAGGGCACCTTCAGGAGTCATGTCTGAGTCAGGGCCTTTCCTTCTTCTCTCCAACTTCATGACAGGTTGGAAAAGACCTTAAATTAGGTGAGAGGGAAAAAAATCATGAAATGGTAACCTCGTGGGCCAAACGCTTTGGAGGAGAGTTTGCATGTGTTGGACCACGGAGGGTATGGCTCTCTCAGTGCCAAGAGTTATTTTAACCCCCATTAAGATGGAGACACAGGCTCTTTAGAGCCAGGGAGCTCGAAACACAGGCAACCACCTCATCCTGACTCACAGGGATGATTTTCCACTCAACAGCCATTCTTGCATCCTCCTGGCAAACAGGGCTTGTATTTTATTCTGGTGTTTAATACCTTCCTCACATGACTCAGAAGGAAGATCCTAATTAAAGTCAGTCTTGGTGGTTTCATTTTCCTCTCAGCATATATTTATTGAGCACCTATTACATGTCAGACACTGCTCTAGGTTCTGGGAAATGTCGGTGAACAAAACAAAGTCCCTTCCCTCGGTCTAGAGGGCAGACAGATAACAAACAGATAAAAACATACATCATGTCATATGGAAAGAGTGCTTTAAACAAAAATGAAGGAAAATAAGGGTTCGAAGAGAGTGACAGAGGATATGATTTTAAATAAGGTTGTCAGAGAAGAACTTTCTGAAAAAGTAACACTTCTGCACAGACTTGGTATATCAGTACCTGAAGCACTTTTAGAATAGGCACACCTTCTGTATAGGCTTTTTATTAACACCGGTATACCTCATTTTGTTGTGCTTTGCTTCATTGTACTCGTACATACTGTGTTGTTCACAAATTGAGGGTTTGTGGCGATCTTGCAACGAGCAAATGTGTCAGTGCCATTTTTCCAATAGCATTTATTCACGTCATGCCTCTCTGTCACATTTTGGTAAGTCTTGCAATATTTAAAACTCTTTCATTATTACTATATTTGTTTTGGTGATCTGTGATCAGTGATCTTTGATGTTACTATTGCAATTGTATTTGGGGCACCATGAACCACACCTGTGTAAGACAGTGAGCTTAAGGGATAAATGTATCGTGTGTGTACTGACTGCTTCACCAACCCTGCTCGCCTGTATTTCTCCTTCTCCTTGGGTTTCTCTATTCCTTTAGACAACAATATTGAAAGTAGTCAGTTAATAACCCTGCAGTGTCCTCTAAGTTTTCAAGTGAAAGGAAGATTTTCACATCTCTCACTTTATTTTTTAAAATGTTTTCTATTTAATTTTTTATTTTAGAGAGGGAGAGAGATAGAGCACATGAGCAGGGACGAGAGGCAGAGAGAGGGAGAGAGAGGGAGACAGAGAGAATCCGAAGCAGGCTCCATGCTCAGCACAGAGCCCGACGCGGGGCCTGGATCTCAGCATGGTGGGATCATGACCTGAGCCAAAATCAAGAGTGAGATGTTCAACTGACTGAGCCACCCAGGTGCCCTTCATATCTCTCACTTTAAATAAAAACCTAGAAACAAATGTGGTGCCTAGGTGGCTCAGTTGGTTAAAGCAGATGACTCTTGGTTTCAGCTCATGTCATGTCACGGTTTGTGAGTTCAAGCCCCGCATCAGGTTCTACACTATGACAGTGTGGAGTCTGCTCAGGATTCTCTCCCTCTCTCTCTCTCTGCCCCTCCCACAGTTGTCTCTCTCTCTCTCTCAAAACAAATAAACTTAAAAAAATTTTAAGCTAGAAATTATTAAGCTTAGTGAGGAAGGCATGTTGAAAGATAGACTGAAAGCTAGGCCTCTTGCATGTTAGCCAAGTTGTGAAGGCAAAGGAAAAGTTCTTGAATGAAACTAAAAGTGCTACTCCAGAGACCACATGAATGACAAGAAAGCAAAACAGCCTGTTGCTGATGTGGAGAAAGTCTGAGTGGTCTGGCCAAAAGATCACACCAGCCCCAACATTCCGTTCCCTTAGGCCAAAGCCTAATCCAGAGCAAGGCCCTAACTCTCCTCATTCTATGAAGGCTGAGAGGTGGGGAAGCTGTGGAAGGTAAATTTGAAGCCAGCAAAGGTTGGTTCATGAGATTTAAGGAAAGAAGCCGCTTGTCTAACACAAGGTGACGCAGCATGTTATCCAGAAGATCTAGTTAAGATCTTTAGTGAAGGTGCCTATAACCCCAAAACAATAGACTTTCAGTGTAGACTCCTATAAGAAGAAGATGCCCTTTAGGACTTTCACAGCTAGAAGGGAAAAGTCAATGCCTGGCTTGAAACCTTTAAAGGACAAGCTGACTCTCTTGTTAGCAGCTAATGCAGCTGATAACTTTAAGTTGAATCCAGTGCTCACCATTGGAAAAATCCTAGGGCTCTTAAGAATTATACTGAATCTATTCTTCCTGTGCTCTATAAATGGAACAACAAAGCCTGGCTGACAGCCCATCTGTTTACAAAATGGTTTACTGCATATTTTAAGTCCACCATTGGGAGCTACTACTCAGAAGAAAACATTCCTTTCAAAATATTACTGCTCACTGACAATGCACCTGGTCCCCCAGAATCTCTGATGAAGATGTACAATGAGATTAATATTGTTTTCATGCCTGCTAACACACCATCCATTCTGTGGCCCTTGGATCAAAGGAGTACTTTGGCTTTTGAGTCTTATTATTTAAGAAATATGTTTCGTAAGTGTAGGAGTGCTGATAACACTGACCCCATCTCTGGCCCTCCATCTTGTTCGTGCCTGTGCAATGATCTCCCTTGGGGCTACGTGTTCCAGGCCCCGTGAAGTTCAATGCATGCCCTGACCAGAATGCAGGAAGGCTTGTTCTGATCTTCCCTAAAGTGGTGCACAGAAGGCTCCACTTTATTTTTTAAATGTTTTTTTATTTATTAGAGAGAGAGAGAGAGAGAGAGAGAGAGAAGGAGAGAGAGAGAGACAGAGAGAATCCCTGGCAGGATCCATGCTATCAGCACAGACAGCCTGTCTCAGAGTTCAATCTCACAAACCATGAGACCATGACCTGAGCCAAAATCAAGAGTTGGATGCTTAACCGACTGAGCCACCGAGGTGCCCCTACTTTAGATAACTAGTAGTGTTGATAGCCCCCTGGCACGCAGATGGTACTGCTTTGGATAACTACCCTGTGACCACACCACCATGCTCTCCGCTCTATAAAAGCTGAGGTTGAGGCCCAGACTTGGCGGAGAATAGGGAGTGGGGGATAGCTTCATGGTGCCTGAGTCATACGTTAGCCAGATTCCTCCATCAGTAAGTTACCCTGAATAAAATTTGGTGTAAACGATATGGGCATGGAATGACTTGCTTGCTTTTCAGTCTCAAAGTGCCTTTTCAATGTGGAGGATAATTTACTGACCCTCCTCCACCTTCTAACAATTGGCCAGCTAGCCAGGAAGAGACTGAAAACGAAGCAAGCATGGGTAAAAAGGCTGGGCAGGAGACGGGGGGGGGGGGGGGGGGGGGCGGGGGAGGAGCCCATTGTCCATGCCTGGGAGTTGGTGGTGGGGGGAAGAAGCCCCTCTGTCCATGGGGGAAATCCCAGGTTGGCCAGCTACCTGCATGTGGGGAGACTTGGCCAGATATTTCGAGTGGTTCAGACCAGTGAGTGAGTATAGGGCTGCCGCCCAAATGCCTGATTGTTAGATATCCAATCTGAAATGACGGGAAAGAGAAATGGAAAAGGGAAAGTGAACAAGTTGTTGCTGCCATGGCTTGGTCATTGATCTGTGTGTTAAGAGATGCCATGGGAAACGGATATGAGTAAGGAGAGAATTGAAACAGGGTAGAGAAGCACTGGCTTTGGAAAAGGATGCAAAATCCATATCTTCAATACAGACATTATGTCCAAAGAATCCAACTGTAGGAGGAACGTTTACGAATTCTGGCACATGAGATGGTAAAGATGCATGGGCACAGACTAGCGGGTGCTAAAGTGTGAACTATTCCATCTCAAGAGAATCAGGCCCCTAAAGCATGGGATCCCTGAGGTCACGACTCCTCTAATGAGGAGATCATTATCATGGAGGAGGAAAATGATTTATAGGCATGCCCTTTGATTCAAACAAAGACCCAGGCTACTCAGGAGTCTAGGGATGATCAAAAAGAAATTCCTGCTGGTCTGAAAATTTTACTGCTAGGGAATATCGTATCACTTAGTGTAACTAACCAGCTGCTTTAAGCAAAAGGGCTAAAAAGGGGTAGCTACTTGGTGCTACAACTGTGGGATACTGGGGAAAATGGTATTATGTTAAATGGGTTTGAGATTTCCAACATGGCCTCAGTCACTGTTCATCCCATCTTGTGACAAAGATTATTCACCACAGGCATGGGTGAGAATCTTGGGCACTTAGCTAATATGACCAAATGAATGCTTGTATTAGGATAACCTGGCTTCAGGTTCCCTCCCCTCAGTGACACTGGACCTCTATGGAAGAACTACAAGAAATTATATGTGAACTGGGAATGAAACCATGCCATTTTTGCCAGGCATTTTAGAGGTCCAAAGAATTATTTTCCCCTGGGATGAAAGAACGTATCTTTTTATTTTTTATTTATTTTTTTTAACGTTTATTTATTTTTGGGACAGAGAGAGACAGAGCATGAACGGGGGAGGGTCAGAGAGAGGGAGACACAGAATCTGAAACAGGCTCCAGGCTCTGAGCTGTCAGCACAGAGCCCGACGCGGGGCTCGAACTCACAGATGGTGAGATCGTGACCTGAGGTGAAGTTGGCCGCTTAACCGACTGAGCCACCCAGGCACCCCAAAAGATCGTATCTTATAGTCAGCACTGGGGGCGTGGTATGAGACTTAAGTATCTGCTTTTGTCCCTAGGGTTTATCAGCCCCTTGCTATAGTAGCTGCGATGGTGGCTGACTTCAGTAAAACTGAAAAAATCTGTCATAAGGATAATAGGTTGAAAAACAGAAAATTCTGCTGATGATAAAATGGCAGAAAGAGGGACCATCAAGGTCTCAAACAATTGTGGCAAGATCTAACATTATCTGGGACCTCTAGAGAAAATACAGATCACCCGATTTAGTCTTGCTGAGCCTATGGAAGGTGTTGTGTAAGGAAGGCAATTTATTCCTTTGAAGGAAGGTTCAAGAAAGCCAGGTGTGTTGCCAAGCACCCCTGCACTAACAGGAATTTTAGGGAGGGATACCCCCTACCTCTAGAGACCAAGGATTAGGCCAATGGCGAGAGTTGCCCTGTAGTACATGCAAGAGGACATGACTGGAGACCCCATCTTGAATTAACCATTTATTGGTCTGCCAGTAGCCGACTATATTAGCTCTAATAGACACTGGAACTGAATGCATACTTACTTATCCATGGAAACTTCTCAAGATTTGGAGGAGAAATAAAGGCTATTGATGGTTATGGGGGACAAATTGTCAAGGTCAAACTGGTCTCTCCCTACAGATTGGAAAACTCTCTCCCTGCTGTTTTCTAGTGCATATGTCCCCCATTCTGGAGTATATTTGGGGAGTAGATGTTCTATAGGACCTAGATCTAATTACAGTGACCGGTGAATTCAGGTTGCGTATTCAAGTAGTGAAGCCCATCATTGTGGGTCCCGAAAATGGGAATTTATATAGCTGCCAGATCCAGGAGAACAATAAATTTAAAACAATAGAAGCTCCCAGGGGGCATTATGAGATTACTGCCTTATTAAAGAACTAGAAAAGCTTTGATAATCAGCCCTTCTCAGAGCCCATTCAGTAGTCCAGTTTAGACAGTGAAGAAATCTAATAGGACTAGCAAATGACGATAGATCATAGGGAACTCAAGTTACTCTGCCCATCCATACCCACATGCCTAATGTATCCTTACGTGAGAAAATCACAGCATCCATTAAGACCCATCATTATGTACTTGACCTATCTAATGCCTTTTTCAGCATTCCATTAGGACTTGAATCCCAAGACCAATTCACTTTCACATGGAACAGGTGATAGGCATTGCCCCAAGGGACTATCTCCATAGTCCACAATTTGTCACAGGATGGTAACCAGAGATTTGGAAAAATGGGTATTGTCAGAGGAAATGGTGCTTTATCATTACATAGATGATGTATGTTAACTTGTGGTGACTTATCCTCCCTTTCTCAAGTAGTCATACCATTACAGGATGGATTAAGGACAGGTTCAGTAAACCTAAGAGTGCCTGTGGTCAGGTGAGCATCTTACAGAAATGGCATGCTTACCTACAGCAGATAAGCACTCATACTACCAGCCGCTCTCTTATGAACTGCACTTGTTACTGGGGCTGGTCACCTATGGCTACCCAGCTCAACTTCCACAATTTGCAGACATTATGCCTCTCCACCCCAAGTAAAGTGTAGTCTCACCTCCAGTGGACACATGGAGCACACGCTGACAGCAGTTGCCAAGGAAACTCACCTATTGGGAATTCCTTTGCTGTCTGACTAGATTTTGATGCACTTTGGTTCAAAGAAGAAACAAAATAGTGGACAGAATTGAGAGCGGTATGGATTGTGTTGATGCATGAACCCATGCCCCTCAATTTAGCCACTGATAGCTGGACAGTGTGAAACAGATTAACACCATGGTTACCACAATGGTACAAATAAGACTGGGCTATATTAAATGGCCCCCTGTGTGGAGTAGAACTATGGAAAACTATTTGGGAAGCATGCATTACACCTGATGCAGCCATCCATATATCTGTTCACTGCCCATCCATGCTACTAGGCAATCATGAGGCAAACTCTCCAGCCCTGGTGTGAGCCCTTCTGCTGGAGGAAAAGCTGATTCAGAATGGGTCCACTATAAATCAGGATACTGAGGTCCCTGGAAAATAGTGAAAATATTACATTTGCCCTTAATATACTCTGGTCTACAAGTTGCTGACAAGACTGCCCTCCATGCCACCTCAGGTGAAGGCTGTTGCACCCTACCTCAGGGCATATTGGGCTGAATACACACCCTGTTTCTCACTAGCAGAGGGATGGCCTGCACTGGAATTGGCAGAGCACAAATATGCACTGACCTGTGTGGACACATCTACTTGTGCAAGCTTTTGCCTATAAAAGAGCCAATCAGGGGCGCCTGGGTGGCTCAGTCGGTTAAGCGTCCGACTTCAGCTCAGGTCACAATCTTGCGGTCCGTGAGTTCGAGCCCTGCGTCGGGCTCTGGGCTGATGGCTCAGAGCCTGGAGCCTGCTTCCGATTCTGTGTCTCCCTCTCTTTCTGCCCCTCCCCCGTTCATGCTCTGTCTCTCAAATAAATAAACATTAAAAAAAATTTAAAAAAAAAGAGCCAATCAGGGTGCAACTATAAAGGGATTAAAAAAACAACTAGAGGTCATGTATGGAATACCGACTCAGACAGTGATCAAGGGACATGTTTTACTGGCCATGATGCCCAAGAATGGGCAGACGCCTGGGACGTACTATGGACTTTGCCCGGGCCATACCGTTCCACTGCTGCCAGCCTAATTGAAAGGAAAAATGGACTGATGTAAAATACGCTAAAGACTCGGTCACCAGCTGGCTCCCTCCAGGGATATCTCCATAGCTAACAGGCAGTTTAACTCTTTAATGTCACATTCACAGCAAGACCTATCAGTTTATGAAAGCCTAATCAACAACCCCCCACAGCTCAGCCCCAAAGGTGCAGGTATTGTCTGGAGTTTTGAGGCCTAAGGTGGGGGCAGAGAGACTCATCTTGCTATTGCCACAAGACCTCCCACCTGCTAAGAATTTAGTTCATCGGACATTAGCTCGGGTGCCTTGCTACCCCTGAGGTGGGCTGATGCCCTAACACCTTGTGGCCAAGGGCTCACATCCAATATTCTTAACCCCTCCTTCTACCTTGGTCAGGAACCCATACACACAAGTAACTTCTTCTGAACCTCTGGTGCTAAAATAGGGCTGTTAGTATGGGGGGGCCCACCCAAATGTCTATACACTACAGACACACCCTCACATGATACTAAGGGGCAAAATAGATGGTATCGTCCCCAGGGAAAATACCTAAACCAGGGATGGTATTGGCTCACGGGGATCAAACCGCTACCATGTTGTTGCTGAATGAAGATTTGCCGTATCTATTGTCTGTAAAACATCTGTCTTATTGCACCTGGCCTCTCACTGCTGATGTTCCATTCTGTTGCATCAGGAAATGTCTTCCTGTCAACAGGCCACCACTTACGTTGAAGTTCACAATCGCCCCCACAGTTGGGTCTGTGGAAAGGACCTCTTCACTGGGTTGCTTAGCACCATGGTTCTAAGCTTTTGGTCTTCTAGGTATATTAATATTGTTGCTGTGGCATAGGAATGCAAGTCACCTCCCAATAGCTGGCTATAGAGTCATTGCAGAACGATGGCACGTAAATGTCGTATGGGCCGTATAAGAAGTTGGGAGGTAGAGTGTAGGAGTGCTGATGACACTAACTTCATCTTTGGCCCTCTGTCTTGTTCATGCTTGTGCAATGACCTCCCTCAAAGCTATACATGCCAGGCCCCATGGGGGTTAATATATGCCTTGACCAGAGTGCAGGAAGGCTTGTTCTGATCATCCCTAAATTGGTGCACAGAAGGCTCCACTTTAGGTAGCTAGTAGAGCTGAGATCCTTTGGCACACAGATGATACCACTTTAGATAACTACCCTGTGACCTCACCACCATGCCCTTTGCTCTATAAAAGCTGGAGATTAAGATCCAGACTTGGCGGAGAAGAGGGAGTGAATAATAGCTGCACAGTGCCTGGATTGTCCACCTGATTCCACCACCCCCCCCCCCCCGCCCCCAATCAGTAAATTATCCTGAATAAAACTGTATAAATGGCATGGAGTGGCTTGCTTCACTTTTTGGTCTTGAAGTGCCTTCTCAGTCTGGAGGATACTTTACTGACCCTCTTCCACCTTCTAACACATAAGGATACAGCTGCCATGGGTAGTGATCCCACTGATGGATCTGGGCAAAGTAAATTGAAAACCTTTTGGAAAGGCTTCCCCACTCTAGATGCCCTTAAGAACCTTCATGATTCGTAGGGAGAGGTCAAAATGTCAACATTAATAGGAGCTTGCAAGTTGATTCCAGCCCTCATCCTCCGTCCCTCACTTTGAGGGATTCAAGACTTCAGTGAAGGAAGTAACTGCAGATGTGGTGGAAGCAGCATGAGAACTCGACTCAGAAGTGGCACCTGAAGATGGGACTGAATTGTTGCAATCTCATGATAAATTCTGACCAGATGAGGAGTTGCTTTTCATGGATGAGCAAAGACAGTGGATTCTTGAGCTGGAAACTATTCCTGGTGAAGATGCTGTGAAGATTGTTGAAATGAAAGCAAAGGATTTAGAATATTACATAAAGTTAGTTGATAAAGCAGCAGCAGGGTTTGAAAGGGTTGACTCCCTATGAAAGAAGTTCTACTGTGGGTAAAAGGCTATCAAACAGCATCGCATGCTACAGCGAAATCCTTGATTCCACAGGCTACCATTACAATAGACTGCAGGAATGTCATGTAGAACCACAGTGAGACATCAGCCAGTGGCTGGTTTCCCATTGCCTTACAAGTCACCCAAGTCCTGTGTTCATGTGCATCTGCTCAGTTACTCTAACAAAACCAACTCTGCAGTGTTACACAGGTATCTGTAGAGACAGGACAGCATAAGCTGAAGGAAGTTTATTACTGCAAGTCACCTTAAAGGAGAAAATACTACGGGCAGTTTTCACAGATATTACTTTTAGAGGCATGGGGGCAGACAACCCACCATCTCACTGCCGGAACAGATTGTATAATTTGTATGTTCAACCCCCAGTGGGTTTGTTTAGGGGCAGCCATATCACTTGGTTCTGCCCGGTGAGATACAAGCAGAGGTCGGCTAGAGGTACCTGGTCATACTTTTCTTGCTCTTGAAAGTAGGCACCTATCTGAAAGGCCATCCCAGGTACCCAATCCATGGTACTTCCTGCTCCTTGTCATTACCAGAAAGTGAACCACTTTTGACACCCAGATCCCAAGAAGCCCTTCTCCTGACACACCACCACCTTTTCAGCTCATTTGCTTTGACACCCCTACTTCTACCATTCTAAGTCTTCCATGAGACCTCTAATCCACTGACTCTTCTATTATTTCCTTCTTTTGTGGCTTAGATCAGAGACCATCCTTGTCACCACTCCTCTGAAAACATCTCAACACCCTTGCCCCACTCCTTCTAAGGTATTTCCTCACCTTCTTGGAACCACAGGGCTCTTGCTAACTGCCTCTCCTGTCCTGCTGATACTTAGCTGGGAGATTCCAAGACAGCTGTATCCATGCTTATGGCTGGCATCGGCCCTGGATGAATTTCAAAGTTGGGTTCACTGTGAAAGGAATGAAGTTTCAGCTTCAGGATCCTCCTTTGCATAACACCTTTCAAAGACCCTAGTGATGGATTTACAAGGCCACATCAGTTTTGTTTTTAAACTTTAACATGAACGTTTTTCTTAAAAATGTCCCCCTAAATTATATAAGCTTTAGGTCCTATAAAACTAAGTCCACCCCTGCCAGGTGTTGATTATTTTGAATATTACCCCTGACCATCCCTTAAGCAGATGTACATTGCTTTATAATAGACTCATCACATCTACCCAAGGCCAGGATGATCTGGACCCTGCTTGTGTCTGCTCATCTGCTGAGGTCCTCTTTATTCTACCCTCCAGGCACACTGGTCTTCCTCCACTTCTTTAGCATGCCAAGTTTGTCCCCTCTGTGTCCTTCACACAGTCTGTCCCCTCTGCTTGAAATACTCTTCTCTTACTTATCAGGTCTCTGCTCCTGACCATCCTCACTAAAGCAGATGCCTCTCATCTTTCAATCTCTTTCCAAACCTTCATAGCCCTGCAAAATTAAATTCTTTTATTTTTGCATTAACTTTTTGTCCATATCCTTCATGCAACTATATTCTCCACAAGTATAGGGATGGGATTTATATATTCACTATTGTGTCCCCAGGATCTACACACAAATGGTTTGAATTAATTGTGAATGACACAGACTGTGTGGGGTTGTTAGTGAGGGTCTATGGCTGAAAGGAAAGTCTGTAATGACTGTTTATGCTTCCATCAGACTTCTCTAGCTTCTGGGTACCTGGGTGGCTCAGTCAGTTAAGCATTTGACTTCAGCTTAGGTCATGATCTCACACTTTGTGAGTTCGAGTCCCTCATTGGGTGAACACGAGCCCCACTTCTGGTAAAACACAAGCCCTCTCTCTCTCTCTGCCCTTCACTCACTTGCGCCCTCTCTCTCAAAAACAACAACAAAAATGACTAAAATGTGAGCTGGTCTCCCAGGCACATGGCCTATGCAGGCTGTTTCTCCAGACTCCTGCAGAACCCTTCATGTTTCCAACCTCTGCAGGAGAGCATGACAGTTTCATGATGCTCTAGGCAAGTCGTAGTACTCCTCTGACTCCTTTGCTATAGCAAAAGTGAGGCCTCCCTTTCGGCACCTGCATGCCTTCTCCTCTGCCCGCAACTTCTCTTGTTCTCTCCATTTGTCCAACCATGACAATTGTCCTTATATTAGGGGATAGACCAGGGAAAGATACCTCCAGCATGACTACTGCAGGGTATAGTACGTTTATTAAGTTGGAGATTGTTGAACACAACATGCAAAATTATATAAATGTTCATGCATATACATATAAATGTTAATTATATAAAATTTATGTTCTGATCACCTGGGGCTGGAAATATGGTAACTTTAATCAAGGGTTCCCTGAGAGAGGTAATATTGACAACTTGCCTGGGACTTGAGAGATTCCAGGTGTGTTTGCGAAGAAACTGTTATGTAAGAGCAGCTGCTTTTCCTTCCCACCATCAATCATGGTTTAACATCTCCCCAAGTGCCTTTTATAAACAGGACACTGTGCTGGTCAGTATTACCTGCCTTTACCTGCCTACTTTTATCACTTCCATTTATACAGTGTACATTTTTCATACACTTTCTTTTTTTAATTTTTTAATTAAAATTTTTTTTCATTTTTGAAAGTTAGTATTGATTTGCTTTTAAGAGTAGACAATCCATATGACATTATTGATTAGCAATATGAATGCTAAATTTTTTATGTCATTTCCTCATGTTAATATGGTTTCATTATCCCAACACTCTTTCACCCAATTCTTTAAACTCTTACTGAATATTTATTCTATAGGCTATATAATGAAATTCTACCAAACAGTTATGTGCTTTATTTTATTGCTCTCTAAAGACCATATCTATCACTACACTGGACCATGGGCTCCTTGGGGCTGTAGATTCTTTTTTTTTTTTTTTACATTTTATTAATAATTTATTTTTTAATTTACATCCCAGTTAGTTAGCATATAGTGAAACAATGATTTCAGGAGTAGATTCCTTAATGCCCCATACCCATTTAGCCCATCCCCCCCTTCCACAACCCCTCCAGCAACCCTCAGTTTGTTCTCCATGTTTATGAGTCTCTTCTGTTTTGTCCCCCGCCCTGTTTTTATATTGTTTCATCTGTTTTGTCTCTTAAAGTCTTCATATGAGTGAAGTCATATGATATTTGTCTTTCTCTGCCTAATTTTGCTTAGCATAATACCCTCTAGTTCCATCCATGTAATTGCAAATGGCAACATTTCATTCTTTTTGATTGCCAAGTAATACTCCATTGTATATATATACCACTTCTTCTTTATCCACTCATTCATCAATGGATATTTGGGCTCTTTCCATACTCTGGCTACTGTTGATAGTGCTGCTATAAACATTATAGCAGCATGTGCCCCTTCGAAACAGCATATCTGTATCCCTTGGATAAATACCTAGTAATGCAATTGCTGCGTCGTAGGGTAGTTCTATTTTTAATTTTTTGAGGAACCTCCATACTGCTTTCCAGAGTGGCTGCACCAGTTTGCATTCCCACCAGCAACGCAAAAGAGATCATCTTTCTCCGCATCTTCGCCAACATCTGTTGTTGCCTGAATTGTTGATGTTAGCCATTCTGACAGGTGTGAGGTGGTATCTCATTGTGGTTTTGATTTGTGTTTCCCTCATGATGAGTGATTTGAGCATTTTTTCATGTGTCAATTGGCCATCCAGATGTCTTCTTTGAAAAAGTGTCTATTCATGTCTTTTGTGCATTTCTTCACTGGATTATTTGGTTTTTGGGTGTTGAGTTTGATAAGCTCTTTATAGATTTTGGATACTAACCCTCTATCTGATATGTCGTTTGCAAATATCTTCTCCCATTCTGTCGGTTGCCTTTTAGTTTTGCTGATTGTTTCCTTTGCTGTGCAGAAGCTTTTTATTTTGATGCAGTCCCAATAGTTCATTTTTGCTCTTGTTTCCCTTGCCTCAGGAGACATGAGTAAGAAGTTGCTGTGGCCAAGGTCAAAGAGGTTATTGCCTGCTTTCTCCTCTAGGCTGTTTTGGGTTTTTTTGTTTTTTGGGTTTTTTTTTTTTTTTTTGTCAACAATATGCATGTTTATTACTTTAAGCCATTAAGTTTCAGGGGGGTGTTTGTTATGCACCATTACTGTGGCAATAAGTCACTGATGCACCCTTGTTTGCGCTGTCTGATATGCTCTAACCTAGTTCTTTTTTTATTATTACTAATACGAAATTTATTGTCAAATTGGTTTCTATCCAACACCCAGTGCTCATCCCAAAGGTGCCCTCCTCAATGCCCATCACCCATCCTCCCCACCTCCCACCCCCCATCAACCCTCAGTTTATTCTTCCTCTAGGGTTTTGATGGCTTCCTGTCTTATGTTTAGGTCTTTCATCCATTTTGAGTTTATTTTTGTGTGTGGTGTAAGAAAGTGGTCCAGGTTCATTTTTCTGCATGTCACTGTCCAGTTTTCCCAGCACCACTTGCTAAAAAGACTGTCTTTATTCCATTGGATATTCTTTCCTGCTTTGTCAAAGATTAGTTGGCCATATGTTTGTGGGTCCAATTCTGGGTTTCTATTCTGTTCTGTTGATCTCGGTGTCTGTTCTTGTGCCATTCATACACTTTCATATGCATTAGCTCATTCACTTCTCACACTAACTCTGCAGTGAGGGAGAACGGGCATTGTTATGCCTCTTTTATAGATAAGAAAACAGGACATTTAGAACCACAAGGAAGTGTATGACATACCCAAAGCCTATGCCTACAGTGTGTTCCAGGTTGGACTTCACATGCCCAATGCTGTGTTGGAGAAAGGCAGTACAGGACAGAGGGACAGGCCAAGCCTAAGGTTCCAACCATCTGTTTCTGATTCCAGTTATTCCCCAAACTACCCTGTGATACTTCACTGCTCTTTAGATGTTTGTTGTCCTGACTAAATGAAGCCATTGTACTAATAGCAGTTCTTTGCCTGGGCTACACATTAGGATCATCAGGTGAGCTTTAAAAAATTCCCGTGCCCAAACTATATCCCAAATCAATTAAATCCAATCTCTGGGGCTGGGAGACGTGGCTTCACCTATGGTTCTTTCACATTCCCCTGGCTATTTGCAAATGGAGCTAAGGTTGAGAATATTGGCTCTGAAGTAAATGATTCCTTGCATTTTTCAACACACTGTAAACTTCCATCTGAAGACAGCTTGTAGCCTCTGACCAATATAAATGTTCACTGATTGAACTGTCTCCAAAGAAGCCCATTTAACATTGTTAACCCACCCTCTCCCAATCATATGTGACCACAAAAGCCTTTCCTTGTGTGATAATTTTTAATACCCTATTAATATCCTACATCCCTAATGTACTCTGGGAAACACTCCATTCAGGGTCCATCTTTTTTTTTTAAGTCAATTCAGAAAAGTTTGATTCTCTGAGCTGTTTGAGGTGCCTTACATGAGTAAGTGCCTTACATGAGTGCCTTAGAAAACATTCTCGTGAAAACTGCCAGCACGTGCCCAGATGGGATGATGGTAACTTCTACTCACTCCTCTTGTGTTTGGGTTCAGTTCTATAATTAGCATTCCCATCAGCATGTTCTGAGGGTAGACTAAGAGAGACTCTTCCACATATGTTTCATGTGTTCCAGAGGTTTTAAAGAGCCCACCATTAAGGCAAAACCATTAAAATATAAAATAAAATGCAGCAGAATACATAAAGGCACAAAATGCAAAAGCAAGAAAGGCGAGATAAATAAATTTGAATACATCAGACTTTTAAATGGCAGAAGACCCCACGGACTAAGAAGAAAAGTGTAGACTGGGAGGGAACATGTGAAGCATACACAACAAGTCACAAACGTGTGGAATATGTAAAGAAGTCTCATAAGTCAACAAATAGCCCCAAATAAAAATAAATGAAGACATGAGGAGGTAATTCACAGAAGAAAGACAAATAGCCAACGTGAAGAAATGTACAGCCTCATGAATAATCAAGGGAAAACAGACTAAAATAATAACAAGACATCATTTTTCACACATGAGATTGGCACAAAATGTAAAATATTAATAACAGGTTTTCCTGGGGAATAGCAAAAGCTGTACTCTTCCACACTGTTGGTGAGGAAATAAACCAAAAAGGCCTTTTTGGAGGACAATTTAGAGTAGCTAACAAATTTTTTTTTATTTTTTTCATGTTTATTTTTGAGAGAGAGAGAGAGAGAGAGAGAGAGAGAGAGAGACAGGGCATGAGCAGGGGAGGGACAGAGAGAGAGAGGGAGATACAGAATCCAAAGCAGGCTCCAGACTCTGAGCTGTCAGCACAGAGCCTAACGCGGGGTGGGGCTTAAACCCATGAACAGTGAGATCATGACCCGAGACAAAGTTGGACACTTAACTGACTGAGCCACCCAGGTGCCCCTAATAAAATGTTTAATTCACATTTCTTCTCACCCAGAACTCCATTTCTTCGTCTTTACCCTGACTTGCAAGTACACCAGCCCATGTCAATGCAAAAAATGCAAAATAATGCCAAAAAAAAAACAAAAACAAAAACAAAATCGGGCAAAGAGTAAGTAGCCAACAAATGCCTCTATGGAAATGCAAAGAGAAACATCTGGAATCCCCAGGGGACTGGTATGTGGAGGTCAAAGTGGACTGCTTCATCTACATTATTTCATTTTTTTTTTTTTTGAGAGAGAGAGGGGATAAGATTGTCTTAATGACAGTGCACAACTCACAAGGTTGTAAGCATTAGATGAGTGAATATATATAAAGCATACAGTGCTTTCTCATAGGCACTGGGGAGTATCTTTGTCATCTTTAGCAACAGAGAATGGTATTCAATAACCGCCTGTACCTCAGGAATGTCTTCTGGCCTCTGCTCTGCCATTGCTGTAGAAGACCTTCTGCCACCTATCGTGGCTTCTGGGAATCCCTACATTTAAAACTCCCTTCCTCCTCCATTCGGGCAGTGATCAGGCAGTGATCACTGAATCTAGCCTTCCTGTGTCAAGATGACAGAGCGCAGGTGTTTGTTCATGTCTCTGAGGTCGAGCTTGCCACAGACATTATGGGAAATATGCAAACATCGGTCATCGCACTTTCTTAAATGCTTGCTGACTAACGCTCACTTCTCTAAGAAAACGCATTTTCCCCTTCTTTGGGGAAGATTCCAGGCCCTGCTGGATGTGGGATAGGGGCATTAGAAGGAGAAAGGAAAAGAGTGAAGGGGCATCACATTTTTATTTCAGACAAATTCTTAGGCTTCAGTGACAACATTTCCCACCTCCTCTAAAACGCATGGAACAGGGGCACCTGGGTGACTCAGTTAAGTGTCCAACTTGGGCTCAGGTCATGATCTCTTAGTTTATGAGTTCGAGCCCTATGTTGGGCTCTGTGCTGACAGCTCAGAGCCTGGAGTCTGCTTCAGATTCTGTCTCCATCTCTCTCTGTGTCTCCCTAGTTCACGCTCTGTCTGTCTGTCTGTCTGTCTCTCTCTCACACACACAAATAAATAAACATATAAATAAAATAAAACCTATGGACATTTAGCCCTGGAAGCATTTATCCTAACCAAAAGAAAATACATTTCAATAAATTAATTTTTTTTTTTTTAACAGCACTAATGAAGTGGTGACAGAGTATTGGGGAGGGACTCATTTTAGAGCTTGATAAATTGGCACGCCAAGAAGGAAATTATAGGGAGGCCTGAGTGGTGATTCCTTGTTCAGGACACCTGGAAGAAGCAAAGAGACACAGACTCTAGGAACTTACTAGAGATCCATTTGTTCCTTTTTCTCTCCGGTTGCTTCCTCTGACATATTTTTTTCTTTTTTAACTTTAGTTTTGCAAGAAGACCAGAGTCAACCCTATCAGCTTTTCCTCCCTGCTCACTTGAAAACCTTCTTTTTAACCTCCTTTACCCAGAGTTCCGCTCAGGCCTGCATGAGGCTTTTGTCTCCATTCACCTTTCTCAATTTGACATGATTGACTTCTCTTCCATTCATCCCCTTTGGGAGGTTTTATCCAGAGATTTGGTCCTGCTCCCTGCTTTTCTTCTCTTCCTCTCCATGAGGGAATCTCTCCATGCTCAAATTTTCATTTTTATTTGGAGGCAAATGGCCTTAGACATTCCTTGCAGATTCTGCAATTCTCATGCAAGGCAGTTACTTCCAAAGCTTTCGCTGGGTTACTTTCCAGCTTCCCTAACTTCTCTCAAAGTTACTTCCATCTTGCTGGGTTCCTGCCCAAGTCCCAGCTATCCTCCAGACTCTGAGGAGGCAGGGAATCTCCTCCTCGTTTCTCTTTGCCCATATAAATCTCCCCGGGTCTAATTCCAGTCCCACCTTTCTAAAAAGCCTTTTAGGATGTCCCCAGCCAGAAGGGATTCTCCCTTGTCTGAATTCCTATGGCACTTAACATCTATATCACTGAAGCACCCCGTCATCTATAGTCTGTGAAGAACTACAGGGGACATATGAGGTGCCAACAGAGGATGCTGTGTGCATGTGTTCAGACAAACATCTCTACCTCCTAGGTACATTGCTAGGGAAAGAGAAGGCAGTGTTTTATTTATTTTTTTTTTAAATATGAAATTTATTGTCAAATTGGTTTCCATACAACACCCAGTGATCATCCCAACAGGTGCCCTCCTCAATACCCATCACCCACCCACCCAGCCCTCCCACCCCCCCATCAATCCTCAGTTTATTCTCAGTTTTTAAGAGTCTCTTATGGTTTAGCTCCCTCCCTCTCTAACTTTTTTTTTCCTTCCCCTCCCCCATGATCTTCTGTTAAGTTTCTCAGGATCCACATAAGAGTGAAAACATATGGTATCTGTCTTTCTCTGTATGACCTATTTCACTTAGCATAACACTCTCCAGTTCCATCCACGTTGCTACAAAAGGCCATATTTCATTCTTTCTCATGGCCACGTAGTGTTCCATTGTGTATATAAACCACAATTTCTTTATCCATTCATCAGTTGATGGACATTTAGGCTCTTTCCATAATGTGGCTATTGTTGAGAGTGCTGCTATAAACATTGGGGTACAAGTGCCCCTATGCATCAGCACTCCTGTAGCCCTTGGGTCAGTTCCTAGCACTGCTATTGCTGGGTCATAGGGTAGGTCTATTTTTAATTTTTTGAGGAACCTCCACACTGTTTTCCAGAACGGCTACACCAGTTTGCATCCCCACCAACGGTGCAAGAGGGTTCCCATTTCTCCACATCCTCTCCAGCATCTATAGTCTCCTGGTTTGTTCATTTCAGCCACTCTGACTGGCGTGAGGTGATATCTGAGTGTGGTTTTGATTTGTATTTCCCTGATGAGGAGAGACATTGAGCATCTTTTCATGTGGCTGTTGGCCATCTGGATATCTTCTTTAGAGAAGTGTCTACTCATATTTTCTGCCCATTTCTTCACTAGATTATTTGTTTTTCGGGTGTGGAGTTTGATGAGTTCTTTGTAGATTTTGGATACTAGCCCTTTGTCTGAGATGTCATTTGCAAATATCTTTTCCCATTCCATCAGTTGCCTTTTAGTTTCGTTGATTGTTTCCTTTGCAGTGCAGAGGCTTTTTGTCTTCATGAGGTCTCAATAGTTCATTTTTGCTTTTAATTCCCTTGCCTTTGGAGATGTGTCAAGTAAGAAATTGCTGCGGAGAAGGCAGTGATTTAAAAAAAATAATGTCCTCTCTTCATAGGCTCTTACGGTCTGAGAAGGAAAACACAAATTTAGCCACATAATGTCTACGTGTACAAACCTTTGGTTGAATTGGATGGTTGGAAGTATTATCATTTGTCCTCTTGGGGTCGATTACTAAACTGTTCAGCATGCCTCAGGACCTTTGATGAGATCATATGTACATAATACTTTAATCAGGACAATTTTTAGATTAATTCCTTGAAACAGTTTCGTGGCATAGTTTCTCACTGGTTTATTTCCCTACTTTGTTTCTTATCACTATAGAAAATACCAGATACACAGGACAGTTACAGTTATACAGATAACCCTCACAAAATGATATTAAAATATATATTTAAGAGAAAATGCTATGTAGCATACATATCTCTCATTATATATGTAAACACTGAGAATCTTTGGGTGAGCCCAGTTTCTAAAACCCACTCACTTTGCTGTCACATTGCTACCCCAACACTCCTCACAGACCCATTTTCAAAACCTCAGATTTCCAATTATCTTAGCTGTCCTAACACTACTTTATTTGTTGATTTTGATTCTATCCAAACCTGCTCTGGAGGGAGCTACCTTGGATATTATATGGCCCGTGCCCACAAAATGCTCCACATATTCAGGCTAAGCAGAAAATGCTCCCTGAGTTTAGAAGCACAGTCTGTATCACCTAGATGTGACTGGCCACTTTTTAGGCTCTTTTCCTTTGGTTCATAACTTTCAAACCTGTGTACATTTTTTAAAAAAATATGTTTCACTGGTTGGAACCTCTCCTTTCTATTCCCTTTTAGTTATGTTTATTCTCTTTTTTTCTTCACTTGCTCCCCTATGAGTCATTTCACATTCCCCTTGGATCATTTCCCCCACTCAATCAATTTCAAAAGTTTCTCTGTACATATAGCATTCCTATAGATGGCCTCCTTCCATGTAAATCTCTTGTTGTAAACATCTTGTATTACTCTGTTTCCCAGAGTAGCTGGAATCAAGATTGATACATCTTTCTCACTTACGCATGACTTCCAGGATCCCTAGGGCCTATGTTGCAGCACTTGGGAGGTTTGGCTCAATGACAAGTCTTCCGTAATTCTCTTACTTTGAGATATGGCCACTTCAAGCCAAATGGGGAAATAGTCTTCACCTACGAAGTAACTCTGTTCTGTTTCCAGTCCCCTCCCCTGGTCTTAGGCAAAAATATCTGGTGCAGTGGGCAGAGCACAGAAGTGTGAGTAGGATGTCTCCTGGTGTACTTCTTTTCCAATAATGATCTTTCGTCCACAACCCAAACATGCCTTTTTCAACAGCCTCTCCTCTTTTTGTTAATGTTTGTTTTTTTGTTTGTTTGTTTGTTTGTTTGTTTGTTTGTTTGTTTGTTGAGAGAAAGAGAGAATGAGAGCAGGGGAAGGGCAGAGAGAGGGAGAGAGAGAATCCCAAGCAGGCTCTACACTCAGCAGTCAGCATGGAGCCCAATACGGGGCTCAATCTTACCACTGCGAGATCACAACCTGAGCCAGTATCAGAGTCAGATGCTGAACTGAATGAGCTATCCAGTGCCCCAACAGCCTCTCCTCTTAAACTGAGCTCCTTCCATGAGGATCCTGAACCGATAGACAAGACCTCACATGGACTCCTCTCTCCCATCAATATGTTTGAATAGCCATCTCCTGATATAAGATCCTTAAAACAAGCTCATGAGTTTCACCTGTGATATGTTTAGCCCCCTCATTCAGTAAAAAGATGATGAGATCTCAGATATAGGACATTTTTTTAGAGTCTGCCCTTTTTTACCTCATGGGTAGAAATATTATAGCATAGAGATTAAGAGGATGGACTTAAAAGCCAGGATACTTGCACTTACATTTCAACTCAACCTTGAGCAAGTTTCTTTAGCCTCTACAAGTGTCAGTTTCGTTATCTGTAGAATTGGGGATGGTAATATCTATCTCCTAGTACTGTTAGTATTATTAAAATTGCCCATAAACTAGATCATAAAACAAGTCGCCACTGAAATTATTTAAAGCATGTCCTCTGGAATTAAGTTAGATATTAATGATAAAGTACTAGAAAATTCCCAACTACTTGGAAATTAGGTAACCCGTGACTCGAATAGGGTACTCAGGTTTTGTCTACCCAGTTTTCCTACATGCATTTGCATACCTCAATACCGGTAAAAATTGCTGGAAGAATAAAGCTGCCCAAAGCAAAGAAGCTAACTTAATGCAACCTAACTGATGCTTCCATTGGCCATTACGTGCAGAAAACTCAGTAACACAGGAATCTTGGGCTTGGTCTTCCTTTTTCTCATGGGAGCACATGTTGACACTACACAGGAGAATGTCACCCTCTCTCAATATACACATTTGTGTACATAATTAGGTGAACTTCCTCTAACCATTTTGCAGATTCTGAAAAAGAGGATTTATAAGCAAAGCATAGTTTACCAGTTCATCTTTTTCTGTTCAGTAAATACAGAAATCACAAGAGGGCAAAACTGGAGATTAAAGACACTATTTCTGAGTAGAACTCACAGGCTAGAGGCCTTGTGGGCCAGGAGGGGTGCTACCTGACTCACTGGTGTGATCTGAAGGACTGCGTGAATTTTTCCAGCTTGCTAAACAATTTGCACTTGACTGGGACCAGGACATTTTGTATTTGCACCCATGCCTAACATTTCAATCAGCATGTATGCTAATGATATATCCCCTAGGAAATGCGAGGGATTAATGATAAAAATGTGAATCATCATCCAGGGTTATGAATTAACCAATCCTATTCTACTCAACAAACATTTATATAGCAACTATATTTAGTTACACACTGGGCTAGGGCAACAGTGCCACTAAATGCAAACATCCAGATGGACTTGTTATAGAAAAAGCATTGAATCTCAGATCAACTTCACATATAGACTGGTCTAAGAAATGAACAATAGACATAGAACTGGAAGTTTTATATTCTGGTCCAAGTTCTGACACTTACTCACTGTGCATCAGGAGGCAAGTTTAATAACCTTGCTTGCTGGCATACAACAAGGAGAGAGAGGAAACCAGTTATTTTCAAATAAGATAATGAATGTGAAAGCTGTTTTAATACAATTGAGGAGACTCTTTGTGTAATGCTGTGGAATGATCTCCAAGAAAGTACTGTTAAATTCTTTCTTTTTTTGGCAAGGGTACAGAAAAGCGCTTTCGTTTTCTTTCTTTGTTTTAAAGAGAAATCCTATATCTACAGACTGCTAAATGCATAGAATGTCTTTGGAGGTATACACAAAAAATGTTGGTAGTATTGCTGACCTCTGGGGAAAGTTACAGTGTGGACGGTGGAAATGACAAGAAGAATTTTTAAGATAAGGAAATTGAAACATATAGAGGTTAAATAACTTCCCAAGGACATCTGGTAAATATCTAAAATAGCAGGGATTCAAAATGAGGTGGTCTAATCATAGAATTCACTCTGTGACCACCATGCCCTACTGCCCCCTGACCTTCTGAAGAGAGGGTGTCCATGCTGAAAAGTTAACCTTTGCTCTAAAAGCCCACCTCAGATATCTAGCCATTATCTGTAGAATTCAGTCTACCAACCATTTCCTCCCCTTTTCTAGACTGACGTGCCACACTGGTTGAGAACATTATTTCATTAAACTGCACTCTCTTTCTCTGGTACAAATCAATACAAAACCACAAAGATTTGGGGCGCCTGGGTGGCTCAGTCGGTTAAGCGGCTGACTTCAGCTCAGGTCATGATCTCGCAGTCTGTGAGTTCGAGCCCTGCGTCGGGCTCTGTGCTGACAGCTCAGAGCCTGGAGCCTGTTTCAGATTCTGTGTCTCCCTCTCTCTGACCCTCCCCCGTTCATGCTCTGTCTCTCTCTCAAAAATCAATAAATGTTTTTTAAAAAATTTAAAAAAGACACAAAGATTTCTCTAAAAACATATACAAAATTCCTGTCCCAGGTCTGTTTTTTTTTTCTTTTAATTTTGTGTCCCTGACAGCTAGAAAAGAATCACTTACTTTAATAGGAATGATCCTTCCTGTATGACACTAATTGAAACGTTGTTTGCATTCAGAAGATGTCTTAACAGAAAATGTCTTATTTAATTGGTTGGAGCCTTTCTGAAAGTCACTGTCTAGCTAGCCCAGGGATCTTTGGCCAGACATTGCTTGGCTCCTTTCACTTAATTGGAGATACATGCACTGCTCTTTGGTTGTGGTGGTGGTTCATGCATTCTTCCCACAGTGCCTCTGTTGCTGCCCTGCTTTAATCATCCACCAAACCATTTTGGGCTTCTTTCCAGAAACTTTCAACATAACCTACCTGTTTCAAGACTGGAGCTGAAGCTATTGTTCTTCTTGGTTTTAGTTGTCTTTGCAGACTTCAAACTGATATCCTTCTGGGTCACTTCAGTGAGCAGGGTCATGCCCATTCCAGCAAGACCCACGTTGCCTGGGTCTCCTTCATGCTGTGACTTCATTTCCACACCACTGCAGCCATCTCCTCACTCCCATGGTCACACCCTGGACTTATCATCATCATTCCTTTGATTTCCACCTGAAAAATGCTAGACTTAGAAGTTCCACTGCCTGATCACAGCCTCATAAGCTTCTACCCATCAACCCCTAAAACCATTCCAGAAATCCTATCCAAGGATCCAATATCAGGTAGCCAATTCTCACCTAGCTCTACTTTCTTTTCTATTCAACCTGGATCCCAAGGTCAAATGCTTCAAACCTAATAACAGCATCCTTAAGTCTTCACTTGACTGTCGTTCTACATCTGCTGGAATGTCTCCCAACCCTTGGAGAATCTAGCAAGTCTGTGCCTCTACCTCTCCCAGGCTGAAAGAGTAAAGCATGTAAACTTGCAGATTGATGACTCCACTGAGGCCTCAGTTCATGAATCCCTTTACTTGACTCTAGTAAGTTCCTTTTCCCACTTACCTTAGAGACTGTATTAAGCTTTAATAATCTCCTATTTCAGTTAGGACCGTTTTTGGGTGCATATAATTGAAACACAATATAGCAGTGACCTAAACTTGATATAGGTTTGTTTCTCCATTATGTAAAAGAAAATCAGAGATTGGCACTCCAGGTGTGCTTGTAGAGATACAACAAAGTCCTCAAAACCTAGGCATCTATCTTTCGGTTCTGTGATCTTCAGCAGATGGCTTGTAAACTTAAGATCACCTCATGACCCAAAATGGCTGCTGGAGTACCTGTCATCATATTCTAGACAGCAAGAAAATAGAAGTCCAGAAAGGCAAAAGAATACCCCTCAAAGCCAAGTTGTCTTTCTTTAGGAACCTTCACAGAAGTCCCATATAACACTCCTATTGATATCTTATTGGCCATAACTTGATCATATGAGCATGTTTATTTGTAAGGTAAGCTGGGAAATGCAGTTTTTAAGCTATATATGTCACTCGCCCAAACAAAATCAAGACTCTGTTACTAAGGAAGAAGGGGGGGAATGGATTTGGAGTAAGCATCTAACTGCCCCTACCACATCTTCATAATGCCTCTACTCCCACACTCCTCATTTCAGACAGCTCTTTTACTGGGAAGAGACCAACAGGTGTGAAATCCCTTAAGATCTCTCCCCTCCATTTCTAATTCATCTGATTACAGAAACCACACTTAACTTACTTTATTCCTGTCTTGGAGGAAGAGTGTCTCTACCCCGCAAGGCTAAAACCTGTGCTTTTATCATATGTCATTTATCACATGTCAAGTGTGCAGCAATAAAGATGTTAAATTTTTTCAAATTTTAAATTCATTCACTTCTTAATCCCTTACCATCTGTCTTCCACAGTCATTATTCTCCTGAAACTCTTCTAGCCAGGGTCACCAATTAATATCAAACTGCCAAATCCAAAGCAAGTTTTCAAAAAACAGTTTTACGGTTCCCCCCCAAATTAACCATAGAACTATCTATTCTACTCCTACTCTATTCCTCCATATATACTCCAAAAAACTGAAAACAAATACTAAAAAAAAAAAAAATGCATGTACATGCATGTTCATAACAATACTATTCACAGTAGCTAGTAGATAAACACAGCTCAAACATCCATTACTGGATGAATAGATTTAAAACATTGTGGCATATTTATTCAATAGAATATTATTCAGCCATAAAAAGCAATGAAATACTGGCAAATGGTACAATGTAGATGAACCTTGAAATCATTATGCTAAGAGAAAGAAGCCAGACACAAAAAGTCACATGTTAAGAGATTTCATTTATATGAAATATTCAGATGGATAAATCCATAGATATGTAACCCAGATGGGTGGTCACCAGGAGCTGGGAGGAAGCCACTTAACACATATAGGGTTTTACTTTGAAGTAATGGAAATGTTTCGGAGCTAGGTAGAAGTGGTGGTTACATTGTATTATGAATGTACTAAATGCCACTGCATGGTTTGCTGTAAAAATAGTTAATTTAAATAGCTATGTGAATTTCATCTCAATAAATTACTCTTTTATAACATCACTTTTCCGTTCTCTTACTCATACTTCCACCATTGACCACCACCTACTTCCCAAATTCTTCCTTCCTTTGATTTCCTGAGCATCAGTTTTTATGGTTTTTCTGCGTGCTTCTCTGACCATTCTTACCCTTTCTCTTTTGCTGATTCAACTTTTTTTGTAATCATGTGATTTTGGAGAATTCTCCAGACTATTTGGGTTCTCTTCTATTTTTGTTCCTCCAGGATTCTCCCCTCTATTATCTCAGTTCTATTAGAGGAAGTTTATGCTCCTGTTCTCATCTCTGGATAAAGAACTTCTATTCCCAGGAAGAAACAGTATTGGGAAAACCCATCTGAACAGACCATGTTACCGGCCCCATGGAAGAAGGAGTGATTTATCTAATTGGAGAGTTGCAAAAATCTGACACTCATTTTTACACAGTCCTTTATAGGGAGAGGTTAAAATGTTGAACTTCATGGTTCCCATGTGGCCTATCCTCTTTCTTTTTGTACCAGCCTTTGCAGAAACATAAATTCTGCTCTCCTCTATAAGCTAAGCTTAACTGCAGACTTTTGGAAGGAAGTTAGTAATTTCAAATTAGAAGGGAGAGTTTTAGGACACCTTGTTGTGGCAATAGATCCGAGCTGTATTCGCCATGCCAGTCTTCTTAGTAATAAAACAGAATATCAGTCTCCACCTATTGAAATTGTTATTTAATTTATCTCTTACCTTTTAATTCAGAGGGAGAAGGACATGGTCTAACACCCTTTTAAGACTCAACAGTTTCCAACCACGACTTCAGTACCAGTTGCTACCAAATTTATCACTCTGGCCCCTTTCTGTTTCTTCTTCTTTTTTTTTTTTAACTGAATTATAATCGATATACAGTAATATATTAGTTTCAAGTGCACCACATCCTGATTTAATATTTTTAATTTTTTTAAGTTTATTTTATTTTTTAGAGAGAGAGTGTGTGTGAGCATGAGTTGGGGAGACACAGAATCTGAAGCAGGCTCCAGGCTCTGAGCTGTCAGCAAAGAGCCTGACATGGGGCTTGAACTTGTGTACCACAAGATCATGACCTGAGCCAAAGTCGGACGCTTAACTGACTGAGTCACTCAGGCGCCCCCTGATTCAATATTTTTATACCTTGCAAAATGATCACCATGATGGGTCTAGTTACTGCCAGCATACAAAATTATTACAATATTATTGACTATATTCCCTATGATGTACATTAAGTCCCCATGAATTATTTATTTGATAACTGAAGGTTTGTACCTCTTAATCTCCTTCACCTATTTCTCCTGTCCCCCCACCCTTGGGCAACTGCCAGGTCTCTATAAGTCTCTTTTGTTTATTCATTTGTTTTGTTTTTTTTTAGATTCCACATATATATGAAATCATATGGTATTTGTCCTTCTCAGACTTATATCACGTAGCATAATACCCTCTAGATGCATCCATGTTGTTGCAAATGACAAGATTTCATTCTTTTTCTTTTAGAGCTAATGTTCCATTGTGTGTGTGTGTGTGTGTGTGTGACACACACACACACACACACGCACACACCACCACCACCACCACATTTCTTTATCCATACATCTATGAATGAGCATTTAGGTGGCTTCCATATCTTGGCTGTTGTAACACAGCAATGAACATAGGAATGCATACATCTTTTCAAATTTGTGTTTTCATTTTCAAATAAATACCGAGAAGTGGAATTGCTAGATCATAGTATTTCTATTTTCAATTTTTTGAAGAACTGCCACACGGTTTTTCCTAGTGACTGCAGCAATTTACACTCCCATGAACAGTGCATGATGGTTCCCTTTTCTCCACATCCTCACCAACACTTGTTATTTCCTGTCTTTTCGAGTCCAGCCATTCTGACAGGTGTGAGATTCACATTTCCCTGGTAATTAGTGGTGTTGAGCACCTTTTCATGCACCTATTGGTGGTCCTGATCCTTATTTTCAAGTGACCACCTGTGTTCTTCCCCCATCCCAAACATCTCCTGTATGATTATTTGGTTGATTTTTAAAACTTTAACTTTTTTAACATGATTTTTTAAATTTAAATCCAAATTAGTTAACATATAGTGTAATAATAACTTCTGCAATAGAATTTAGTGATTCATCACCTACATATAACACCCAATGCTTATCCCTACAAGTGCCCTCCTTAATGCCCATCACCCATTTAGCCCATCCCCCCACCCAACAACCCACCAACAGCCCTCATTTTTTTCTCTGTATTTAAGAGTCTCTTATGGTTTGTCTCCCTCTCTGTTTTTATCTTATTTTTGCTTCCTTTCCTCTATGTTCATCTGTTTTGTTTCATAAATTCTGCATGTAAGTGAAATCATGATATTTGTCTTTCTCTGACTTATTTTGCTTAGCATAATACACGTTAGTTCCATCCATGTTATTGTAAATGGTAAGATTTCATTCTTGTTGATCACTGAGTAATATTCCAGTGTGTGTGTGTGTGTGTGTGTGTGTGTGTGTGTGTGTATATATATATATATATATATATATATATATATATATATATCTTCTTTATCCATTCATCAGTCAATGGCTATTTGGGCTCTTTCCATACTGTGGCTATTGTTGATAGTGCTGCTATAAACCTTAGGGTACATGTACTCCTTTGAATCAACATTTTTGTATCCTTTGGATAAATACCTAATAGTGTGATTGCTGCGTCATGGGGTAGCTCTATTTTTAGTTTTTTGAGGAACCTTCATACTGTTTTCCAAAGTGGCTGCACCAGTTTGCATTCCCACCAACAGTGCAGAAGTGTTCCCCTTTCTCTGCATCCTGGCCAATATCTGTTGTTGCTGGAGTTGTTAATTTTAGCCATTCTGACAGGTGTCAGGTGGTATCTCATTGTGGTTTTGATTTGTATTTCCCTGATGATGAGTTAACATGATTTTTGAAGTTACAAGTATACAGTCTCTGGAGACTCAAAATTATTACACCTCAGAGCATTATGTAGTTGATAAAGATGACAAAACGGAGGAACCTGGGGAATGGGAGGATCGAAGGAGTTATATGATCCAACATCACTCCTGTAAGTTGCCTAAAGCAGGAACTGGGAAACCATCAAGAGCCAAGGCAGCTGACTTTGTCCCTTTTTAAACCTTCTCATGATTCCAGAAGCGACTGGAATTGCTCTTCTCACAGGGGCTCCTCTGTTACTTTAGATTGTGTTAGAGACTTTCTCTTACCTGCAGCCAATGTCTGATGTTTATTATGTTCTTAATAGTTTTCATTATTGTCCACATTTTCCTTGAGAATGTTACAATTGAAGCACAACGTTTTAGGTATAAAGTAACATACCCACTTATGGGGTTTGGGCTGCTGTAATAAAGTACTATAGACCAGGTGCTGTATAGGCAACAAGTTTATTTCTCATAGTTCTTAAGGCTGGAAAGCCAAGATCACAGTGCTGGCATGACTGGGTCTGGGGAGGGTCCTCTCCCAGAGTGTAGAACGCTGTCTTATTCTTCACACAGAGGCAAGCAGAGAGGAAGGAAGCCCTCTCACATCTCCTCCAAGAAGGGCACTAGTCCCATTCCTGAGGCCTCCACCCTCATGGCCTAATCACCTCCCAAAGGCCCACCTCCTAATATCACATAGGGAGTTTAGATTCCAACCTAAGAATTTTGAGGGGACGCACAGGCAGTCTTTGACAGTCCACTACCCTTCATTTGCTCCTTGTGGTGAGCAGATGGGTGGACCTCCTGCTCAGCTTCCTGTTCGCCCTCCACCTGATGCGCCTGTTCCAATTGCGGAAGCTGGAAGGCGTCAAAGCTACATTTCCCTCGCAGCTAGGATGTGGATACAAATTACGTGCCACCAGTTAGGTGCATTGTGCAAGATATAGAAGGCAGAAATGGGGCATAAGCCTTCTCCTTTCCTCTTTTGGTCTGTTTTGTTGTTGTTGTTGTTGTTGTTGTTGTTGTGTTTTGTTTCATCTTCTGGCAAACAATATCTTGGACACAGGAGATTTTTCCATAGCAGGGTTCCAGTGACTAAGAAGAGGCGGTTGTGACAGAGACAGAAGGGGTAGTAGCCTCCTGATTTTGGCTTCCTGATCCTTGGAGGTGCCGTTCAGACAGTGCAATGCAGGGTCCTTGGCTACAGGGTGGAGTACTTCTCAACATTTCCAGGGATAGCCTCAGAGGTGGTAACTCCCCTGGGGTCAATCCTGCTGTGTTGTTCTGGGAGCAAGGATTTTGCTCTTCCCAGGCTTCCAGTGATTTTTACTATCACTTAATTTCCTTTATTAAATCTTTCTTGCCTAAAATAGCTAAAGCACTTCTCTTTCCCGCATTGAACCCTTATGGATGCATTACACTACTTTTTTTTTGAAGATTATGTATTTATTTTTGAGAGACAGGGAACATGAGCAGGGGAGGCACAGAGAGAAAGGGAGAGAGAATCCCTATAGCACAGAGCCCAACAGGGGGCTAGCTCCCAAGAACCGTGAGGTCATGACTTGAAATCCAGAGTCAGACACCTAACCAACTGAGCCACCCAGGTGCTCCATGACTTTCTATCCCCAGTACCAGAAAGGAGTTAGAGATATCAATTATTTTATGGCTAAGGACCCAGGAATGCCCACATCCTGCTCTACTTATATCCCTTTGTATTAGGAGTTTCCAAGGGAGCCATCTGAAAAAGGAATAATAAATAAAAATCAAAGTACCACTTTATTACTAGTTGTGCACAATCTTAAAACCCAAATGCAGTGCCTTGATAAAGGTAACAGTGGGGCCTGGGGCTGCCTGCTCCAAGTTCCCATCTTGACATCTTACCAGTTTGGACACAGGCAGGCAGGAAGTTGAAGAGAGAGAGAGAGAGAGAGAGAGAGAGAGAGAGAATCAACAGAATCATCTAGAATCCACTTATTCATCCAGCTGTGAGAAGCAGGAGAGAAAGAGAGAAGTTTCTTGCATTTTAAGGGACAGTAACCTTGCCCACTGGTCAGCAAGGCCCAGTCAATCATCCTGGACCCTGAGCTCACAAACTGACAACTCTCCAGAGGGGTAAAGGAGGGGGTGGATGTAGGCAAGGAACTGAGCACATATGTCAGCCGTGGGACACGATGGATGTCAAGAAGGAACTGGCCAGGCAGAGCAGAGGGGCAAGGACTAGTGAGTATCCCTGTGACAGTTAGGGTCTCCTCTTTTGGTTTCATGAACTTGTCATAAATGGGAGTGTGTGAGTGAAGGAAAGAAAGCTAACAGTGATGAGGAAGCTAGCCTGTGGGTAGTGATATTAACAAAGCAGGAGGTGTTGATCATAATCAACAAGTGTATATGAATTTTTACAATTAGTTGGCCCTAATGGAAATGCTGGTAGAGACATTGTTAGAATATACTGATTTTTCTGGACGGGAAAGACTGAAAACAGAAATCCTGGATGCACCTCTAATAGGCTGTTCGATTTAACCCATTGAAGAGGAAATGGGTGATGTGAACTTGGACGTTCCCTCTAATATTTTGCGATTCTAGTCTGTACCCCAAACCGGCAGCACTTTAGAGTTTTTGCCATCTCTAAAAAGCTTCCTGACTCAAACAAATCAACAAACGCTACCACTCTAGCTGCGAATCACTACCTCCTTAAAGACACCCCTTAAAGCCAAGCCCCCTTATTTGTGTGCTAATGGAAAGAATACACCTTTCTGAAAAGCAAAGAAGGTAGACTTCGGAATTTTTCTTTTTAATTCAAATTGATCCTTTGTGAAAATGGGCAGGAGAAAGTCAGAAAAATTAAAATAATCCAGAAAAGTTAAAAATAATCCAGAAAATAAAATTCTGTTTTGTTTATGTTGCTGAAACCATGGTTTACATTGTTGATCTCATCATGAATGACTCAAGTTTATAGTCAACTGGCACTCTGATGATATTTAGCTCTTATATTAATATGGTCTTGAGAATATATCCTAAGAATTCTGTCATCTATACCAGAGATGAAATTTCTTGGGGACAAAAACTGTCTCATTAACACCTACATCCTTCACAGCGAGGTGTTGACACAGACTCTAGGAGTCATTGGATGAATGGAGACATAGTAGGATGGGTGGTTAAGCAGATGGGCACACAGATGGCTGGATGGATAAATACAATGAGTTATTTTTGTTATCTTAATCAGTATACTCCTTTGGAAGGGCTTCAAGATGAATCTGTATAATCCTGAACACTTGAAAGAGAGAGGAGGAGTCAGGAATTATAGTAAAACCCAGACAAAATACAACAAAACATATTAGTACTGAAGGTTTTTAAAAATGTTTACATTCTGAAGTCAATAACTCTGATCATGTGCTTTTCTTGTAACATTTTTTTGTTTTCTTTAATGCTTTTATTTATTTATTTTTGATAGAGAGTACAAGAAGGGGAGGGGCAGAGAAAGAGGGAGACAGTGGATATGAAGCGGGCCCTGTGCTGACAATAGCAGCCCTACGTAGGGCTCGAACCCACAAATCGTGAGATCATGACCTGAGCCGAAGTCGGTCACTTAACCAACTGAGCCAACCAGCCACCCTTCTTGTAACATTTTATATCCTATTTTTCATTTCTTAAATTTTGGTAGACTTAAAATAATGCTGTGTTAATGTTAGCTCCAGGAGAGTGTTAGAACACAGCTAACCTGGAACCTGGCCAGTCCCAAGTATGGTCCACCAAACAGCACCATCTCCATCACCTGGGACCATATTAGAAATGCAGCATCTGAGGCTTCTTCCTAGACATACTAAACCAGAATTTGCATCTTCACACGTTCCCCGGATGAGTCCTATACACATTAAAGTCTTAGAGACACTGGTCTAGATCTGAGCCAATAATGAGTAGGAAGTGGGATTAGCCCAGAAGCCATGGACTCTTGCATCAGAGACTTAGTCTAAGCAAAGTATAGTACATCCCAAGTCCTATCCTGATGGTGAAGAAGTCTCAGGTGCTAAAGAAGGGAGTTTGATATATTGGAACATAAAAAGTGAGCTGTGGAGAATGGAGACTGTAGGGCTAGAGAGGATTGTGTGTGTGTGTGTGTGTGTGTGTGTGTGTTTGTGTGTGTGTGTGTAGGCTAGAGGGAAGAGCAGTCAATTTCATCTTCTGAATAACAGGAACCATCGGAAATGCAAGAGACTGCAAGAGTCAGCTGATTGAAATATGATGCAGGGCCTCCCCTTAGGTCTGGACATCACTGCTGAGCCCTAGAGCCTCAGGGAGGGGCAGCCATGTCTGTGTCTTACTCGGGAAGGGGGACAATATGAGCATGAACTTCTCAGCCACAAAAGATTTTCCAGCTTTGGCTAGAGGCAATACGCTGGGTGTTTGATTCCAAAGAACCAAGTCTTTAGAAGTGAGAATGTAGGAAAAGGCCAGAAGTGACATTTGGGGAAATTGAGGCAGACAACTGATGAGAATTCTCAATCCCACCAGCTGGGTAGGTGACGCTGTGCAAATTAATTCACTTCTTCAGTATATTTTTTGTTATTTTCTTAATAGTTACTCAAGGGATTCCAATATATATCTTATTATATTTTACTTCAGGTTAATAGTGACTTAATTCTGGTAAAATATAGTAACTTGGCTCCAGTATAGCTCCATTTCCTTCTTCTTTGCGCTACTCTTGCCATTTTGTATATATATATCCAGCAGTCCGGTGTCATAATCATTGCTTTGCATAATCTTATATCTTTTAAACAAGCTCATATATATATTATATATATATATATATATATATATATATATATATAATATATATATTCCACAGGAAGAAATAAAGAACATTGGAGATAGCAAATCTAAAAGACTATATGGCCATATATACGTTATCTAGTTACATCTCTATCTGTATATTTCAAGTCTGCCCCAGCTTTTACTTTCCCCTCAGCCAGGCCTTCTCAGACATGCACATCCTCTTAGCCAGTGATATGTGGAGAGCTTATCTAATTTTCAAGGTCTTCCTGTTAAATTTCTGGCCACAACCTCAGGCTGGCAAGGCTATAGGCTTTTCCTATTTGTTTGCTAATGAGTTTTCTAATTTTACTGCCACTGCCCTCCTCTGCAAATCACGCCAGTCCCCTCTGGCAGCTAAAGCTGCTGATTTTCACAAGCAGCCCCACCGGGTAGCACTGTGGTGCCAACAGATCTGGGGTAAGGGTATGGAGTAGCCTCAGGCAAGAAAGCCACAGACTCCCTTTGTTCTTACCCAGAGTTCAGCAGGGTTTCGTGAATAAATGTTTCTCATTTTGTTGTTTGCTTTTGTCAGTTTCCAGAGCCCTGAAACGGTTGTTGCGGATAATTTTCTCTAGTTGTTTTTGTGGGAGAGAATTTGTCATCTTCTCCACTCTGCATTACTAGAAGCCATGCCTCCTATTCACTTCCACCGGCTTTGGGTTTTTCATCAGTAAAATGAGGTCTCTACCACCCTAGTCCTATGCTATTTTCACTGGACCAGGAAACCAAAAGTTTTCAGGAGCTAGAAGCCTATTAAAGATGACACAGGTCACATCACTTAGGGTTCAGGCACCAGCAAACTTGGCTGACTCTGTCTGGCTGACGCGGTTCAGAAGACTATGGGGCAGCTCAGAGACGAGGCTGCCACTGGTACAAATCTAAAAGGATTCTTCTTTGAATAAAAAAAAAATGTTTAAATTAGTGTATTATTGCACAACTAAACATCACACTCAGGCAACCCCAGGAAAGTAGAAACCAGGCAGGTGGCTACCTCATCTGTAAAGGAAAGAGAAGGGGGAAGGGATAGGAGTAAGTGACTAAAAGGAGGGGCAGGACAGTGATGGCTTTGATGCCATAAAGCAAACATTTTTTAAACTGGCCCGAATATATGCGTCCCACTCAGAATAAAGTAAAACTAAAGCTTTTTACTTGGGTCCATGGTCTGAATGCTTCTCTCTACTCCCACCCCACCCCCATGACATTCATATGTTGAAATCCTAATGCCCAATCTGATGGTGTTAGGAGGTGAGCTCCTGCCCCTCAGGAGGTGATTAGATCATGTGCTTGGAGTCCTCATGAATGGGATTCTTGTTCTCATAAGAGACACCCCATAGATCTCCCTCGGTCCTTTCTACTAGTCTGCAGTCTCCAACTCAGATGAGGGCTTTCACCAGAACCCAACCGCCCTGGCACCCTGATCTTGGACTGCCAGCCTCCAGAACTGTGAGAAATAAGTTTGTGTTGTTTATAAGATACCTGGTCTCTGGGATTTTGTTACAGCAGCACAAACAGACTAACACAGAAAAATGCCCTTAGTTTTCCAGGCTCTTCCAAAGGAGGACTGTAAGGGCCCGAGCAAGCAGAAGATCTAATGCACACAAGTGCCCCCGTTCCTGGCTGCTCAGCCACATCCTGATGTGCAACATTCACATCACTGGCAATAGGCACACTCCACTCTCCCAGCCCCTGCTCCCCAGGAAAGGGACTATGTCTAGGTAGGTTTGCTCTCAGATGCTGTCAGAGCATCTAAAACAATGGAAGGATAAGGGAAGCAACCTCAGGGAACACCCAGAGTTGCATAGGGACGGGACCAGTTTGTATATGTGTGGGTGCCAACAAGTGAGCGTGCAGGTGAATGTATATTCCTGGATGCTAGTGCAAGTTTATTTCACCAAAAGCTCTCTGCTGCTTTGAGAGGATCCACCCCCATTCTCCTAGAAGTTAAAATCAGTCCACAATGTGAATGCTTTCCTTGCCTTACACTTGGTGCCCTTATACAGTACACAATGGGAACAATCGTGCAAAGGAAAGCTGGATAACCAAAATTTTAAAAGAGCAGTTTGAAAGATCCAGGAAGCAGGGCCCCATTCCTGTGATTAATAAACTTCAACCATGTTTAATCATAGCCTCACTCTACTCAAGATAAAAAGATTCCTGGGAGAAAGCATCTGATTGGCTCACCCTGGGCCATGTGTCCATGCTTTGGCCAAGATGGGACAAGTTGTCTTGTCCCTTAAGTGCTTAATAACCTTTTAGCACTGTACCCTATCAAGAATAGTTCCCCAGAACAGAATTAGGGTTCTGTTCCTAGAAAGGGGAACACACACTGAGCAGGCAAAAACAACAGATGGCTAACACAGAAAAATTAATTAGGGATCAGATTTCTTTATTATAGGACTTCTCGACGCCTTTATGTGGCAAATTTTGTTTTATGAATCTTTAATAGGAAATCAAATATGTAACATTTCTCAATTTACCAAGGAACACTTTTTTGGCAGAATACTTCGAGAGACAAGGGCCCTCCCTTCCCCTCTCCCCCCAAAAAGACCACCTTTAGAGAAATTAGACCATATTGTCTCTGTGCCCACAGGTATTGTAGCCCGTGAGGGCAAGAAATTGAAATTTACCATTGAATGTCCAATGTCTGGAACAGACCTAGCACAGAGAAAGTACTCAATAAACGGAGCACTGAATGAATCTGTTTATATTATCTGTGTATTTATCTCTGAAAGTCTGAATTGCATGAGGCATTGCAGGAGCCATGCTCATCAAAGGAAAATTCAGTTAGGTTAATTCTATTGTGCTCACTAGGTCTGAGTAAACTATCCATCCTCCACAGAGCCTCAGAGTCCTATAGTTGAAAGGAAAATCCAATGCGTCACTCCTACTCCTAAAACGGATGCCTATTTCAGGCCTGTATAAACTCCTGAGTATGATGTGCGGTGGCTTTGAAATTCTGGCCCCTGCCCGTCTCCTGCCTCTCTCCATCCCCCACTTTATGCTTCAGGAAAATGACTGATACGTTTATAAGTCTTTAAGTTTGAAAGGTTTTTTTACTCCTCTGTAACTATGCAAATGCTGTTCCTCTGCCCCCTCCTTTTAGCCATTTAGAAAATTCGTCTTTCACAATCCGGATTCACTGTTAACTCCACTGTGAGGTTCCCCTGATCTCTCACCCGGCTGCTAGCCCAGTCCTAGTCCTCTCCTCTGAATGGTGGACATTTGTGAACCGCTGCATATTCACCACATGCCTCTGCTCTCTATGCTCTTTGTCTTCCCTTATGGGCCCCGTGGGAATAAGGATCACACATGTTCACCTGAGTAGTTGTAGTACCTCATACCTAGTACCTAACTTCAACTAACCAGGATGAGAAAAATCCCACCAAGAGATTCAGAGAGCAGGACTGTCATGCCAGGAAGTACATCCATAGGTGAGAGAAGAGGCTTAGAGGGGCCTGTGGGTGGCTCAGTCAGTTAAGCATCCAACTCTTGGTTTCCACTCAGGTCATGATCTCATAGTTCGTGAATTTAAACCCTGCCTCGGTGTCTGCACTGATGGTGTAGAGACCCTCTCTCTCTCTGCCCCTCCCCTGCTCTCTTTCTCTCTCAAAAACATAAATGAACTAAAAAAAATTTAAAAATTAAAAAAAAAAAAAGAAGAAGAAGAAGAGGGTGAGAAGTCAACCAGAGGTAGTGAGCACCTTAGTTTTTGTTTCCAGGAAGCAGGCTCTGAGACCAGTATTCAACTGCAAGCAATTTATTGGGCAATGAAAGGAATATGGGTAGATGAGGGAGGGAGTCCAATGGGAAGGGAAGACAAGGCAAGGCAACCACTACAGGGCATTCTTACTAAGCCACATACCAAAGTAGGCAGCTGGAGCTTAATCCCACATGGACACCCTAGAAAATAACACCCTTAGAATTATCCTGGCCAAGGTGTTTGGGAGCTGGGGTATTTATACTAGTCAGTCAATGACTTGGACTATCCCCCCAAAGGAGTGTTAATTCTTAGGCACTGACAGCCTGCAACTTGGGTGCAGCCCTCCAACAAAGACACCTGCCAGAGCTGACCTTTGGAAGTCAGACTGGCTTGGAAAGACAAGGTAAAAGGGTTCTCAGATGTGGGCAGAGAATTGATAGCATTGGCTAGAGTGAGGCAACTCAGAAGTTCACAATAACTGCTACTACCCCTGGCCTTGATGTACAGAGGGTGGGGCTGGGGTTACTGAGTCCCAGAAGCCAGCAATACATGGCAGAATCTGGAATCCTCACTGTGGGCTTGTTCAGGAGACACTAAGAGACAAAGAGGGCATTTACCACTCCCAAAGACTCTTCACAAGGCAGAGAAAGAGGCTTCCTCCTTCCTCCTTCACCCTTCCTCCTGTCCTCCAGTCTCTCACCAGGGCCTCCCATTCACCAAAACCAGCAGGGAGACACTTGACAAGAGTCTGGGAAACCAGCTTGCCCTCCAGTGATGTAGAGCGGAGTAGATCAGAGAAACAGCAAACCAGCCCATCCCTGGCAGACTATGGTGCCACGGAGGGACTCTGTTCTCCCCAAAGCCAGCAGCATCAGGATTACCTGAGTCGTTTTTCTAAAATATAGATCCCTAAGCCCTATGTTTGGCCTGATGAATCTGAACTTTACAGATAAGGTTAGGGTCACAGGAATCTGTATTTTAACAAGTTCCCAAGGAGATTCTTACACATAATAAAATTTGGAACTACTGGGGAACTGACTCAATGTGGAAGTTTTGGAGATTAAAAAAAATTAAATGAAATATATAACAAGATGAAAATTGTATTTCTTGCCAGTCCAAAAAAATCAGTTAGTACAAGTGGTCCTTCCAGTTAAGTTTAACTGCTTAACAATTTTACAGAGAAAAAGTACTCAAAATCAAAGGATGTTGGAAAATATAAAAGACTGAGGCAATACCAATATGCTTTTGTCATACTATATTGCTATTATTATTTTGTTATTTATTATGATTATTATTTATATGGTGTCTATCCACCCAGACCCCTGGATTGAGTTTCTTGAGGACAAGGATTAGGTCTTATTACATTTTGCATGCACTGCTCAGACATGGCCAGTTACATAGCAGGAGTCCAATAAATGCGGACTTAAGTTCAGAGTCTAAAGCGACCCCTTAACCAGTATGTTTCTGAAGATGGCTTTTTCAGACACAGGCCAACTCAAAATGTGGCCAAAAAAAAATTTTTTTTTAATTTCCAACACCCTTTTGGGTTTTCCATAAAATTGGCCTTTAAAATTTTTTTCTCCAGTTTTGAGCATACATGCAACAAAGTTGTTAAATGATGCATTATACATGATATATTGCACTTATTTCAGAATAATTAAGCAATTATTATCATAGAAACTGCATTACTCAATTTTATTAAGAAAAGTCCCCTTTTCCTTAGAGAGTAATATATTCAGATTAAGAAATATTCTAAGGCAAAAATCAGAGAAAACAAGCTTTCAAAATTGCAAATCCAAACTAAGAAAAATAACAGTGTTCTAAAATGAGAAGAGCAAAAACAATTTATCAATTTTACTGTTTCAAGGGAGTGGACAAGAGGATGAAAACTATATTAAAAAATTTCCATTACCATAAAAAACCACATAAGCACATTTATTTACAGGGAAACAAAGTAGAAACATAATGCCACAGGTAAAATAGGAAGCCTATTCGCCCCAAGGCTAGACCTATTTGGAAGACAGTTCCCAGAAATTGATTAAGAGGACACACCGAAATCAGTCAAACATGGTTTGAAATCAACACCCAGCATAAAATACCTACATGATCTTGAGCAAAGTTCAATCTCTGTACCTTTACCTTATCATTTTGAAAATAAGACCAAAGACACCTACTTAAAGGGCTGGTTAACCAGTATACTTTTTAATTATTAACTACTGTCTTACTATTTATAAAGTTTGGAGCTAAATAGAAAGATGAATTGACCGTGTGGAATAGGCTTCTGGCAATCTAGCATACCTAATGAAATGATCTGGCACGGAAAGAGGGTCAGCAGGGGCATGTGGCTGTGAAGGAGCATGGATCCAAGGTCCATCATGGAAGGACATCAACCAGGGGTCAAGAGGACGTAGGAAAGGAAATTATTCCCAGATCAAGCAAGCCAGGGGGCTCAAGTTTATGGATCTAGAGTATGTAACTACAGAATAATGATAAAGAAAAACTCACTTCATGACCCATTAACTAGCTGTGTGACCTAGGGAAGATTACCTATTCTCTCTGGGCTTCAGTTTCATCATTTAAAAAAAAATAGCATAATAATGCCCACCTCACTGGATAATTGTCAGAATTAAGTGTGATCATTTGTGTAGTATGTTGACCACGGTGTTTGGCACATAATAAATGCTCAGAAAAAGCTAGCTTGTGCAATATTAGCATCAGAGCCTCTGTTTCCAGGCTTTTGTTTGGAAGAGAATGCCTGCTCCAACATGAGTGAGGACTGAAAAAAAAAAATTATAGTCATAGTTCTATATAAACTGAAGTTATCAAGGCAGGTACTCAGGGAAATAAGGCAAAGGTACAGATACAGAAGTTAGATACTATGGGAGACTGGCTCATAACAATGGTAGAAAAGCAGTAACTGAAACTGGGACAAAACAGATTTTAACTAGCAGCAAGTATGACATGATGGATGGGGTCAACCTTCTGGTAGAGCTCAAGCTGGCTCAACTGTTGGTAGAGAAGGACTCTGGGAAAGGCAGACAGGTGATTCCTAAAAATATCAAAATTAAAGTGCTATAACTCCCTACCTATCCAGAGATCATTTGTGCAGCAGTGTTTTCACTCAATAAGCAAGCAGAGGAGCCTTCTGAGCGATCTGAATCAATGTCATAAAACTCATGAAACAAAATGAGTACCTATTATTACTCATAGGAAACTTTTCATCCCCTCATTCAGATCCCATTTACTCTTACCTTACAAGCAATTTTAATGAACATTTGTATTTGGTTTCCTAACCCACAACAGATTTGGGGAGAAGGGGGAAACTTCCAGTGGTGGGAATTCTATCAGAAAGAGAGGGACTATAGGGTCATCTGGGTGGCTCAGTCAGCTGAGTATCCATCTTCGGCTCAGGTCATGATCTCGTGATTCATGGGTTCAAGCCCCACATTGGGCTCTGTGCTGACAGCTCAGAGCCTGGAGCCTGCTTTGGATTCATTCTCTCTCTCTCTCTCTCTCTCTCTCTCTCTCTGCTCCTCCCTGACTTACACGCACACTCTCTCTCTCTCTCTCATAAATAAATAAAACATTTTTAAAAAAAGAACAAGAGGCACAATAAAGTTATACAAAATAGAAACAAGTCTTATAAAGCATAGTGGCCTTGCCTCATTTCATGCAAGGGCAAATTGTCCCGGATGCCTCATAAACCAAGAAAGCCCAGTATAGTACTAGACATTTATAATGGTAGTTTTGAGTTCCCCTCATAATAAATAATATCATCAACCACCCAGTAGATTGAGCCAAGAAACCAGAAGTTACTTTCTTTGCCTCATCCTACATATCAAGTCCATCAGCAAGTCTTCTCCATCATCAATCCAAAATATGTTCTGGATTTGTTCATACACCTCTCTTTACATGCATCTGCATCACCCTCGTCCAGGCCATGGCATTCTCTTTCCTGGATCATAGTAATGTCCCCTAACTGGCCTGTACAATAACCCATTCACCCAAGTGAGCTTTTAAAACAACTATTAGCATACATCAGATCCATGATTTATTTATTTATTTATTTTAATTTTTTTAATGTTTATTTATTTCTGAGGCAGAGAGAGACAGAGCATGAGTGGGGGAGGGTCAGAGAGAGAGGGAGACACAGAATCAGGAACAGGCTCCAGGCTCTGAGCTGGCAGCACAGAGCCCGACACGGGGCTCGAACTCACGGACCGTGAGATCATGACCTGAGCCGAAGTCGGACGCTCAACCGACTGAGCCACCCAGGCGCCCCCATCAGATCCCTGATTTAAATCTCTGGTAGCTTTCTATCACCTTAACGGGAAAATCAAAACCCAGGATTCTGTTCCTGAGGCGTAAGGTCTGACTGTGGCTTTCCTCACCAGCTCTACTCACCACTCTCCGACCACGCTGCCCTTCCCTCTGTCCCTTGAATACCCCACACCCAATGGACACCCTTAGCACTTGCTCTTCTCTCTTCCTGGAATGCTCACCTCCCAGATGTTTGCAGCCACCAGCTCAAATGTCATCTTTCTCCACATGTCTACTCTGATCACTCAATCCAAAGTCATCACACAGCTATTCAATTACTTCCCACTGTCTGAATATTTTGCATAGCACTTAACCCCACTGGATATTTCCTGTTTATTTCACAGAGTGTCATCTGTCTCCCCACACAGAAAGTGGTCTTTTTCTCTCTCATTCACCCTTGTGTCCTCAGTACATAGAGCAGTACCGGGTACCTAATGAATGCATTATAAATGTTTGTGAAAAGAATATAAATGAATAACTTTGCCCCTCCCCCACCCAATTTTTTTCTTTAAAGGAAATCATCTACAATTCTTAGAACATCAGTACTGGATACATGTAAGTCACTTGCAACCCCCTCTCAGTAATCAGGTCCTGCTAATGGCTGAGAACTGCCACCATGCCCAAGGACAAGAAATATGTCTTCTCGCAGGAGGGCAGCATAATGGAGAAGTTCTTTTAGAGATGTGAATCTGCACAGCATGTGCAGGACACATTAGAGGGGAAAGGCAAGAGCCAAAACGACCAGACGAATGTCTATTTTATCTGTCCACGTGTGGAGGGTTGGGGCCTGAACCAGTGGCTGTAAAAGGCACAGATGCAAGGACCACAGTGGCAGAAGTAACAGGGTCAGAGGCAGATTAGGTTTGTGGAGGGGGCCACACGGGGAGCTACTGGGAGCCCAGAATTGTGGCAGTGATTTATTTTTAATATATATTTTTAAAAGTTTACTTATTTATTTTGAGAGAGGGTGTGTGCATGAGCAGGGGAGGGACAGAGAGAGGGAGACAGAGAGAATCCCAAGCAGGCTGCACACTGTTAGCACAGAGCCTGATCTAATAAATGTAGAGATTCACACATTCATATAGCAGGATGTTCCTTTATAATTTGATTTTTCTTACATGATAATCATGAAAATCATGCATTCTTTTAAAGACTGGAAAAACCTATTTGGTGTCGATAACACATCAATCAAAAATGTTAAAGTAATTATAGCTATGTGCCAAATGAATACAATTATTTTGAATAAATTCAATGAAAAGCAGCAATTGGGTCTTTCCAGTTTTTTTTTTTTAACACTTTGAGGATTTAGCTGACTTTTTTAATGTTTATTTTTAAGAGAGAGAAAGAGCCAGAGCAAGCGAGTGGGGGAGGGGCGGGGGGGGGGCAGGGAATGTGTGTTGACAGCAGAGAGCCTGATGTGGGGCTAGAACTCACAAACCATGAGATCATGACCTGAGCCAAAGTCTCAGGCTAAGAGGCTTAACTGACTGAACCACTCAGGCACCCCTGACATTTTTACTTTACCTATACTTGGTATGGATTGTCAGTGTTCTATTGCTGCTGTTACAGATAATCACAAACTTAGGAGCTTAAACACAGTTCTGCAAGTCAGAAGTCTGGCACAGTTCTCACTGGACTAACCTGATGGTGTAGGCAGGGCTGCTTCTGTTTCTGGATGCTCTGGGGGGGAGAATATATTTCCTTTACCTTTCCAGCTTCGAGAGGCTGCCCACGTGTTGTGACTGGTGTTCCCTTCCTCCATCTTCGAAGCCAGCAATGCATCTCTCTAACCCTTTCTCCATCACTGAATGTTTCTCTCTGACCACAGCTGGAAGAGGCTCTCTAATCCTCAGGACCTCTGCAATTAGACTGGGTCCACCCAGAGCATCCAGGACAGTCTCCCCATCTCAAGGTCTGGACCACAGCTGCAAAGTCCATTTTGCTATGTAAGGGGGCACGTTCACAGGTTCTGGTGGCTGGGGGGTAGACATCTTTGAAGGGCCATTATTCTGCTAGCCACATGTGGAATCCTGTAGCTATAATTTTCATCCATTAGAAGTAAATCTTTAAATGTTGCCAATTTCCTCTTGTGGCTGGATTCTCCAGTGGCTACTCATGTCACGGGAGGAAAAGGCAACTCAAAAACTTGACTTGATCAATTTTATTGCCTGTGTTTTAGAAAGGTATTTTATTTCACTTATGTATACCCCCACTTTGTCCTAGGACCTTTAAGGGCCCCTAAGAATATGAAAAGGATGATGTGTCAGGTGCAGAAACATGGCCTCCTCTCTTTCCCTCTTTTCGTGTGGACCCTCTTGCAACAGTTGAGCACAAATGAGCCTGAAGTTGAGGGAGTTGATAAAACATAATACCAGGACCTGCCTCCTAAGATAGTTGTGAGGGTTAAATGAAGTACATTTAATTAATTTATTTATTGAATGATCCTAACCCTTAGAGCAAGAGCTGATGTATAAGTTTTGAATAAAAATTTTTAAAAATTATTTTTTACCATTTCAGAAGTATGCCTCAATGAACAAAGGTTAAATGTTTTCCTCCTAGGGGTATAATTTCACTCCTCAAAGTACCCTCTTAGGAGGTGCCAAAACCTCATGGGTTTCATTGTGACCTGCATGTCCTCATTCCTGTATGAGCCAGCAAGTTAGCCCATGTCTCTCGAGGTATCCAGACTTGGGGTAACAGGGGAACTTTCACACCCCAGGACTCTACAGCGTCAGCTCTGGCCTGCTTTTCTTCCAAGGAGAGATTCTATGATATTTAGAAACTCAGACTTTGAGTGGAAATCCTTAATAATCACTCTCCACATATTGCTTTGAAGATTCAAGATAAAGTTAACATCTTCTAACACTCTGATATTGCCACTCTTGTCTTCTCTTCTTCCCTAAATATCCAGGCTTCCCCCTCTGTATTTGTCTAGAAGTTTTAAAGTTCCTCTATGGCTTTTTCTAGCCTATGCTCAGCAGAGCTCCCTGGTAACCTCCCAATCAGCAGTAACTTTTCCAGGATAAGGATAGTGGCCCTTATCTCAATCACTAAGGGCTCCAGTTCTAGAAAAAAGTGAGCAGTCTGGGATGTAGATATGGGGTGACCACAAGGTGGTAAAATCCCACTTGAATTCCGCCCCCCCCCCCCTTTCTCTTCCCCTCTGAAAACAGTAGGTCTTGTCCCACAGTTCAGACTAAACTATGGCCATATCAACTTTCCATTTTGCTTGAATACTCAAATACCCTCATGCCCTATTAGCAAGAAGTGGTATTTTGGGAAATCACCAAATCTAAGCCATTGACCAATCTCCCAGGAGCTTGCAGAGTGCAACAATATTCAGACCTGTTCCTTCACGCCAGGCTGAAAGAGCAGTGGATCGATGGCTGCACAACTGAGATGTCTTCTACCTAGTGTCACTATGGGGACCAGTTCTGCTCAGTCCTTCCAATGCTTGCCCCCTCATTTGGACTCTGAAGTGATAAGTCTTTCAGATGACACCCTCATTCTCAGGAATGTTCCATTTCAGTCTTTTCACTGCCAGGATGGCTGGTCCAGAAGAGCCACTGGTATGAATGGTGCATTGTGTAGGAACTAGCCCTGTGTCACACACTTGGAGGTCTCAGGTCCAGGTCATCAGCCTAGATGTCCTCTATGCATAAGGTTGATTTTATTTTAGGAACCTCATAGCCCTTCCCTACCCTGGGTTTAGTGGGAGCCTTCCATCCCCTTCCTCAGCAGTTCTACCTAACCAGACCTCAGAGAGCAGTTTAGAACATTGGCCCCTTGTCTTCCAAAATGTCTTGGGCTCCTATGCAAATCAGTTGTCATCTTCCTCCAAAATCAGTTTCCCCAAGCAGCAGCCTTGCTGTGTTGATAAAATTCAGATATGCCCCAAACCCAGAACAGTGAGTGCCAGTTAGACCTATATTAAACTACTAACAGAGCCACTTAAAGGCAGAGGGAAGAGACGAGCCTCTCTTGATAATACGTACACCCACACATTTCAGATGAAAAAGCAAAGTCTGAAGACAAAATCAGATAATGCAGTGTGAACTTTTTGTATCAGGCACATTTTTATTTGATCTGTCTAAACATCAAAATACATTTCACCAATCTCCTCTTTTGTCTGATTTGGGTGATCTCCGGAAGATTTGAATAATTGAGATGTACAGATAGTAATACAGATAGTATAACTTTTCTTTAAATATGTTGTTTATTGACAGGGCTTTCAAAAAGATATTTTGATACAGAAAATCCATTCTCTCCTTGGATACAAATATTTGTTAAAAGCAAATTGCTAGCAGATGGAATCCCTTAAGACCTCCCACAGCAAGAGCAAAGTGTTGCTACTGTGGATAAGCCATGCTCAGAGTTTCCTCCCTTGTGCTGAAAGGAAACGATAGCAGGATGCATCATTTACTCTTAATTGTGTATTATAGCATAGACATAATGCTTTGTGACACATGATTTGAATAAGCAGAGAGAAACATATTCCACTCACCAGAATTGTTAAACAGTTTATGAAACACTTTGGGAGAGGCTGATCCGTAGCCAACACTATTCGTGGCTGTCTTAATCCCCAGACTGGTCTCCACTGGTCTTTTAGCCTAGAGCTTATTGAAAAACCTCAACTGCCTCTCAGAAGGAGAACTGATTAAGGGTTGTCTCTCTCAAACCCTGAATCTTTATGCCTAAGTCAGGGAGAGCAAACAGACTTTCGTCTAAAGAGCCGACTCTGATCAATAACCGATTCAGCATTTGCACCCTGCTGACAGCCAAGAGTAATGTCTGCTTAGGAATGGAGGGGCACGCATGGGGTGCACAGCTTTGCCTCACTCACCTGGGTCTTCCCAGGGCCTCCCTCAAACAGTGCCCAGCTGACAGAAGGCATTCAGTCAGAGTATGGAAAATAAGTCAGAGGATGGGCTAATTAATCTATCACTTCCGGCTTCTATCTTTGAAAAAGCACAGGGTTGTAGAAATCACACTAAACTAGAGAATGTTTGTTCTAGGGCCATCAACTACCTGGGTAAGTCTCTTTACCACTGAGTCTCAATTTCCCTCTGTATAAAATGAATCTAGCAATACCCACCCTGATTGATTAGCAGGTGAAATAATGTGCTTTCCTGAAAACAACCAGTACCCTACATTTCTATGTAGCTGAATCCATCAACCGCCACTTTCTTGTGAGCTTTTCAGCCTGCTCAACTGACACTCAGGGCCTCCTAGACATGTACATCGTGGTTTTTCAGGAGCAGCTTCCTCCCGGAAACCAGCCTTGGAAGAAGGGAGAAAGACTACCGAGCAGCATGTCAGAAAAGGTAGTTTGTAGCAAATAGACTCAGTGGTGATGAAATCGTTAACTCCTGGGCAGAATTACACCGTGAACTTTACAATAACATAATAAAAGGAGAACATGAAAATTCTAAGTGCTACACGGTGGCATTTAGATACAAGAGGTTTCCAGAGGTATCTCCTTGACAACCAAAGACATGTGGAGGGAGCATAACCCTCTGTAGCCTGTTTCTGTCAAAACAAACTATCACTTCATTACATCTGTTCTAGGTGGGGGGCCTCTCTGTGTTCCACAGAAAATCATATTTATTCATTAGAGGAGATTTCCTACTCTGTTTAAATGATTCCGAAATGAAAATCCCAGGGACTTTAGAAGATCGCTTTCAGAGTTTTTAGGGCAGTGTTCCAGCTCCTCGAAGATAGGCCCCATCTATCTCTCATTCTCTCCGCTCCGCTCAGACCTCTGCAAGAGCTTTCCATGTACTCGGAATAAAATTGCAAACTCTCATAACACTGACAGGGCCTGAATGATCTGGAGCTGCCTCACTTCCCTAGATGCCTGTGCTACTGCACTGCCCCTCACCCACTCTGCGGAGGCAGGCTGTTCCTTAAACAGCCACCCCGCCCCTCCAGACTTTTGCCTGTGCTGTGTCCTCCCCCAGGAACACTTTTCACCTAGAGTCACAAGAATCTCTCCCTCCCTTCTTTCAGTTCCCTTATCAAAGAGGACTTCGCTGCCATTCTATTTGAATTAGCAGTCCCTACCCCACCATTATTAGTTCTCTAACTTTCTCAACGTTTTTCTCCATCACTCTTAAGCTATCTGACATTGTTATTCCAATGTGTGTGTATGTATACACATATCAACAAATATATACGTTGTTTATTTGCTTTTGGTTTATCTTCCCTTATCAGATTGGAAGCCCCTATGACAGGCACTCTGCTTTGATTTCACTGCTCTAGCTCCACTGCTTGGAGCCATACCCGGGGTGGTGTGCACTCAATAAAATGAATGAATGAATGACCACCCCCTACCCAGCCTGCTCTCCCATCCTGTTCATCCGCGCCCCCCTCCCCATGTGCACATTACCGTCTCATCTCCGTGCCCTCGCACACTGGGGCCCCTCCACCTAGAATGCCTTTTCCCTTCTTCATGGTTCCAGAAGGGACTCTGTCCACCACACAGGGTGGAACTGACTGAGGAAAAAGGGGAGGAGGAGCTTGCCAGAAAAAAAGTTGCAGCAGGAGAGAACTGTGACAGGAAACACAGGGAGAACTGGAGAGATAATCTGCTCTAGAGAAGAAGGAAAGGAGTGAGGGAAACAGAGAAGAGCCATTCTCCCCAACCCCAGCCTCATGCTCAGACACACACACGATGCTTTGTCACCAGCAACTGAGATGCAGGCCTCCCACCTGTCCTCTCTCCCCCTACTTTCCATCCACCAAAGTCTTCCTTTTCTCCTTAATGCCCACCCAGGGGATCCCCCACCCAGCCTCTCAGAGTTTATGCACCCTGGCAACCTTGGTCAGGTACTCTGTCCAGCATTAGAGAGGGTTTTAGTTTTTTCACATTTTTTTTCTTTCTACAACTAAATAGTAAACTCCTTTGAGAAACAAAAATATATAGACTTTTGAGATATGTTTGAATCTTGACTCCAACAATTAGTACTATATTTCATTGAATCTAAACCAGCATTATTTTATAAACCACTAAAAACAGAAAAATACAGCTAGTTAACTGTAAGACATGATCAATTATAAAATGCATCCCGATGGCAGGGGCACCTGGGTGGCTCAGTCGGTTAAGTGTCCAACTTCAGCTTAGGTTGTGCTCTTGCGGTTCTTGGGTTGGAGACCCACGTCGGGCTCTGTGCTGATGGCTCAGAGCCTGGAGCCTGCTTCGGTTTCTGTGTCTCCCTCTCTCTCTGCCTCTCCCCTCCTCATTCTCTGTCTGTCAAAAATAAACTTCAAAAAAAATTTTTTTAAATGCATCCTGATGGCAGAGATCTGAGAATGTAAAAAGGAAACATCAAAGCATCGGTGAAATGCAGAGGGTATGTGGTCTTAGACGAGTGGCTAAACCTCTTTGAGCTTTAGACTGTCCATGTGTAGAATGAAAACCATACTTTTTAATTTGTTCAACAAGTATTTATTGAGTGTTTACGTGATATAATTTTTTGGTTGAAAGGAATAGGAACTGGCTCTGGGTAACTTTAGCACAAGTAGATTTACTGGAAGGGTATTGGGAGCTCAGAGAATTCAAGAGGCTCTGGAGAAGCAGGCTCCAGAGGAACACTGAGGGTAGGAGATGGTAACAGTCATGGCAACAGTCTCCCGCCAGGAAGGGGTCTGGTCAGGACAGAGATGCTAGTAGTCAACACTTCCTCTTGCCCTTGGGCAAACTCTTTCCTCCTCTGATGGATGGAGCCTGCCCCCTGGTGCAGGGGGCCCAGCCAGCATCTGTCCCCTTTGGCTTCTAAAGTAGGAGAGAAGCACCTGAATTTGCCCATCAAAGCTTCATACAAGAAGATAAGAGATAATTCCCCAAAGTAATTTGGGTCACTATCAGGGAGGCAAGGAATGTGGGATGGATGCTACATGGCAAAACAAAAGCCAAGAGAAAGATGAATATCACAGTGAGTTCCTAATATGTGCCAGGCACCATGCCCAAAACAGTCATGGCTCCTGCTTTCATAGGGTAACTATCCAGTAAAAAGGACATTACCAATAACAGCAACAACAAAAAGGATACTTTCAATGAAGAAGAAAAGCGATTGCCGTGAGAGAGGAAGAGAGGATAACTGGGGGGACTTCCTGCTTAGTTAAGTCCTGTGACCCATTCTCAGTCCTCATTTTATATGAACTGTCCAAGCTTTGACGCAGTTGATCACTTCCTCTCTGTGAAAAACCTTCTTCACTTGGCTTCAAGGAGATCATGTCTTCATGGTTTTCCTTCTCCTTCCCTAGCTGTTCCTTCACCTTTGCTGGATGCTTCATTTCCCCAACCCTTCCATGCTAGTGGGCTCCAGGGCTTAGCCTTCAGACTCCTACTCTGTCTATATCCACTCCCTTGGTAAGTCCATCCAATCTCACAGTCATAAATAATGTCTGTGCACTGATGACTGACAAATGTGTTTCTCCAGGCAGGACCTCTACACTGAGCCCCAGACCTGTGTCCAACTCATGCCTCGATATCTCCATTGGGATGTCCAATCCCAAATGGAGGTTCAAAGTTATCATGTCTAAATCTAATTCTTCATCTTTCCTCTGCCAAGCCTATCCCCTTGTCTTCTCCATTTTAGGCAATGGCAACACCATCCTCCCACAAACCTGGGTATCTCCTTTGACTCTGGTCTCTCTCTTACATCCTACAGCTAATTCACCAGCAAACCCTGTTGGCTCCAGATCTATCCACTTCTCATACTTTCACAGCTACCACCCTGGCCCAAGCCTGGACTAGGGTAACAGCCCCCCAAAAGGCTGGCCTGTTTCTGTCCTTGACCCCACTACATTCTAATTTCAACACAATGCCTTGAGTAATCTTTTAAAAGTCTAGATCGGATTATGTACCCCTCCCCAAACTCTTGTGATAGCCACCAAGTCCCCACTCGGTCTTCCTTCTGACCTCTCCAGACCTGATCTCCTGGCTCTCTTGTTCATTCACTCTGTGCTAGCAGGGGTTCTCCCTACAAGTGCTCTTTTTGTAAGTGCTCTTCCCTCCTCCCAGAATGTTCTCTCCTCTGGGTTTCCACATGTCTTCCTCCCTTCCCTTTGAGGTCTTTACCAAAATGTTATCTTCTCTATTAGGCACTCTCTCACTACCATATTTAAAATTGCAGCACCCCCAAACATGCACACACACATAATACTTTCCCCAATTCCCCATTTTATTTTCCCCATGCCATTCAGCACTATCTGGCATATTATATATTTTATCTATGGGTGTGTTCCCCACTAGAATATAAAATGCATAAGGCCAGGACTTCCATTCCCTGCTTACAATATTTCCTGGCACATGTAGACCCTCAATAAATAATTGTTGAATGAACCAAGTTGTCTCACCTTTCTGCATATCACTTGAAGAAAATGTAAGAAATAACCCCGCCTACAAGAGAAGATTTCCATAAGAAGCCAGTGAAATACTGTGCCTTATATACTGAGCTGCACTGTATACAATGAGGAAGTAGAGAATGTGTCTCCCACACGGCCACGATTTGACACCCTGCTCATTTAGCAATCCTTCCCATGGACTGAAAAATGAAGACTTGTTTTGCTGTCTACAATACAAGCTAAAGACTGAAAGGTCTTTCCCTTCCCTCTATAACAAAGGTATATTTCCTATCCTCTCCTCACCACATCCTCATAAAAAAAAAACACCCACATGAAATACAAACAGGCTGAAAACACCTATATAGCAACATTACTGTATAATAATAGTAATGATTGGTCGCCTTTCCAAAAATATGTTTTTAAAGCACCCAAATCTGTTAGGCTTTTATAAAAAGAAAATGAAGTACATGCTGGGCTAAGCTAGTAGGGAAAGAGGAAGATGAATACAGTGGGGGAGCTCACTGACCCCTTCTGTAGAAATATTCCCTGCGGCCGAACCACAGGCCGACTAGCCTCAAACTGACTTCTTCCCAGGACAGATCTGAGCCGCATTCATATTGCATCAGCCCCCAAGGAAACTGAGCGCCTGGACGTATCCCACCTGGCAGGCTGGGAATATATAATTATAAGTCTGCAGATAGCAATTGTACATGTTTCAGTGGATTAGGAAAGGCAACTAAACAGAGAGTGATTGAATGCAATGCAGTGTGTTAGGACGGGGCCGATTTTCCAGCATTTGTGTTCTTTCCAGCGGCTTCCTCCCTTTCCATCTTCATGGTTTGCCTATCACATCAGACAAGTTGATTGCAGAAGGACTCCATCATTCTCGAAATGCAGCTGAAAGCAAGGATTATCAAAGAGGAGCACCTGCCATGAGGCAAAGCTACAGAGGACCTGAAAGGAAGTCTGCCATCTTGCTGTGACTCTTATGAGGTCATACCTGGAAGGCTGCCATGACCAAGGCTAGCATAGGGTAGTACCTTGAGGGAGGGAGAGTGGGAATAAGGGTCATGGGGGGATAATATGATAATAAGAACTACCATGAATTAAGTGCTTACTTTGTACCAGGACTCTGTTAGGTACATCATAGGCATGCATTACCTAATTTCATTCTTGCACTAACCCCCCTGAGGTTGGTACAGATACGCTCACGATTCTACAAGTGTAGAAAGAGGCTCAGAGTGGTGGTGGGAGGCTTCCAGTGTTCCTCATGTGCTAACACTAAGAGCACTTCCAATTTTCATGATCTGAAGCGCCTAGTCCCAGAGAGCGGGCACACACAACAAGACTTTGTCTCCTTGTAAGAGGTCGCAGAAGGATCTTGCTCATAAAGCCGCCTCTGCCCGTCCACATTTCCTAGAACTCAGCAGGCTGGGCTGTACTCTCACCGATTTGACTAGACTCTGGCTATGTGCCCCTAAAGAATCCACCTTGATGAAGCAGAGAAGGTATGGTTTCTAAATCTGGGTTTTAATAAAGAAATATTGCCATCTGGTGGACACCTGGTCACACTTTTTTAAAAATTGTGAAAATTCTCATTTAAAAAATTGTGAAAATTCTCAGAAGCAAGGGGAAGGGTGACGTCTTCTGAACTTGAGTTGTCCTCTTGTAGCTTCAACCCTTTTCGCTTTGGTTGTGGGACCCTTGTATGTACTGCGCCATGAAATAGGCTTATTCTTTTGGTACACTCACATCAGTCTTCAGAATTTACATTAACCTAAAAATAATGTGACCACTATCCACCTGCCTACCACCCATAAAAATCAAGTCCTCACATTTTCACCATCATGATAAGTCATCTCCATCAACCCAGTTGTTTAATCCAGCAATCTGGGGGGCACCTGGGTGGCTTGGTCGGTTCAGCATCCGAATTCAGCTCAGGTCATGATCTCCTGGTTCGTGGGTTCGAGCCCCGCATCAGGCTCTGTGCTGACAGCTCAGAGCCTAGAGCGTGCTTAGACTCTGTGTCTCCCTCTCTCTCTGCCCCTCCCCCACTTGTGCTCTCTCTGTCTGTCTGTCTCTCTTTCAAAATAAATAAACATTTAAAAAAAATCCAGCAACTTGGGAGTTATTTTGACACCTTCTTCTTCCTCACCTATCCTCCCTCCGTCCCAACATACAGTCCCTCACCAATGTCTCATCAATCCTGTCTCAAAAATATACTTCAAAGCTATCCACCAATCTCTCCATTCCTTTGGTCACAATGCTGGTTCAAACCACCATCTCTTGCTTAGACTTATACAGTAGCCTCTTAACTGATTTCCTTGCTCCTTATCTGAGTCCTGCCTGTGTTGTAAATCTCATATCACTGTCCCACTATTGTGCTGCATTCTGGCAACACTGGTCTTCTTTTGGATTTATATAACACCCCAAGCTCTTTGCTACCTCAGGACCTTCACACATGCTATTGTCATTGGCTGAGTAGCTCTTTGCACTTGAATATTGCCTATGTATATTTCAGGTACGAATTGGAAATACTTGACTCTCAATGTAAATTATTTCCATTATTCTTTTTTATGACATCCTTTTAATTTTTTTCTCTTAGGGCATGTTACTTTTTATAATTATACATTTGTATATTTGATTTTTCAAAAAGTTTTCCAATTCTTCACCTATGTTATGACTGTGAGTTCCATGAAGTAAAGAGCTATTTAATCTTTGTACCCTTGGTGCCTAACATGCATTGGAGATTATTTTTTTAAAAAAATGAAAGCTTACTATTATGACCAATATTACTACCATTGTCAGTAATAATACTCCCCTACCTTATTTTAGCATGTGGTTTATTAAAAGTGCTGTTGTCATTTCACCAAAGAGGACACACAGATGTTGCTATGAGTGTTCGTTTCCCCCCCAAATTCACATATTAAATCCTAATGCCTAATGTGATGGTATTAGGAGGTGGGCACTCTAGGAGGTGATTAGATCATGAAGGTTGAGTCTCATGACGGGATCAGTGTCCTTATAAGAAAAAGGGAAAAGGTGACTCTTTCTTTCTGTCATGTGAGGATACAAAGAGAAGATGGCCAGCTGTAAACCAGGAAAAGGTTCTTGGTCCTCATCCAGAACCTGACCATGCTGACTTCCAGCATCCAGAACTGTAAGGAAATGAATGTTGGTTGTTTAAGCCACCCAATCTATGGTATTCCGCTGTAGCAAGCAGAACTAAGACAAATGGCAAATAAGCACATGAAAAGATGTTCAACACTATTAGGTGTTACGAATCTCTTTACCCGAAGAAATACCTTTTTAATTGTGTTGTCCTTTGCAGTGATACCAAACTGAGTATCTTTGTACTCCTGCCCAATGAAGTCCCCGCTTCTTACTTTTATGCATAACCAAAGGGTCCACTGAAGCGTTTTACCGGCAAGAGCTGGTTTTTTCCTGTCAACCAACCTCCTAGAAAAATGTGTTCAGGTTGAGAGTCCCAATCCATTAGTGGATAGAGAAACCCACTGGTGGGGCTGCAACCAGCATTGACTTAAAAGATACACTAGAGGGGTGCCTGCGTGGCTCAGTCGGTTGAGCATCCGACTTCAGCTCAGGTCATGATCTCTCGGTTGATGAGTTTGAGCCCTGTGTCGGGCGCTGTGCTGACAGCTCGGAGCCTGGAGCCTGCTTCAGATTCTGTGTCTCCCTCTCTCTCTGCCCCTCCCCCGCTCATGCTCTGTCTCTCTCTGTCTCAAAAATAAAATATTAAAAAAAAAAAAGATACACTAGAAAAAACAGACACAAGAGGTGTTTGCAATATTGGCATTTTTATCTCCATGAAACAGAAACATTCAGAAGGGAACCTATTTTTTCTTCTCCCCACCTTTCTACCTCAACCCACAAAAAAGATAGCACTTATACTCACCTTCCAGGAGAGACAGAATTCCTACCCTTGCAGCCTCTCTATAGCCCCCCTCACAGTTGGCCCAAGGAGGAAGCCAGCAGGTGCTTATCCAAGAGACTGGAGCCTCATTCACATCTGGTGCTTCTTTTATTATTTATGTATTTATTTATTTTTGAGAGAGAGAGAGAGAGAGAGAGAGAGAGAGAGAAAGTGCGAGCAGGAAAGGGACAGAGAGAGGGAGGGAGATACAGAATCTGAAACAGGCTCCAGGCTCTGAGCTGTCGGCCCAGAGCCCGACACAGGGTTCGAACTCGGGAACGGCAAGATCACGACCTGAGCCAAAGCTGGATGCTTAACCGAATGAGCCACCCATGTGCCCCTCACATCTGGTGCTTCTTAATGGCTGCCTGGTCTGCTACCCATATCCTCTTCTCCTTCATGCACCCACATGCAATGGCAGTCACACCCCGGGCATGGATGTTCCTTGAGGGTAGGCCTGGCAATACTTGTGCTGTCTGTCCAGATTTTTGGTCCTCAATGTGAGGTTGAGGCAGGCCAGTCCTCCTCTCCTGCAGCAGGTAAGGTGAGTGGATTAGAACTGCTGTGCAGGTCTTGCTGTTCTAGACTTCACCAATCTCCACTTGAGGGAGTAGAAAACCCACGTTGGCTTCCAGACCCAACCCTCCAGCTAACCAGATGTTCCTTCTGTTCCAAGCAGATACAGCTGGCTCTGTGTTTCTGATTGGCTACTGATCCTCATATATGTAGCTCCCTCAGCAGGGAGCCTTGGCCGTTAGGGGCGTCACAACTCCACTTCCAACTGCATATAAGAAATACACGTGACTTTGATAAAATGTACACCAGATTCATTTCACAAATATTTAAAAGCTTCACTCATTTGCTCTAAGACTTTAGGCAAGTTTTTAACCATTCTTAGTCTAGCATTTTTAATATAAGGTGACAGGACTTGAATCTCACCCAGAGTGCAGAGAATACCTACTTTGTAGGGTGGTTGTAGAGATTTCATAAGATAATACACACAAAGAACAGTGCCTTACACACAGTAAGAGCTTAATAAATGTTACATACTAGTGTTCATATTATTTCCTTCCAGCTTAAAAAAAAAAAAAACTATTTTACTGTATCACAATACATATGTGCAATGACTAGGAATTTAGTCCAAAACACTCTCTCATCATGGTTGTCGAAACAAGGGAAATGTGAAAGTCAGTAATAGCAAAAAAAGAAGAGAAAATTATGATTCAGGGAAGAATAAAGACATGTTCTAAGAGCCAAGAGAAAGAGAAAGAGAAAATGAGTCATGAAAATAGAGGCCAAGAAACACTGAAGCTTGTGTAGCGTCTCTGTAACCTCATTCTAAATTCAAGCAATACAGCCTCACAGAGCTGTAACTATCAGAAAATCAGAACCTGATACTACCACCACCCAGACTGGCACATTTTTACCTGTCGGGCAAGCAACTTTGTGCCCGTATGGGGAGTTAGTGATACATGATTAAACGCAGTTGATTCAACACAGAATTATTTCTACCCCTTCCTCAAATCACACTAAAATAACAATAAATGAAAGCAAAGAGGTATAAGTCACAGGAACAAGGAAAATGAGAGAGAGGGCTAAAGTAGACAAAAAATAGTACATGAACAGACAAGGCAGCTGACTTAGCAGAAAAAAGAAAGCTGAAAGCCAAATATCTGAGAAGGGTAGGGGGAGTGCTAATATAAAGCAAGCTGGTTCAGGGACACCTTGCTAATAGAAAGCAAGTTGCTAGAGTGCGTGACTCCTAATCTCAGGGTCGTGAGTTCAAGTCCCATGGCCCCATGTTGGGTGTGGAGCTTACTTAAAAAACAAAGAAAAAGAAAAAAAGAAAAAAGGAAAGCAAGGTGGTTCATTCCACCCAAATCCAGAAAGACTCAGGAATTGGAGGCACCAACCATTTTTGAGGGTAAGGATGTAAAGTGGGGCTCAAAATAGAATTGGTTGAAAGTTTTTATAAGACCTCCAAATCCCTGCCACTTACTTTTGCAGCCAGCCAGCCAGCCACTTTCCCTCACTCAGCAAGCTGACTGGAGATGTATTCCTATTAGAATGTAAGTTCCGTGAGGGCAGGAATTTTCATCTATTTTGATTGCTGGTGGGTTTGATTGAAAGCACCTAGAATTATGCCTGGCACAAAGTGCAAAGGGGATACCAGGTAAGTATTTGTTGAACGAATAAATGATTGGGAACCCAGAGAGTAGGGACACGAACCACAGCTGAGTACAAGGTACTCAAAAACAAACAAACAAACAAAAACAAAAACAAAAAAACAGATAAGATAAGAATCTAGATTTAAAAAGCAAAACAAAACAAAAACCATGATGAGATTTTCAGGCTCATAGAAGTCTGGCAGCCAGCCTTAATCCTTCCCACCTCCAAAGAGAGTCTCTGACCTCCTCCTTTCTGGTGTATTTGGAAAGTCCAAGAGAAAAAACCTACAGAAACCAACAGAGGTCTGCACTCAGAGACCAAATTTCTGCTACCTCACCTATGTAAGCCCTGTACATACACACACCCAGAGGCTCTAATCAGAACCAACCAAGAATCAGTAGACTTTTGTGGAAAGCTAGCATGAAAGACACATATTAAAAACAAGGAACTAGACCTTTTTAAAAAGAAACACAAAAACTCAAAAGAAACAAAGAGACCATGAAAAAAATCTCCAAAAAAGAAAAATACTTTCCAAATGGATACTGCATCCATTTAACCAGAACATTTATTACTAAACGTTTTTTTAACGTTTATTCATTTTTGACAGAAAGACAGAACACCAGCGGGGGAGAGGCAGAGAGAGAGAGAGACACAATCCAAAGCAGGCTCCAGGTTCTGAGCCGTCAGCACAGAGCCCGATGCCAGGCTCGAACCCACAAACCGCGAGATCATGAACCAAGCCAAAATCAGACGCTTAACCATCTGAGCCACCCAGGCACTCCCAGAACACTTATTACTAAAAAATAAAGTATGTGTGTGGTGGATGGGGAGAGAGAGGAGGCATTCAAAGAATAAGGTTTTTCTTTTTTTAATGTCAAGAAGACAACATCATTGGAATGTATATCTCTTAGAGGAAACACTTACAACAGGTGTTGCACTTTGGGAGAAAAGTGTGGTCCACCATAACACTTAATTTGAAAGTTTCCTGAGTATTATTCTTATATAAAAAGAGTATACAATACCATCAATATGACACTGAAATGCATGTCCACAAAATAACAATGTATATTTTATAAGGACACATACACATAAAAAGATACACATCAGAATTAGGTAGAATTAGAATGTTTGCCCATGAATAGGAAGGAAATAGGAGTAGGAACAGGGTAAAAAAAAAAAAAAAGGAGGTATGAATGAAAATTCTATCAGATAAGAGAAGGCCCATGCACAGATTAATAATGAAAGTAAATCAAGAACTGAGAAATATGATTAGCTGAAGCTTCTGCACCTGAGTTAAAAGAGGGAGTGTCACTATATTATTCACAATTATATGGGCTGAAACGAGCCAGAAACAATGGACTGGCTCACTGAAAAAATCCAGGAGTAGTCTTCTTCAGGAAGAATTGGATCCGGACTCAAACGATGTCTACAACTCTCAGTTCTGCTCTCCCAAAATTCAGTGGCTTAGAATAACCATTTTACTTTGTTCACATGTGTTAGGAATTCAAGAAAGGCTCAACTGGACATTTTGTTTCTCATTCACTTGGTGTCAGGTGATGTCTGGCCAGAGCCAGAAGTTCGTCTTCTACAATAGCTTCTTCATTCACATCTGTCCGGTATCTTGGTGGTCTGTGTCCCCACCCCTGCACGCACGCACATATTCTCTCTCTCTCTCTCTCTCTCTCTCTCTCTCTCTCTCTCTCTCTCTCACATACACACTGTGCATTATAGCTTAGTTTTTATTCAAGGGCTATTTCTGTAAGCTACCTTTATCGTAAGTAACCTAGCACATCTAAAGTTTCTTGTTTCCATCATCTCTTCAGTAATTTGGTCTGTTAGCAGGGACTGATGGAGTATAGGGAAATCTTCATGACCTCACAGTTATTGTTGCAGGGCCATAGTTTAATCTCTAAAAGAAGCTAACAGGCTTTATAGAGTAGAACTAGAGATATAAATCTTGGCTGAGAGCAGATCCATGTTTTTCCGAAATTGGAGGGCCTGTAAGGCAAAGTTCAGTGCAGTATAAAATTATGATGCATTATACAAATGTGGGGGCTTATTAACAATTGTGGACTGACCAGTATGTCTGCATGGAAAAACTCCTTTCTTTCAAAGCCAGCATACAGTAAAACTTGTTTTTTTATATCGAAGCCACAGAAGATTTGGGGGGTTTGTTTCTTGTTTGTTTTGGCAGAGGAATGGAGCACAGTTCGAGGTGCCTTCTAGAAAGAATAATCTGGATTCACTTAAGAAGAATTGGGAGAGGAACTCAATCTATGATCTCTAAATATTTTCATTGTGCACTTCATCAGTAAGGACTTTGAGTATGTTGTCCCAATATGTGTTTTTATTTACATATTATTTACCTGAACTACTGTACTAAGGAAAAGACACATATTAAATGTAGCTATAATTTCCAATATTTTTTTATCTTGCCCTCAGTTGGCTCTCTTGGAGACTCGAGTCAGAAAGACCAGTGGAGAGGCTATTGCAATTATCAAGTGAAGTTTTTAAGAAAATAACTCACTTGTCAAGTTCATCATTAGGATACATATTAATTTAAGGGTGTTAATAAAGATAAGCTTTCTCTTTTAAGGAGGAGGAGTGAGCATGCTATTATGGGTGGAAGTGCTGAACACTGGTCCCAGTGTTACCAGCCTAAGAAAAGAGGTCAGGGTGGCAACTGCACTGGGAAATACAATTAATATTTGTAAAGGGCTTAGGGCCAATCAGATTAAGAGGCAGGGTCAAAGGCAAGATTCATTATTACTGCCAGGTTCCTGAATTCCAAACCAACTCCAAAAATGTGACCTAATCTACCAAGAGCTTTGGCAGATTTACAGACAGAGTAGCTTGAGTGAAGTTGCCAGCATTGTACCCCACAATGTCCTCAAATTGCTAATGAATAGAATTTGGCATATGTCCTTCTAGTCCCAGAATAAGAGCCTCTGCTCTCAACAAAACTTGTTTAATTTCCTTTCCTGGCATTCAAAGCCTCCCATGATCTGGCCCGGGTACACTTTCATTCATTCTCTCAGTATTTCATGAGCACTGTTCTCTATCAGGCAACGTTATAAGAGCTGAGGAACAACAGTAAGCCAAACAGACCTGCCCTCATGGAGCTTACAGCCTGACGAGGGAGACAGACCATACAAAAATAGTGTTAGATAATGGTAAGTGGAAAGAAGAATAATGCATAGTTTAGAGTGACAGGGGAGACCGCTGCTTACAGTCAAGATGGGGGTAAAGGAACTGGTTTATCTTCCTACCTGAAACAACCTAAAAACAGACAAAATATATGAAACAACAGTTTGTAAAACACTGCACTTCAGGTGACGAGAGAAGAGGGATTCCTGAGAGAAAAAACAAATGAGGGGAGCCCTCCACCTCGCCCAGTGTACTGCCTTGAGGGAGTTTCCAGACACAGCAGAGAGCTGGGAATTCAGGAAGAGCCTGGTGGGCCCCTTGAGTTGAGATAGTGGGGATGGGAGCTTGGGGAAGTCAAAGCAAGTAGGACAACTTGCCACTACAGAGCACCAGAGAGAAGAGGGTTGAACAGAAAGAGAACCCAGAGACTGGCAGAAGGTCCCCTTGAGTATCATGATACATATGATGGGAGTAATGAGTAATGGGAAACTCGTGAGGATGAAGCGAACCACCCAAGGCCAGGGAAAGAGCCACCCGTCAGGATCAGAGGTAACAGGGCCTGATGATCACACAGGGCCAGGAATGGTGCCTCTTCCTACCAACCAGAAGGGAAAACCTCAAGATTTCTGGAGCATTGGGTACACATTCAGGTCTTACTTCAGTAGGGGAAAAATCACTTCTGGGGTGATAACTGTTCCAATCTTGTTGAATAAATCTTAACCGCAAGACCTAAAAGGATAAATCTGTTTCCAAGTAACTTAACTATGTTCCAGAACAAAGCTCAAGGCTATTTATAGGAATACAAAAATATCTAGCACAATCCATCAGAGGCCTCTGGAAGTAGATCCATACCCAAATTGTTACTGGAACCATACATGACTAATAAATACAAGAAGAGATGTCCAAGTTTTTTGATAACTCAGGAAATAGGAAAATAACAACAAGATGGGGAGGGTTTAAAACACCAGAGGAATGTGGTCAGAACACTCCTCAAATTAATACACCTTTATTACATTCAACATTTCAATGTGGTTCATAATTCTCAAGGTAGTCTGAGGACAGAAATAGTTCATATTTCTATTTTTAGAAATACTGAGATAATAGAGTAATACTAATAATAATGCCAGGATCCTGGCATTGTTGGTATTTTTCTCTCAGTGAATCTCTCATTTTTCTAGAGCAATACCGAGACACACACACACACACACAAAAAACTCATTTTAATTGCATTTTCTGAGATTCCCCTACATCCCAAAAAGCATTTTAGATATTCTGAGAACCATGCAGTGTAAATTGGAGTCACCAAGGTTGCAGGCTTGGTATTTTCCATTCTCACCAGAACATAAAGCTAAATGAAATTAGCAGGTCTGTTATCAGAGTGCCAGAGCGAATACTTTCCATTCCCATCACAGCTTAGCTCACCGGTCCACAGAATCGACTGTGTCTGAGTCAAAACCCAGTGGCATAGGCTATAGATGGACCAATAATCTAATCATCATCCACCAGGCTGCTTCCTTTTCTGACTCTCCAGGGGCCTTCTATTTTCTTCAGGGGAGCTCTGGGGTGGGTGGTTGATAAAGAGAATGTTTCTGTTGAACAATTTAATTACTTAGCATCTAAGTAGATTCCACGTCAGGGCCAACGTCCAGCTCTTCTGGCCGAGTTCTAGAAAAGAGCCAGGGCCTGGCATTACTCAGACTGGCATTAGTTACTCTTGCTCCTGTGGTTTCTGTAAGTGAGAGCATTGATGCTGGGTACCACTGACGGTGAAGGAGAAAAAAATCCCAAAACTCCTCTGTGAACCTGGAGGCCAGATGGATTGTGTGGATGGGAAACTTTAAAGAAAACCGGAGGAGAGTATGACAGGAATGAGGGAAGAGAGGGGACTTGCCCCATTCATTTCCCAGCCTTTCCCCTGGATCCTGACACCCTCCTTCCCTCCACAGCTCTGCTGGCTGTTTTTCCTCCAGGTCCGGATTGACTCTTTGGGACCTCACTCCTCATCCCCTGCGATAATTTATTTTGTCCAGGATGTCTTCAATCATTCTGTCTTGGAGAGACCCAGGCCAGAAGGAGGGAAGAACCTCAGTCCCCGTCTAGCCCTCTCTTTAGTGAAATAGCATTTGAGGGCAAAATAGAGATTGGGTATAACCTTATTTCATTGGGAAAATGAGAAGGAATTGGAAGAGCAGGAGGGCGAGGAGGAGAACGGGAGGAACAGGCAGAGAAAAGGGGGAGTAGGAAAATAGTGAGGGAAGAAGGGGGAGGAGGAAGGAGAATATGCAGACATTAACTACCCAAATATTGGTACTGTCACTTTGTTGTGTTGCTGCAATCACTACTCATGACTGGGAGGTACTTGAAATTATACAGACTATATTCCTTTAACATAGAAAATTCAGATGCATTAAAATCTGAAGAATTAGTAAAATCTAGGCTACAATTTGCCATACCGGAAACGTTTTCAAGTCTACTTGTCTACACCTCTCTAGAGTGGCAGATAAATATTTTAAGCCTTGTGAGCCATAAGGTCTCTGCCACAACCTTCACTCTATCATTGTAAAGCAAAAGCAGCCAAAGACAATAGATAAATGAACGGGTGTGGTTGTGTTCCAATAACACTTTATTTACCAAAACAGATGGCTACTGGTCTGGCCCTCTGGCTGTACTTTGTCAACCCCTGGCCTATACAATGCTTTTTTTCTTCTTTTTATAATATGAAAAAAGACACATTTACAATATGCAAACAACTCACATTATTCATAGAGAAAGAAAGAAAGAAAATTTGTGCGGTATTAAAATATGTAGGTTAGCTGAAACTCCAGCACCCGGAGAAAATCACTGTTAACATTTGGGCAAACGTCGCTGCAGATATACTGATTTGGACGTGTGTGTATGTACATGTATGCTTCTTTATATGCGAGTGGGAAATGCTACGCGTGCTCTTCTATAACCTGCTTTCTATGCTCAAAAATATATTCAGGGTATCCTCTCATGTGAATATATTTACATCTTTTCATGGGGCGTTTTAGAAGGCGGTACCATGTTTTCTCTGGACATTTGGGTTGCTCCTCCTTATAGCCTCTGCACCTCTACCTTCTAGCTGACCACTGATTGAAACCCTCTACTGATGGGAATTTTGTTAGCTTTTGAGCCCATATATTTGGCCTCTAGACAACAGTATCCGAAGACTTCCACTCTCCAGAGCTAGAGGGCTTAGCTCCATAACAGCCAGATAGTTGAGTTAGTAATCACCTAATGTAAGTTACTGCCTCATCGTTGGGCCACACCCACCCAGGCCTCCAAAGGCTTCCACCCACTTGAGGATGGAACTGTGATCAACTGCCTACTGATCTGTACCCACAGTTTTGGTCATAGCTCCAGCCTGTGGCGATACACGTTTCAACAAGTTCCTTGGGAATTTCCAAGATTGTGGGTGCTTCTCCCTAACCTAACTTTTACCATGGGAAGATGGCAGCCTCTGACTGAGCAGAAAAACCAGTTTGTGAAACACTTACCCAGGTAACGTATTCAAAAGGAGGTACCTCTCCATAACTTCCAGGGCAGGTTCAGGCAGAATGTGGCCATGTGCAACAGGACAAATAAAATTCTTAGGGAGCAAATCTGATATTCTAGAAAAGTTGTTCTGAAGTCTGTGGAGATGTCATCACCCACAGACTGATCAATTTGCCCCACTTTTTTTTCTTCATCTTTCTTCACCCATCTCTTTCTGACCGATGTTTTAGTTAGGGGCTGTTACTGAATATTGAATAGTGCTTCACATATGAATTGCAACTAATTTTAAAAATCAGTTTTTTCTGAGGTATAAAACCATTTCTCTTGCTTGTGTCATGAGGGATTATATAGCAGAAAAAAACACCTCTTTAAAAAAAATTAACTTCCATAGAATTGGAATGTTAGAGACCACTCTCTTACAATCCCTTTATTTTAAAAACAAAAAGGGGCGCCTGGGTAACTCAGTCAGTTAAGCGTCCGATTTGTGCTCAGGTCATGATCTCACGGTCTGTGGGTTTGAGCCCAGCATCTAGGAGCCCAGCATCTAGCTCTGTGCTGACAGCTCAGAGCCTGGAGCCTGTTTCAGATTCTGTGTCTCCCTCTCTCTGCCCCTCCTCCACTTGTGCTCTGTCTCTCTCAAGAATAAATAAAATTTAAAAAAAATTTTTTTAAGACAAGCAAATGCCTGGTAAAGTGCCCCAAATTCACAGTTTGTTAATGGCAAAGTCAGGACTTACTCCCAAAGGCTTCATCTCATAATGTATAATATTTTGTTTTACTATACCGCCATTCTTAGGCAACTCATTTATTTATTTGTATTTATTTGTCTCAAGTGCCATTGGAGGGGTAGAAAATAAGTCGGGTGAGAACATAAAAAGGGAAGGAAAAAGAGTTTTTAAAAGTCTAAAAGAAAAAAATTAGAGGAAATTAAATAGGCTTACAGTATAAGGAAGGTTAAGTGCAATTAAAAATTTTCCAGGTGCTATGTGGAAGACCAAGGGGTCAGGCCCTCCTGGGCTGCGCTGAGTATTCCTGTTATGATTGACTGTAAGTCCAAGTGAGATCTCAGAGATCATTTGCCTAGAGTGATACTGTGGAGTTTCTCCCAGTCCTCTGTTCAGCCCTGACACCTCTGTTCCTGACCATTCATAGCTGTGTCTATCAGCGGGCATTGCCCTCAGGGAACTGCTTTGCGTATGGCTTTGCCTCTTCCCAGGAATGCAGGATATGGAGGAGATATACAACTCCTGTACTCGCTGGGATTCAGGCCCAGCTGTAACCACATTGAGAGGGAGCTTCTCCCTCTGCCCAATCCTGCCAACCTCACCTCCTTACAGGTGAGATGTAACTTTTTAACCACTTGCCAATAAAACTTCAAATAAGGTGTTTCTAGGTAACTCAATCTAAGACACTACTCAAATGAACACTTTCTGCATATCACTCAGAAAGGGAATAAAGCCCAGATTTCCTGTCCCATCCTCTTATTAACCTAAACCATTCTCAGCTGTTTTCCCTCTTTTGCGGGCTAAAAAGCTCCTGTTAAGTACAACTTGACATAAGCTGTCCTCCCAGCAGGGGTAGCTTCCCAAGCTGTGGGATGCTAACTATGAGTGTGTTCTATACAATGATTATGCTTATACTGGATGGGCTGATTTTTTTACTTTAACAGTTGTTATCTTAGCTTGGGATTCCCCAGAAGCAAACCTTGCAATGAGAATTCAAGTGAAAATGAGCTATTAGCATCCAGACCAGCTTCACTGATGTGCCATCTATAGAGTCCTGCACATCTATGCAGAAACACAGGACCCCACACTTGGTCTAATACTCTGCTCTTACCAACTTGAAATTCTTTATAACTTATGAACATTCTTCTTTATCTTGCATGGGGGCCTGCAAATCACATAGTTGGTCCTGATTAGAATGTGTTCCCAGGAAATACTGGTAGGGGAATGGGACCTAGAAGGGTAAGAAGGGCAATAAAGAATGTGATATCGAGCAAAATCCCATAGAAGAGGGGAGGGAATTTAGTCTAATCTCATAGGGAGCTCTGTAGACAGCAGAGATCCACCCCGGGGTTGTCTCAACTGGAGGCAAAGGAACCACAGTATTTATGCCTCTATTCTCCTAGGTCACTGGTTAAAGGGTGTAGTGGGGACAGGGGAGCATTAATTCCCAGGTACTCCCAGCTGTCCCTGGCACAGGCAAAGCAAATCCTGCAGCTGTTGAGGGTGGTACTCTGACAATGAGATGCAGGTTGCTATGACGGCTCTCCTGGGGCAAGGCATCCAACCAGCAACTACCTCTATTTGCAGTATCCCTGCCGCAACCTCATCTAATTGTTTCACTGGGAATGATACTTGAGTAGGGGTCAGGAGGAAAGTAAGAGTTAAGGTGATGTCCTCATCGCGGTCCTTGGCTGCTAGCTTCCCCGGGCCTCACTTCTTCTCTTCAGTTGGTGAAACTCAACACACACATCCCTCACCAGTGCCACCAGACTCCATTTCAAGCATGCACTCTGCCCACACTGGTTCCGAGTGACCTACTTTGGCCTCACCTTCTCTTTTGTCTCCATCCTGTCAAACAAGAAAGCAGATACCTAGGGATACACGGGAGGTCTGCTGACTGGTAAGATTTCTGCATGCCCACTTTTTTTACTCTTTCTGGACTTTTCGAGGGTGAGCGCCTTGTCTGACTCATATTTGTGTCCCTCCATCACCTTTAGTGCAATGCTTGGCACACAACAGGTGCTCAATGAATGTTCCTTGAATGGCTGTTTGTATGAATAGTTTGCACTCTGTATAAACAGAAGTGGCTCTTCAAACTACCTGACCTGAACCCATTCAGAAAAGACCAACCAAATCCAATTAATTCATTATGCAGAGCTCTGCCAGGTATTGGGTATTTGGAAACCCAAATTTCATGGGGGAGAGATGGAGAAGCTCGTGATGGGTGCATGCACTTCAAATTCAACAATCCGCAGTTATATCTCCATTTTCTGGGAAACAAAATCTCCCCATGGCCCCAGGGCCCTTTAAATTTTACTGTGACTGTTTTCTTAAGAAATTCCTGGAGCAGAGCCTAACTTTTGTGTAGGGGGTTGGCAGCGCTTACATTCGAGGCCCAGGGGACGGTTGGCATAGGGGTTAGCGAGGCGTTTGCACGCGAAGGAAACTTTTGAGGAGTCTTTTGAGGAGCAGCACAGCGGAGGGTCGTGTGAAGTGGGGGGCCCGAGAGTCCTTGAACTCCAGGGCCTCCATGAATCTGGGAAGGGAAAACGGGGATGGCCAAGGCGGCCAGACGTTTGTGGAGGTCCACAGCTCCCGACCTCTCTACTTTGGCGGCCCGGACACGGCACTGATTCTGCGGCCGAAGCTGAGAACAGCCAGGGTGCCTGGGCCAGAGGGAGGGCCAGGGCCGGAGGAAGGAGTCAGGGGCCGCCGCCGCCCCGCCCGTCGGGCTGTCCGCCCCGCCCACCCCGAGCGAGGCGGAGCCGGCGCCCGGAGGAGCAGGAGGAGGAGGAGAGGTCGGAGCCGTCTCCAGGAGCCCTTAGAGACCGAGTCCCCGGCGGCGGCGGCGGGGGGAGCGCACCGGCAGGCGAGTAGGCACCGAACGGCGGGCGCAGGTGGCGAGTCTGGTCCCCGCGGGCACAGGGGCGCAGCGCGGGGCGTCGGCCGGCCAGTTCGGGGGCCGCCTCCGAGTTCCCAGTGCTGGGAAGCGAGATGGAGGGAGGGAACGGAGGAAGGAAGGAAGGAGGGAAGAGTGTCCTGGAGGGCGGGGACTGGTCGGGGCCCTGGGCCCCGGAGAAGGGGATGGGGGAGGGAGGGCGAGGGACGCCGAGACCCAGAGACGGACTGCGCGCCCGCCCTCGACGGGCGGCGGCCGGGAGCCGCGGAAAGCGGGGGCCCCAGGGAGCTACGGCTGGGGACGAGGCCCCGGGATGGGGGCGGGAGCGGGAGGAAAGGTCTCGCCCTCGCCCGCGTCCTCGCCGCCCCGCGGCCGTGCGCCCCGCGCCCGGTTGTGGTTGGAGGCTCCGGTGTTCCCAGCCCTTCCTTGCGGCGGTGCCAGGCTCTGGAGGCGGGCAGGCATCTGGGGGCGACTGGGGCGCCACGCCCCTCTTCCCTACTTTCTTCCGGCTCTTTCTTGGGACTAGCGGGCGGGCGAGCAGCCCCGGAACCCGCTCGCCGCTGGGTCTAGCGGGGAGATAGCGGGTCGGGGGGGAGAACCCACCTCACATGTTCCGCGAGGGACCCCCAGCAGTGAGTGGCTCCGAGACGCTATTTGCAGGTGGTATGGGGAGGTCGAGGCTCACGAGTCTTGGGTGATTTTTTTTTTTTTTTTTAAAGCATTGTCGGGACATTTATTGCGTGGATCGGGGTGACTTATTTTTCCCCTTAATTTTATCTGGGGCATATCAGTTAAAACTAATTTTAAAACGCTGTCACTAAAGTCGTCGGACTTGTCCCTCGCCTTATGTTTGTGCCTTGTAAACTTAAACCATTCATAACTTTCACAGAAGAACTCATGGTTCTTGTTAAATCACCGCCGTGGAGTGAAACTTTGGACAACTGGAAATCTAAGAGAAGAAACTGATGAGGCCTGTTATCTTGTAGTCACCCTTGACCGGGCGTGGTTGTATACAAACAAGGTTATAGAGAAGGAAATGGGCAAAAACTGGAGAGAAGGCAGATCCCCTGCGCCCACGTGTCGGGGCACGTTTAATGGCTGCTCCAAGTGGAAACAAACAGGGAATTTATTAAGACCTTGTGGAGTTGGACAAACTTCACATGATTAGCTTCCTTCCCATCAGTTATTTCCTCTCCTCCCCTGCTGTCTTTGCGGACACTGTTTATATTTCCTGGGGCTGTTGTAGCTTGGTCTGAATGGATTGTCTATAATGAATCTTTTGGATGTTGTCAGAGTCAGGGTCTGTGTCTGTGTGTTCTCTACTTTTAAAAGCGGAGTTCGGCTTTGTTTTCAAAGTGCTGGTCACCACACTGCACCATTGCTGGTGTTTCTGGGCTCTGCGTGTAAACTATCCCAGGATGGCGGCCCTTACCTAGGAGAACCAGGAAGGCAGGCAACGCAAGAATGACGGGGTCGGGTATTACTATTGCCAAAACAATCACATTCAAGTAAAGAGCTGTTTGGTTTGTTTTTTTTTTTTTTTTTTTTTTTAGGCCAAATTTTATGTATTAACAAGCTCCCCCCCTTTTTTTTTTCAATAAACAAACATGATTTACACACACATAATTTTTAAAAGTAATCAAACATGTTACAGACTCTTCAATGACAAAAGGACTTTGGGATCAAATGTTTAGTCCCTTTGCTTCCCTAACAGTTAACTAGCACCATAAAATGCTGGTTTAAGTCCAAAAAATGGTGAACAGTCTAACGATGGTGTTTTTGTAAAACCATGTAAGAAATGTTGTATTTACTGTGTTTAACCCAGGTAATTCACTAGTTATTGAACCCCGACAGCATTTAAGTTTCTGTAGAAATACATACAAATGTGAATCTGTTTCACAAGAGACTGAAAAGATTAATATAAAGAGAGCAAGCTCCGGTCTCATTTGGAAGATTAGCTCTCTAACAACAAGATTCGAGGTATTGGGCTTGTATTGTCACTTGTTGAAGGACATGGGTGGTTTGTCAAGTTGTGACAGCAAAGAGGCTCAGTCAAAACACTTGAGGAAGTGGTTAGCTAATACCAGATTAATTTTGTTTGTTTTTTATGTTGAAAATCTCTCTGAGACCAAAAAGAACTAAAAATTTCAAATTTAGAATTAAGTAATTTATTGCTGGATAAATTGTAGGATTTGTTTTGGGTGTTGTTTTTGTTTTTTTAAGTTTTGTATGTCAGCTCAAGCTTAATTTAGGGAGGTAAGTTGTGGAAGTCAACATTTTTGGGGCCTGATTTGGAAGAGAAGCTGTTTCATAGTGATTTGAGGTCTGAGTTCTGGTGTCAGACAGATCTGGGTGGGAATATTAGTTCTTTAACCTTTTCAGTCTGATTTGTATAATGGGGATGATAGTGGTCTCTATCTCAATGATTTTCATGAAAATATATGAAACAGCCTTTGCAAACTTTTTGTACCCAACACAGTTAATGTTCAACATGATGAGATTTTACTTTTCTAGCTTTCTCTAGCAGTAGGCTATTGGACAGATTACAAGATGGTAGTTTGAGCCTTCTGGAAATGCTAGATAAACCTATTTATTTTATTTTTAAACTTTATTTATTTATTTTGAGAGAGAGAGCGCGCACGCGTGGGGGCGTGAATGTGAGTCCGGGAGGGACAGAGAGAGGCAGGCTTGGTGCTGGCAGCATGGAGCCAGACATGGGGCTAGATCTCATGAACCTAGCTGTGACCTGAGCTGAAATCAAGAGGCTTAATTTACTGAGCCACCCAGGGTCCCTGGAGCTATTTTAAATTACAAAGAAGATACCTGATTTTATAGATAGAGCTATCTATCTAAAGGTATAAAATATCTGTGTACATATGTGTGTATGTTTCTACCACAGTGGTATGAATAATTATGATTCATTAAAGTTTTAATTAATTAAAGTTTTAATATGCTTTTAGTGCTAAAATTATAGTCATATAATATTTTTAGAGCCAGGCAGTCAGAAACATTTCATTAATCATATTTTAAATTTAAAGAGTTTATATTTTAAAAAGTTTTGTTTATTAGTCCTGGATAGGAAATTAAACCAGGAACAGAAATATTTATCTTTAACCAAGTATGATTTTTAATTAAAGTATGAAAAAATGTGACCCAAGGGTTTCCAGTTATTTTTCATGTACTGATGCTCAATGCCAACAGATAAGCCATCAGAAGTGTTTAGTACTGATTAGGAGCATTTTGTAAACGTTTTATAAAAGTGTCGTGACCGATTGTAAACTTTTGTGAGAATGAGTGTTCAGCTGATTCAGGGACTCTACTCATCACATTATTGAATCATTTGTGAAATTTAAAAAATGCTTCTATCTTTAAATCAAATCCTTTTAAGCACCTGTTGTTTTGTCCTTAATGTATATCAGGTGCCTGAGGTTGGACTGATTGGAATCGTAGCTCGTGTAACAGATGACTTATCATTTTACTAATTGTACCACAGGGAGGCCGAGATGATGTTTTATAGTATTTTAAAGTAATTGTAAAGCGTACAGTGTTATTATGAATCATTTCTTGCCTATGACATTATACTCTGAACCAGTGAAAGACTTGATTGAATAAATTATTGATTCTTTTCACTCCTACAACATCATAGCATAGAGATGGATTCCTGACTCTTGCTTCTAGGTGTGTAGAGTGTGGGCAAATTGCTTCATCTGTCTCTGCTTCCATGAGGTATTATGAGGGAGAAATGAGTTCATCTGTCTAAAGCATTTAGAACAGAGTCTGTGTTCAACAAATACTAATGGTAAATTATTACTTCCTGAGATTTTCTCTTTTCTAAATGCTATGTAATTAGCACGTATTATTTTTGTAAAAAGGAAAACAACTGTATGAAATTGTAATGTTTCCCCCAAACTTGAAAAAGCTCAGTAATTATAGGGGTGCCTGGGTGGCTCACTCGGTTGAGAGTCGACTTCGGCTCAGGTCATGGTCTCACGGTTCATGAGTTCGACCCCCCACATGGGGCTCTGTGCTGACAGCTCAGAGCCTGGAGCCTGCTTCAGATTCTGTGTCTCCCTCTCTCTTTGCCCCTCCCCTGCTCTCACTCACCCTCTCCCTCTCTCTCTCTCTCTCTCTAAAAATAAAATTAAAAAAATTTTTTTAAAAAGCTCAGTAATTATAAAGTCCTGCCAAACAGTACTTACAAAGTAAGAGAATATGATTAGGTAATTGTCATTGCATTTTTTAAATGTGAAATGGATTGCTACATTAATTTGTTCAACAAATTAATTCTCCTAGATCTCAATGCCATTTTCCTTTCTTATTAGAAACTTAAAAAGGGGCGCCTGGGTGGCTCAGTCGGTTGAGCGGCTGAATTCCGCTCAGGTCATGATCTGGGGGGTCTGTGAGTTTGAGCCCCACGTCAGGCTCTGTGCTGACAGCTCGGAGCCTGGAGCCTGGAGCCTGTTTCGGATTCTGTGTCTCCCTCTCTCTGCCCCTCCCCCGCTCATGCTCTGTCTCTCTGTGTCAAAAATAAACAGTAAAAAAAAAATAAAAAAAAAAACCACGAATCCATGCAGTCTATGTTATGTTAGGTTAAGTAGGGGAAGGGAAGTGTGCACAGTTACAGTGCATTATTAACAATTACAGCTAGGTCAAAAAAAAAAAGATTTATGCAGATGAAGGAAAGTCTAGAAGAAAATACAGACCAATGGATGGTGGGATTCTGGTACTTTCCTACTTTTATTCCCCGTTTCCCCAATGAGTATATATGTAATAAAGTCTACTTGTGTAACAATTACTTGGTAAAAACTCTGGTTTATTAGCTACAAATAGCAGGCTTTTGTTGTTTGAGAAAAAAACACCAGCTTGCATAGCAGTTGAAGATCCTTAAATGTCCAAACCTTTGTAGTGAAAATTGCTTAGCAGTAAAAGGCTGTTTCAGAAGTTCATATAGGTTTATCTTCCTAAGAGGTGTTTGAAATTAAGGACTGCATACAGACCAAGTCTACCAACCTTGACTTCATGGAAATGGTCACTTCTCAGATCTAGGCTCTGCATTGACAAGTTGCATGCCTACAGCACCTTCAGCTGTCAGGTGCCTCCACGATAGTCACAAGGAAGACATAAGTGCACTTAGTTTGGCAGGAAAGTTTGACAGATAAAAAGTATTTAGAGCACAATTGTGTGCTTCCATTTATTGAGCTGTTCTACAGGTGCATCCAGCGAGAGGGCCTGAGGGATGGTGGGGGAGGGGACTGGGAGTTCCATTTAGAAGCTATAAATCAAATCGACAGAAAGATGGGAAGAGGGCTCCTTTTAGGGATGAGTTGACCCACCTGAAGAGAATTATCAGTGCCTTTACATCGGGATTAGCTGTCTTTCAGTCAGAAGGCAAAGCTTCTAAAAATTGCCTCAGAGACCCAGCAGGCCTGAAGTGATCTGTGAAGTCGACCTCTCCCGCGCATGGACTCCCAAAGAGGCCTTGAGTGTACAGATGAAGGAACTGGCCTGCTGAGTCCCATTCTAGAACCACCTCATACCAACAAGGCCCGGCCTCCCCACTGTTCTCTCTTAGGAAGAGTAGTGATCAGGTGGCTTGGACGCAGGGCAGAGGGGAGTGATTTGACTGAAGGTTCCTTCTAGCTGGATTTTTCCATTTATTGCCAAGTCTCTTCAAAATCATTTCTAGTGTCACTTAAACGTTTGGTTTATCACGTCAGGCTTTATTGGGTACCGTAAAAGTGTTTATTGTGAGTGTCTGGTTGTCCTCCTCTGACAAGGAGGGTTTCTGTCTTCTTTTAATGGGTCTGCATTTCAGAAGATTACTGTATGATAAAAATCAGGGTGTTACAGACTGTTAAGACTTTTGATACTTTCAATTCTGCTGGAGAATTAGTAGCTAAAAAAAAATTTCTTGTAGGGCTGCTTAGTGAATCAGTTACTAAGCATCTTCTGTAGTTTTTCACATTCATTGATTATAAGCAGAGACTTACAGAATAGACCACCGTTCTCCTTGCAGTCAATGTCACATGATTGACATAGGCTTCCCCGTCGGTTGATCAAGGAGACTAGTCTACATTCTGGTTTACCTGGGGTGGCGGCATCATAAATGCTCACTGGAGGGGGCTGTGAATCAGTCATCAGCTCTGCACTTGCATTCCTGTATAGAGAGTTCATCCTGAATGGCTGTGTGCAAACCACATGAGCCCATTGGGGGTGGAATCTTAACTTTACCAATATAGAATAATCACGCTTTTATTTAGCGGCAGATGCTATGGGCCAGGATGTCCCTGAGCACTGGACATTAAACCCTAACCCTCCTGGGACCCTTTGACTAAGACCCCCAGCTTGTGGGGACCTCAAATTTGTCTGCTTTTCACAGAAGAATTTCTTGCAGAAGAGCAACACAATTTAGCTCTCAACGTGGGCTAAACAAATCTAAGGATGGAAAGAGGACTCAAAATCCAAAAGCTGCTTGGACTTTATTGAGGCTTAGTAAGGACTTTGTTGATATAAAACCATCACACTGGGTTTATTCAACCTGAATCTCGGGTAAATTGGAAAAATGTTGAAACCAGCAGACTTGATGCCTGTCCTGTACCCAGACTACTGAAACCTTTTGAATTATTAGAGCATGGCCTGTGCATTACACCATGGGGCTTCGCCTGGGTGTATAAGGTCATGACTGGCTGTCAGGGGAGAGTTGGATGCCTGGCCAACTAGCAGAAGGATTGAATTGTGACTTCTTGACAGGGCTGCCTTGAACTCTTGTACACGTTATTCACTGCACAAGAGTGTCTGGCCAAGGAACCAAGTGGGGCTCAAATCTGCTCAAAAAACCATGTGTCCTAGGCTAGAACTGTCTGCCAGGAGGAGGGGGCACTTCCTGATGCCATCAAGTCTGCAAGGCTAGGTCCACTTGGAGGGGTTGCTTTTTTCTAACTCCTGCAAAGGCACAATGTGGCTGCAGTGGCTCTGCCTCTCAAGGGCCTCTTTGGCCACAATAAACTGTAAATGCCATGAGCTGGTAGAGTCTGACATGTAGTAGGTGTTTAATAAATGCCAGTGGAATGAAGGAATAGAACCATGTTCTCTGTAGCATGTGTCAGTGCAGTGCCTGAGCCAGTGTTCTTTTTAAATCAAGTAAAATTGATCGTATCTGCTAGGAAGTGCATGTTCCCTGTGATGGGCTTCTCAGTCTTCCATTCATCATTTCTAAGGGGCAGATCAAGATCAGTATTTGGGGTGTTGTCGACATTCTTTACTGTTAGTAACACTGACAACATGCTCAGTATTGCTGGGGTCCCTGCACCCCTTTCATGATCTACCTGATGAAGGGAATACAGTGGTGACTCCTGGGAATGTGCAAAGGGATCCTTGTTATTTATTGACCAGCTTGGGCCCTCTCCTGGGGGCAGGATGCAGAGGACAGTGGCTGCAGGAGCCTTTGGAACTTACCTGGGAGCAACTGCTTCTCCTGTAAAATGGTTTTTCTAGTTTATGGTAAGACAAGGGAGAGCCTTATTGCTAAAGCTACCAAAACCTAAGGGAGTTTGTCTGTGCCCCCTCTGTGCCAGCTGGCACTTCTTGCATACTTTCTCTTTTACGTTGATCCTTTAGAAAGCAAAGCCTACTCAGAATTAACTTCCTCTTCCTGGCTGCTCTCCCCAGAGGCAGTCCCACTGCAGGTAGGACAGGCCATGTTGAATGGATCAAACTGCTAAGACAGTGGTTCTGAGGATAAGGGTGCTGGTTTGGACTTGGGACTTTAGCCTTCCGAACCTTTATGAAGGGACTACCTAGCTTGTGGGGAAAAAAAAAAAAGTCCACAGGCACAAAACCGTAAATGCCTTTCACATTTGATCTTGGTTAAGTGCAGCCTTCTTCAGGCAAACTCAGATTCCCAAAACAGAAATAGCAGGATTCCCTACCAAATTTCTTACAATTTTTTTTAATGTTCATTTATTTTTGAGAAAGAGAGCGTGAGCAGGGGAGGGGTAGAGAGAGGGAGACCTAGAATCTGAAGCAGGCTCCAGGCTCTGAGCTGTCAGTGCACAGCTGGAAGAGTGGCTCGAACCCTTGAATCATGAGATCATGACCTGAGCTGAAGGCAGATTCTTAACGGACTGAGCTACCCAGATGCCCCCCCTACTGAATTTCTTTAGGTAGTAGACTCACCTATTGCATTTACAGTTATGATTTGATTTTACAAAATTCCAGGAGGCTCAACTTTTCAGGAATATCTCTCTGTTGAATTAAGTAGAATATCCCTATACATGCTTGCCCACCCCCCTTTTTTAAACATAAATCTCTGATGAGCAGCATGCTTCAGCCATTACCGTCCAAATTGAGAAAGCAAATAAATGCCCCCGGCACATTGCCTGGGAGGTAATCTTAGTGTTTCTGTCTTTACCTCCCATTTGCCTGCAGTTCTCTGACTTTCTTCTGGCTGTAATAAATAGCAGGGGCCTCAGGGACACCCCACGCCCAGCAGGTGATGCAAAACAGGGCGGAGATCACCCTCTCCAGGCTCCCCGTGCTCACCTGAACTCTGGACCAAGGTTTCTTTCATTTACTGTTGTCCCCGTGAGAACTCTCTGCCTCAGTCAAGATTTCCCAGACACCTTCTGTGCTGAACTCCTACTTAGCTTTGTGCCTTCCAGGCTGGTCTTGTCTTCTTCCTCACACTCCTGTGAAAAATGGCTTATATAGCCTCTTCATTTTTTAAAAAATAGGTCATGTATTTATATGGTCCCGCAAACCCTCACAACCATATATAAACACTGAGAAACCTTGCTGCACCCCTTCCCCATCCAAGTCTTTCCCACACTCTATAGGTTGTAACTTGTAAATATAGCAAATAAAAATATGTGTGTATATGTGTGTGTGTGTGTGTGTGTGTGTGTGTGTGTGTGTGTGTGTATATTTGAATTAGGGGTGCCTGGCTGTCTCAGTCAGTAGACCACGCAGCTCTCAATCTAGGGTTGGAGGTTCGAGCCCCACAGTGTGTGTAGAGATTACTTAAAAATAAAATCATTAAAAATATATATAAATAAATAAATTACCAGTATGTCCTGGAGATCTCTCTCTTAGCACATTATTTTGCCACTGTGTGGACATACCATAGTTTATTCATCCAATCCCCTGTTGCTGGACTTTTGGATTATTTCCAACCTTTTGCTATTACAAGCAGTGCTGCAACAAATAAAGGTGTACTGGGTCATCTTGCCTGTGTGCAGGTGCACCTAAAGGACGGGTTCCCAGAGGCCGGTCTGCTGAATCAAAGGGCCCTTCCATCCCCCTCTGGAACGGTTGGCTCACTTTGCCTTCTCACCGGCAATTCTCTGGATGGTCTTTTACCCCACAGCCCCACCAGCAGGAAGTCTGTTGGCTCTGGGGCGCCTGGGTGGCTCGGTTGTTCAGGTGTCTGAATTCGGCTCAGGTTATGATCTCACGGTTCATGGGTTCAAGCCCCGCGTCGGGCTCTGTGCTGACAGCTCAGAGCCTGGAGCCTACTTCGGATTCTGTGTCTGCCTCTCCCATGCTCATGCTGTCTGTCTGTCAGTAATAAATGTTAAAAAACAACAACAAAAAAGAAGCGTGTCAGCTCTATTTTTGCTAATCTGGTTGGTGAGAAATGGTAACTTGGAGTTGTTTAAATTCTTCGGGTTATGAGTGAGGTGGTGGTTTGGGGCCATTGGTACATTTTCCCCTGTGCACTGTCCATCCTGCTGTGGGCATTTCTTGACCTTTCCTCCGGAAGCAAGCCTCTGTCAAAATCTCTTAAATACAGACTTAAGAATGTGATGGCTCTTTTGGGCCTAAGGGTAGAGGGGGCTGCCAAATTGTCAGTGCAAAATTGAGAGAAGTGGAAAGTAGGGTTTTATGCCAGTTGCTAATGTCTGATTTATAAATAGTTTTCGGCTAATGGTATTATTAAACTGGGGCTTCTCCAAAACCATTATAAGGATGATCTTCTAGTCTAGAATTTGTCTCAAACAAAAACAAGAGAAGAGATTGAGAATACATAAATTCCAATGGTATTTCCTGCAAGATCTTTTAAGAAATGTAGAATTTTCTATTTATATGTTTCACCTGAAAGGCCCTACGTGTCACATTTTTTTTGTTTCCCTGCTGAATTGGGCTCCTGTTCTTCCTTTGACTTCAGCATCAGAGAGCTGTCTACTCTATGTCCGAAGTGAAAGAGAAGAGGGAAGGACCGCGTAAGAAGACCAGCTGGAGTTCAGGATTTGACGAGAGGCGGGGGGTTGGAATTGCACAGATTCGCCCCTCTTCTGGAGGTGCTCTTTCAGTCAGCTCTGGGGATGAGGATATGTTAACAGAAAAGTAATTGTCATCTTTTAAAAAATGAAATCCATCAAAAGAGAAAAATCGTGGTTTAGCAAAAAGATGAGTGTGGGTTTTTTGGTTTGCTTGTAGAAATTCATATGAGGCAGTCCTGTGTATCTCTATCAAAAAAAAAAGAGGGAAAAGCCAAACAAACCCCACATCAGCAATAAACTCTCTTCCCCAGAGTTCACACATTTAGTAGAGGCCCATGGAAGCTCCAGAAAGGAGGACCTGCTCCTCCGGGGCCCCCTTGTTACTGCCTGAGTATGTCAATTTCTCTGGATGCTTTTTATTTTTCCTTCCAGTGCTTCTTTCTGTTGCGTTAATGCTGGCCTCCCCAACTATAGTGTTAGCTCCATAGGACAGGCTCTTGGTTTGCTGTTCTGTCCCCAGGACCTAGAAGGTTACCTAGCACCTTAAGGTGTTCCATCAACAGTAGGTGATAAATGATGCACATTAAATGGGCACATACCTTCTGGACCTGGCTGGGTCTCTGCAGTCAACCATGGTAGAGGTCCCATGTCAGACATGGGCCTGGCATGGGCAGGGGCGGTGGCATGTGAGCCATTCCTGGCCTGGTCCTCCAGCAGGATTCTTTAGCCCTTATGTGATCTCTGACAGCGTGCGTGATGGTTGAGAGCTCAAGCTTGCAGTCTGAATAACCTGGGCAAGTCACCTGACTTCTCAGAGCCTCTGTTTGCAAAATAGAGATAATAACACCATATTTCATCAAATTCGAGATGCCATCAATTATGAGACATGCTATTCTGTGTGCCAATAAGAAAAAAAATTGCTGCTGATTCAACTCTAACCCACATCAACCATTATCAACCTTAAGGCTATTACTTTTCTGTGGCTGCTATAATAGATTACTACAAATGTAACAGCTTAAAACAACACACATGTATTGTCTCCTAGTTCTGTAGGTCAGAAGTTGGCAAGGGTTTGGCTTGTTGCTTTGGGTTTTACAAGTCCTGAGTCTTATTGAGAGGTTCTGGGAAGAATCCATTTGCAGGGTCATTGAGGTTGTTGGTAGAATCCAGTTCCTTGCAGTTGTCAGACTCCTTGCTGGCTGCCAGCTGGGGGGCCACCCTCAGCTCTTAGAGACCTCTCTCTGGTCCTTGCACTTGTACCCTGCATCTCAGAGCCAGCAGTAGCATGACAAGTCCTTCTCATGCCCAGAATCTCTCTGAGGCCTCCTTCTGCTCCATGTTTGCCTCCATTCAGAGAAAGTTCTCTGCTTTCAAGGGTTCATTTGATTTAATTGGGCCCACCTGGATAATCCAGAGTATTTCCCCCCCCCCCCCCCATATTAAGGTCTGTAACCTACCTTAATTATAGCTGTGAAGTCCCTTTTGCCATGTAGTATAATATATTCACAGGTTCCAAGGATTTGGACATAGCCATCTTTGGGGGACCATTCTGCCTACTCAAAGAGCCATCCCAATGTCAGGGATGTAAACAGAATATGCTTCCTAGAATTGATGAAATACTATCTTTAGCTCAGGAATAAAGGAGCTACTGATATATATATAAACATTCAGTGTGTTAATAGTAAGGGCTCAAGTATTAAGGATTGTTGTTGTAATTAGTATTAGGATCATAGTGCTCACATTAAAGCTATCTTTAATTTCAGTTGAAGTTATTCACACAGTTAAATGCATTTGGAGCTGATTGGGAGAAGATAGTGTTCCAGCAGGTAATTTGATGCCGATGATGTTCATTTGCTAGGAGCTTTACATGCACTTATTCTCACCTTGCCGAATACTGGCTCCGTTTACAGGCAAGGAAGCAAGTTCTGAGAGGTTGAATACCACTTAAGAGCTCAGTAGCAAGTGGTGGTGGCATCTTGCTCTGAAGCCCGGTCTGTCTGAGGTCTGCGCTCTTCCTGGCGCATGCTCCCTGTCCCACAGTCCCTGGTGGGACCATGTGAAAAGTACAACAGGGAGAGGTGGCCACCAGGTTTGTGGGCTGGAGGGGGTGGTTTCCTGGAAAGGGAAGGAACACAGAGGAAGAGACAGTGCCCTGTGACATGTCTGTCTTGTACTCAGATGTTTCTTTGCTAAGAATGATTTAGCTCATTGAGGACAAAGGTTCTGTCCTTTCATCGTTTTTTCAGTTTTTAGTAAGTACAAAAATGATCTTTTTTCATTGAACAGATATTTATCAATTACCTTCTCTGGAGATACAGCTATGAATAATACTGTGATTTATAATAAGAAATACATATATGGTTCATCGGTCCTGGCACTAAATTCCTACAGTTCTTGGATTTTTTTAAGTGATGAGAGTGATAAACATTCTTTTGTTGTGTTAATGAGGTGACTTTTGGGCCCACCCATAGGCTGGGGGCTGGTTACCAGAGGAATGAACCCCTAATTACAAAGTGGGAACTTACCCTCCCAGAGGAGGAGAAAGGCTGGAGTTTGAATCAGTCACCAGCGGACAGTGATTTGATCAATTGTGTCTATGCAATGAAACCTCCATAAAAACCCAAAAGGAGGAGGTGAAGATAGCTTCTGGTTAGTGAACACCTGGAGATGCAGGGAGAAGACCACGCCTGGGAAGCTCAGTGCCCTCTCCCCACGCTTTGCCCAATGCGTCTCTTCCATCTGGCTGTTCCTGAGTTATGGCCTTTTATAATAAACCAGGGAGGTAGTAAGTAGAAGGAGTTGAGTTCTGCGAGCCATTCTCACACATTAACCAAACACAGGGAGGGGGTCGTGGAAACCCTGGATCTGTAGCCGGTGGTTTAGAAGCACAGGCGACAACCTGGGCTTGAGACTGGCGTCAGAAGTGGCAGGCCGGGGTGGGGTGGGGTGGGGTGGGGCGGTCTTGTGGGACCAAACCCTTAATGTGTGGGGTCTGGTGCTATCTCAGGTAGATAGCGTGAGAATTGAGTTGAGTTATGGAACACTCAGCTGGTGTTGAGAATTGCTTTCTGATGTGGATCCCCCTTCTTCCCCTGTGAACTGGAATTGGTGACCAGAACCCTTTTATATACTGTGTGTGATTTTCAAAGGGAGATAAGTTTAGCATTGGGGAATTTCTGCTTTTTAAACTATTTTAAGTGTAACCAGGACAAAGGGGGAAAAAAGGAGAAGAGTGGTTTAGCAGAATGGGAGTAAAAGTAGTTGCTACCTGAATTCAATAAACTACTCTAAGATTGCCGTCTCTAGAATTTTCCCAAGGTGTAAGTGCAGATTGTCTATCTTAGGCACTTGAAATTCAGGTAAACATTGTTGAAAACCAATATTATCATCTGCTCAAAACCTGCTTTTCTTCCTGCCCTTTCTTTCCTTCTTTATTTCTTTTTTAAAGTTTATTTATTTTGGGAGAGAGAGGGAAAGCAAGCAGGGGAAGGGCAGAGAGAGGGAGAGAGAGAGTCCCAAGCAGGTTCCGTGCTGTCAGCGCAGAGCTCAACATAGGGCTCTATCCCATGAACCATGAGATCATGACCTGAGCTGAAATCAAGAGTCGGAAACTTAATCAGCTGAGCCACCCAGTTGCCCCTCTTCTTGCCTTTTCTAATTCGACTCAAGACTTATTCATCCACCCAGGATGCCAGGCTCTGAACCAAGTCATCTGGAACCCCTCTCTCCTCCTCACCTACCTCCAGTTTAGATACTCTTGGGTCCTACCAATGCCTGCTGCATCTGCTTCCTGACCAGCCCACATGCCTGCCCTTTACCCCCACTGCCTCTCACCTGGATGGTTGCTATGGCTTCGAACTGACCTCGACCCTTCACACTGCTACCAGTGGAGTAAGTAAAACTTCAATCTGAATATGTCACTTCCTATCTAGCAGCTCCCCAAAGGTATCACAGTCCAGCAGTTAAGTGTTCATACTGTCTAGGTTCAAGGCCTGGCTATGTTTCTTACAAGCTTTGGAATCTCAGAAGAATTCTTTATTCACTTTGTATCTCCATTTCCCATCCCCAAAATGGGAGTGGTAGTAGCACCTACCAAACAGATAGGTTTGTGGAATTGAAATGAATTACTCTGTGTGGAGCAGAAAGCGCTCAGTGAACACTGTTCTCCCCCAGTCCTCGATAGCTGGAGTTCACCTTTCCTGTTGCCCCCGGCCCCACCCAGTGCCATGCAGGACTTGGTCTTCGGACGGAGCTCTCTGTTGATGAGCCATAGCTAGCGAGGTTCACATGTGCACAGTACGTATTTAGGCATTTGCGTAGCAATTTGCCAGTCATTTTAGGTCTCTTGAATCTGATGAAAAAAAATTGGGACCTGCATTTTATATTTCATTTTTCTAAGAGTTCATTTTTAGTGTATTTTATCAAAGTATTGGTCCATGATGAATTGGAAGTAAAACCAAAAATCTGATCTCTCACCACAGATAGTTTGAGAAGCACTACTGTGTTCCCACATGCCCTCTTAGTTGATTCACTCACACTGACCAGGTTACTCTTACTCACTGTGTAGCCTTAAATCTCTCTGAATTTCTTCCCATCCTTTCCTCTGCCTAGGGTTTATTACATATTTATTAAGCACCTAATTAAGTGCCAGTCTCTGGGGACATAAGGATGAATAAGATATGCCTCTACTTTTGAAAAAGTTTCCCTCAAACTACCCAGTGAATTCCTGCCTGTCTTTTGAAATCTAGCATAATTTCCATAATTTCATTCTTTCACCCACTGAGAAAACATTTATTACATACCAACAGAGGCATTACATCCCATTACGAGGCACTTGCTATCTGCTATTCCTGCCCTTAAGGATCACAAGCCAATGGGGGAGACAGACACAAGACGAATAAACAAATAACAGTGATGGGATAGGAATGTTCCACAGCATCATAAGTAGAGAAGTGTGGAGGGGCAGAGGAAGGTGTGCCTGGCTTCCTTGGCCTGGCTAAGGGGGGATGAGGAAGTCAGAATGGTTTCACAGTTAGAGTAAGTATGGCATCATCAAAGATGAAGATCAGGTCTTGAGGTCAAGCTCAGGGCTAAAACCCAGCTCTGCCACTCACTAGTCATATGACTTTGACCACATCTCTGTCTCTTCAGCTTGCTATGACAATACCATGGACAAGGTGACTTATAAATGGCAAATGTATTCCTCACAGTTCTGAAGGCTGGGAGGGCCAAGATTAAGACACTGGCAGGTTCAGTGTCTGATGAGGACCTGCTTTCTGGTTCATAGACAGCTGTCTTCTCACTGAGTCCTCAGGCCAGAAGATGGGGAGCTCTCCAGGGTCTCTTTTAGAAGAGCATTGAATCCCATTCATGAAGCCTCCACCCTTGTGACCTAATCACCTCCCAAAGGCCCCACCTCCAAGTAAGGTGGCATTGGGTTTAGGATTTCAGTGTGAATTTTGAGGGGACACATACATTCTGACCATAACATGCTCTGAACTTCAGGCTCCTCATCTGTAAAATCGGGGCAACAGTACCTGTATATCTCACAAGGGTGTTTTGAGGCTCACCTGAAATTATTATAGACACAGTGTACCTGGAACATGTACAATTCCATAAATGTTGGATGCTGTCACCTTTTTGCTCTCTGCCGTCCTCTCTGGACATTTAAATTTTCTCTTGTGTGGGTTTCCAGAAGCATACTGTTAAACTCATTATGACATTGAATTATGGAGCTTTACCTGCCAATGACAGGCACTGTCCAGTGCACAGAAGATTCAATGTTTAGGGAATTTCTATTAAAATCCAACTTTGAGGGTGTCTTTCCAAAAGCTTTGCGAGGAGTCTGGTTGTTATGGACTGAATGTTTAGGTTCCCTCCAAAATCCGGATGTTGAAATCCTAACTCCTAATACCAAGATAATGGTATTAGGAGGTGAGGCCTTTGGGAAGTGATGAGGTCATGGGGGCAGCTCCTATCCCCATAGGATTAGGTGTCTTGCTCCTGCAACCATGTGAGGACACAATGAGAAGATGGCCATTTTTGAACCTCACCGAATCTGCTAGCAACCTTAATTTTGGACTCCTAGTCTCCATAACTCTGAGAAATAAATGTTTGTTGTTTAAGCCACTCAGTCTATGGTATTTGTGCTCCACAGCACTCGTCCAACATTAATTTCCACTTTATAGATAGGGAAACTGAGGCTCTTTTTATAACATTGGTATTACTTGCCCTGGATCACGGAGTTAGCTAAGGGCAGAAGTGAGATTAGAACCCCACAACTCTTGTTTTCCTATTTTGTGCAGTCTCGTCAAATCTACCTCAAGAGCAGGAGTCTGTCTGGGTGCTCTCCAGGCTCAGAACCGCGTATCACCGCCTGTCCTGGGATGGTTGAGTGGGCAGGAACAAGGCTTGGAGAGGCCTCAGGACACACCCTCTCTCCCCACCTGACTGGCTCACTGCTGCCCCACTGGTATTTATGGGTCACACCCTTCAGGGTGAGGGCTTACCTGGAAACCTGGGGTGGAGGTTGGAGGACAGAGGCGTCCTGAGCTGGAAGCAGGAGGCTGCAGGGGACTGGAAGGAGAAGGGGGACCTTGCATAGGAGTGAGTGATCTGTAAGGAAGGCAATGGAGCTAAGGAGGAGCCCGGTGAAGTCAGGCAGTTGGAGACTTAGGAAAGCTCTCGTAAGGATATCCAAAGGGCAGTGAAGCTGGTATTTTGATTTCTTTCCATCACCATAAACATCTTGATGTACTTTTCTTCCCGCCCCACCCCCACCCCCACCTCTTTGCAAGGGGTATCCTTTACACTCTGCTCCAGAATATATTCTGTGCTCTAATCTCTTAGATGGGGTTGTAATCTTTATTATGGAGGCAGGGCAAATGAAGTCACACCGAGGACTCTGACCTTGAATATTTGCTTGAGAAAAGTTTTAAATGTAGGATTTTAGCTTATCTTTAAGTAGCTTATTATTATTATTATTACTATTATTATTATTATTATTTTGTTTTGAACAAAAGAAAAAGTTCTCGAAGGGAATAGGATCCGGTGGCTTAGGCAGCCTTGGTAGAGGATAGACCAGGGTAGTGGGTTGAGAACTGGTCTGCACATTAGAATCAGCTGGGGAGTGATTTTGACAATCACGAAGCCCTGGCTACACCCACACAGCCCCTCTGGGGCCCCGAAAGTGGTGGAAAAGTCCCAGGTGGGTTCAGCACACGGTCAAGGGTGGGGGGTGCCGGGAGGGTGGCCTTCTTGCCGCCTGAGTTCACTCCCCATCTGCAGTGCCAATAATTGACATGAGGGCAAGTCGTGATGTGGCCACCTGTGAGTCTTACGAATCTGGCTCATCCTCATGTCATTTTGGGGTTCGGGAGCAGCCTTTGAGCACACGTCCTCTCTGCACATCCTCTTCCTTGAAACACACTCAGCTCTATCCTGGAGCTGTCTAAGCCATCCCTTAAAAAATGAAAAGCTCTTCCTACATATGACTAAATGATTAGTGTATTCTGTTAGGTAAAAATAAAAAGGAGTGTCCTGGGAGGGTGAATGTTACCACCCTCATTTTAACAGCACAGTAACTCTGGGAACAAGAACAAGGTGCTCTGGTGCTAAAGGGGTCTTGATCAAAGCTCTGTCTCTCTGGCAGGTCACACCACCTCATGACCGTTTTTTGGGGAAGGCTGAAATCTGGGATTCTGTGACAGAGGTGTTACTCATGTCCAGGTTCAATATGGAGCCTAAGAGCAAATTGTTGTTTTTGAGGGGCATATGTAGGCTCTTGAATTTTGACTAGAAATGGCTTTAGTGGTCGACATAAGTTTTATGTCCAGCAGCATATTTTTACTTTGTCAAGGAAAGGAAAAATGGTGAGGGAAGGTGACCTATAAAATTTACATTCATAGAAATGATTTCTGGGTTTGTTTTGCCAGATACAAATACTGTTTTGTTTTGTTCTGTTTCAGACGGTTGGGATTGAATGTCCATTCCACATAGATTTCCCCCATTCACCCCTGAGAGCTAGAAGCCTTCTGTATGGTAACACTTTCCAGAAGTATCTGAAAGTGGAAGTCCCTCAAGAACTCTTTTGGTCGTAGACTGAACAAAAATGAAAAATGAAATCTCAAGAGTGCAATGTGGTTTTAAAACTAACTTTAAAAAAAAAAAAAACTTTTGTAACTTTGATGATGAGAAGGAGTGGAAGATAACTTTTCTGTGCCTGCTCTTAACCAGGCTTTACAAGCCTTGTAAAATCTAAGTAGTTCATTTTATGGAGGAGAAAACTGTAACTCAGAAAGGTTCAGTAACTTGTCCAAGGCTGCACAGCCAGAATTCAAACCTATCCTTGCTTGGCTATACTATGCTATCGTCTAATACTAAAAAAACACGCATAACTCAACAAGCGTTAATTTTCTTACACCTTTAAGAAACTTTTATTGTCCTGATAACCATAGAAATCATAAAAGCACATGAAAGCATTGTAAAGCTTGGGGCTTAATGGAGTCAGCGTCTACGTGAAGGACAGAAAGTCCAGAGAAGAGAAAGTGGAACTGCTTCCTGGCAGGTACCATGTTTATAAAAAGCCCAGTAATCATTCATGCAAATTTGTTTCGAAACTGGCTCATAACAGCTGCAAAGACTGGAATTATCAGTTCCCAGCTCGATTGTCTTTTTATTGTTTGTGACTTGTTCTTGTTAAAGATGGGGTTTCATAGGTAGGAACAGTTTTGCTGATTATTAACATGCCTTTGGCTGATTGTTGTACTGAATGTAGTATTTTGGTAATTTCACCAGAAAACAATGCTGAGGAAGTTTAGAGTAAATGTTGGAAAAGTGATAGAATTAAAGGGTTGGCAATGTCCCGAATTTCAGAAAGGGCTCAGAGCTGGCAGTCTGCAAGGGGTGCTAATGGACATTCTGGAAACTGTTTGCTAAGCAAGTACAATTTTTTTTTTTTTTTGCATGTTTTTGCAATGTTTTCTAAAGGTTTTTTTTTAATGTATACTTTATAAGGTGAGACAGTGTTCATTGTCCATATTGAAAAGAGGGGTCCTGTAATGGCAGAGAACAGGAGCCTGACCAGCACCCAGCTCTGCCACTTGCTGCTGTGTGACCTTGAACAAGTTACGTAACCTTTCACTGCTTCAGTTTCCTCTCCTGGAAAATGGAGGTAGAGCCCCTTCTTCCCGGGGCTATTGTAAGGCATAAATAAGTTGATATATATAAAGTGCTGAAAGCTGTGCCTGGCACTGAGCGAACTAGAAGCCCGGTAAATGTTTGCCATTGTTAGTTTAATTAATTGGAGTTTAATTAATCTAATTGGAGGGCCTGGTGGAGATAATGGTGAGGAGGAAGGAGGATGCTGAAGTTCCCCTTAGCCAACCTTCTGCTGATTCTAGCAGGATAGGTAGTTCTTTTGGGCTCAATGACTTGAGGTTCGTGTTTTTTATTCTTGCAGTACTCCACATTTCTATTTCTGCAGTCTGGAATAGTAGAAAGATCATTGAACTATTTTTTTAAAACATGTTACCATTCTAGCTGTACTTTCAAAAAGTGTTAGATGTGACCTCTGTTGAAAATAGATATTCAGTGGAGGTAGAGCTTGACCCAGGAAGTGATCGGGAGCTCAGTAAGGAGACCGTATCCTTCCAGGTGCTGTGGGAGGGGCCTCGAGCTCAGGCATGGACTGGTACCCAAGCATCTGATCCCCTGAGGAGCCAACCCCACCTCCCTCCACCCCCCAAATCATAGTGAAGAGTGTAGTCTTCACCCTGTGGTGAAAAGAAGTGTACCACTTTCTGTAGAAATATATTTTTTCTGGCCCTAAGGTCCAACCGATTTGTCACGTAGATCCTTAGGTGAGGAACACTGAGGGTAGATTCCTTAGTATCTTCAGCAGTTATTCCCAGGGAATATCTGGAGGGGTTGTTCTGGTGGCTGTTTCTTATTTTAATCCTTGAAATGATTAGAAAGATGCAGTTTCATTCTTATTCAGTGATTATGTTCCTACAGAAAATGATAAAGTCCAAGTGCATTATTCTCCTGATCTAATTTGATGAAAGGCCAGCATGAAAGTCCTAAGAAAGGAGAGTGGGGAGTCAGAAGCCTGCCCTCTGGAGTTTTAGGAGCAGAATCATGGGATGGTACAGCTCAAAGGGGCCATTGTGGTCTTGGAGTCCAACTTCTGCTTTTTACAAGTCAGGAAACTGAGGCCCAGAGATCTGCTTGAGTTCATAGCACTAATTGTGGCATCCCTGGGACCCCTGATTCCAGGTCCAGCTGCCTGATGTCCACCCAAATATGACATCCTTGTCATAAAGGGTGTTCTTCAGAGCAATTCTATGCAGAACTTTCTGCCGCTACAGAAATGTTCAGTCCAGATACATGTGGCTCTTGAGTACTTGGAACATGACTAGTGTAACTGAGAAGTTGGATTTTTTGCTTTATTTAATTTTAATTAAAATTTATATAGCCACATGTAGCTAATGGCTATCATTGTGGACAATCCAGCTTTAGAGATTCTTGAGGAGGAGAAAAAGGCCTGTCTTCCCCTCCTATCTCATTCTCACCAGGTGAGAGGCTCTCTTTTTCTAGTGGTTCAGGTACGTCTGGCCTTGTGCCGAACCAGGAGACTCACCCTGGGCCAACCACCCCACTTTCTGGGTGGAAGGTGGCTCTTCTGTAAAATGAGGGGTTGGACTTAGATCTCTCTCTGAGGCCTCGTTAGACCTAGTTCTTGCCCCTCATCAGCAGTGTGAACTTTAGCGGGGCACTTAGCCCACCTGTGCCTCAGTTTCCTTATCTGTTACCTGAAGTAGTTAACACCTGCTCTGCATTTGCTCCCACTCCCACCCCCCACGCCCCCCCACCCACCCCACGATATTGGGAGAGGCTCAAATTAGAACATCAGTGAGGAAATCCCTTTACTACCTCCTCCTTCTTAATTGGTCTTTGTTGTCTGGAAATACGTTTCATTTTGATATGAGTCGTGGGTGGGTTTTCTTTTCTCTCTGATGCTGCAATTGGTGAACTTCGGTGTCAAGGTGAATCTTTTTGTCAGAGTATAGACAGTAATAACTCAACAGCCCATATGAAATATGAGCTGGAAGGCTCGGTACTGATGATAGATGACAGATTTGATCAGCGGTGCTAGTTTTTCATAATCTTGCTTAACTAGGCATTCCCTCATCCACCCTTCCAAAGTCTGCTATTTCCTCCAAGAAACCAAAGCAGATCCCCTTTCATGCGAACTGTGACTTTTCTTCCTTTTGCTTTTTTTTCTCCCCACATCAGCCTCTTTAAGTCCCATGTGGAATATGTGGTGCCATATGGTCTTCAGTAAACAAACCCGCTCAGGAATTGTCTCCCCAGGTAGCACGTCTACGTCACTGGTCCTCAAACCTTGTCCCCAGGCAGTGATTCTCCGCTGCCATGCCCACAGCTCACTGGTGAGCCTTGACTCTCTCCACAAATGCATCACCAAATTTTGGTCAAGCCATAAAACCTATTTCTGCTACAACAGAGTAGGTGTGCTGACCTCACATGAGTGGGGTACAGTCTGCTCTGGGTAGCAGGCAGTGTGACATGTAGCTGGGGCCAAAGAAGGATGGTTAGCTGGGCATTTGTGAGAAGGTTGCCCCCACACATATACAATAGTGAAGGCAGGCCAGCAATATGGCCCTTGAGGGCAACCCTAGAGGGTGACCTTTCAGCTGAAGATACCCCTTATAACCCCAGGAAGCATTATTTTACTATGGCAGGATTTGCCTTATAGTTATGGTTGAATGGTGTAGGGTTGAATCTTTTAGGTTTTTTCAGTGGTGCCACCAAAAACTGTAATATACGTAACTACACCAAAGACCACTGTTTCCTATTGCTGAGGTCCCTCAGGATGGCTGCGGGGAATGAGGCAGGACCCAGGGGGCACAAGTGGAGCCTTGCTAACCCAGTACCATCAGAGCTGTTTCAAAGTTCCTTATTTTACCTTTGTCCAAAAGTATTCCCCTGTTTATATTAGAGAAAAAAAAAGTTGAAAACCACTACCCTAGAGAAATGGTCCTCAAATTTTACTGAGCCCCAGAGTTACCTGGAGGGTTTGTTAAAACAGAAGTTGTGGGGCCCACCCCTGGAGGAGTCCGTGTTGAGGCTCAAAGAATTGTGGAACTGGTTGCCAGGTGACACTTATGCTGCTGGTCCTGGGAACACTTTGAAAATAGAACCATTGATTCCAGAGAACAGAAATAATACTCACCACCTCTTGTGTGTCGGGTTCTGTGTTAGAGGCGATCAATTCAGTCTCACCTGAAGCTGAAAACTTGTATTACTACGCTCTTTTTACAAACAAGACACAATCATACAGAGTTTAAGCAACTCACCTGTCATTAAATTGCTGGTCATCAGAGAACTGGAATTTAAACTGATGCTGGATGCCGTCCCAATCTGGGATATCTCTTGCCTCTTTTGTAGATAAGGGATCTCCAACCTGCAGCCCAAGGTGGGGATGGGGGAAGGATTTATTGCAGGGGGGTTGAAAATCCGGATGTAAAAGCATGGCCTGCAGACTGAATATCTCACCTATTGGACATCTGTTGTTCATATGCATCTTTGTGATAAAGACACTATGAAGTCATGTTAAGTGTCCCAGCTGGACAAAGTCAATGTGGACTGAGCATTTTCTCACAATGGATACTAAGAGGACAGCTTCTATTACCGAGTGCTAGGAAGTTGTTTGTTTTATTTTTGATGGCAAGAAGTTGTCTTCATACTAGGAAAGATTAGGCGTTATTTCACTACAGCATGGTGTCTGGTTGCCTTTCCTAGGTCTGGGCCTTGGGGAGAGGGAAGGTAGGCATAATACTGATGAACTGAGTCTCGTTGAAGAAGGTTGCTGGAGAAATAATGCTGTCGTGTTGATTGATTCCACCAGGAATTCATTCAGCCTGCCTTCAGTGGGGACAGGATTCAGCCCCCAGGCCCTGCCCCCATCACCTTGCCCACAGGCCTGAACCAGCTTTCTCTGCTTCCTTCCACTCTCTCCCTGCTCTGTTGCTTGCTAAACCAGCCCTTCCTCTTGGAATCTATCCCGTCCTGCTGCCTGGACCCCTTCTGCATCAGTTGTCTCCTCTCCCACTTGCATTTTTGCTTCTCTCCTGTCTCATTCAAGTAACAGTTTTGGGTGAGCTCTCCATGTAGCAGAAACTTTTTCCTCTTCCAACAGATGTGTTCAGGCCTGGCAGCTCTGCTCATAGTTAGGATAATCACACCCCTACGATGTGTCTGACTTGGGCTAAGAACTAAACTTGCATCTTTTGCCACTGACCCCTTGTGGGGCCCCCTACATTCTCTAAGCATCTGTAAAAAGGGAACATAACTTCCTAAGATTGTTGCGAGGGTAACAGGTAAAACGATAACATGGTCAGCACTTAACATGGGGCCTCACGTGTGGTAAGTGCTCAGGATAGTTATGGTTCAGGAAGCTGACTTATGAAGGAAAGGGGAAAAAAGTCATTCTCACTGCTTTTCCCTACACGTCCCCTGCATTCAGTCCTTAAGGGTGCCATTCTCTCACCCCTTGTATTGAATCACCTTCTAGATCAGTGCTTCTCAACCCTTGGTTCATTATGACCGCATATGGAGAAAAAAATAAATATAATTAAATTAATTAGCTTAAATTTAAATTAACTTAAATGTTTCCCCCACTAAGATAAATATAATAATTGAGATAAAGAATAAGATTTTATTGGGTAGGGTTGAGCTTTGGAGGGACATGAACTATGTAATATCTAAGAATTGTTTTACTTCCCTTCCCTGAGAACCAATTTCCACCCCTGGAGTAGGCAGTGGGCAATACTTCTCCAGATGAGAATGCATCCCTTAGATCCTTAATTGTCTAACATTTGGGAAATGCACTAACTTCTTCTGGACGTGTCTATCACCTTTGGTCTCTTCTCACATGAATGATACCTATCCTCTGTCTGTTGCTCCTCTCTGGTGGCTTCGATCCCAGCTTTCCTGGCCCACTCAGCCCCACAGCTGGGACTGGGCATCTGAGACATCTGGGACAGGGTCCTGTCTTGGGGGAAAGACACACCTCACTCTATTGCAGCAGGAGGAGCAGGGTCCAGGGGGAGGCTGGGAAAGGAGCAGGGAGAGGCGAGAGTGAGGTGGGGCGTGGCAGCCACAGCAGGTGGGGCCGGGGGAGGTAGCCGGCTGGACTAGCCTAGGGGACGATGAGCGGACCAGAGCTTCCAAGGTACCACTTTGAGCACTGTTCTCTCTAATGATAGTTTTGTCTCTCCATAATCTTAACAGATGACCTTAAAAATAATAAGTGCTGGGGCGTCTGGGTGGCTCAGTGAGTTAAGCATCTGACTTTTGATTTTGGCTCAGGTCTTGATCTCCCGGTTTGTGATTTCGAGTCCCATGTCGGGCAGGCTGTTTGCTGACAGTGTGGAGCCTGCTTGGGACTCCCCCTTTCTCTTAAATAAACACACATTTTAAAAAGTGTTACAAGTGCCACTTTTTGAGAAATCTGCTTTTGGGGAAGCAGTGAATGCCTTTCAGGCAGACAGAGCAGAGTCTGCAGAAGTCTGGTGTCATGCAAGCATCAAATGTCAGGCTTGGCAGAGCAGCGGGAATGCCTGGCTGGAGGCAGAGATAGAGCCTAAGTGTGCCTTGCAGATGAGGGTTTGGAGCCATTAAAAATGGTTTTAAGCAGGTGTTTCCTTTTTTTGTGTGTCTCTGATCCATTTTCTCCTTTTTCCCCATTTGCCCTCATTTATAACGTCCCAGAATGTTAATTGATCCTTTACTCTGGGCCTTTCCCAGACTAAGGGAAATTCTGGGCCATTCCCTCTCCCCAGAGGACCTCCTGATCTTTGTTGCAAGTCTGGCCCTTTGGCATCCATAGTACCAAGCCTCCTTGGCACCTCTGTTTGGATTCCCCGTGGCCACCTGTGTATCCACTCCTTCTGCTTACCGAGGCTCGAAACCTTAGAATGAGCTGATGCTTCTTTTATGTTCTCTAGTTTTGAAACCACAGCAGGGCTTGGAGATCAGCTCTCCCTGTGGCACTGCCCACGTTCACTCAGGCATTCAACAAACATTTCCTTCTCTCCCTTTTTCCTCCTTCCATCTCATCTCTGCCTTCCTTCCTTTCATGTAGCTGATACTCAGTGAGCTGAGGTGAGACCTGTGCTGGTTGCCTTGTGTGCATTTTATTTAATACAGTGATTCTATGAAATTTTATATGATCATTATCCTGTTCTGCAGATAAGGAAAGTAAGGATCAAACAGGAAGGCTAACTTGTCCAAATTCACACAGTGAAGTGTCAGAATTAGGGGAAATCTGTGAAATGTGACACTCCCCCCAACCCCATCTGTCTTTTCACTTCGACCATGAACACAGGATCCAAACTGGTCTCTCCTGTCCTTCACTACTCCATGCCTCCCAGATCCCGTTGGGATTCTTCCTCTGCCCCACAAATGCGATCATGTATCTCCCTTACCCCAAATTCCTCAGTTCATAGGCCACTCATGCTGATAATCCAATCCCCCCAAAACATGGCTGTGCTTTCTGTTGCTTTGAAGACATCGGTATGGTGGCAACCACATGGGATCTGGTGCCAGAAAACCTGGGTCTGGTGCTGGAGCCACCGCTTCCCAGCTGTGGGATCTTGAGCAGGTGACGAATTTTTCTGAGCCTCATGTGTTCATTTAACTCCATGAACATTCATTGTGTGCCTTTGTTGTGCTGACCTGTGTGTGAGGCTTCAAAATTCATTATGGGGAAAGCAAGCATAGTCCCTGCCTTTAGGGAGCTGCAGACTGACCTCAGTCTCCTCCCCTGCACCACAGGGGTTGGTAACCCCGTCTTACGGCGCTGTTGTGGGGAACTGATGGAGATGGAGGGCGGTGTGAACGTGCTTTGCAACACGTAAGGTGCTGCTCATCTGAAGTTAGATTTTCTTCTGCTTCTGCTCCAGTTATGTTCCCTGCATATTTCTACCTCTCCCTTTGCTCGAGCTCCTCCCCACCTCGTGCACCTTCACACAACCTGTGTGGTCTTGATGGCCCCACTGGAAAAGTACCTCATCCATGAAACCTTTCCAGAACCTCCATGCTTAATATGAAGTTTTATTCATTCATTGAGGGATTCATGAATATTTATTAAGCACTTAAAAAAAATTTTTTTAATGTTTATTTTTGAGAGAGAGAGGGCAGGGGGAAGGGGCAGAGACAGGGAGACACAGAAACTGAAGTAGGCTCCAGACTCTGCACACAGCCTGACATGGGACTCAAACCCACGAATTGCAAGGTCATGACCTGACCCGAAGTCGGACACTTAACCCACTGAGCCACCCAGGCACCCCTATTCAGCACTTTTCAGAACAGTGTTTTTCAAGGTGAGGTTCAAAGACCCTGGGAGTCTCAAGATCCTTCCAGGGCATCCACAACATCAAATTTATTTTTATAATATTAAGATATTATTTGACCTTTTCATCCTATTGACATTTAGAATGATGCAAAAGCAGTGGTGGCTAAAACTCTTGGTGCCTAATCATAAGTAAGGCAGTGCCACCAAATGGTATTAGTGCCCACATTCCTCACCACCACACACACTCACAGTTAAAAAAAAAAAAAAAAAAGCCATTTTCACATAAGTATGTCCTTGAAGCAGTAAAAATTATCAACTTTACTAAGTCTCAGTCCTTGAAGGCACATCTTTTTAACATTCTTTGTGGCACAATTAGGAGAATAAAGCCCTTCTGATGATAAAGTGTGATGATTGTCTCAAGGAAAAACACTTGCGTGATTATTTGAGTTGCAAGCTGAACTGACCCCATTTTTACTTGAAAGAATGTCTGATAGACAAACTATGACTATTCAGACTTGGATATTTGGCGGACAGTTTCTCGAAAAAGAACAAAGTGAGGCTGTCACTTCAAAAAAAACAACTGTCAGTATGTGTTGCCTGTGATGAAATTCTAGCTTGCAAGCAAAAATTGGAATTTTAAAGAACTTGTGTCTGCCCCCATAAGCTTGGCGACAACCCACACATTACTTCCAGTATACTCAAAGACGTTCCGGTGAGATCCGTGGTGATATTAGTGTGATTTTGATCCTGTGTGATGAAATGTGTCAACATTTGGAATACCTGTGGAATCAGGGAGCCACTGTTTCTCAATGACCAGTGTGAATGCTGCAAACCCTGCCTGGGTAAAAGTTCTATTCAAATGCAAGACAGATTATTCAATTTTCATATAGCAGAGTGTGAAAAGTTCATTGAAAGCGATTGAGGTAACTTTTAAGAACTCATCTCTTGCAGTGGTGCCTGGGTGGCTCAGTCGGTTAAGCGTCCGACTTTGGCTCAAGTCATGATCTCACACTTCACGAGTTCAAGCCCCGAGGCGGGCTCTGTGCTGACAGCTCAGAGCCTGGATCCTGCTTTGAATGCTGTGTCTCCCTCTCTCTCTGCCCCTCCCCTATTCATGCTCTATCTCTCGCTGTCTCTCAAAAATAAATAATTAAAAGAAAATCATCTCCTGTTAACTTTTGGCATGGTATCAAAGAAACATATCCACAGTTATCTGAAAAGCCTTTCCATCTATATCTGTATAAGCCTAGACTTTCTTCATATATGACAATGGAAACAATATATCACACAGCAGATTGGACTCAGAATCAGAAATGAGAATCTAGCTGTTTCCTATTAGAGATTTGCAGAGACTTGACATTAAGTAGGTTTACAAAAACGTAAATCTCTTCTCACTAATTTTTTTTTTTGTTTTAGAAAACGGTTGTTTTTCATAAAATACTGCTTTTGTTGAGATCTGATGGATTTGTCAGTTTTATATTTATACATATAAATATATTTATAGTTTTTTGGTGTTTTTAGAGAGAGAGTGTGAGCAAGGGAGCAGGGTGGAGGGAGAGGGAATCTTAGGCAGTCTCCATGGTCAGTGTGGAGCCTGACATGGGGCTCGATCCCACAGCCCTGGGATCATGACCTGAGCCGGAATCAGGAGTTGGACGTTCAGCCGACTGAGCCAACCACACACCCCTCCCTATCAGTTATATTTTTAATGGATTAATGAATATTTTCAAAACTTCTGCTTTAATTTCTAACAGTGAATATATCAATAGGTTAAGCCAAATAAACAGAAGCCCTTTGTGAGCCTCAATTTAAAGAGTGTAAAGGGGTCCTAAGACCAAAAGTTTGAGAATTGCTCTATGAGAAGTGTGTGTAAACAGTTGCAGTGCCTGGCAGACACCGTGAGAACTTAAGTCCGTCCTCCAGGGAGGTTCACCCGTGAGTGCCCTGTGGTTCTGGGTTATCTGGCATTACCTGCTTAAGTACAGTATCAGGACAAATAGGCATGAAGTGACTATAGGCTAGTATACAGTGCTCTGTCCTCCATGGCCAGGCCTAGGAATGCGTATTTTATAAGGACATTAGAGATGTGAAGAAGAGCCATTCACCAGAGGGACTAATAAATGTGTCTGTAGCCCCTTCTGAAAAGTCCAATTTCTGCTGCGGGTAGCAGCCCAAACTGTTTGTTAAAAATGGCCATGTTCTTAACTGATGTGACTTCTTCCCTTACCTTTCTCTCTCAGCCACAGTTGGTTGGATCAAGAAGAGCCCCTGATCCTCAGGCAGCCATAGTCTGACAAGCATCCTGATCTGCTCTGACCAGGTCACAGCCCAGTACTGCTCAGCCCAGTAAAATGGGCCTAGTCAGATTCTTTATAAGAATTTGTGCATGAAAGACACCCAGAGCAGGGACAGTTGCCCAGTGGCAGTCTAATCTGTAGGCTGGAAATAAAATCTCAGAGAGGCCATTGGGCAGGCTTTGAGTCAGCAGAAACTATGAGGAAGCAGAGGGAAGACCCAACATGTGTGGCAGGAGCAACAGAAGCGGGAGGAAGAGGCTGGGTCATCGTCAGTGCATGGGACTCCACACTCCTGCTGCTGTTGGGAGACCAGAGAATCTAATTGTGGAGGCTGTTCTGGTTCCTTCCAGTTCTTGGCCTGTTGGTTTGTTTGGTTTGGTTTTGGTCTCAGTGAGGCCCGTCCCATGGCTCTTATTGTCTGTATATACTTACAATAAGTGTCTCATAATTGAGGTCACTCAAGGGAGTCTATTTATTTCCACAAAAGGGCTTAACATATAGGAAGGTGATCAGAAGTCAGTCAGAGAGGTGGGGTTGAGGGAGTTGGCTTGGAGGAGTTGGAGTTAGCAGGGCCTGACTGGACTTGAATGGACAGAGGGCATTCCATCCAGCCCGGGGCAGCAGCATGGCTGAGAGGCCAGTGCCAGGAGGGGAAGAGGATGGGAGGGGCAGTCACCATAGTAGAGGAAGGTAGAGATTGGTCAGCTCAGGTAGCCTCGCGTTGTATAGGGCATTAGAAAACACAGAGGGGGGCCTCTGAGGAGACTGAGGATCTGGAGAGAGAGCATTTGAATCAGGGAAGCTTGTTTTGAGGCCATTGTGGTGATCCTGTAGTGCCAGTGGGGGCGCTGGTTGCCTCGGCCCTGCTTGCAACAGAACTTGAGAAAGGCTTTGGCTTTGAGGATGTGGTTTTTTGTTAAATGCTGTGGTCCACGTTAGGAAAATCCCAGAGACAACATCCCTGCCCACTGGAACTAGACTGATCCTTTTTTCTCCATCTCCCACCCCGTTTTCTAGGTTAGAACTTCTTCAGGCAAAGTGTGAAAAGTGTAACTGCGAATCAGTTGAATGAATTCATCTGGGATTTGGGATTTTCCCAAAGTCAGAACTACCACAGCAAGGGGCCCTTTTCCTTAAGCCACATAACCCTAGTTGGGCTTTTTGAGATTTCAGGTGTGGAATGTTAGGTCTTACTTTTGTGTTATTCGTACTTGAGTTGTTGTTGTTGTTGTTGTTTTCCCCATAGTCAGTTGAACTCATGGTTTTGAGCTGCCTAACTCAACTGTGCTTGTATGTGAAAGCACTGGACAAGCAATGGGACTGCCTTTCTCTATGTCTCATACTTGGTGACACCTCTTAGAGCATTTCCATCTTCCAGTGAAGCGTTGATGGGTAGGAGGTCTCTGCCTTTCAAGGGTCTGCATTTTAATGGCAGGACAAGTTAAGTTTGAGTGGAAAAAGAATTTTAGACATTATTCTTGTGAACATGACTTTTTGTGTCTTATCAGTTAATTTTTAACTCATAAAAGTGTGATATTCCAAGTTTGAATGAGCCAGGTATTGAAATGGGGAGAGGTGAAGTAAGAAAGATAACTAATCCTTTCTTGTTGACCTTAGCAAAATGTTAGCTTGTTGAGCAATTGACTTTAGCTCCCTGGACCCCGTCTGTAAAGTGTCAATAATTATAATACCTCCTCAGTGTGGACATGAGAATTAAATGCACTAAAGTGTAACTCTGGGTAGACATGTATTTACTGAGCTGCATGCCATATACTCTGTGTTTGGGGTTAGAGTAGGAAACAAAGTTGAAGTGGGGTTCATAAGAAGTGCTTACAATTATGTTTGTATATAGCGAAATATTCAAGAAGTGGTACCCATTGTTGTTTGAGAGGGGTGCGCCCAAGTTCAGAAATTCTGGAAGAAGCCTGATTTAGCCAAGGGAAGGGTATGGCAATGCAGGTCTTAAGCAGAAAGCACCCCGAGTGTGCCAGTCTCAGCAAGGAATGATTGTTCCTGCAAAGAAAAGTGGATTATCTGATATATAGTTTGGAAAAGTGTCACTTATTGTGCTTTTCACACACATACACACACATAGGGCATTCATTATGACATGGCCTTCAGACACTGAGAACAGTGTATATGTTGAGCCTGGAAAATAAATGGATGTCTTTTACCAGTTAAGGCATTCATTTTCATCATAGGTACGTAGAAAGCATGTTTTTCAAAACTGGTCACATGTTCAATTGTGAAGATGTGTTCTGTAAGAATTCTGTCATATTGATCATAGGAAGGTCTGTGGGAATAAAACAGTAGAAAGAAAAGCCAGTTGTGAGTGGTTTTATTAGATTCTGAATTTTTATTGGACACTTGAGAACTGTTCTTAGGAGTTTAGACTCTCATTCTAATGCCCGTGTCCATGTGTGTATTTTTGCATAGTTGGGATCAGTGTGTACATCCTCTTTGTTCGTCTACTTTTGCATCTAACCTTGGTTCATGTTGCCCTTTTCCTGTGTGCTCATAGTTTACATCTTTCTCCTTACGATAGGCGATAAAATAATCCCCTGGGCTGGTAAGTAGCCGTTGGTTTAACTTTGTATCCAAGTACTAGACATTTGGGCTGTTTAGGGTTTCACAAGAATATATTTGCTATAAACATCAGGTACAGATTGCTCAGTCAGCAACTTATTATGCGCCTTCTGGACTGGCACTCTCTGCCAAGGTCTTAGAAGTGATATCAACTCATTAAACTAAGAGTCTTAAGAACTGGCATTCAGGATTTCCTGAGACAGCATCTTATTCTTTGGCTTATTTTTCTTCGTTTAATTAGCAGATATGTAGGGAGGACCTGTCATGTGCCAGAGAGTACCAGGCACTGGTAAGGTAGAAAAGGTCCCCAAATGATGGAGCATACAGTAGCCAATAGATTCGAGACGAATGTGGAAGCAAAAGGCATCATGGTGGCATCGCCATCCTGTAAACACAGTGTCAGTCAGACTTCCAGGTAGACAGTGGACATTTGGTCTTGGTGAGACAAAATGTCTAGATACAGTACAGTGTAACTACTTTAGATTCACTGCAGATGGTGAGGTGGGGGTAGTAAGAATTGCAGAATATTAAAATCAATACAGTTTTAATTATTTCTAAATTAGGCCAGCAAAGTGATGGCTAGGTTTGAAGCTGCATGGTATAGTGAAAAGCACAAGCCTATGAATTCAGATAGTTCTAGATTTGACTCCTAGCTCTGCCACTTGTAGACTTGTGGTATTGTAAAAAAATATCTAAACCTTCTCAATCTCAGTGTCCTTAACTCTAAAATGGGTATAGTATTTTTTTGTCCTTTGGGTTGTTTGTATCCCCAGTGCCCAGCACAGGGTAGGGGCTCAGCAGTTGGTTGTTGGCAGAATAAAAGAGGGATTATGGATGGGTGGGTGGATGGATGGTTGGTTAGATGGATAGCTGGCTGGCTGGCTGGAAGGAAGGAAGGAAGGAAAGAAGGAAGGAAGGAAGGAAGGAACAAACAAACGAACGAATGAACGATCACTGTGGATTGAGAAAGACTTGAGGGCCTCTTTGCTAAATAATAAAGCAAGAGCAAGTTATATTGGCCTTGGCTATATTACCTTGAGGTTTGCCAAGCAAATTTTCTTATGTCTAAGTTAAGGGAAACCAAATTAAGCCATAATTTTTTCTTTTATCATCTCACTTGTGTCAAGGCTGTAAATGGCAGAAAACATGACTAATTGAGGCCCTAACAAGTAGGGAGCTATTTCTCCAGATCTTCAGAAAGTCTGAAGGAGACAGCTGCTTCTGCCCTTTGCCACTATGGATCTGTCTGTCTCCATTCCTTTGATCTACCCTGTTTGCGGTGTTGGGTTTAAAACATAGACTTTCTTTCTGGTGGTCACTAAACGATTGTCACAGTTCTGTGTCTCATGACCAGTTTCAAAGTTGAGAACCAGTGAGGGATCTACCATGCCGCTTCTGTCATTTATGAGGAGGCAGAATCCTTTCCCAGTACCCCCACAAAGCTCCCCCTCAGGCCAGGACCTTTTCTGAACTCACAGCATCTCTTCCTGAACAAACTGGGGTTCCGTTAGCAGGGAAATGTTGAGGGCTACGGGGAGGCTGAACCACCATAGTGTTGGCCACATTTTCACATAAGTAAACTGAAAAAGCAAAAAAGGCAGAAGTTCAAGTTTGGATATGACTTATTTATAAGACTTTATCTGTGTTAGGGGCTTCAGGACTTGTAAGCCCCCAGCTAGGATGTTAAGATTCTTTTGGTTTTAAGCCAGATGGCACTGTTTTTGTGGCTGGATGTATCTTTGTTGAATGTATGGAGGTTTTTAAATTTTTTTTCTTCTTCCTTTTTGCATGGCAGAAGAAAAGAGGAGTAAAAGAGTTAAAATAGGGGAATATTTTCTAGAGTTAGTGCTAGGCCTCTGAAATGCTGCAACCCTGACTTTTGCCAGAAGCCCTACCCTGACACTGGCCAAAGGACTGTTAACAAAATACTTGTCCAACCAAGCTAAGTGAAGAGAAGAAAATATAAAACACTATTTGAGGGAAGTGGCGGGGGGAGCTTTAGGAGGGTTGGCAGTGAAACTTTGCAGAAGAGAGCAGGAATTTGAGGGTCGTTCAGAATGTCACTAGTGTATAGTTTATGTTGGCTCTGCCCATGTTCAATGTTCAGAGAACAGAGGGGAAAAGGCCACTTGTACAGCCCGAGAGGGGTGCAAGGACTGTAGAGTTAAGTCGCACATAAACACACAAACACACATGTTCTAGGAATCCAGATTTGTGGTTAAAAAAAAAAAGAATTGATTTTTTGGGAGTTTTTGACTTGGATGACGAAATGCCTGATAATCAATATCTACCATTTTCCTTTTTGGACACGCCAGCCTAACAACTTGCATTCCTAAACGATTAAATGAGATACCATGTCAAAAACTTCAAAACTTTTAAGCTTTAAAGAAATACACATATAAGAAAAAATTCACTGTGACTTGCATATGATTTATTGTATTTTATTTGTTAAGGAGGTCAAAGGGCAGAACTGATGCGGATCATTGTTTTCTATTTTTGTCAACTCCAGTGTCAGAATTTGACCATATCCTTGAACCGTGCTGTGTCTGACTTAATTTCTCAAGTGATTGGAAATTAATAATGCCTTGTGTTTACATGAGAGGTCCAAAGTTTCACCCACAAAAGTTCGAGAAAAATGATGCTTTTAGAAAAGGAGAAAAGACACAGTAGACAAATGTCGCTGATTGAACTCTCTGAAGCTGAGGTCTGCTAAGAGGCCAAGTAAAGGAGAGAAAGGTGGAATTCAGAGAGTGAGATACTGGTCTCTGCAGGGTGGCATTCACTGCCATGCTGGGAAAATGCCAGAAGCCTGGGAGAATGGCTGTCCCCTCGGAGCTAACACTGACCACTTGGCGTATCATGATAAATGGGGTTCATTCATGAAGGAAAACACTGCTCTTCTGAAAAGCACCCATATTGAAGTAAGCCACCAGAAAATCCAAATGTATAGAAGATAGATACCTGGCAGGAGAAATCTATGCTTCTTTTTATTTTTTTTTTCCAAAAAGTTTTCTTAATGTTCCATAGTATAATCTTTGGCCACTGGGACCAAACTGCTTTGGAAGCATACAACAAAAGTAGTGTAGCAAACCACTTGGCATTGAAATTTGAGCCAGCCCTATTCAGAATTAACTGAAAGAAACACTGCCATTACCATAAATAAGGCAGACAGTCTCTTTATTAGTTGAATTCTCTGAGCATTTTTTTGAAGGTAATAAAGCTTTAAGGCTTTCGTAAGAGGCAAAAGGCTATAAAACATGTCAGATGCTTGGATAAAAACTCAGGACATAGCCATGAGTTTGTGTACGTTGAGCCTACCCACCACATCACTGACCCTCAGGGGGTGGGGCACCCTGGTCCACCCCCCAGTGGGGTGTGTGAAAGATGGCAGACATATCCAAACCTAAGCAAGGGAGCTGGGTCATTTAAAAAACCATACACTGTGTGATGATTTGCTTGGGAAAGAGGGAAATATTTTCATAATATAAACATTAGAAAAATTCAGTTGCATAAAATATTTCTGGCTATTTGAGAATATGCATTCATTCAGTAACAAAAAAAAAAAAATACGTAGTCCCTGTCAGGCGTCTCCTCAGGCACAGTGGGTACAGCAGTGAATAAACAACGTCCTCTTCTCGTGGAGTTTACATTCCAGTGAAGGAGAGAGATAATAATTCAATAAGATAGCAAATAGAATGCCAGGAAGTGTTAAGTGCTATGAAGAAGAGCAAAGCAGGGTAAGAAAGGAGAGTGTAGGGCCTCTCTGAGGAGAGGACACTCGTCACAGAGACCTGAAGGAAGTGAGGTTGAAAAGTGTGTGTGAGTTGGAGCAGGAGGAAGAATGTGTCTCAGCACTGAGGCAGGCGATTGCTTGGCATATTTGGGTTTTTTTGTTTGTTTTGCTTTTATGTTTCTACATAAGAAATACTTTTTAAAATACGTGTTTTTTAAAGTAATCTCTAGGCCCAAACTTACAACCTCAAGTTTGGGGCTCAGACTTATAACCTCAAGATCAAAAGTCATATGGCTCTACCCACAGAGCCAGCCAGGGGCCCCTGGATTGCTTGGCTCATTTGAGGAGAAGGGGAGGTCAGTGTGTCTGGGTAGAGTGAGCCAGGGCCAGTTCATGTAGAACCCAGGAAGCCGAGGATTTAGCTCGTGTGCTAAACATGCCTAGAAGCCCTTGGAGAGTTGTGAGCAGGGGAGTAAGGTGAAGAAAGATGACACCCCCACTGCTGAGGGACACTAGACTTGGAATGGGGGGAGGAGCACAGCCGAAGCCCAGAGACCCATGGGGATGCTGCCAGCTCAGACCAGGAGACTTGGAGGAGACCCTGAGGTGTGACTGGATCTGAGACGTTTTGAAGGTAGGGCTGACAGGATTTGCTGGTGGGTTGACTAGATGAACAGTAGGTGAGAAAGGAGCCAAAGGTGAATGAGGATTTGGGCTTGAGCAAAGGCATGAATGGTGGTGTCCAGCTTCCAGCACTGGGAGCCCCAGGGGAGCAGTGTGGGGGGATCATTTAAGAATTTGGTTGTGGCCGTTGTTAAGCTTGAGATCCTAATAAGGCATCCTTGGGAAGATATCAAGAAGTCAGTCGGATAAATAACTATAGAGTTCAGAGAAGAGGCTGGGGATGGAGAGATGTAGATTTGAAAGTTACTGGATTTAGGGGAGAGGAGAGGATCCAGCAGGGGAGACTGAGAACGCACATCAGTTTCCTGAAACAGCCATGGAAAGGGCACATCAGAATCTGGTTAGGGAAGGGAAGGTTTTTATGGTTTTCAAAGGTGGGTGTCATAAAAGGTTAAGAAAGACTGCCTTACATCATCAGTGTCCACAGCACTTGTAGGGGAGACATGTTCATAGGAACAAAACCTAGCTTAAGCAATAGAAGATAAATAGGAACCTAATTTCTGGATTCACAATTAGTTATAAACATGAACGTTTAGGGCTTTTTTGTTTTTCCTCCCTTTCATTTATTGAAAACCTAGGGTGTGTTAAGCAAAGAGCTCATTCTTGTGGGAAGGAAGAAAAATACATAGAAGTATAAAGTATGGCCTGTGCAGTCACAAGGCCTTATAATCAAATTGCCTATGCAGGTGCATAAACAAATAAGAACAGGGTTGGGGGGTCAAGGAGACGAGTTGAGCATGGAAATGGCTAGCTGTACAGAACATCATCAGATGCCCTGGGCTGCTGTTAAATCCCTTCCTAGAGGTATGGTGAATAACAGGGGTTTTTTGTTTGTTTATTTGTTTGTTTGTTTGTTTGTTTGTTTTCCTTGGCTCTGGGTGGTAGGTTTTTGTTTGTTTGTTTTTGTTTTTTTTCTGTTGCAGTGAGTTCAGGCTTGTGCATTCCCCCAAAGGAAAGTCATCAGATTGTGTAGTTCAGCATGTATATAAAATGGAAAGCTCATGAGAATGTCTGGGAGAGGGTACAAACTAATGTTAACAGTAGAGGCAGCAAAGGTGGCTTTATCCAGGCAGCAAGTGGTAGGTGCAGGAACAGAGAGGTTGTGCCTGCTGTGTTGGTTTTCTTAAGACTTGTCTTCTTACTGTAGAATTATGTCTTTGAGTGGATTATGTTGAACACAGTGGGATTTGTTTTTGTAAGCTATTGATCTCTTGATGATATAGGAAAAGATGAACAAGTCCTTAGAATCTCTATATCTTATCTACTCCTTTGATTGGTTTTCAGTGACCAAGGGACTCTCACTCAATGCCCACCCGTTTTGGTGGCTACAATTTAAAACTGAATCACTCAGTGGAGTCAAAGCCCCCAAACCAGGGTTTGGGTGGCCGCTCCTAGCATCAGCTAAGGAGCATTTATCATTTGCTTCTGAGGCCAAGGCCCGGAGAAGTAGCTCATCCACGTCAAAGGTCTGGCAGAGTGAAACCAAAACCTTCCCTGTCTGGTTTTTCTGATCCAGCTCTGGGCAGTGCCCTTTGCTGCATCCTGCCCTTATTATGCTGCCTGACTCTGTGCAGCAGACATCACCTGAATATTTGTGGGATGACTGTCTTCCTCGCTGTCTCAGCATCCAACAGAAAGTATGTCATCGAAAGGAGTGATAACGATTAGAGAGCTAAGCCCAGTGGACAAAATGATTATTTTCACCATGTGGCAGAAACTCAGTTACCCGGGACACTCCCATAAAGCTGGAACTTGCAGAGGGAAACATAGTTATATATTACAGTGATAAATGCTGCTCAATTTTACTTTTTGTTTTCTTAAGTTTTCTGAGGCTAATAAAAGTTCAACCCTGCCGAGGAGTTGTTGCTGTTTTTTTTTTAATAGCTCTATTCAAGCATGGTTGGATTTCGAAAATATTTTTTTCATTGAAAAGTAACCAGAAATATGTTGGAGATCATTGTCGCCAGAGAAAGAGTCTAAGGCTCCTATCTCCATTCCTGTGTGCGGAGAGTTCTCACAGTGGGGAATTGTGTCTGGCTAACATTAACTGAGATTCTGGGAGGATGCCTTTGAGTCAGGATTCAATGGAGGGCCCTTGATTCCTATCAGTTTGAAGTCTCTCTGCATCTTCTGCTGCCTGAAGGCCGCATGGGCTATTTCACTCATACCCCTGTTGCAAGGAAAGGAGAACCCTTGAAGAGCTTATGCTCCCTTTTCTCAGACCAGAACCCTGTACGGCAGATGCCTGACTCAATAGCACCGTAGCAAAAGCTCAAGTGAAGCCATCATCTCTTCCACAATCCCCGGTGATGGGTTTTCAGGGTGTTGGCGGGGGTATGGAGCCAACAACCAAGAAAGAATTCTTGAAGACAAACGTCTTTGGTGCAAGACAGGACGAGGACAGGCCTCGTGGGCAGGAAGAGCTGCTCTGGGGTCGTGAAGAGTGACTGCTTATATACTGTGGGGTTGGGGGAGGTAAAGTCAAGAGGAAGTTTCTTAAAGGGATTTCTACATGCTAAAGAGGATTTTTTAGATTATTGGAGGCCTAGCTATTGTCAAGCTAAGGCTATTTTTCCCTCTAGCAAAGTATTATCATTAAGATAGTAGGGAGTTCCTGGAGATTAGGCTATTGAAGAGATATTTGTAAACTGGTGGACTCTATCAGTTTAACCATTTGTTTTCTGCCCTTTGTGCTTGAGCAGCCAGAAGTGTCTGAGGAATATCACACAGATCCCACCTGGGGGTTGGGGGGAAGTTGTGCTAGCTTGTGCTTGGCCCTCAGCTTGCCTTACGGTCCCTCATCACCTGGTCATTTTCTTTTCTGTAATTCTGCATGGCCCAGTTTTTTGCCATCATTCATTCTCTATAGATGTATCAGCCACCCCCTGCCTGTCAGATACTGTCATAAAGTAACATCCTGTTGTGACCATAGTTTTTTGGCAGCCGTGTTGTGTTCTTTTTCTTTATCTTCTAAACTTTAACTCTGTCTGTTGAACAGTAGCAGTATAAGCCATGGCCATGGGGTGAGGCACTGTAAGATCCCTAGTTAACAAAGACACATGAAAATATGTTTGCTATATTCTGCGTAGGTAAGTAGACGAATTTATTTTAGGAAGATTTTCACTGTCACATGTTAAAGCTGAAAATGTTTGGTTAACTCTCAGTTAACAACAGCAGAAATTAAATTCAACCAGTCTTTTGGCTAATTGCTGTTTTCTATAAGCATTAAGTAAGTGGTTCTTTCCCTTCAGGACAACAGCTAGTGATCACTGGGCTCTCAACTAGTCTTTGTGCCTTGAACATATTATTCAGTAAGAATTATTGCAAATGATCTACGAGCCTCCAAGCCCCCAAGATTTTCCAGAGGGTCCCATGGCTCAAAGGGTCCAGATTAATTTCTGGGGATTAGATCACATTTAACATTGCACCAGTTCCCATATAAGAACCTGGGGCATAAACCCTTTGGTCCACTGTGTGTACCTCACAAACCCTAAGTAGGGTGACCAACCATCTTGGTTGTGTGTGGCACCGAAGGGATTTCTAGGATGTGGAACTTTCCCTGCTAAAACCAAAAGTCCCAAGCATACCAAGAAGAGTTGGTTTCCCTAATCAAAAGTAGGATCTACGTACAGAAAGGAATATCGCTAAATACGATCTTCTGAAACCAGCAACTTATCTGTAAAATGGAGATAATTCTGTCTTCCTCATGGGGTTGTGATAAGGCTCAACTATTCCTATCTGTGGGGCTGGGTAGCTGGCTATTGCTTTGTCCTTGGAGGGGACCAGCATCATCTCTGATAGGGCCCTCTAACTGCTTGCTCTCCAGAGGCCTGTCAGTGAGTCAGTACTAGTTACTATTTTTTCTTGTAATGTTTATTTTTGAGAGAGAGAGAGAGAGAGTGAGTGAGCATGAGTGGGGGAGGGGCAGAGAGAGAGGGAGACACAGAATCTGAAGCAGGCTTTAGGCTCTGAACTGTGAACACAGAGCCTGACGTGAGGCTCAAACCCACAAACCGCAAGATCATGACCTTGAGCTGAAGTCGGATGCTTAACCGACTAAGCCACCCAGGTGCTCCAAATCAGTCCTAGTTCTTTCTGATGTGAAGATGCTAGAGATCCTGGGTCATTTCTGTTGGCCCCATGCTTCTCACTATAGTCACCCCCTTTGGGCTTTGCCTGGTACTGCCTCTTGGGTGATGAGGCCTCTCTTGCATGTAAACCTCCCCAACCCGGTGCATTAAGCAGTTTGCAGTCCTCAGTGGGCCTAGGTACTCACTTCCTCTTGGGCATTGGCACAGGTTGTTTCCTCTGCCTTGCTCACGACTCCCTCCTTTGAGTTTCTGGTTAACCTTGGGTGTTCTTCATACTTCAGCTCCAACACTGCTTCCTCTCGTAAGCCTTCCATGATCATCCCAGACTGGTATAGATGCCCCTCCTCTGTGCCCTCAGAGCTCCTCGTACTTACTGCAATTAGATAACATGCTGCTGAAGCTCTTAATTACCTCCTCATTTGTTTCCATGACTTATCGTAGGCTCCTCGAGGAGAAGGCCTATATGTTGCTCTCTGTTGTATCTGCAGCACCTTCCACATTGCCAGGCATGTGGTAGGCTTAGAGAGACTGATGTGGGGCAGGACAGTGGAAGAACTCACCACCCTCATCTGTAGTTTGCTTTGACCTTGCTATGGCCCTGACCACCCGGTCCTGTCAGTCCTTGGGAGATGTAAGCCACTCTTGATTTTTCTCAGAAGAACCCCATCCTGTCCTTACAGGGACCATCACCCAGTTTAGCTAGGTTTTCATTCACCCTGTAAGACACTAAGCACGTTATGAAAATACATACACAATACCAACCCAAACTGCCAAGGGTTATATAAATATCAGTGGGGAGACTTAGGAACTGAGAATATTACGTAGGGTGGAGGCACACAGTTTTTTTGCTTATTTGTATATACATGGAATAAAAATATTTCTACTGTGGCGAGTTTAAATGTGAAATCCTCACATCGCCCCCCCCCCCCCGCCCTCAGTTCTGAAGACGTAGTGACTTGTAGGCTTAATCGTGAATTTTGGAAGTTTCATTTTATAATTTGATCCAGATTATTTTTCTTTCTCCCTAGTGAACATTAATCGTTTCCTGTGAATTTTCCTGATATTAGGAAACAGATGTTTCATATTTTTATCTGCGTTTTTCCCAAATGCTGAACCAGGACTTTTGTGGTGTGTGTGTGTGTGTGTGTGTGTGTGTGTGTGTGTACACTGTGAATTTTTGAGGAATGAGTTATATCAGAATTTGCAAATAAAAGCATAACAGCTATATCTACAGAATTACACAGATTTGTCCAAGGCTGGAAACATTGTTGGACATTCTGTTTAATGTAGTTTGGTACTGTTTAGCTAATGTAGACTTCTGGCCTAAGAATGCATTAGGACTGTCTCATGTTAGTGTGCTTGCCAGAATAAGGAGCAGCTTAGCAAAAAGCACATAGTTAATGCAGCCTTCAGTGCTCTGATTTTTAACTAACTGTATTTTTTTGTTTGTTTGTTTTTACCTTGGTCTCTTAACTGCATGAAGTGCTTCATCTCTTACTAAAACACTGAGTCAGTGTTATCTCTGTGCAGAGTAGGGTGCTAGGATTTTGGGGAGATACAAACACAAATAAGATATGGACCTTGGGATCTTACTCAGTAGAAGAGGTGAAACATATACTAAAATACCTGCTATAAAAGGTAGAGAGTGATAAAGGTTATAGAAATTCATAGAGAAGAGTGGTTTCATTGAGCCCAGAAGGGAAGGAATACTGGCAAGAAGAGTGATGTTTATGCTCGTTTAAAAAAAAAAAAAAAAAATGACAGTAAAGCAACACTTAATTTAGGTCTAAGTTATTTGGATTATTTTAACTGCATAAGGATGGTCTGTTACATAAGGCATTGTTTTGGTGGATTCTCTAAAAATAATACTAGCCAGAGAAAGACAAGTACTGCATGGTATCGTTTATATGTGGAATCAAAACAAATCAAATCAAACTCCTAGAAACAGTAGAAAAGTGGTTGCCAGGGGCTGGGGGGGACATGGGGAGAGGTTGGTAAAAACTTTAAGCTGTAAAATGAATAAGGGCTGAGGATCTAAAGGGAAACATGTTGACTGTAGTTGATAACATTGTATTATATCATTGAGATTTTCTAGAAAAGCAGAACTTAAATTTTCTCACCCCACCCGAAGAAAAAGGTCAATATGTGAGATGATGGGTGTATTAATTAACTAAATAGGAGGAAGCCTTTTGCAATGTGTATCAAATCGCCATGATGGACACTTGAAATATCTTACAGTTTTACTTGTCAATTACACCTCAACAAAGCTGAATTAAAAATGCCAACATTTCTGGAGAGCCTCTAGTGCAGCAGGTGTGGTTCTCTGATGCTTTGTATAAAGGTTTTTTAATAGGAAATGAGGTAGAATTGGTGCTTGAGATAATTATCCCTTTGCACAAAAACACATCTCTTTATTTTGGTTCCTGTGGTTCCAAGAACAAAGGGCTGAGTCCAATCTTGGCCAACTCCAAGGCTCGGTGACCCTGTTTAAGTTGCCTGGCCTGCGTGGGTCTCAGTTTTCTCAGGCGTGTAGTGCGAATTGTCGTATTCCGCAGCTCACTCACAGGGTTGCTGTGAAAATAAAAGTGGGTGTAAATGAACATTGAAAAGCAATCAAAAGCCAAGCATTTTGCCAAGAAACAATGTCATAGCTCATGAGGTTTATACAAAATGTGGCTGTTGCTTATTATTTATTAAAATGCTCTGTAAATTAAAAGGTGTTTATTCTAAAATTCAAAATACAGGGAATATATTTATAGCAAAGACAAATACTAACTCTTGATTATCATATACTATTTAAGAGCTCATTGAAATTCATAACAAAAATATGAAGATCCTTCTATGAATAAGAAAAACATAAGCTTATTTTTCAAGGTGACAAACCATTAATAAACAGGAAAAAAAGTTCATTTTCACTAATTATCTTAGAAATACAAATTAAAACTGCATTAAGAATACCATTTTATGTGTAAAATGTCAACATCTCAGAAATTCCCCATTATTTGGTTGGTGGTGTTATATGCTAATTAAAGGCCCTTTTAAAAACAAAAAATTGTTAATTCTACTGTTAGAAATTTAGGGAAGCTGGGGAAATAAGTGAAAGGGACGAAAAAAGCTAAAGCATGAAGATATCCAATGTAATATTATTTATAATAATAAAGACTGGTGACAATTTGCATTATTTAGTGCAGTATGGGAGTGATTTAGTAAATCGGAACTTTTTACATGAAGGACTGATTTTAGGCCCCTTAAATAATCATTGTGAATATGTGTAGAAACACAGAAAATATTTAAAATAAAATGGAAAAAGAAAATAATAGCCGTCATTTATGGAGCCTTTCCTGGTGGCATTGGGCCAACATTCTCCCTTTTTATTCAGATAGCAACTGTGTGCTTAAAGGTATTTTTACGCGTTAGAAAATTGAGGCTTACAGGTAAATGGTTCAAGGACTTGCATGTCATCAGTGGAGAAGCCAACATTCAGACCTCACCTTCTAGAGGAGCCAACATTCAGACCTCACCTTCTAGAGGAGCCAACATTCAGACCTCACCTCCTAACTCCAAAGCTTTCTCTGGGTTTACTATCAATAGCATTTGAACTGTGGCCATGGTTATGTAATAACGTGTGTGTGTGGAGCGTAACAGGCAAAAATAAGTGGTAGCATTACGATGGTGGGCATATGGGCCCAGAGATGTTTGATGTCCTTTTAAAACTGTCATTGGGAAACATACACACACCACCACCACCACCACCAAAAAAGTGCCACTGCCCTTTCCATAGAAAAATAAGAAACAATATATTGAGTAAAATTTCATTTGTTTACTCTGGCTTTTTATGTATTCTCATAGAGGTTGGCAAAATAGGAATTACATGTCTATTTTTAAAATTTCTCACTAGCTTTGGCATAATCAGGATACTTTCCCCCCAGATTATCTACAAAGTAGGTGAGGACACATCCCACCAGCTCTTTAATTAAAAACAAAATTTCAAGTCTCTAACTCTCTGTGGATTAAGGACAGTGAGCAGGTGGGAGAATTTCTCCTGATGAACAGCCCAGACCAGCTCTTCCGAGCAGGAGCCCATCTCAAGGTGGAGATAATGGGGTGGCACCATTTGGTTAAAGTAGGCCAGTTCACCTGCTCAGGGTGTGCCCTTTCCTAGGACAAAAGCCTTTGCACGGTGAGGGAAAATGTCACCATTTTTGTTCCTACTGTCTTTCACCTTTCGGGCTCAAGACTTGTCCTGATTCTTTGACGCATTACAGTATTGCTTTATAAAGTCAGGAGTCCTGGAGCACCCGAGTGGCTCAGTCAGTTAAGTGTCTGACTTCAGCTCAGGTCACGATCTCGTGGTCTGTGAGTTCAAGCCTAATGATGGGCTCTGTGCTAATAGCTCAGATCCTGGAGCCCATTTCTGATTCTGTGTCCCTCTCTGTCCCTCTGTATCTCCCTCTCTCTCTGCCCCAGCTTGTGCTCTGTCTCTCTCTCTCTCAAAAATAAACATTAAAAAAATTTTTTTAAATAAAAAAATAAAGTCAGGAGCCCTGCAACATCTAGTAACACAAATTTCTATGATAGGCTCAAGACACAGGGTATATTTTGCCTCACCTTTGTGGAACATGTATCTTTTACACTTACACCTACAGTAGGGCCTTGTATGTTTTGAAGGCCCTTTTATATCCATTTTGCCATTTGAGATAACATCATGTCAGAATTTGCAAGTGGAAATGAGAACGGATCTGACTAGGAAAGGTGGAGATGTCTTGAGAGCTGGAAACATTCTCCAACATGTTTCTCAGTATAGCCCATTCAGGGTCACTTCCTATTTTGTGGGTGGGGAAATGGAGGCACCTGTTAGTTAAGTGATTTGCTGGAAGTCGTGGTAGTCAAGACAGCTAGAAGCCAGGCCTATAAAACTAATGTTCCCCCCACCCCACCTCCTACAGTGCTATATTCTGTATTTTCTAGAGAATTAACATGAACTAGAAGCAGGTATGATCAGGATCCAGTGGCTGTTTAAAGATCTCCCAGGGCTATAATTTTGTATTTTATAATGACGGTAAATGTTATATAGTAATGGAGTCTAGCAAGTTATCACATGCATTTTAGACGATTCCTATTGAGTGGATCTTTTTACATTGACACAAATACGTACACCTGTGCTGTTCAGTACAGTGGCTACTATGTCTACTTGATTACTTGAAATATGGCTTATGAGTCTTTAATTGTTTAAATTCCCACATGTGCTAGCAGCTATTGTAGTGGACAGCAATAGTTCAAGACTTCTTGATGCTTTCTTGACATCTCCACTTGGGTAGCTCAAAGTTAACAAGGTCGATCAAATCAATTCTTTTTTTTTTTTTTTTTTTTTTGTTTCAAATTAGAACTCTTGATTTTCCTCGCACAACCTGTTTCTCCCCTAAAGAAGACACCACTGACCCAGTTGCTTGAGCCAAAACCTAGGTGTCCTCTAGACCCGTTCCTCTCTCTCCTTTCCCACAACCACTTCAGCAGCAGGTCTTAATTGTTTTACTTCCAGAACCTATCCTGAATCCATTCACTTCTCTCCATCTCAACTGCTACCATCCTGTGCCCAAGGTACCATCATTTCTCACTTAAACAATTGAATGGCCTCATACTGGTCACCACTGATCCATCCATCCACTGTTGCCTCTTCCAGACTCCTCCATGCAGCTGCCAGAGAGACATTGTTAAATTCTTCAGTAGGTCACATCACTCCATGCTTACATGGAAAAATTTGTAGAACTTGTCACTATTTGAAGTTATCTTACTTACTTCTTTGTGTACTTGTTTATTTTCTGTCTTCCATTACAGTGGGAGGGCCCCTATATCAGGAGCCTTGTTTACCTCATTTACTGCTATATCTCCAGCAGGTACAACCATGCCTGGCACATACTTTGCATTCAGTAAACGTCTCAATAACAATTAGATTAATGTTTATTGTAGAAGGAGATGAGGTAGGAAGAGTCAAAACACAATTGGTTATTATATAATTTTATTGTTAATAACTGAGATAATGTTGACGTCCATATACATGGGAAGTTGGTGGTTTCTTTTACATTCTGGATGCAGTGGGAAGAGGGGCTGTGATGGCTAATTGCATTTATTGGCGAGTGGTAGGCTGGGCCAATGTCCTGATGCAATCTCTGACGTGAGCTACAGAGAGCTCTTTCTCTCCCTAGAAGTCTGTGTATGTCCCAGATCTTGAAACTCTTGTCTTTCCCACTGGTAGAGAAAGGGGAGAGTGTCCTCCTACAAGGTCACTTTTTATATTCATCCAAGGAGAGTTTAGATAGTGCTGGAAAGAAACATACTGTGGAACTGAAGGGTAAAGAATGACAAAGCCATGACTGGAAAACAAAAGGAGATTTTCAACAGACTTTTATTTTAAAAATATTTGGAATATACTCACTGAGTTATTTGAAGCCAAGTAAATCCAAAAAAAAAAAAAAAAAAAACCAGGGCTTTGTGTACTTTTTTAACTTGAATATTGCTTTTATTAAAAAAATTTTTGAGAGAGCAAGCAAAAGTGGGGGGGGGCAGGGAGGGCAGAGAGAGAAGGAGAGAGAGAATCCAAGCAGACCCCCCACTGTCAGCTCACAGCCTGACATGTGGGGCTCGAGCTCATGAACCTCGAGATCATGACCTGAGCTGAATGAAGTTGGATGCTTAACCAACTGAGCCACCCAGGCGCCCCGAATATTGCATCTTTTAAAGGAAAGGGTCTTTTCTGTCATTCCTTTATAATGGTCAGCCAAGGCTTTCAGAGGACATGTTATTACTTAGATCCACGTGCAAAGTTAAGGGAAGCTGATGATCTCGTTAGAGGCATGATCGAGTTGGCCAAGCTCTGAGTTGTGTCTGTTCCCTCTCATAGTGAACAAGCATAGGCTGGATTTAAAACATATCCCCTCAGCACTGGCTGGATTTAAAAGATAAAGTGAAAGCTTGCTTTGCTAAAGAACATATTTGGAGACTTTTTATCCCAGTGTGTTTTTATTCACACTCTGGCTCTTGCACTTACAAGCTGGATAACCTTAGGCTGCTGACTTCTATGCCTCAGTTTGCTCACCTGCTAAATGGAGTAATAAAAGGACCTACCCTGTATGGTTACTGAGTAGATTAGAGGAACATGCAAAGCACGTGGAACAGTGCCTGGCACATGACTCCATAAATACCAGCTTTTGTTATTATCTGTAGTGGTACATAATTCTCAACTGAATTGAATGAATACTACTGTTACTGCAGAGAGAGAAAGCTGTCCCTATGGCAGCCAAAGGAGTTCACAAAGGCTTCCCAGAGGAGATGACTTTGGAACTGATGCCTACAGGTAGGCTGATACGATAGGGAAAGGATGTGTTTGACAGAAAGAACATAATCTGCAAAGGCACAGAGGGGTGAGTGTGTGGCATGTAGGGACCTGTAAATAGGTCTGTGTAGCTAAAAGACAAGATATCTGAGTGCCCGGGAAGAGGTCAGGCATGAGACCACTGCAGCTTTTGAGACTGGGCTAAGGAACTTGGATTTGCTCCTACAACCTAGAGGAAGCCACTGAAGGACTTTCAGCAGGTTCGGGGCTCAGCATCCCACAGTGGCCTCAGTCCAAGGCCTGCTGATTCTGAACAGTGTCCCTGACCAACCTCCTTTCCTACTATATGGGCGTGGAGTTCACACGTGTGGATCTTATTTTTCTCACTAGGTGTGACTTCTTTGGGGACCACGGATTAATCAATTTAAAAGGATATGTTTTCTGAATTCCTTTCTACCTGATTCTTCTGGTCTTCCTCTCCACCCAGCTAGGACGGATATAGAGGTGCCTATCTTATAGACCCCTTCGAGAATCTGGTGGAAGTGATAGACCCTTCCCTCAGAAAAATTGTGAAGACAAAATTTTCGAAAGACCGACACCTACCCCCCCAACCCCGACACCATTAACCTCCTGCTGCATCCCGGTCAGACCCAGGCCTGCTTGTGGTGATTTTGCTCCTCCTCCATGTTGTTTTTATTTTAATTCGCTAGCACATCCCGTAACTCCTCCGTCTGCCGTCACTGCTATTATCTGACCATGTATCGTGACAGCAGCCTTGGATCACTTGGTGGTTATAACTAAAACTGAAAGTAATTATCTTATCTTGAGCCATTCACGTTTAGGTGAGAGTCTAGTGGCTAAAGGACATGGGATCTGGAGGCAGACCTCTACATGGATTACGATCCCAGCTCTGTCACCAACGTATAACCTTGAGTATGTTACTTAACCTCTCCACGTCTCAGTTTCCTTATTACAAAATGGGAATGATAATATGCTTATCTCATAAGGTTATTGTGAGTGTTAATTGAAGTCAGATGCCAAGAACAGTTCCTGGCACATAGTTAAGTGCTATATAAATATTTGCTATTATTACGTGATTATTTCCAGTAAAATGACATCACAAATGGGGTGATGATGGATTACTAAGAGGAGAAAAATAGATGAATAAAATCTCTTCATGCATTTGACTTGATTTACCAGAACCTGAAGGCCAAAAGTGGATTCCCTCTGTGTCTGATGTGGCTACTTGCCATTGTGGCTGTTGACTACTTGAAATGTGGTTAGTCTGCGTTGTGACGTGCTGGGTCTTAAAGATTTAGTGTGACGAAAAGAATGTGACATGTCTCATTAGTAATTTTTCTATTGGTTACATGGTGAAATGATAATATTCTGAATAAATTCAGTTACACATATCATTAAAATTTCATCCATTTCTTTTTGCCTGTTTAGTGTAACTACTAGAAAATAGAAAATTATATATATATATAGCTCATGTTCTATTTCTGTTGAGCAGGACTGCCTTGGGCTCATCCTTATCAATAAAACAAAAATTTGTGCTTATTTGTGATCTATTGGGAAGCCTTGTACACTCTTCCCTATTGTCCTGGAGGTTGTGCTGGACTGTCCATTTTTTAATTGGTTCCATGCAGGGAGCTGTGGCTTGGTCCTAGCAGAAGGGGTTGAGGGACCAAGGCAAGAGCAACAACCAAAGAGGCTTCTGCTGACTTGGAGGGGTTTGGATGAAAACACTACCATTTATAGTTATACTGGCTTCAGACTTTCAGCGCTCCCTGAAGTAGAAGAGAGAAGGCTCTCTATTCAGGAAGTTGAAATATGTAGGCAAAAAACTCTCCCTCTTCCATCAGGAGCCAGAAAAAGCTTTGCTAATCTTTAACTAAAAGAATAAATACTCAACATCATGGCGGTCACTTGGGACTGAAAGCACACCCTTTGCAAGTGTGATTTACTTATGGAATGTTTGCTTAATTTTATTTCAGATTCATTCCACCACTTCCAACCTGAAAACGGTGGGCCACAGGAAGTCTTTCCGGTGAGTTCTCTTTCATTTTTAAAACAATGTGACTGTTTGACATTATTTTTGAAATGATATTCACACTTCTAAGTTAGATACATCCCTACCAGGACTATGATTAGATGTCTATTTATTCACACTTTTTAAAATTTCCTCTCTGAAAGGATTTAAGATGTTTCCATGCCTTAAAAAAAAGTAAATCAATCCACATTCCTTTGCTAAGAACATGGTCAGGGAAAGATCTATGATTATATGCCAAATACTGTTAAATTTTCTTTTTTTTTTTTTTTTTTTTTGGTAATGAAACTATTTCCAGGCCCTTGTTGATGGTCTGCTTGTTTTAAGCAGTATCCAAAACAACAAAGTGTTATTTCAGCCAAGGAATTCAGACAGTCCCTTGCAGTGTGTTGTAATGAAAATTGGCTTACAGCTACAACGTATTAGCTTTCTTACTGCTGGAGGTTTCTTCTCCTCTCTTTGAACCTAAATGTGATTGTTGTGAGAGAATAGTTATGCATTGGTAGAAAACTGACTTTAGAGTTAGGCAAATAATATACTTTTTAAGTGAAAAATCTTCTGGGGCTTCATGTGGCCTGACTCCCTAATACTGTGGTGATATTCTTATTTGCAGCGCGTAGCAGTTAGCTTTTGCTGCGTAAGAAACCACTCCAAAATATACTGCCAGAAATTCGAGCCGAAATTTCCTGACTCCAAATAACAATCGTTTCATTATCCTGCAATGTTATGGGTTGGCAGTTTGGGCTGGGCTTTGCTGTGTGATTCTTCTGGTTTCCGGTGGGACCACTCCTGTCTGAAGTCAGCTACAGGTCCACGATGGCTAAGGCATGTGTCTCACCATTCTCCAGGCTACCCTGGGCATGTTCGCATGGGGTTGATCAGGGTACTGAGACAAAGTGGGAACGTCTTGAGGCTGAGGCTCAGCTGTGGCACAGCGTTGTTTCCATCACATTCTTTCGGCCAAAGTGAGCTGTATGGCTGGCCTGGAATCACGAGGCTCCAGAGTCTACCCCCTAGTACAGGAGCTACAGAACTGTACTGCAGGCAGCATGGATAAAGAGAGGGGAAGGATTGTGGCCATTTTTATAGTCCTGCCATACAGGGCTTCTGAGTCACAGGGAAAGAGAAGGGCATGGAGTGAGGACTCCGATCCATGCCTGTCCCATAGCCTGCCATCCTCTGTCCCCATTCTGCTTGACAGGCCCTGGCACTGCCAGCTGGCATCTCAGTTCAGCAGGTTTCGAGGTGTTCTTGCCAGTGTCGGACTGCCCACTCTCTGACCTTCCCTCCACTCTACACTGCCGCACTGGTCATCCTTTGGCTCATCTTTCAGGCTGTCCCTGCTTTGCTCAGAAACTGTCGGTGCCCCAGGTCACCCACAGCACCAGCCTCGACTCCTCTCTCTGGCTTCTCCATATCCATCACCTGGCTACATCCTTTCCTGCTCGCCTCTCACTATTTCCTTTATTCCAGCCATGCTGGTCCCATTACCATTTCTCTGGAGGATACTTCATGCTGCTCACCCCTTCTCCACTTGGAAACCCTTCCCATTCTGAAGGTCCCACTGGAATATTCCCTTCTCCACAATATGGCCTCCCCGCCTATTCCTGCCATCTGGAATCTGCCCTGCCCTGAACTATTTCAAAGCCAAACCCTGTGCTCTGTGTTTCACTCCCTTCACCTTGGCTAGTCTTCCTTCTTCCATTGCTTTGTCAGTGATGTCTTTAAACCTAGACATGATTGCCGTGAGATAACTGTTATACAGTGGTAGAAAACGGACTTTAGAGAGCAGACGGCTACCTACACTTTCCTTGCACCACAGAGGTGTATACTGAGAGTATAGCAGGTACTTAGTCCTAACATAGCAGGTATACCTTAGTATAGGTACTTAGTATATATACCAGGAGGCAGCATGGACACTACAGTTGGTTGTCTGTCAGCAGCTCATCAGGATCACATGTGACACCTGTTAAAACACAAGCACGCGGTCCCTTCCCCTGCGCCCTCCCCATTCATTAGGTCTGGGGTAAACTCCCAGAATCTTAAAGTGCTCAGATGATTCGCATGCGATTGCTGTGCACAAGTTGGCAACCACTTGTTATGGAAAGAATAAGAAATTTATATGAGACCTGGGTCTGAGCCCTGACTCTTCTGCTGCTGGCTGTGGGACCTTATGAACTCAACCTCGTTGAGCTTCAGTTTCTCCCTCTGTAAAATGGGAATGATGTTTAACTTGAGGCCTGCCAGGAGATCTAAAAGGAGGATGTATGTGCAAGTGTTTTATAAACCATAAAAAATAATTAAAGTGCATTAACTGGTTATGGATCTGAGGCTAGCCAAGGTTAAGAAAGGGGAAGTTACCTTCGTGGTAGGGGTGGTCGTGGTAGTGATGGAGGAATAGGCAGTGAGTAGTTGCATGGTAGTCATGGGAGGATACATAATAACAGCAGCAATAAGTCATATTAGTGTGTACTGGGGTTTTCTTTTTTTTTTTTTTTTTTTTTTTTTTTTTGAGTGCTGACTGTGTGAGCCAGGCACTGCTAACTGCTTTACATGGAATTATTTGAGATTTACGAGAAGAGCCCCCTGTTGAGTTGCATCTGTACCATCATTAGGGCCTATTCCATGATTAGTGAATGAGCCCTTTGGGTTTTTTGTCCTCTTCAAAATACCCAGTTAAAATGTGCTCATCCCTGAAAGAAGAAATACTTGATTGAACTGCTGTCAACCATGGACAGCCTGTCAGTGTCAAGTAAAAGGTCCTGTAGAAGTGTGAACTGCTTTGATTGGATGAGAGGAGATGGGAAAGGTAGAGCAACCATTAGTGGGAGGCACAGGAAAGGGCCAGAGGGCGCCCAGCTGCCCAAGGAAGGATGGAGTGGTGGGAGGTCTGCACGAGGGCCGGAAGAGGGGGAGGAGGACCAAGTCATCTGCTGACAGTTTGGCGCAGGGCTCTTCCTGGTCCAAGGCCACCACCTTCTCAGCCTGCTCACCTAGAGCTTCCCCAAACAGCTACCACAACAGGCAGCATTTGTAAAACTGTCTTCCATTCACCATCCAATTTGTTTTACAAATAATAAATATTTTTATTATTATTGTTATTATAATTGTTTTGTTTGCAAGTAACAGAAATCCAACTGAAACTAGTTTCTTTTTTTTTAATTTTTTTTTAATGTTTATTTATTTTTGAGACAGAGACAGAGAGCATGAGCAGAGGAGAGAGAGGGAGACACAGAATCCGAAGGAGGCTCCAGGCTCTGAGCTGTCAGCACAGAGCCTGACGTGGGGCTCGAACTCACGAGCTGTGAGATCATGACCTGAGCCGAAGTCGGACACTTAACTGACTGAGCCACCCAGGAGCCCCACTAGTTTCTTGACTTACATGATTAAGATGTCTGTATTGGAATGGGCTTCTGGTATAGCTGTGTCCAGGGGTTCAAAAGATATCATTAGGCCATTATCTTTCACTCTCTCCATTTTTTGGCTCTGCTCAACACTGTCAACTTCATTCACAGGCAAGCTCTTCCCTCACCATGTGCCAGAGGTGGCCATCAATGTTACATTTCCATCATCCTCACAGCTATGGATCTCAGTGAAAAGGGGTTGCTTCTTTTCCCATTTTTCTAGCAATAGGACCAAGGAGGGATCTTAACGGGCCCAGTTTGGATTCTTTGCCTGAATCAACTTGGTTAGAAGCACACAGAAGACAATAGCAGTATCTATTTGGGCAAGGTTTGTTTCTGTGGCCCTTGAGAGAGGGTGAATCCCATTTCATGGAATGCAATCCCTATGAAAAAAGGAAGAATTTCGTTACCAGTAGAAGGAAGGAAGGAAGGAAGGGAGTGCCAAGCAGATAAAATTTTTAGGTACCAGAGTCCACTGATTTAGAAATTCTTAATGGGGGCGCGGGGAGGGGTGTCCACTAAACTGGAAAGGTTTAAAATTAGATTCAGCTTCACTTTCATCGGCTATCTATTCCAGGTTTGGTATCATGATCAAGACTAGTAACAGCATATGGAGAGGTCAAGGATGGGTGACCCCACTGTGGGGTCGGATAGGCAGCTTTGGGCTTGAGGATCTCCTACCGCATCCCCAGAATCTATAGGAGTGATTATTAACCTGGACACAGTAAATAGGCTTCAGTAGACCTGTAACCCATTGAATGAAAAAAATGAATGAGCTTCTATAATTATTTGCAAAATTGTGTGTAGGCACTTTTTTACTGGAAAAAGGGATTATGCTTCCATTGTTTTCTCTTAGGATTCCATGGCCCCTACCGTTTAAGAGCCATTGCTTCACACGTACTTAAATTGTTTTATATTTGGCTAGCTTAATCTTATGCATCCATTTCTTGTCTTGGCTCAGCTAATAAAGTTTAGTGTCCATGATAAACATAGTTCCCTATGGAACAGACACAGTGATGTCAGTGGCTGAGTATGTTGCATTAAATTGCATGTTGAGGTTTTTAGGCATATATGTAAACTTTTTACAACCATAGCTGCCATTTACCTAAATGCTTACTCTGGTGCCAGGTTCTGTGCTACGTGCTTTATGTGCATTATCTGAACTAGTTATTTATACACATGACTATAATTCCGCAAACCTCAGGTCTATAGTAACACGTACAAGAACCAGCTCCTTCTCTCTGCCACTGTGAGAATACAGAATATAAACTCCATCTTTTCTGTCTTCCCTGTATCTGTTGCTGTGGGTCCACCTCTCTCTACCTTTCTCCCCACAGATGATAGAATCATAGAATCCCAGAGTTGGAAGAGGCCACTAAGATCATGCAATTCAGGGGTTACAAGCTCTGCTCTTTGGTTATCTAGCTTAGGGACTCCCAAGAGGGAAGGGTGGGCAGGACCCAAGTTCCTGCCCTACTTCAGTCACCACTGTCTGCTGAAAACCACTCATCTGCAAGGATAAAAAAGGTTCAGGATTAGATGTCAGACTTGAGGTTGAGTCCAGGCTACTACTTTGCTTACCAACCTGTGTGACCCTAGGAAAGTCACCCAACCTCTCTGAACCACAGGTTCCTTAGTGGTCAAAGGGGATAATAACACTTGCCTCTTGGAGTTGTTAGGGGGACTGAATGAGGTAATACCTGTAAAGTCCTTGGTCTTGTGCCTGGCACATAGTCTGTTCTTAGCAAAGGTTAGCTGTAATTAGACATTCCACACGTGGCATCCGAGACCTAATTAAGACATGGCTATATTGTCTGTTTATTCAGTGAGGTGTGTCTTTTCTCCATTTTATTTTAAAAACTTAAGCCTATGACTTCTCTGGTTTTTCTTTGGCAATAAAAAGTCCTATGGCCCCCGTAAGTAACACACGCACATACCACACATGCACATTTGCTTTGGAAATTGGAAACGCTCAATGTGTGGTCAATCAGCAGTCAGTATTCACTCAAGAGAAGACTCACCCCTCCCCCGCCATCTTGCCAGTATGGGTCTCCCCAGCTGCCCACTACTTCAGGCTTCCCCAGGTGAAGTAGGGAGAGAGGGAGGAAGAGAGGAAGATTCTTACCTGACTGCCATTGTCACGCCTGGTACTGGGTCCTCTGAGCCTGGCTGATGGATAAATGGACTCTTTCTCTCCTGGCTGCTTCCGTGGCTTTCTCAAGGCCCCCCTGCTGGAACTTTCCAGCACTCAGGCAGTATGTCTCCTTCTGCTGGCTGTGACCATCAGCCAGCAGCTTCTGGTTTCCATTCACGTTCTGTCTTTGGGATCCTCTCACCATCAGGCTGAATGAAGGCCGTTGGGTAGAACCTGTTTTAAGGAGACCGAAGCTGGCATTCCTGGAGCCCAGAGTTCATACTCCCTCAACCCCCCAGAGGTAGGGGGTGAGCAGTCACTTTCCCTGACACAGCCTTCTGTTCTCCCACCTTAGGCCTCCTTAGTAACCCCCTCATATTTTGGTTCCTCAGGCAGAAGTCACATACCAGTCCCCACACTCTAGGAGACCCATATCAAGCCTTCCAGACATTGCCTTTGAAACCCTTTTCTCTAGGCTTGAAATGAAAGGCCAGCTCCCTCCACCCAAGCCATCTTGGGGAGGGTGGGAATCAGAGAATTTCCAAGGAATCTGCCTCACAAAATCCTCATCCCTTTCCACTGCCCTGAACCTGTTTATATATCCTCCTTATGGATCTTTGAGCCAGCTAAGTCAGCTTCTTAGAAATTTCCACATAATGGTCTGGCCCCTTGCTTTGGAATTTCCCATCTGTTGAATCTTGATGCTGGAGTGGAAACTTCCACTTTAGCATCTTGTTAGATTAACTGTTAACCCCTGGCTACTGCAAGGAACTCCTCTTCAGCGCCCCTAAAAGCGACTCTCCGTCCTGTTCTTGAAACTTGAGCAAGCATGGGGAGCCCCCCACCTCCTCCTCTTCTCCCAAATGTCTTCTTCCAATTTTCAGATAACGTGAAGTTGCTGGAAGGATGCTGCTCCCACAAAGCCAGGCCCAGCTCCCAGCTACATTCCCTTTAATGGGTATCAGAAGTGTGTGTGACTCCCAGTTTGAAGAAATCGGCCTGGGCAGCAGAGATTCCAATGGCAGCCAGGCTTTTACCAGCACCCTGCCTCTAAGACCACAGGGAAGCCTTTGACCTTGTCTCCGGGAAGGTTTTCCTTACCATCACACCAAAGTGCACTTGTTATAACTGCAAGAGAAAGCTAGTATTTGGAAACTCCATGCTCAATCACCGTCTCCCATGCTCATGACCCTAACATAGTTTTTCTTGTTCTGAGGGCTGATGGGGGCCATGCTTCATGGGGATTTCTAATCAAGGCTCCGTCCATAGTTTATGAACCCTGAAAAATCAAGACTACAGAATATGCCCTACTGTCCTGCAAAGACCACCCCTTCCCCCCTGTTTTGTTTGTTTGTTTGTTTTGTTTTGTTTTTTGCAGTTTTTCTTTTATGCTTCAGCATCCTTTGGAGTCAGCAGATTTTTCTGCCTTCTCCAGCCCCAGCATTGTGAACCTGGCCTCTCTGGCAAGGTGCCCTCTTTTGTCATGTGCAAGTTGGGCCACTGTGATGGTAGGTAGGTCTCTCTGTGTTTAGGTCCCCCACCTCCTGGTAAAGGCAGAGTGTCAGATGAGCAAGTGACACATGCTAGCAGGACACTCGAGTCAGAGGTGGAGTCGCTTTGGGGATGATGGCCTAAGAATGTATTAAGTGCATTTTGGGCAATTCCATCATTGGACTGGTTCCCCCAGCAAGACTCAACGTGTATCCAGATGTGAACCTGCCTTATGCCCTCCTGTTAGTTTTTCTGGCTGTTTATAAAGACGGTAGGATCTAGCTCCCTTCTCCTCCATCCCCTGCTCTGTGTCCTTCAAACCCCAGATGATGTTGGAGACAGAGGCTGACAGGGCAGAACTGAACCCCCCGACCGCTTCTCACCTGTTGTCTTCTCTTGGCCTCCAAGGATACAGCACTTTCCATTTGGCCATTCACATATCTAGATGTATGAAATAGCTAACAGGCTGTCAACTAAAACATTCTTTTTATTTGTGTGCATTTTAGAGCAGGGAGGTGTATTGTGTAGACAGGTAGATCAGAGTCCAGACCTTTCCTTAGCTTTTGAGATACTTTGGGCAAGGTCTCTGAGCCTCAGTTTCCTCATTTGCTAAATGAGGATAATGCCAATTGCCTCATGAGGTAGCTGCATTGAGGAAAGCATTGCATATAATGAATTCAGCACAGCGGCCTGTCACATAGTATATGTTCAATAAATGGTAGGTGTTACCATTATTTGCTTTTGACTGTTGCAATGATTTCTTAAAAATCCTTATAGCCTTGAAAGAAGAAGCCCAATTCTCCAGCAGTTTTTTCTTTTTTGGATCAAATAGGATTTTGAGAAAAAATCAAAATGTGTGCGACCACCTGCTTTGACAAAGTAGCTTGCAAATCTCATTAGTTCTTTGTCGTGTACAAAGTGACTTTTTTTGGTTGCACAGGCAGCATGCCTCAAGGGCTAAAAATAAAGGTCAACCTGTCCAACCTCAAATCCACCACTAAATACCTTGGGCACCGTGCGACCTCAGGCAAGTCACTTACTCTTGAAGCCTCAACTTCTGCATCAGTACAATGAGGATAACACTGCACAGGGTTATTGAGAGAATTAAGTGAAATAATCCACGTGAAATGTTTAGTACACAGTAAGCACCCAAATAATGGTGGCCACTATCTTCACATCACGATACTACCTTTATTTTGCAGAACATTTCTTTTTCCTTGTGATAAATGGCTTCATGGAGACACTTTTATACGTAAGAAGTTCTCACTGTTTTATTCAAGAAAGAACAAGAACATTTAGGAGCAGGTTTGCTTATAAATACCAGGCTGTAGCATATACAAAAGCAAGCTACATTAACTAAACAACTTGTCATATCTTTAGACCTCCTCTCATTTCCTTGTTAAGATTTGAATAAGTGATTTTGCCACTAGATTGGGAGAAGTTTATAGATTATTTTTACAGGGACTGTGAAAATATGCAAACATAGCTATATTTGGCTAGGTGCTTTAAATTCACATCAGTTTCTTTTCTGTTGTCAATAGGACTGGCATAGTTGGAACCTTTGTGGAGCCCAAGGAGGTCTCAAAAGGAGACCTGACCTTCCCATCAGGAGGAGGGGGAGAAGGCAGGGTCTGAGCCAACGGGATGACCCAAAACAAGGGCAGAGGCTTGGTCAGGCAGGGTTGGAAAGCTGGCCAGTGGTGGAGCTCGGATTCCTGATTAAGGAGGTTCGTTCCCTCTAACAGGAATCACGGGGAACACTTCCTTCCTAGGATCCCCCTGGGGCTGTGGGCACTCCGGAGCCAGTAGAGCTCCAGACTCCTTGCATCTTACCAGGTGCCCATGCTGTGCCAAGTACAGGGTTTGTATAGAATGAAGCGGCATCATGATTTGTTGGACTGATTTTGAAGTTTAGGTAACTCATGCCTGTACATCTTTGGTGAATGAATTGCCCAGGGAAGCAAAAACCCGCTCTTATGTTGGGTTTGACTTACCCACCTCCGCAGATAGACTGTTCAGGAGTACTTCCTTTACCTAGAAGCTTAAAACCTGGCTGGTGAGCTAGAGAAAAGGGGAGGCAGTACAGCCTTCAGGGTGGGACGGGTAGGTGGGGAAGCAGTGGGGCCATTTCTGTTGTTTGGTTGGGAGGTGTTTATTGAGCACCTGCGATGTGCCTGGGGCAGGGTGAAGAAGGAGCAGAACCTATGGGGACACTTTTGGCCGCTGACCACCTCGCACTCTCTTTCCCAGCCTCTTAGTCCACTCCCTGAGGTGGGAACTGAGCCATGTGACCATACAGAAATCACCCATTGCCATTTTGTGGACAAGGCTTGCAGGAGCCTCTTGCCGACACAGTCACTCCTCAGCCAGCAGTGCTGGCCACAGAGCTAATGACAGTTATGATGCCTGAGTTTCAGGGTCTTTCACCACTGGGGACCCCTTCTGAGATCCTATAGCTAATGTGCCATTCCTAATTTTATATTCTTCTGGTAAAGGGGCCCCCAAATCGAATAAGGCTCAGGGTCCACAAAAACTAGATCTGTTCCTAGGCCAGGGAGAACTGGCACACACTCAGGGTCTTTCCTTCTGCCCTGTTATGCCATCACTAAGAGACTAAACCTACAGTTTGCTTCAACTTTGAGAACAGGTTATGCCCTGTGTGAGACCTCTTCTGTGGCTTTATCTGAGTTCCCACTGGGAGCACGTAACCCTTTCTGTGAAGGGAAGGAAGGCCAGTGAGGAATTGCTGTCTGGGCTCCTTCCTGGCCACCAGACACCCTCAGGAGGTGACAAGGTCCCACCATTCCTCCAGGAAAGCAGGGCGGGTGCTCTCAGGCCTCCAGTGGCTTTGTGGTTGCACAGAAGGAGGCCCTGCAAAGGGAACCCTGTGTGAGGCCCAGTGGAAAATTCTCCTAAAAAAAAAAAAAAAAAAAGTAATATCCTTGAAACTGTACCAGCTTTGGCAAAACCATAACCCTGATCTCAAGTTCTAGGAGAGTAGACCTGCCAACCTACGGCACTATGCTGATAAAGTGTTCCTGCTCACTGCCTTAATCATGTCCCTTCCCTCATTGCACAAAAGGGCTGGAGTGCTTGTTAATCAGTGAGAATTAAATGTATTGACAAGAAGCAGGAGGAGGGGAAAAGGCCCATTTTGTACTTGAATATCTTCCTAGCGCTTTGCAAAAAAATCCCGTTTGAAAGGAATTTCCTTGTTTCAGTGAAATGCTGGCCAACTTCGCCCCCTGGAGGAGAATTGGAGAATTGCCTAAAACGAGCCATCTAAGGCATCCTTATTGTTCTGACAGATAGTCTGGAAAGAAATTGTCAGCCTGTGATGAGTCAGGATAGGGAAAGGGGCCTGGTCTGTAAAACTTTTTGGGGTTTTTTTGGTTGTTCTTTTCTTCTGCCTTCAAACAATTATTCTAAACCTAGGTTCAAATACTTGTTTTGTATCTATAAAGAGTAAAATAGTTAAAATGTTACCAGGTTTAAGGCTCACACCTATTAAACTACAGTGGGCACTTTTTTTTTTTTTTTTTTTTTTTGGCCAGGTCTCGTGACCAATGCTAAGGATTGAGCCTCCTTTTATCCCTTGAAGTTGTGGTAGAGACAAAAACAACCAGAAAATAGAAATTTTCAACAACCAACTAGATACATATTAGTGATCCTAACTTAGAAACTGCAGCTCACCATTGCCTACATTGGAATCTTTTGAGTTAGTCCTGCTGGTTTAAATTACTTGCCTCTGGGGCGCCCGGGTGGCTCAGTCGGTTAAGTGTCCGACTTCAGCTCAGGTCATGATCTCGCGGTCCGTGAGTTTGAGCCCCGCGTCAGACTCTGTGCTGACAGCTCAGAGCCTGGAGCCTGCTTCCGATTCTGTGTCTCCCTCTCTCTGCCCCTCCCCCGTTCATGCTCTGTCTCTGTCTCAAAAATAAACATTAAAAAAATTTTTTTTTAATAAATTACTTGCCTCAGTTCACTTACACTTGCTACTAGCACCTGCCAGAAAGTAGCTTTCAGTCACAATTAGGCTAACAAAGTAAGACTTACTTCCCTACTACTTCCTATACTTTTAGTATATTTTTAAAACCAAAATGCAAAACAGAAGGGTAATAGCCAAAATATAAAAACCTTCCCATGTATTTCAGCTTTTGTTACGAGATGATTTTGTCCTGACGCTTTTACTAATCCTTTGTTAATTACTCAACTGCTTTTAATTACCAGATCTGACCCAATTATTTAGCTTCTGTTGTGTCTTCTATAATTAGAGCCTTCATAATAAAAATCTCATCTACTATCTTTTGTTCACCAAGTGGTAGTTCATGTCCCCGGGTGAATGTTTATCATCTCTATTGTTCTAGATTTTCATCCCCCAAGTGGAGGATACAATCACAGTATTTTTATTAGTAATGGTACTAATAGTTTAATAGTTATTGTTTTTCCTTTCCCTGCTCTCAGGAATCCTGAGACACACTTCAGTATTTGAGGGCATGGCATTGTTAAGAGGGTGTTTGTTACTTCTACATCAGATTCATTGCCTACTTGGGGCTGTGTGTCCTTAAAAGAAGGATGGGAAAGGGAAGAGTGTACACATACCTTGTAGGTTATTATTGTGAACCTTTTTTTTCAACATTTGATAGAGGTTTCTAATGATTATTGATCATATGTGTATTTATTGTGTATAATATTTCATCTTGTGCAATTTTTATATAAGAAAATCATTTTTTTAATGTTTATTTATTTTTGAGAGAGACAGAGCACGTGAATGAGGGAGGTACACAGAGAAAGGGAAACACAGAATCCAAAGCAGCCTCCAGGCTCTGAGCTGTCAGCACAGAGCCCCACACAGGGCTCAAACGCACAAACCATGAGACCATGACCTGAGCTGAAGTTGGATGCTTCAGTGACTGAGCCACCCAGTTGCCCCAGAAAACCATTTTTCACTGTACCATCTGTTTGCTTTTTGCACCCAATGTATGGAAACCAACTGTCCTAAGTGCTAAGTAGGCATTACTGGGGGCGGGGGGGTGGGGGGTGGGGGGTGGGTATATTTCCCCCAGGATAAGTTCCTGGGAGATTGCTCTTGTGTCTGGCCTCTTGACACACTCTGACGAAGCTCAGAGCAGGTAGTGATCCTGGGGAGCGGGAATTCCTGCTGGCCCCGTCTCAGTCCACAGCACAGGCTGGTTTCTTTTCTTTGTGAATACTTACCCTCCTTGCCTACGGCTGCAGCCACCACCCCTGTTATTTGGAGGAGAAGACACACACCTTTCTCAGTCATCTGCCCCCTTTTCATTGTTGAAAGTGACCATTAATCTAATGTTGAGACAGCCTGATTCATTAATGATTCCTTGATGTTCAGATAATTGCAAGGCTGAGCCACATCAGGATGGTTTGCAAGTTTCCTCTCATTTCAGAATTTTCAAGCTTTCATTATTCGCAAACTGCAACATGCTGACGTTCAGACTCTGCTGACTAGGACAGACAGGAAGGAGAAGGGCAAGGTTTGCCACCGAGAGATGGGTGTTTGGGATAGGGCAGAATATGGCTTCGTGTTTTTCGTAAAGGACAATGTTTTACAGACCTTTTGATGCAATTCTGTAGTAAGCACTTTGAGATGAAACAAGGGACACTGAGGCCTGACCCATTCCCCTTATGCTCCCCAGCTGTGGCTACACCAGTTCTGTCTGTCTCAAAGTACCAGGCTCTTTCCTGTCCCCACCCAGAGCACCCCCTCCAGTTACTTATTACTGGAGTATTTCATGGCCCTTAGTGCAATCTGTATTATCATGTTTATCTCTTTACATTGGAGCTTGATGTTATCACCTAGAAGGACACTGGCACACAACTGACAACTCGGAATATTAGCTGAATGAAGGAAGGAACACACGAGAAAATGAATGTATTCAGTGTCATCAGAGGAACAACAAACACCCTTTGTAAACCATCCCTTAAAGATGAAGTCTACTAATACAGCATTGCAATATTTTTTGTCTTTCCAAATCAACCTATATCTTACAACATGCCAGTGTGGAAGGCCAGTTAGCCTGAGGTGGAGTAGATACTTTTATCGGTTATGGGTCTGCACACTGACAGGAGCTTTATAGAAAAAAGCAATAAATATATTAACACTTAAAATATTCTTGAAATAACCTGAAATCATTCTTTTAACTTTGAGTTAATCATTAATGTAGAAATTAATGGAGACAAACCGGTAGGTAGTTGATAGGAAGAAAGAAAAGGAGCTTCATTTTGGAATTACAGCAAAATTATACAATAGCCCAAATTCCATGATGAGGGAATGTTTACATAAAATGGAATCCTGCCAAAATCATTAAAAATCATGCATACTCACTTCTGTGGTCCAGAAGTGCATAATTTTAATCTAGTCAGGAAGAAAGAGCTGATAAACCTAAACTGAAGGGTGTTTCATAAAATAGCTGGTCTTTACGCAAAAGAATCAGTATCATGAAATACAAAGACAGACTCTGGAACCATCTCTGATGAAAGGAAACTAAGATACGACAGTTGAACTGCAGTGTGGAATTTTGAGTGTTCTTTTGCCGTAAAGGACATTATGGGGACAACTGCTGAAATCTGAATACAGTTGTAGATTGGGTAATATCAATATCAATGTTAGTTTCCGGATTTGACTAATGGGTTATGTAAGAGAGCTCTTTATCTGTAGAAAATACATACTGAAGTATTTAAGGGCCAAGTAACATCATGGCTACCTCTCTTTCTCTCTCATGCCTTCTGTTGGAAAAGAGAATGCAGGGATTAAAGTAAATACAGTTAAATGTTCCCATTTGAGTAACCCAAATCTGGGTGAAAGAGAATTATTTTTGCCATTCCTATAACTTTTCTCTAAGTCTGAAATTATGCCAAAATAAACGTTTTAAAACATGATGCTTATGAAGACTTTGTGATCACATAGGAAAATGCCTTTGCTGAAAAGGAGCAAACTAAAATTGTATGATAGAATGTGATTTCAGCTCCTTAAAAAAAAACTCACGGAGAAAATAGTAGAAGGAAATAGAGCAACATGTTAACTTCGGTTCTCTATTATCCACATTAATAAATGCTGTACATTTTTCTCTAAGTAGCAGGTATTTCTTGAAAGATCAGGAGGAAAAAATCTTGTAGAAGAAGATGGTAGCTAACTCTCAAAGAACTGAGTGAGCTTCGCCCTTAGTGTCTTTGCCACCATGTACCCACTATACTAGAAGGGTGTCACACATGCGTAGACGGTCTCCAACTTACAACTTTTCGACTTTACAATGGTGGAAAACCAATACACATTCAATAGAAACTGTACTTTGCATTTTGCTGTTTTTCCAGGCTGGCACCGTGAGCTAAGGCACTGTCTCGTGGTGCTGGGCACTGACTACCAGCCGCACTCAGCTCCCAGACAAGGACATGATCACGAGGGTGAAGAGCAAATGCACTGACAACCATTCTGCTTTTCACTTTTAGTACAGTATTCAATAAATTACATGAGCTATTCAACACTTTATTATAAAATAGGCTTTGTGTGAGATGATTTTGCCCCACTGCAGGCTAATTGAGTGTTCTGAGCATGTATAAGGTAGGTTGGTATACTTTTCTTTTTTTAAGAGTCGTCTTTATCGACGTATAATTTACCCAAAATAAACTGCACCCATTTAAAGTATATAGACTGTGGGGCTCCTGGGTGGCTCAGTCGGTTAAGCGTCCGACATCAGCTCAGGTCATGATCTCCCAGTCTGTGAGTTTGAGCCCCACGTAGGGCTCTGTGCTGACAGCTCTGACAGGTATAAGGTAATATCTCATTGTGGTTTTGATTTGTATCTCCCTAATGATTAGTGATGTTGAACATCTTTCATGTATCTTTTGGCCATCTATATTGAAACAGAAAAATGCTGATTCAAGTCCTATGCCCATTTTTAATTAGGTTATTTGGGTTTTTTTTTTTTTTTCTGTTGAATTGTGAAAGTTCATGTATTTTAGATATTAATCCCTTATCAGATAAATCATTTGCAAATATCTTCTTCCATTCAGTAAGTGGCCTTTTCGTCTTGTTAATGGTTTCCTTCACTGTGCAAAGTCTTTTTATTTTGGTGTAGTCCCAATAATTTATTTTTGCTTGTGTTTCCCTTGCCTCAGGAGACATATTCATAAATATGTTGCAAAGGCCAATGGCCAAGAGATCACTGCCCATGTTTTCTTTTAGGAGTTTTATGGTTTCCGGTCTCACATTTGGGTCTTTAGTTGGTTTTGAGTTTCTTTTTGTGTATCGTGTGAGAAAGTGGTCCAGTGGTGGGTGAGTATATTAAATGCATTTTCAACTTACGGTATTTTCAACTTTTGATGGTTTATTGGGACATAACCCCATAGTACGTCAAGGGAGATCTGGAAGCATACATGCATACACACACACTTTTTAAAACTTCTGTTTTTCTGTAATGATGTTTTGAGGGAAATTTTGTGTTGAGCAGGAGTTCAAACATGATGGTACCTCATAAACCTCTTCCCAACTCTGAATTCCTTGCTTTACTTTCCAGTTCTTTGGAAGTCAGCCCCTTTGCAATCCAGACACAATGCTAGGTACTAAGTACATAAAGATAGATGGGCCTCCCAGCCTGTCTTCTAAAGATGTTCACAGTCCACAGCCAGACAAATCTGTGATTACAATCTTGTGCTGGGAACTTCGGGAGGGTAGCAGTTCCCACGAGAGGCAGACTTGGCTTGGGGCAGCTGTGGTGGTCGGGCCAGGCAGGCGTTGATCTCTAGACCTAGAAAGTTAAGTGAGATGTTGCCATTCAGAGAAAGGTAGCAGAGCATTCCAAGCTGAAAGTTCCAGCATCTCTAGCACATGTTCTCTCTGTGGCCCATTCAGTATCATTGGAGAAACCCCCGGCCAGGGAGGCGAGGTGTTCACGAGACCTGGGGGGCACGGGTCCTGTCCTTCAGGGGCTGCTATCCCAGGTGCTGGAGGAAGTGGTCCTGCTGCAGGGAGCCAGAGGTGCTTTCCATAGCCCATGAACTTGATGCCTCCACTTGCAGAATCACTGCAGGAGTTTGCCTGATTTCCCCCACTCTGGAAACCAAATGCTGCCCCCACCCCCACCCCCACCTAGGGAGGAGCAAGCAACGCTTGATGGTGGTACCATTTTGGAGAGTTTGCTGATCTCTCACTCTGTCCTCAGTGGCACTCCTGAAACATGCCTTATTCATTTGGAATCCTAAATCAAGGGGTCAGGTCTACCTGGCACTTGGCCTTACAGGCTCCATAGCTGTTTCTGAAGTCCCAGAGTTACACCAAAGTAATGTTGAGAAGTGTGTTCCCTACTTCATTGGACAGTACTTCATCTTTGAACCACCATTTACCTGGGCCCATCATTCATTCCAGTCGTGAGAGCCTGAGGACACCAATAGATAAGTATTTTTAATCTACCATGTAACCAGATCAAACAGGCAAAGCAGTTGTTAAGAATCCCATAACTGTGTTATGTTGAAAGCTTCTCCATTGATCTTGGGACCTTCTTTTTTCTTTTTGTAATCATTTGAGAGCATGATTTTTTTTTTTTTTTTTTTTTACTCAGGTATTATTTTTGATTTTTTTAAGTTTATTTATTTATTTTGAGAGAGAGAGAGAGAGAGAGTGAGCCAGGGAAGGGCAGAGAGAGAGAGAGGGGGAGAGAGAATCCCAAGCAGCCTCTGCACTGTCAGCACAGAGCCCGACACAGGGCTCGAACCCACAAACCATGAGATCATGACCTGAGCCGAAATCAAGAGTTGGATGCTCAACCGACTGAACCACCCAGGTGCCCCAGGTATTATTTTCATTTCAAAGATGTGTCAGTCCTAGGAGGATCTGAGCTGGAAAGAGGCCTTACAAATCGCCTAGCATCTAGTCTAACAACCTCATTTTCAGAAACTTAGAAAGGTAGAAGAGGCCTAAGTTTATTGCTCTTAGCGTGAATGTTCTCCCACTCATTTTTAAAAACAAGAATAACAGTTGCACCACCATCCTGTGACCATTGCAAGGATTACATGAGTTAAGTACCTCAGGCTTTGGCACAGTATCTGGCAGCGGAGTAAGTCCATAATTCGTATTAACTGGTGGTGTTACTGTTGAATCCTGTGCAAGTGTCTTCCTCTCCTGTTTGGCTGGAAAGACAAGAGATTTGTTGCTTATCATCATGTCCCCATCATCTGGCACAGTGACCAGCACTTGGTTAGGTGCTCCATCTTGTTTATAAATGATTGAAGACAGTATTTTGCTGAAGGTAGAAATTAGATGAAATCTGAATCAGAACCCAGGTACTAACTCTAAGGTCTAGGCTTTCCATGCTGTTCCACGTTGGCTTCCTTCTCTCTTTGATTCTAGGCAACTTGCTTCATTTCTCTGAGCCTCTGTTTCCTCACTTTGGATGTGTCCATCAGATCCCTCTAGTCCTGAAGCTCTGTGTGCCCCACCCACCAGCCTTTTAAGGAGACATACTCTCAACTGGCCACTAGGTGTCACGATTGGCCAAGTAGCAGAAAGGGGAAAAAAAAAAAAAAAGCATTTAACTGGTGAACTGGTTGCCCTAAGAAGAATATTAGTGGGAGTGATCTTGTAATTGGAAACCGTTGCCCTTGGATGAGTTGGAGGGAGGCAGTTGTTCCAGGATTTGTAAGCATGGACTTTGGAGCCAGGTATGGGTCAAAGCCCATAGCTCTGTTCACACCAGCTAGGACCTCCAGTTCCCTGGAACTTGCTAGGGCCCTTGTCTCAGTGGTGTCATGCATGTAACATGCTCTGCACCTCGCCAGGGTTGAGGAAGAGCCTCACGACGTTAGCAGCTATGAGAGCTGCTTCTGGTATTTGATACCATAAAACTCCACTTTTCTGTTCCCTCCAAGCCAAGTAGACGGGCTTCAGAAGCCTTTGTGGGTTTGCTCCCTGTTTTACAAAACCACACTTTTAAGTAGTCCCTTAAATGGCAGGATGGATGGCATGTCAATATCAAGTTAAAAGGAAGCCTAGAATATCTGGAGGAATATCAGAACTCCTGGAAGAGTCAGCATGGAGCCTAATTAGCACACAGCAGGGTGTCTGGAAAGTAACTAGAACTTGGGTGGAGGGGGGTGATGGGAGCATTGTCACAAAATGACATTGTTCAAAGAAGGGATTTCTTTGTTGCATGGACCATCATTTATATGTGGGTGTCTTATTTTTAACATACTTCAGGGAGAAACTTTTAGGAACAACAGTGACTAGTATTTATCGCACACTCACTATGTGTAAGTTATTATACTAAATGCTGTACATGCATCATTCTCTTTAATCTTCACAACAACCCCGTGAGGTAGGTTTACCTCTTATGTCTATTCTCTAGATGAGGAAATTGAAGTGCAGAAAGATTAGAATAATAATAATAGCTAATGAGTACTGTGTACTTACTAAAAGTCAGGCATTAGTCTAAGATCTATAAGTATCCCTCCCACAATAACCCTGTTTACAGATGAGGACTCCCAGGCACAGAGAGGTTATGTAGCTTTGTTGAGGTCACACAGGGAGTGGGTGGAGCAGTCAGGACACAAACCCTGGCCCACATGATTGCAAAGTTCTTTTTTTAACTACTATACTATGCTGCCTCCTACAGCCCTTTGCATGTATGCAGTAGGCACTTGATCAGTGTTTACTGAGTTGAATAGCTCTCAGACTATAATTAACCAACACAGAGAAGTTTCTCTGAGGAAAGGACTCAGTTCTTGATACTCCTTTTACGCAAAACCACACCTCTGCCGGCTTTCGTAACACTCCCTGAGCTGGACTTTGCACTGAACTTTTTGTCGGTAATAAGATCATTATTCTTCCATTGGAACAGTCAGGAGAAGGCTGTTCCCATGGCGAATGTTTTCAGGAAACTTTTCTACAGGGAGCTTCTCAGCTGACTTTATTTTCTTCACGTTCGTCTGGTAGACGTTCCTTGGGTTTCTTCTGGTAGAGTGGTGTCCAGCAGCGTCTCTTTAGCCCATTAAAGCCATGACCAAAGGGTTGCCAGGGTGTCGAGCCAGCCCTCCGTGCTGCAGTCAGGGCATAGGGCACTCCCCAGGCCTGACACCAGGCCGATCCCAGGGGACATGAACGGCAGAGGACCTGCTTCCCTGGTTAGTAAGCTGGCCACGGCTACCAGACAACATTTTTGGTTGTCACGATGCCAGTGAGCTCTGAGGAAGGGAAACAGGACCTGGGCCACAGTAATCATTGTCCAGATATAATAATTCAGTCCCAGCGGTTTGATCGATTGGTGTTTTATGTGTGCCTTATGTGTGGGAGGTTTCCACTGCAGTAGGAAACCCAGATGATGTTAGGCTGAAACCTCCTTCTCAGACCTGTGGTTCTGAGCACTGAGACTTGTTTCGTTGCCACTTTTTCTCTTATTTTATTTTTTTAAGTTTATTTACTTTGAGAGAAAGGGAGAGAGAGAATCCCAAGCAGGCCCTGCACTGTCACCACAGGGACGTGGGGCTCGAACTCACAAAACCATGAGATCCTGACCCGAGCCAAAACCGAGAGTTAAATACTTAACCGACTGAGCCATGCAGGAGCCCCACCACTTTTTCTCTCGAAGTGAACTGAGTCATCTCGAATCTTCCTTCGAACTTTGTCAGCATCTCTGGGGGCCTGTGTGAACTAGAGACTCGGGGGTCAGCCTTTCCAAGGAAAGCAGTGTTTTTCCTTCTGAATATTTTTCCATCTAAAAATGAGATATTTTTCCCCCATGGTGACCAAAATTATGCATATTAAAGGAGACAGATGGAGAGTTTGGAGCTGTTGAGGGTGGGGATGATAGCCAATAGAGGGAGGTCCCCAGGTAGACAGAAAGGCGTGAGATGGAGAGAGCACAGGGACGGAGGCTTCCATCTGTCGTTGCGCCTTTGGCCCTTTTTCTTATCACCTTCTGTGTTCACCTTCCCAGGATGCAGTTGGAAGCAGGTTGGTGTTTGCCTTGTCATTAACACAGCTAGTAGACACTTGAGAGATAGGAAGATGTGTAAGGGATAGGCCAAAGGAGCTTTTGGACTCGTGGATTTTTTTTAATTAATGTTTGTTTATTTTTGAGAGAGAGCGAGCGAGAAAGAGAGAGAGCATGCAGAAGCAGGGGAGGATCAGAGAGAGAGAGAGGGAGACATAGAATCTGAAGCAGGCTCCAGGATCTGAGCTGTCAGCACAGAGCCCAACGCAGGGTTCAAACCCACAAACCATGAGATCATGACCTGAGCCGAAGTTGGATGAAACTAACTCAGAGCACCTCACGTGGATGTTTTTCCTTGTCCCATCTAGAACAGGACTTCCTGCTTTCTTCTTTATAATGGCATGCTTAGAAAAGCCATACTATAGTATGGAGGATAATGCCCATGGCCTGAGGCCCGGATAGCCAGGTCGTGCTTGGCCATGTGGGCTGAGGCTCTCCTAAACCTCAGCCAGGGGAACTGAGTGAGACATTGTACTCCATACAATCAGAAACCTCAAAGCACAGACCACCCCTGCAGTAGGTTAGCAAGGTGTTTTACCAAACCCTTCTGCTGCAAAAGGTTGGAAATTCAAAGCAGTTGTTGGCTGTAAAGATTTCAAGGTCCAGATCCTTTGTGGACCTTGTGAGAAAAAAAGAGTCAAAGAGACTAGAGCCTGCACAGAGGGATCAGCAGTATTGTTGGGACCAGAACTATCTCTTGCCTAACTATAGAATAGGCGTGAACGAGGAGCAAGTACTTCATATCACACATGCGTATGTGTGACACACACACACAAATACACCCCGGGTTCAGAGCTACTACTGTGCCTTTTTTTTTTTTTTTTTAATGTTTATTTATTTTGAGAAGAAGAGAGAGAACGTGAGCAGGGGAGGGGCAGAGAGAAAGGGAGAGAGAGAGAATCCCAAGCCGGCTCCACGCTGTCAGCACAGAACCCAGTGCAGGGCTCCATCCCACGAACCATGAGATCATGACCTGAGCCAAAATCAAGAGTCGGACGCTTGACTGACTGAGCCACCCAGATGCCCCTACTTCTTCTAAAGTAACAGGTTTTCATATTTTCATTCTAACAAAGTATTGTATAACCAAAGAGAAATTTTTAATCGCTGCACTGTACCATGCCACGTCCAAAGCAGACCCCTTCCCCATCCTCAACCCAGGAGGTGGGAGGCTGATGTCCAGAGCTGTCATCCTTTGAGCAGCAGCCACAGCACCACAAGCTCCTGGGGACCCGGGCCCAACAGCATTTGTCTTCAGTCTGTGTCTAGCCTGAGAAGCCCGTGTTACCCGGCAGTGTCTCACCACGGCAGCCTCCCGGCTGGTATCCCCGACTCTTGCCTTGTCTCTCCCACCCCATAATGCAGTGCGCTTTTTATAAACTATAACCCTGACAGGGCCATTCCTTTTTCTTTCTTCCTTTGTCCCTCTGAGGAACTAACTTCCGTCTGCAATCAGGTGCAGCCCACAGTTCCTCAGGGAGGTCTTCCCACCTCAGCAAGCGTGCATCAGGCATCGCTGTTGCAGCCTCTGCTGGACCTCTCGTCACAGTTTCCACACTGTTGTGAAGTTGTCTGTCTCCCTCCCTCTGCTCCCAGATGCTAAGCCCCTTGAGGACGACGGTGCTGTCTTAGCTGGCGGTAGCCCAAGGGCCTGGCACAAACAAGATGGGCCTTCAGTGCACATTCACCAGCCACTCCTGCCTATCGAACCTTCGTCTTTGGCTCACTCTACGAGGCCTAGCTCTGCTTGTGGTTCTAGCTGAAAGCCTTAGCATCTTGGTGGTGTCAAGGCTTTCCTACAAACAGAATTTTACCACTAGTGATATCCCAAGCCCAGGATATATTTAGCATGGTTTGTCGGTAATTACTGTTCATCATCATGACCCTGGGACACTGTAAAAGTCTTAAGTGCCCTTGACTCATCGCAGGCAAATTCAATTATTCATTTGGCAAACATTTTGAGGACCCACTTTGCACAAAGCATGTGCTCGGTACTACGAGGTATAGAAGGATGGATAAGGTAGGGTTAGCCTCCCAGAGTTGACCGTAAAGCTTTTATATTTTGCTGATGGTTCTTCCTATGTTGAGTGTTTAAAAAGTACACACAAAAAACAAAAAAATTAAGCCCTTGAAGAAGGCAAGACCTATTTTAAAGGTACTGAGATGGGGCACCTGGGTGGCTCAGTTGGTTAAGTGCCTCTTGACTTTGGCTGAGGCCATCATCTCCCAGTCGTGAATTTGAGACCTGCATCTGACTCTGTGCTGACAGCGTGGAGCCTGCTTGGAATTCTCTTTCTCCCTCTCTCTGCCCCTCCCCTGCTTGCTTTCTATCTCTCTCTCAAAATAAATAAAATAAACATTAAAAAAAAAAAAAAGAGTACTGGGATCTCACAGTATAAATCCAGAAGACACTGTGGGCTTTTAGTTCAGCACAGAAATGGAATGAGCCACACTGCCTTTGGGGGATACAACGATAGATCAAACATAAACCCCACCCTCAGAAAGCCCATAATGGAACAGAAAAATAAGATTTTTACCTAAGTACTATTAAGACAATATAAAGTGGAAAAAATTCCCTAAGTAGCTATATCCATTTTGACTACAAGTAGGAAACCCAACTCATCTAAAAAGAAGTTCAGGTGCAGGCTTTCCACAGGTGACCAATTTAGTAGTTCATCAACACCAAGTTCATTTCATCTATTATGTCATCCTCAAAGCATTAGCTAGCTCTCCTGATGGATACAGAAAGGCTGCAGGCAGCTCCTTCTCTCCTGTCAATGCCAAGGCAGACAGAGAACTTTTTTATGCATCTCTCCTTAAGAATGAAGAGACCTTTAGAAACCTGTGTCCCGACCCCAGCTGACTTCTCCTCATGTGTCATTGGCAGAACTGGGACATATGCCCACCCCAAAACTCATCCCTAACAAATGGGATGAGGTCATTTATGTGGTGTAGACCAATCTGCATTTACCCTAGTCACGTGAGGAAAGGGCACACTTGTTCTGTCAGCAGAGTGGAGGGGGGAAATGGCTATCGAGTGGCAGGTTAGAGTGCCGGGTACATAGGAAATCATAAAAAATGTCACACTGTTCAGGAGGAGAGCAAGGTGGGCCCTCATAGAGGTTGCTTCCAGTGGAGAAGACCTACAAGCACACTTAACTGTTTTAATGGAAGAAGTACAGGTGCTGTGGGAGCACATCAGGAAGGCTTCCTGGAGGAACTGACATTTAAGCTGTGGAAGAAGTCTACAAAGGGGAAGGACACAATATGATCTTTCTTTCAGGAAGTTTACTCTAGCTGTGAAGAATGGAGTGGCAGAGTTCGGATGGCAGGTAGACCAACTAGGAAGCTGTCACAATGTTTCAGAGATCAGTGGCAAGCTGCTTGTAGTCCCAGCTAGCTTTGTGGCAGTGGGGCTATAAAGTACATGAATTTGAGAAGGTCCGCATATGCAGAAAGAGCAGGACTAGGAGATTATAAGAAGAGGCGCAGTGGGAGAGAGGGGGGCCCAGGGTGACTGCAGAGCATCTGGCTTAAGCAGCTGCCTGGATAGTGGGGCGACTCCCTGAGTCGGAGACCATTAACAGTGGGCGGTTTGTGGTGGGGATGGGAATGTTGAGTTCAGGTATGACTGGAGCTTGGTGTGTGGGAGGCGGGTGGGGTAAGAAACAAGCTGGAGAGGTAATCACGAGTCAGAACTCTCAGGGCCTGTGGGCCCCGCTGGGAGGTTATACTTGATCCTCCTAAGAGGCTGTGCAGGGAGGTGATGAGGAGAAACGGAGGCAAGGAAATTCTATGAACTATGCTGGAAAGGTCATAACAAGAAGGAGATGGCAGGTTCTCACATGTCACAGCCAAGTGGACTGCAGGGAGCGGGGTCGAGGGGGGCCCAGGGTGGCTGAAAGGGGTATGGTGGTATTCTAGAGCGACAACACCAGCTCCATACCCAACAACCTCACAAAAAGGAGAAGTGATAACTTAGCAGAGCATTTAAATACGTGGTCACGCTCAAGACGCACCACCTGTCGGGGGCGGGCATTCTCCTACTAACAAGTACAGAAACAGCCACGGAATGAAACCGCCCAGGGCCGTCAGGGCAGTTCTGGAAGCCGCTCCCTGTGCTCCTGATTCAGGCCAGTGCTCTTTTTACTATAGATCCTTCAAGGAGCCTTTATGCACCACTGCCCAGACACTGGACTAAGTGCTGGGATCACAGAACTGGGGAGAACACAATCCAGTGTGGCAGGCAGAGAAAGGCACGCAAGCAAATAAACAAATAAATAAATGCAGGCAATGAAGCATGAAGGCAGAAAGAGAGCTATGAGTGAGCACAGCACTTTCAGTGCTCAGGAACGGAGGAGGGGTGGGGGGGGGGGTGCCAGAGAAAACTCCTGCAAGTCCACTGAGGGCTGCCCTGGGCCTCCTTTATCTCTGGCTTACCTGACCAGCACACCTTGCTTTGTGATGTAAATGACCAGCACTGGTCCTGGATCCTCCATTCACTGTAAAACCGGCCTGAGTTGAAGCGCTGAGAGTATTTGAAAACAGGAGCTTTAAAAAAAAAAAAAAAAAAAAAATTCTTGCAACATATATACTGAACACCCACTGTGTACTCAGCTGTGTTCCAGGTATTGGGCATTCAAAGGTGAGTGAGATGTGGGGTCTTCATTGAGTAGAGAAGACAATTGCATGAACTTGCCATTGTAGTGCGATGAGGTCAATGCAGTGGTGGCACTGGAGGGCGCCGAAAGAAGGCCACTAATTCTGCCTGGGAGTCACTAGGGAAAGTTGCTAGAAGCTGTAATACAGATCAGATTAAGCTACCCTTCTCTGCTTTGGAACTTGTGTAAGGACACAGGGACATAAGTCAGCACTGACTAACAGCATCTGGCACATAGTAAACATGCAATGGATGATAGCTAATACTATTTGCAGCTAGATTAGTGAAGGGATCAGCTAAGAATAAAGAGAATGTTGCAGAAAAGTAGATCCTTTAGTCAACTGTCAGTTGCATAAATTTACATAAAGTGTTTGACATCAGAGCAGGAGTAGCTAACTGTTTTCAGCATATGCGCCACCTAGGGTCGATGGGAGCCAGGTGTTGAAAAGAGGTATTAATTAACTCACATCTGGCCCCAATAAGAAAGAGCACTGTGATCTATTAGTGATGTCTGCCATGGGCACGGAGGGGGATGAGGCAGAATACGTGCCACACATCTGCCGTCCTTAAATTAGAATAAGAGCTCAAATAACTGAGATCTGACTACATAAAACCTATGAACCCCACTCTTGTGCACTTCACATTTTCCAGAGACAAACAACAACGCCCTGTCCATATGTGAAATTTTTGGAAGTAATCATACTTCAGACTTGTCTATTGGAATCTAAAGTACATTCAGCCCAGTCCCTTATATTGGCTCCAGCTAGACAGCTGTCTTCTTGTCACTGATCAGAAGTAGAATCCTGAAACACCAAGGAAAGGTGAATATAGGGTAATTGATTGCCATGTTGATTGAACTATATTCCTCCCAATGGTGGGAGAGTAGAGGAACTTATGTTAGATTTTCTGTAAGAGCTGATACGAGAAAGGAGCTGCTGGCGAGACTATGCCGTTCTTCAGGGCTTCCGATTAAAGGGTCAGCCCAATCAGTCAGTGAAGGATGAGCCACACTGAGTTCCTACCAGGCACCTTGAGGGGAGGTGGAGAAGAAATGGCCGTTGCTTGTATTTTGGCAATAACTCTTGCTGAAAGACAGCTGTGATACGAATGCGCTAGCTCTTGTCATGCTTCACAATCATTAACCTGACATCTCTGTTTTGCTGTGCTAAATGCTGGTTTGGGTTAGAAAGGCAGCCAAGAACTCAAAGACGTAGTGAGGCATGTTCAGTACATGAGTTTAGCATGTTAAATTTGGAAGATCTTCCTGTTCACTATTGTTCTGGTCTCCCACTTCGAGAGTTGTCCACAAGTTAATCCTTTTTGTTAGTCTTAGAGATACAAGAGATCTCTTCCTTTTCATGTTGGAAAATCATTTAGGTTTATCTTTCCGGGCTACTTTTGAATGGGAACGAGGGCCAAGATAAGGCTGTTTAGGTTACCTGTGTCCAGAGGCTCTTACAGGGAGCCGTACAACAGCAAGCATTTGGGTACATGTGACCTTTTCTACTCATGGTCACAAACACAGCAACCCAGACTTGCTGGAAGGCCCCACCCTGGCAGTTAACAGTTAATAATGCTCCCTTAGAGCCACCACACCGCAGGCTTGAAGGAGATTGGCCACCTCAGCCACAGACTTCACCATGGTGTTTGTCCTTCCCTGAAGCACAGAAAACTTTTTTCTATGCATATAGTATTATTCCCAAAGGCAGACCGTTAAACATTCTCCTTATGCCCCAGCAAGAAAGTGTCTTAAAGATTCTGCCTTACTTTCGAACAAATGTAGCTTTTACTTTAAATTTTTTTAAATGTTTGTTTATTTTTGAGAGGGAGTGGGGGAAGGGGGCAGAGAGAGGGGGGGATACAGAATCCCAAGCAAACTCCAGGCTCTGAGCTGTCTGCACAGAGCCCAACGCAGGGCTCAAATCCACGAACCATGAGATCATGACTTGAGCCTAAGTCGGACGCTTAACCGACTGAGCCACCCAGGCGCCCCTATAGCTTTTACTTTAAAAGCTAATGTCACTTATTAATTTAGTGGCCAACAAACATATGATATATATATATTTATTTATTGTAATAAATATATTTATGTTAGTATATCTATGAATATGAATATATATAGGTGTAGTAACAAAAATATGAATGGCCAGTCATGGAGGCTGTGATCTTTACTATAAATCTTTTTTGAAAAGAGGTAAGTATGAATGGATATACAGGGGTGTGTGTGTGTGTGTGTGTGTGTGTGTGTGTGTGTGTGTAATAGTTGGAAAAATCCTGAGTGGCCCAAATAATTGTTATAGTTAAAAACTGTTGAAAAAATATTTTGATACAAAAGGAAAGACAAAAGTGTTATCTTTTTTTAAATGGTGAACAAAAATAACTCTTTGTTAATGTTATTTTTAAAGTATCTGATATACAGATTATTACTTACATGAAGTGTCATAAAATAGGAAAATACATCCAACGAGGGGAAATACCTGTGCAAGTCACTGATGCTGTAACTAAAGTGAATTCACTAAAGTGAATCATTAAAGTAAATAGAAAGAACTGAAGTTTATTCTGCATGTGATCTGCCAATCTGATAGGAGTCTGGCTCAAAAAGAGGGTATATAAATATGGACAGGATATTCTGAGAAATGAGTGTGCCTGGCAACACAACCCCCAGTTAGAACACTGTTTCTGTGGGAAAATATGCTTCCTAAGAGACTTCTTTGAAACCAGCTTTTGAAATCCTGCTGATTTATAAGTCGGGGGTTAAGGGTATAAAGTGATCACCTACTGATCTGTAAAATTCTCAGCACTATTTAGTCATCAGGGATTTATTGAATAACTGCTGGGTGGATTATGCTGTGTGTGATAAGCATAGCAGGGTGAGACAAAAGAAATAAAGGAGCATTTCTGCCCTCAAGAAGCTTGTACCCAGTCGGAGAGAAAGCCTGCGTGCAAAGCAACCGAAGAGCTTTGGGGCCCGAGCCTGCAAAACAGGAGTCCTCCAGGGGGCAGCAGAGAGGAGGGGTGCAAGGCAGTGTGGCTAATCAGGACAATGTGGGGTTCCACCGGCAAAGTGTGTTCCCCATTAGTTTGTAATCCCCAGAGGCACATCGAAGAGTCTTTCTCCTCTTCCTGGAGAGCCTCTCACACAAGCTTGAAGCAGTGGCTGCAGTGAATGTCATATGATCCCAGAGTCCTGAGCAATTCAAAACCACAAATGGCATGTGGCATTACCTTATTAGGAAAGGTTCGGACTTTTTCTTTCCTTTTTTTTTTTTTTTTTTTTTTTTTTTTTTTTAAATTTTCTTTTCTTTCCTATTCTTTTCTTTCTTTCTATTTTTTTCATCTCTTTTTTTCCTGGTTTGTTTTTTTTTTTCTTCTTTTTTCTTTTGGAAGGTAGGCTCTTGGTGGGCTAGGCTGTGATGTATACTTCCCATCCCCAAAGTTCCAGTTCTGAAGCACGCCCTGGTGAATCAGCCTTTCTGAGATTTGGAACCTGACTTTGTGTGTTTTGTGTCATTTTCTGGGAGAGTCTACAAATGGAACAAGGCTTAACCAGTGACTCAGTAACAGGCAGGGTCCTTGCCTTATTTGTAAGGAGAAGCTACTGCTTTTCATTTTTCTCAAGACTGGGGTCACCAAAAGTGACAAGGGACATGGTGGGGGGGCAAGTTGGCTGTAAATTCCTGAGCCTGGGGCTGTGCTGCATCCTCCTGGGAATGACTCTCGCCTGTGGAGAGGGGGCTGTGGCTGCGGCTTCGGCTGCCAGGTACACCATCCAGATCAACCACTGTGCTCTGATTGGAAACGCCTAAAATAGGCCCTTTGCTCTGTTCTGCACATAGCCTCTGAGAAGTGCTTCCCAGGGGCTGCGGATCAGCAAATAATTGCATCCAAGCCGTACTTACGGATCTATTCTTGAGTGTTTAGAAGCAGGGAGTCCTTGTTCCTCCTTAGGCAGCAGGGGAAAGGGGGGGGGGGGGGTGGATGCCATTCCTCTCCAAAGTGTTTACATTATAATAATAATAGTAGCAATGATAACGAAGCACAATTTGTTGAGTGTTTACTATGTTCCAGGAACTGGAAGCACTTCATATGCTTCATCCCATTTAATTGTCCTTAGAGCCCTGGAGGAGTTTTTACATTGTTATCTCCATTTTGCCGATGAGGCAAGCCAGGCTTAGGAAGGTTAAGTAACCTATCCAGAGCCTCCCTGCTAGTAAATTACAAAGCCAGTATGCAAACTCAGATCTGGCTACCTCCACAATTCATTACCAGACTTTGCTTCCTCTCAGACACAGTGTTATTTACAATTGCTTACAGTTCTTTTACTTTAGTCTCCTGTGTTACTTGGGAAGGAGGAGAGCTTCCCCTTGCACACCCACCCCCAGACACTCCCAGGGGAGTGAGAAGAGGGAGAGGCGTTGGAAAAATAAGTCAGAGATGAATTTATTTTGAAAAAGGAGGGTTAGTGAGGGAAGTGTTGACATGGCCGGCACAGAAGGAGAGGCTATTCAGGACTTCGCGTGCATTGCGGAAGAATGCATGGAAATGAGTGGGAGAAACAGAAAGTAAACTGGGACAGGGCAGGACCCAACAGAAGGAAACGAGATAGTCAGCAAAGAAAGGGGCAGTCCTGCCTTCAAAAGCAGTGTGTTAATGATTAGCACTCTGCAAACGTTTCAGATCTCACGCGCGCTCACCGGCGGTATGCAGAACCCTCTTGTCTGGAGGAGAGTTTTGCTTTCCCGAAGACAAAACCGTGACATTTAATTCTGAGTTTCTACAAGGACTGGATGAAATCACCACTGGAAAAACAAGAATGGCAGCACATGTTAATTATTTCAGAACTCTAAGAGGGTGCAAATAAAACACTCGCCACCCCAAGGAGAGATGCTGCAGACAAGCCTTCCTCCACCCTCTCTTTCTGCTGCTCCCTCCCCCACAGTCATTCTGCCTCCTGCCCCCTTGCTGCCTGGATCCCACATCCCAAAGTTCCCTGTGAAGAAAAAAAAATGCATAAAGGAAGGGTTTTTTTTTTTTTTTTTGCAAAGTAAACTGACTCTTCCCAGAAACCAGTGGTATCCTTGTTCGGCTTCTCTCACCTTCCTATCACATTGATCTTTGATTTGGCATCCTGCCCCCTAACACTAGCTTCTCTGCCACCAGCATCTGAAAAGCCAGGGATTTCTTTATTGATCTTTAACCAAACTCTTAAATACCCAGGACTTACCCTCTTCAAAAGAACCATTTTGCAAGCAGAAGAATCTTTTTGAAAGTGAATTGTAGTCCACTTTGCATATTCTCTACACACACACACACACACCCCCCCCCCCCGCTTTTTTTTTTTCCCCTAAAAGGAAAGCTCTTCATCCCTGCCCACCCTCCCCTCCCTTCCACCCTCCCCTCCCTTCTACAGACTAACAGTCTCGGGTTTTAATATAGCAAGTTCTGTAACTATTTGTCTTTTGCAGATTAGGAGAGTGAAACATTGCAGCCGCTCTCTGCGGGTTCCCATTCTGCCCCAGTGAATAGAACTATGCCCCACCATCCTTCTCCTCCTGGCCAGTGGCCTCAAGTCCCCTGGTATCTCTGCCTTGGCACAGGGAGCTGACATTGTTTGCATAGCGTACATTCCTGGACAATTGAACTAGCCAGTTTAACCTTCAGAGCATCCCCATCGGTTTGTGGGTGTTTGTTCCGGGGAGAGGGGGAGAAGAGACAGTGGCTTTCATGGTTCACACATGATGCTACCCACACACATAAAATTCCAAATCCTTATACTCTAGAGATTAGCTGAACACTGTGCTGCCGAAATTCACAAGTGAAATCAATTGTTGAAGGTACTTCAGTCTTTCCAAAAGCGGGATACCATTCATACTTTGTTCTTACAGCCCTCCCTGTTCACCTCACTGCCGTCAGAGGAAAGCCTTTTAAGACGATTTCATGTGAAATTAATCTTCATTAATTAAGATGCAATAATAGCACATATTTCTTGAAATACATTATGACTGGCATCTAATGAGGGAGACTTTAAAAGTCTTTTCTTTCTTTCTTTTTTTTTTTAATGTTTATTTATTCCGGAGACAGAGACAGAGTGTGAACAGGGGAGGGGCAGAGAGAGAGGGAGACACAGGATCTGAAGTAGGCTCCAGGCTCCGAGCTGTCAGCACAGAGCCTGACACGGGGCTCGAACCCACGAACTGTGGGATCATGACCTGAGCTGAAGTCGGACGCTTAACCGATTGAGCCACCCAGGCGACCCTAAAAGTCTTATCCCAAAGATCAAATCTTTGACCACCCAACACTCAGAAAAATTTTTTGTGCTTTTAAAGCTGCACGTTATAAATTATTTCCAGTTTTGTGTACATGAAGGTTGGTTCCAGAAATGACATCAGGAAAGATACAAAAGTTGAATCTCATCAATTTTTCTTCATTTTGAATGAATTATAGTCCCCCCCCCCCATCACCCAGCACTCACCCTCATCAAAAAACTTAATATATTACTTGCTTTAGGGATGTTTAGCAGCCTTTTGCTTTCAAATTGGAGTTTAAGCCTACCACGTCTATTATCACCTTTCACCTTCCCCAGATTCTAAAAGAATAAATGTATTAGAACCTTGAAATCAAAAGAAAAAAAAATTGCAATCTCTCTGAATTCCTTGCCGCTACTCACTAGGTTAAGCATAACTTTTTCTTTTCTTTTTTTTTTTTTTTTTTTTGCACATAATTTAAAAATCAGAACACCAACCGGTGGATTTAAGCCAAACCCCTATTTTTAGAACAGTGTTAAAAAAAAAAAAATCACAGATTTTATTTTCGGCCACACAGAGGAACAGTCATGGAAGAGGCTCCCGGGCGTTTCTCCGTCCCTCGCTGAAGAGCTGGTTTGAACACCTCCTACCCTGGGGAGCTGCCTCCCTCCTGACGCCTTCCCCAGCACAAGCCAGTTCCAAACCTCTGACGAATTGGTTACTGGGAAGAAAGGATGTTGCAGGCTTACTTTAAAAAAAGAAGAAAGCAAACAACAAAAAGTGTTTTGTAACTTTCCTTTTAGTTATAGTGCATTTGACAAAGTGCTCAATGAGCTTGGGGGGAAATGGAAACTTTTTTTTTTTTTTTTTAATTAAGAATGGAAGAGAAAAGTTTCCTTATGTATTCTTACAGGAGTCAACTTAATTATGCCTTTGTCAGCAGGTAGTTTATAGGGGAGTCAATTTTTAAAAAAGGAGAAGGCTCTGGCCTTTAATTATCCCAGTTGGTATTCAGCTTTAGAAAGTCAGCGTACCTGCTGAGTATGTTAATTTAACCACTTTATAGCATCTTAACTCTGCTGCCTTTCCTCGACCAAACCAATTCCCCAAAGAAAAGAATTCAGAGGAGTTAGGTGATACAGGAGAGCTTTATACCTTCGTATCTTCTCTTCTGTTTAATCTATACTTAGGGCTTTAATTAAAATCTTTAGGTCAGTTTTTTTTCCTTAAAGTCATTTACTCATTGATTCACATATTTCTGCATCCCACAAATTCAATCAATAAACATTTAAGTGCTTGCTTTTCACTAAGTGCAGGGTCATAGATAGAGATATCCTGCCTTCAGAAACCTTAGATTCTAAGGGAACAGAGACAAGTAATAAGGGGCTTATTCCAGACCATAGTAAGTGATCAAATCATTTCCACAAATATTTATTAAGTGTCCACCTGCTACCCAGAAATAGGAGATGCTCTTGTAGAACAGTCTTTGCAGAGGGGCTCTCAAATTTGCTTTCGTTCTTCTTCCCTAATCCTGTGAGATAAAGGGGGACAGGTGCCATTTTCTTCATGTTCGAGGAGAGAAAATTAAAATTCAAAGAAATGAAGCCATGGGTTCCAAAGTTACAAAATCCCCACGTGGAAGAACCAGAACAGGGCACTTGGCCCGGTTTCTGTCCTCATTCTTTCCCTGTGCTGTGCATCCTGGTCACAATGGTCCCAGCAGCTTTTAACGCAGGTGGATTTGGGGCCCAGGAGAATACAGTGCCTTTTCCCAATTGCACAGCTAATTGTCAGATCTGGGACTAAAGCCTAGATCCCTATTCTAAATGTATTCTTTCAGCTCAGCAATTCAGATCAAAAGCCTGCTGGGTCCCACAGCCAGTGGACATGGTGGGCTTGCAACTTGGCCACAGCGAGAGTGAATTTCAATACATCTTCCGTTGATAATATATCCATTGCCCCCTGCTTGGTTTATCAGCTATGTATAGGTGCCCACATTAGAGAGATTTGTATTTTATTTCACAACATTTATGAAATATTTACTATGTGCCAAGCACTATTCCAAACACTTTACAAACATTAACTCATTCCCTCCTCAATACAACCTGAGAGGACAGGTACAATTACCACCCTCATCTTTGCAGATGAGGAAAGAGGCACAGAGATAATAAGTAACTTGCCCTCAGTCATACAATTAGTAGGGGGCAGAGCTGGTCAAGCCCAGACAGCTTGGCTCCAGTCTATGAACTTAGCCACTACTCCAGGTTGCTAAAAGGGATCACATTTTCCCTTAGGCAATGTGCTAGGAGGGATAGAAGATTTGGAACCAGAGAGGCCTAAGTTCAAATCCCAGATCTGCCCTTTAGTAGGTGTGGGATTTGGCACAAAATCATTCTTCCCATCTGTAAAATGGGACAAATGCATACTTCATAGGGTTGTAGTGAAGATGGAAGATATTTCCATAGCTCCTCACAAAAACACCCCAGTCCTAGCAGCCACTCAGCAGGTAGTGGTTACACATTCATGGTTCTAGACTCAAGCCTTGTCTCCATCTGTTTCTGTAAAGCTGGCTAAGTAAGATATGTGCGCTCTCTGCAGGTTACAAATAGGCACCCCTTTTCATGAACATTCTTTACCTATCTGAAAATTAGTTGGAGAGGTGCCTGAGTACGATGTGAGGCCTAGTGAAGAAGAAATACCACAGGTAGCTGTTGCCTTTCCTGGGACATCTGAGAATTTTGGCTTGGGCTCTAGATTTACATGTAGCAGTTGACTAGTTCAAAAACCCTGCTGCTTAACCTGGAATCATCTTGCTCAGAATGTAGCCAAGGAACTCACGTTTAAGAGCAAAGGTTTGATTTCGTCTGCCTGAGGTCAGATCCCAGCACTGTGGCACTTGCTAGCTCCAATTTATTTAATTGCCTTGTGCCTTAGTTTCTCCCTATGTCAAGTGGGGAGGATAGTAGTTCCCCCCCCCCATAGGATTCGAATGAAGATTTAATAAGTTAATCCTCATATAGCATTTAGCACAGTGCCTGGTACATAGTAAGAGCACAGTAAGTACTGTTGAGATAATCATTAATAGTATTCTCCTCATTCAAGCAATATCCTTTGGGGACCCCGCCCCCCAACTTCCTCCCTTCTCTCTCTCACACACACCTGAAGTGGCTTATTACATTATTAAGGTACTGACCATTTTCAGTATTCTACATACAGGTAAATACCATTTTCTCCATCTCAATATATTTCTAGAAAATTATTTAGCATCCAATCTATGTTCCCCAAGTCTCTGAGAGAACAATACTTTCGAAGAAAGCTAGATGACTGACCTGCCTCATAACTTAGCTCCTGCTTCCAAAAGCATTACAGACACCTTTATTAATTATATTGCTAATTAACAAATTATAATTATAAACTAATTATAATTAATTGAATTTTCTGAAGTCTTAAAAATAGGTCTTAAATTTAAATAGGGGCTCTTGGGGTGGTTGTTTGTTTGTTTTGTCTTTTGGGGTTTTGTTTTGGTGACAGTCAAGAAGCAAATTCAGACATAGGCAAATAAGAGTAACCTCAACCGCCTTCTTTCCCTGGGGCCTCACCTTGCAAAGGGTGCTGCTTCTGCCCAGAGCCATTCCGGCCTGTCATCCTCCCTTCCCAGTCCGACCAGCCGTATCTGGGGTTCACACTGGCTGTGCCAGCACAAATAAAAAATCTCCATCACGTGCTGTACAGGAATATTCATGCCGCAAGATTAGGAGTTTTCATTATTTGTTCACAAAAATTTGTTGCATCTTGCTTTATTTAACTCTGTGTTGATGATGTTGGCTTACCTGGCTTTCCTATGCAAGAAGAACCTTGCCTCCGCATCACATACTGGGTACAGTACATACTAAATCTTGATGCTGAGAATCCAAGATCCAGATTCCCAAAATACCACATGGCATTTTGTTTTCTTTCCGCCTAGCTTCTTCTCCTCCTTCCCTACTTCAGACCCTGGAAGGTGGCTTTCATGATACCACCACCCAGAGATGTTCTCCTTCCTGAGTCCATCAGTACTCTGAATTTTGCCCTTCATGATCAGAGACCTGTGTTCTTCTGATTAATAAGTAGACAGCTTGTGACTTCACTCTTCTAATGAGTAAAAACATCAGTATTTTGCCTACCAGTGCCAAGAGCATTTATCATACCTGTATAGCATCTAACAGCATATGTTTACTGTTTTTCTTTAAATCTATTTCAACTTAACTCAGTTTCTGAGGTAGCCTTTCCTTATGCAATATCCTCAAGAAAACCATTGGTCTAGAGTGTGATTATCTTTTTCTAACAAACATCAAGCATTAACTATAATTATTATTAAAGAATGTATGTCTCTGACCACCAAAAATTATTGAATGTTCCAAAGAGTGGAAAATAGCACTCTTTGACATCAAGACCAATCACATGGTATAATTTGCTAGCATTCTTTCACAGAGTAGTGACTTTGTTTATAACCAAAAAAAAAATTTTTTTTTTTTTTAGGTAGTGTGTGTTGCTTTGTACACACTGTTCTGCACTATTTTTCTTTTTCTTCAGCTTCTTTGGACTCTATCATTTAAGGCTCTAAAATATATTCCTCTCTTGAGATAATAATTATCCTTATGGTCTAACATGAGTATAAAAGCTCTGAGCACAGTGCCTGGCACAGAATTAGGGCTGTCAGCTCCTCTTTGGTCGGTGTGGGTGTCTTCTTCTCAGCTGAATTTTTCAAATCCTTGGAATCACAGAATTCCTAAATTCTTTGTGAATATATAGTATAGTGGCTTCTTGCCAGAGGAAACCCAGCACGTGCTTATTAAATGAATAAAAATTGGACAATTGGGGAATAGGGAAAATAAACAGAGACTGGGGGCAAGAGGATAAAACGTTTCTCGATGTTAGTACACATTGTTGTGTACGGGTCTCTTTTTGTGACTGCCCTTATTCAAGTGATTTCTGAAAGGATGTTGGAGAATCTGTCTCTGGCCAGTTACCCCTCATTTATGCCACCTCTAAGAGGAGGAGAAAGGACTGAAATCATCTCAGGACTTTGAAGTTTGGGTCACTGAAACACTGAAATAACTTTCCAGAACATCTTTTACCCCATGGGCGAAAACTCAGCAGCTGAAGGACAGTGGAGCAGTGAATGAGACCCACCTCCCCCCGGGAGCATCTGTCTGCTCCTCAGCCTTAGCCCAGCAACCACATGGGAATACGTGCTCTGGAAAGATGCCAGAAGTCTGTATTTTTATGTGAAAACTCTCAATTTTAAAATGTTGGCACTGGTTTTTTTTTTAATTTTTTTTTTTTTGTTGTTAATGTTCGTTTTTGAGAGAGAGAGAGAGAGAGAGAGAGAGAGACAGACAGACAGGGCGCAAGTGGGGAGGGGCAGAGAGGGAGAGAGACACAGAATCCGAAGCAGGCTCCAGGCTGTCAGCATACAGTCTGAATCAGGGCTCGAACCCACAAACCTTGAGATCATGACCCTAGCCGAAGTCAGATGCTCAACAGACTGAGCCACGCAGGTGCCCCCTCTTTTTTTTTTTAAACTAATTCTCTGTGGGCCAAATAAAACAGGTCTGCAGGCCAGCCCCAGACCTCCAGCTGCCAGTTTGTGAATTCTGACTTACTTGATTTTAGAGTTTGTCCTTGGATAATATAACATTTTTTCAAAAACTTGTTCTAATGTCAGGCAGCTAGTTTAATTGTGATAAACTCTGAGAATGCTGGAATGAAAGAGCAATTTGTAACTTTCGTGGTCACTTCCTGTTGGGTGTGATCCCAGCTCTTCCAAAATCTGAGAACCAGCTGTTGGCCCTCAAGCTTGGGCTCAGATCTTTCCCCTCTTTGCAAACAAAGGAAACAGATGCCAGGCAGTTAACCGCACAGGTAACATCTTAGTAGGAGGGGCTTCTGTTAGAATACAGTGAGCTCTCTTCCAGAGTCAATGCATTTTTGTAAAGCAATAAGGAACAGCTTGGAAGAAAAGTTCATGTTGGCTGCACATGTCAATGACCTTAACCCAAGAAGGTGGTGGCCTTGAAGTCCAGGTGTGCAATCATTTAGAATAGCCAGGAATTCTGACTTGTTTATTCTTCTCAAAGACCAGAAGAGCTTTAAAAAGCAAACAAGGGGCGCCTGAGTGGCTCAGTAAGTTAAGCGTCTGACTTATGATTTCAGCCTAGGCCATAATCTCATGGTTCATAGGTTTAAGTCCCACGTCGGGCTCTGTGCTATAGATTCTCTCTTGGGACTTTCTTGCCCTCCCCCTCTGCCCCTCCCCTGTTCATGTGCTTTCTCTCCCTCTCCCTCTCTCTCTCTCAAAATAAATAAACTAAAAAAAAAAAAAAAAAACTTCTTAAAAAAAGCAAACAAAAAAATTTAAATCATCAGAAATGCTTTTTAGTTCTCAGCACTAATAATCTTTAAGAAGTATTTTTCTGTCTCCTTTCCCCAGTGTATAATTTATAAAAATGAACTGAGGTCCAAGTTAGATAAGAAGCTATATGATTGATGCATGACCTTCATATCTGACTTGAAGTGGGAACAAACAGTGGTAAGAAGTATTTGGGCAGGTAGTTCATTTTAATTCTTTTTTTTTTCTTTTAAGACCTTGTGGATGAAAGTATGAAACAGGTGATATACCCTCTTTATTCACCCATATCCGTGGCGTACCTGTTACGTTATATATGTAGTGGACTTCTGAATGAAGCCATAATCTTTCCCTACTCGGTGTCAGCGATGGGCAAACTTATTCTTTAAAGGGCCAGATAGTAATTATTTTAGGCTTTGTGGACCATGCAGTCTCTGTCACAGCTATGCAGTTCCACCATTGGAGGGTGAAAGCAATCATGAATAATACATAAACAGGTGGGCATGTTCATATTCCCATGAAATCTTATTTGCAAAAATTGACAGCAGACTGGATTTAACCTTCAGGCAGTAATTTGCCTCTTGAGCTGAGTGAGGAAGAAATATGGGAGACTTCATTATATTTATTTATTACATTCTTTATTGGTTCCATTGCTGAAACAATAATAGCAAAAGCATAGACCTACCTTGGCAAATCAACTTCATCTTTCTATGTTGTAATCACTCTTTGTCCATTTACATATGTAATTTTTAATGTTTATTTGAGAGACAGAGAGAGGGGTAGAGAGAGAGAGAGACAGAATCCGAAGCAGGCTTCAGGCTTTGAGCTGTTAACACAGAGCCTGATGTAGGGCTTGAACCCACAAACTGTGAGATCATCACCTGAGCTGAAGTCGGATGCTTAACCAACTGAGCCACTCAGTCACCTCTGCATATATAATTTTTATACACCTTGTGAGTAGCGGAAGTAAAAATGTTTTCCTTAATGTGATTCCTAAACATCTGTATATAGCAGTACAGTGTTCAGAATTATACCTTAAGTGGTGTAGGGTAGGGTACTCCTTCTTGCTGACTTACCATAATTCATCCATTTCTGTGTTTTGTGAATTTTTATTTTTTTCCTTCATTTTTAATTTTTCAACAAGTAATATGGCAGTAAATATCTCTATGCACATGCCTTGTACTCTGGATTATTTCCTTAGGATAAATTCCCTGAGTTAGAATTATTGGTTCAAAAGATAGGAACTTTTTTTTTTTTTATGTTTATTCATTTTTGAAAGACAGAAGCAGAGCACAAGCAGGGGTGGGGTGGAGAGAGAAGAGGACACAGAATCTGAAGCAGGCTCCAAGCTCTGAGCTGTCAGCACAGAGCCCGATGCGGGGCTCGAACTCACGAACCGTGAGATCATGACCTGAGCCGAAGTCGGGCACTCAACCAACTGAGTCACCCAGGCGCCCCAGGAACTTTTTTAAATAAATTTTGAAAAGTGACTTTGAAAAAGTTGTAACTGTTGCCCACAGTAGTTCTTGTTTCACAGTGGCTTTCATGGCCACGTCAGGCTTAGATTAAGCGGGCCACTGGATTTGGAATATCTGAACTCACTGTGTCTGCTTCATGCCCAGCTCTGGGGTGCTCCAGCCTGCAGGAGTGGAAACATAACACTTCCCTCCCCACTGAAGCTGATCTGCCGGATATTCTTAGTAATGGGGGGATCATTAGGAGTAAATCTCTAACTTTCCAAGTAGACAACTCTGAAGCAGCTCCTCCTTTGAAGGCTAGATCTTAAACACCGCTTCCAAAAGGCCATCCCTGATGCTCTGGGCCACTTAGAACCCCTTTGCTCTATGATTTTCTTGGCATAGAGCACAACCCCATACAATACCCACAACACATTTTATCACCTGTGAATGCCAACCTTCCCTCACTGCTCTATCCCTGATACCTCATGTGGGTCCTGGCATACAATAGGTTTGCAATAAACTTAGGTTGAATTAAGATCATGCTGGTCCCTGTGTGGCATCTCTGTTGTGCATTGGTGGTCAGTGGATAGGACGTTGTAAAGACTCACTGTGCTCTGCAGCACAGCCTAGAATTAAGATGGTCTTCTGAGTCCCAAAATGGCAAAAATCCAAACACAGGGGAGGGATGGACCGTCTAGATGTCACCAGAGGGAGATGATCTCAGAGCAGGAAGAGCTAGGCCCAGAATTCTAATCACGGCCTGTCTGAGTATAACAGAAACTCTGCCCCTGGGGTTCCCCTGTCTGAGGACAGAATGTGTCAATGGAAAGCAGGTGGTCTGCCAGGAGTCTGGAAGGGAGAAGAATCAGTTGATGCTTACTGAGCATTGTCCGGGCCAATACCTGCTAAATCCGAGGTCACAGGAGAAGTGGGCCAGTGTGCCGGCTGGCCTCACCACAGCCCAGCTGATCCATCTCACTGTTATTCACCTCCCTTTGCTTAGACCATGTGCTCCCCGTGCAGCCTCCCAGGGTGTCCCCTGGCATCCTTCCTGAAGCACCTGATCCCAGGGAGGGCTGACCTGCGTAGAAGAGCAAGCCTACTGGTTTCTCTGTCTCTTTGAGCTTGACTAACGTGGGTCATCCGCGGAGAGGATTCCCTCTGAAGGTAACTGATGGGGTTTCAGAACCTGACAAGCTGAGGCCTGGACTTGACCATAGTGTCTCACTGTGGTGTTGCCTGGCCCAAGCCCAAAGCTAAGGGTGGCTGGCATTCTGCCTGACGGGCATCTTGCCTGACTTCCTTGGGCACCTTCCACCTGCCTCAGAACTGTCAGTCCTAAGGAGAGCTGCACACATGGTCGGAGAAATGGGCTTTGGAGTTGAGCAAACCTGGAACCTGTTACTAATAAGAGGCAAGCAGGAGCTGGTGGGAAGACAGGCCATGGCTAGGACTGGTTGAGCCACTGGGCAGCCAGGGGTTCAGAGTTCCCTGACACCATCATCACCACCAAATCCATTAAAGGACCTATTACTACTTCTTCAGTGGCTGCTAGAATAATTTCTGTGATCTCATTCTCAGAGTAGTGTCAGGATCCCACTAACCCCTGGCCCATCCAACAGAGTCACTGAGTCACCCACACACTGGGCCATTTCCTTGGGTTTCTTATCTCACATTTGCAACTGACACCCAGGTTCAAACCTTGTCTCTTCCAGTCAGTGACTGTGAGACTGCAGGCAGTTCACATATACTTTCTGAGTGCGTTTTCTTGTTTGTGAAATGGTTGTAATATTATACACCTTGTCAGGTTTGCATATGGGTTATAGATAATGTGAAAAACAGAAGCTGGCAGGCACGTAAGACACATTCAATAAATGATATTTACAGTATTTCTATCACTCAGTCATTCATTCAACACATACATTCTAGGCACTGTTCCAGGAGCTGGGCAAACAGCATTGAAAGAGACAGACCTGTCGGGTGCGATAGTGTGTATAGAAAGCTATATGGTCCCAGCTCCTCGGGAGACTGAGCAGGAGGATTGTCTAAGCCCATGAATTCTGGGCTGTGGGACCCTATGCCAGTTGGGAGTCCACACTAAGTTCGGCATCAATGTGGTGACCTCCCAGGAGCAGGGGACCACTGAGTTGCCTAAGGAGGGGGTGAACTGGCCCAGTCTGGGAAAAGACAGACCTCTCTCTCATGGAGCTCAGGTTCTAAGAGCAGAGGCAGGCAAAAGACACATAGAACGGAATGCCAGGCACTGAGTGATCCCTGTTCAGAAGAAAACGGAAGCAGAGTAAGAAGAAAGAAAGTGATGGGTAGAATAGAGTAGTGGCTATTTCAAGCAGGGCAATCAAGGAATGCCTTCCTGAGAAAAAGGATGTGAGCAGAAACCTGAACAAAGAGAATAACCCATACACATATCTCAGGGAAGGACATTCCAAGCAGGAAGGGTAGCAGATGCTAAGGCCCTGAGGTGGGAGCAGGCCTGGCATGTTTATGGAAAAAGCCGGTAGACCACAAAAATTAGGGAGAGGAGAGTGGGAGAGAAGCCTGGAGTAGTGGCCAGTAGCCAGATCTAGGGTCTCCATGCTAAGACTCTGGAATTATTCCAGGAATTATGGGAAGCCGCTGAAGGGTTTTGAATCATGTGATCGGATTAAATTTAGAAAGCTTTGGGGGCACCTGGGTGGGTCAGTCAGTTAAGCATCCAACTTTGGCCTACGTCATGATCTCATGGTTCTCATAAGTTCGAGCCCCACATCAGGCTCTGTGCTGATAGCTCAGAGCCTGGAGCCTGCTTCGGATTCTGTGTCTCCCCCTCTCTCTGCCCCTCCTCTGCCCATGCTCTCTTTCTCTCTCAAAAATAAATAAACATTTAAAAAATTTTTTTAGAAAGCTTTGCTCCTGCTGCTGATTGTAAAGTAAACTGTAGGGCAGCAAGAGAGAGATGGAAAAGGCCAGCTAACATGGCATCTCAGAGTCCAGGAGAGAGACGAGTGTGGCCTGGACCATGCTGGGGGCATGGAAGCAATAACAAGCCCAAGACGTGTTTTTGTAGAGGGTGCCAGCAGTGCTTTCTTCAAGATTGACTTCTGGATATGAAAGGAGTCCGGGATGCTCCAAGTATTCTGGGCCTGAGCATTGGATAAATGATGTCGCCATTTCAGAGACGGGGAATGCCAAGGGAGGAAGGGATTTTGGCAGGTGTGGGGGGAGGAAGCCAGAGGTAACTTTACACGTGTTAAGTTTGGATGCATTTCAAGTGGAGATGTTGAGCTGGCAGGTGGATATTAGAAGCCAGAGTCTCCAGGGGAGTTTGAAGCTGGAGATTAAAAAGAGGAAGTGTTCAGGATTGTGGGAAAGAGTTGCTGTAGACCAAAGCTCTGGGAGCACCATGTCTATTTTATTCACCTCTGTATACCCAGCACAAGCATTCAGAATGTATCTGACGAGTAAATGCATCCATTGCACAATGAATGTGGTTTAGTGCCAAACAAAATCATTAACTGAAAGTTTGCTTTATTATTCCCAGCAAAAAATAGAAACCTGGTGTATAGTTTCTTAAGAAATAATTGGCTTCTGATAACATCAAAGTTTGATACTGAAAGGAACCTTTGAGGCCATTTAATACAAAAGTTCAAAATCTGTGGACAGAGGATGGTAAGGAGAGTAAACACTTTATTGCCAAGGGTGGGAGGATGTTTATAGGGGCCACACATTGACAATAAGCTGATTAAATAATGTCTTGAACATCACTGCACTGTTATTGTTCAAGTATATGAAGATGTTGCCATTAAAGAGAACAACATTTCTGTTAATTTTTTGTCATGATGTGTTCTCATAACCAATAGGCTCCAAAAGAACAACTATCTTTGGGGGGGAGAAAGTTCAGTGAGTGTTTCTATATTAAAAGGAGTCTTTTTACTGAAGTGGATCCTCATTTTGTGAATGAAGAAACTGAGGCTCAGGTTAAGCAATTGCCAGAGTGCCAAAGTTAGCTAAATGGCAAGAGCCAGAACTTAAGCTCTGTTCCTAACAACTCCCTTTGCCAGCATTTTTTCAAAGTGTGGTCAGCCAAACACACTGATCTCATGAGATGTTCCTCGGAAACCAAGTCTATGTTCAGGATGGGACATATCTGAAACACCGATCTAACCCATGCCCCTTTTTTTTCAATTGGTGCAGAAAGGGAATAGGGGTGGGAATAAGTGACTTGAGTAATTTAAGCAGCTAATTAGCCAAATGGGCCTAGATATATCATAGGTCTCCTTAAGCTGGGCCTAAAGTTCTCTCTACCACCCCTATGCCCATTCTGTCTCTCAGCACCAACTTTTCTCAGACCAGTGACCGAGGTCTTGCTTTAGGACATCATTCATATCTAGCCATGGAATTATTTTGGTGATTTATTTTGCTAATGATTTAATACAAGGATTATAATTAGACTTTGTTTTTGCTGATTTCAGAATCCACTTATAGTTGCCTAAACACATTCTGTTTGGCAGTGTGTAAGAATAAATAGTCAAAGAAGGGTCAAGGAAAGTGAAATTTTTAATGTGCAGTAGATCATTTACCAAGTGAGTGATTCTCATGTTGAAAATTAAGACTCGATTTTAGTTGCAAACATCATTTTAAAGAAGCTTAGAAACCAGTATGGAATTTCAGGATGGGACACATCTGAATATCCACATTCTCAGTCAAATCCCAACTCCACAGTGTAACAGCTGTGTGGACCGTGGCCATTCCCCCTGCTCCAAGCCTCAGTTTACATATGTGCAAAATGGGCAGGGAGATACTTCCTTTCCAGTGTCGCCGTGGGCATTAGGTAGCACACACATGTCGTGCCTGCACGGATGAGTCCCTGGGGAAAGAGACGAGCTCCTCTCATCTTGCATGTGGAGAAACTGAGGCCTCCCGGGAACTCAAAGAAACCAGTCTGAGTTTAGCCTCCTGGAGTCCAGTCCCCCTAGGTTTTAATTACTCTCCAACTCAGATCCCATCTCCTGATGTTCTTGGCTCCTGTCTAACCCAGGCTGTACTTGCCAGGACACTGCCTGTCCATACTCATGGACAGTTTCTCTGGCAGAGAAACTGCCTATGAGGGGCCCCTGCCCCTGGGGTTGGCATCACAAGTCTGAGCCTGTGGGCTGTTTGAGCAAGTCCCCCCCGAGAGGCAGCCGAGGTGGCTCCATTACTCACACATCCCTGCCACGCAGTGCAGCTGGCCCTGGCCCCAGCACAGGTTCATTTACATAGTTGCACAACAGGAAGCAAGTCCAGTGTTTAGAGCGACTGTGGCCCACTGGGAGCCAATTACTTCAGGTGCCCTGGGTCCTGGAAGCTTGGGCTGTGTGTGCCCTCGGCTTCCACTCTTGCTTCAGGAAGCCGCAGTCTTCCACTGCACTGCGGCTTGGTGGGGTTTGGGGGTGTGTGTGCGTGTGCGCGCGCGTGTGCAGGTTTTGGCTTGGTGTTTGTCAACTGTCACATGTTTGGCAGGCATGACCGGAAGGGGGGTTGCTGTGTCAGGCGGTGGGGGGGGGGGGGGGGGGGTGCCTCTTGTGGAGGCAGAGTTCCTGCACAGAGTTCTCCCACAGCGGCTGCAAGTGAAATGGCAGATGCATGTGTCACTCCGTCAGACAGGAACAGGAAGACATCCTGTTGATGCCAAGCCGTTTTGAGTTCAGTTCAAAGAACTGATCCCTTCAAAAAGTGTGCACCGTCCTCCTCTCCCCTGATGCAGTGAGTCCAGTACCTGGCTCTGAGGCTTGTGAAGGACGTCTCAGCTTGGTTTAGTGCTCAGGAAATTGGCTGGTGTCCTCCGTCTGAGTCTGTCACAGTATCAGAGGACCCTCCTGGCCAAGGAAACTTTCTGCCTGACCTGCTCTTTGAAAATAGTCTCCCTTGTGTCTCCTTCCCTTGGAATGGTAATGCAGTCTATGGTGTTTTCGGATTTTCTTTTGTGTTAAATGTTTTTCATGTTTTTCTGACAGGAGCTGTTGTTAGTGAAGATCATTTAGAAGTTATAGTATTTATGGGGATTCTCGGCTCCTTTTAATGGAATTTTCATAATTCCCTTGTTCTTCTTAATCAGTATTCTTGCCAGTCGTTTTCATGGCTGCCTTTATGGAATGCTTAGAGCCAGGCACATTTTAAGAACTTCGCTCATGCACTTAATCCTCACAACAGCTCCATGAGGTAGACAAACAACCATTATTCCCATTTTGCGAATTAAGAAACTGAGGCTCAGGTTAAGCAATTGCCAGAGTGCCAAAGTTAGTTAAATGGCAAGAGCCAGAACTTAAGCTCTGTTCCTAACAAGTCCCTTTGCCAGCATTTATTTAAAGTGTGGTCAGCCAAACACACTGATCTCATGAGATGATCTCGGAAAACATGTCTGTGTTCAAATAACTGGGGGAAATGCTGCAAACCATATGCCTCTTGCAGAGCATAAATGCATTTTACTGCAGAAAGACCACGAGAAGTCGTGCATGAAAGAAGCCTGTTTATCTTTGTTTCACTAGAATTTCCAAAATATATGTGACATGGAACCTTATATCTGTATATGCCTATGAAGTTAGAAACATATTTTGAGAAACCCCACACTAGCGTGGGAAGGCATGCAGTTTGGTGGGTAGGCTTCAGATTCCTTGCCTGCTACTACCTAGGGAAATTATGTAGCTTCCCCTGCCTCACTTTTCCCCTCTGTGTAACAGAGAAGCGTACAAGCACCTTCTCACACCCAGGGTGATTGTGAGAATTAAGTTAGTCAGTGCATCTAACGGACCTAGAAAAGTGTTGTGGGCTGGTGGAGAGAAGTAGTTGATGTTCTAAATGTAGCAGAACAAATCAAAACATGTGCTACTTGTGGGGTCTGACCACAACCAAAATGCTGTTTCACGATGTTCAGAAAACATCACAGAGGCGCACCCTCTCTTTTCCCTCTTTCTCTCTGCAGATCCTGACTCAGGAGCAGAGACCGACTTTTCCCCTGGTGCTCTCTCTAGCTGTCCTGGATTCTCTCTGTCCCTCACCATCTGGTTGGTCCAGATAGCAGCTCAGACCTGGGCTTGGGCCTCAGCCTTTAAGTCAGGATTGGCATGCACCCCTCCTGGGACAGAGGATAGCTATCTGGCTTAGCCACATGCTTGTGGGTGGCCCCGGGTAGACTCTGCAGGGAGAATGTGCTGGTGAGACAGGAACTCAAGTTCCCTATTTAAACAAGATAGCTGCCCTTGCAAACCCATGGGCCCCTGGATTTCCAGAAGGGGAAACAATTGCAAAGCATTGCACTTTCACTGAATTTGCCACTGCTTCTGTCACCCGCATCTGACCAGAAGAGCCCTGCCAAGGGGAGTGGATGCTGGGCTAGGAGTCTTGCAATTCTGTAGACTCAGCCTCTGGGTGCTGGTCTCCCAGCACCCAGCCTGCCTGAGCCACCTTTCACAACGGCCTGCAGCAGGCAGATATCGCCCTGTGGAGGCTTGCTCTTCCCCTCCCCTGCATGTTCAGAGGTTGGTCCTGCAGTGACTCCCAGGATGATTAGGGACAAGTCCACTGGGGAGAAGGAGGGGCAATTGCAGGAATCTACTACTTTTTAAAAATGAATCCTATATATTTATGTTGCCCTTCGTGCTTTTTTCTGTACATTTTAGGTATCTCAGAATGAGAAAATTAGAAAAATGTACCACTCTCTGTATGAGCAAGCCTGGTTGTTCATAATGTATTTATTGTTGAGTGAAAAAAAAAAAGTAATTTGCAGAACTGTATGTAAATATCCCATTTGTTTCAAAACCCATACACATGTGTAGGATGTGTGTGTTTGTGAAGGCCAGAAGAAGGTGGGAAAGGAAAGAAAAAGACTGTATGGACCGTAGGTACCTCTTCTGAGTGAAATTAGAAGGGTTGTACTTTTCATTCTATTCACATGCATATAGTTTGAATTTTTTACCACATTCATTTTGTTATTTAAAAAGGGAAGAAAATAATAAAAGGCAAACACCCAAACTAGTTCCACAAATAGGGCCAGACTAAGTAGTAGTGGCTAATGATGGGTGTTGCCTGACTGGCTGGGAGATTTTGCAGTAAGAAGGAAGGAAACCCAGACCAGACCAGAAAATGGGCCAATTCCAGTCACCGAGCCGTGTGCACTCGGCAGCGTGTGGCTTCAGAGCCTGTGCACTTGCAGATGGTGCTGCTGAGTTTTGCTTTTCCTTCCCTACCCCTTCCCTGGGGGAAGCCACACGGGCTGCTCAGAATCTCCAGAGTTCAGCTCCCCCGAAATTGCCCTGAGTCATGTTAAATCACCTTCATCACCCAGGCCCTGACCACCTGCAGAGACCCACCCCAAGCTCAGATACAAGTGGGTAACTGCCAGGAAGGCAGTCATGGTCACCGAGCCACCTCTGCAGAGTTCTTGCTCCCTATGAAAGCTACTCCCCCAAACCTGGAGCCCCGCCAAGTGGAAAAGATCAGAGAGCATGGGATCAGGCAGGGAGCCCTGTCTGGGAGTCAGGAGCCCCAGTGTCTGGGGTTCTCTGCTCAGTTCCCGGGGGCCTTGGGTAAGTCATCAAGTTTCCTTTGGCCTCAGTTTTCTCATGGATGGACAGAGAATCTAATGACAGGGTGGTTGAGAGATGTGATAACAATTGGAAGCGCTTCAAAAGGTAAAAGGTGGTGATACACAAAGAAAAACTGATCTTGTTAGACGTATTATGAGCAGTACTGTGTTAGGGCACCTGCAGTGTCTGGGTTGATTTCTCTTTCTGTTTTGATTTGCAGGCAGAGCCCCTTTCTTTGCAGCATTCAGAGTATCTGCTGTCCCAGAAATTCCTTTTTTACAGATAAGGACCCGAGAGGTGGAACAGTCTGTCTCTTTTCCCCACACTCCCAGCTTCCATGTGCTAGGGGCTCAGCATTTAGCCAGACTCTCCTGAGAGAAGAGTCCCTTTGATTCTGAGGGCCTCCCTAGAGGATTGTCAGCATTCATTTAAGAACATAGGGTGAGATTCCACTCCCCACGTGCACTTCCTGAAGGGCCTTGAGGAAACTTAAACATTCTCCTTTGTGATTGTGGAGTTTTCCTTCAGATGTCAGTCATTCAGAATAGTGAAGGCATTTAGGCATAGAATTCAAATCTTAAGGTTGAATGGAGCACCTGAACTGGCCAGCTCATTTGTGTGTCTTTTCTTTCCCATTTTCCCACTTTCTTTCCTCATTCATTCGAAAACCATTTTAAGTAGACCTTGCACATTGATTTGTTAAGTAAATGTTTATTGAGTGCTACCACGTGTAAGACCATATGCTAGCACTAAAACCAGTTTTGTCTTCCATTAGCTTAAGTCCTGTAGGGGTGGGGAGCACAGAAACGAAGCACCCAAATAACCACATTACAAAGCAAGAGGCAGTTCAATGCCACACAAACAGAACACAGAACAATGTGTTTTAGACCCTTAGAGGAAGAGCAGACCATCTGGATCCATCTGACATAACAAGGAGGCACATCTCTGATCAGATCATTCCCTGCTCAACAATTTTTCAGTGGCTCTCAGTTGCCTACAGCATATAAGTTCAAACTTAAGAGCCTGGCAGCCAACCTTTTGACCCCCATCTCACACCCCTTCTAACTCCTCTTCATAATGTCTCTGCTCTGGGATAGATACATGACCTTCCCTGCACAGGATCAGGGCTTTCATGGCTCTAGCCTTTGCCCCTCTGTTCAGAATGCCCTCCCCTCTCAGCTCCGAATCATGCAAAGCTGTGTCACCTCTTCCACAAAGCCTGCCCAGATTTCCCCCAACCAGAAGGAATCCCTCTGTAACCTGAACTCTCCTTGGACTGACCTCTCTCTGTTCTGATACTTTTCTGCTTACAGTTATTTGTGGATACATCTGTTTCCCCTCTACTGGATTGAAAGCTCCTTGAGGATTTGTTTATTTGTACATGCTTGTGCTTGGGGGAGGATCAGAACAGACCCTGGTAAACAGTTGTGGGAGAGAGGGACAGGGTAGTTTTGGGGTAGAGGATCATCAGAGACCTGGTAGTAGAGGTAACCTGACATGACTTGAAAGCAGGGGTGGAATCTCAACAGGGGAAGGTGGGAGGGTCCAGGGCTTTCTGAAACTAACAGAGTAAGTCACAGCATTCAGTTTCAGAGATCACTTGGGTTGCTACAAGTAGGATGATTTGTCTTTTCCTCTTGGATTGTGTGGCCCCTTGGATCAATGCTATAGACCCTTTCCCCAGAAAATGTACATACCCACAGCATTTCACAGAGAGTACCTGGACCCTCTAGAGGCAAACAATCCCCAAAGCAAAAAAAAAAAAAAAAAAAAAAAAAAAAAGTTGAGAAAAGACAAGAAAGGTGAATTAGAGCCATATTGTAATGGGCTTCTCAGTCACAGTGAAAGTTGTGTTTGGTTCAACAGTTCATTGGGGCAGGTGATGGTTTTGTTTGTTTTAACTTTTTATTGAAGTATAATCTCATGCAGCTACTTACCCAGATCATAAGCATAATCCTCCCCCCCCACCCATGTCTGTGGCTGAACACACACATGTAGCCAGCACTTAGAAAAGCCCCTTAGTGCCCCCTTTGCCACCTTCTCCTTCAAAAGTAACCCCTAGCCTGATGTCTAACAGCATAGATTAGTTTCCCCCCGTTTTTGTACTTAATGGACACCTATGGCATATATTCTTTTAAGAATCTGGCTTTCAGTTAACATTATGTTTGTGAGATTCATCCATATTGCTTCATGTATTTGAAGCTTGTTTGTTGTCATTTGCTGTAGAGTATTCCATCGAGTGAGTTACTATTCTCCGGTTTTGGTCATTTGGGCAGTTTCCATTGGGGACTGTTATGAATGGTGTTGCTCTGAACACCTTAATGCGTGTCTTTTTTTGAACACATTTCTGTTGGTATTCACCTAGGACTAGAATGGCAATGTGTAAGTGTTCTGCCCAAGTGAATACTGCCATAATTTACATGCCCACCAACCAGTTGATGGTTTTTAAGGAACATCTTATGACTGGAGCTGAATTTTAGATTTATCTGGCTGTGGTATCTTTGATGGCCCAGAGCACTGGTTTCGAATTGTGTTTCAAAGAGCCCTGGGAATCTGCAGAGTCCCCTTCTGGGCGCTGCGCCAGGGGAGGGAGAAGGGAAGGTTGAGTTGTGGTAGTGCTTCAGGCTGTTCATTCCCAACCACCCTCTAGCAGAGCAGGAGAGCTCTTATCTGTTGATTAGCTTTTGCCATTATCTAGGATTGCTGGCCCACCACCAGCCATCTGACAGGTGCACAGCTGTTGGGGGAAAACTCAGGGAAACCAAGAACGCCAAGGCCACTACTGTCCTCTCCCAGCACACATCAAGGGAGGGCCTGACCAAAAGGTCAATGGCAGGGCCACCAGGGGGGGAAATGTGGACTGGAAAATAGAACATGTAGGACGCGTCACCTCACTGGATGTCAAGGAACAAGGGGATTGTTGCTGAGACAATGTCCTGAGTCTAGATAACTATAATAAAGGCTGTTGTATTAGCAGGGAGATTGAGAAGCCAAATCCAATGAAGGACCCCCTGTGTCAAAGAGGGGGAGTCCGACTTCTGGTGAGTTTTAGGAGCAGGCAGGGCTATCTGGATGGGGTTCCTGCAGACAGGTGTAGGGCCAGATATAGATGTAAGAGCCTCTGCCAGCCCTTGGGAGCAGATGAAAAAGAGATTGGAGAGAGGAAAAACAGGCACTCAGGCACAATCTTCAAGGACTCCGACAGGGGAAGATGTCAGCCTGGAGACAGAAGGCGATCAGAGACATGAAGATGTAACCAGAGAGGACAGGAGACAAGTCAGGAGGGTGGGACAGTCCAGCAGTGGCAGTGCCAGAAAATGGACTTGTCCAAAGAGTTCTTCAGCTTTATCTAGAATCATGAAATTTCACGGAAGTGTCTTCTTAACCACCAGTTATATTCAAGGTTATGTGCATATTGTGCTGTTATCTTTGAAAACTGGCAACAGTGTGCCCTTGCACATGGTAACCAGAAATTTCAGTTTACTCTGATACCCTTTCCCAGAACATCCAGGCTAAAAGAGAACTTACTGTATTTGTGGGCGTGGCTTTAATTTTAAATGCCTATAGACACTATTTTCTTTCCTGTATGCTTGCTAGCTTTAAAACCCACTTGGTGGGAAAGCTGTGCTGCCCCTCCCTCACTTAGGCCGGTCCCCAATTGTAATGTCTTGGAGGCTTCAGGAGTAGCTCTGTACTGACCCCCCCCCCCCGCCCCCCACAACGTGCGTAATACTTTCAAGGCACTAGATGCAGCTCTGTCCCCTTCCCAGTCGACTTTAGTGGCACATATAGTCCCTGCTTTGGTCATTGGTCATTATGATAATAGGTAAATATTAAGAGCTTAAACCAGTGGTCTGGGTAGTTCTGAAGAGCAGGAAAGGAATCTAAAAAAATATGAATAAACAAATAAAAAGCAGAATCAGACCTATAAATACAGAGAACAAACTGATGGTTGCCAGAGGGCAGGGGGTTGGGGGAGGGCAAAATGGGTGAAGGGGAGTGGGAGATACAGGCTTCCAGTTCTGGGATGAATGAGTCACAGGATGAAAGGTACAGCATAGGGAATATTCTCAATGGTATTGTGATAGCGAGTGGTGACAGACACATGTGAGCGTAGCATAGAGAATTTGAATCACTATGTTGTGTGCCTGAAGCTAATGTAACTGTGTACTCAGATTTAAAAATTACAAAAGAAAGAAAGATGCATAGAAGAGGCACAGAGCACTTGTATTGTTCTCCCTTTTTAAGGATGAGGAAGCAGAGGCCCAGAAAGAGGAAGTGACTTGTCCAAGGCCACCAGCTTAATTCAGGCAGAGCCATGAGGGAGACCCGGGCATTGTACCTTAATAGCCCTGCTACGACGTTCAAGTCCTATGGCTCTTCCCCTAGAATACACATCCACATCACCCGGAGCTTTTGCCAGGACCTACCCCTGATATTTGGATTCTGGAGGTTTGGGAGTGAGGTTAGGAATGCAGGTGCATTGAACAAGCTGCCCAGGTGATTCTGAAAGGCAGCCCTGTTAGAAATTCAGTTTCTAGTCACTTTGTGGTTTCTGCCTTTTGCTCCACATTACCTGTTAAGTGCAGGTATAATCTGCTTCTAAGAAAATGTCATCAACTGGGTTATATTTAAGAGAGGAAAAACCAATCCTTCCTCCATTTAAGAAGTATGTGAGGGTGCCCGGGTGGCTCAGTTGGTTGAGCGTCCGACTTCGGCTCAGGTCATGATCTCGAGGTTCTGGTGTTCAACCCCGTGTTGGGCTCATTACTGTCAGCACAGAGCCCTCTTCATATCCTCTGTCCCCCTCTCTCTAACCCTCCCCCACTTACACTCTCTCAAATAAAACATTTAAAAAATAATAACAATGAAAAAGAAGCATGTATATATTAAAAGTGGAAATACACTACATATTAAGAGGGGAAGCACCTGACAGGTTACTAAGAAACAGAAGTCTCATGAGGTAAAAGAATTCCAATATTTTACCAATTATCTACAAAAATATCTTACTAACTGCATAAATTTGTAAGCTAAATTCAAGCAGTTCACAAGTCCATTAGTAGAAATTAAAATACAATTCAGTCGTTAATTGACCCCATCTAATATAGACTGTATACGAGAAGGCACTTTATAAATTGCAGTCTTTTAATAGCATTATTGTTATATCAGGCTTACTACATTAGAAATAGAATATCAGATTCTACATTGGGTAAAGGCAGAAGTAATATACAAACACGTGGCCCTATCTGCATGTGACACTTAAGTGTGTTTTCCCAGAACTGAGCTTGATATGGCTTTCATTTGTAAGGGAAGGCACAGGCCTCCAGTGGTCATGTGGTCACTGAGTCTGTTCGTTTTTAAATGTTGACACTGACAGGCGATAGCTGTTTGTAAGACTTGGATGCGTGGATTTCTTGGATGCGTGTAAGACTTGGATTTCTCTGTAATATAAACACGTGCTGTTTATTTTGACTTACACTCTGTATAAAAGTGTTCCAAAGAATCTCATGCACTTCTGAAAATATCCCAAGGACAAACTTTTGATAGAATCAACTCAACCTTCTAGAACTCATATTTGGCCACAGACAACTGAATGCTGATCTCCTGTGATCTCTCTCAGGAGTTTAATCCCTGGATTCATTAAGTGTTAGAAAAGTTTAAGTAACTTTACAGTTAAATACATGAATGAATAAAAAGTATTGATATTGCTGTATGAACTGTTAGGATTTGCTTGAAAGCGTATATTATGCCCAAGGCTGCTCATCAAATGAATTACCCTTGGGAAGCAGCCTTCCCTCCCTCCACTTTTTTTTTTTTTTTTTTTTTTTTTAATATATGAAATTTACTGTCAAATTGGTTTCCATACAACACCCAGTGCTCATCCCAAAAGGTGCCCTCCTCAATACCCATCACCCACCCTGCCCTCCCTCCCACCCCCCATCAACCCTCAGTTTGTTCTCAGTCCTCCACTTTAAGTAACTGACCTGTGCAGGTGAATTTAAGCAGCGGAGGCATTTGGGGCTACTTCTTTCTTCCCAAGCCTTGCAGCAGCAGAATTTTACTTTCCTGTATCTATCCTTAAGGGGTCACAGGTCTCCTAAAAGCAAAGTCAATACCACCCTCCCTTTCACACGTACAGGAAGGAGGACCATATACACACTAGTACTGTATTTTGGAAACCAAGTAGAACTGTACTCAAGGCAGAGAAGCAGTTGTATAAAATGTTACATTATAGTTCAGGGATGTTTAGTATGGTTCCTAATTGATATTTAATTAGAATCAGAGCTAAACAGTGAGTTTCTCTGACTTAACCTCTTGGTCCAGTAGATAATGCATCTGGGAAAGTATTATCTGAAGGAATCCTTTGTGTTTTTTGTTTGTTAAAATATTTATTTATTTATTTATTTATTTATTTATTTATTTATTGAGAGAGAGAGAGAGAGAGAGAGTGTGTGTGTGTGTGTGTGTGTGTGTGTGTGTGTGTGTGTGTGAGAGAGAGAGAGAGAGAGAGAGAGAGAGAGAGAGAGAGAGAGAGAGAATGCATGCAGGGGAGGGGCAGAGAGAGCCTCTCAAGCAGGTTCCACACTGTCAGTGAAGAGCCTGACACAGGGCTCGAACTCACAAACCTTGAGACCATGACCTAAGCCGAAATCAAGAGTTGGATGCTTAAGTGTGACTGAGCCACCCAGGCGCCCCTCTGAAGGAATCCTTTTGTCATGTGACATGATTCCATTTATTTGAGAAATTCTGATGTTCATACACGGGGTTCAGGCCCTTACCACTCACCTACGATACTGCCACAGATCCTTGTGTCATCATTTATTATTTATCATTTACCACTTACGGTAAAGTAGTTATTGAGTTCCTGCTCTGTGCCCGGCCCCAGGACTACATCATCCCTTTCGTTTCCTAAATTATGAAGAGGAAAAATTGCAAAGCTGTCACTTCCTGCCAAGACCAATGACTTACTTCACTTAACAAAATACCCTGTAGGTCCATTCGTGTTGTTGCAAATGGTAAGATTTCATTCTCTCTTTGTGACTGAATAATATTCCATTGTATGTATAGACAACATCTATACCCATTCATCTCTCTGTGGGCACCTAGGCCGCTTCCATATCTTGGCTGTAGTAAATAATGCTTCAGAAAACATAGGGGTGCATACATCTTTTCAAATTAGTGTTTTCGTTTTCTTTAGGTAAATACCCAGTAGTAGAATTACTGGATTGTGTGTTACTTCTATTTTTAATGTTTTGAGGAACCTGCATACAAAATAACAAGTACTTTGAACTGTGAGGGCCAGCCCAGATGTTCATCTTGCTGGTCACCCTGGGAATCCCGTAGATTTTGCTTTTCCTCAAAGCGGTTATCAAGTCCGGACATGTTGGAAAGGAGGTAGGACATGTTTCCTGCTATACAGTTAACGGAAGGTGAGATGAAAGAGGAAAGGAAAAGTAAGAATCCTATTTTGTCTTGTGGCATTATGGTTATGGGTATGTGGACCACGGCCTTTTTGTGTGTGTGTGTGTGTGTGGGTGAATGCAGGGAGAAGCACTTCCTGGCCGGTTAACACCGGCATCTGTGACCCAGAGCCTGAGCACTGTGTAAAGTGGGCAAAGGGCCCGGATTGTGGCTGTTTTAGGCCCCTGTGTGCCTCCTTAAAAGGCAGTTACTTCCTCCACACTGTGGACATTGGACATACTTGCTATATCATGATCTGGAGGAGGAAATGGTAGATAATAATTAACGTATCTTCCATTCTTTAATGCCAGGGCTCATCGTCTAGTGCTTATTATTATTGTGTTACAGGTTGTGAAGTATTTAGGATCGTTGAATTTTACTTTTAACCTTTAATTCTTGAGATTTTCAAACCTATACAAACCAATACAAAAATAGAATGAATTCTGTGTACCCATCACTCAACTTCAGCAATCAGCCTGCGATTGTCAAATGGCCAGTCCTGCTTCCTCCATCCCCTCCCCCACACTCCCCACTCGCCTAGTTTCTATCACATTTGTTTTGCCCTGAACCTTTTTTTCTGTCCTGAGAGATCTAATTCAACTTTGCCCATGAAATGACCTGACAAAGTCCCTAATAACACTTGTCTTTAATTCCATAAAATAACACTAAAGTGATTACATGCAATTGGGATTTTTCTTTAATTTGAGAGAAAGAGAGCACTAGAGAGAGCAAGCATGAGCAGAGGAGAGGAGTAGAGGGAGAAAGAGAATCTTAAGCAGGTTGCGTGCTTAGTGCAGAGCCTGACGTGGGACTTGATCCCACAATGCTGGCACCATGACCTGAACTGAAATCAAGAGTGGGACGCTCAACCGACTGAGCCACCCAGGAGCCCCAACTGGGGTTTTTCTCAATGGTGATGCTTGATGCTGAGAAAATTCCCTGGACTTCCTATGCATGGAATTAGACAGCAAGGGCTCTTTGTGCCTGGCTTCCTTTGCTCAGTGTGATGTCTGAGAGATCCGTGCATGTTGTTTGCTTGCACCTCTGCTTGGTTTCTCTCTGCTTCCCACCTATAAGCTCCCTTCTGGCCTGAGCTGCTGGGTGCCTGCCTCCCTGCTTTTCCATCTCTGTGTCTTCCAGGCCTCCTTCATCATCCTGGAGCTCCAACCTGAGCCCATGCTTTCTGGCCCTTACTTAACCTCTCTAGCCTCCTCACACTCTCCCTGGTTGCTCAACGCTCCTCCTCCGCTTTTTGAAAATGCTCAGATGACAGCCATCTCTTGAAACAATCCTCCCACCCCTCAGAGTTCCCGTCAAGTTCCTTGTCTTCACTACACTGCCACTTCTCTAAATATTCCTGACACTCAATCACCTGAGTTCTTGGATTAATAGTTCTCTCTTGTGCCCCTTCTCATTTGACCTGCGTTCACTTTGTGCTCTGGAAAGCTCACCCGGGGGTCCCCAGGAACCCCTTAACCACCCAGTCCTATGAGCTATGGTCACTCCTTCCTTCCTGTACACAACCCCGCCCCCCCCCCCCAAAGTGGCTAATGACTGGCCCTCCTCCTGGTTTTGTGAGTTACAAATGCTGGGATTGATTGAGATAGATAGAGATAGAGATAGAGATAGAGATAGAGATAGAGATAGAGATAGAGATTAGATATAGATATAGACTGTAAAAATATGACATGTGGATGCGAGCACAAACTCTGGAACCAGGCTGCTGAAATCGGAGTACCAGCTCCTCTGCATCTGCTCCTGAACTGAGGAAAGCAATAGTAATAACCCCATAGCATTGTTTTCAGGAGTAAGAGAGTTAGTATCTGTAAAGGTGTTAGAACAACACTTGGCAAGCATACAATGTGCTATAGACGTGGTAGCTGGTGAGACCAAAAAAGTAAAAACTTACAAACTGCAGGAGTGCATAAAAGCAATTCTCAAAATCCCCCAGTTCTCACCACCTAACAATAGCTACATTTTAGAATATATATCCTTCTAGTATGTTTTCTGGGTATAATGTATTTTTAAGCAAGCATATCTATATAGCATTAACTTCTGCCCTTCTCCCCAATATTCCTCTCTCCTCTTAGCTGTCCCTGCCAGTGTCACCCTGTCCTGGCAGCCCCCTTGGCCCCCTCTCTGCTCCTTTGAATCTGCCCTTTTTGTCCACACCGTGTGAGGAAGACCCCAGGAAGCTTCCCGCTCTTTTCTTCAGGCCCTCCCTCCGGTGTGGTGCTAAACCACCACTTCTGGGCTGTCAGTCCCCATTCAACCCCAAGAAGGAAGTCTTGTTCATTATTAATGTCTCCTAGCTCTTGGATCCAGCTCTTTCTTTGCATTCCGGTCACCTTCATCTGTTTGATGAAGTCCTAGGAACAGTAATGACGGGGACAGACAGCCTGTGCCAGGCTCTTTTTTTGTAGGATTGCATTTAATCATTACAGTCCTGAGAGGTAGGCACTCTTGTTTATCCCATTTTACAGGCAGAGAACCTAAGAGTTCAGTGAGGCTAAATCATTCATTCAACATCCTGCAACACTAAGTGACACAGCCCAGATTTGAACCCACTTCCTTCTGACCCCAAAGCCTGGGCTCTTTACCGTATTCCCTGTCCCTAGGCCTTCCATGGAAATAGTCTATCTTGTCTTTCTCTGTCTCCCAGTTCTGTTCCATCCAATGTCGCTCGGTTGTTTTTCTGTTAATACTCCCTAGGTCTCTCACTTCTGCTCAGAAACCTGTGGGGCTCCCATTTTCACATAACAGAGTCAGCTTTAACCTACTTTCTGCTGCTCCCTCCATATCCATTCTGAAATTCTCTTCACTCCTTGGCTACCACCTACCCAGTTCCTTCCCTTCAAGGATTGATTCGTTTAAGAAATGTATCCTTCAGGGGAGCCTGGGTGGCTCAGTCGGTTAAGCGCCCGACTTCGGCTCAGGTCACGATCTCGCGGTATGTGAGTTCGGGCCCCGCGTCGGGCTCTGTGCTGACCGCTCAGAGCCTGGAGCCTGTTTCGGATTCTGTGTCTTCCTCTCTCTCTGACCCTCCCCCGTTCATGCTCTGTCTCTCTCTGTCTCAAAAATAAATAAATGTTAAAAAAAAAAATTAAAAAAAAAAAAAAAAGAAATGTATCCTTCACACACCTCTCTGCTGCCCCAAGCTCCTATGCTTACCTTTGTCTTGCTTTATTGGCCTTTTATTCCTTATTTTCCCCAAGACTTCCTCTATCCTGTTGGGAGTCCTAAGCCTTTTAACTATCGGTCTGGTATATGCTACATGCCTTGTTTGTTAGGCGGCATAGCCCCCACCGTGACTGTAGACTCTTGTCAGCCTTCTCTTTGACCCTGCTCCTCCAGTGCCTCCAAGCACCTGGCCCCTTCAAAGCAATAAAACGGCTGCCTGGTTGCCTCTTAATCTAAAATGGATGCAGCAGCACTTGCCTGTTTCTTTGCTTTCAGTCAGTGGTTTGTCCAAATGGACTGCAGGCAAGCAAGTGAACGTCTGTCTGCTTAGCAATATCAGAAAGCATGTCCTTTGCTTAAAGTAGATCAGATGCTAGGCCTTTATGACCAGAATCCAAAATATCTCTGTTCTTCTGCTTTTGAGGGTAGAACGGCTATGTTGTAGAGAATGTCCTGGGCAAGGGATCCCACTGTAGATCACCTCCATCCCTGCTCAGCTAGGGCAGGTGGTAGGGGGTCCAGGAAGGCCGATGGGAAGGACTCCCAGTTGGTCACAGACATATGGAAAGGAAGGTACAAGTTCTCTGGGTGTGGGTATCAAAAAGGCCACAGACAACATTACAGGTCAGAGTTTGTTTGGAATGTATGCCCCCTTCCTTTGACAGCTTTGGGCCTGTGTACTTTGCCAGGAATAACTTCCTCAACATGAAGGCTGTGTGCCTGTTTAGTCCTAGGATAATGCCAGGGATATGGACCAGGCTTGGTTTAAATCGACCAATTGTTGATTTATTTAAAAGCTGGATTCTGCTCCAGTTTAAAAAGTTCTAATTCAGAAATCACCTCCTCCTAACATAGTGGTTCTTCATTAGGGAGCATCTGAACCACCAGGTGGGCTTGTCAAACTACAGACTGCTTGGGACACCCCACCCCTCCAGAGTGTCTGAATCAGGAGGTCCAGGTGGGGGGTTGAGAATCCTCATTTCCTTTTTTTTTTTTTTTTTTTAAATGTTTGTTTATTTATTTTGAGAGAACATGAGAGAGAGCATGCCCCCACATGTGCACGAGTGGGGAAGCAGTGGGGGGGGGGGGGGGGGGCGCGGTTAGAGAGAATCCCAAGCAGTCTCCGTGCTGTTAGCACGGAGCCCAACATGGGTCTCAATCCCATGAACCATGAGATCATGACCTGAGCTGAAATTAAGAGTTGGACACTTAACCAACTGAGCCACCCAAGTGGCCCAAGAATCCTCATTTCTAAGAAGTTCCCAGTGATGATGTTGCTGTCTGCTGGTGTGGAGACTAACCAGTCTATGGGGACTTCTCCACTGGGGCCACTCCCTGCTCTGAGACTGCTTCCCTTCACAAATGCTTATTAGCACCTCAGGGTACCAGGGAACTGTATCTCAAATATGTTCTTATGTTGTTTGGAAATCATTCTCTCACTTCATATAACATCGTTTGCCGCCCCCCGCCCACCCCCCCAAACAGTGAGTCCTTTTAAGGCAGGAGATTTGTCTTCTGCTTCTCTCATCATTCCCACTTCCGCTTTCCAGCCCCAGCAAGCTCCTCACACAGGACCTGCAGGTGGCTGCAGTGTGCAGTGATGGTTAGGAACACCAGGGTTCATTTCAGCCCTGGCACTTACCCGCAAGGTATCCCAGAGAGCTTTGGTTTCCTCATTGGGAAAGTGGTTAATAATCCCACCCTCATCATGATCTCCAGAATAGAGTGGTAGTTAAAAAATAAAATAGGGGCGCCTGGGTGGCTCAGTCGATTAAGCGGCCGACTTCGGCTCAGGTCATGATCTCTCGGTCCGTGAGTTCGAGCCCCGCGTCGGGCTCTGTGCTGACAGCTCAGAGCCTGGAGCCTGTTTCAGATTCTGTGTCTCCCTCTCTCTGACCCTCCCCTGTTCATGCTCTGTCTCTCCCTGTCTCAAAAATAAATAAAAAAACGTTAAAAAAAATTAAAAATAAACTAAAATAAAATAAACAGGCTACAGAGCCATGCATATAGCATGCTCCCGTTGGTGTTTTTTAAGAGAGATATTAAATAATCATGCTTGTGTATGCATCACATGTCTTCAGAAGGCGACATGAGGAACTGATAACAGTGATCACCTCATGTAGTCTAGAGTAGGACAGCTAATTTTTGTTGTATGCCCTTTGGGTAAATTTGTTGTTTAAAATTTTTACTAGCAGCATATTGTTTTAAAATTTAAAAATTAGTTAATGAAATAATAAGTTCTTTTTCAGAGTAAATAAAATGACTTTAAATAAAGCCCATAACAGTGCCTGGCACAGAAAATCACTCTGTAACTGTTAGCTTTTGTGTTGAATATTAAATAATTATAGAATTCATCCATGTATTTATTAACAGACAAGATTGCCAGCTGCCCCTTAAGCCAACCATGCAAATATGAGCAAATCATTTCTCAAGCTGTCTTGCTATGTTAGGTAGAGAGGAAAACTTGTTTGCAAAGGTCATACTCATTGTTGACTGCAAACACATGCTTCTGCTGGATCCTGGCCTGACATATAGCCTAAGGGGCTGGGTCCTGCACCCCTGTAGGTCACCATCACACAGCTGCGCCCTACAGCCCCCCCTTCACTGGCTGAAAACCTGTTTGGGCACAGTATGGGGGTACAAAGCAATCAGCACTGCCCTCAGAATCTGGGTGCTACACAAGTGGCCAGCCCATGCTGAAGGTGAATGTTCACGGGCAGCTTGACCCCGTCAAGTCCCTGGGACTCCACCCAGGCTTCTCAAAGCTGTGAAGGGAACCAAACAGGTGGGTAACCTTTGGCTTGGAACAGTCTGTATTTTGTGGGATACTTGTGGGAAGGAGCAGCAGGGTGTATCCTGTTTCTAAGAAAACAAACACCCGACACAAACACCCCAGAGTGAGACGTTCACTGGCTGATGTGTTGGTGGCTACATCTTACCCAACTGTTTATTAAGGCCCCATTCTCTGCATTAGTCAGTGTGACAGAGAAGATGGCGTGCGATAACTCACCTGTCTGGTTAAGGGTGTGGCTTTGAAGTAAGAGAGATCTGAGTTCAAATTCTGTCTCTACCACTTACTAGCTATCTGATCTTGAGCAAATTATTTAACGTAAGCTTTAGTCTTGACAGATATGATAAAACTGAGCTCTTACGGTTGCAGATGATAGTAAATGAACTAATAACGGTATAGAGTATTTTTAAATAGTACCTAGCACAGAATAAGTAATGAATAAATGTTCCTGGTATACTATTATTATTCAGCTAAACTTCCCACAGTCTGGTGGGAAGACAATATTCGTACATACAAAGTCAGTTACATAACAATAAGCATTAGCTGCCATATCATTAGCACCAAAATAAAACTGATGGATGAGAGCTATACATATGTCTTCCTTCAGAAAGAGTAAACATAAGTACACACACAGCTCCTGCTCCCTGCCTCTCTCGTGCCTGGGCCATCCCCTATGGGTCCTTGAACTCCTAAGCTTTAAGCATTTAGCAGGAATTCGTAAAGGGAATAAATTACCGTAAGCAAAAGCAGAGAGGCCTTCCTAGAAGAGATAAAAATGTGAACTAGGGCCTAAAAGAAGAGAGAATTTATTTTATTTTATTTTTTAATGTTTATTTTGAGAGAGAGAGAGAGAGCATGAGTGGGGGAGGAACAAAGAGAGAGGGAGACACAGAATCCAAAGCAGGCTCCAGGCTCTGCTGTGTCAGCACAGAGCCCGACGCGGGGCTCAAGCCCACGAACCGTGAGATCATGACCTGAGCCAAAGTCGGCGGTCAACTGGCTGAGCCACCCAGGTGCCCCCAAAAGAGAGAATTTAAATAGGCCAAGAGAAGCAGGCAGAGAACTTGCTCAGATACTTGCAAGAGGACTTGTAAACACAGCCCACAAGAAAAATGGGGAGTGTGGTGACAGCTCCCTGGCACTAAAGCAGCATCGCAATGAAGCTTCTGGGCCTGGCCTCTGGAATCAGACTGCCTGGGCTCACATCCCACCCAGGCAGCTTGCTAGCTGTTTGATACGAGGCATACACTTAACTTCTCAATGGCTCAGTTCCTTCATTGGTGATGAGAAGGTTTTTATTATGGTGGCAGAAATATTACGATCTGGATTGCAAAGCTGAGCCCTTTGGACTCTTCTGGGGGGACTGGAGAATCCTCTTCTGAGACCAGGGGAAATAAATTGACAGTGCCATTGTATCTGTGCATATACTGGTCAGGATAGATTAGATCGGAGAAAGAAAGACGAGAGGCATGAGTCCTGTTATGGGGCTGATACAGTGGCCCTAACATGAGGTGCTGGGAGCCAAGACAGAGGTCAAATAGCAGTGGGGAGAATGGGGAAGAATAAAAATAAGGGGTTTGTCAAAACATAGGGATCAAGAGAATTTGGGAAGTGCCAGGGTCTGAGGATGCACTGTCTGGTGAGGCAGCCACTGTGTGACTCATGAATACTTCAAGTGCGGCCAGTCCAAATCAAGATGTGCTGTATCTGTAAAATGCAGACCGGGTTTTAAATATTTAGTACCAAAAGAAAGTAAAACATCTCAGTAATTTTTTACATGGATTACATTTCAATTTTGGTCATATTCATCTAAAGAAGAAGAAGAAACCCATATTCACTGGGTTTTCCATGTGTTGTGTTTAAAGCAACTGGGCACCATTTCGCATGTAAATTTTTTTTGATTTTTTAGTGTTTATTTTTTGAGCAAGAGTGAGCAGGGGAGGGACAGAGAGAGGGAGGGAGGGAGAGAATCCCAAGCAGGCTCTGCACTGTTAGCACAGAGCCCAACGTGGGGCTCAGCCCCAAAAACTGTGAGATCGTGACCTGAGCCGAAATCAAGAGCTGGATGCTCAATTGACTGAGCCACCCAGGTGCCCTACATGTAAATTTAAACAGGCTTTCATTTAAGACATTGAGATTGTGGCAAAGCATTGTATGCGAAGTGCGTTGGTCATAGCTAACGTCATAAGGGTAGATCAACGTCTACTGAGGACCAGTGTGGGTCAGGCAGGTGCTGTGTAATGTATATACGTTCTTTCATTTCCTCCTGGTAACAACCCTGTGAAGTAGGTACTATTATTATCCTTTCTTATTTTACAGATGAGGAAACTGAAGTTCAGAGAAGTGAAGCAACTTGAGGTGTAGTAAGTGATGAGCCAGGATCCAAATTTATCTGTCAAAGCCCTGTTCACTCTGCTACATCAGTCCTCCAGGACGGAGCCCCTGAGAAAATTGAGTCAGAGGAAGGAGCCGTACTGTAGAAAGGAATATCACTGGACAAGCAAGAACAGAATAGTCTAGCATCACTAAGAGGAGAAACTTTTCCAGAAGGAAGTGGCTGTTCAGAAAACAAAGTTAGACTTTTATAGCAAAGAACTATGTTAGATGATAACAGCTATTTCAAGCTGAAGGGCACCGAATCCTGTAAGTTCAGGTCATTAAAAAGGAGTTAGTATTTTCCGGGGCTTGTTCAGAACCCTGGAAAGTTAAACATGGATAGGAAGTGGCGTTCTTTTAAATGGACATATTTTATTCCCAGGCAAAAATAAACGTGAGTAGAACCAAGAGGCAAGACTCTGGCAATCATTATTGGTGTTTCTCAGGAAGACCAAATCAAAATTACACGGGAAGCTTTAAACAATTTTTTTTTTAATTTTTTTTATTTTTGGGACAGAGAGAGACAGAGCATGAATGGGGGAGGGGCAGAGAGAGAGGGAGACACAGAACTGGAAACAGGCTCCAGGCTCCGAGCCATCAGCCCAGAGCCCGACGCGGGGCTCGAACCCACGGACCACGAGATCGTGACCTGGCTGAAGTCGGACGCTTAACCGACTGCGCCACCCAGGCGACCCTACGGGAAGCTTTAAATACAGATTCTTGGGCCCTGCTGCAGACCTATTGAATCAGATTTTTTTTTTTAATAAGTGCCTCAGATGTTCTAGATATACAGTGAAGTTAGGAACCCGCTACTCAAGCTCTGCAGCTCTCTCCTGGATTTATTACCCAGATTGGCTCATTCTCGTGGCTTCCTACCAGCTTCGCTAGGGATGATGGGATCATCCTCTGTCTTTAGCAATAGCCTTACCTAGAATCTGGGACAGTCCTTCTCTTAATGAAGAGCTACCAATTCTTCTTCACTTCAGTCTTCTTCCAAGGCCACTTTCTCAACACCTGCTGTCATTGCTATGGAGACCACCTATCTAAATGAGTAGTGGGCCCTAAATGGAGGTCATGTCTTCTTTTGTCCAGGGCTCCAGACTGACAGTTCCCCCCCTTCCTTCCCATTCCTTCCTTGTACTCTTAATGTCCAGAGACAAGCAGTATAGGGTGATGATTCAGAGGATGACCTTGGAAGTCAGGTGGCCTGAGTCCCAGCTCTGCTACATAAATCAGCATACTCTTCAGCAAGACTCTTTTGGCCTCTCTGTGTTTCATCTGTAAAACAGAAATGATAAAAGAACTCGTCTCTAAGAGGATTAAATGAAATGATTCATGGAATTCACTTACCAGGCACATAATAATAAATGGTGGTAGTTGTCACATTTTGTCATTATACCTACAACAGTAACATTGTCACCACCATCATCATTATTATTCAGGGACATGTGGCTGGATGGCAGGTAAAGTGAACTCATCAAAGATACCAGATGAGGACCTCGCAGGGGTCTGTAAGTATAAAAGCATGCTACTTTTAGAGGACGCACTCTTCAGGTCTTGAGGGAATGCTGTTCTTACTCTTTTTCATTCTGCTCATTCTGAGCCCATATAAACTTTTAGAAGAGCTCCAGTCACTCTGTCTTCCCCAGCCGCGGTGGCATTTTCCACTGTTCCATGCAGCCCTTCCTCATCACGCCCTCTCATTTTTCTCCCCCATGGGCCGGTAACTTGTTCTTTTTGCTCTTTGCTCTCAAAACTGGACAGGAACAGGGCAGGACATGGGGCTGGTCACAGGTTCACCACTCTTGATCTTACAGCCTGTGAGCTCTGGTTGGGGAGAAGGAGAAAGAGAATGTTATGGCTTGCATCTCCACGTTTTCAGGTCTTAGGGTTTGATGTGTTCAATCATGGCATGATAATAATAGAAATCATAGCTAGCCTTTGTAAGTTATTTACAGATTACAAAACAACAGATTAACAATTGTGTATCAGTCAGGGTTCAGTTGCCACAAGCAGTGTGCTTGGCAGTGCGAGCAGAATGGGCTTTCGTACAGGGGATGAGGTGCTTGTGTAATCAGTAGGAGGGCTGGAGCAACTGGTTCTTGACTTCTCGACCGGGACCAGCTTCCAGACATCACCACAGAACTGGCCCCGGGGGCCCAGCAGGAGGTGGAGAATTGGGAGACTGCTGTAGCCACATAGGTTCTTAGCACCACATCGCTAGCGACTGCATGCTGGGATGCTCCCAAAGAGCAACTTGCTCACCGCCCTGCTTGCCAGCAGAAAATAAGCCAAGCCGCAAGCACCGGCCTTCTCACTTCCACCTTCAGATCTCTGATGATCACATCCCTATCCCTTTGGCGGAGCCCGCATCCTCCAGATCCCTAGTTGTAAGAGAACGAGCCGTGGCTCGTAGATGTCCGTCTTCTCCCTGCATCTTCACATGTTCTCCCCTCTGTGCCCATCTGTCTCTAAATTCCCTCTTCTTTTTTCTTTTTTTTATTTGAGAGGGAGAGCGTGTGCAAGCAAGCAAGGTAGGGACAGGGAGAGAGAGAGAGAGAGAATATCCCAAAAGGTCTCAGCACTGTGAACACAGAGCCTTGATGTGGGGCTTGAACCCACAAACCTGTGAGATCATGACCTGAACCGAAATCAAGAGTTGGATGCTTAACTGACTGAGCCATCCTGATGCTCCCTAAATTCCCTCTTCTTATAAGGACACCAGTCATATTGGATCAGGGCCCACCCTAATAAGCTCATTTAACTTAATCATGTCTGTAAAGGCCCTATCTCCAAATACACTTTATTCTGAGTTATGGGGGGTTACTTTTCTTTCCATCAGGGCGGTTCAATAGGGCGCCCCAGGAGGAAGGTAGGGCAGTTGTTCAGTGCCAACCATCGGGGACTGCAGGTGCCTAGAGTACTTCTCAGGGGATGTGATCAGAAGGTATAGGTACTTAACACTCAGCAAAAGTATTCTTTGTATTTATTATACTCACATGCTTATGTTATCTGATGCTCTTAACAGCTCTTTGAAATAGGAAAGTATTATTATCCCCCCTTTTCCCATGAGAAAATTGAGGCTTACATGGGTTGCGAGTCCTTCCCTGGGGCCCCAGAACTAGGCAGTGGCAAGGGCAGGAGTGAGCTCAAGTCCCCTGCCCTAATCCTTGAGTATGTCCCTGGAACTAAATGTCCAAGGCATAGTACAAAGGCCATGTCACAAGTTCAAATAGAGGGATGGGCAGGTATGCCAGCAAATGTTAAAGCAGCAGCCTCTACTTAGATTCAGCCCAGTTTTATAAAATTTTCTGATTTTTCCAGAGATCTTTCTTTGTCTTAAAGTGATAGCTCAGTTTTTCAAATGTTGACAATTTAAAGTTAACACCCCCCCCCCCCCCCCTGCCACACACACACACACACACACACACACAGTTGAGTTAACCCTGTGCGGGGCCCAATCAAACACATCAGTAGTCTGGATTCAGCCTGCAGACTCTGATTTAAAAGAAGTGTTCAGGAGATAGAGACACTGTTCTACGGATCTGACTGTCCTTCCTCTAAGGCCATATTAGAAACATGTTGCTACCCAATCATATTACCTTGACATTCTTCTTTTGCTCTTTTGCTGGGTGAATTTTTCTCCTGTTTCACACCCGAATGCATGATTTTCAGTCTTGTCAGTGAACCAAGGGACCCAACATTATTAAGTATCTGTGTGTACAGGCTACGTACTGATAGGCTCTCTTGTTTCTCTTCCCAACAACCCTGTGAGCTAAGTATTGCTGCCTGCACCCCGTTAATAGATGAGAGGGACTGATAAAGGGCCAAGCCAGGGTAAGGCATTAAGACTTTGATAGTTGAAGGAAGATCAGATGGAAGACTTTTTTTTTTTTTAACCTGCTCTTTTATTATAGACACAAGGGGTGTATTTGCTCAGAACACTGGCTTCGGTCCAGTGCTTCAGTTATTTGCCCGGCCAGGATGACCTTGTGATTCAGCTGCTGCTTCCCCAAGTGTGCTCCTTCACACACTTTCCATCCCCACCCTCTCTGTGCAGCAGACCCCTCTGGACAAAGGTTAAGATGCTCTTCTTTCCCTAATGGGAAATGTTGTTCCTAGGAATTTCTAGGAACCTAAGAATTCAGATGAACAACAGCCTTAAAACCAATGCCAACTATTTGAATCACTAAATATTATGTATGTTTATTCAGATTTGCTCCTGTAAAAATGTGAACAAGGCTGCAGAAGCTATAGCCAGGGTTTCATGAAACTGGGGGTCTGTGCAGGCCTCTGCCCTTTAGGGAGGCAGAGGCAGGGCTGGTGGCTCAGGATCTCCAGATGCTGACCTCAGTCCTTGCCTGGTCGTGACAGCTAGAACATTCTTGCTTAGCTTGCGGAAAGGAGAGGGGAGGCCTGTTTTTCAGGACACCGGATAAACAGATGCTTTCTGCACCAGAAGGGCTGTTGCAAAGACACAAAGCAGTCAGCAAGCCCACAACTCCAGGTCATCAGTGTCAAGGTCACCCTAGCCCTGAGTGTTTGTGAATCAAATTAACTGGAATTGTATCCTTTCCTTGGTGCAGTAGGAAGCATGGCTTCCGGGGTGAAAGGCTTATGAGCTGGTTCGGGGCTTATGAGCAGGGTTAACTTGAAGCAAGTTTTTCTAATTTCAGTTGCCTCATCTATAAAATGAGTATGAAATAGTAATAACACCTTTCAGGATCGTAGTGAGGCTTCACGGACTGCTGCACATGAAAGCAACGTGTGCAGTCTAGGGTTTCATACAAATATCTGGTGGTGTTTGCCTTGGAAGCTTTCTTAAAGTAAGAATAAAGCAAGCTTTTTATCCACGTGGTAGCACAAACAGACAGACATCCTTGCCTTTGAGGGAAGAGCAAAGAAAACCCGCTCAAGGCACAAAGATGGTTAGAGATACCTGTTCTCTCGGTCCAGCTGTTGAGGAGATTCAGAGAAGCTGCAGGTTAGGAGGAAGTCCTCAGCTAGACCTCCAGCTCCTGGAAACACCTCCTCTCTCTCCACAACCAAATAGTAGTGGCCGTTTTTGCAGTGACAGGAGGCATCTCAGCCCTGGGTCCCTCCATGGGGCTCCTTAAGTTGAAACCGTAACTTTGATCTGACTTTTCTCTGAGTTAGAAGAATGTTGTAATAAGAGATGATGTTCTCCAGTGGCCTGGTACACAACTTTTTCTAGGAATGGCCACAAATACCCCATTTAATTGACCTGCCAAACACTATTCCTATATTCAGTAGGAAGTTGGTGGTGGTTAATAATCTGTGAAGCTGTGAAAATCACCCATCTCCTAAACTTTAACTACTTTTCTGGGTGAGTTTAGACATATGCTAGGAGAGGGAAACAGACTTTGAGAAAAGAACTCATATTTGCGTTGGGAGCCCAAGATAAGTTGGTGGGGCCAGAGGACGGGCTCCACTCCCCCTGAAGCAGAAGAGAGAGGGTCCCCAGGAGAAGGAAGCAGGAAGCTGTCTGAGAAACAGGGAGGACTGTGAAGGGAGCAGATATCAGAATAGGGGAAACCTGCCAGAGGCGCTAAACCTGCAAGTGTGATCTGTGAATTGCTGTTTTCAATCACAACTATAATACACGAAGAAACTCACGAGTACTAGAGGCAAAGTTTCTTACCGATTTCAGAGGGACCTACCCCAGTATTTTTAAAAATTTTTTTTTAACATTTCATTTTTTGAGAGACAGAGCGAGCCGGGGAGGGGCAGAGAGAGAGGGAGACACAGAATCTGAAGCAGGCTCCAGGCTCCGAGCTGTCAGCACAGAGTCAGACGCAGGGCTCGAACGAATGAACCGTGAGATCATGGCCTGAGCCAAAGTTGTACGCTTAACTGACTGAGCTACCCAGGTGCCCCTACCCCAGTATTTTATAGAGCCTGACCGTGGGCTCTTTGCTCATAGCTACGCGGGTGGGAGCAACGAGTGGTCCAGGCCTGACCGATGTGAACTGGTGTGCAGTTACAGGGAAACTTGCTCAGGCCTTGGAAACTTTATGCCCTGGAGCCTGAGAAGAGAATGCTTGGCGTTACTCTCATGCAAAGGGACATTTAGAAAGTCCTTAGGATGCAGCCTGGAAACCACAGGCCCTTCAGAAGGGTATCATATTCACATTCTGGAGGTTGGGGGCCAAATCTCAGAAACCTTGCCAACTGGCACAGGAGCCCCGTTTAACATGCTGCAGGGCACAAAACGTGGAACTAGAATGCCATGAATCGGGATGCTTCACTCTGCTTGCAGGGAGGTTTGCCTTCTGCCTCGGTCCCATTTCAAAGGCTCTGTTAATAAATGCTTGCCTGGGAGCACAGAACAACACTGGGCCAGGCCGCTGGGTATGAGCAAAACCACTGGGAGAGGACCCTAGGCCTCTCCCTTGGGTGGGGCGGGATGATTGGAATCTGAGGAAGAGGCAGCGAGTCAGGGAGTGTTGAAATGAGGTTGCCAAGGCCTAGGATTAAAGCCGGGCCACCCTGCCCTGTGTATGATGTATGGATGATTCCTCCTCCCAGTTTCCTGCACTGGTGGGACATCCTTATTTCTAGGGGAATCCTCTGTTGTCTGTCACCAGCCATTCCATTCTACCCTGACAGCGGAGTGCAGCAGAATCACCTAAGGATGCACTTACAAGGGGCCTCATGCCATGGCCCACCCAGGCCCCGTCATCAGAATCCTGGAGCCTCACTGACCTGGGAGAGGCAGCCAGGTACACAGGCAATTCTGATTCATCGTGCTGGGTGTGGCCTCCCAAGGATAAATACAAGAGCAGCTGCTATTTTTGGGGTGCCTTGGTCTTCTGATAAACACTACATGTGCATCAGCAAAGTGGCTCCTCAAAAACCATCATCTCCTCAAATTATGCAGAAGAAAGCTTGGGCTCATAGAGGTTAAGTGATCAGCCCAGTTTCACCCAGCTAGTAAGTGGCAGAGGCAGGGTCCAAACCCAGGAATATGAAGCATGACGATGAGGCTGGATGTCAAAGTTCTGCACACAGTTAAAAACACAGGTTTATTTGTACAGTTGACCCAAAGCCACCTCTGACCAAAGCCCTGTCTAAATCTTGGAGCCAAGCCCTTGGGAGCATTCCAAGTGTGGCAGAGCTCAGGCAGAGCACCTTGGTGCCCACGTGGTGGACACCGTGGAGCCTGGGGGTTGTGGGCATGTTTTGTAGCCCTGCCTGGTCCTAGGCCTTTATGGCAGAGATGCTTTTTGCAAGTGCGGCCCTTCCAGAAGGTTGAGTCAGTCTGGGTTTGCTGCAGGCGCCACGGTGCCCCAAGACTTTGCTGAGCCCTTGCATAGTATGAGGGAGGCATACCTACTGTCCACCTGCTTCTATGAGTCACAAAACTGCCACCCGGCCTGCCAGCTCTGCATTTTCCCCCACTCGCCACCGTGCCAAGACAGAACTTAGCCATATATGGCAGGGGCACCAGTAGTGCTTTTCCCTAGCCTGCCTGCCTTTTGGAATATGTCCTTGGACAATCAGCCGGGTTAAAGCTCAAGGTCCAGGAGGTTTCATTTCCTTTTTACCAGGTGGCTGGGGAGCGAGAGGAAAAGAGCAGCCTTGGCTCCAAGGGCTCAGGCCCGAGAGGAGAGTCAACCCCCAAACATGTGGTGGGGGTACAGGATTAGCAAGTGCCCTGGGCGCCCCGGCTGAGGCCAGAGAGAGGTAAAGGAGGGAAAGATAGAGTTCTGTTAAATATTCAGGCTTTAGGCTGCTCAGTGTATCCCCTTTGACATTTGCAGGGGGTTCATCATTGAGAGTCTTTCAGCTGAAAGGTTCCCACTTTTTCTTGAATAAAGGCTTCCTTATCTGCCTAACTAACATTCCTCAAATGATTGCAAACCTCGATAGCACCTAAAAATGCACCCTTTGTGCAAAGTTCTCCAGAGGCACTCTCCTTTGCTGTTTTCTGTTGCCAGGACTTGAATCAGTGTAATAGTTGGGTAAGAGAGCCAAAATGAAATAAAATCAAACCTTCTATTAAAGGACATAGCAGTAATATTAAACTACACACGTAATGTGGCCTGTGCTTGCATACGCTCATATGTGCCGGAGGCCCCCTAACTACTGCAAATGTTTATGTATATTTGTTTCCTCTCAGAAGATGCTAGAAAAGGCTCCATTGTGCTGCGTGTTGGGGTGGACGGATGAAACTAGTACTGGGTTTCTGCAAAGGAAAGATCTATGAAGGAGCTCCAATGGGAGGGCATTCTCGTAACTACCTCACAGAGCCCATGATGACTGGGAAAAATGCATCCTTTTCCCCTAAGTAATGCAAACTTATATTCTTTTCAGGTTTCAGGTAAAAACAATACCTGACAATGTCGAGCAAAACAGCAAGCACCAACAACATCGCCCAGGCAAGGAGAACTGTGCAGCAGTTGAGAATGGAAGCCTCCATTGAGAGAATAAAGGTAAGAGGCCTGGATGGGATCAGACGTGTTTTCTGATCAGGCCCCTCTGCTCCCCACGGCGGGGCCACGTTTCCGAGAAGGCAGTGCCATTCCCTGCGGCTTGGGGCCAGGATTTTCCTAGGGCCGGCTGAGAGCCTCAGAATCTAACGTTCATTTCTGCCCTGCCTGGGCTTCATTTCAAAAGCACAGGCAAGCCAAAGTGTCTGAGTTAGCCTCTCTGTTGAAACAGAAAACCTAGACCCAATGACAGGATTCCCCAAGAACCTACCTTCCCTGAAGGAACACAGCCAAGTCCCGTGATCTCTGTGTTCTGCACTGGGACAGGGGTTCTAGATGGATTTTATAAACACCCTTGTTATCCCTCTGGAATTTACTAAGTGCTTTAGAGTATAGTCTGGCATAGCAAGTCAACACTCGGGGTCTCCTTTTTTAAGACTACGCCACTTTTTTAAATGTGTGTGCACTATTTTAATGACCACATTCTGTACCCGGGGTGAGTAATGCCAGCCTTAGTTGAGATCTACGAGAAAGGGGAAGGCATTTGTTAGGTCACCTGACTTCGAAGTCTTTTCTCCCCAAATCCCAAGAGAGAACTAGGCAGTGTGTGCCCTGGAATGTTGTGAGTAATGCTGTTTCCTAGAAACTGAAGCAGTCACCTGATACATTCCTCTGGGCCTGGAGATAGTCACCTGTCTTCAAAACATGAGGCTGCTTATGCTGTATTTGATGGGACTCAGCTGCCCTGTGTTCCTTGCCTGAGGACACTGATCTGATTATTCTGTGGAATAGCCCACCCAGACTTCTGAACAGGGTGTGGCATTTTCTGTTTTTAACTCGTGCCAGAGGAAGGCACTGAATCTTCCCATTCTGGTTTTATCCCTCCTTTTATTTTTCTAAGACCAACCTTTAACAGTAGAACCTAAAGCTCTTCTCTCAAGAATACGGACTCCAAGCCCATAATTCAGTTCCAATTTTGTATCAAATACTAAGATACAGCCTTCCCTTGATTCACATATACTTCCCCATTCCCATGCTTATTTTGAAAAGCGTCAAACCTGTAAAAGAGCTATCACAACAAACACCCATATATACCCTTTGCCACGATTCACCAATTAACATTTTGCCACATTTGCTTTTTCTGTGTCTTGTACACGCACCCACACAACACATACCCTTTAAACCACTTGAAAGTTATTTGCAAACATCGTGACTCTTCACCCTTAAATACTTCACCTTCCTCATAACCACACTACAGTTATAAGTTTCGGGATCATCTAGTAATATCTAACACACAGTCCACTTTTGAAGAATCCAGGCCACTCAGAATGGCCTGCAGAATGGCCCTCCCATGGGATACCATTGCTTGCCGATTCTTCGATGCCGGCTAAATGTTTTGGCAGGAATAGTTGCTAGCTGGTGGTGCGTCATCTGTGCTCACCCTAGGAGACACGTGATGTCATTTTTCTCCGATCTTTAGATCCGATCACTTGGTTAAAGAAGCAGAGCTACCAGATTTGTCCGTTTACAAATCTTTTTCCTTTTTAACTGACAAGTAATCTGGGAGAAACGGGGTCTGGAAAGCTCACTCCACCAGTCTTCTACGCAGAGGACCAGCATTCAACTACCCTTTTAAAGTTTGTGCATACATTATTTTCTTGTGTGTTTGCTTTGGTTCATCCACATGTCAGGTCTCAAAGGCATCGGCGGACCTCATGTCCTACTGTGAGGAGCACGCCAGGAGCGACCCTTTGCTGATCGGGATACCAACCTCAGAAAACCCTTTCAAGGATAAAAAAACTTGCATCATCTTATAGAGGAACACGGAAACCGTCCCTCGCCTCTTCTCAACAAAGCAAATTATGAGCAGCTCCTTGGAAGACATTTACCTTCAGCTTATTTGGTAACCACTGCTAATAACTAAAATACTCTAACTTGGAACGATTGACTCTGATGTCTTTATTTTCCAAGCTGCCCTTTCTCTAAAACACCTTTTACTCATTTAATACAGAATAACAATCTTCTTTTCCATTTGATAACTATGGTGTCCTATTGGGTTACTGCTTCAGAAAAGTTGGTCTGGGCCATTTAAAAAAAACATTATCTGCTTTTAAATATATGAATAACCCAGTCATATCAAGACTTAAATTACCTAAGTACCTGTCTAGGTTAAAATGCCAAGAATAACTTACTGAAACCTTTATATCATAGTATGTTTTTAATAGGGTTGTGCCAACCTGTACAGTGTACATGGGTGAGGAGTGTTTTGTGTATATATATATGTCTTTGTATATACACATATCAATGCTATTTCCTTTTTAAAATTTCTCTCTCCATGCCATCAGTTCGACTCCAGAAGTTATACCTTTGTCTTGAGCTGTATGTAGATAGAATAAAAGTTTTTCATATAGTTATTGTACAAAAAGGTATCCACTGTAATTGAGTTGTGAAGAAATGTTGCTGACCTCTTAGGCTAGAATTAACTATACCGATTAAAATTTAAAAACTGAACTAAAAACCCTCTTATCAGGTATTGACAAGGGAACCTAAAAAGGCTCCCATGATCCTGAGTCTAGAAGAGGGGGGGAGGCCTCTGGGCCAGACTCTGGGGCTCATGTTCTCTAGATTGTGGAGAGACACCTCTGAAATGTCCACCCTAATGCCTAGAGTGCACGTGAGCCCCACCCAAAGGAGAGCAGGAATGTGTGAAAACCAGCTGCTTTTCTCAGCCAAACTTTGTAATTTCACTCTCTCTGCCCTGCCCTTTGTCTTTCCTCTCCCACTAGAACATCTCTTTCCAGAGGTGGTATTCACCTCCCCAGCCCCAAGTGGGTGGAACATGGTGGGATGGAAATACATGAAACTCAACAGTATCAGGCACTTTTCAAATATCTATAGTGCCAGTGTGTTCCCTACCTTGTCCACAAACCACCCGAGGCAGGCTTGGATTCAGGGATACATGACTTGGGCTTCAGGGTTCCAGCAGCAGGTTCCTTGATTTTCCTCTGGACATGAGTACAGCCCTCACATCCTTGGAATTTCCAGTGGGCATCCCAAGGAATCTCCTGTGCCCAGAGAGTATTTTAACTTTATCAGAGAAAGAGAAAAGGTTCTTAAAAAAAAAAAAAAAAAAAAGTGCTCACCTAAGGGCTCAAACCATTTACAAGCCTTTGATATTTTAATTCATCTTTAGTTCATTGAAAATAACTACTGATGAAGGATTAAAAGCTTATTTTCAAAAAGGAGTCAACCCCAAAATGGAATTATTTCTGATGGTTTTCCCTAGTTCTGTACAATCTTGCCCTGCAACACAAGCCCCTTTTAAAACCTAATGTCTGGTTTTAAGTATTAAGCAGATTGTGGGTGAACAAATGTAGTGCTATTTTTAAACTGTTCAAATATAGTCAGTATTTCCCCAGTCACCTATCTGTTCAGTATTGTGAACTGCCCTCACTTTTCCAAGATCATGTGAAAATCATGCCACTGGCCTTATCCTCTTGTCCTCTGCCTCTGGGTTTTGCAATATGACCAGTTTCCACATAAATTGTAGGCACCTGTTTAGGAGAGATAAAGGTGAAATTTGAAATGTACACGAAAAAGACAACATTGCATTTAATGCTTCACTTAATGAGACATTTTCTTTTAATAAGTATATTTTTCTACCGATAGTTTCAGAACACTAATCTTATTTTCACTCTGATTTTTAACATGTTTCTTTAAATATTTATAATACAGCTTGTTAAATATTTTTATGAAATTTTATTATACCTTTTCATTATATGTGCACTTTTTCAGTAGCAAGCATAGTTCATTGCTTAGTACTAAGTTATGCTCTTTTACCTAATGGAAAACAAATATGTTTTGCTCCCTATTTGTTAATGTGCTTATAGTGGTAAGGAATGGACTTGAGGTCCCTGAAGATTTCATTTTTCCTGGTCAGCTATCATAAAGGCTAGGAGTATAAATATCATGTAGCTTCCTAATGATGTATAGGGCATGTTTAAGAAAAGTGAAATCACATCCTTTGATGATGGACCCAGTGGGGAAAAATTGTAGTTAAATGTTGATTTACTTAAAACTAGATGTCTATGTGAGAAAGTACATGTATAGGACATATAGAAATCACTTTTATTTGTCAGGCTTTATTTTACTTATGAAAAACCATTTTTAACTGTTCTACAGCAGCTGGTTTATGATAATGGACAAATGCCCAGTATGTGTTGTTTTTCCAACTACCACTATAAAAACAAATCACATATATACATGCAACTTTTGGCTTCATATCTGTGAAGCTATTTAAATGTGTTCATTATACTTTTGCCTTTAATGCTGTTTCTGTTAACGGTGACTTTTTTTCATTCTTATATGTTCATTAGTGCATAAATCTGTCCCAATTGAGGCCTCAGGACCATGGCAAGATATGCTAGATAAAATTTCAGGACTCCAAAGTATTTTACAGAAACACATTATTCCAGTTTGTTCACCAAGTATAGGTTGTAGCTATTTTTTCTTCTACAGAGAATCAGGTTTTTACATTTCCTTACCTTATGAAAATGAAAGTGCCATAATTATCTTTTAAAGGAAGGACCTGCCTTCTTTCCATACTGTTTTTGTACTTTACTAATCTTTAACTATCAAAGAAATTATACCAGTGACTTAGTAATTTTGAGGCATAGGTTAGTTTAGGTAGTAGAGGATGCACCAAACTTTTTCTTCAGATGCCTTCTTCTCAGCTAATTTACAACTAAGTGTCATCTGATTACTCCAACTATTGATTGAAGATCTGTAGAAGCCCAAGAAATGAACTATAGTACATGTCTGTCCTTCTCCATAAAATATAATACTGGAGTGTGTTATGAATTGTATTGATTTCTTTTATGATCTATTAACAGGAACAAAATACGTGAATCAAATAGAATTAAGTGTAAATTAAAATAGAGCACTTACCTAAAATTGGGTGGCCTGGATCATAGCCTTGGATCCTTTTTTAGCCAATGTGGTGCCCCTGTGTCGTGTGACTCTGAACAAGGCACTTCATCTCGCTGGGCCTCCGTTTTGCCATCTGTAAAACAAGGGGCTTGAAGTAGATGATGGTGGCGATCCCCCTGCCCCTGCACCTCCACTCTCCGAAGCCTCGGTCCAATGGCCTACCCCGCTACAGGTCCTGCCAATGTGTTGGTGCTATAAGCTGCTTCAAATATAAAATGGTTCGTCTATCATATATGCTCACTTAATAGCTTATGAAAGGCCTTTTTGTTATAAAGCTTTTTCTGGTTTTATGGACTTGATTACTGTAATGTTTTGTTTTTAGCTGTGTAACTCTAAACATCATTCACTTGTCCCAGTAATCTGGGATGGGATTTTGTCATTTTATGGCATTCTTTGGCTACTCATCTGTCCAGCATCTTATTAACCTAAACACTGTGATCATTGTTTGGAAATCTGTCCTATGGAAAGAATAGAAACATTTCCTTCACATGTACTTCACAGATTCAAAAGAAGTTTCATTAAAACATCCTTCTCTTTACTGGATCCGTGCCTCACTGTATCATCCTACTCGTGTTTTGCCCAATAAATTAATAGAAGACCAGCTCTCTTCCATTCTCCTTCATTCAGTTACCATTTTCTTAACACCTGCTGAGAGCCAGATGTTGAATACCAGGCTCTGACCCTCCAATGAGTAAGACTCACACCAGCCCATGCAAAGCTCACAGTCCGGAGCAAGGAGGGTGGCATGGCAGATAGAGAAACTGACAATCGAGCAGCAGAGTACCCTGTGTGAAGGTGAGCACATGGTACTGTGAGAGCCCAGAGGAGGAAGGACCAGCTCCACAACAGTGAGGTCTGAGGAGGCTTCCAAGGGAGGTGATGTGTGAGCTGGGTCTTGAGAAAAGAAGAAATTTGTAAGCACTAGAATGAAGTCTTGGAAGAAAGGGAAGAGGAGGAGAGTGGGCTCAAAACTAGAGTACAGAGTAATTCCCAAACTACTTGTTTGTCCTGCAAGCAACAGGAAGGCAGTGGAGGTTATTAAAGAGGAATGATGTAATGGTATCCAATGTGTAGAGAGGGTGGTTTCCCAGCCTGAGACCCAGCTGTGACCATGGAAACAGATAACAAATGAAAAAGCCATTAGGCTCACAATGACTCATATTCACCAAGTATTTGCCAAAGGTACCCTGCCTCCTCCTCAATTCCTTCCCCTAAGGCTGGGATTCCCTTAGAGATGAAGGAACAATATCATCATCCAGAAAGGAAAAAAAGGCAGCCAGTGAGTGTCTGGTTATGGATCTGGGCAGCTACAGAGATGACCCTGGCTTCTGAGAATCAGTACATACACACTATAAAGGGTAGGAGCAAAAGAGTCCTTCAGCCCTTTCTAGGAAAGGACTGAAGAATTGAGATTTTGATCATGAAAAACAGCAGCTAACATGCACTTTCACTGGTTCAGACCAAAGTATCAGAAGTTCCTGTGACTTTCAATGGAGGACAATTGTATTAGGAGATGAGACTGGGTAGGGGTGAATTTAAAACAAAGTGAGGGAAGAGAAGGTAATGCAAAGGATAGACAATGTAAGTAAATATGGCAGATGAAATGTTATACTACCTTAATGTTATGAAAGGAACTCAAACCTACAGGTGATGGTGGTAGCTTGGCGTGGAGATTCATGTCACGTGGCTTTCCAACTCTCCAAGATACGGGGGGTGAACACCTTCTCATTGGCAAGATGGTCAGTTACAACATACATATACATGTGTATAGTATTTATAAGCCGCCTTATTTGGTGGTAGGTAGACACCTGTTAAGGATTTCTCCCTCCTTCCTTCCCTGTCCCTAGGTTTACAAACCTTTGGCTTACAGCTCTGTAGAACCTGATTCCACCATCAGCTATACCCATCTTTGCACCATCTGGCATGGATATCACCTTTAGCTTGTCTTCAGAGCATGGCCCTACTGGCTACTTTACTTTACCTCTTTACCACTGTAAGCAGCAAACAACCTTTGCCTTCAGATGAGCCCTTCTGCTACTCCAATTACTATCTCCTTATCAGAGTCATTCATGTCTATCAAGGCCGTTTAACTGTAGGCCAGCCTTGGACAAACATGCACAGTTGGTCTCAAGAACCCTTCAATTATCAATTTTTTCAGAAACCAATGTTCTCTTTATCCTGAGGGAGAATGCAATCCAAATAAATTCAAAGATGCTAATGACTTAATGGTTAGAAGATCACTATGGAAAGAGCAATGTTTAGCATAAAGGAGAAGTTAATAGTAAAGTTTTAGATATCATTAAGAATTATTCATATGAAGCATTCCTATACCCTATAAATCCTAGATAATCTTCTTAATTATAAAAGCAAGTAATTGAAATCATTGAGATGCATAATGGCAAGATCCCAGGCTTGGAGGTCTAAGAAATTTGCAGCCAAAACATCTATGTACAAGTTGCTACTTCTGGTCTCTAGATCCGGTCACCCCCCCCACCCTTCCACACACACATCCTACTTAGGTAGAAATGAGAGCTTCATTGACTAAGAGACTTTAAATCTGGTCCTAACATAAAATATTCATCCTGTGACATCATGGGGGACCCTGTGGATCTAGAAGTTGTTGTTCTACTGGGGGCAAGCCTAAGGCACTCACTGGAAGAACATGGCCAGCAGTACCTGCTTTGTTCCTGGCACTGACTGGCACAGAGCATTCATGTCTCCTGGGATCTGGTTAAGGATAACCCTAAGTAAAAGTTGGCATGTGAACAAAAGAGAAAACCCAGAAATAAACCCATGCTTATATGGCCAATCTATGGCGAAGGAGGCAAGAATATACAATGAGGAAAAGAGTCTCTTTGATAGACAGTGCTGGGAAAACTAGACAGCTACATGCATAAGAATGAAACTGGACCACTTTTTACATTATATACAAATAAAATGGATTAAAGACCTAAATATGAGACACAAAACCATAAAATACCTAGAAGAAAACATTGGCAATGATTTCCTTAACATCGGCCTTAGCAACATTTTTCTAGATATGTCTCCCCAAGACATAACAAAAACAAAAGCAAAAATAAACTATTGGGACTACACCAAAATAAGAGACTTTTGCACAGGGTAGGAAACTAGCAAAATGAAAGGCAACTTGCTGGGAGAAGAGACTTGCAAATAATATATCTGAAAAGGGGTTAATATCTAGAATACTTATTCAATTCAATACACACACACACTAATAATCCAATTAAAACTGGGCAGAGGACCTGAATAGACATTTTTCCAAAGAAGACATGCAGGTGGCAAACAGACTCATGAAGAGGTGCTCAACATCACTAAGCATCGGAGAAATGCACAAAACCACAATGAGGCATCACCTCACACCTGTCAGAATGACTAGAATCAAAAAGTCAAGAAATAATATGTGTTGGTTAGGGTGTAGAGAAGAGGAATCCTCTTACACTGTTGGTGGGAATACAAATTGATGCAGCCACTGAAAAACAGCATGGAGTTTCCTAAAAAACAAAAAACAAAAAAAAACCCTATCATCCAGTAATTTACCTGCGAGGTATTTACCCAAAGAAAACAAAACACTACTTTGAAAAGATATATGCACCCCTATGTTTATTGCATTTTTAAAAATTTTAATTCTAGTATAATTAATATGCAGTGCTATATTAGTTTCAGGTATACAATATAATGATTCAACAATTCTATATATTACTGAGTGCTCATCAAGATAAGTGTACTCTTAATCCCCCTTCACCTATTTCGCCCATCCACCTCACCTACTTCCCCTATGGTAACCATCTGTTCTCTATAGTTAAGAGTCTGGGGTTTTTTTGTTTCTCTTTTTTGCCTTTGTTCATTTGTTTTGTTTTTCAGGTTCCACATATGTGAAATCATACAGCATTGGTCTTTCTCTGACTTATTTTGCTTAGTGTAATATCCTTCTAGATCCATCTATGCTGTTGCAATTGGCAACATTTCATTCTTTTTTGTGGCTGAATAATATTCCATTATATATATATATATATATATATATATACACACACACACACACACGCACACATATATATGTACATATATGTATACATATATATGTGTATGTGTATATATATGTGTGTGTGTGTGTGTGTATATATATATATATATATATATATATATATATATATAAAACACTTCTTTATCCATGGACATTTGGTTGCTTCCATGTCTTGGCTATTGTAAATAATGCTACACTGTAGCCAAATTATGGAGGCAGCCCAAGTATCCATGGATAAATGAATGGATAAAGATGTGAGATACACACACAATGGGCTACTACCTCAGACATAAAAAAAGAATGAAATCTTGACATTTGCAACCACATGGATGGGTCTAGAGGGTATAAGGTTGAGTGAAATAAGTCAGAGAAAGACAAGTACCATGCGATTTCACTCCTATGTGGAATCTAAAAAACAAAACGAAAAACAGAAACAGACCCATAAATGCAGAGAAGAAATGTGATTGCCAGAGGGGAGGGGGTTGGGGGATGGGCAAAATGGATGAAGGCAAGCGGGAGGTATAAACTTCCAGTAATGAAATGAGTCAGTCATGGAGATAAAAGGTACGACACAAGGAATATAGCCACTGATACTGTAATATCACTGTATAGTCACAGATGGTAGCTATACTTGTGGGCATAGCATAACATAGAGAGTTGTGGAATCACCACGATGTATACCTGAAACCTATGTAATACTGAACGTGTGTCAATTTTAAAATCTCACAACAGACCCACGAGGTAGCTACTATTATTATCCCTACTTTACATATGAGGAAATACAAGTGTGAAGAGATCCAAATGCATATTTGCTAGGTCTTTTAAAAACACCGAATTTTTCATGAGCAGCTAGTATGAGGTAAGAGAACACATGTCCTGGAATCAGGAAATGTAGGTTCTAGTCCAACTGCCGCTAATTTGCTATGCAACCTTAGGACCTTTATGACTTCTGGTCCTGCTTCCAGGAAAAAAAAAAAAAAAAAAGAAAGGATCTACTTTTTAAAAAGGAGTTAGTCTAGGTAACTGTTAACGTATCTTCTAACTTTACATTTTACACAAATTTGAGAGAGGTGAGCAATTCACTTTCAGGTGCATTTTGCCATCTCCACCCCAAGTCATTTTATATTTCCTTCCTTGAATTAAAAATCAGGAGAACCAAGTCTAGAGTATGAGGTCAGAGGATATGTGGGTTTGCTGCGTGTAATTATAGGTATTTAAAAGATATTTAAAGAATCACTTCCTGATACTTCAGCTATTGACTCATCAACAGGACTGGAAAGAATTTTTAAGTAAAAATGATTTGCAGAAAGGTATTTTGTCTAGAGGCAATTAATAGAATTAAGAGAGCAAAGTGCCAACAATGCCTTTCTAAGAGGAGTTCAAAAACATAACTACAAAAAGAAAAATAGCTCATCCAAATTTTAAATGTGAGTAACAGAGAATTTGGTTTTTAGAAGCAAGGAAAAGAGGAATTCATTCATTTGTTAATGCCCTGCTAGTAATGTAGTAGTTCCCACTGGCAGTATGCTAAATATGTCCTAGGATAAACCCAGAAAAGACAGGGATCTCCCAGGATAGTTGAGGCAGGGGTTATGGGGATGGGTAGTAGGAGGTAAACATAAATTACTATGCATTGTGGTAAATGCTATTATTAGAAGTTGGCTCTGAAGGAACATGACAAAATCACAGCAGGAGATCTAAGCAGAAACAGAAATACATAATCTATCTGATAGAGAATTTAAGGTAATGATCATAAAGCTACTGATTTCAGAAAAGAGTGGAGGATGTCAGTGCGACCCGTAAAAGGAGATAAAAACTAACATATCAGAGATGAAAAACTCAACAAATGAAATTAAAAATGTAATAGATGGGATAAATAGTAGGCTATAGAAAGCAGAGGAATAGATCAGTGACCTGGAGGATAAAGTAATGGGAAGCAATAAAGTTAAAGAGGTGAAAGACAAACAAATACTGCATGATGAGAACAGACTTAGAGAACTCAGCAACACCATTCAGTATAATAACATGCACATTATAGGGATCCCAGAAGGAGAAGACAGAGAAAGGGGGGTAGAAAATGTGTTTAAAGAAATAATAGCTGAAAATGTCATGATTCTGGGGAAGTAAACAGAGATTCCCCCAACAAATTCAACCCAAAGAGGTCCACACCAAGACACATAGTAATTAAAATGACCAAAAAAAAAAAAAAAAAAAAAATAGTGATAAAGTGGTTTAAAGGTTGCAAGAGAAAAGAAGACAGTTAAGGAAATCCCATAAGACTATCAGCTGATTTTTCAGCAGAAACTTTGCAGGCCAGGAGGGAGTGGCATGATATATTCAGGGTGTGGAAAGGAAAAAATCTTAAGGTAAGAATAGTCTATCATTCAGAATAGAAGATAAAGAATTTCCCAGACAAACAAAAGTTAAGAATGCATGACCACTAAACCAGCCCTACAAGAAATGTTAAAGGGGACTCTGAGGGGGGAAACAACAACAACAACATAAGAATAAGAAAAATAGGAAGCACAAAAGCAAAATAAATAAGTGAATAAATAAATAAATCTGTAAAAATCAGTCAAGGAAGGAACAAAATAGAAGGATGTAAAATATGATACCAAATATCTGAACCTTGGAGGGAAGAGAAAAATGAGTTCAAAATTAAGCAACCATTAACTTAATATAGACTGCTACAAGCAGATGATGTTTTATATAAACTGAATGGTAATCACAAGCCAAAAAACAGTAAATAGGTATGCAAAAAAATGAAGAGTAAGGAATCTAAGTATATCACTAAAGAAAACCGGCAAACCATGAAGAAGAAAAGGAGGAGAAAGGATCAGAGAAAAACTACAAAAACAACCACAAAACAAGTAAAAAAAAAAAAAAATAGCAAATAGTTATCTATCAATAATCATTCTGTATGTAAACGGACTAAATGCTCCAATCAAAAGACATAAGGTGATGTAATGGATAGAAAAACAAGTCATCTATATGTTGCCTAATAGAGACTCATTTGAGACTAAAGACACATGCAGATTGAAAGTGAGGAGATGAAGAAACATTTATCAGGCAAATGGATGTCAAAAGAAAGCTGGAGTAGCAATACTTATTTGGGCAAAATGGACTTTAAAACAAAGTCTGTAAAAAGAGACAAAGAAGGACACTATAAAATCATGAAGGGGACAATCCAACAAGAAGATATGACAACTGTTAATACCTATGCACCCAACATGGAAACACCCAAATACATAAAGCAACTAATAACAAACACAAAGGAACAATTCAATAATAATACAATAACAGTAAACAAATAACAGTAAAAGAACATCTCACTTACATCGATGGACAAATCATCCAAACAGAAAATCAACAAGGAAACAGTGCCTTTGAATGACACACTGGACTAGATATATTCAGAACATTCCACCATAAAACAGCAGAATACACATTCTTTTCAAGTGCATACGGAACATTCTCCAGAATAGATCACATATTAGGCTACAAAACAAGCCTCAACAAATCCAAAAAGATCAAAGTCATACCATGCATCTTTTCTGACCACAATGCTATGAAACTAGAAATCAACCACAAGAAAAAAATCTGGAAAGTCCACAAATACATGGAGGTTAAATAACATGCTACTAAACAATAAATGAGTCAACCAAGAATTAAAAGCAGAAATCAAAAAATACATGGAAACAAACAAAAATGAAAAAAAATATAAAAAAGTAAAAAAAAGAAAGAAAGAAAAGAAAAGAAACAAACATGAAAACACAATGGTCCAAAACCTGTATGATGCAGCAAAAACAGTTCTAAAGAGGGGAGTATATTGGAATACAGGCCTACATCCAGAGGCAAGAAAAATCTCAAGTAAACAGCTTAACCTTACACCTAAAAGAATTAGAAAAAGAACAATAAATAAAACCCAAAACCAGAAGAAGGAAGGAAATAATAAAGTTTAGAGTAGAAACAAATGATTTAGAAAGTAAGAAAACCAATAAAACAGATCAATGAAACCAGAAGCTGGTTCTTTGAAAACATCAACAAAATGGATAAACATCTAGCCAGATGAAAGAGAGAAAGGGAAGGGGGGAGAAAGAAAAGAAAGAACTCAAGTAAAAATAACAAATGAAAGAGGAGAAATAACAATGAACACCACAGAAAGACAAATAATAAGAGAATATCATGAAAAACTGTATGCCAACAAATTAGACAAACTAGAAGAAATGGATATATTCCTAGAAACATACAACCTCCCAAAAGTGAAGCAGGAAGAAACAGAAAATTTGAACAGACCAATCACCAGCAAGGGGATTAAAGTAGTAATCAAAAAACTGCCCTCAAACAAAAGTCCAGAACCAGATGGTTCATAGGTGAATTCTACCAAACATTTAAAGAAGAGTTAATACGTATTCTACTCAAACTCTTCCAAAAAATAGAAGGAAAACCTCCAAATTCATTCTATGAAGCCAGTATCACCCTTATACCAAAATAAACAGAACTACAGGCCAATATCTCTGATGAACATTAATGCAAAAATCCTCAACAAAAGTGCTAGCAAACCAAATCTAACAATACATTAAAAATATCATTCACTACTATCAAATGGGATTTATTCCTGGTTTGCAAGGGTGGTTCAATATCCACAAATCAATGTCACATACCACGTCAATAAAAGGATAAAAACCATATGATCATTTCAATAGATGCAGAGAAAGCATTTGACAAAGTATAACATCCATTCTTGATAAAAGCCCTCAACAAAGTAGGTTTAGAGGGAACATACCTGAACATAATAAAGGCCGTATATGAAAAACCCACAACAAGCATCACACTCAATGGGGAAAATCTGAGAGATGTCCCCCCTGAGGTCAGGAAAAAGACAAGGATGTCAACTCTCATCACTTTTACTCAACATAGTACTGGAAGATCTAGCCACAGCAGATAGACAACAAAAATAAATGAAATTCATCCAAATCAGTAAGGAAGAAATAAAACTTCTATTTGCAGATGACATAATATATAGAAATAATATCTAGAAAACCTAAAGACTCTACCAAAAAATTACTAGAACTGATCAATGAATTCAGTAGTCACAAAAGACAAAATCAATGTACAGAAATCTGTTGCATTTCTATACACTAATAATGAAGCAAAAGAAAGAGAAATTAAGAAAATAATCCCATTACAATTGCATCAAAAATAGTAAAATACCTAGGAATAAACCTAATCAAAGGTGAAAGACCTCTACTCTGAAAACAATAAAACATTGATGAAAAAAACTGAAGATGAAACAAACAAGTGGAAAGACATTCCATGCTCATGGATTGCAAGAAAAACTTAAAATGTCTATACTACCCAAAGCAATACGCACACTTAATGTAATCCCTATCAAAATACCAACAGCATTTTTCACAGAGCTAGAACAATCCTAAAATTTGTATGGAACCACAAAAGGCTCTGAATAGCCAAAGCAATTTTGAAAAAGAAAGCAAAGCTGGAGGTATCACAATTCCAGACTTCAAGTTACATTACAAAGCTGTAGTAATGAAATAAGTATGGTCCTGGCACAAAAACAGACACATAGATCAATAGAACAGAATAGAAAACCCACAATTATGTGGTCAATTAATCTTTGATGAAGCAGGAAAGAATATGTAATGGGAAACAGACAGCTGTCTCTTCAACAAATGGTGTTGGGAAAACTGGACAGCTACATGCAAAAGAATGCAACTGGACCATTTTCTTATACCATACACAAAAATAAATTAAAAATGGATTAAGACCTAAATGTGAGACCTGAAACCATAAAAATACTACAAGAGAGCACAGACAGTAATTTCTCTGACATTGGCCATAATAACATTCTTCTAGGTATGTCTCCTGAGACAAGGAAAATAAAAGCAAAAAATAAACTATTGGGACTACCTCAAAATAAAAGGCTTCTTCAAAACAAGGGGAACAATCAACAAAACTAAAGGACAACTTACTCAATGGGAGAAGATACTTGCAAATGACATATCCAATATAGGGTTAGTATCCAAAATATACAAAGAACTTCTACAAATCAACACCCAAAAACCAAATAATCTAATTTAAAAATGGGCAGAAAATGAACAGACTTTTCTGCAAAGAAGACATCCAGATGGTCAACAGACACAAGAAAAGATACTCAACCTCACTCATCATCAGGGAAATGCAAATCAAAACTACAATGAGATATCACCTCACCGCTATCGGAATGGCTAAAATCAAAAACACAAGAAACAACAAGTGTTGGCAAGGATGTGGGAAGAAAAGGAAGCCTCTTGCACTGTTAGTGGGAACGCAGATTGGTGCAGCCACTGTGGAAAACAGTAGGGAGTTTCACTAAAAAGTTAAAAATACAACTACCCTATGATTCAGTAATGATGGTACTGTGTATTTACCCAAAACATACAAAAACACTAATTCAAAGGGATACATGTACTTCTATGTTTATAGCAGCATTATTTATGAAAGCCAAATTATGGAAATGTCCATCAATAGGTGAATGGATCAAGAAGAAGAATATTATTCAGCCATAAAAAAGAATGAAATCTTGCCATTTGCAACAACTCGGATGGATCTAGAGGGTACTATGCTAAGCTAAATAAGCCAGTCAGAGAAAGACACATATTATGATTTCACTCATATGTGAAATATAAGAAACAAAACAAATGAACAAAAGAAAAAAAAAAAGAGACAAACCAAGAAAGAGACTCTTAACTATAGAGAACTGAGGGTTACCAGAAAAGAGATGGGTAGAGAGAAGGATTAAATAGGTGATGGGGATTGAAGAGTACACTTGTGATGAATGGAATTCACACCAGGTGATGCATGGAATTGTTGACTCAGTATATTGTACACCTGAAACTAATATAACACTGTATGTTAACTATACTAGAATTAAATTAAGTTGTATTTTATTGTTTTATTATTTTGAGAGAGAGAAGGAGAGAAAGAAGAGAGAGAGGCACAGAGAGAATCCCAAGCAGTCTCTGTACTGTCAGCACAGAGCCTGACGCAGGGCTCAATTGCATAAACAGGGAGATCATGACCTGAGCTGAAATCGAGTCAAACGCCTAACCAACTCAGCCACCCAGACCCCTAAATTAAAAATTTTTTAAATGATAAAGAAGGTGGCTCTGCCTAAATCAAAAATTCTCACAGAGGAGGCAATATATCAGTTGGGTCTTGAAGGCTGGGCAGGAATTGGTTAGTGAAGAACAGGGACAGGATAGTCTCAGCAGAGAAGACAGTGTATGCAAATGCACTAGGTTCTAAATGAGTCTAGGGTATTCAAACAACCCAGATATTTGTGGCAGGTGTATGAGGAGGAGAAGGTTGATGAGGCTGGGAAGGAAGTTTGAGTCAAGTCAAAGGCTATGAGTTTGTATTGATTATACAGGCAAGGGAAGGGAGTCGGTAGAGGTTTTTAAGCAGGGTCCTGCCATAGCCTTTGTTTTCATAAAGGTAATTAGAATATAAGAGGAAAATAAAGTAGTGGAGAGAAACTGGCAATAGTGTTTCTAATCTCTGCTGAGTCCCCAGTAGTGTCTCACAATTCTTTCATTTGACCTGTCTAGTTCCTTCATTCCAAACCATTATCACCCTCCTCAAACCCTCCTACTTATCACCTTCCTACCAGGCAAACAATTCTGCCTTCCCCATCAAACAAACAAAATGTTGGGGCCATTTGGCTCGAATTCTCAAACTTCCTATCTTCTCACACTCAAATGTCTCCATCACACCCATCCGAGTATCTTCCATCAGATGCACAGGTTGAGAAGCAACCTTGAGGTCAAGTCCAAACCCTCCAGCTATTCCCAAAGCCCCTTGCCTTCTTCTCTCCTTTATTAAAATTTTCCAAAGAGTGATCAGCCTTCTTTGCCTTCTCTGCCCCACCTCCCTTCTTCTCAATTGGCTGCAATCCTGCTTTTACTCCCACTATTGTAATGGAACTGATTTCACCCAGTAAATTGGCCAGTGAACTCCCAATTTCCAAATTCAATGGAGCATTTCAGTCTCTGCTTCAAGGACCCAACTGCTTGAATCATTCTTTTTCATAAACTCACCATTCTGCATCACTGACTTCTGTGATATCAAACTCTCCTTTTTCCCTCCTGTCTCTTCATTTTCCTGCCTCCTAAAATTCCACCCTCAGTCCCAAGTTTCAATCCTTAGCCCATTGCTGCTCTTCCCATTTTACTCATTCTTCTTAGAAAGTCCATCCATTGTCACTGCTATTCATATGCTAAAGATTTCCAAATCTATACATCCAGCCCATCTTTTGTCCAAGCATCAGACTTACCTACCCTATTGGATATTTTCAACAGATAGCACACAGGGACTTGGAACATAATGTGTCGAAATCCATCTCCCTTCCTGAAATTTAATTGGTAGCACTATCACTAAATTGCCACACCTGGAAACTGAAGAGGCATTCAAGAATCTCCCCTCATCTCTTACATCTGATCACCCATTCTTGCCCATTTCATTTCCCAAATACTTCACAAATCCATCCTGATTTTCCTCATCAGCTACAAATTCGGCCTATATCATCCCTTTTGCTGAACTACTGCAAATCCTCCCATCTGGACTCCAGCCTATGTGGCTGCCCCTGGCATTGGGGTAACCAACTATCTTGGCTTACTTGGGACTATTCTTGTTTGGGCTCTAAGAATCTCACATTCCAGAAATCCCTCAATACCCATTGTTCATGATACTTTTAGTTGCAAATGAAACTTGCTTAAGCACATTACTGGAAATCCATGGGCCTCACTTCAAGTAGAGCTGGATTCAGGAGTTCTGCTTTCAGGTTTCATCTCTGACCTTTCCTCTTGAATAGACTTCTCTATGAGGCAAGCCTGCTGCTAAGCAACACAGACACATGCATCAGCCCAACACCAGAAAGAGATTCTCTACTCTAGTGGAAATGTCTCAGGAAGTTTTCTGATTGGCCCAGCTGAAGTCACAGGTCTATCCCCAAACCAATCACCATAGTCAGAAGGATTGGCTAGACCTGTATTACAAATCTACCCTTGAAGTGGGGAGAACTCCTAAGAAAGAAGATTCACAGAATGAAGAGGCAGGGAGTCAAGATGGACAACAATGAACGGCTATCCCCTTTAAGTCCCATCCAGCGTCCTGTAGTCTGGCCAACTGGACCAATCTGAGAAGAGTGTACCCTAGAACACTCCAATTTAACCATGTTACTTTTCTACATAAAACCCTTAAAATTCTCTCAATACTTGCAGGACAAAGCCCATGCTCTTTGAAAGGGTATACAAGACTATGATCTGGTCTCTGTCTACCTTTTCAGCCTACCTTTCTCCACTCCCTTCCTTAACACTTAATCCTCTAGTAAATACCACAGACTACAAGAGTCCCTCATGGGCCACACCTTTCTCCCCTGACTAGTTATTAATCATGCTTCAAGACTCAGGTCAAGCATCTCTCTTTCCTGGAAAGCTTCCTTACCACCACCACTACCCTAAACACACACACACACACACACACACAGCACATGCCCAAACTTGCCCTGACACCACACCAACTTGAAAATGTGTCAGCTTCCTCTACTAGACTGCAGGTAGAGACCGTACCATAATCATGTTTATTTTTTTTAATTTTTTTTTTTAACATTTATTTACTTTTGAGACAGAGAGAGACAGAGCATGAATGGGGGAGGGTCAGAGAGAGAGGGAGACACAGAATCTGAAACAGGCTCCAGGCTCTGAGCGGTCAGCACAGAGCCCGACACGGGGCTTGAACTCACAGACCGCGATATCATGACCTGAGCCGAAGTCGGCTACTTAACCGACTGAGCCCCAACCCGTAATCGTGTTTATATAGCAAGTTCTAGCACAGTGCTTAGCATGCAGTATGTGTGTGACCTTTGATCTTGAACAGAAAATGTTCTGATAAATAAACAAGAAAGAACCAAATTCAGTTAATAGAAGTGGAGGACAAACTAGCTTAGTCGAAATGAACATAACCTAAGTAGATGGTGTCTTTCCATATTCTGTTCCGTTGGGCTATGTGGTTTATTGGGGGCTTTCTTTTTTCTTTAAATCACCCTCTAATTTGCAAATACAGAGTAATTACATACAAGACATACATAACATACATACATAGAAGATTACTCATGGGAGATGTAATTATCATTAGGTTGCATAGATCGAGTACTTCCAGGAACTGATCTAAGTGTTTTCTATGCACTATTCCTTTAATCCTCATGACAAACTAATGACATAAGCCTTCTTTATTTTCCCATTTTAAAGGAGAAATAATTGAGGCTTAAAGAAGTTACACTAACTTTCTCAAGTTCTATCGAGGATCAAGGATCCAAGCCCTGGTCTTTCTGGTTATAAAAGCCCATTGTCTTAACTACTACACTTTTAGTCTTTATCTTTTTTCAGCTCAATCCTTAACAATTACACAAGGAAGCAAAAGGAAATCAGAAGGCTCTTCTCCAGGTAAGCCATTTCTTGTGAAGTTAGTATTTTGATAATTATAATACAATTACAATACAGTGATATAATCAGGTCTTAAGTGGTGATACTAAGAAAGTTTGCTGCTTCTGTGCGTATTAAATTCTTTCTCAGACGCTTAATTGTAGAAAATGAGTTAGCATAAAAGCATTAAAGCACCTAGGGACAGAAATCACTTTTACCTTGACGAAGTTCTAAGATGAAAGAGAACAATTCTTAGAATTCTCCCCTGGTTTTTGTCTCCTTTTGTTTTCCTGAGGCTCTGTCCTACTTACTGGATAAGTAAAAGATTAGATCCAATTGGTTTCATCCTCCCCCAGGCTAACCTGTGCTGTCTGGTTGGCCTCTTCGAGAGATAGCTCCAGCATACAGAGGAATGAGTTCACAGTAAAATTTTGGTTCTTCTTCCTTGCCTTGTGACTTTGGAAGTGTCTTTTGACTTCTCTGAACCTAAGTTGCTTTAGCAAGGACTCAAATTAATAAATGCGTAAGCATGTTATAAGCCAGACAGTTCTAACTGATATGATAAAAATACGAACTCTATTCACTTCCCAAGCTCCTACCTTGTGTCTGACACGAAGCACTACTCCATCAACAACCGGTTGTTTTGATCATTCTGATCAGGTTCTTCCTTGTCTTGTCCAAAGTGCCCAGTGTTGTGTTTAGCACATAATAAACAGGTCTGTCAGTAGGCCAGTTCAAGGCAGTGCTAAGCGCCATTCTGTTTTGCAGACTCTTTCGCCTTTTGGAGTTCTTGTAACTTGTACAGTAACCACCTTAGTAAACTAGTAAATTCTAACTCCATCCACAAGTAGCAAAGATTTCTGGTTTTATCACTTCGCTGAAGATCTCTTCAACCTTTGCAGAGAAATGTATATTCCTTAGCTCCTAGTGGGTTGGCATCAGGGAGACTGGAGACTGAGCAAATGAGAGCGTCCCCCTCCTTCTCTCCCACTCCCCCGAGACTTGTAGAATGGTTTTGCTGAAATTCAGCGGGAAGAACGCCAAGAGTTCTCAAACTTCTCTGATAATAAGAATTACCTGAAGTGCTTGTTAAAAAATAAATTCTGAGCCTTATCTCAGCGGCACTTAATCTGAAGCTCCTGGGAAGGGTTTTGAAGGTGCATTTTTAACAAACATCCATAGGTCTCATTATCAGAACAATTGGGAAATCCTGATAATGCAAACACCTCACTTTATACAGGAAAGTTCTGAGGCCCAGACTGAGAGATGTGAATTGTTGGAGGTGAAGGGTGAACCCCACATGCTTAAAAGGATTAGGAAGGGAAGCCTAAGTGAGTCCAAGCAGGCTTGAGTTGACAATTGGGAGGGGTAAGGTCTGTGGCAAACAGGAAATCCTTGTTTAAAAGGGAAAAGCCTCCTCTGAACTCCAGCCAATTGTTGCCACAGATAGCAATGGAAATCAGAATTTTTCTAAAAAATGTCTCCATGTTTAAAAGTTGACAACTGATTTAAAATAAATTTTTTTAAACATTTAAAAGCCAAACTTCTCTTAGCTAGCAGTTTCTAACCTTGCACTAGGACTTTGTGAGCCATAGCATCTTTTCCTTGCCTTTCATGCTGGTGATAGCATACTGCCTCTTTTCTCAGTGTTAAGTGGTTTAAAAAATTTTTTTTTCTTTTTACTACATAATCTCTATGCCCACCATGGGGCTCAAACTCACGACACCAAGATCAAGAGTCCACATGCTCTACCAACTGAGCCGGCCAGGCACCCCTAAAATAGCTTTCTATCACCTAATAAAAAAGGCTGACTAATAGGACGGGCCCTTCATGGTCTGGTTCCTACCACCTTTCCTACTTCATTACCCATCATTGGAAAATAAGAATTCTTGACCCAGATTACCTCGGTCTGCATCCTGGATTTGCAACTTCCTAACAGTAATATGACTCCAGGTAAATATATCTCTTCATTTTCCAAATGGCAACAATAGTACCTACTTCCACCGGGTTGTTGTGAATATTAATGTGTTACCGTAAAGCTCTTAGAACAGTGCTCGGCATGTAGTAAACCCTCTATGTGTTATGGTTGCCCCCCCAGAAGCTAGCCCCAAAGATGCCTTGAATTCATACCTTCGGAGCTGCAGTTCCCCCTCCTGGAACAAATGTTCTTTACAGTCCCCTGGCCGAGCTCTTGATTCTTCAGGTCTCACTGTTCTGGCAATGCTCCTCGCCCAGGAACACTCAGGCCTTGAATATTACTCATCATCGCTTATCACCCTAAATTGCAGGAGTCAGGCATCTCCACTAAAGGCAGAGACCTTGCTTTTTCACTTTTGTAGCCCCAGGACCTAACACAGTATCAGGTACATCCTTTCAATAAATAGTGCTAAAGGAATAAATGTGCTGATCTTGATTTTCTTATTTGATTATAAACTTAAGGGCAAACCCTCCCATAGACTACATCTATGTATTCTCTACAGCCCCTAGCAGAATTATATTCCATAGTCAATCAATTAAGTAATTTCTGCGGTTTGCAAAATACAGTGCTAGCTTCGGATCAAAGAGCTTATTACTACAGTTTGGTCCATGCCATCCCCACATGCCCTCCAGGGATTTCTACCTTTTGAATCCCATTAGCAGTTCTCTGGGCCTTTCTTCTGTTACTGAGCACTTTTCACCTTGGATTATATCTACTGATGTGCATGTCTCATTGCTTCATTAGACTATGAACTCCTTGGGGCCAGAGTATTGATTTTTTGCAGACTTCAATATAACTAGCATAGTTCCTTGCCCATAGTAAGGACTCATTAAATATTTCTCGGTGGTCTTCATGATACAGCCTTTTCACAGAGTTTCTTATGTTTCTCTAAGGACTGTTAAAAAGAAAAAAAAAAAAGGAGGGGCGCCTGGGTGACTCAGTCAGTTAAGCATCCAACTTCGGCTCAGGTCATGATCTAGTAGTTCGTGAGTTCAAGCCCTGTGTCCAGGTCTGTGCTGACGGCTCAGAGCCTGGAGCCTGCTTCAAATTCTGTGCCCCCCCCCTCCGCCCCACCCCTGCTTGTGCTCTCTCTTTGTCTTTCAGAAATGAATAAACATTAAAACAAAATTTTTTTAAAAAGGAGAGTCGTCTGGGTGGCCCAGTTGGATAAGTTTCCGACTCTTGGTTTTGACTCAGGTCGTGATCTCACAACTTGTAAGTTTGAGCCCCCTGCATCAGGCTCTGTGCTGACAGCATGGAGCCTGCTCAGGATTCTCTCTCTCTGCCCCTCCTCTGCTCACTGGTGCTCTCTCTTTCATAATAAATAATTAAGCTTAGGGGCACTTGTACCCCAATGTTTATAGCAGCACTCTCAACTTTCTCATAGCCAAATTATGGAAAGAGCCTAAATGTCCATCAACTGATGAATGGATAAAGAAATTGTGGTTTATATACACAATGGAGTACCATGTGGCAATGAGAAAGAATAAAATATGGCCCTTTGTAGCAACGTGGATGGAACTGGAGAGAGTGTTTTCACTCTTATGTGGATCCTGAGAAACTTAACAGAAACCCATGGGGGAGGGGAAGGAAAAAAAAAAAAAAAGGTTAGAGTGGGAGAGAGCCAAAGCATAAGAGACTCTTAAAAACTGAGAATAAACTGAGGGTTGATGGGGGGTGGGAGGGAGGGGAGGGTGGGTGATGGGTATTGAGGAGGGCACCTTTGGGATGAGCACTGGGTGTTGTATGGAAACCAATTTGACAATAAATTTCATATATTGAAATAAATAAATAAATAAGCTTAAAATAAATAAATAAATAAATACATAAATAAAAAGGAAAAAAAAAGATTCAGTGCAGTTTCAGGGACACCGGTCCTGTCTTATGAATCATGCCATGGGGAGTTTTGTTCATTTGAAGGAAACAACATGTCACACTGTTTGCAGCTTCTTACCACATATTGAACAAAATTTAACCTCTATAGTTGAAATTTGAGGAAACGATGATTTCACAAGGGTTACAGCAAAGCATCTCAAAAGAAACTTTGGAACTGCTTCCAGTTGACAGTATACAAATGCTCTTTCCTAGAAAGAACCCTTTTTGTTTATTTGGAAAGTAATGTATATTACAGGTGATTAGTTACCTTCACGAGTCCTTGTATTATAGAAGTTTAACTTACTGAGGGCTTTGGTTAATTGTAAAAGGAGGAGGCAATGCCATCTATGACACTGAGGTGAAGGTGCCAGTGGAAAAAATAGGTGTTTTCCACATTCAGCACACCTGAGTTAGATGAAGAGAGCTTTGTTCCTGTTGTCACATTTCCACCTACTTGCAATAAGTAGGTTTTCATAGCATTTAAGGCAACAACTGAAGAATATTAACACCAATTAGAGGGAGAAGTTGTCTGGGTAGTTGCACACGTGTTTACAATCAACTGTTTCATGATTGGGTTTTTCAATGCAATGGTAACTTTGCGTTATGTTCCGTCAGGGAAGAATAACAACAGTTAAAACTTAAAGCAAAACCCAAAACAAGAGTTCTGCATTAATTGTTGGGACCTTCCTGAAACAAAACACTCTGAAGAATGTAGACTATTAATTGCTTCATACCTCTAAGCACTATGGATTTAGAATAGAGACTCTAAACTCCTTTCTCAAAATAAATATATTTATACTGTGTTTTAAGGCATCAGAGAAATCTGTCTGATGGATGGTTTTTAGTTTCCCTATTGCTATTGCAGTTTAGTAATAGACACACTATACTGAGCACTTATTTATTATATGCCAGGTAGTTTGCATTCATTATTTCTAAATCATTCATTGAGTCAACAAATTCTAATTCCATACCTACTGCTTGCTGACAAGTGTGCTAAATCCTGGGCTACAATTATGAACCAGACATTAGCTCTTACCTTTAGGGAAGATACAGTTTTGTAGAAGAGGTAACGATTCTGCAAGCTGGGTAATTTTACCTCCATCTTTAGATGAGGAGAAAGAGATGCAGAGGGGCTAATACTGGCTGCTCCCCATGGTCTTCAACACCAGGCGACGCTGCCGATCTCTTCCCTTCTTCCTGCTTTAATTTACTCATCTTTGCAAGGGTTTTAAATCAGGCAACTGAGGAAGAGGCTTGAAAATCCTTAGTAGGAAGGCAAGAAAATTCTATTGAAAACTCACTGCTCTCAATCTTTTGGGAAAACAAGTATTAAATACTAGTTATGCTTTGGATTAGGCACCAGCTTAAATAAAATACAATGAGCTTAAACAAGGCCTAAAAACCCACATTTCTGTAAGATGTGGAAAAAGAGAAACTTAATTGCAAGGTGGAAGGCACACGGGCTCGTGTTATTCTTAAAATGCAGAAACTTGGAGCTTTTTGTTAGTATTAGTTGGTTTGTTTTTCTCTCCAGACTTTTGCTTTTCCCTGATTATATGTGGTCATGACAAGGATGGGAGACAGATGGCAGGGGAGCCATTGAGGGTGCCCTTTGCCAAATAGGCCAAAAAAAAAAAAAAAAAAAAAGAAAAAGAAAAAGAAAAAATATCCCATGGACTAAAGCCATGTTAGACTTCTCAGTAAGCATTTTTGCTTTCTTTGGCTATACCTACAGGAGATTGTTGCAGTTAATTATCAAGTGACTGTTCCAACTAAGAGATGATTGTTCTGCTGAAGGCTTTCATTTATTTTGTTCTCTTCTTCCATCTGCCCCATCTAACTTAACCAGACCCCTCAAAACCATAGCAGAAATGCTCAGCTGGAAAACATACAGCTCTGGAGAGAATAAGGGCACCAGAAATCTTTGCCAGGCCACTTCCCTATTCCTTAAATATGGTTCTGCAAAATGCACAGCCTTGGACTGGTACGGTCACTTCCTGGTTGGCATTACCTACAGCCTCTTATCCCAATAACCCCTTTCACAGTCCCCGGTGTTATCTTCCTAGAACACTGATCACGTCACTCCCTATGTGAAGGCCTCTGCTGAATCCCCAAAGTTTATAGAAGGAAGCCCAAATGCCTGAGGGTGAAACAGAATGGCCTTCATAGTCTGGGCCTAATCCCCACCTACTTTTTCAACCTTATCTCTCCCTTTTCTTTTCTACACCAGAGGCGCACACACAATCACTCTTTGTTCCCCGAACAGGGTTTGGTCTTTCAGGGCTCCACACCTTTGCACAAACTAGTGTCGCTGCCAACAGCATCCTAGCTGGGGAAATGACACGTGTTTTAAGACCCACATAACTTGCTGTCTCCCCAATAAAACCTTCCCTGGTCTTGCAGGTTAACTTCAGTCACTTTCACCTTTCTGCTTCCTTAGTATTTTGCATATAGTCTTCTTATAACATTAATATCACTGAACTATAACTACTCAGATTTTGCAAGTATAGTCTCTAACACCTTTTCCCTAACTGCGACCCCCAACTCCTCTTAAATCACCTTTGGTTTTCTGACTTTTGACACCATGTAGATAGAGTAGGGCCCTAGTAAAATGTCTGTTAAATAAAGAATAAAAAATAAAACTATGCCACGTCCAGCTCAAATGTTTAAAAGTGGAAAAAAATACACACACACACACCAGAGATCTATCTATATATATAGATACACACATATACTATATATATGATTTCATAAGGGTTTTAATTTTTCCATATAAAAAAACTTATTTAAAATACATTCCAAGTTAAAAGAAACAAAAGCACACATTAAGAAATGATGCAATTATTCCATACCAGTTTATTGTAGGTATTGTGTTTCAAAAAATTTATAGCATAAATAACTTCTCATGTCATAAAATAACTTAGTACAATTTATAATAAAACTTTGAGAATTTAACATCTCATCAAAATACAATAAAATATGGTTTTAAAATAGGATCAACCCTTTCTGTTTTTCTTTTATTTGAGGGCACATAAACCAAAAATACCCAAACTACTGCCGCACATTTGAACTTTAACAAAGCGCATTTGGTTTATTTAAATGTAACTCAACCATTCTAAATTAATACATAGTTTGTTTTCCTTCCTGCGTGGTTCTTTGTAATTTTTGTTCCTTTTGACTTGTATTTGTTTCAACACAGCTTCCTTCTTCATTTTCACCTCTTTCCATCTGCAAAGTCATCTATCTCCGGGCCCTCGGAACATGTAGTTGAACTCACTCAGCCCCTTGACATCAGTTTCTGTAATCCTTGCATCAGTGTGGGGAGTAACTGCTTGAGTAACTACAAAGGTATTTCAAAACTTCAGTGCAATTTGGTTCAGTTATTTTCATTCAGATGCCATCACCGTTCGGGGAGATTAATCACTGGAACCCACTGATCCATGTAGCGACTTTCCCGGCAAAAACAAATAAGTTGACTTAAGGCAGGATCCTTCCACTGTGATGAATGTGGATTCTGGGAACAAATTGAGAAAAATAAATTCACTATTTTAAAAAAAATCAGCATTTGCTAATAATTCCACTCATTTTAAGAGGAAGACAACCTGAACGTTCTATACTTTGGCTGTGTGACATAGAGACCAGTTACAACCATAAAAAATAAGCTTTCTTCTAGGTAGTTGGTTTCCTGCAAAATCATTAAGGGTAATTCTCCACTAAACCATACTCTGCAAAGTTTGATGCATGCAACCCTCTGAACCATTTTATATATATATATATATATATATATATATATATATATATATATATATATATATATTTATATATATATATATATTTATATATATATATATTTATATATATATATTTATATATATATATATAAATATATATATATATATATGCATGGTATTTATTTAGTTTTGCACGAGAGCATATTTATTTAGTTTTGCATGACATTATCATTCACAGGTTTGTCCTACCAAAGTTGTACTGTGGAAGAGACCTGAGTGAAAACAACTCTGAGGAGTATTTCCATGCTGTGTGTGCAATGGATGAAAGCTGCATAGCAGTTAACTAGAAATGCCACCTGTTATACCTCTCCAAAGACAGGAGAGGAGTAATTTTCAAGAGTACCAAAATGGTTAGGCTGCCACTTAACTAGACCAGTCAAAAAGAGTAAAATGTAAAAGACAAAGCTATCATATTACCTCTGAAAACACAAGTTCTCTATCTACCAAAGGTTTTTACCAGGGAAAAAAGGCCCATTAAAAAAATGTAAGATTGCAGACAAAAAATTCCCACTCTATCCTCTTCAAGTATTTCTAGGGAATTAATAAGGTCTGTCTCCTACACCATTTCTATTTTTAACTCTGAGTGGCGGCGAATGAAGCTGACTCCTTAATGAGGGTGAGCCAGGAATTTATTTGGCTTTATCTAATCTGCCCTACTAAAGGAATTAGTCACGGGAGGTAGTGCAGATGTAGGTAGGGAGTAGCTGGGCTGACAATGCTGACTCACAAGGATCTCTTCCGCTGCTGGCAGCCTCCAACGTGCTTAGACATGTTCTGTACCAGAGAAAATCCTGATGATGAAACTAGCACATCTCGGCCGAAAGTCCAGCCACACTCTCTAATGGGGCAAAAGCAGCCACGCTCTTGCCCTCCCCCTCATTCCAGATCTGCAGTCAGGCGACTCTGAACCCTCGCTCACTCCCCTCCAGAACTCTTCACTCCAGCCGGCCCGCAGCCCCCCTCTCGCTTACCGTCACCAGGACGCAGTGCAGGTCCGGGGGCTGCTCGGCGCCCTCGCTCGCGGCTGGGCTTGCGTCGGTCTCCAGGAGCAGGAGCTCAGCCAGTCGGCCCGGGTTGCTGACGCGCAGGATGTTGATGTCGTTCTCGCAGCAGAACGCCTGGATCAGGGTGAAGTGGATCTGCAGAGCCACATCCCTGTCGTCGTCCTCGTCCGCCGCCAGCAGGCACAGCACCACGTTATCCGGGTCGCTGAGGGCAGCGGGAGGGGCGGGTGAGCGCAGAGACACCACCCGTCCGCGTGGACACCCGCAATACCCGCCCGGGTCCCGGGGTCGGCCCCGTCCTGCCCGCTGCCCGTGGGGCAGGTGGGAAGCCGCAGGAAGCTGCGCTGCAGGGCGGGAGGCGCTCGGCGAGGTCGCCTCCGACAGGGCTGGGGAGAGAAGGGGGTGCCACGAGGAACTCGCGAGGGCCCCACTTACACGTTGAGCAGCTTGGCCGCCTCGTACACCCCGACGGTGATGGTGCGCTGACTCAGGGCTTTGCTGAGCACTTCCTCGAGGGCATCCCCCACCTTATCCATCCTACACGTGAGGGAGAGCAAAGGGGTCCCGTCAGCCCCGGTCCCTTCTGGGCCATCGCCGCCCCTTCGCCCTGCACCGCGACTCTCCCTCCCGAGTTCGTGCGCCACCGCGCCGCTCCGCTTTCTGCAAACCCAAAGCCCCCTCCCCCCCGGCCCTGTCACCCCCAGTGAACCCTCACACGCCCAGAGGCCGGGTGGCCTGCGAAAAACCCCGAGAGGGCCACCCGCCACCCTCCCCCGAGGGCGCTGCCAGTCCCCGGCGCTGGGCGCAGCCACAGGCTGCCAGCCGCAGGAGCGGCACCGGCAGGGACAGTCCCTTCTGCCTTTTGCAAAGGCCTGGAGGGCTCGGCCGGGTTGGGGGCACGCTCCTTCCGTCCACGGACGCCTCGGGGAAGGCCCCCGGAGCGAGACGGACGGGAGGTGCCCTCTGCAAACTTTTAACCGCTCGCTCCCCGCCAAACCTTGCCCAGAGGAGCCGCAATGGGGTGCACGCAGTGGGCGAGCAGAGTTCAGGGAGAGACTCCGGCCGCCTTACCTTTCGGTCTTCTGCTCTCCAGCCGAGAATTCCTCCAAAGTCATATTGCAACTGCAAATCCCCCTCAGAGAGAGCGCGGCGTGCGGACTGCTCCTGCCACGGTGGGCGCTTGGGCGCCTGCTCTCTGCACTCCCTCACAGGCTCTTCCAACTCCCGCTGCCACCGCGCGGTCCGTCCGTCCGTCTGTCCCTCTCGCCCCACTCGCTCGCCCGCTCCCGGCCCCCTCGCCTCGCCACGGGCCGCGACTCCGACGGGGCAGCTGCCTCACAGCCACTGAAGGACAAAGGCCCCGCTCGCCCGAGTTATCCTGCCAACCTCCAGCCAACCACCACCAGCGTCATTTGCATACGCACAGCCATTGGGTTATGCAAATCAGCCTGCTCTGACAATTTGACCCCAGCTCCTGGAACCGTGGGGAGAGAAGCGGAAGGGGGTGGAGCCACGCGGAAGGCGAGCTCAGGGCCGAGGGCGGTGCAGGGACAGGGGAGGGCGGGGTCCGGAGCGGACTCTCTTAGCCTGTTGGAGGGGCCCGTAGGAGGGTGGGGGGCCCTTTGCAAAGGCCGGGCGGGAGGGGGGTGTCTTCCAATTGAGTCTGGAGCAGGCTGCCAAGTGTTTTTCTAGTTAGTGCATTTTTTTTTTTTTTTTTGGTCGTTTCATGTCTTTTGTTTTTAGGGGTTGTTATTAAAATCTATTTCCAGGGTTAATGCACCCAAGTCTAGTAATTATTAGTAAGCAGGTTACATAAAAAGAGTGTTTCAGACCTCTGGGGCAAAGTTTACCTCAGAAGTGTTGTTTATGTAAGTCTAGGCAAAGCTGCTTATTAGTAGTAGTATTATTTCGGTGCCCTGATGGCTGGTTTGATTTATTTTTGGAAGGTTGCAAGGGTTGGAAGCTCAAAAAAGAAAAATCAACAGTTTTGTGTTTGGTGATGGCAGGGAACCAAGTTGGAATCTTTTCCACAGAAAGGCTTCCCACCTGCCCAGGGTAACTCTGGAAAACCGTGTTCAGGAGGAGCTCGTTTCCACATGTGTATATCCTAGCCTTACAACCCAAATTCACCTTTCTCAAGAGAGCTTTTCCCAAAGGAGAATCCTCCTGCACAGGCACCAGCTAGGAGACAAATGTCTGACACCCACACAAGTCTAAATTCAAAATACTCTCAATATGCCCTAAGCTTCCTTTCATAAGGCAAATATGTCACTACCTTCCACAGAGAGCCTATGATCTCACTGTGAATTATTGATGTTAGATGCTGAATCATGAAGCTGCAGCTATAGGACCTTTTAGTCATATGCTAAAATTTCACCTTTGAGATCATGGCAACCTGTGGGTGGAAAACAAGCAGTAGTTACACATTTTTGAAAAGCAAACTTCAGTGCATAGACTTTGACTTAGTAAGTTGAAAATTCTTTGTTTTATGAGTATATTGCAATAAATGCAAAAACATGTCTTAAACCTATTGAAGTCACCAAAAGTGGTGAAAATGCCTCCCATATGCTCTCATTCAAAACTGCCTGCATTATTAAGGTCTCTGGATAGCCAAAGGTTAATTTTTTGCAAAGGTACATAGGAGTTTTTGCACCTGCATGTTTGTATCATTGTAGACAAAATATTGTCCAGCTCTCTTAATTTTAATTTCGTGGAAAAGAAAAGTGATATGTTGGTTTTCTGGTTCATTTGTTTGAGCTGACATTTTGCACTGAATTCCTAACTGCATTGTCAGCAAGGGGCAATGTTTGAGTAAAGGAATGGTTATGGCCAATGCATAATTTACCCAAGGATGCTTGTGTATTTCATATCTATTCCTAAATCCAAACATGTGATGCCTTTGTTAAAGAATTCCTTAGCATTGAAATTTAGGTGGTTGCTGAAAAACTTGCAGTTTTGCAAACAAAAGGTGAATTACACAATATGGCCTGAGTCATCATTTGGAAATTGTTGAACTGAGTTCTGTGGAACTCCAAGGTTCTATCCACTAGGTATTTCTTGGAGGTTCTTTGGAAGAAAGTGTGATCACAGCAAGCTGACAAAGATTTAGGGAATTTGTTGATAGCAGGGACTGTGACTTCATGAACTTAGTGTTCTCAGCATCTCACACAATTTCTGCATTTATTAGAAGAACAGTCAATGTTTATTGAGTTGAATAGAATCTGACAGTTGATCGAGATCTCAGGATGCTGCAGTCCTGTTCAGTGCATGAATTTTCTCTAAGATACTATACATTTAACTTTAATTCAAAAAAGTTTCTTTGATGTCATACTATATACCAAGAACAATGCAATTCCTGGTCCTTTGCCTTTAAAGTGCTTGCCATTTAATTGGTATGCCCATGCTTGGACTGGATTTTGGGACAAAATAGTGTGCACTGTCATCAGCTAGCTATGCTGAGAGTCCCATGACTTTAGTCATCTGAACGGAAGCTGTAGGATGGTGGAACCCGTGTATTGTTTATGCCAATTCAAATGAACCACGGCCCTAATAATGCCCCGCCCGAGTCAACTATATAGGCCTAGTTCCTCACTCAAAAACTCTACTGCATGCTGTATTTGGCCTCATGGGAAACTGATTTGTTCAAGCATTGTGGGGTTGTTCTCTGTGACAGAAACCTAGCCTTCCAGTATTCAAAAATATTCATTTGTCATACTTTCTGACTCAGATATGTTACATAATTTCATCTCATTGCTGAGTCTACCTAGAGTGTTTCATCAGTGATCATCTTCCAAGTTGGTCCTCGTGGCTGAGAGTAGAAGCTCCCATTTCACTACAGTTGGATTACAATTATATTTTCAGATGATCACAGATTATTTATTTCACAACACTTATTAGTCCCGGGGGAAGTTGCTATCCAATGATAGATCGGAGGAATTTCCCTAGATTGGTATAGAAAATGTATGTATATGTATTGTTTAAAATAACTCTAATATGTGAAGTCATTTTAAAAACTACCCCAAATAGCCCCGAGTTCTTCAACTGCACAGGACTGGAATGACCTGTAATAATATTTGTAAGGATGCCAAATGGTTATATACAGAAATTGGATGAAACTATGTACTCAAGAATTGTTAAATTATTTTAGTATCGCTACCTACTTTGTATGTTTAGAGTCTTTTTCATATTTTCTTCACTTTTATCATACATATTTTCCTACTATTGGTTCACAGTGTAGAATGATAATCTTTCTCTTTAGAGCTTAGTCAATCCTTTAACATCTGAAAGAAATATGATGCTTACTATTGCAGTATTAGATCATTGTTTGTATTAAAGGAGATCAATTAGGCTATGACATGGTTATATATGTATAACTATGTAACTATTATATTTTATTATTAAAAATCATAAGTTGTCTGATATAAACTGATATAAGTCTAGTGAAACTGGTTTCTAAAGGCAGGCTGTGAATTTTCTTCAGTTTCTTCCCCAGAGAAGATTATTCAGACAAAATTTATTGTCACCTAAAAATGTGTTTTTTAGGGCAATATTTTCATTTGAATTTAACAAATTTGAATTTCACAAGTTTAAATAAATGTTTAGCTTCTTGGGCCATCACTGTGGTAGGCAAATTCTAAGATGACCTCGATGATTTTTAACTCCCTTGGTTTAGAGGTCTATATAATCCTCTTCCCTTGAGTGTGGGCAGAACCTATGCCTTGCTTCTAACCAGTTGAATATGGCAATGGTGTTGGGTGTCACATCCATGATTATATTACATTCTAAGGTAAAGGTGAAAGGATTTAGCAGATGTAATTAAGGCCCTAATCAATTGACTCTGAACTAATGGAAAGGGAGATTATGCTAGGTTGGCCTGACCTAATCAGGTGACCCCTTAGAAGAGGGCCTAGGTTTTCTCTGAAGACAGACTAGAAGCATCAAAGACTCTCCATCACTGGCTTTGAAGAAGCAAATTTTCACAAATTCTACAGTGGCAAGGTAATTAAGTTTGCCTGCAACCTGAGAGAGTTTAGAAACGGATCCATCCCTAGTGGATCCTTCAGATGAGAATGTAGTCCTGGGTAACACTGATTTTAGCCTTGTTTAGCCTTCTCTCTGAGAAGAGAACCAAACTGAGCCATGCCTGAACTTCTGGCCTGTAGAAACTGTGAAATAATACATGAATGTTGTTTTAGATCACTAAGTTTGGGGTAATTTGTTACAAAGCATCAAAACCTAATACAATCCCCTTAATGCCATCTTAAGGGGCAAATCCTTACCCTATGCAAATTCTCTTCAGTTATTAATATACATGGAATTAGAGTCATTCTGTTGTTTTGAGCCTTATGCCAACCATCTTGTGTTGCCATCAGCTGTTCACCTTTCACCAGCCATGCAGGAGCCAGCGAGATGAGGTGTCAAATGAAGAGACTCACTGGGACATTTTTCAATGACCCCCTCACCCCATTCCTCAACTCCCCACTGAGTCATGTGTATGTCACAAGGCTTCTATTATAGTAGGAATTGTCTCTCTGTGAATGTCTCTGAATGGTAGACTAATCAGTGGTGAGGGAGGTAGATGGTCTGAGGTGGTAATTGGCCAATGGTAATTTGTTCTTGAATAGGTTTCTGAATTTTTTATCTCTGAAAGAGAAGAGGTCATTCTTTTCACCCATCTACTTCATTGCAAAGTTTGCTTCTTCCTATGTCTTAACAGTTTAGTCCTTGGACCTCTTCTCTTCTCTGTCTACACTCACTCTTTTGGTGACTTCTTCCTTGGCTTTAAACATTTATATGCTGATGACTCCCAAATATACTTCCAATATGGTCACGCATCATTCTTGAACTTCAGGCTTACTCATCATCTCTGTCTTAATATATGATAAGCATCTCAAACTTAAAATGACAAAAGTTGACCTTCTGATTGTTCTCCTATAGGTCAATCCTTCCCATTTTTCAGCCTCCACATCATGGTGTCATCCTTGACTTCTTTCCTTCACAACCCACATCCGCTCCATCAGCAAATCCTATCAGCTTACCTCAAAACGTAAAATAATTCAACAATTTCTCAGGGCTGCCACCACCACCACCATCATCTCCCACCTGGATCACTGCAACAACTGATCTCTCTCTCTGCTTTTGCCCTTCCTCTGCTCACCTCCAGCAGCCAAAGTGATTCTATAAAGAGCAGGTCAAATCCCAGTCGATTCTCTGACCCAAACTTGTGATAGATCCTCTTTTCACTGAGAGTAAAAGCCAAAATGCTTACTCTGGCTTAAAAGAACCTATAAAATCTGTTCACTATGATGAAAATGTTCTAATATTGATGGTAGTGCTAGTTGCAGAACCCTGTTAATATCTTAAAAACCACTGAATAGCACATGTAGGGTGAATTATATGGAATGTGAATTATATCTCAATAAAGTTACCATTAAAAAAATATATCAGATCCCTACGCCAACCTCATCTTTTACTACTCTCTCCCATGCTCATCCCGTTCTAGGCACACTGACTTTCCTTTTGTCTCAGGGCCTTTGTACTTCCTGCTTGCCTAGAATATTCTTTCTCCTGATAACCACCTTGCTCACGCCCTTCAAGTCCCCTTCTTAATGAGGCCTGACCTGACCACTCTAATTAAGTTGCAATACCCAGCATTACTGATCTCCTAAACCCTGTTCCTTCTCTCTTTAACAAACTATATCATTGGTCACTTTCTAACATATATTTTTACTTCTATATGTTGTCTATCATCTGGCTACCCCCTCAGCCCACTCTACTCCCCCAGTACAAATTCAATGCAGTAGGATTTGTTTTGTTCACTGGTTGATCTCTAGGTGGTTAAAATAGTGCCTGGCACAGAGTGGACCCTCAATAAACATTGAGTCAGACACTGTTGAAGGAATAAAAGTTGTCCAGATTAGGGGCACCTGGGTGGCTCAGTCGGTTAAGCGTCTGACTTCAGCTCAGGTCACGATCTCGCGGTCCGTGAGTTCGAGCCCCGAGTCGTGCTCTGGGCTGATGGATCAGAGCCTGGAGCCTGCTTCCGGTTCTGTGTCTCCCTCTCTCTCTGCCCCTCCCCCGTTCATGCTCTGTCTCTCTCTGTCTCAAAATAAATAAACGTTAAAAAAAAAATTTTAAAAATATTAAAAAAAAAAAAAGTTGTCCAGATTCAAAGATGTAATTGATGAACTAGAACATAAAGCTATAAGTAAACTTTTAGTCTCTTCTTATATATTGGAAAGGAAGATGTCTTGATTGAACGCTGTTTTTATTGGTTGTATTTTTTAATTACAGAGGCTTGTGCACCCTTATCTGCATTTTATATTCTTCTACATACTTCCTCAACCCCCAACCTGACAATTTTCTAAATATTTTTTTTTCAGGAGCTATAAACTGGTCCATTTTGTAAGCTAAGGATTTGTGACCTCTACCAATCTGTACTGTATACACATATAAAACCCAGTAGATTAAAAGGTGCTTAATTGCCAAGCTTCAAGTCTTGTTCTTTTAATGTAGCATAAAGAGATTATAATGATGAGGAAAACAACCTTGAAAGGTTTTATGAAGGTGAGTTTTGAAGTGGGAGATTTAAAAGGGCAAAGATGGGGTGTTTTGTTATAGAAGCAACATACAAGAAACACAGTGGAGATGGACTTAAAGAAACTGAGTAGTATTTAGGACACCGTAAACAAAAGAAATAAGGGGTAAAGGAAAATAAGAACATTCTTTATTCCTATTTGAACTTTTACGTTTTTCTGTGGCTTCAGTGCTTGCATAAGCATTTAATCTCTATTCACTGAAAGTTTTTGACAGTAGAGCTTATGATTTGAAATTGCTTGTAAGATCTGGGCTGTGAATAATATACATTCTTATATTTCTCTCTGGTTCTCTTTTACTTTGGCAATGAAATGTCAATCTCAAGGTCTGGAAGGTATTAAATATTAAAACAAGATAATTTACGATTAAACCCTGTAAGACTGGTCTTTTGAAGAGGGTCTAGGACACGGTCTTTTGAAGTGCTCATTTCTGGCTGGCTGGGCTTGGAGGATGTCTGACAGTACTCTGTGTGGCTACTGTTTGACTTTATATTGTAAAGGTCCAAAGTAGCCTCATTTTTAGTAACCAAAGAATGTGGAGAGCAGACTGTTATCTGGCTGTCCATTATGAACACTTTACTCCTGTGCTCCATGGACCATATCAGTTTGTGGCAAAGTGATGGATTGTGTTTAACATTCTGTTGTTGACCTATAAGGATTTTTGCCATATGTTCTAGCTCATGCCCTTAAGATATAGGAGGGGGAGAGCATATTAGTATCACTGACCACTAAGCAGAAATGTGTCAGAGATTTTGCTTTCTCAGCTGGAACATCACCCTTGGCAAGCCGTCCCTCCCTATTCTAGGAAAACATCACCATCAAATACAAGAAGGCCTGTTTATAGATTAGTCTGATGGTTTGTATTATGTATCTGTATTTTAGGGAAGTTTTGAAATAATGCTGTAAAATTAAGATTTATGTGGCTACTTTGCATGCACAACCAACATAATTCTAATTTGATGTCCTTTCAAGAATGTGGCTTACAAAGTGATGCATGATATTAGGCAGGCTGTTCACCCGCTCCATACCTCAGTTTCCCCATTTGTCAACTATTTTGTAATTTGTTTTTTAGAATTCCGTCTCCCCAGAATAAATAGTAGGCATAATCCTTACATACAGATAGATAAAAGCAGAAGTGTTCTGGCTGCAGTAGCCAGATAGGGATGGGGGTAAAGGAAACAGAGTTCTGCAGATTTAGGACTCCTCTCACTCCCCTCCCCCAACTCAACCCATAGTCTCTGAAACACACATTGGTCACAGTTGGAAACTGAAAACTTAGTCCTAAGGGACTCTTCCAGCTGTAACGTTTTTTTTTTTTTGCTTATTAATTTTGTTATTCTATAATTATTCTATAATTTTCACAGCCCCTGAGAAACTTCTATCTTTACCACCGAAATGTTTTTCTGGGCGTAGACAACGTAATCAAGTAATTTGTGTAAAGAATCAAAAATACATTCATAGTCTTCTGCTTTGATATCAATTTTCAAAAATTGCAATCCATTTCGATAAATTTAGTTGAGATTATGTTACAACTTGCCTCATTAATCTTAATGTATCGCCTGGTTACCAAATGCTTTGGAGTATGGTTTGGCCCTGTGTCTTAATAAACAGGTCGCACCTGGGAGCTAGTGGGAACTCTCCCATCTGAGAAGAAACAGCTACAACAGATGGTAAAACGACTGAAAACCAGGTGGGGTCATTGTTTAATGACCATACGAATTAAGTTTGGTTAATTTGGCGTGCCTCTCATTATCCCTGGCAACTGGACCCTCTACTCCATTTTGTAAGTTTGGATTTATATCTTTTACATAAACTATGAAAACAAGTCCATCTGTGATCCCAAAGCTACACTCGCCTTGAATCCAACCACAATGTAAATCCTGATTTCTTTGGTTCTGACTGTGAAGAACCCATAAACACGGGGCTTTGGCAGTACTCTGCAATTTATTTTTTTTTTTTAGTTCTTATCATCCATGACAGGTTCCCTTCACTCTTTTTGAAGTTTTTATTTGTAAAAAGAACTTAATTTTCAGCCTAAAACACATATGAGCATACTTTCCAAGAATCTGAGATGTCAAAATTTCAACCCATGTGTACCCCTTTAGAAGATCTTCTTCTGAAAGCTGTGTGTAACAGTGAGTGACACAGGGATGTTTCCAAACAGTCCTAACTCGACTTGTGATTTGCTAGTGAAAAACAGCACATTTGTTAAATGCTTGTCATGTACTTGGCACTATGATAAGATTTTTATTTATATGACATCACTTGACTGTCATGACCCTCTTTGAGGAGGATATGGTTATCTTCATTTTATTGCTGAAGAAGCAATGTATGGCCTATTGGAGAGGTTAAGCTAGTTACTAGCTCAAAGGCCCCACAGCTAAGTGGCAGACCCAGGATGCAAATACACATCTGTGGGACCCCGGACCTCACCTTCTTAGCCATAGATTATCTTCCTCTAGAACAGCTGTAGTTCACATAGCATCAGAGCATCATACTCAGAATGCAGACTCTGGAGTCAGGCTTAGGCAGGTCACCTAACCTCTTTGGTCACTTTCCTGAGTAATAATAGTACCTATCTCATAAGTTCGTTATGACAATTTAATGAGGTAATATACATGCAGCATTTACAATGCACGGTACAAAGAATGCCATACATGTTACTTACACAGCACACATTTTTCCAATTCCCATTCTAATTTTTTTCATTCCCAACTCCTTCATCTGTGTAAAATATCGGATTTTCCCTTTCCTCTAACATCTGGGGCATCAATCGCTCATGGTAAAAGTACTGGGCTTCCCTGACCTCACCTAATGCTGTGAAAAATTCCACTGAATTTTAATACAGCCACAGCTGAATCCAATATACGTGTCCCCCCCCCCCCCCACCTCCCCTCAACTACACATTACAGATGAACCAAGTTTTCTCCGTTTGTGCACTTCAGACATTCACGCAGTTTTGAGAGCGTGAATGATGTTCTTCTGCAAGGACCAAGTCTTGATGTTATTCAAACCCTTCCTGTGTGTGTGTGTGTGTGTGTGTGTGTGCGCGCGCGCGCGCGCTTGCAACCCCCACCCCTCCCAGCGCGTGACCTCGCGCACACATGTTTAATACAGAACAATGAGTTTCTTAAATTGTAGAATACCCTTACATTTCTTTTATCCTCTGAAAGCTTCCTGTATTTGTGAACTCCTTTCAAATCAGCAACTGCAGCCTCAACATCTGGGTCCTCCCTGCTGTAGGGAACATAAATTAACTGGTAGCATCCTGTAAATGTTACGGGTGGGAAATTGGGAGTACAGAGAGGCAGGCCAGAGTGCGTTCGGTATCTAGCAGCTGGTCCCAATGTAGTGCCTCAGAACTGGTTTTAGCTGACGTCAGATAACGCTGATGTGCACCAGATTGGCTTGTAGTACCAGTAAAGCTGACCCCTCCCACTTCCCCTACTGCCCCCGTGCTTGCCAGAATGCTGGAGACCATTATGAACTCACAGTTGTCATTTGATCTCCATCTGGCTGCTGTCACTAAAGCTGCCTTTTATCGCTTGCCAGAAGTGTAAAGCTAAAGACATTTCTCTTTCTCACAGATCTTTGCTTCTAGTCCTTACTTTTTTAATTTTCTGGGTAGTTCCAAATAATTCTCCTTCTGTCTGAGTCTATGTACCACCATCAGGAAACTAACAAAGGACCCACTGGAGTATTTACCCACATGTCTACTTGATGAACTAGATTTAGCAATAGATTTTTAGGAAGTGTTAGAGGTGGACTGTGGCTTTGTTGACTTCAGATATTATGTCTTAAACTCGATGTGGTTTGAATTTCTGAGATAAATGTGAGATTTGCGTGTATGATCTCATGCTGTGGTAAATTTTATGGAGCTGTAGATCACAACAGTCTAGCCACACAATTATAAGGGTCTCTGTACTGAATTAGAATCTACACAAATTAAACGATAAATATAAGACCAACATGCCATAAATTGGATCTTATAACAGCTTAATAATCTAAGGAGGACAGAAGAATGAATTCTGAGGTGATGTTTAATGTACTTAGTCACTAGAATGTTCTTAGTATAGAAAATTCATTGTAAATCTGGTACCAGCTGAAAGATGTGCTGTTAGCAATGGTCCAGTAGTTAAGATTTTGCAATCTTAGCACCACAGCCTGAAGATCATTCCTGGTCAAGAGACCTCTTGAGAAATAACATTTCACATTCAGTAAACGTTGTTGATGGACATGGATGGAAATGGGCTCTAAAAGTTTTAGAAACAAATTTAGGATCCTGATTTTTAGTTAATGTAGCAAATTAATCCTTTAAGGAGTAATTATAAAGAAGTTTTTATGTATGTTTTCAGTATACTGTTTCTAAAAAAAAAAATAGGAGTCACTACATTCTGTATGAATCCATATGGTGTTTGCATGTAAAAAATGAAATAATGTGGAAGGACATACATCACAATGAAAACATGTTCCTCTTTGATGGGATTACAGGTCATGTTGATTTTCTTATTTTTACTTACTTTCATTTGATAATGTTTCATAAAATAAGCATGTGCTACTTTTTAAAAATATTTTAAAGAGGTAAAACTTACCTTCAATGAAAAACACACATCTTAAGTGTACACTTTGATGAGTTTTGACAAATGTATACACTCATTTAACTCAATCAAGATATAAAGTCCAATTAAGGTATAACCTCAGGGTGCCTGGGTGGCTCCTGTGTCTCCCTCTCTCTCTGCCCTACCCCCACACTCACGCTCTGTCTCTGTCTCTCAAAAATAAATAAACGTTAAAAAAATGAAAAAAGATATAACCTCAACAGTATATATAACCCCAATCATGATATATAACATTTCCATTTTCCTAGAAAGCTCCCTTGTACCCTCTTCCAAGCCCCACATCCCATAAGCAGCCACTCTTTAATTAAAAACACAGCACAGTTTTTTTAAAGAAACTTCTGTGTAGACTGAGATAGGAATAAAAAGTAAGTAAATAAATAAGTTGAAACAGTTACCTGCATTCTCATCTCCTGTCAGTGAGGAAATGAGAGAAATGATAGAGAAAGCATGGAAGAGAGAATTTAAGATCTAAATCATGTAACCCAAGAAAACTCGGAGAAGAGCAAGATAATATCTAAGATCTGATAAGATCTTAGATCCATTATTTTATTCCAGTAGAAAAAGGGGGAAAGACTACTAGACAATAAGCTCTAAGAGGTCAGGGACTGTGTTCATTTTGTTCACCATATCCTCAGTAACCTGACTCAAGAAATTTTTGTAGACTGAATAAGTGGATACTATTATTCAGTTACACAGTCAACAAATATTCATTCTTCCAATAAATATCTACTGACCTCTTACTATGTGCCATGGATTGTGCTAAAGCCCTGGAGACAGAATAAAAGACAATGGTCCCTAAAAATGATAGAAATGGTGTCTAACCTCATGAACCTTACAATATGTATTGTCAGGAAGACTGATGTTAGCTGTGTTCTAGAAACAGAATGACACAGTTGGGGAATTAAAGAAGAGGAGCTTGGTGAGTCTGAAGAAGTGAGAGAAGTCCAGTGCAGCAAGGGCGAGAAAACAAGAGTTGGGGGTGCAGAGTTAGTCAAGGAGATGATGCAAACAGGACCTTGTTGGTTGTCAGATGGATTTGATATTTTATCCCAAGAAGAACCTGGAGCCATTGAAGGATTTTAAGCAGAGGAAGGACATGGTGAATTTTGTGTTCTTAAAGTATCATCCTGGCTCTTGAACAGAGAGAACGGCTTGAACGAAGATAAAGGCAGATATGGGAAGACCAGTAAAGAGGTTCTGGTAATAGTGTAAATAGTGTGGAGGGCTCTGGAGATGATGGCAGTAGAGGGAGGAAAGAGATGTGGAGTTAAGGCACATTGAGAGGTAGAACTGAGCCTTGGCAAACCGATTGGCTATGATGAAAAAATGAGTAGTGTCAGGAGTGACTCCAGGTCTGGGCATGAGCAACTTGGTTGATGGTAGAACCATTTAATTTTTTTTCCTCTCAGATCCAATGCAAAAGAAACCAAGCTCATAGCCTGACAATGGTGAGGGTCACACCTCTGTTGGGCAGAGTTCAAACTATGGGTCTATAATGTGTCCACTGCAAACCTGAGGCACATCCCACAAAGGTGGTAATTTGGAATGGCTGGTATAGTGCAACATGGTGATGATGCAAGGATTTTTATGCCCACTCCCTTTTTTCTTGGGTGCCTTTCTTTGATCTTGCCCATGTTTCTCCCTTTCTTCCAATGACCCTCTTATCCTTTTCAGGTGTCTGATAATTCAGCTCTACTAAGATAATTACTGATAATTGTGGCTCTAAGCCGGAGTTGCCTTTTCCCTATCTCCTAGACCCTACATATCTTGAGTCTTTGCTTTTTAAAAATAATGGGATGGATATCACAGGGATAGGATGGGTCACATAGCCAGTTGTTACAACTATAATTTCTTAGAGAAATGAAGCTGTCCTTAGCTTGTGTAGACTGGGCCCCTCCTATCGTTCTTTATTTCCCCTATTATTTTCTTCCTTTCCCTTTTCCAGTATTTTCTTGGCACTCTCTATCAATTGTTTTTATTTTGGATCCTAGCTCTGTGACCTTGGAAAGTTTACTTAAGATCTCTGAACCTCAGTTTCTTCAGCTATAGTTAGGGGATAATATTAATGTCAGTGGGTTTAATACCTTCTACATGATAATGTGTCACTATTGATTGCTTTCCGCCACCACCCACCCATTGGCTTTATTGCTGGCCATCTTCAGGAAGTCATTGTCAGACATAATCAACTTCTATAGGCAAGCTGAAAGGTACTGCCACAGTTGGATTTGGAAGGTGTTTCTCCCATCTCTGTTCCCCTCCTCACTTGTACACTACATGAGGACACGCCATCTTTGAGAGCTGGCTATTTGTCTCATCAAGTTATGAGTATATCTCAATGGACACAATATTGATTAAGGGATAGAGTGTGGCTAGACCTGCACAAGTCATCTCCACGATGAGAAAAGCAATTCAGTAAGTGTTCTATACTGATTACCAATCACAAATGTCCTTGTGTATAAAAACTAGTCCTTTGTTTGAAGAGTACACATATGAATCAAGCAAAACAACTCCTATCATTTATGTCTATGAATAATATGTGTGTTTCATCAAAAATCAGTTAACAAGGGCTCAACACCCACTCATTTGTAGTTATGCATGGTCATTAAGCACCTACTACATACAAAGCGTGCCCCAGGATCTGGGTTCACAGTGATGAACAAGACAGAGCTCCAATGGAGTTCACATTCTCTTGAAGAAGATGCACTCAAGACAACTAATTGCAGAATTAATTGATCAATGATAATTGTGGTAAGTTCCACAAACAATTACAGGCTGCTATGAGAGTTTATAGCAGGGGATCTGATCACATGGAGAGGTTAGGGAGGTGGGAAAAGACTTCTGAGGAAATTACTAGTAAGCACTGGATTTGAAGGCTAAAAAGCAATTCCTGAGAAAAAAAAGAGAGCTCCCCAGTTGTGTGAGAAATGATGATTCTGAGTTTCCCAGTGCCAGTAGTGTCTCAGGATCTGACCCCAGCAGAGCAGACTTCAGTTTCAGTGACTTGGTGTTCTGAAGCTGCAATCCGTAAGGATCTCACCACTTGGTTACACCCAAACGGAAGAAATACACTAGGTGCTCTCAGACTCAACCAAGAAAAATTGGGTAGAGAGTATAGAGGTATTAAATAACATTTAATTTCCCTTACCAAAGACACACACAACCTACTCAGGACCCTTCACTCTATTCTAGCTTTGGGACGCTAGAATACACATCCGGGAGCTCACTCACCCCTACACTAATCTTGCAATGCAGATATGAACCCACTTCACACCCAGGGGAACTGAGGAAGAGGGAGATTAAATAACCCTCCCCAAATCACACCTGTACCAACCCTCATCCCATGAAAGCTCATGATCTTCCAGCTACACCAAGCTGCACCATTGTTAGCATATTGTTAGATGACTGCTTTCCTCTTTAGAACCACTTAGAACATTAAAGAAACAATTTAAAAGTGAAAGGGAGCCCTGGAACCAGAGAGGTGTTAAACCCAAATACAATCTGTGATGTTCCCATTAAAAAAAAATTGTTTAATAAAGATAATGATGACTTGTGAGCAGGTTCATGCTTTGACTATTTTAGTTTGTGTGTGTTGCTATTCTGGCCCCCTAAGTTTTACCAGCAAAGAGGTGAGAAAGGGAGGTTAACGTGATTAAGATTTCTACAAATGGACTGAACCTTGAAAAACTAAATAGATCACACCATCAGATGGTTAAGGAGGAGTAATTTAGTTTTGTGAACCATTGTCAGCTTCCCAGGATCTGGATGTTTACTGTCTTCATGTAAATTAAACTATGCTGTATTTATATTGAACTTCCATTTTCAAAGCACTAACATGTTATTTAATTTTATCCTTAGTATATTGGAGATCACAGTCAAATAGTGCCAGAAAACCAAAGAGCACTCGGGAAGCTTCTTGAGAACAGTTTGGCAATTGAGAAATCACATTGGAAGGGTTTTAGGATTATTTCTTTCTCTGTTCCATGGGAAAACTCAAGTGACCCAAAAAACCATGGTTCTTTGGAAAGAGATCAAGAAACAAATAAATAGACTCTTCATGCGCCTCTTTGCTTGTGGGAGTTGGAGAAGTGGAAATCCGCACAAAAACTTCATTTCTTGCAGTTTGTGCATTGGCCTCTTCCAGAATTGGGAGTGTCCCTGATATAAATGATAAGTAATTACATGAAGCACTACTTTAAATTGGTCTGGTAGGCCTAAGCAAAATGATGTGCTCTCCTGGACCCCGCACCTTTGGTTGAGCCTTGGGTCTAATTTCTCTTTCCTCACAGGTGCCTCAAGCGCCTTGAGTGTTATGCTCCTACTCATTTCTCTGACATCCCCACTGAAAAGCATGAGTTCAAGCCTTGAGCCTCTCCGTATCCATATAATTGCTACTCCTCCTGTCCTACACCCCCACCCCCTCTCGCCGCCACCACCACTTTCCTCCATATACTCCCAATGGGAGTGCCGGAAGTATATCTTTGCAAACTAAACCAATCAGGTTGCATCACTTCTGAGAAACTTTATTTGGCTTTCTTTAACTATGGAGCAAAGTCCAAGCTGCACAGCATGGCAAAGGATCTGACCTCTGCTGGCCTCCTCAGTGTCCTTTCCTGTCTCATAAAGTACTTGTGCCCCCAGGTACTTCTTGTTCCAGCAATGCTGGAGCATTTATGGCGCCCAATAGGTCTGGCTTCATGGATTTGCAACCTATGCCATTGCATAAGTCACCTTGCCTAGAAGGGCTCTTTGATTTAGTGCTCTGCTATAATAGTTTGGAACTCTTAATAATTTATGAACAAGGGGCCCCACATTTCCATTTTGTGCTGGGCTCTGCAAACTAGAGCAAACTAGACTAGTGGCTGGTCCGGATACCCAGACATCATCCAGACATCATCCTGCTTCCCTCCTCTGTGCCTTGCAGCTACTCTTCTCTCTGCCCAGCATACCTTTCCATGTGTCTCCATTTCATGTGTTCTTTGTAGTCTTTCAAACCTAACCTAAATACTATTTCTTTAGTGGAACCTTCCCTAAACGCTTGTCTTTTTACCCTCAATGACATTAATCACTCCCTTCACTGTGCTACTTTTTATGTTGCACATACATCTATTATTGTGCTTCCATGCTATATAGTGATTAATCACTCCCCTTCCTATCACCCCCAACCTATGAACTTCTTAATGTTTATTTATTTTTGAGAGAGAGACACAGAGTTTGAGTTGGGGAGGGTCAGAGAGAAAGGGAGACACAGAATCTGAAGTGGGCTGCAGGCTCTGAGCTGTCAGCACAGAGCCTGACGTGGGGCCCGAACTCACCAATGGTGAGATCAGACCTGAGCTGCAGTCAGACGCTTAACTGACTGAGCCACCCAGGCGCCTCATCAACTTTTGAACTTCTTGAGGACAGAGTCCATGCAGGCCGCAGGCAGTGGAGCATAATGATTAGGAATTCCAGAACCAGACTATATGCCTAGGTGTTACCCTGGCCAGGTCACCTGGCTTGTGTCTTCGTTTTCTCTATTAACAAAAGGAGGGTAATCATAGAATCTATCTTGAAAGGTTGTTACTGTAAGGTTTGAACAACATAATCTATGTAAAGTGCTTAGAACAGGGCCTGGCAAATTGTAAGTGCTCAATAAATGTTTCTTGTTCCTTTACATTGTTCTCTTTGGTTTCCTAGAATGTAGTTCAATGGCTAGAACATTTGTTCTTGAACATTTATTGAATACTGTGCACCAGGTTTTGAATACTGTGCTGGCTGCCTGAGAAGCAAAGCAAAATAAAGCATGACTTCTACTCTCAAAGAATTTAATTTTTGACAGGGAGAGAGACAAGCAATTAACAATTACAGTCCAGAATGATAAAATACTAAGGGCAGATTACTTTGAGAGCACAGAAGAAAGGATCTGAATCTGCCTGGGGAGGTGAAGCTTGATCTGAATTGTGCAGGATGAGCAGGAGTTAGCTAAACATGGAAAAGGAGGAAGGTTATTTCAGGGAGAGGGAACAGTATATGCAAAGGCACCTAAATGTGACAATCTTGCCTGTTTAGGGAGATAAGTGTCATTTTATGTCATTGAAGCAAATGGTGTTTGGTGATGCTTGGAAGTCTAGAGATAGCCTGGAAAGACTAGCAAATAGATTTTAACTCTTGTCTAACGGTGGTAGTTGCCTGGAACATTGCATTGAGAACGATTCCCAAACCATGTCCAGACTGTGGGAAATGTGAGAAAATACATTAGTTCCATTTGTTAGGGAAGTAGAAGAGGAGAGTGGGACTCTGCATGTCACATATCTGCCATTATTGATAGATCGTGAAGGGCCTCATATGCTGTATTACGGAGGTTGGATTTTATCCTGAAAACTATAGGGAATAATAGAAAGATTTTAAGTGTGGCAGTGACATGATCAGATTACATAATAGGTGCTCCATAAATGCTTGTTGAATTGAACTGACTATGGGCCCTTCTTCACCTATTAATGATTTAGTGTATCAAATGCACCCAAATGATCTGAACCCAGCAAAGAAAACATGCATAACTGAGCCTATCGTGCTCAGAGGCACTGTGCTGAGTGCTGAAAGAATTAGAGCAGCATCTAAAAGGTGCTTAACATGCTCCCATGGTGTGGTTTACACAGCAAAACAGGCTGGTTCACACTGCAGTTTCGAACAGAGGATTAAAGTGGTATTAATAATTTACGCAGCTATAATATTTCATGCTATGAGCTGGACATATCCCAAAAGAAAGACTTCCAGTGGCTTTTTGAACCTTTAACCATTCTGCCAGTTACAAATCAAACAGTAAGGAAATGGTTGGAAGAAACAGATTGTAATGTTTTTAAACATAAATGTATTAATACATCTCTTTATAAACATATCTAATAGGTACTTCATTTGTAACTAGATGGAAAGGGCCCTGAAATTTGGACTATTAAAAAGTAAATACCCTAATTTATTATTCTTAAGAAAATAGGTTAATCCTATAAAATTAACATTTGTTATTGCAATCATTATCTTTCAACCGTGGTTTGAAAAATCTTGTGAGGAGCTGAGTTTCTGATAGAACATACAAAGGGAAGTTGTCCTCAACAAATCTAGCATAGTAGCTGAAGGCATATATTTCTATTTATTTTCCTTGATCCCAAAGGGATTTAATAACAATGCAAATGGTATAGCAAGGAAAAATTAATTTAAAATAACTATGAAAGATGCGGCAAAGGAAATTTGAATGTAAGAAAATCCAATGGAGTCCATGTGTGGGATTAGTGCACAACATAAAAAATTATATGCATCTCAACACACTCAAGCCATGCAACATTAGAGCATATTATGTGCCAGAAAGAAAACTGTGGTAATTGATATTAATTATAATAAGTAAAAAGACAAAAAGCAGATATTTCAGATACTGCCTAGATATGATTACAAATATCAATGAAGATATCAAGATTAAAATTTCACTTTATTGGAAACAATTTTTAAGTTTTTTTAATTGAAATATATTTGACATACAAGGTTACATTAATTTTAACTATATGACAAGATTATACTTTACGCTATGCTCACCAAAAGTGTACCTACTTTCTGTCACCACAGAACACTATCACAATACCATTGACTATATTCCCTATGCTATGGCTTTTATTCCTGTGATTTCACTCTTTCTTATGTGTCTAATTGTTTTGTCTATAGCTTTTAGGAATTTCCCCCCTTTGACTTCCTATCATTATAAAGGCTGACAATGCTCATAGATCAGCATGGAAGAGTTTTGTCTTTGTGTAAATATCTTTGTTTGCATGGGTTGAGGGTAAAAGGAAAGCATTTGCACTGCAAACAACTTGAATAGTGTTATGTCTATATCACTAGTATCTAGCATAGTTCCTAATATATTAGGATATATCAATACTCAATAATTGTCAGTTGAAAGAAGAAATGAAGCTTCACAGAATTTACTAATCCTTACGAAAATGCATAACCACTAAAGATTTATGCCTCTATGACACCTTTATCATAGCTTCAAGGCTCAATTCTTAATATATGTGGTCATGTTACCTGGATATTTTCTTCTACAAGAATCTAAGCTACAATGCAGACCCCAGAGGAAGATACTTTAGGAAGACAAGGAATGCAAGTCAAAGAAAAATCAAAGAGAGAGAAATTTCTCTTGCTTTGCTATTACTCCATTTGCTGCCTCCATAACTCATGAATTTGTAAAAACAGGAAGACCTCCAGAGCCTCAGACAAGACTCTCCCACTCCCATCCAGCTGCCTCTTACTCTCTGAAAGGATTTTTTTTAAGCTTCCTTCCACTGGGACTCTAGAACACTCAAGAGATTTGGGAAGGAAACTACTTTTTTTTTCTTTTTTTTTTTTTTTTTTTTTTTTTTTTTGTAGTCTGCGTTGTGCCACATACTATGCAAAGCAATTTAGCAGAAATTGTATCATTTAATTGTCACGGAAAATTTGAGAGGCAGGTACATTCTCACTTTATACATAAAGAAACTATGGCTCACAAAGATATCTGGCTTCAAGGATCACAAATAATGGGATGGAGCTGGGATTCAACCACATGTGTACTCTGTTTCTTTCCCCTGTGCTCTGCAAGACTGGTATTTCTCTGTCTCTCAAACCTTACTCAAGGTCTTTCTTGTTTTAATTGTTGTTCAAGACCCTTTATGTTCAGTCATCATGAGGATATAGTATTTGTACCTTAGAATGGGCATTAATACATTGTTTATGTTTCTAATACATTTGGCATGAACTGTTAGGATAGCAGATTGATCCAGTTAGCCTGATACTTCACAACAATCTACTGTTTGAGGAGAAAAAGGAGGCCATGGCAAGTATATAGAAAAAATACTTTCTGTACTGTCTTAAACACAAGAGGTCTCCAGTTCCATGAGTTGACCATTAAAGTGTGTTACTCAAATTACCAATATGATATAATGACTTTATGGAGAATAATTTGGAAAGCAGCTCCACTGGAGGTAGAAAAACTGTCGAGAAGGTATGGGCACACTCCTTCCCAGCGGTGGGGGTGTGAAGGATGCATGAATAGGATTGGAGAGGGAAAGGCCAGCGTGGTAGACAGTAACATGCATTTAACATGTTTAAATACTCCTATTATGTCATTTAAACTTGAAGCAGGTGTTATTGTCCTCACTTGTCAGATGAGAAAAGTAAAGCTGAGGGACTTGCTGAGTTCTTACAGAACTAAATGGCGGAGGTGGGTTTGAACCCAGATTGATGTTCATGCCCCTATTTTTAGCCATGATGCCATATAGCCTTACACAAGAACAACTGGCATTATGTTGCTATCCCTTAGATTTTAGTTTTGCTTTCATGTCTCTACCAGAATTGCATTTATTAGATTTCTTTTTCTGGTGTGTGTGTGTGCGTGCGTGTGTGTGTGTGTGTGTGCATGTGTGTGTTGTATGTGGTTGTAGTTAAGTCTGCCCTAAGGGAGAATTCAACCAACAATTCCATAGCTCCAAGGGTCCTCTTAGCCAGGATATACTAGTTTATCATGTAACTTAATTTCATTACAACTTACAATGCTTATTTTTTGTAATAGTCTTCAGGAAATGCTATTGTTTTACTTCATTCGTGTATCTGCATGTATATATTCACATATATAATATGAAAACATTGGGCATATAATCTCAGTGGCATTATTTACCTTTAAGGTGAAATGGTGTTTCCTCTCACGACCCAGCTTCTGCCACTTTTTACTTATTTAATATGTATTTGAGTACCTGTTATTAGTTAGATACACTGCTAGACATCCAGGACATGCTGATATAAGGACATGGTTCGTGTACTCAAGGAATTTATAGAAACTTATTCTACTTTATGTCTTAAACACAGATAAGGTTGATCTTAAATCAGTGGAATAGTCCAAGTTTAATTAAGTGAAATATATTCCCGTAATCCTATCCCCCGCCCTCCATACAAACTCCTCTATGAGGTGGCAATAATTTATAGAGTACCTATGTTTAGTGTGCAGAGTAAGAGATGCCCAATAGCCTGTGGTTGAATTCTAGTTAGTTCCTGCTAAAGAAGTTCCCCAAAGTTCTGGAACACTAAATGTTGGAGGAGTCCCAGAAATTAAGAGATTACCTTCACAACTATTGGAAGATTCTGTTATTTTAAATATATTATCTAAAGCCTAGAAAAACATGCCTACAGTCAAATCCTGGCTTCTTCAGCCACTATCTGTATCATGTTGCTATGTTATATAATCTTTCCTGAGTCTCAATATCCTTATTTGTAAAACAATAATAAGATAATAAAAATAATAAAATAGTAATAAAACCATAAAAAGATGATAATGCCTTGGTTTGCTTATGTATTTATTCATCCAGAAAACATTTTTAAAAATATCTACTTTAAAAACTTTAAAAACATCCCAAGCCTTGAGCTATGCACTATATATAAATAATGTTCAACAAGATAGACACTGTTTCTACCCTCATGAACCTTACAGCCCAGGGAGGAACAGAGGCAATAAATGAACTGGATGCCATGATAGTTAATGAAGGAGAGAAACCTGTTTTCTAGTGGATGGTCAGCCAAGGCCTCTCTGCAGAAGTGACATTTAGGCTGACATCTAAAGACTGCAAAGGGTGAACTTTGTAAATGGCAAGTGGGTAAAGTGTTTCAGGGAAATTATTTGTGCAAAGGCCCTGAGTTGGTAAAGAGGGGTTGAGAAACTAAATGTAGTCTAGTAGATTGGAAACTGAAAAGGAGGGCATCTTCCTAAAAAGTGAATATTAACTATGCTCAAACCCAATAATTCCACTTCTGGGTATATATCCTAGAGAAATTCTTGCATGAGTCTACTAGAAGACATATTTAAGAATGATCCTAATAGCGCTAAGATAGCACAAGATTAGACCAATCCAAACACTGACAGAAGAAAAAAGATGTCAGTTTTTGTATGGTCACATAATGCAATGTTATACAGCACCAAAAATAAGCTACATGGACCAACAAAGCTGAATCTTATAAACATTACTTTGAGTGGAGAAAACAAACCATTAAAAAACAACTCATGATATTATTTATTATGCATTTAAAATCATCTTAGAATACCCAACATTTTAAAAATATTTTTTGTAGATACATATTATATTGTAAAAGTATTTTTAAAAAGGAAGGAAACTGAACCTTCTGCTTCTAGCCAAGATACTGGAATGGAGAGTAAATTTACTGTAACTAAGAAAGTATAAGATTGTATGAAACAATGCTTTTTAGAAATTGAACAACAGCAGAGCAGGACTGTAATGCCTGAGTGAAGGAAAACAAACAAGGTGAGATCTGTAATTATACCAGCTTATCTCCTGGAAGGAGTTTCTAGATGGTAGTATAGGAAGGAGGAACCCAGAGGCCAGTGATCTTGATGACTAGAGTAAACAGAGACTGGAGTGAAGGAAGAACAAGGCAGCCACAGTTTGCCTGACAGAATACTGCAGAAGAGGGAAGTTTGTAGAAAGAGAACTTCAGAAGGTGTGATGGGAAGGGGGATGGACTAAATGGGCAAGGGGCATTAAGGTGGATATTTGTTGGGATGAGCACTGGGTATTATACATAGGGGATGAATCACTGGAATCTACTCCTGAAATCATCATTGCACAATATGCTAACTGACTTGGATGTAAATTAAAAAAGAAAAAAGAAAAAAGAAAGAAAAAAGAAAAAGAAAAAGCTCCAGAGATCTGCAGAGGAGTCACCCTAATGTTTTTGGCTGAGTATGTATCTATGCTTGAGTGAGACAGGCTTACCCAAGGTCAGGGAAATACCCATTAGAAAGGAATGGGTCTCATACAGGACTTGGAAAAGCTCCTGTACCCACAAGTCAGAGTGAAAAGATCTCATAACATCTGTGGCACCAGGTAGGAACCTTAGAAGTCAAACACCTTAGCAGTGGGCTTCAAATCTGACTAAAGGCTGAGGTGGACCCAAAATAACAAAGCTTAAAGCAAGCTTGAAAGGATCCAAGTGTGAACTAAATAACTGTGTGCCAGAAAAAACAAACAGACAAACAGACAAACAAACAAACAAACATGATTTAAAGGAATACAAGAAAATCTAGCAACCAGCAACATGAATTCATAATGTCCAGTATCTGCTAAAAATAAATAACTGCGAGGCATGCAAAGAAGCTGGAAAATAATGACCTGGAACCTAGACAAAACCAATCAACAGAAACAGGTATAGAGGTGATATTGATAATTAAACTAGTAGACAAGGACATTAAAACAGCTATTATAAATGTGTTGTGTGTGTTCAAAGGTAGGAGAAAATATAGCAATAATGAAGAGAGAATTTAAAGATGTGAAAAAGACCCAAGTGGAACTTCTGGAGGTGAAAAATATAATAACCAAAGTGAAAAATACATTGGATAGCATTTGTGTCACTGCATTTAAAGTACACCTCTGGCAGAAAACATATATTGAATATTGCTCTCTATTTTTTTAATGTTTATTTGTTTTGAGAGAGAGAGAGAGCAGGAGAGGGGCAGAGACAGAGAATCCCAAGCGGGTTCCACGCTGGCTGCAGGTGCAGAGCCCAACACGGGGCTCGAAATCACGAATCGTGAGATCATGACCTGAGCCGAAACCAAGAGTCAGAAACTTAACTGACTGAGCCACCCAGGCACCCCTGGATCTTGCTTTTTAAAATCCAGTCTGACAATCTCTGAATTTTGGAGTGTTTACTGCCTCATATTAAATGTAATTATCAAAATGGTTGGATGAGGTAGGCCATTTTGCTATTTTCTTTTCTATCCCTCTCATCTTTTTTATTGTTGCCACTCCCCTCTTCGTCCTTTACTACTTTTTGTGCTTAAAACTTATTTTTTGTCTTCCATTTAAATTCATCTGCTAACTTGATTGCTGTATGTCTTTGCATTATTTTTTTAGTCGTTCCTCTAAGGTTATAATATGTATCTTTAACTTCTACCAATCTACCTTAAGAACATACTGATAAACTTCTGCTGAAATATAGGAATTTATCAGTAGCCTAATAGCATTTCTCTTCCTTTTGTGCTATTGTCATATTTATTACACCTGGATATGCTGTAAACCTCATAATACAGTATATAATGTGTGCTTTAAGATTCATATACCTCTTAAAGAAATTAAAAGAATAAAAGGAAAAATATATAAGTAAGTATAATCTTTCATATTTATGCTCATATTTACCAATTCCAGTGTTTTCCATTTCTTCCTAAGGGAGAATGAGCTACCATCTGGTGTCATTTCCCGTTAGCCTGGTGGACTTCCTCTAACATTTCTTTCTTTTTAAAAAAAAAAATTTTTTTTTAACGTTTATTCATTTTTGAGAGACAGAGCACAAGCAGGGGAGGGGCAGAGAGAAAGGGAGACACAGAACCTGAAGCAGGCTCCAGGCTCTGAACTGCCAGCACAGAGCCCCACATGGGGCTCAAACTCATGAATGATGAGATCACGACCTGAGCAAAAGTCTGACTCAACCCACTGAGCCACCCAGGTGCCCCTTCCTCTAGCACTTCTTATAGTGCAGATATGCTGGCAACAAATTTCACCAGTTTGTTTATTTGGGATTGTCTTTATTTTGTCCTCATTTCTGAAAAATAGTCTAGACACAGAATTCTTGTTTTTTTTCTTTTAACATCTGAATTTTCATTCCAATGTTTTCTGGCTTCTATTGTTTCGTCAGAAACAGAAAGGAGTGGACCATTAATTGCATTGTTTTCATTCTTTATTCATTTAAATATGCTTTCTGCCACTTTATTTTTCCTCCCTTTGTGGGATTTCAACTACATGTAACATGAACTGTTTCATGAGATTCTGTCCATTTTTTAAAATCTTTTTTCTCTCTGTTCTTCAGATTTATAATTCTATTCATCTTTTTTTTCCCATTTTTATTTATTTATTTATTTTTAAAATGTAATTTATTGTCCAATTGGCTTCCATACAACACCCAGGGCTCATTAAGCTCGCTGACTTTCCTCTGCCAGGTCGAATCTTCTGTTGAGTTCATCTAATACATTTTTCATTTCAGTATGCAACTTCTGAGCTCTAGAATTTCCATTTGGATCTTTTTTTTATAGGATCTGCTTCTCTGGTTCCTTATTTGTTCTCTCATTATTAGTATATTTTCCCTTAATTATTTAAATATATACATTCTTAAAAATTCCTTAGACATACTTGTAACAGCTGCTTGGAAAACTTTTTGTGTTAAATCTAACACCTGGGGCCAATTGGAATCAGTTTTCATAGACTGATTTTTATTTCTGTGTATGGGTCTCTGTATATCTAATAATATTTTGGGTTAAAAAGCAAACATTGTTAACAATCTGTTTAGTGATTTGGGGGTCTGTTTTATTCTTCTTATGATTGTTGGGTTTTGTGCCAGTAGGTAACTAACTTATCCGCACGAAAAATTGTAAAAACTCACCTTTTCCAGAGTGTGCAGCCATTGGTGTCTCTACTCAGTTTTGTTCTGTTTTTTCCTGGAGGAGGATGCTTGGTTCCCTAAGGTCGACCCTATGCCTACATAGCTTATTGGTACGTCAAAGCTCTGGGTACGGGTTATACTTGATCCTCAAGCCAGTGAGGACATCGCTTTCTCCTGAGCTGTGTGTAGGTTGAGGAGCACATTTAAAGATATAGTGAATTCACAAATATCCTCAGACTTTCCATTTTCACTGGATTCTTTGGGGTGCACATGTAGTACAGCACGCTATACTACATGCAGAACTATGTGGAAATTTTATTTATATCAGCCCTCCTTTAACTGTCTTATTTCTAAACTTTCCCCATACTAGCTATCCCACTGTCTTCCCCCCAAGCCAAGACAACCACTTTACCCAGCTGATAAAACTGTATGTTTTTGTTCCTCGACATGGGGGTGGGTCCATGGGAATGCCTCCTCCTGTGCCCTGACCAGCATGAAGGTCACAAACTCATTCTTTTTATTTGGTATGGTAGAATCCACATGAACAAAAATTTGTATATTGTTGCCCGTCTTTGGTCACTTTCCAGTGCTACGAAATGGTTGTTGTGAATAATTTTGTTCAGTTTTATACTAATTTGCTTCTGAGGGGAATTTCTCTACCTCTTCTTCATGCCACCATTATGGCAAGGAGAGCCTCCAAGCAGACTTTTTAAACAGAAATTGATTCTAAGATTCATATGGAAATTCAAGGGAACTAAAATAGCCAAATAATCTTGAAAAAGTAAAAGAAACTTACTTTACCTGGCTCCCAAAAACTTACTGAACAACTAGTGTGATATTAGCATAAGGAGAAACACCTGTTGACCTAGATCAACTGAAAAGAGTAGACCCACTCCGGAAATAGACCCACTCATGTATGGTCAATTGATTTTTGACAAGGGTGTTGAGATATTTCAACAGGGAAAAGAGAGTCTTTTTAACAAATGATGCTACAACAATTGGCCCTTACCTTATGTCACACACAAAAACTAACTTGGAATGTATCATTGACCTAAATATAAGAGCTAAAACTATTAAAATTATAGTATAAAAAGTCTTAGGAGAAGATATTTGTGACTTTGGAGTAACAAATTTTTTTTTTTTTTTTGCTAGATCACAAAAAGTATAAACTATAAAAGAAAACATTTATAAACTGGTTTTCATCAAAATTAAAATCATTTGTTCTTTGAAAGACACAGTTAAGCAAATGGAGATGCAATCCACCAATTGGGAGAAAACTTTGCAAAACATGTATCTGGTAAAAGACTTGAATCAGAACATATAAAGAACTCTTACAACTTGATAAGAGGACAAACACCTAATTTTAAAAACGAGCAAGCAATATGAAAAGATATTTCACCAAAGAGAATATATGGATGACAAACACATAAAAAGATGCTCAACATCATTGGTCAAGAGAGAAATGCAAATTAAAACCATAATGAGATACCAGTACATGCTCACTAGAATGGCTACAGTTAGAAAGATCAACCATACCAAGTGTTAAGGAAAATATAAAGAAACTGAAACTCTCATATATTACTGGGGGGGGGGGGGGGGGATGGTGGGAGGATGAAAAAACGGTGCAACCACTTAGGAAAAAGCTTGTCAGTTTCCGTAAAATTAAATGTACACTTTCCATAGAACCAGCAATCCCTTCCCCAGATATTTACCTAAGAGAAATAAAGACATATATTTACAGGGATGCCTGGGTGGCTCGGTAAGTTGAGCATCTTGATTTTGGCTCAGGTCATGATCTCACAGTTGTGAGACCAAGCCCTACGACTGTGGGTGAGTGTGCTGTGTGGAGCCTGCTTGGGATTCTCTCTTTCCCTCTTTCTCTGCCTCTCCCCCACTTGCTTTCTCTCTCAAAATAAATACATAAACTTAAAAAGAAAAAAACCATACATTTAAACAAAGACCTGTACCTAAAGGTGCAAAGCATTCTTAGTAATAATAGCCAAGATCTGGAAACAACCCAAATGTCCCTCAACTGGTGAAAGGATAAACACATTGTGACATATCCATACATGGATTACTCTTCAGCATAAGGCATGAAGTATTGATATATATAACAGCATGGATAACTCTCAAAAGTATTATATTAACTGCAAGAAATCAAACACAAAAGACTGTACTATGTGATTCCATTTATATAAAATTCTAGAAAAGGTAAAACTATAGTTATAGAAATCAGTGGTTGTTAGGGGCTGAAGGTGCTGGTGGAGACCGACTACAAAGGGGCAAGAAATTTTGGGGACCGAAAGAAATGTGCTAGATTTTAATTATAGTGGTGGTGACATGAAGGTATATATTTATACCAAAATTCATCCAATTATATTGTTAAATTATGTTCATTTTATTGTATCTCAATTATTTTACAGTATGTCTGATTAAGAAAAACCAAGGGCATAATAAAAACAAAATTCAGATAGGGTTAACTTTGGAGGAAATGTAGGGAGACTGAATATGAGAGGTGTCCATAAGAACCTTGAATATTGCTGATCCTTCTAATAATCTTTCTGTATATTAAGTTCAAATAAAAAATAATAGGTTGGAATGAATAGGGGAGAAGAAATGTGGACACATGCAAAAAACCTTAGAGAATTAAGGCAGCAGCTACAGAAGAATGTGATAGCAAGGCTTTTGTTTGTTTGTTTGTAAATGCAGGAGACCTAAAGCATATTGTTATGCCAATGAGACTGACTCACTAAAGAGGAGAGAATTTTGATGGAAGGAACAAAGAAGGAGTGAAGTCCATAGGAGGGACTTTGGAGCCAACAGGAGAGATCACTTTTGGTCGTGGGAAGTTTTCTTCCTCCATGGTAAGGGGAGAATAAAGGGAAGAGAGGTATAGATTCATTAGGCTTAGGAACTTGGTGCTGGGAAGATGAAGGAATTTCCTTCTCAAAGTTCCAGTTTTCTCAATGAAGTGTGGGTGAAGGCCATCAGCGGAACTGGGGAGGAGTAGGAGATTTGAGGGCAGGGCTTAAAATGGCCATCTGGATCGAGTAGTGAGGATCCCATCAGGGAGTGTATGCTTAGTGCTGGTCCTTCTACATCGTTCACACTTCAGCTACACTGGGTGCCTCCTCTGGTGGAGGGTTATTTACTCCGGTGGCTGAGGTCTGGAGGGAGAAGTGCTCAGTAATGAGTAAGAGTCAGCAGAGGAGGCAGCTGTCTCCCTGGCAGTCTCCTTGTCCTGGATCTGCAGTCGAAAACACTGCTAGAGATCTGTTTACAGCATTTTGCAATCCACGGAGGGCAAGAGAGGCCTCTTCTGAAAGTTTTGCTTGCTAATCTAATGTTTCCAGCTAGGCCACTGCTAAACAGAATGTTTTCTTGCGTAGTTTTGTTTTGGGCATGTGTACAGGGTGTTGTTGTTGTTGTTTTAATGTTTACTTTTGAGAGAGAGAGAGAGACAGAGAGAGAGACAGAGTACGAGTGGGGGAGGGCAGAGAGAGATAGGGAGACACAGAATCCGAAGCAGGCTCCAGGCTCTGAGCACAGAGACTGATGCAGGTCTCAAACTCACGGACCGTGAGATAATGACCTGAGCCGAAGTCCAATGCTTAACCGACCGAGGCAGCCAGGTGCCCTGTACATGGTGTTTTGATGTGTACTAAATACATCAGTTGATTGCTCCTTTTGCTCCCACTCTCTGTGCTATGCTGTAATATACACTATACTATATATGTATGAATATGTATACTATAATTTATGGTATATTATAATAGTATTTCTTACTTACAATTTGTGCTTTACGTTTCTGTCTTAGATTGTAGGTATTCATTCCATGTGGAATGGATTAATCAACCAACCCAAATGTATTTATTGAATGCTTTGTGCAGGCTTGGGAGACAGGCTTTTGTAAGGAGTGTTGACAGACACTGCCCTGAGATCCCCTACAATCTGGTAGGTAAGACGTATACATATTAAGGAGATGATGTGGTAAAATACCAACGTACAGAATTTAGATTTGAATTTGAAATTTATAGAAGCTAATTATATTTATAACCTTAGGCAAAATACTTCCTTACTTCCAGGTCCTTGTTTTCCTCGTTCATAAAAAAATGGGGGCGTGGATTGTTGTAAGAAATAAATAAGGCACTATAGGGAAACTGACTAGCATGGTAACTGAGCATAGTCAGAACTCAATAAGGTTGAGCCTGCCACATGAAGATATCTTGTGAGTTAATCACCACATCAAAGTGCAGACAGCTGTTCTCTCCTCTGTAAAACAGAGACCACAGCAACACCTACTTCTTAGGGTCACCATGGGAATTGTGCGATAACAATGCTAAATTGATTACCTGTATAATTTCATTTGTTTTTCATAAGAGCCCTGTGTGGTGGGAGAATCAATGTCCATTTTACAGATGAGAAAACTAAAATACAGAGAGATTAACTTTCCCAAGGTCAGACAGTTAGTACGTGGTAGAATCAAGGGACAGAAACCCAGGAAGCCTTTTAACTAAATGTTAGTAATGGGAGTGGTATTAGTAGTACTGGCTGTACTGCCAATAGAAGTAGTAGAAGTAAGACCTAAAGAGAGATCAACTTGGGGGCCCCTGGGTGGCTCAGTGGATTAAGCTCTGACTCTTGATTTCAACTCACGTCATTATCTCACGGTTCGTGAATTTGAGCCCAGGGTTGGGCTCTGTGCTGACAGTGTGTGCACGCACGCTGTCTCTCTGTCTCTCTCTCAAAAACAAATAAATAAACATTTTAAAAAGAGAGAGAGAGAGAGAGAGAGGTCACTTTGATGGCAGTAGACACAAAAGACTTCTGGCCGTGGGGTCTGAGATTGGATTTTGAGTATGGCAAGATCTCTGTAGGCAGGGAGGAATGAAGGCTTCCCAGAGCAGAGGGCAATCGTCAGCCAAAGTTCACAGTCTGGGTTGCTCAGGTTTGCTCGCGGAACTCGGCCTTTTTGACCCCTGCAAAGAGTGTGTTTTATGGGGAAGCAGTGTACGATGAGGCCAGAAAAGATGGATAGAGCCTGATTTAGAGAGAAATAAATACCGAAATAAGACATTTGCCTACAAGTCTGTTGTGAACAAAGGGAGTCTTTGATTGGATGTGCCAGCCTGGAACTCGGGACAAAAGCTAGCATAGAACTAAATATTTGGGATTTGTGTGCACAAAGGTGGTAAAGATTTCAAGTCTTACACAGAGCTTTAGAGTTTGCCTAGTGCCTTCACATCCAAGGCTTTTGCTGATGTTCACAATAACCTTGTCATTGGGGTGTGCAGGTAACTAGCGCATGTGAATGCTTGCATTAAAGTGGATAACTTAATTAAAGTCACTTCCTTGTTTATAGACAAGACAATAAGGGTCAAAGATGTTAACTAACTTGCCCAAGTTCACAATGCTAGTAACTGTTGGAGCTAGGACTTGAACGGTTTCTTTGCTCCTAGCTTATTCACTTTTCCACACCTTATATTGTCAGCCCAACGGTTAGTTCTGTACAATTAATTCATCCAACCAACAACTGAGGACCTACCTACCGTATGTCTCATACAGCATTATGCTACAGGGCTGCAGAGACAAATATGTGTAGTAATGCTCACAACCATTAGGGAAAATAGATTTAAAAAAACAAACCGAATCTGGCAAGTGCAGAGACAGTGGTGGGAGCACAAGTGCTACAGAGTGGGGTTACTTGGGGGAGAATGTCTTCACAAAGAAGGAAAAGTTTGAACTGAACTGCGTATCCCAAGTACACTCTCCCAGATGGTCTGTCTCCCACTTAACCCTCCCAGAATGTAGTGGAAGTGGACATGCTGGAACTGTGGGTGTGCTGGAGCCTCTCAGAGGAGAAACAGTGTGAACAAGAGATAGGAAGGAGATGGATGTGGCAGCCAGAAGACCGCACCCTTGGATCTTCCTCCAGAGAACCAGATGTGAGGATTACAGGAGCTGACAGCCTCCAGCTGCTGCCCCTCCAGGATCCATGCTGCCTTCTTGCTGAGCTGACGCTCCCCTGGTTGCTCCTGGCCAGTGTCAGAGCACAGCAAAAGTAAAAGGTATTAGAGCCAGCTCATTCTTGCCCAGCGGGGGAGTCCTCAAACAGGTACTCTTTTCTCTGGAGCTCATCAGCCTGACCAAGAAAGTTTCTCAGAGCTGCCAGGCAGCCTGGGGCGATTCCTACCCAATCCTCCTTCATTCCCCTCTCCTCTTACAGGCGTCACATCTGCATCAAGGTACCAGGTTCTCCAAAGGTACTCCCTCCCCTTGCACTGACACTCAGGGTTAGACAAGGAGAGATACCAAGGGTGAAATGCTTGGAAATGCCTTTCTTTTTATGAGTGCGGAAGGAGAATGAAAAACGCCATGGAGGTAAGAGGGCACTCCGCAGAAAGCCTTGTGACCACCATGTAAAGAGAGCGAATCTCAGGAGGATGATCCCCAGCTGGATTCTGAAGAGAAAACAGGGGTGGTGAGAACACTCGCAGCTACATTCCAGGCACAATGGTCAGTACTGGAAAAGCATTCACTGAATGAATGAACAGAAATGGAGAACACCTCAGCTATGTAAAGCCAGCAGCTGCCACAGGAAAAAAAAAAACAAAACAAAAAAACAAATTCTCATTTGGTTTAACCCAGTAAAGGTTTGTTTTTCACTCACAGTGAGACCAGTGCTGGTCAGGAGACCCTTCCCTGTGGCTTGTCCTTATCAAGCAGGAGTTGTCCTTGATGCCAAGAAAGGCGAGGAGGGAGCTGGAGCACGGGGGTTGGGGGGTTTAAGGGTCTGCCTTAGAAGTGGCCTGCATCACTTCTCCCCACACCCCATTGGCTAGAACATAGGCACATGGCCCCTACCTCACAGGGAGGGAGGGAGGAGAAAAGAGTTGCTCCTGAGTGCCCTGGAAGAGGAAGATGGAACAAGGCTGGCTACACCACACCATGACCTCTGCCACACGGGGTACGCCCTAGTGCTTAGCAATTAAGAACTCACTACTTGCACAAGATCAATGCATGATTTTTAAAAATCTATGTCTAATTATAAATGTATTCTTTCAGTAAGTGCAAAATAGAAACACTACAAGATTTTTTAAACATCAAGTCCTAGTTTAATTAGCAGTGTTTTTTCTTTCATAGTAGTTTTGATATTAGGATTTTATAATAAGAAATACATACAGTAAAAAAAAAAAAACAACTCACTATAAACCTCCAAAAACATGAGTGTGTACATGAGGGGTGGGGGCATTTAAACCCACCAAATGTTTCAGTAGTGGAAGCCGGCACTCCAGGTGCACGGAGTGGGTGAAACAGCAGAGGGCTGTAAGCAGGTAGAGATAACTCAGTGCTGCCCACTTCTCTTCTCCCTTCTGACCCCCGGGTTGAGAACGGCCCTCTCATTTCCCATACACACTCTGCATTTCCCCCTCCTGCAACTGCATGAAAAGGACCAGTTCCATTCACGGAGCTATGAGCTCTGCAAGGGGGGGGGGGGGGGGGGGGGTGTGTGGGTACATGCTTCAGGTCAGTGTCCCCAGCCCCTCGCTCAGTGCCTGGTGCAGAGCCGCTGTCTGTTGGACGAATGAAAAATAGTCTCCACTCTGGAGATTCTGATGGAGGAATCTGGGGTGGAGAAGGGGCATCCTCCTTTTTATTAAATTTATTAATTTATTTATTGTTAATTTTAACCTTTTTTAAGCTTATTTCTTTATATGGAGAGAATGCACGCCTGGGGCAGGGGCAGAGAGAGAGGGAGAGAGAGAGAATCCCAAGCAGGCTCTGCACCACCAACGCAGAGCCCAGTGCAGGGCTTGATCCCACAACCGTGAGATTGTGACCAGAGCCAAAATCAAGAGTTGGACGCTTGACTGACTGAGCCACCCAGGCGCCCTTAAATTTATTTTTTAAAAATTGCTGTAAAATAGACATAATAAGTAGTTTACCATTTTAACCATTTTTTCCATTGTAACCATTTTTAAGTCTACAGTTCTGTGGCATTGAGTACATTCACACTGTTGTTCATCCATCACAACCACTCACTCCAGAACTTTTTTCCTTTTGCAAAACTAAAACTCAAAACCCATTAAACCATAACTCTCCATTCCCCCTTTTCCCAGCCCCTGGCACCCACCATTTTACTTTCTGTCTCTATGAATTTGACTGCTCAAAGTACCACAGATAAGCAGAATCATATAGTATTTCTCAGTGTACTCAGAAATGGATGAGAATGGGGCACCTGGGTGGCTCAGTTGGTTAAGCGTCCGACTTCAGCTCAAGTCACGATCTCGTGGCTCAAGAAGGTGAGCCCCGCATCGGGCTCTGTGCCGACAGCTCAGAGCCTGGATCCTGCTTCAGATTCTGTGTATCCTTCTCTTTCTACCCCTTCCCACTTTTACTCTGTCTCTCTCTCAAAAATAATAAAAACATTAACATTTTTTTTTTTAAAGAAATAGATGAGAAATCATTAGAAGGCCAGCAAGGTGTCTGTAAGCACTCAGTCAGATGGCACCTGGCAGACTATGTCACATGGTGGGCTTGGGGGCTCCAGGGCAACGTGGAGAAAGTGGATCATGGAAATGATCCAGGATTGGAAATGGGCCAGAGGATGTGGCAGAAGGTCAAGGGAGGGGAGGGAGGCTAAATGCCAAAGAAGTGCTGAGCATTGCATACCTAAACAATTCCATGGCTTCACAGAGGTTTCTTGGTACAAATAAGGAGAGTTTCTGTCCTATACATGGACACCCTTATCTTATCTCATCAAAGCAATCACAATGCCCCCTGGAGATCAACTCTATGCTTAGACTGATGGTCTTTCCAGCCCGTGAAAACTTGCCTTATAAATCAAGGTCTTCCAGATTGCACTCAGGAACCAGAATTCTTCCTTGCACCTGCCTCATTGTTCTGTCACTGCAGCAGCCAGCCCAGTCCAGGGCCACGAGGAACAGATTTCTAAGACCTCAGGGAGACCCCTAATGAGTCTAGGTAAGCCTGGAAGTTCCAGAAAGCCTTGCCCTTCCTACTTTACTATGACAGCTGTGGGCTGCAGTGACAATGTCTCCAATGATCTCATTTTGAGCTCATCTTTGTAAAAAGGAAAAAAAAAATTAGAAGTTTTCTAAGCAATTGTACTGAAAAATTCATTCCCATCCTCCTCCCTTCCTCCTAGATGACCCAATCTATCTTTTTGATCTGGAACTTTCTTTATCTGGAATCTATGGCAAATACAAAGCTTTTTTCATATTTCCCTCTGATGCCCCCGTTTACCCCTAAGTCTTTGTTGGCATTGTTCCATCGCTTTTCATTGCTCTGTGGGTCTCAGCTTCATCCCTGTGTAATTGCTCAGACTGCCTCCTGCTTGCTCTGAGAGATCTGTCAGTTGCTGCCTGCTGCTTGCTGTCTGTTATCTTTTACTTGCTCCACTGGGCTTTTGGCTGCCCTCTGGACATTGCTGCTGTTCTAGGACTAGATATAGATCTGTTTGTTTTTCTAAGTAGCCTCTTACGCTAGCATTTTGCTGTCCAGATTTTATTGCCTTTCTTTCTTTCTTTCTTTCTTTCTCTCTCTCCCTTTCTTTCTTTCTTTCTTCTTTCTTTCTTTCTTTCTTTCTTTCTCTCTCTCTCTCCCTTCCTTCCTTCCTTTCTTTCTTTTTCTTTCTTTCTTTCTTTCTTTCTTTCTTTCTTTCTTTCTTTCTTTCTTCTTTCTCCTTGTCTACTTCCTGTTGAGACCAGGCATGTTAGAGGCACTCCAGAAAGCAGGCAGCCTAGGGAAACCACCATCCTCCTGGAGTCCTTGGAAGTGTCCAAAGTGACAGTGTCCTTCAATTGCAAGTGTGCAGGCAGCCTGGCAAGTGGTCTGCTGACTCGGGGACAACCCAGTCCTCAGAGGATATGGAGGGAATTAACTTTGTTTAATAAATAGAATAGCCTGACAAAATTAACTATAAAGATGTGGGGCTGGGAATTAAAAAAGATGCAAAAGGAAGTGTCTTCTTGTTCTTTCTTTGGTGTGCACCAGGGCAACATTTTCGTGTGCCATGTGTCTTCTAACTGATAATGAGAAGTGAGGCTACTCCAGGCTCTTCTTGGAAAGGCCCGGGACCCTCCCAGCTCCTATTCCAGCCTCCTCCCACCTCATTCCAGCTTCTGCAGAGCTGCTGACCTTTATACTTTCTGTTTACCTCTAGAAACTGGTGTTGGCCCCTGGCTTCCTGTGTTTGTACTGCTAGCACTCCCTGGGGATCCAGGCTGTTTCAGTTCTTGGCTGCCCCAGGCAGAACACCCCACACTAGTTTTGGTCCCATTTTGTACCAACTCTAGACACTACAGTCTGGCTTCTTCTCTCCATCCAGGCCTTCAGAGGCTGTCCAGTTTGGGGGATGGAGGGGTGGTGGCACATATGTCACAATGAGTGTCTGAAGAATTCTTGTCCCTGGGTGGTAGAAATGTGAGAAGAAATGATCTTCAAGAAAGGAACAGAAAGTTGTTCAGAATAAATTCTTTGCAATCTGAGTAAAAGAAATCCGGGGGTGGGGCGCTTGGATGGCTCAGTCAGTTGAGCGTCCGACTTCGGCTTAGGTCATGCATGATCTCACAGTTGGTGAGTTTGGGCCCTGCATCAGGCTCTGTGCTGACAGCTCAGAGCCTGGAGCCTGCTTCCGGTTCTGTGTCCCCTTCTCTCTCTGCCCCTTCCCCACACGTGCTCTGTCTCTTTCTGCCTCTCAAAAATAAAGAAAACTAATAAAAAAAATTTTTTTAAATAAATAAATAAGATATCTTGGGGGGAAATGAGAGCATCAGTCAAATGGTTAAGAATATCATGAATCTAAAACTGGTAAAAGTCTTAAGAATTGGGGGGAAAATATTGAGTTAGATATTGGCATTGAACATAAGAATCTGTGTAAGAATCCGATCTTATAAAATGCGGTAACAATAATCCAGATCACCAATTCGCAGCTGGCTGAAACTATTCAAGGTAAATACCACTCCATGATCAAAAGAGTGAGAATAGCTGGCCTATTTTTTCATTGCTTCACTGACCTATTTTAGAGACATTCTGAATACCACCCAAGTGCCTGCCTGGTGGTAGATGCCATGGAAGATAAAAAGAACTATAACACATAGTGCATGCCCTGCAGATAGTTAAACACATAAAAAGTGAAGTTAGGGTAAAGAAACAAAAGGTGCTACAAGAGAAAATGTTGCAGTACCAAGTAAATAAGTACTATGTGTCCTCATGAGGAAGCATCCCTGGGGGCTAGAGGGAATCACAAAGCATTCATGGAGAAGGTAGACCTCAAGGGACCTTGATGACTAGGTAAAATTGTAAAGGAAAAGAGGAATCATGCTTAGTGATGGTTCACTGAGTTCTCGTTATATACGACCGACTGTGGAAGAGCTGTCTCAAGTTGAAATCAACAAAGGACATCTTTGTTGTTTTCCCAATGAGAGAAAATAAGATTCAATGAAAAATGTCTGGTTTCTGGTTGTTGAGTCATTGTGTGTTTCAGATGCTGTATAGTATCTTTATCATGGTACCTATCTGGAAGGTATATTCTGTGACCTAGAGAAAAATATAGGTTTAGGATGCATTCACCTTCCAAAACAAAAGCTTGATAATGGTGGCTTAATCAATGAAGAAGCTTAATTATCTCACAAAACACGAAGTCCATGGTTACTATAACTACGTGCATATATCCTGGGGGGGAGGGGGAAGGGCAAGATATTATTTCCTTTACCCTGTTTTTTGCATGCCCTCAGGCTAATTTCCCCATAGTCACAAGATGGCGACTGCAATTTGCACAGCAATGCATGAAGAAAGGGTGAGAGCCAAGGACATTCTCCTCCTGAGGCTGTCTTCCCATCTAAGAAGAAACATCTTTGACAAGCTCTCCAGCAGCTTTTCCCTGAAGTCTCATTGGCCAGAACTGAATCATATGCTTACCTCTAGCGAATTACTGGCAAAGATTTAAGCCCTTCATGAGTCATCCCCTCAGTCTGGGGTAGACGGCCAGCTTCCATGAGGTCAAGGGATCTCTACTCACTTTCTGAATAAAACCAGAGTTCTCTTTGGCAGAGGAGAGAATGGGGATGATGGATGAGGAGACAGTGAACAGTGTCTTGCCACATTCACCAGTGCTAAAGGTCCCTGTCCATGTGGCTTCTCCAGTGGCTACAGCCAGCTTCTTCCTTTGCTGTAACCAGCCTCTGACCTTAGTCTTCATTTACAACTCTGATTTTTTCCCCCAATTCTTGAAAATTATTGTTCTTGCAAAATGAATCTGACTTATGCAAGAGAGGTAACTGAAAACTCCAGTCAGTAAACCCTTATTCAGAAAAAAACCCCTGTCTATACCCTATAAAATTGGTGAATGAATGTACTTTTATAGGTTTTAAGTTTTTTTAATATAAAATTTATTGTCAAATTGGTTTCCATACAACACCCAGTGCTCATCCCAACAGGTGCCCTCCTCAATGCCCATCACCCACTTTCCCCTCCCTCCCACCCCCCATCAACCCTCAGTTTATTCTCAGCTTTTAAGAGTCTCTTATGTTTTGCTTCCTTCCCTCTCTGTAACTTTCTCCCCCCCCTTCCTCTCACCCATGGTCTTCTGTTAAGTTTCTCAGGATCCACATAAGAGTGAAAACATATGGTATCTGTCTTTCTCTGTATGGCTTATTTCACTTAGCATCACACTCTCCAGTTCCATCCATGTTGCTACAAAAGGCCATATTTCATTTTTTCTCATTGCCACGTAGTATTCCATTGTGTATATAAACCACAATTTCTTTATCCATTCATCAGTTGATGGACATTTAGGCTCTTTCCATAATTTGGCTATTGTTGAAAGTGCTGCTATAAACATTGGGGTACAAGTGCCCCTATGCATCAGCACTCCTGTAGCCCTTGGGTCAATTCCTAGCAGTGCTATTGCTGGGTCATAGGGTAGATCTATTTTTAATTTTTTGAGGAACCTCCACACTGTTTTCCAGAGCGGCTATACCAGTTTGCATTCCCACCAACAGTGCAAGAGGGTTCCCGTTTCTCCACATCCCCTCCAGCATCTATAGTCTCCTGATTTGTTCATTTTGGCCACTCTGACTGACGTGAGGTGATATCTGAATGTGGTTTTGATTTGTATTTCCCTGATGAGGAGCGACGTTGAGCATCTTTTCATGTGCCTGTTGGCCATCCGGATTCTTCTTTAGATAAGTGTCTATTCATGTTTTCTGCCCATTTCTTCACTGGATTGTTTTTCGGGTGTGGAGTTTGGTGAGCTCTTTATAGATTTTGGATACTAGCCCTTTGTCTGATATGTCATTTGCAAATATCTTCCCATTCCATTGGTTGCCTTTTAGTTTTGTTGGTTGTTTCCTTTGCTGTGCAGAAGCTTTTTATCTTCATGAGGTCCCAATAGTTCATTTTTGCTTTTAATTTCCTTGCCTTTGGGGATGTATAGGTTTTAAGTTTAAAAAACATTAAAGTTAGGTACGCTTTTCACCATTCTTCCTAACTAAACTGGCTAAAAATGAATCTCTAGACCCAACTGCTTTAGATAACAAGGCTTCTTACGTTGTAATTATTAGCTTCTTGGCCCAAATTCCCCACTGGATTAAAATCTAGAGGACAGAGTTCAACGTCTTAAGCAAGTCTGCATCCTAAACTATAGAATTATGCATTTCAATGCAGTAGCCACTAGCCACACATATAGTGACTAAGTATTTGAAAGGTGACAAATGAGACTGAGCAACTGAATTTCTAATTATATTAAATTTTAATGAATTTAAGTTTAAAATCGAATTCAGTTATTGGGAAACATCTAAGCATGCTTGGAACAATTCAGGTATGTGAGTCTATTTTTCCAACTACAAAGTTTATGAAATCTAAATACAGGTTGACTATTTCCAATGAAAACTTAGTGTCTGAAGTGAGACAGGCCATTAAATGTAAAACATACATGGGATTATGAAGACTTGATATGGAAAAAAGAATGTAAAAAAACTCATAAATAATTTTTAATTTTTTTTTTTGAGAGGAAAAGAGAGAACACAAGCAGGGAAGGTGCAGAGAGAGAGGGAGAGAGAGAATCCCAAGCAGGTGTGCAGAGCCTGACATGGGGCTTGATCTCACAAAGCATGAGATCATGACCTGAGCCGAAATCAAGAGTCCAAAGCTTAACAGACTGAGCCACCTAGGTGCCCCAATAATTTTTATATTGATTACATGGTGCAGTGGCCATATTTTGAACATATTGGGCTTAATAATATATATTAAAATTAATGTCACCTGTTTCATTTTACTTTTCAAAAGTCATTTCTAGAAAAAATTAAATCACACATGTGACTTACTTTATATTTCTCTTTGATGGTAATGCTCTAGCACATAGCACATTCAAATGTTTGTTGAATGAATGAATGAGTTCAGGGACCTGACCCAGGTCACTCAGAAAGGCTCAAAACTGAGTCTCAGGTTCCACTGACCCTCACTGCCTCTTTCTTTCCACCACTCATTGTAGCCTCCTCTGCTCTACACAGTGCTTCCTCGTCACAATCTCATGTCCAAGTGTAGATCAGAAAACTTCCTCATGGAAGTCAGCTCTGTAAACTCTGACGAGCATCTGTGTTGAGGTTCTGTGTGGAAGTGGCTTCTAGAAAACGGAGCCCTCTTTGAGGGACAGAAGTAAATGACTTAGGGTGCCAAATCTCAGAGGACCTTTTTGTTTCATATTTTGCTGTTTCTGGGTATCTTTTCTGAAATCTCCAGTCATCCCCATGTATGTTGCCATTCTGAAAATTCTTCCAGTAAAAGCGTGGTTTTACACTCTCCTGGGCAGACTTCTTGCCATCCCCTGGGCTCTGGTGACACAAAAGAGACAGGAGTAACGTAGGCTGTCTGCGCACAACTGGAGGAGGGCCGAGAAACTGTGGCCACCCACGCTGCTCCTCGCCAGAGGAGCTCGGCACTCCCTCTCCAGTGGCTGAGAGAGCAGCTGCTTTGTTAGACCCTACACCAGAAGATTCCCTCCAACTCCGCAGAGACCGCTCCCCCAGACTGCAGTCATTACAGAGCGGTGCTTCACAAATCCTGCACAAAGCCATCTGGGCCTGTGACTCGTACGCTGGAGTGAAAGCACTGTAATTTCTCAGTTTTAATTTTAGGTCCCCACGTTCATGCTGAAAGTATCTTTATTTATGAAAGATTTCATTTAACAGACATTCATTCAACAAATTTTTATTGAATACCTGTCACGTGCCAAGTGATGTGACGTGCCAAGATGAAACCATACAGACTGATTTACTGGTCTGAACTGTACAGACATTACTTCCTTAGCTGAACTATAAATAAATTATGTATAAATGTATCTGAACTATCAGAGGCAAGAGAGGCACAGATAATTTTTAAGAGCATAATCCAAAGATGCATCTTTATATAAAATAGTAGACTTACCATCCTGGCTCAAAACTAGAGTTCTCTCTAGACCAATTTTTTTGTTTTTTTGTTTTTGTTTTTGTCTCTGACAGTGGCATCAAAACACTTGGTGTAATTCTAGGAATTATTCTAAGGAAATGATCAGATATATGGTGTAAAGATTTATAATATATGAGTGGTAATTGCAGTGTCACTTAAAAGAGAAAAAATGCAAACCCTCTAAATGTTGAATAAGAGAGGTTTGATTTTTGTGCCTCTATGTGACCGAAAATTATTGCAAATCATTACAAATCAAGTTTTGTTATTTTTATTTCTTAAAAGTTTATTAATTTATTTTGAGAGAGAGAGTGTGTGTGTGCAAGTGGGGTGGGGAGGGGGAACAGAGAGAGGGAGAGCAAGAACCCCAAGCAGGCTCCATGCTGTCAGCGCAGAATCTGGTGCAGAGCCCAATCTCATGATCCCGTGAGGTCATGACCTGAGCCGAAATCAGAGCTGGATGCTTAACTGACTGAGCAACCCTGGTGCCCCACAGATCAAGCTTTAAAGAATACTTAGTGATGTGGGAAAATGTTTCCCTTATACATTAATATTTAAAGGTCAGGACATAAAAGTACACGTGGTTTATGTTTTCAATTTGAGGGAATACCTATATAGTCAGAGAAAAATCCTGGGAGGATGGATATTGAAATTAACAACATCCCTGGGGGTGAAATCATGCAGAGCTTTTATTTTCTTCTCTCACCTTAATTTTTTTAATGTTCTGCATAATTGTTTACTATTTTTGTAGTAAAAATAATGAAATTGTTTAATTTTTTAATTTTATTTTTTTTTATTTTTTATTTAAAAAAAAATTTTTTTTTAACGTTTATTTATTTTTGAGACAGAGAGAGACAGAGCATGAACAGGGGAGGGTCAGAGACAGGGAGACACAGAATCTGAAACAGGCTCCAGGCTCTGAGCCGTCAGCACAGAGCCCGACGCGGGGCTCGAACCCACGGACAGTGAGATCGTGACCTGAGCCGAAGTCGGACGCCCAGCCGACTGAGCCACCCAGGCGCCCCTTAATTTTTATTTTTTAATACAATCTATTGTCAGGTTGGCTAACACACAGTGTATGCAGTGTGCTCTTGGTTTGGGGGGTAAATTCCCGTGATTCATCACTTACATACAACACACAGTGCTCATCCCAAGTGCCTTCCTCAATGCCCATCACCCATTTTCCCCTCTCCCCCACCCTGTCCCCATTAACCCTCTGTTTGTTTTCTGTATTTAAGAGTCTCTTATGGTTTGCCTCCCACCCTCTCTGTTTGTAACTAAAAAATATTAGCTTAAAAAAATATCAGTGCATTTTCCTCTATAGAACTAATTTGCAAATATTAAAAAAAAAGAAACTCATCTCTGTACCCTTCCCCTTCCCCCCTCGCTCCCCCCCACCCCGCCATCCCCCCCTCCCCCCACCCCAACATCTCCACCTTTCCTCAGATACACATTCTGGATCTGTCACACTAACTCTGTTAAAACTTTTGAACCCTTTTGTAACATTGTGGTAAATTGTGTTTATAAGACACATTGCATGGGCAATTAAATCTATAAACTTACTTCCTGAGAGTGGGAGGTATAATGCTGTCACTTCCCTGGGCGATTGGGAAGACACCAAGCAGGGAGGAAGCTAGTGCAGTTCCTGGCCTATAAGGAGCCCTCCTTGTAGGGAGCTTCTCTTCTCCCTGCCAGTATTTATCCCTTTACCACTCTCTGCCTTGTAGGGTGTTACATGTTTTTATATTAAATAATTCATTTCTTTTTTCATTGTGCTAACATATACATAACATAAAATTTACCATTTTAACCTTTCCAAAGTGTCCAGTTCTGTGGCATTAAGCGCATTTGTGCTGTTTTGCAACCATCAACATCATCCATTTCCAGAACTTTTTTCATCTTCCCAAACTGTAACTTGGTACTCATTAAACAATAACTCCCCATTTCCTCCTCTCCCCAGCCCCCAACCACCATTCTGCTTTCTGTCTCTATGAATTTGACTACTCTAGATATCCCATGTAAGCAAAATCTTACAGTATTTCTCCCTTTATGACTGGCATAATTCACTTAGCCTAATGTCCTCAAGGTCCATCCAATGCTGTGGAATGTGTCAGAATTTCCTTCTTTTTTAGCGCTGGATAATATGACATTGTATGTATACAGTGCATTTTGTTTATCTGTTCAGCTTTTGATGGACGCTTGGGTCGCCTCCACCTGGTTACTGAATAATGTTGCCACTAACACGTGTGTACAGATATCTATTTGAACAATTCTTTTGCTTGAAGTAGTGATCGCTGGATCATACGTTAATTCTATTTTTAATTTTTCAAGGAACCAACACACTGTTTTCAATAGTTGCTGCACCATTTTACATGTAATAGTGTTATTTTTATTCACTTTTCTTCCCCCTAATTAAGTTGATATCTTCTTGAGATCAAGTACATTCACTTTGGAATCCCCCCAGAGCAATTAGAGAATTGCCTCAAGCATCATAGATGCTCAATAAATCCTTGATGAATATAAGTTCTTTTTTCTAACTTCTAGAAGCTCATTTCCATGGTTAGTGTGTCCTTTTTCTCCTCCTCATTCTTTCCTCAGCTCTCATAAATTGTGATTGAGCAGACCTCTGCCAATAATCTCCATATCTTTAATGATGTATGACCTTTGGTCATGCAGCTTCTGGTTTAGTGTCACTCAGCCATTAAGAGCTTGGGCAATGGAGTCAGAAAGATGTGGCCTCAAGTCCTGGCTCTGCCACTTGTGAGGCATATGACCTTCGGTGAAGTTCTAACCTCTTGTTTTGGATATTTATTGCTGTATAACAACACACTCTGAAACTTAGTGGCTTGAAACAATAACCATTTCATTATTCATTACAATTCTGTGAGTCTGCTGAGTCAATTCTTGTACCCCACATGGTGTCCACTGGGGTCATTCACATGGCTGCATTCATCAGTGAGCTTGGCTAGGGTTCAGATAACCAAGAAGGCCTCACTCACATGTCTGGCTTCTCAGCAGGGAGGGCTAGATTCACTGGGGACTGGCTGAACCTTTCTCTCTTTTTTTAGTCTCTCATAAAAACTGGACCTCCTTTTCTGTGAGGTCTCTCTCAACAGGTTAGTGAGACTTCTTTACATGGCAACTGGCTTTCAAGAGAACAAAAATGAAAATTGCCAGTCATCTTACAACATAGACCAGAATGGGCCCAGCATCATCTCCAATCTAGTCTGTACAAAGCAGTCATGCCCAGCTGAAACTCAAGGGAAAGGGAAATACTGTAGAGAGGCAACACTTGGTGGGACGAGGGCCATATGCATAGTGGGATGGGGAAATTGGTAGTCATATTTACAGACAATCCCTCTCTAAGCCTCTGCTTCCCCATCTGTAAAATGGGAGATAATAATAATAGTTATTTATAATATTATAGTGAACATTCAGCATGATAAAGCATGCAAGATATATACTAATCATGATGCTAATTATTATTGTTATCTTATTCCAATCAGGGTGGAAGTCATTCAGGCTCTTTCCGAAATTCACTTCTCTTCTCTTTATCTAATAAGATCAATACTGCACGAATCATCACCACAAAGAGTACTGGAATCAACACAAAAATCCTTACTCTCCCTGGAACAGGCCAAGACTGGCCTCCTGGGAATCCTCAGGGCTTTCCAGTCCCCACACCTGTTGCTCACTTCCCTCTTGAGGTGTGGCTCTTGAAATGAGAGGTCATCACAGTCTTTGGAGGTTACTTTCGAAATGCAAGAGCTTTCTGTCATTTGTTTTTATGAAATCAACATTTTGCTTATTGAAACATTTTAATGCCTTCTCTTTGGGAACTTTGAGATTTCATTGTGTACTTTCATGAAAGAAAATAAAAAGCAGAAGACAGCACAAAACGCACGTATTTCATAACTCAGATACTCAAAGAAAAATGTCATTTCCATGCTGATCTGGTTTTCTCACCAAATCGTATCCATTGGTGGGTAGGAGGAAAGATTTGCTTGGTTCGATCTGATTTAAAAGTGTAGTCTAATCTGATCATTCCAACAGCTCCTTTCTAGATGGTGCACTATTTTTCTTGGATAAAATGTTCTGTATCTTAGTCCTGCCCTTCGTCTAAGATGGTCTCTGGATATAAGGGGGAATGATATGGCTTTTAGTACTTCTTGGACAAATGGAAGAGCCAGAGTCCTTGGGGCCATGTCCTATGCCTCCTCTGGTCTCCAGGGTGATGCCTCTTGTCCACCTGTTTACTTCTTGCCCCACAGGCACGGGCAGCTGAAGCCTGAGGCTGGTAACTAGTCATTTACTTTTCTGGGTTTAGGCAGCACTCCTAGTGCCACCAGCCTGATTCAATTTCAGCTGCATCCCTGTGGGTGCTGTGGCCAGTTGGTGACTCAGGCAGTCGGCTTTGCAGCCCTCTCTCAGGAACAACCATGCCTCAGTACAACAACCTCTCTGGCATTCTCGGCAGCTCAATTCTCAGCCCCTTCTGCGTTCAGCCTCTCTCTGGTTGACCACACTGCCAGTGCCATCACCTTATCCTTTAAGGGTTTTGCTCTCTCAGGGCACCTGGGTGGCTCAATGGGCTAAGTGTCCGACTTCGGCTCAGGTCATGATCTCACGGTTCATGGGTTTGGGCTCCGCGTCGGGCTCTGTGCTGACAGCTCAGAGCCTGGAGCCTGCTTCAGATTCTCTGTCTTTCACGCTCTCTGCCCCTCCCCCACTTGTGCTCTGTCTCTCTGTCTCTCAAAAATGAATACATGTTAAAAACATTTAAAAAAAGAAGTTTCGCTCTCTGAAATAATGCTTTGATAAACATATTGTGTGTGGCTGGTGTCTTCCAGGAATGGATACAAAGGAGTGGAATTGTGGTATTATATTTTAAAATGGTCCCATTTACCTCCAAAGTCACTATTGACTATTTATACTTTATTTCCCCACACCCATGTTAATTCAGATTATCAACTCTATAAAGTTGGCTAATGTGATGGTTCTTATAAACGGATTTTAGTATTGCTAAGCATTTTTTTCTTATGTTTAGTGACCATATCTATTCTGTGAATTTCCTGTTCATATCTTGACTTCTTTTCTATCATTTTTTTTTCTTATGGATTTACATAACCAAATGCCTACATTAGCTTGGGCTGCCATAGCAAAATACCATAGACTGGCTTAAACAACAGAAATTTGGTTTTTCATAGTTCTGGAGGCAAGAAGGTCCAAAACCAAGCTGCCTGCCAGGTGGGCATCTAGTGAAAGCTCTACCCTTGGGTTACAAAGTCTTGTTACTTTGTACCCACTTGGGCCTGTTTTGGTGCTTGCATATGAAACATGAAAGACTTCCCTCTTCTTCTTCTTATAAGACCACCAATCCTATTAGATTATGATTATTTAACCTTAATTACTTCCTAAAAGCCCTATCTCTAAATATTATCACATTGTGGGTTAGGGCTTCAACATATGAATCTGGGGGTGAGATGGGGGTGGGGAGGAGACATAATCAGTCCATAACACTAGGGTAATATTCATTTGTTTGTTACACAATTTTGCATACACACATATGCCTATGTGTGTATGTATATGCATATACATTCATCTTCAAATATTTTCTCTTAGACCATAACTTGACTTTTAATTTTGTTAATTGTGTCTTCTGTCATAGAGAAGTTTTTAGTTTTGCTGTGTGGAATTCATTCATCTTTTTTTAACAGGTTTTTTTAAACTTTTAAGAAAATTTTAATGTTTATTTTTGAGAGAGAGAGAAAGAGGGAGAACAGAGTGTGAGCAGGGGAGGGGCAGAGAGAAAAGGAGACACAGAATCCGAAGTAGGCTCCAGGCTCTGAGCAGTCAGCACAGAGCCTGATGCAGGTCTCAAACTCACAAACTGTTAAATCATGACCTGAGCTAAAGTTGGACACTTAACTGACTGAGCCACCCAGGCACACGTTTTCATGGCTTGCTATTTTTATGATTTGTTTAAGAGGGCCTTCTATATCCCAAAGTTCATAAACATATTATTTGTTCTGTATTTGAGAAGAAGAATTTGCACATATGCCTTTTGAGACTGATGCCTTTTGCTGGGGCGGGAAGGAGGTATAGTTTTAACTAATGGTTTAATTTCTTTAATGGTTATTCATTTAATGTTTTCTACTTCTTGGACAAGTTCTGATTATTTATATTTTCCTAAAAAAAATCATCCATCTCATCTGGGTCTCAAGTTCATGGGCATAAATTTCTTCATAACGTTTCCTTTAAAAATCACCCTTTATATGTGTACATCTGTCCTTTTCATGCCTAATATTACCTACTGTTTTCTCTGTTTCATTAATTGTTCTAGCAAAATGAATTTTGGCCTTAAGCAAACCTGTAGTTTTATTGATCAAGTTTGCTGAGTTTTTCTCTATTTCATTAATTTCTTTTCCAATGTCAATTAATTCATTTCTTACCACTTATTTTGGCTTCATTCTGTTTTTCTTTTCAATGTTTTTTATGTTCTAATAAATAAATGTAAGGCTAGAGTTTTCTTCTGAAAATTGCTTTGGCCATATCCCATTGGCTTTGATGTGTGCTGTTTTCATTGTGGTCCAGTTCCAAGTAGTTTATTTCCTCTTTAAACCAACAGATCTTTAGAAGTGTTTTTATATTTCAGGAGTATAGACTTATTTTGGCTCCCTGTTTGTTAATTTCTAAATTTATTGCATTCTGACCAATGAATGTGGCCTGTATAATAACAGTTTTTAAAAATATGTTGCCATTTCCTTTGGGCATAAAACAGAGCCAAATTCGGTGAGCCTGTATGTGTGCTTTTAACTGAGACAAAAAAAAAGCTTAATATTGTATTATTTTTTGCCTTCCTGTTTTGTCATAACTTCTGAGACAGGCAATCATTTAGTTGCATTTGATAACAAAGCTATCTTTGACTCGTTTATTCAACAGATAGTTATTGAGTGCCTTCTTGTTCTAGGCACCATCGGCTTTGGGGGACACAAAGGTGAGCAAAACCAGACTATCTGCTCTTCTGTGTTTATAGTCTAGTGAGAGTGGCAGACATGAACCGCCTGGTCCCATCAGTGAGACAATGCCCCAAAGCAAAGATATTTGATTCTATGAATGCATGTCACAGAAGATCCTGTCTTAAGGAAAGCTTTCCTGATGCTCGAGTAGAAAGCCAAAAGGGGAGTAAAGGGCTGAGAAGGGAGGAGAAGAGTGTTGTAGGCAGAACAGCATGTTGCAAGGCCTTTCTGTGCAATGTGAACAAGGTGTCCCAGGTCCTGGAAGCAGGCCAGTGTGCCTGCAGTACCCAAACCACGTGCTCAGCAGTGCTGGCCAATGCTGGGAAGAGTACATGTGTGTGCATGGGGGAGGGAGAGGGGGTGAAGACCACACAAGGCCTTAGGAAGAGGTTTGTCTTTATTTAAGAAAAATGGGAAGCCATGAAAAGAATTTAGGCAGGCTTACAGGATCACATTTGTGGGTTTAAAAAATAAACTGGAGGGGCGCCTGGGTGGCTCAGTCGGTTGAGCATCCGTCTTCAGATCAGGTCATGATCTCACAGTTTGTGAGTTTGAGACCCACGTCAGGCTCCATGCTGACAGCTCAGAGCCTGGAGCCTGCCTCAGATTTTCTGTCTCCCTCTCTCTCTGCCCTTCCCCTGCTCATACTCTCTCTCTCTCTCTCTCTCTCTCTCTCTCTCAAAAATAAATAAACAAAAAATTTTTTAAAAATAAATAAATTGAAGAGAAACTGGTAATGTTTGCTCCAGGGAGGTTTTTTTCTTCCTTGATGTTGCACACACAGAGGTCCTATGTTCCTTCTTGCTCCCTCCTTTTAGTGAAGTTAAATTAAATGTGTTTAAGAAAAATAATTGCCCAGTGCCTAGTTCATTAGGAGCCTACAAATTTGCCCTGTATGTTTGGACCAAGCCTTCCCTGGTGGTAGATTACAATAATGATGACAGCAAGAGTCACATAATAAAGAATGATAGCTATCATTTTTTGAACATTTACTACGTGTCCTAGCTCTGTGCCAGATCCTTTACAAGTTTTATCTCACTTAATCTTTACAACAACCTTAGGAGATTTTTTAAAATTTATTATTATTATTTTTTATCACATTCATCAATGACTATGTCTGCCACCCCTTCTAAGGGAAACTGCCTTGACCACCACCTTGGCTGAAGGAGGGCTGCCCCCAGTGGCTTTGATTTTTCCAATGTAATCATTTTCAAACACACATGCATGGGTCAGAGGTATACACACACCTCGACTGGGTCAGAGGTGGTACCTGGACCCAAAAGCAATCAACCCATTGGTCCGCCAGCGGTTTTTAGGGTACCATAACACAAAAAGACTTGTCCAAATACATTCTTGCTTTTTAGAAATTTCAAGTTGAGATATATAAAGGAAGTCAGTTAATTGTGGAGACTGAATTTGGAAGACAAGAAGCCAGAGAAGCCACGATGGGCCTGTATGAGTTGAGGGCATGAGTAAGGAAAGGTGTAAGTAGGCAGAAGCTGTGAGGTGGAGAAAAGACACCCAGGGGGAGGATGAAGAAACTGGTTCACAGAGGGAAGAGATGCAGACCTGAGAAGACGTCAGCTCTTGGAGAAGAGCTGAGTCAGGTGAATGCTGGGCACCAAAGAAAGGATCCGTATACTCATGCCCTGGGATCCAAGTCTAGTCTCTGAAAGCCCAGCTCTGAGCTTTGCATGAGATGCCTGCCTCCCTCCTCAGGCCTTACAGAAGCTCATTATAGAGTGTGTCTGAAGGAATCTCTGCTCCATGCAGTAAAAAAGAGACTTAGCATTACCACGTGCAGATGAAGAAACAGAGGCTCAGAGGTTAAGTAACTTGTCCAAGTTGGTAGAGCAGAAAATCAAACTCAAATTAGTGTGAATATAGAACCCATGCTCTTTTTTTTTTTTTAATTTTTTTTAAAGTTTATTTATTTTTGAAGGAGAGAGAGACAGAGCATGAGCGGGGAAGGAGCAGAGACAGAGGGAGACACAGAATCCAAAGCAGGATCCAGGCTCTGAGCTGTCAGCACAGAGACCAACGTGGGGCTCGAACCCACAAACCGGGAGATCATGACCTGAGCCAAAGTTAGATGCTCAACCAACTGAGCCACTCAGGCACCCCAAGAACCCGTGCTCTTAAGCATAATACTATTAATAGTATAGCAACAGGAATTATCTGTTCAAAAATGTTTGTTCAATAAGGGAAGGGAAGAAAAAATAATATAAAAACAGGGAGGGGGACAAAACATAAGAGTCTCTTAAATATAGAGAACAAACTGAGGGTTGCTGGAGGATTGTGGGTAGGGGGATGGACTAAACGGGCAAGGGGCATTAAGGAGGATATTTGTTGGGATGAGCACTGGGTGTTATACATAGGGGATGAATCACTGGAATCTACTTCTGAAATCATTAAGGCACTATATACTAACTAACTTGGATGTAAATTTAAAAATAAAAATAAAAAATAAAACAAGCTTTTAGTTCTCTTTTTACCTTGAACACAAACACAAGGAGCATAGAACTTTCAAATCAGCAAACCAAGTAACTTGGCATTATTGGCCTGTTAAGTATTATGGTGTAACACTAGCTGACGTAAGAAGATCCTCGCTTCTGAGGGGACTGCACAAAAGCAGTGTTTTTGTGTCTGCTATTTGGACGGGGGGTGGGGGGTGGGTGGGGAAGTGGGGCAGAGACACATCAAAAGATAGGCTTATAATTCCTCTTCCAAGAACTGGCTAGAGCCGTGCAGGTCTTGGACCTGATTATCTCTTGGCCCAGGGAATGGCCCTTCGTGAACTAGATCACGCAGAAGAAAACTTCCAGCAATCATTGGGAAGTAGATTGCCGCTAATCTAGTTTTTGGTAGTGGGGGCGCAGAGCTAGGTGTCCAATCAACCCTAATTGTGGCCCTCTATGTAGAATGTCTTCTTCCTTATAAAAGGGTTTGCAAGTGAAGTGGCAAAGAGAAGGAATCCAAAACATTTAAGGAGTGCCTAGAAATATGAGACCTTGTGCCCAGGTAAAGAACATAAAGATGAGAGTCGTAGGTCCACAAAGTTTGAAGTAGGTCACCTTCATCACTATGACACAGCGGAAAATCTCTGCGGCTGCAAACTTCTGGTAAACGAACAACCCTTTCTTTCCTGAAAACTTGCTCAGAATGCGTGCACTGACCCAGCTGCCTCTCTGGATTTTTCCAGGTCCTGTACTGTGGGCAGTGGGGATCCTCCTCTTTATCCCTACCCAGCAAGCCCCTACATATCCTGAGCCAACTGCAGCTGAAGACATTTCCCCTCTTGACCTTTGCCAAACCACCTTTTACCTAATTCCTGTGTTTACCCTGTTGAGAGGGGTTGTGGTTAGCACCCAGGGACCAGACAGAGCCACCAAGATGAGACAGATTAGGAAAGTCCAGGTGGGATGCATCAAGCCCCAGCTGGATGCTCCATGAGGGTCGGTTCCTTGAGAGTCAGAGAGCCCAACGGTGAAGGTCAAAACCAAGCTCTGAGGGTGTCCTCAGGATTCCACAGTTTATTACCTGTGTCTATCTTGATTCTTCTTTCCTTACTCAGATACCCATTGCACTATTACTTACTTAATGCTTTTCTTCTAAAATTTTACTTTTTAAATTAATTAAAGAAAGCTTTATATAAATATAGCAAATGAAAAATGAGGATCACTTGTCAAAACTAAAGAAGGAAACCTTGAAAACAGCTTTAACTATTAAGGTAAAAATCGCCTGCCCTGGTTCAACTATAATTGCAGCTCACTGCCGTTGGAGAGGGCCTGCCTCCAGCTGGGGTGCCTGTGTCTGACCAGAGTCAGTTCCGTATGCAGATCCTGTTTCCTCGAGGGGCAATTGAGAGACCTCAGAGAGGGGACTTAAGCTAGCTGAGCTTGTTTCCTTCCTTGTCAACTGGAGACAACAACAGTACCTGTTTTGTGGAGACCAGATGAAATATTGCAACGAAAGCACTTAGCACAAGACCTGACGCACATTATATGCTCCATCAATGCTGTTTATTTTCCCCAGTTCTCCCTATACGCGCACTTGTGATTTTCAGACCATCCATCACAAGGTTTGTTTGGGAATATTGCTAAGACCAAAATTCAACGTGAAATAGAAGACATAGAAGTTAAAACCAGTGAGAAAGATATAATTATGGAGCTATTATCGATAAAGACAAGAATCAGTAAGCTAGAGCAATGGTTTGTGAGGACTAGTTAGCTAAGATTAAATATATCTTTATGAAGGGGGTCCAGGGTTGCCTCTAGTAGAAGGTGTTGGCCAGGTCCTCCTTAAGACAGCCCCCCATCCAAACAGTCCTTCAGAGAAACCTAACTCTAGATTCCTGGCAGCACAGACTAGAAGCAAATCAGGTCTGCTTGGGTCCAGAGTCCAGATCCTCAACCCCACTTGGCATGGCTTTAACCACAGGCCTGAGCTTTCCCATCATGCCCAGTTCAGGCCAGAGGTATGGCTCTCTGTAGTCAGAATGCCTCTCAGCCCAGGTCAGAGGGGCACATTTGTGGCTAGTCCCCAGCCTCCAGCACAGCAGCTCCAGACAATGCCACAGAATTTTCCCAAATGAAACATCCCCCTTCCTGTACGGCTTAGCTCTGGCCACCTTGACCTCCCCTCACTTTCAACCACTTCCTTTCTTTCCCAATACCAGCTTCCCTCTACATGCCCTACATTCCCTCTGTGTTTCTTCACAATGTTGCTTCACCCATCTCCCAAGATACTAACCTACCTTTCTCCTTTCCTCTTCTATCACCTCTCCCTTATTCTCTCTTTCTTCCTCTTTCTATTTCATCCTACCTTCTCCTTCCCTTCCTCCATATGTTCTTTCCTTCTTTCACACATGTTTATGTGGAGCATTTACTGATGGGCTAGGCATTATGCTAGGGGTTACAGTGGTAACAGGATCCTTATCTTCATTGGATGTTTACCCTAAAAAGAAAGTCTAACACTAACAAATCATTCCTCAGATAATTAATTATTCTAGCAATAATGCTGTAAATAAGGAATCTGAGTGGGTCAGATTCTACGGAACTCATTTGACATTTTCCATGTCCAATTGGCATATCTGATGTACTAGATTGTGACTACCCTATAGAGTAAGGATTATGTTTGCTCTGCATTATATTTCTCGTGTCTGGTACAGAGCCTGGCACAGACACAGTATACACTCGATATTACTTGTGGAATAAGTAAATGAAGTGCTTTTAAATATAACTTTTTAGTGCTCATTTATATATGGGAAGCATGAGGGAAAGTCAGACTTGGCAGACATCCCCTTTCTCCATCCATCCCCCACCAATAGCCAGGTGATTAATAGCCAACTAGCTGCCAAAAGTATGAGCTGTCAAGAAATGGACGAAGTCAAAAGTCCTCCTAGATTCCCTGCCTTCTGCTCCCCCACTGAGGAACATCTACCTGAGAACTCCTTTCCAGGAACCCCAACTCTGGGGACAAAAAAGGATAATCATTCTGCCTGGCTTGGTAGCTTCCTGAATATGGAGGTATTTTGACAACTCTCACTATGGCCAAATAAGTGTCTTTCAATTCACATCCATTTTGGGACTTTTTACTCTACCCATCTCAATTATGTAGTAAGCAGTGGATTACTGGAAATCACATTAATAGGATCAGCTATGAAAAGAAATTAATCCCAAATGGGGGGATGGGTGCAACTTTCAGAAATAACCACAAGGAGAAAATGTCCAGAAGATATTTATCCCTGTACATTCAAAATGGAAAATACTAATAAGGTATTGGAGGATGGGAGAAAACAAGCTGAGAAAGAAAACAAAGCCCTTCCGTGACAGCAAAAGCACCATTCAGAAAGAGAGTGGCAAGGAAACAGAGTACCAGTCCCACCTCAGACCCTCCAGAAGATGTGTGGAGGTCATGGAGCATGAGGAGCAAGACGATAGGGCATTATGGGGGAATCAATGGGCCTTGGGCTTGACCTGGATGTGACCTGGCTCTGATAAGAATCTGTCCAACTTGGCAGTAATATGACAGTAAATTCCACAGGGCTAAAGAGCACACTTCATGCCAAAAAAACTTGATTGCTTTTCTTGGACAGAATTATCCTCATTGTTATTGTGTGCTAGACAAAAAAAGTGCAAGAGATGCAGCATCTCTAACTTTCTGGCTCACGACACAATCAGCCCATTCTCCTGGTACCCAAGGGAAGTAGGCTGCTGTAAGGGCTCATGAGGTCACCTTCTACGCATGGGGTGCCCTGGCAAGCATGTCAGAGTGAAAGGGACGGATGCTCAGCCCACTTTGGGACGAGCAATAACTCCTCGTGCCCGGTTCATAAACTCAGAATTTTTTAGCTACAAAGGATGTTAGTAATTGCCCCATCCCAAAGCCCTGAACTAGTTCAACTCCGTTGTTTCCAAGGTGAGACCGAGGTCAAGACACGGGAAATGACTTACTCAGAGAACATTGCCAACTTAGTAGCAAAGCCAAGACCTACTCACAAGGTGTCTTCCTCCACTTTCATTTCCTCATAGTAAGTGCTCAATAAATGTTAACCATGATGATGATCATCATCGCCACCATCACTTACTATTATGTGTACTTCACACATCCAGTGGCAATTAGAGAGGGTCTTCCCACTCTGTGAGTGCAGAAACCAGCTGATTTACTGAGGGCCACTCAGCTAAGAAGTGCAGCAGGCCTGGACCCAGGTGTTCTGATTCTACTCCCTGTGCTGTCTGTCCTGTGATCCATATATCATGAGGCTACAAGCTATGAGCTTTCATACTCAAAAAGACCCTGTGATCATTGGCTCTGGAGAATAACTCTGCCAGCTTTGTCTACACAGGAGCTGGGTTAGTAGGATGCTCCCCAGGAGTTGCTTCTAGACTTGGAGGTGAGGCTGAGAGGCTGTGCGATGGTGCACAAGAGGTGTCCAATTCATGAGACATCAGGTGGGGCTGTCCAGTTGGCAGATGTTGTAAAATATCTAAAGCTCTGGGTAGAGGTCAGGGCTGGAGATGAAGACTTGGGGATCATCAGTGTACAGGTGATTGTTGAAGCCATGGGGGGAGAGGAGCCTGTGGAAGAGCAGGAAAGGTCAGGGAAATACAAAGAAAACCTGGAAAGTGTGGTTCCATAGGAGCCAATGAGGTAGCGTGTGACAAGGTGGTTGATTTGATTGGCTCTGAAATATCACGTGCCACAAGAAATCCCACCAGGTTTCGTGAGGAGGGAGGAGGAGGTCTTGGGAGAAAGAGATCAGGAGGCCTTGGGTGCCATGGGCAAGAGGAAGTTTGCTAGAACTGTGGTGTTGGGGGCCAGAAAACAGAGGGCTGATGTATGAAAAGGAAGAGACTGGAAAGAATAGTACAACCTGTGTAGTTACAAAGATTGCCCTCGAGCAGGACGAGGACAACAAAGACATGAGAATAGATTTAGGTCAGAGATCTGCGAGCTGAGAGAGATCAGACAGAACAGCCTTAATTTCGTGATAAAACAAGATTATGTGCTAGGACCACAGAGTATGTGAATTAGAACTGACCATCTTCCCTCTCCCACTGTGAGCTTTGCACCTGGGGATTGCAAGAAGAGTTTGGTCTAGCATTTAGTTACCACTACTAGTCCCTTACTAGGTCTCTGCTGAGCATGAACAATGTACTAGGCCTCATGCCTGTAACTGAGGACAACACAAGGATGACTGTGACTTAGTGCCCACGCATAAGGAGCTCTCAGGGTTAAAGCCTGAGAATTAGCAATACTCCAGAGGAAGCTGGAAACTGGGCTGGGCCAGGTATGCTGATCTCCTGTCCAAGAGTCTATTCATTCAACCAACAAATTCACTGAGGGGCTTTTATGTGCCAGACACTGATCCAAGTGCCAAAAACACAGCAGAGAACAAAACAGACCTAAGGTCCACTCTCATGGACCTTATATTCCAAATGGGGTGTGTTAGCCAGGAGAGTGTATATCACCTGCAAAGTATCAGTGGTTTAACAAAACAGTGTTTCATTTATGTCTCTTTTACACAAAGTCCCCTGTGATTCTCCAGGGCACCTGTCCTCCATGCAGTGACTCAGGGGACCCGGAGGCATCACCACCTCAGACTGAGGTTGCTTGGTGGCTACAGCAGAAGAAGGGAAGGAAGCCCAGAGAACTTGCAAAGGGCTTGTCAGCACTGCAGCTTGGAAAGGACCTACCACACTTTCCCTCAGGGCTGGTCACATGGCCTCACCTAATGAAAAAGAGACTAGGAAATCTGAAGAAGCAACTAGAATATTTGGTGAGCATCATACTCCGTGTACATGGGAGGAAACAGTCCACAGGTTTAATAAATAAATTATATACTATATAAGAAGGCAGTAAGTGCTCTGGGAGAAAGTGGGGTAAGGAGAGTTCATTTCTGGGTTTTCTATTCTGTTCCATTGATCTATGTGTCTGATTTTGTGCTAGTACCATACTGTCTTGATCACTACAGCTTTGTAAAATATAACCTGAAGTCTGGAATTGTGATGCCTCCAGCTTTGCTTTGCTTTTTCAAGGTTGCTTTGGCTATTCGGGTCTTACGTGGTTCCATACAAATTCTGTGATTCTTTGCTTAGCTCTGTGAAAAATGCTGGTTGTATTTTGATAAGGATTGGGTTAAATGTATAGATTGCTTTAGGAATTTTCTCAAAAAGTTAAAAACAGATCCTATGATCCAGCAATTGCACTATTAGGTATTTACCCAAAGGACACAAACATACTAATTTGAAGGGATACATGGACCCCGATGTTTATAGCAATATTCTCAACAATAGCCAAATTATGGAAAGAACCCAAATGTCCATCAACTGACGAATGGATAAAGAAGATACAGTATATGTATATGTATGTGTGTATATATATATATACATATATATGTAAATATGTGTATATATATACATACATATATGTGTGTGTGTGTATATATATATATACATATATATATACACACACCATAGAATCTTATTCAGCCATAAAAAAGAATGATTTCTTGCCATTTGCAATGACGTGGATGGAGCTAGAGAGTATTATGCTAAGTGAAATAAATCAGAGAAAGACAGAGAGCATATGATTTCATTCATATATTGAATTTAAGAAACAAAACAAACAATCATGGGGGGAAAAAGGAGAGGAAAACCAAGAAACAAACTCTTGATTATAGACAACAAACTGATAGTTACCAGGAGGGAGGTGGGTGGGGGAAAGGGTTACATAGGTGATGGGGATTAAAGAGGGCACTTGTTGGGATGAGCACCGGGTGTTGTATGTAAGTTATTGAATCACTAAATTCTATACCTGAGACTAATATTACACTATATATTAACTACCTGGAATTTAAAGAAACACGTATCTTTAAAAAAAAAAGTGGGGTAAGGAGGATTGGCAATGCGGGGTGGCGGGGAGAAAGGGTAGCATTTTTAAACAAGATAGTCATGGTAGGCCTCTCTGAGAAGATGGAATTTTAGCAAGGCCCTAAAGGAGATGATGTTGTCATTTAAATATCTGGGAGTGGGGCACCTGGGTGTCTCAGTCGGTTAAGCGGCCGACTTCAGCTCAGGTCACGATCTCGCGGTCTGTGAGTTCGAGCCCCGCGTCAGGCTCTGGGCTGATGGCTCAGAGCCTGGAGCCTGCTTCCGATTCTGTGTCTCCCTCTCTCTCTGCCCCTCCTCCATTCATGCTCTGTCTCTCTCTGTCTCAAAAATAAATAAAACGTTAAAAAATTAAAAAAAAAATTTAAATATCTGGGAGAAGAGTGATCTCAGCAGAAGGAACAGTCTGTGTCAAGGCCCTGGGGCCTTGTGAGGAGGAGAGAGTAGTAGGAAGTGAGCATAGAGAGTTAAGGAGGGGAAGAAAGAGAAGAGAAACAGTGTTCAGATAGTATAGGGCCTTAGAGGCCTTTTGTCAAAGGTCTGACTTTGACTCTAAGGGGAAAGAGAAGCCATTGTAGGATTAGAGCAGAAGAGTGTGATCTTTGATGTGACTATTCTGGATGCTTGTGGAGAATAGACTATCGGGGCAGGGAGGCTTCAGGGAGATCAGATAGAAGATCATTGTAGTCATCCACGTGGGAGATGATGCTGGCTTGGACCAGGATGGTAGCATTGGAATTCTGAAAATTTTTTACAAGTCCATCCCATGGGGTGAAGTTTCTGGAGCTTCTATGCTTCACAGGCCCTGACTGAGTAGGTCCTGGCAGCCCAGAGTCCCTGAGAAGAAAGTATGTCTGAGTCTGTGACGGAAAAGGGCTAAAGGGAAGGATTAGGCAGGGTGTTCGGGGCCAAGGCTGAGAAACAGGCAGATTCTAAGCTAAGTCCTGCATGTGAGGCCTGCCAATGGACTTGCCTCCAGAGCATGGGGAGCATGCCACAGGAGTGACCATGCACATTTCCCGCAAGATCACAACTCTGCCACCTCTCCATCTGTCTTCCATCAAACACATACACACTGAAGAGCAAGGGAAGAGACTGATGCACGATGAACTAAAAAACCAGCGTCACAGTCAGAAAAGGAATCCCACTGCCCTGCCTCCCAGCTTGGAGCTGCTGCTTCCTTCTCTTGCTCTTCCCTCTTTTCACCCATCCTTACCAAGATCAGGAGAAATGGGGTGAGGGGGTGAGGGAAGGGGTGTGAGTAAAGCATAGTGAATCTTTACATACTTCAGCCACGCCCCACTCCCCTGCACTTGGCATAGGTGCCCAGCAGCACTGTGTAGATCCAGCACTATGAGGTAGGTGGACTGTGTCAGGAAGGACAGCAGAACAGCCACAGTCTACACAGTGGGCAGAGATGAAAGGTGCAGATACCGGTATTAGAACTGATTCCACAGGCCAGAAAGGAGTGGCAGGATATATTCAGTGTGCTGAATCAGAAAAATATGCAGCCAAGAATTCTTTATCCAGCAAGGCTTTCATTCAAAATAGAAGGAGAGATAAAAAGTTTCCCAGACAAACAAAAATTAAGGGAGTTTGTGACCACTAAAACAGCCCTGCAAGAAATTTTAAGGGGGACTTTCTGAGGGGAGAAAAGATGAAAAAAAAAAAAAAATATATATATATATATATACCAAAAGCAACAAAAGATTAGAAAGGACCAGAGAACACCACCAAAAACTCCAACTCTACAAGCATCATAATGGCAATAAATTCATATCTTTCAGTACTCACTCTAAATGTCAATGGACTCAATGCTCCAATAAAAAGACATAGGGTAACAGAATGGATAAGAAAACAAGATCCATCTATATGTTGTTTATGAGAGACCCACTTTAGACCTAAAGACACCTTCAGATTGAAAATAAGGGGATGGAGAACCATCTATCATGCTAATGGTCAACAAAAGAAAGGTGGAGTAGCCATACTTATATCAGACAATCCAGACTTTAAAGACTGTATCAAGAGATACAGAAGGGAATTATGTCATCAAGGGGTCTATCCATCAAGAAGACCTAACAATTGTAAACATTTATGCACCAAATGTGCAAGCACCCAAATATATAAATCAATTAATCACAAACATAAAGAAACTCATTGATAGTAATACCATAATAGTAGGAGACTTCAACACCCCACTCACAGCAATGGACATATCATCTAATCACAAAATCAACAAGGAAACAATGGCTTTAAATGATACACTGGACCTGATGGTCTTAACAGATATATTCAGAACATTCCATCCTAAAGTGGCAAAATATACATTCTTCCCCAGTGCACATGGAACATTCTCCAGAATAGACCAGAATATTCTCCAGAATATACTGGGACACAAATCAGCCCTAAGTAAGTACAAAAAGATTGAGATCATACCGTGCATATTTTCAGGCCACAACACTATGAAACTTGAAATCAACCACAAGAAAAAAATTGGAAAGGTAACAAATACTTGGGAGACTGAAGAACATCCTACTAAAGAATGAATGGGCTAACCAAGCAGTTAAAGAGGAAATTAAAAAGTATATGGAAGTCAATGAAAATGATAACACCACAACCCAAAACCTCTGGGACACAGCAAAGGCAGTCATAAGAGGAAAGTGTATAGCAATCCAGGCCTTTCTAAAGAAGGAAGAAAGATCTCAGATACACAACCTAAACTTATGCCTTAAGGAGCTGGAAAAAGAACAGCAAATAAAACCTGAAACCAGCAGAAGACAGGAAATAATAAAGATTAGAGCAGAAATTAATGCTATTGAAATAATAAAAAAAAAAAAAAACAGTACAACAGATCAATGAAACCAGAAGCTGGTTCTTTGAAAGAATTAACAAAATTGATAAACCACTAGCCAGTTTGATCAAGAAGAAAAAGGAAAGGACCCAAATAAATTAAATCAAGAATGAAAGAGGAGAGATCACAACCGACACAACAGAAATAAAAACAATAATAAGAGAAAATTATGAGCAATTATATGCCAATAAAATGGGTAATCTGGAAGAAATGGACAAATTCCTAGAAACATATACACTACCAAAACTGAAACAGGAAGAAATAGAAAATTTGAACAGGCCCATAACCAGAAATGGAATTAGCAATCAAAAATCTCCCAAAAAACAAGACTCCAGGGCCAGATTGCTTTCCAGGGGAATTCTATCAAACATTTAAGGAAGAGTTAACACCTATTAACTTGAAACTGTTCCAAAAAATAGAAATGGAATGAAAACTTCCAAACTCATTCTGTGAATCCAGCATTACCTTGATTCCAAAACCAGACAGAGACCACACTGAAAAGGAGAACTATAGACCAATTTCCCTGACGAACATGGATGCAAAAAACCTCAACAAGATATTAGCCAACCAGCTCCAACAATACATTAAAAAAATTATTCACCACGACCAAGCGGGATTTATACCTGGGATGCAGGGCTGGTTTAATATCCGCAAAACAATTAACATGATTCATCACATCAATAAAAGAAAGGACAAGAACCATATGATCCTCTCAGTAGATGCAGAGAAAGCATTTGACAAAATACAGCATGCTTTCTTGATAAAAACCCTCAAGAAGTAAGGATAGAAGGGTCATACCTCGAGATCATAAAAGCCATATATGAACAACCCAACACTAATATCATCCTCAATGGGGAAAAACTGAGAGCTTTCCCCCTAGGTCAGGAACAAGACAGGTATGTCCACTCTCGCCACTGTTATTCAACATAGTATTGGAAGTCTTAGCCTCTGCAATCAGACAACACAAGGAAATAAAAGGCATCCGAATCGGCCAGGAGGAGGTCAAACTTTCACTCTTCAGTGATGACATGATACTCTATATGGAAAACCCAAAAGATTCCACCAAAAAAGTGCTAGAATTGATTCATGAATTCAGCAAAGTTGCAGGATATAAAATCAATGCACAGAAATTGGTTGCATTCCTATACACCAACAATGAAGCGACAGAAAGAGAAATCAAGGAATCGATCCCATGTACAGTTGCACAAAAAACCATAAAATACCTAGGAATAAATCTAACCAAAGAGGTGAAAAATCTATACACTGAAAACTATAGAAAGCTTATGAAAGAAATTGAAGACACACACACACACACACACACACACACACACAAACGGAAAAAGATTCCATGCTCCTGGATAGGAAGAACAAATATTTTTGAAATGTCAATACTACCCAAAGCAATCTACATATTCAATGCAATCCCTATCAAAGTAACACCAGCATTCTTCACAGAGCTAGAACAAATAATCCTAAATATTGTATGGAGCCAGAAAAGACCCCGAATAGCCAAAGCAATCTTGAAAAAAAAAAACCAAAGCAGGAGGCATCACAATCCCAGATGTCAAGGTATACTACAAAGCTGTAATCATCAAGACAGTATGGTACTGGCACACGAACAGGCACTCAGATCAATGGAACAGAATAGAGAACCCAGAAATGGACCCACAAAAGTATGGCCAACTAATCTTTGACAAAGCAGGAAAGACCATCCAACGGAAAAAAGACAGTCTCTTCAGCAAGTGGTGCTGGGAAAACTAGACAGCGACATGCAGAAGAGTGAACCTGGACCACTTTCTTACATCATACACAAAAATAAACTCAAAATAGATGAAAGACCTAAATGTAAGACAGGAAGCCGTCAAAATCCTCGAGAAGAAAGCAGGCAAAAACCTCTTTGATCTTGGCCACAGCAACTTCTTACTCAACACATCTCCAGAGGCAAGAGAAACAAAAGCAAAAATGAACTACTGGGACCTCATCAAAATAAAAAGCTTCTGCACAGCGAAGGAAACAATCAGCAAAACTAAAAGGCAACCGACAGAATGGGAGAAGATATTTGCAAATGACATATCAGATAAAGGGTTAGTATCCAAAATCTATAAAGAACATATCAAACTCAACACCCAAAAAACAAGTAATCCAGTGAAGAAATGGGCAGAAGACATGAATAGACACATCTCCAAAGAAGACATCCAGATGGCCAACCGACACATGAAAAAATGCGCCACATCACTCATCATCAGGGAAATACAAATAAAAACCACAATGAGATACCACTTCACACCTGTCAGAATGGCTAACATTGACAACTCAGGCAACAACAGATGTTGGCGAGGATGTGGAGAAAGAGGATCTCTTTTGCATTGTTGGTGGAAATGCAAGCTGGTGCAGCCACTATGAAAAACAGTATGGAGGTTCCTCAAAAAACTAAAAATAAAACTACCCTATGACCCAGCAATTGAACTACTAGGCATTTATCCACGGGATACAGGTGTACTGTTTCAAAGGGACACATGCACCCCCATGTTTATAACAGCACTATCAACAATAGCCAAAGTATGGGAAGAGCCCAAATGTCCATTGATGGATGAATGGATAAAGAAGATGTGGTATATATATACAATGGAGTATTACTCGGCAATCAAAAAGAATGAAATCTTGCCATTTGCAATTACATGGATGGAATTGGAGGGTATTATGCTCAGTGAAATTAGTCAGTCAGAGAAAGACAAAAATCATATGAATTCACTCATATGAGGACTTTAAGAGACAAAACAGATGAACATAAGGGAAGGGAAACAAAAATGATATAAAAACAGGGAGGGGGACAAAACAGAAGAGACTCATAAGTATGGAGAACAAACTGAGGGTTGCTGGAGGGGTTGTGGGAGGGGGTATGGGCTAAATGGGTAAGGGGCACTAAGGAATCTACTCCTGAAATCATTGTTTCACTATATGCTAACTAATTTGGATGTAAATTTTAAAAAAGAAAAAAAAGAAAAAAGAAAAAAAAAGAACTGATTCCAGCCCCAGTTTTGTCACAAATTAGTTATGGTACCTTGGGAGGTTACTTCAGCATTAGTAAGCCTCAGTTTCCTTACCTGAAAAATGGCGGTACTAAACCTCTGACAAGATTGTTCGAACAGACATAATATATGTAAGGTTCCGTCTCAGAAGAGGAGGATGTGACAGAACCTATAAGCTGGTTCACTCAAACTCTATTCTCAAACATTTTCTTCTTTGTTTTCCTCTTCTAAGGAGGGTAGAAAAGGAAATCATACTCAAAATCCTGGTTTCCCTGTATCTAGGGGTGGCCACAAAACCCGGTTATGGCCAATGAGATGTAGGCAGAAGTCCTTGACTTTTCAAAATAAAAAGGCAGAGCTTCTGAGCAGCAAGTTCTTATCCTTCTCTCCCTCCCTCATACTTTCTTGCCTGGAACTCAACTGTGACGGATGAGGTAGAGCCATCCTGAAGTCATGAGCTAACAGGCACAAGGATCACAAGTGAAGGATTATGGGGTGGCAAGACAGAAAGAACTGGGTGCTTGATGACACTGTTGAGCCACTATTTTAGTCCATGGCTACCTGCCCAGAAATTATTTTTGTGTGAGACAAATACCTCCTTACTGATATTTACCAGTGTTTGTTGGGGTTTGGGCTATGTGAAGCAAACACAATTAAAGAACAATAGCTATCACCACCAACACCACAGCTGCTGCCATCATCATCGTCACCATCATCATCACCATCGTCATCACCATCAGCATCATATCTGTTCTCTGACATCTGCAACAACCTCCAACTCACAGCTTTAGATTTTATTTTCTAATTGGGGAATAAATTACGATTTATTAAATGAACCTCTAAGGTATCATTTCCCAGAGAGTATTCCAAGAACCATTGGTTCTTCAGATATTAAGTGTTCTGAGAAAAGGCTCTATTGCCAAGTGAACAAATGGTGGTTCCTGGTAGAGATCATTATAACAGTGGTTTCAAGTTGGTATCCCATTTGAGGGCTTTCCAAAAGATGTGTGTAAAAGGATATTTTTAAAGAATCCATTTCAGATGCTCATTTGCCATTAGTACTCTTTCTAAAAATTAAGGTGTCTAAGGAGTTCTCATTATGGCTCGCCTCTCTGTCTTTTCACCACATCCATCCTCCCAGCTTACGAAAGAAAGGCTCATCTCCTACTTGACCAGAAATCACCCCGGTGTGTTGTGTTAAAGTGTAGAAACCTCTGTGCCACAGAGGGACAATTCCAAATACTGGTGTTTAACTGGATTCTAATGGCTGGGTAATAAATCCTTGTGCAAGCCATGTGGTTCCCAACTCTCTGTTTTCAATAGAATTAAAGGGCATCCTAATTGAATTGTCAGCTGACAGATCATTAAAAGTTATTTCAATGCTAAATGACTATGTGATCTTTGTTTTGCACCCCTGAAATAGTACAGACTTGAGTGGCAATGCCATTCAATCCATTTTCACCTACTTATTTATGTGAACACCACTTCTCAATGCCTGTGTCTGTAAAATTTATAAGTGGGAACAGAATGGATCCTGCACCCTCTCTCCCTCAGCAATAAATACCTCACCCACAGATACAAGAAACAGTCAAGGAAAGGAGCTACTCAGCTTATTAAGGAATGCAATTCCAATAAACATTTACTTTTTATGTTTCATAATTATGCAGCAAAATAGATAATATTTGTCTGTTGTTTTGACTAATTCTGTGCTAATGATAACTAAATGCAGAAAAAAAATTTACAACACTTTGAGCCTCTAACTTACGTTTGTGTGTGTGTGTGTGTGTGTGTGTGTGTGTGTGTAGGTAGGCAGGTAGGTAAGGAAGTACAGCAGAATGACCAATAAAATACTTTCAAGCATCAAAACATTATTTAAAAATTCTGTTAGAGAAGTAGAATGGAGTAACCATGGTGAAAATGTTGATTAAAGAAAAGCTTGTTCAAGTACTTTTAACTAGGTGGTGATGGAATATCTAATCATAGTGGTAGGTGTCAAATTGCTGTGGTATTTCGAATTCCTTGAGAAACACTTAAGAGAGTAATGTAAGAGCTTTATTTTTAAGTGGCAATATTTAAAATATGTCAGAAGTCACATCCTTTGTAACTATTTAAATTTATTAGGTGTTTACTTTAAACATGGATGAGGGGTATATGGTTTTCAAACTTTGGGGGGAGGGAGTATGACAGAAATGTAAAGATCATTGCCTTAGCGGATCTGTTTTCATGAATAGATTAAAGATTACAAGTAATTAAGAATGATATTGTGGAAATAGTTCTTCTACAACCATTTGTTCTTTTTACGAAGGCTAATTACGATCACTGCCTTGCGATTATACATGTACCTGGCACACTTTTACACATAGATAATGCAAAGGTAAGCTTTACCTCCTGTCTCTCTCCCATTTAATCACCAAAGACAGGTGTTTGGAATCTATTATAATAGTTCATCTAAACTGTGAACAAGAAGCTAATACTGCCCACAATCAAGTAGCTTAAAAGAAAAATACATTTGGGGAACAAAATATAAAAAAAAGAAGAAAGAGGATAGAACTCATAACAAAGAGCAAATTGAATATGTTATCAGTGAGGGCTGTGTAGGAAAAATGAGCAGTGCAACGGGATGACAGTTAAATGTTCAGCTGCAGCTGTCTTTTGTAGGATGCATTGTCAACTTTTATAGGATACATATGTTGGGCTCAGTATTTCTAGAAAGAGATGGAAAAGGCAAAGAATAGCAATCAAGAATAATGAAGAGCTGACTGTACAGAAAGGTCTGGATACACTTTAAAGTAGTACATTTATTAAAAGAGTTATGCTTCTCTCTAAATGTAACAGGAAGTCAAATGGTAACCCAATGGATATCTTAGAGTCCAGCTTCTCTGGAGGGAATTACTTAGTGTATACTAAGAATGCATTGAAATATTTTTTGAAGAGATTATTTATTTTGGTAGAGAACCTTGGGTGATCAAAACTCCTGCTTCAATTTCTTCCACTGTGTAAAAGGCAAAAGGAGATAAAAGAAAACAAAGCTTTAAGTTAACATGGCATTGCCACTGTGGTGAGATGATCAAATTGTGGCTTGAATCAATTCTAATAACTAAAGCTAACTTTTGGTTAATAATAATGATAGATGTTGTTAATTAACCCCATTTATTGGTTAATAATACTAATAATTGAATAAATTATCCAGTTTCACACCTAATTTCCGAGCTTCACGTAAGACAGAAATCCTAACATTTCTTCTGGTAGGGTGTCAAAATGATCTAAAGACAGAAGGGAAGTGGGAAATAATCTGATTGATTGACAGCCGGGACTCTTGATATCTGAAAATAAGGAGTCGAGTGAGTATAACAGGAAAGTTTCTTTTCCAGTCTACACAAGAAGGAAGACCTGCTTTCAAGAAAACAAACTAATTCTCCCAATTCCAGCCCATGCCAACATTATATATCAAGGGTTGGTTACTATGGTATGAAGAATAAGACTCTTCCTCCGAATTTGCTCCTCCTTCTATGTTGCCTCACTCACCATGAGTCTACAACCTGTGCACTTGCACGTGGCAGCCCTGATCTACTCTCCACTCATTTGATTAAACTAGAAACCTGAGGATCATCCTTGATTTCCTCTCTTTCCTTCATCCGCTTCTCTGCCTTTCAACTCCTAGTCCCCCAAGCTGCTTTCACTTGGGAGCATTTGTCTCCCAGCAGAAAGCTCAGTAAACATGTGTGGAATAAATGACCTGATTTAATATGATATGTGATTGATCTCTTACCTCAAGGAGTGCTCTCCCAAAAATAAGGGGATAAATATAAGAACTCCTTGTCGTTTAGGCTCTTCAGGTGCCCCCTCCTCCAAGAAGCCTTCCAGATCTTCTCCCACCAATCACACTGGGGTACGTGACCCTTCTCTGATCTCCGAGAGCACCCTGTGTTTACCTTTGCAAAGAACTTATAATTCCGATGTGCAACAATTGATTTATTGAAAGCCACTAGTTAGGGGCTTTCATAACTGGATCCCCAATGCCTAGAGAGTACCCAGTGCCAAGTAGAACATCAATGAATGTTGAATGAATGAATAAACAATACGAGGAATAAGTCAATAAGAGGTCACACAAAATAGTCCTAGGTGAACCCAGATGAAAGAGCTGCTAATTCTGTTATTGGGATGAGTGGTGAGTTACAGTGAAAAACACCTTGTTTTGAAAGATGACTTAGAGTTTCCCTGGAGATCAAGGCAGGGAAGGGTGTTAACAAGCAGAAGGAGCAGCATGAACAAAAGCATGTGGATGAAAAAGCACACAAGGTATTTGAGACAATGGGAACCTGGCAAAGCTCAAGAACAGCTTTGAGTGGGAGGAAATGGGGCAGATGTGGCTAGAAAGGTTGTTTTAAACAAGTTGTTAAAGACCTAAGGGGTCACCAAAGGGTTTGAAGGCTGTAAAGTCACTGAAGTCTTCAAGCTAAGTAATGCCATGATCAGATCTTTAAAAGAAAAAAAAGTATTTGTGTCTTTTTTAGTAATTAAAAATCAGAGATCTAACCTCCTCCATTTTTATATTTCTTGCTACCTCATGAAGAGAAAAAACAAAGCCCAGCTGAAGCAATTCTTTCTTTGCCTGGTCTGAACTAGGCGTACTTTTTTTCTTTTCCTTGTTTTCTGGCCAATCATTTGGTGAAGTGAGTGCATCATACAGCTGGGAAAACACGAGCTTCTCCAGTTTGTTTGGCTTCAGAGCTATGTGGGTGAGCGCGAGTCTGGGCAGTGTGTCAGCTCCTTCCTGAAAGTCTGGGTCAAGGAAGTCCACAACACAACCTTGTTTACTTGATTTTGCTTTCAGTGTCGAGAACACTGGTTCTGAGGACTGCAAAGGTGTATGTGGTCACTGTTGGCTCACAACCCTGTAATTCCTTTGAAAAGATGATTTGATTGGGACAGCTGTGACCTTATTTTAATAACTCAGTGCCTTTTGAAACACCCAGATGAAAAGTGATGCGTTATTTTCCTAGTGGCTTTTGTTCCTGGCTGACCATATAGCTTGCTGGATCACTGGGAGTAATTCTGCAGGACCGAGTTTGCTGGACTGGCAGACTTGGCGGGATGGATGATGAGTGACCAGTCTGAAGCAATTCCTTTGGCTTGGACATGTGAAGTTACAGTTAATCAACAAGCGTTTACCGAGTGCGTGTTATATGCCAAGCATTGTCTTGAGCACTGGGATGAATAAGAGGAGTAAGACAATTTCTAACAGAGTCTAGTAACTAGACTGAAAACTTGTCAAAGGTAAAAAGCCAACTCTTTTTTCTCTTTACATTTTCCAAAGCGCATGGTGCAGTGTCTAAGTCAAGGCAGTGCCTCAATAATTACTGAATGTCTGAATAAAAAGGTGTATTTCAATTTTGCCCAACAAATATTTACTAAGCACCCACTATGGCTCGACGGTGTCTTACGTAGTAGAGAGGCAAAGATGAGAGAGACAGAGCCCATACCTTCTACGTGCCCACAGTCTGGTGGGAAAGACAGACATTGAAACAATTACTTAGTGTGTATGAATCTGAGCCTCAAGGAACCTGAGAACCCGAGAGCCTCTTGCCACCAGATCCCTCTTCTGGAACCCCCAGAAGAGGGTGATGGCATAAAAGAGAGATTCCAGGGTGCTGACCCAGCACCATGTCCCTTCTGATCGGTTGATGCCTTGCCTTTTTGACTGATAATACTTTACTATCATTCCTGTAGGTGGTTAACAGAGGCACAAAGCACTCATATACAGGGATCAGAGGAAGAAATAACTTCATGATATGAGAACGGTGCCTGATGAAATCAGTCTGGAAGGGAGGGATGCAACCTCCAGCCAAACCCAACAGATCAGGTGATGTTTTATTTCTAGGTATCTACTCAAAACCCCTGTCCCTGTGGGCACAAGGGGGACTCCAGATTCACGGCACTTACAATCCAGATGCAAGGATGCCCCTAACCGCTATTTCATGTAAGTAAAGGATTCCAGATACAGAAAATCATTCTGAAATGGTATTATAAAACATTTCAATTTTAAAGTTAATTTATATATTGTTTTTATTTCTTCCTATTCTAGAGCAACCATTATCCACAAGCCTAGTTTTATAACCGTCTTGGTTCAAATAAACTTGTTATCTGCTGAATCATTGGACTCACTCATGTTCAGTTGTGATCCAGAGAACCTTCCAAGAACCAGTTAAGAATCTTTAGAGCTAATCCTCCAGGCAGGGGAAAGAGGAGTGCTTTTGTTTCCTTTTCATCCCTTGCAGAGCTGATACTGAGAGTTTAGACATATTATGAAACCTTTAACATTCTGAAGAATTGAAAGAGATAGGAAGGCAGTGAGAGGTAGAAAGGAAGGACAAAAGAAGGAATGAAAGAAGGAGAAAGGGACATAGGGAAAAGGAGGGAAACAATCAACCACACAAAAAGCATACATTACTTCCCAAATCTCTCCTCAGATGTTCAGACTACAGATTCATAAAGTCCTCCAGCTGGAAAGGTCGATTTCCCACTTGTAAAAGCATCAAACATCACCTGAGCCAGTTTTTCAATAAGAACCACAATTATTCCATGGACATATGTCAACAGTTCTCTGCTCAATTTTATGAGCAAAAACAATGAAGCAAATTACACTTGCCTGTGTTCTCTAGATAATTGAAGCTGGCTTCTTAAAATTCAGGTGTTGGAATGTTGAGAAGAACATGCTAGCTCTTTTATTAACTCTTTTGTTTTTACACCATTTCACGCAAAGCAGGATTTCATAATGTTGACTACTTTAAAATAAATGACTGGCACAAGACTGGGCTAGTCTCTAGTCACTTCTCTAACCTTGCCTTTCTTCACCTCTTGCTTGGCACACAAACTATCATGCTTGGTTCCTGTGCAGACACCACACCATTTCCCCTCCAGGCATTGCCCATGTCCCCTCTCCATGGAATGGCCCCTCCCCAAGTATAGCCTTCCCCAGATGACCTTCCCCTCCCCTTTTCTGTCCTGGATAAGGAGCCCTTCTTCTCTCCTATCTCACGCTGAGCACATCTCCATCGTTGCCCTTACCACCGTGTGTTGTTAGTACCATATTTGCACATACACCTGTCTCCTCCTCTCCCCAAACACAGTGACTAGGCATCCCTCATTTTTCACATTCTTATGGCCTAGCACAGTACCTGAAAATAGTAGGTACTTGTATTGGCTATCTATTGCTGCATAACAAATGACCTCAAAATTTATCAGCTGAAAACAATATTTACTATCTCACAGTTTCTGTGGTCAGGAAATCAGGTGCAGGTGCCACTTAGATGGATGACTGTAACTCAGGGTCTCTCACAGGACAGCAGTGAAGCTGTCAGTAAGGCTCAGTCATCTCAAGGGTCAACTGCAGGAGAATCTGCTTCCAAGTTCACTCATGAGGCTGTTGGCAGGCCTCAGAAAGTTGACTTCCAAGCTCAATCACATGGCTGTCGGCAAGCTTTAGGGCCTTGTTGGCCGTTGACTAAGAATATTATTCCCTTGCCACATGAGATTCTCCCTAGAGTTACTCAAAACATGGCAGCTGGATTCTCCCAGAATAAGGGCTCAGAGGGAAAGAGACAGAGACAGAAACAGACAGAGACAGAGAGCGGGAGCATTCAAGCAAGATGGAGAAGTCAAAGTCTTCTTGTACCCTAAACTCAGAACTGACATTCCATCACTTTTGCTATATTTTTGTCTTTTAGAAGCAAGCCACTAGGTTCAGTCCATATACAATGGGAGGGGATTGCACGAGGACATGAATACCAGGAGGTAGAAATCACTGGGACCATCTTACAAGCTTCCTACCACAGTGCTCAATAAGTATACTGAAAAAATAGATGAATTTCTCTAGTCAGGATGAGTCTTTCCTTCCCTGAAGATCCATAGTGTTTGAACTCCTTACTAGGGAACACAGCACAGTATGACTTTCCAGCTGAGCATAGGTTTATGTACACACCAGTGAATCATAAGCAACTGTGTAAAAACAATGCCAAATAATATGCTGGCACTCAATAAATAATTGTCGATTGGGTAAATAAATGAAAGAAAGGTTGGCAGAGACTGGTACGTGTCCATCAATATTTTTCTTTAATAAAGGAATTTGTAATTCTTAGCTAAATACATAGGTGTGCCACTGGAGACTGCATTTCTCAATATCCCTTACAACTAGAGATGCCGTGTTACCAATTTTTGGCGAGTGGGAGGTGAGTGGAACATGAGGTGATCACATCGTTTTCTCCCTTCCCCTTGACTGGAATACAGAGGTTTAGGTGGGATTCTAAGAAGGAATAAATACAATGAATGTGGCAGGGCCACCCTATCAGCCATCTACCTCTCTACTAGTACATGAAGCTGTATCTTGCAAAAGTCACTGTGCTCTAGGGTCTTGTTGTAATATAGACTATTTCAGCTTAGAGTATTACCTGTCTGGTAGAGGATTTAAAAAGCAGGGAAGAAATAAGTCTCCCTACCCCAAAGCTAGTCCCAAGCTTTAAACATACTATACAAGTTCCTTAAATATTTGCTAGATTATAAATTGTGCCTGCAGACCTGCTGGGATGTGTTGGTAGATAAGAAAGGAACATTTAGTGCAGCACAGGGGATATAGTTAATAATATTTATGGTGACAGACAATAACTAGACCTATTGAGGTGATCATTTTGTAATAGATAAAAATATCAAATCCCTATGTGGCATATGTGGAACTCATATAATATTATATGTCAATTATAATTCAATTAAAAATAAATATTAAAAAAAGGAGTTTTTACCACCTTTCCCCTCGGTTAAGCAAGCACAGGCTTCTTTGGGTCAACTCTTGTAAACTTCGGAGCTGTGAGACTCTTCAGAGAAGCAACCCGTTAAGTGGCCTTAATTTTCAAAGCCTGAGGCAGAAAGCCACCACGGAGACACATAAGTCAGAATGGATTCTTCTCAAGGAAAATCTATCCACAGATTGAGGTTTCCTCACAGGAGGTTGGTTTGTTTTTCCCAAAAAGGAGAAGAGTTCTCAGCACATCCCCTGCAAAGGGCCAGGCTAGCAGTTTCTCCAAACTCCTGTGGCTGTCAAGGGCAGGTGGCCCACTGGGCAGCAGCAGCCACTGTCGGCCTTGCTCCCCACTTCTCTGCTCTTGGAGGCCAGCCAGCACTCGATCCTGGACGAGAAGGGCCTCTGCCTTAATCTGGAACTGGACAGGATCCATGGCCTCAAACTGAACGTTTTTGTTCTGTTTGTGTTCTTTACAGTATACAGACAGAAGGCTCCAACCAACACCATCCTCAAATGCCAAAATAAAATGCTCACCCAGCCAAACCATCTCTGCTGAGGCTAGCTCAAGGAGATGACAAAACCTTGTTAAAATACAGGAAGGGGATAGGAAGGAAGTGGGATAAACTTTCCTTGCCTGGATTGAAAATCTGTTAATAGGACAGATACATGCCAAGTACAGAGTCATTTGAAGGTGTTTCTCTTTCCTGGGAAGGTGAATTTGAGAAACCAGAAAAGAACGAAGGGATGAGGAACTCCAGTTGAAGTCTAGAAATTCAGGTGTCTTGAAATGTAGGAAGGCTTAAAACACCTGCTACTCCTGGGCCTTCCAGAAGCATTCAAGGTACTTAAGAAGACAGCCATGCCCATTACCAAAGATGATTCCATGTGGAAATGTTCTCATGCTGTTGGTGTTAGAGGGAGGGAGACAGTAAATCTGGCTGAGGGAGGGTGTCATGAAAGTGAACTGGAAGAACTCACTCTTGAAGGGTAATTAAGATTTCCAGGTGGTCACTGGCCTCCAGTGGAGGGCATGTCAGACTTCCACCCTCTGGAAGTCTGAGAGGCCAAGGCATGTTTCTGGAATTACTAGTGACATAGAAATATAGAATTATAGGGTACTCAAGTCAGGTCTTCAATAAGAAAAGTAGGGATGACTTCAGTTAAAAAGTATGTAGAAAATAGTGCTAAGGAGATGGAAGGAGATGAAGAGGCATTGACAGACCAGAGAGAAAAGAGAGATCCTGCTCTGTGGACTCCAGCTGTAACAGTGGCATAGGGTTTAGCAAAATGGCTATATAACTTGGTGATTTAACAAGTCTCAGGCTCTTGAGTCATCCACTGCATTAGTGTCTGTAACAAACTACCCCAAACTGAGTGGTTTAAATATCAGAAATCTATTGTCTCACAGTTGTGGAGGCTAGGAGTCCAAGATCAGAGTGTTGGCAAAATTAGTTCCTTCTCAGGCCTACGAGGAAGAATTAGCTGCATCTCTCTCTCTTAGCTCCTGGTGGTTCACTGGCGATCTTTGGTGTTCCTTGGTTCGTAGATGCATCACCTCGTTCTCTGCCTCCATTTTTAGATGGCAATTCCTCTGTGTCTGTGCATTTGTCTCTGCCTAACTGTCCCTCTTTTATAAGGACATAGTCATATTGGATCTGGCCCACCCTAATAACCTCACCTAAGATTAGTTACCTCTTTAAAGACCCTCTCCCCAAATAAGGTCACATTCACAGGTACTGGAAGTTAGGACCTCAACATCTTTTCAGGGGGGCACAATTCAACCTATCACATCCAGCTAGGTTTGAATCCCAACTTGGCCACTTTACTGGCTGTGTGGTTTTATGAAAATTACTAGCTGTGTGGTCTTGCAAGGACTGCTTAATATCCCTTAGCCCCAGTAACCTGTTTTAAATGGGACAAAGAGCACCCTTTGTGCAAGTTTTGGACAAAGTAACGGCTTCATAAGCATCAGTGGTTACCACTGCAGGCACTAGAGGACTATGTATGGAAGTCAGGCCCTGGCATCACTTCTATTTCAGGAATGTAGACAAAGGGACCACTGACAGATCCTTATTTTACTCATTTCTTTCCTCCCCCACCCCTGGTGCCTGGAATCTTGGAGGCTCAATAAATATTTTCTGCAGATTATGACTCTATAACTCAACTTCATTTTAATTTCGAGCCACTGTCCTTGCAGGGCGACAGAAACCAAAACTCTGCCAATTTGGAGTTTCCCTCTCCATTTTCCTGGGATTGTGGCTAAATTGCAGTGCATTGCATCATGCCAGGCCTTGAAGTAGAAGCATGGGAACTGGTTCCTATTTCACTGGTCTACTGTCCCAGTGTCCTGGTTGGTCCTCAGGCAGCAGTCGCCACAGGCCTTGTTCCCATTTGAATGCTGCCCGAGGTCTGTGGGGCTCTCCACCACCTGCATGCTGCACCAGGACATGGGTCCCTTCTGTTGCCTCCATACTAGCCTGGAATAGAGTCTGTCTGAGGCTTCATGTCTGCAGCCCCTCCCTGATGGGGTCTCCTTGTTTCCTCCAGGGCTCTGACAGTGAAGGAGGTAGAGTACCTCCTTTCAGAGGACCTGCCCAAAGCTTTCCCCTCCCCATGCCAGCCCCTCATTCTGAGACCATCCTACCTCGACTCTTATTAACATGCCCCTCTGCCTCCCCAAACCCAACTAGATTGGAGGGATCTTTTATCTTCAATATTCCCCAGACATTTTGGGTATACCCCAATCCTCTCCATTCCCTTAAGGGCTCCAGTTTTGGAAAGCAATGCCAGGAAGAGGCCTGTGGGCTCTTTATGCCTTCTTCACAGTGCCTCCCCCAACCCTTCCCCAGACCAGTCTTTTGCCTCCCAGGGGAAATATACCAGGAAAGGAAAAAAAAAAGTTAATATTTAAAAAATATTATTCCAGCTTGTTTCGGTAAATAAATAAATGAATACATGGCACTGGCCCAAGGTGCTTGATCCTGAACCAGTTTCATGAAAAACCTCTCTCCTGAATTTCCACTAACACCTTTGTGCCTGTCAGAAGGGCTTAGAGCCCCCACACCTTTCCTACCAGAAGTCTGAGCTCAGGGTCAAAGTTTCTATGGCATCTAGGTGCTGCCTGTCCACCTGCCCTGCGTGGAATCACAGGTTTCTTCCCCTGTGCTCTCAAGCATGGCTGGTGGTTCTAATGAACACTTAGCACTTAGCCCTGCTGCCTGACATTATTACAGTTAATATTTTACATGGCTGACCTCCTTACTGCCTGGAACCAGTTCTTACTCAATCTGTGCAACAAAGGGAAAGCTTTGCCACCTTCTACCCAGTGACCTTGGGTGACTTACCTAAGCCTCTCCAAGCCTCATTTTCCTCATAAGTAAAATGGGGGTAAGAACACCCACCTGTAGGTTGCTCTGTGGATTAAGTAACGTGGCCTAAGTAAAGGCCTGAGCCCGTGGCCTGATAGCGGGTGGCTGTTGCTGTGCATGACTGAGGCTGTGGCTGGCTCTACCAGGCTCTCCTGAGCCTCATCGGTACAGAGAGGGGCAGTCATGCTAACAATGTCACCACAGCTGAAGGAACCCTGCCTGTGGATTTCACCCAACAGAAGAGCACTCACTAAAACCCACGTTTGTGTAAACTACCCCATATTAAGATCAGTGTTCATCCATTCAGTAGCTAAGCACTTAGACACATCAACTACGAGCCTGGTATTTTCATACACCTGAAAAAAAAGGGGCTCCACAGGGAGAAAGACAAGGATAGAATAATACCAAATGGGCTAAAACAACATGGTTTAAAGTACCAAGGGATCATGGAGGGAAATAATCTGTCTGCTTGTGGTCATTTATTTACTACCTTCATAACCACCTGTGTTTCCAGAAAGGATCTAAGGAAGCCTGGGAGAAATAAGGAAATTTGCCCAAGAGGCCATCTGTGAGCTCTGGCCCTAAAGACTATCACTAGGCATAGCAGTGAGGACAGACGCTCCCTGGCCCAGGGGTCAACCTGTGCAAGGGCCTGGCTGTGTGGACACACCAGGCCCAACACGCCACTTTGCCCAGGAAGGACACAGAGTGCTCGTTCCCAGATATCCACATGCCTTACTCTTTCACCTCTTGCAGGTTTCCGTTCGAATGTTGCTGTCTCAACAAGACCTTCCCTAACTACCAGCGGTAAGCTGAAGCCAGCTACCACCAGCTCACGAGAGTAGACGGTGAAATTTTCAGAAAATCTAAAAGCCAGTTAGTATATACAATCATTAATGTGAGTCAAATTACATAAACTTACAATTGAATTAATTGTATTAGACATCAAGGTTCAAGATACCCAAAGCTATCCCTTCTTAATTATTTTACATCTTACCAGTATATATACTCAGTTATTTATGTGTATGGCGTCCATAAGGTAGAAATACTATGTAATGTTGTGCTACTGTGTGCACTTCCTCCTAATTTCTTATTTAATGACCTCACATTCATAGTTTACAATCTTCCATGGCACCACTGAAATTGGCCACTACTACAGAATCGGGACATTTCTGCCCCCAGAAAGCCAGTTAGGCAACATTTACCAGTACACTACTGCTAGCCACCTTCCCCCTTCCCACCGCTGGCCCCATGTACCTGATTGATTTTTACAACAGAACCTATTGCTTTCTATCACGTTGCCCAATTTTTCAGTATCATCCTTTCCTGAGCCATCACAGAATATAAGCTCCATGAGGGCAAGGATTTTTTTTCTATTAGGTCCTTCATGCATCCCCACACCCACAAGAGTGCCTGGCACCTCGCTGGCTCTCAGTAAATCTGTCTTAAATTAATATTGGTGAATGCTGGTCTCTGAGTAAGACCGTGGAGGCAGCGGCCCCTCCCCACCACCTTGCCTTAGCCCAGCTGCGTCTTCTGACACACAGGCTGACCTGACTTGAGGCCTCTCTTTTTCTCCCTCATTCTGTCTGTCTCTGCAGTCTCCCTGCTGTCTGCAGCATGAGGAAAGTCTTGAGTAAATGTGTTCCTCGTGGGGTCCTTGGGTGGCTCATTCGGTCAGGCGTCCAGCTCCTGATTTCAGCTCAGGGCACGGTCTTGCGGTTCGTGAGAACAAGCCCTGCGTTGGTCTCTGCACTGACAGTATGGAGCCTGCTTGGGATTTTCTCTCCTCCTCTCTCTCTGCCCCTCCCCTGTTCCCATGAGCTTGCTCTCTCTCTCAAAATAAATAAATAAACATTTTTTTTTAAGTGTGTGCCTTGAGACCCCAAGTCAGGGGAATTGTCTTTACCTTGCCAGACTTAGTCACAGGCCAAAAGTATTCAGCACATGTCTCTTATGTTCCCGAGACCAGTGCTATGGCACCTCTAAGGCAGTGGGTTCCAAGTGGCCCAGACCAGTAGCACCAGAAGGACTTTGCTAGAAATGCAAATTCTCAGACTCTGCCCCAGTCATACTGAATCAGGAATTCTGGGGATGTGAATTCTGGCTGCTGTAACAAAATACCCATAGTCTGAGTGGCTTATTAACAATAGAAAAGTGTTTCTCACAATTCTGGAGGCTGGAAGTCAGAAATCAGGGTGGCAGCACGGTTGGGGGAGGGGCCTCTTCTGGGTTGCAGATTTCGCGTTTATCCTTACATGGTGAAAAGGGCTTGGGAGCTCTGTGGGGTCTCATTTTTATAAGAGCACAAATTCCATTTATGAAGACTCTGGTCTCATGACCTAATTACTTCCCAAAGTCTCTACCTCTTAATACCAGCACACTGGGGGTTAGATTCCAACACATATGCTTTATGGGGATACATTCAGACCCCAGCAGAGGGCCAGCAATCTGTGTTTCTGAGATGCCAGTGCAGGAGATTCTGAGATATGCTGAAGTCTAAGAACCACTGATCTAAGGCAGTGGTTCTCAAATGGGGCTATGTTTTCATCTCCCCTCTCCTCCCCCAGTCCCTCCAAGGAGACAATAGGCAGTGGCTGGAGACACTTTTGGTTATCACAGCTGAGAGACTGGTACTGCTGGCATCTTGCGAGCAGAGGCCTGGGATACTGCTAACCTCTTACAACATACGTGGCGGCCCCCGTACAAAAGAATTATGTGGCTGAAAGATCAAGGGTACTGAGGTGAGTGACCTTACCACTCTAAGGTAGCCTCACTTCCCCACATCCACCCAGCCCTCCCTTCCTTCTTTTCTGTAGGGTTTTCTCAGCCCCTCACAGCTGTTAATAACCGACATGCCAACCTCTAACAGTCAACTGTGAGGAAGACAGAGGAGACTGCGGACTTGCTTCAGGATTCCCTGAGCTGAGGAACACAGACACTTCAACTGACCTTTACAGCCCAGTGTGGTAAATGTTAGCATTGGGGAAATATGAAAGAGGTTATTAAACCCAGGCTTGGAACATCAGGGAGGACTTCCTGGAGAAAGTAGCTTCAGTGTTAAGACTTCAGGCAGAGGAAGACTGAATCGGAGAAGGGTGTATGGGGGATAGCTTTTATTATGGAGCACTTTCTGTGTTTGGATCACTATGCTGAGTATTTTACTATCTCATTTAATCCCTGAAATGCTTTCTGAGGTTTATACTATTGCTATTTCCGTTTTATAGCTGGGGCCACTGAAGCCTAGGTATATTAATAACTTGCCTAAAGCCACACAGCTAAGAAATGTTGAAGCAGGGCTTTGAACCCAGGTCTGTAGATTCCAAAGCCAGACAGGAAGGGATTGCTACTTACAGAGGACAAAAGGGTAGACTGGGAATTTTTTTAAACACACTTAACCCTTGTGTTACGAGCTGAGTTATGTCCCCCCAGAATTCATATGTTGAGGTCCCAACCTCCAGTACCTCAGAATGTGTTTATACTTGGAGAGAAGGTCTTTCAAGAGGTTATTAAGCTAAAATGTGGCCATCAGGGTGGGTCCCAATCCAATATGATGGATGTCCTTACAAGAAAACGAAATTTGGACACAGAAAGATATCAGGGATGTGCATACACAGGAAAGACCACGTGAGGACACAGTGAGAAGGCAGCCACGCGCAAATGAAGAAGGTGGGCTTCAGAAAAAGCCAAACCTGCTGAGCACCTTGATCTTGGACTTCTAGCCTGCAGAGCTATGAGAAAATGAATTTCTGTTGTTGAGGACCCCTCATCTGTGGTATTTTGTTATGGCAGCCCTAACAATCAAACTGTCTGGTACGTTGTTTCGATGGTGGGAAAGTTTAAAAGGCATATTAGCTATGTTTTGTTTTCTCTGCTGTAAAATAGAAGAGAATGAGAAATCTAGGTCTCTGCCCTCCCCTCCCCACGACGACATGCAACTCCAGCTTCAGGGGCATCTGCTGAGCCAAAGCTGCTGGGAGACAGTTCTCTTTCCTGGCTTTTGCAAGAGACAAATTCGTTGAGATTTACACAGTACATCCTAGAAGGGAAGGAGAGATGGGAGGGCCTTAAGCGGTAGAGGTGGAATCTCTGAGGTGAAGAGGTGATAGAAATATGATGGTGCCACCAAGCGGGACCCAAACCTCATTTCCTTACAGAACCACAGGGAATGATCATTGCCCAGCCAGGCAACATTTGGCCAATGTTGCTGACCTGGGATACTGTGCAACAGAGCACTGGCACCTCAAGGCATAGATCATGGACATCTTGGTACCTGCCAGTGTGGATCCAAGACTGCAGGCAGGGACTGCTAAGAAGTTTTTCTCTACTATGGACCCTAGAACTGATACCGCTTCTGTAGGATGTGGGTGCCTTTAGTACCAATAAAAGTTGAGACAAATCTCCCATTAGCCCAGAGAGATGGACCCAACTTAGACTGAGCTGAACTTAAAGGTAAGAAGAAATGTGATATTTTTTGCACATCCACACTTGTACATTAAGATTCAAACGGACCGGGGCGCCTGGGTGGCTCAGTCGGTTAAGCGTCCGACTTCGGCTCAGGTCATGATCTCACGGTCCGTGAGTTCGAGCCCCGCGTCGGGCTCTGTGCTGACAGCTCAGAGCCTGGAGCCTATTTCCAATTCTGTGTCTCCCTCTCTCTCTGATCCTTCCCTGTTCATGCTCTGTCTCTCTGTCTCACAAATAAATAAACGTTAAAGAAAAAAATTAAAAAAAAAAAAGATTCAAACGGGCCACGCTTTATTTTCAAAACTGGGATACAGAAAAGCAGGCAGAAGCCAGTTCAAGGCCAACTGAAATCACTTCTGTCAGCAGGGGAGACAGTGAACGCAGGAGGAGTAAGCTACCCTGTGTTTTCTTCTGGCTCTGCCGCTGTCTCTTGGCTCTGTTTTGTCTCCTGACTAGACCTAATTATGCTTGTCATCTGCATCAGAAGGATGGGGCTAAGATTAACAAGTTAATGTGGGTAAAAGCTCTTGGAGCTCAGTAGATGAAAGGAGATCTAATTAGCAAGGCCAGCAATGACCGCAGGCAGGCCAGTCAGGGCGGACTCCGCCCTTTGTACTCACCAAAGAGCTACTTATAGCTCCTGGGAGGGGCCTCTGCAAATTCCACCCAAGCCTTCAGCACTGAGAGAAGAACCTTCCACGTTTTCTCCTTGCCCTAGGATTTTGTGATTCTTCGTGGGTGGAGCAAAATGTGCACTCCTCTGAACAACTGAGGAAAAGGATCAACTCTCATTTCTTTTTTCTCAAGGCAGGGTGATCTACACAAATAGGGGTTAATGATGCACAGGGAGGCAAGCAGAGCATAGAGGTCAAGTGAGTTCAGCCATGGCAAGAGATGGATGAAGGTTCAAATCCTAACTGCCATTTACTGATATGAGAATCGAGGCAAAACACTCAATACCCTTGAGACTCTGGTTCTTCCTTTGCTCACATGAGGATAATACTTCCTACCTCCAAGTTGTAAGGCTTAGATTATTCATGCTGGACACCAAAAGCACATGTTTTAATTAACATTAATCAATAATAGTAGCGCCTGCTACATAATAGCTGCTTGAAAAATTGGTTGGATTGAACTCTTTCATCCGACAAATACTGAGTTATCTACTGCAGGCCAGGGAAAATGGGTGTTGCACACCCTGGGTATACAGTGATGAACCACAGACACAGTTCTGTCTTCACAGAGCCAATGTGTCTATCAGATGGCAACCTCTCTCAGCTCTCAAATTTTCCCTCCATGTTGTCCTTCTACTCCTAGAAGGCATCACTTGAGAACTTTTTTTTTAAATAAAAAAAAACCCCTAAAATCTGTTCACAGGTTTCTTTTCCTAAAAGAAAAAGACTGTTGATTCCACTCTAGAGTTAAAGGAGATTATTAGTTTGGAGTACCCAGATGAGCCAAGAATTTTAAATGCCAGACTCAGTCTTTTAACCTTTTCCCTTTAGCTCTGTGGCGTATTCCCCAGAGTTGAGTTGCTATTTTACCTGTTATATAAATGGCAGCCTGGCAGGAGTAGAACTGTGGGGGGAAGAGACTGTAAGAAAGACTGGTTCTCATTGGCCCTTCTCCTTCTGGGCACTCACTTATCACACCTCCCCTGACACTGGTTGGTGTAAATATTTAGTTAATGGCTGTGCCCCACACTGCACAGTGACCTACAGGAGAACAGGGACCCCGATGCTGTGTCCTGGTTGAACCTCCAGGCTGGCGCTGCCTTCTCTGTGTGTGCTGTGGCAGGCAGCCTTCCCTGGAATTACCCTGCAGCCACCCTGAGAAGTGGCGCTCTGATCGAGCACCTTTTGTGCATATGGAATATGAGGCACAGCAGGGTTCATGACTTGCTGCAATTCTACAGCTAGTGAGCTGCAGAGCCACACCTCAGACCATACAGTTAGGCTCCAAAGTCCTCACGCTCACCCCTTCCACCATGCTGACAGATACTTGACAGATATTTGGAGGGTAGGGATAGGTAGGGGACAGGCTGGCTGGACGGATGGGTGCTTGGGTGCAGCAGGGGCCACATTCCAGGTCTGTGGGCTTCAGCTGCTGAGCTCCAGAACTGCCCCAAGAAGAGAATACGGTGCAGGCTGGTCTCTCTACGGATGAGCTGGATCACCTTGGGCAAGTTACTTCCTATTTTAAGCCTCAGCTTGCTCTTCTGCAAAATGGTGATTTAAAAGAAACAAACCAGTAAATCAAAACCACAGTAAGATAACACTTCACGCCAATTAGGATGGCTACTCCTTATAAAAAAGAAAAGAGAAACAAAATAACAAGTGTTGGCAAGAATGTGAAGAAGTTGGAACCCTTGTGCAGTGTCAGTGGGAATGTAAAGTGGCACAGCCAACTGTGGAAAAGAGTTTGGTGATTGTGCCAAAAAACTAAAATAGAAATACCATATGAACCAGCAATTCCACATCCGGGTATATACCCAAAAAAGCTGAAAGCAGAGTTTCAAAAAAGGTATCAGTACACCTATATGTTCATAGCAGCATTGTTTATAACACCACAGGAGGAAGTAACCCAAGTGTCCATCAAAGATGAACAGATCAACAGCATATGATATATACATACACCAGAATATTATACAGCCTTGAAAAGGAAGGACACATGCTGCAACATGGATGAAACTTGAGGATAGTATGCAAAGTGAAATAAGGCAGTCACAAAAGGACAAAGACGACATGATCCCACTCATATCATGTGCCTAGAGTAGTCAAATTTGCAGTGACAGAAAGTAGGAGGGTATTTGCCAGGGGCTGGGGTAGGGGGAAGACCAAACGAGTTATTGTTGGGCGGATACAGAGTTTCCTGCAACAGGAAGTGGGTTCGGGACATTCACAACAATGTGGATGTACTTAACGCTACTGAACTATGTACTTAAAAATGGTCAAGTGGGTAGATTTAATGTTACGTATTTTACCACAATTTTTTAAATTAGTAAATTAAAAAGAATTTCTTAGCAGGAGTGTTGTGAGGGTCAAATGGGATACAGTCTGGCACATGAACTGTAGGGAGTTAAGGGGTTAATGGCCCAACTATCTTAGGATCTCCCTCAGACTTTGCACTTTATTTTTTTTACATATGAAATTTATTGTCAAATTGGTTTTCATACAACACCCAGTGCTCATCCCAACAGGTGCCCTCCTCAATGCCCATCACCCACCCACCTCTCCCTCCCACCCCCCCACCTCTCCCTCCCACCCCCCCAACCCTCAGTCTGTTCTCAGTTTTTAAGAGTCTCTTATGTTTTGGCTCCCTCCCTCTCTAACCTCTTTTTTTTTTTTTCTTCCCCTCCCCCACGGTCTTCTGTTAAGTTTCTCAGGATCCACATAAGAGTGAAAACATATAGTATCTGTCTTTCTCTACATGACTTATTTCACTTAGCATAACACTCTCCAGTTCCATCCACGTTGCTACAAAGGGCCATATTTCATTCTTTCTCATTGCCAAGTAGTATTCCATTGTGTATATAAACGACAATTTCTTTATCCATTCATCAGTTGATGGACATTTAGGCTCTTTCCATCATTTGGCTATTGTTGAAAGTGCTGCTATAAACATTGGGGTACAAGTGCCCCTATGCATCAGCACTCCTGTAGCCCTTGGGTCAATTCCTAGCAGTGCTATTGCTGGGTCATAGGGTAGATCTATTTTTAATTTTTTGAGGAACCTCCACACTGTTTTCCAGAGCAGCTGCACCAGTTTGCATTCCCACCAACAGTGCAAGAGGGTTCCCGTTTCTCCACATCCTCTCCAGCATCTATAGTCTCCTGATTTGTTCATTTTAGCTACTCTGACCGGCGTGAGGCGGTATCTGAGTGTGGTTTTGATTTGTATTTCCCTGATGAGGAACAACGTTGAGCATCTTTTCATGTTGGCCATCTGGTGTCTTCTTTAGAGAAGTGTCTATTCCAGACTTTGCACTTTAAAAGGTTTCTATACCTTTAGCCCTAAAGAAGTGATGAGTACTACAAGACTTTTATCCTGTGTGGCAGGCCACACAGAGAGGTTTATTGTTGGTGGTAGTTTTTTTTTTTTTAAAGCAGGGAAGACTTTGGGTGCAATTGCCAACTTCAAAGCAGATACCTCTTACCACTGACAGCCCACAGGCCCAGGGAGTGTTTGGAACTAGCCTCCAGGCAGGGTAGGGTTAGAACAGAGCCTTACGGGGTGAGGTCCCATTTTTATGTCTCTGCCAGACACTGGTGCCAGTTTGCTACCAGCTGCCGGCATCTTTGATGCTGCCAATAAAAGGTTCAGGAATGCTCACCAAGCCAGAAATGCCAGGCCTCCACCCCGGTCAGCGCCCAACACAGCCATCTGCACTAACTCTCTGAACTGTCTGCAGAGCAGGAACAACAGATTCCAGGAGCGGAGCCCTGGTGTTTTGCATATTTAATCTCCACAACAATCTAATAGGGTGAGTGTGGTGATACCCACGTTTTCGGTGCGAAAACTGAAGTTCAGAGAGTTAAAGTGACTTGCCCAAACTGGTGAGTGGAAGGAACTAGATTTGGACGTAGGTCTGTCTGGGGCTGCTCTCCATTTCATCATGCTGCGTTGGAACTGAACGGATGACAGGCTGACAGACTGACTGACTGACAACTTTGGGGATTGTGATTTCCAAATGCCTTTCACCGGAGGATTTCAAAGCGGTTTTCAAGAATTCAACAGTAATTTGTTGAATCTCTCCCCTGCAGACATCACAGGGTACTGGATTTGTACAGTCAGACATAGTCATCTTTGTCCTTAGGGAGCTGACAGCCCATTGGGGAGCAAAATGTGTGATAAGAGCAATAGCTCACATAAGCTGACCTCCTGGGCTAGCTTTCACAGGAGCTGTTTTATTTAAGCATACCAAACTAATAGCCTGTGAAAGAGATACTATCACGAGAAGTCCATTTTTCAGATGAGAGGATAGGCTTAGGTGGGTGGAAAAACTTACCTATGGTACTAGACCTCACCACTGCTCACTGTGTTGTCCTTGGACTTTCCTGCTTGTCAGCGGTCTGCTAACAAAAGAAGCACAGAAATAGCGTACCCGTGTTTTGCAGTAACTCGACAGAACAATGTTATGTTTGTTGAATATTCTCGTATAACGTTATGTTCATTTCTTTTTACTTCATCTCATTTTTAACGAATTCTATTTTATTTTACAAGAGTATTGGTCTGCAGCAGATCAGGGGTGGGGGCTAGGGGTGGATCCCTGCTCCTTGGCCACAGAGAGATAGCTGGGGAAGCATTGACCCAGCTTGGGATTTGACCTGGGAGTCTAACTTCAGAGCTCGTGCTTGTCCTCAGGGTGGAAAAACAGCTGCTGCCCCTCCAGGCACCCCACGTGCATTCCAAGGAGGAAGATGGGAAGACAAAGGGCAACAGGGACATGCCAGCTAAGCCACATGCTTCCTTGGGGTTTGGCAGTCATGCCAAGTTTGTTCCCTAACGCACAGCCTTTGTTCTCGGTATTTTCTCTTCTGCCGATAACCAAATGGCTCGCCCCTTCATTCCATGCAGCTCTGCATCAGAATGTCACCTCCTAAGGGAAGAGGCAGTTTCTTCTCCTTGTCTAAAATAGCACCATTGTCCTTTTCCTACTAAGCTCTGTGCCGTCCAGCATAGCAGGCACTAACCGCTCGTGCCCGACGGGCACTTGAAATGCGGTCGGTCCAAATTGAGGCGTGATGGCAATGTCACATACACAGTGGATTCGAAGACTTAGTTTGAGAGAAAAGAATGTAAAATATCTCATTAACAAATTTTATATTTACTACCTGCTAAAATGACAATGTGATGGGTATGTTGCATTACTTTAAATAAAATATACCATTGAAATGAATTTCACCCATTTTTCTTTACTCTTTTAAATGGGGCTACTAGGAAATTTGATGTGACTTTCATTACATTTCTGTTGGACAGAGCTATTCTAGCCCCTGGCATTGCTTTATTCTCCCTCATGAGAACGATCACCACCAGACATTGGAGGATATATTTATGTTTTATTTATCATGAGCCTCTACCGTTGGAATGTTAACTCCACAATGTCAGGGACTTTATTTCCTGTTCCCCAGTGCCTAGAACTGTGCCTGGCATAAAACAGGCATTCCAAAACCTTTAGGAATGGATGAATAAGTGAACAAAATCAACCAGAGAGTCTCTCGGTATCATTCCGTATGTCTGACAATTCACTTAAAAATATGTTTTTGTAAAAACTGGGATGCATGTTTGCATATTAACTTTAATCTCTACTACCCTCAAGGTAGTTAGACAATATTCAAAGTGCCCTACTTCACAATCCATACTCTAGAGATTGCTTAAGCTTTTCAAATATAGAAACCTATACCAGGTGCTCGTTAATTAGCATTAGAAATGCCAAAAATAATTATTCGTTGCCAAGTAAAGAGCAGTGCTCCAGGTAGCATAGCTAGAGAGACCATAAAGCTCAACTTGCTTGCAGAGAGCTAGGTAGAAAAATCGGCAAATTTGGTAGCATTGTACCCCAGAGCAGTTCTCGAGGACCCGTGCCTCCCTCTTGGTGTAGGACTTTTATGCTTGGTCCCTCTACCTGGTGGGTTGGAGAGGATCTTTCCACAGGATGCATATGGGATTTTTCCCCTCCTCTCTCTTACATGTAGGAACTGACCATGGATTTTGTGCCTAAATTGCTAATACAAGTCTGACAGAATTTGGTCCAAAATGTGCTTTCATATGTAATAGCACATCCCCAGGTGGCAAGATGAGTGGAATGGGATGTGTGCCCTCATTCCCATCCCATCTTCTGTGATAGCTGGAGGCTGCTGATATTTAGGAAAAGAAACTGGCAGTTGTTAAACCAAGAGACTGGCTTAGGCCTATTAGTGAGAGACAGACTTTTCATCCAGATGCTGCTCCTTAGTTATGATTCATCTTCAAGCTCTCCCTCCCTCCGAGGAACAGAGCCCTGACGCTGGCTCAGACAGTGCCTGTCTGCACTTTGGCTCAGTGTTTCTGGTCTCTTCCACACCTGTTACAACAAGCTACGGCCAGGGTGGCAGACAGCACCTCCACAGCGTCAGAGGTCAGGGCAAGTTGCTCAATCTAAGATAAAATTTCAGAGACAACTGACATTCTCACAGCCAGGCCTCTGGAATTAGCTCTGGGCCTTTATTCCCCCTTTCGGGGACAGAGAACTTCAGCTTGTAGAAACTCTGGTAGGCCCTACTTCAGATCCCCAGCCCAGGGGCTACTGCCCTTGGCCAGCCCCGGGCATTGCAGACAGGCGGTTTGTCCACACACATACCAAGCATCGTCTGTGGGCTGAAGAAACATGTTTCTCACATGCATACACAACATTTTCTATGCTGATAGACAAATAAAATTCATTTTGCTTGTGTTGCCACCTTCACAGAAACTTGTTGTCCATATCTGAATCCATAGATCCTAAAGGCGCAAATGCTATCCCTCAGGGTCACCGTACTTAGAGGCTGGATATAATAAGCAGAGCTTATTATAAATTTCTGAGCTGGAAGAAAGTCCAGAGAGCACCAGGATCAGTGACTTTCAAATTCTGGGAGGCAACATCTTCTTTTTCTAACTAAAATGCAATTTTAAAAAGAGAGACAGTGATAAAACCCCAGAGGTCTCCTTACACAAGCATGCACAGAGCGGCTGGCTCACCCCAAGACTACCCTGGCAGGTCTGAGCTGATCTGCTTCTCAGTCACTTGTGTTCCACACACAGCTCCAAGCCCTGGACCTCTTCAGCCTGGGCCTCACCACCCCTCCTTCTGGAGGGGTCGTCTATTCATTCTGTTATCCAACAAACATTTATGCTCACCTACTGTGTGCCAGGCCCTGAGAAGAGATTGGTACGTGAGCCTGCAAGGTTGGTCACACAAGTGCACGGTGGTAGTGTGGCGGGGAAGGCCACACAACCAGAAGTGGAGCCTGTGCCCCTCAATGGGGCTGGGGAAAGCTTTCTGCAGGAAATGATGTCTTGGGTGACCCCAGAAGGTAAGCGGGTAGAGAAAAGGGTGGGACCAGGGTCAGAAAGATGGTGAATTCCTGGCTAGGGAATCTCGCACAGAGGGAAAAATTACAACTAGCCCACGTGACAAAGATCTAAGTGCTTCTGCAGGTATACAGTTGTCTGAGGTAGGTGCTATCATTTGCCCTATCGTGCAGGTGAGAAAACTAAGGCATGGAGCAGTTAAATAACTTGCTCAAGGCCACAGATCTAGAAAGTGGTATAGCCAGGATTTGGGCCCAGATTGTCTACAACCAGAGTCTTTGTGCGTAACCACCGTGCTGTGCTGCCTGAGATATCAGAAAAGCAGAAAAACCCAACTTGACCAGGTTCCTTTTGATGTGGCTGGCTCAGAGGTATGGCTGGGGAGGTAGGAGATCTCCTTACACATGCCAACTTTGTTCATAGTGCTGAGGAGTCTGGGCTTGTTGAAGGGTTTTACACAGAGATGTAAAATGAACAGATTTCACTAAATTTTCTGCTACCAAGCCAGATTCTTATGAGATCACCCACACTACTCTCATAATTTCCCACCTCCTTGTTCACCTCAGTCATCTCCAGAAGGTCAAGGCCCACTCTTAAGTCACCCACTGTCACCCCAACCATTAGCTCCATGGTGCTCTGCACATCTATTAACCTGACCAAGCGTCACCCTGCCCACATTTTCAGCAGCCTCCCAGCCCATATCTTTACCCCTTCTTAGAATGTTCCCCCGAACTCTTGCCCTGACTAGTGCCTGAATTTGTCCTAGAAGTTTTGCTTCCATTGCTGCTACTTGAAAGCAGGTTGGCATTTTCCCCTTCACACCCTGCCCATGCCACACAACCAGGAGACGGGATGGGTGTGTACCTTGCTTCCCATGGCCACTTCCAAACGATTTTACTTCCTTTCCCTTCCACTCTCTTCCTTGGAAGTTCATTTCATCAGACCTGCCCCTCGCTTCTGGATCGCTGCCCTCTCCTGTCCACTCTGTCTCACCCCTTCCACTGATGACCTATAGCATATTCTCATTCCCTTGCATCACCATCATGCTTGGTCACTTCATAACACAGAGGGCCATCCATCCGATACCCAGGCTGCTCAACCGTCACCCCTCTCACGCTAAAGGCACCTTCCTCCATCCTACCTAGCTCTCCTCCTCCTTGGTCATGTCAAGTTGTAAACTGCACTAAATGCACCGCCTCTGAAACTTCAACTTCAAATGTCCTAGCCTCTATGTTCCCAGCTCACTTTCTCTGGTCCAGTAAGTTTTCAACCTGTGGAGACCTCCAGTGATTCTTAATCCTACCACTTTGTCGTCAGGCCTCACAATCCCCACTCACCTTGGATTCACATGGACTCACAGTTCTTTCCTATAGTCTAGACTCCCTCCACCAAGCTCACCTGCCAAGCTCCACCTTTCCATCACTCGCCTGCACCTGAGCCTCTACCTGTTCTCACTGAAGCCGCTGATGATGAGGATGGGATTCCTTTTATATCTATGGTGCAAATCTCCAGTGGGCAATCTCCACCAACTGGCAAACACTTCTCTAGTATCCTCACTTCCCACCCTCTCGGGAACTATTGTTCACATCTCCTTTCTCCTCAAAATTCCTACACCACTCCTTCCCTCACTCAGTGGATGGCCTTGACTCGTAGTTCACTGAGAAAAAAGAGAAACGATCACATAGAGACTGCCACATCTTCTCTCTGACAAAACTTCCAACTTAACCCAGCCTGTGCCCGCATTCCTCCTCTTTCTGTAGAGGGCATGTCCTGCTCAGGTCAGCCCCAGCCCCAGCCCCTCTTCATGCCCAGATGGAATCCCCTCTTGCCTTGTCTTGGACAGTGCTTCTCTAGGTATCTGTCTTTCCTGCATCAATTTCTTCCTTTCCACTGGATCGTTCCATTTGTTCTCCTTCCCCTTCCACAGAGGGTCAAAAATCAAGGCTCTCAAAAATGAAACCAAAACAAACTTCTTAGCCCCACGTTCCCCTCCAGCTATTGGTCTACAGGTCTACTCTCCGCCACTATAAAACATCTTAGAAGTGGTTATCTACTGCAGCTGTCTCCCCTTCCCTCTTCTCTTCCCCACCCACACCTTCTGAGCTTCTGCCTCCCCATTTTGTTAAGACGGCTCTTGGCAAAGTGGCTACTGACCTTCAGATGACGAACCCAATGGTCTGTTTGCTGTGCTTACTAGAACTTTGCAATAGCATTGCACGCAGCTAACCAGACTCTCCTTCCCGAAAGACTTTTTTTTTCTTTCTTTCTTTTGGTTTCTGTGACACCAAACTCCCCTGGTTTTACCACTACCTCACTGGCAGCTCCTTCTTCATTTCCTTTGCTGGAGTCCTCCTCTTTGACTTCAAATATTAGAGGTCTTTTCTATATTCTTTCTCCCCCTTGGTGATCTAATTCCATCCCACAGCTCATGTACCAATTTAAGGCTATGTTTCTTGAATCTAAATCTCCAGCTGTGTACTTCTCAGCAGATTTCGAGACTTAACATCTCCAACCACTTCCTGACACCTTCATGAGGGGAACAAATAGACCTTTCGAATGTAATGTGGGCATAGCCCTGCTTTTCCTTTCCCTGTCACCCTGAACTTCATCGGGCTTCCCAAACCTGGTCAATGACACCGCCACCCACTTAGTTGTTCAAACAAAAAAAAAACCCTAGGATTATCTTGATTTCCTCCTCTCCTTTGTCCCCATCAGCTATTGCTCTTTGCTTTCTCTTCCGAAATACTCCCGGTATTCATCTGCTTCTCGCCTCCTCTGCTATTGCCACCCCCAAGTCCCAGCATCTTTCAGCTTGACTCCTGCCAAAAAGCTCCTACTCAGACTCTCTGATTCCTCTCCTGCCCCTTCCCCGATGATCCATTCTTCACACCCCTGCCAGAATGACCTTTTTGAAAAGTAAAGCATAATATGTCACTTAAATCGTCCAAAATGATCTGAGATGACTTGGAATAAAATCCACACTTCTTGTCCCAGCTCACAGAGTCCTTCAGGACCTGTTCTCTGCCTACTCTCCCTCTTGTTAGCTCTGCACCACTCAGCGACCTTTTTGGTGCTTCGGATTCAAAAGGTTGTTCCAGCCTTGGGACCCTAGCTCTGTCTCCACTCTGCCTAGAATGCACTTTCTCTAGATGTTTGCATGTATGGATCCTTCTCAAGCATCAGCTGAAGTACAGCATCCTCAGAGAGGCCTTTCCTCACCATCCAACCTAAAGAATCACTCCACTACCATCACCACCACATACACATGTGATCACACTCTCTTGTTATATTTTCTTCAAAATTGGTGAAGAAAAAATACCTGGCATTTTCATATTTATTTGTTTGCTTATTTAGTGTCTGTCTACCTCCCTCCCCTATACCTTTGCAACCCATACACATACGCTCTAGACTGTAATCTATGCTTTTTCCTGTTCACCAGCCTAGAAGAGTAACTGATACTCAAAAACATACTGGATGAATTAGAAACTATGGATTCTACATTCCAAAGTCTAGAATCTGTCCCTATAGCTAGATGTATTGTGAGAGCAAGCATGAGCAATCAAGAGAAAGATTTTCAGATGAAATATAAAAAGGCCTTTCAAATAATTAGAACTGTAAATGGATTGAGCTCTTCTAAATTTTTTAATGTTTATTTATTTTTGAGAGAGAGAGACAGAGCATGAGCAGGGGAGGGGCAGAGAAAGAGGGAGCCACAGAATAAAAAAAAATTTTTTTTTAATGTTTGGATTGAGCTCTTCTAGAAAGAGGGAAAGGCTCAAGGAACTATTATGCAGTACCTTTATTATTTAGTACCTATTTAGTCTCATTCTCACAACAACCCTGCAAGGAAGGTATGTATCATTATGTACCCCATTTACTTATGGAGAAGCAGGTTCAAAGGTGTTAAGTAACTGGCCCAGGGTCACACAGTAGGAAGCAGCATCTGAATTAGGGATGTTTATTCTAGATCCCATGCTTTTAACCGCCACACTAACCTGGCCCCCCTACTTTGCTCCTCAAGCCTCAGGGCCCTCAACTGCAAAAAGATGGCAAGGACATGCTTCAGAGGCTGTCACGAGAACTGCAGGAGATAATGCACTTAGAAGAGCTTAGCCAGTGCCTTGCACACAAAGTGTACTTATTACCTGTCCATTACAAGTAGTATCAGTATTGCCCAGTATCACAGTTAGTGAATGGGAGAGCTAAGACATGAAAACAGGCCTGGCCAACTCCAGAGCCTATGATTTTCCCATGGAGTTGGGTGGGAACTAGGCAGATGTGCTATAGAAGGAAAGGTACTCAAGGACAGATGATCCTCACAATCCCTCCTGACTGAGAGGGTATAGTCCCTGCCTTTATCTTTATGGGCCAACAGTAATCAGAGTTAGGCTGGGTAGGGAAGGTGGTCCTTCATCCCGCTCTATTTCTGAGTGGCCACGGCATGACGGAAGCCCAGACAAGGTCACTTAGCATGATGCTCATTAGTCAAACCAAGATGAGTGTGCATACCTCCCCATACTGCCTAGGGTGAACAGGCAAGTCCCTTCATCTCCTGAGGCTGTGGTTCCTTCACCTACAAAATGGGGATAATAACGGGACTTACCCTCAAACATGGTACGGATTAAAAGTGTTAATACACATATACTACCTATTACTGTGTCTACAGAGCCTTGCAAAGGCTAAGAGGACCTTCTCTAAGTAGCGGTTATGGTAATTATTCTTACCTGGGAATCCAGGGTGAGCAGTGCATTGTTTAAGGACCCAGGGAAGCCATGTTTGTGTAGAATTCACTTCCTATTGTTGGACCTGTTGGATTTGTAATCAGCAGATTAGAATGTGCTCACGTCGTATGAGGGCCAGGATGTGAGAGGGGACAGATCCCTGTGCAGAACACATAATGAGGCAAACAAGTTATACTGTTCCTGTTTTTGAGCTGAAGGGAAAGACCAAGGGCTATTTTTAGTCATGGAAGGTTTGGGTTCTGGGGAGGGCACCAGGCCGTGTTTGTTACATTACGTTTTAACATAACACAGAGTAAGCTGGCTGAAGGGAACTGTTTCAGGTTGTTTTTATTAATCAAAGAGTGTTGTTTTTATTCCAAGTTGAGATGTTCAGACTTAACAGGCAGCAAGCAAACACTACCCGATACGCACAGATTTATCCTAATAAAAATAAATCCTTTGTTCTGTCAAGTTTCCATGAGCTATCCTGAAAACAGGAAAGAAATGTCATAAATATAGCATTGCCTTCACTTGAGTAAGTTGCTCTTTCAGAGCAAAAATATTTTGTGATTATACTATTGTATATCTCACACAAGTGAACTGTGGAAGAACGTTTTCTGATTCAAAAACAAAATGCAAGCAAAACCTACACAGAGCATTTTTTTTTTAGCTCTTTCAGGTGCAGACAAGACACTTAAATTTCTCCTGAGATGGCAGCAAGCACAAAATGTCAACGATGGGGAATGACAGCAGGTACAGATCATCTGGGTTTAGGAAATTAGAAGCAAAATGCATATTGGTGGGATGTAATAAATACTGTCCTCCAAAATCAGACCCAATGAAATCACTTAAGACATAATAGCTGAGTGCCTAGGATGGCCCTGACACTGGAGATGCAAAAGGGAACAAGATTGACTCCATTGCCCCAAGGGGGCTTGTAGATCAGAAGGGAAAACAGATAAGAAAACAGTGTGACAGGTGCTCTGACAGAGCAAATACCCTACTAGACCAACTCAACAAGACCCAAGTTGCTTAATATTCCTGAACTTCAATTGCTTCATCTCGGAAATGAGGCTAAGAATTTCTATTAAAGATGGCACGTGAAACATGAGCACATACGGTCGTAACCAAAACCTCCCATGGTCTCTTTCTCACACTCCAAGCTAAAAGAATAATCTAAAAAAGAGGAAGACATGGCGCCCACAAATAAAGAGTTCCAACCTCAGAGAGAGGCACAAGGCAGGCCCAGGCCGATGGCAAAGGGATCTTGGGACAACAGTGCTAGCCCAGGCATGGAGGCCGCCTGTCCAGATCAGAGCCAGGCAGAAGGCCCCCAGGGAGATTGCTTCAAAAAGATGAAATTGATAGAACATCAAGTGTTTTTGAAAATATTTAGAAAAGCTTTATGCAACTGTGGACAGTTTTGAGGCTGAATTGGAGGTAAGTACACAGAAAATGAAGCAAGCTTAAAATACAAGAAAATGATTACCAGGGAAATAAAAAATTGTGGAGGAAAAGTGAAAAATCAAGTGTGCTAGATGACACAGCTATGAAAATGCTGACCTGGCTAAAAGGAAGTGGAATCTATACTGGGAAGGTGAGAGAACAGGGAGAAAGTATGTGTATACGTTGTACGTGGGACAGGGGGTAGATGTCAGAGCCAAATCCTCATCTTCTAGTAGTAGGGAATCAAGAGGTCATGCCTAAACCTGAGAAATCAGAGTAGCAATATAGGTACGTTGGTGAGAGAGGTGGAGTAAAGAGAGTAAATAAGGTGCTGAAATGGTTGTTGCTGGACCATGGGAGGCTGCACTATGGACATTTGGAGAAACAATGGGAAACAGGAAGATAGTTACCGTCTTTCATATCAAAGCATCTTCTGATTGTTTAACTACATGCACATATAACTTTGATAAACATAGACCTAACTTGAAATAATAGCTACACAAGAACAGAAAGTGCTGGAATTTCTCGCTGTGTTTGTTAACAAATATAAAAGTCATGGGCACATCACATGAAACCTTTTCTGAGAAGGAGTTGCCATCACATGGTGTGCCAGGCTGGCTGGCTCTTCATATTATTTCTCAGATTTTCAAAGTTGGCTTGTTGATAAAACATCCTTTGCTTAAAAATGAGAGGGAGGATAATAACAGCATTTACCCCCATAACGCGGTTGAGACAGTCAAATGAGAAAAGGCATTTACTTAGCATGGTGTTCTGTAAACACTGGCAAGTTGTGTTGTCTGTTCTCTTCCTCTGTTGTAATCATGCAATTACCCCCAGGTGACGCCCTTAGGATGCCAGAGAGAAGGGGCCTGCTCTCTTCTAGCACTGTCTTAGCTCTGGCTGCTGTAAGAGAATACCATGGACTGCATGGCTTAAGCAACGAATCTCTATTTCTCACAATTCTGGAGGCTAGAAGTAAGAGATCAAGGTGTCAGCATACTGGGCTCTCAGTGAAGGCTGTCTTTTGGGTTTACAGACTGCTGGCCATTGTATCCTTACATGCTGTGGTGACAGAGGGAAGGAGGGAGGCAGGGAGGGGTGGTGCTCCTGTGTTTCTTCTTATGAGGGCACTAATCCCATCATGAGTGGTCTTACTCTCATGATCTAATTACCTCCCCCAAGCCCCATCTCCAGATACCATCACACTGGGGACTAGGATTTCAACATATGAATTGTGGGGGGCACAAACATTCAGCCCATGGCAACCACCATACTGGCTGGATAGCTGGGATATCAAATATGGTGCTGAGCCATCTGGAGCCATGCCAGCAAGGGCCGTCCTTCAGGTTAGTGGAACAATAAAATCGAAGGACACATGACCTGCCGCCTCACCCCTGATCTCGTCTCTTAGAGGAGAAAGGAATATACTTTGATCTTGTCTGTGCCGCAGGCAGTGTCTTATATTCTAACCAATACTCCTCTTAGTTTCATTACTACTGCTACTAGTGGTAGTGGTAGTAGCAGCAGCAATTAGTAACAGCAGTCATTTATGGTGTGTTGAAGAGCAGCACCTATCTCAGACCTGGGGACCTGAAGTCCTGACACACACACAGGATTGAAGGAACGATTAGGCATTCAGCCAAGGTAAAGGGCAAGAATGTTCTGGGCAGAGAAAACAGCATAGACACCAGCACTGAAGGGGATACACATGCAGAGTTTGGGGAACAGAAAGAGTCGGGGATAGGGGAGGGAAGGAAGTTGCAAGAAGTGAGGCTGGTGACGTAAGCAATGTCAAGGCCTTAGAGGTCATGTTAAGGGGTTTTGACTTTCATTCAGGGGCAATGGAGAACCAGTGAAGGTAAGATGCTGTGACATGATTTTTTTTTTTTTTTGAGTGTTTGTGGGATGGGATGGTGAATGGACTGGAGATGGGAGAATGGAACCAAAGAGGCCGATAAGGAAGCTGTTTCAGTAATCAAAGGAGGATATCAAAGGGGCCTGCACTGTGGTAGGGGTTGTGGGGATGGACACAAGAAGACAGATTTGGACAGATTCAAATAACCGGGGGTAGAATCAATTGATTCAACATGAAGGCAGAGGGAGAAGTGGGCGTTGTGGAGTAGGCCCAGATTTCTGGCTATTACCCTGGAAGGATGACTGAGCCATTCTTGGAGGCAGAGAACAGAGGAGGAGGAGGAGTGGGTTTGAGGAGGAACATGGAAGACGCTGATCTCAGTTCAGACACACTCAGTTGGTGGAACCTGCAAAAAACATCCAAATGTTCAAGTTCAGGGGTCAACTAGATATTATTCATGCGAGTGTCTGAGAATACGTATGGATTTGTACGCAACCCAGAATGAGTCTTTTCAAAGCATTTCGAAAAAGTGAATTAGGCACACTTCTGAATAGCCACATTAGGTTAGCGATAAGGGAATAGCCACTTATAGCAGAGGAAATGGAGCCCAGAAAGATCCAAAACCTACAATCAGGGAAGTTAGAGGGTTAGTCCCTTAGGTGTGCTAAAAATTAAATTCAATTAATAGCTAGACCATACAGCTAAACACAACATAAAACCCTGGATCTTTGCAAAACCGCTAACCTATACAGTTAATCCTCTAAGTCAATCATTTTCTCACCAAACCATAACAGAGAACCGAGAGGTGCTTTGTGTAGTCCCGGGAGTTGCAAACATATGAGGCTAACAAGGCAAATTCTCACCTGAATGATTTCTTATATTGAAGAGGTTATTTTAATTGGGCAAGACAGAAAGTCAACAAATAACAACAACCTAGAAAATGTCAGGTAGTGAAGGATAAATACTATGGCCAGGTGGGAAGGATTGAGAGTGACAGGGGAGATACTTTAAATTGGATAATCAAGAAAGACCTCTCTGAGGATGTGTTGTGAATATCAAGAAGATCCAGCCATGCAAAAAGGAAAGAAAAAAAAATCTGGGAGAAGATCATTCCAGGAGGAACCTGTCAGAGCAGACATCCTAAGGTAAGACTGAGTTTCATGTGGAAATGCAGTGGGAGGCCTGTGTGGTCAGGTGGGGTGAGCCAGGGGGAAGAGCCACAGAAGATGGGGTCTGAGAGGTGGGTGAGGGCCCAGAGCAGGCGGTCTTACAGGTCAGAGCTGGGATTTTATTCCAGGTGTGATGGGGACCTGTTGGAGGCTTTTAGTAGGAGAGTAGCCTTCGTGCATATTCACACTCCCGATCCCTCTGGCTGTGGCCTGGAGGGTGGACTGGGCCCCGGGGAGCAGGGATGAGGACCCACATCCCCCTCCTGCTCAGGCTCACTTCTGTGCTCCCATCACCTCATCACAGCCTCTTCCTCAAAACAGCCAGGAGAGGTGGGGGTTATCACGCCCAGTTTTCACGGAGGATCCTATTATCATCTTCTACAAAGACAAGCGCAGTTGGGGGCATGTCGCTGTCCCTTTAATAATGTTTGATGTTTGATTAATAAGTTAAACAACCCATTGATTCCATGTATTCAAAGACTCAGACAAACCAATTAAAAGGCCTAAAAACAAAGCCCAGACATAGCAGCTGTTTGCCAGCCCTGGTCAGTTGCTTGACCGAGAAAGCTTGTCAAGCTCAATCAACAGGGTGAAGCTAAGACTTCACAATGACACAAGAGTTCCCCAAGTCTGCCATTGTTCTCTCTTACTAACGTTAATCTGCATCTCTGCACCTCCAGGAATCTAGAGGAAAACAAAACATTTTTTGTCAAACCTGGTGTTTTCAAGTCTTTAGTCATTCATCATCATCCAGCCTCACTAGGAGCACCCCCAGGCTTGGGTGTGGATCAGCAGGGCGCACTGGGCAGAGGCTGCTCCTTCTTTATCTGCTTCCTCCCAGCTTCGAGACTTAATGCAGGACCTTTGGGCTTTCCTCACAAACAGGGACTGAATCACTACAGAAGCCCGGGAAAGGCCTCGTCATACTTCCTCTCCCAGCTATCCAGTTCCTGGGCCTGGCTGAGGCATCGAAGCCAAACACTGGATCACTGTCATCTTCAGACAAAAGTCACGGGGTACCCACCCAGCCCCTCCTGGGGGAATCCCCACCCAGCCCTTGTGGAGAGAGTGTAAGATTCCATGACCCATGGTTCAGCAGTGAACCCTGACCCAAAAGGGTTTTCTACAGAGTGACCTTAACCTTGCAGCATGGCATGAAAAGATAAGTGATCAAATTACTCTCCCAGGATTTGGAACCCAAAAGCAGAGACATGGTAGTCAGTCGTAGTGGGCCCTAGGCTGGGAGGTGAAACAATAAAGGTAGATCCAATGACTGTGGCTGACCACGTGGGGGGAGGGGTGGGATTCAGAGGAAGCTGGGTGGGGTGCACATGTGTGCATGAGAGAGAGAAGCAAAGTTTAGAACTATGCTGTCCAGTTTGGTAGCCGCATGGGGCTATTTAATTCTATTCAAATAATAATTTTATTTGATTGGTTTAGTTTGTTTAAAGTTAAATTAATTTATTTAAATAACATTAGAAATTTAAAATTTAGTTCCTCAGTTGCACTGCATAGATCTAGAACATTTCCATCATTACAGATAGTTCTATTGGATGGCACTGGTCTAAGAGACGCACTAGGATAGAGAATATGAAGTCTTAGTTCTCGGTTTGCATTCCTAATTCCAATTCACATATTGGAATCCTCTTGCCCATGTTCCATAAGATTACTTGTATCCTTATAATTTTCACCTGCCACTCTACCTCTCCCACACTATCTTTTTCTTGACATAGATTTCAGTCCTCGTTTTACTTTTTATATTCAAAAGAATCTTAACTAATTACATTGACTGATATTAATAATAAAAAAGAACCATTACAATGTATTGAGGGCTTATGTGCATGAACACTATGCCTTAGCATTTTGTATTCATGCTTTTATTTAATCTTCATAGGAAGCTTACAATATAGATCTTTTATCTCCATTTGACAGCTGAAGGAACCAAGGCATAAAGAGGTTAAGCGAGTTGTCCAAGGTCACAGAGCCGGGAGGTTGATAAAGTAGGAATGGAATTAATCTTCCATCTCCAGTGATTGATGCACAGGAAGCTGGCCTGACTTCTAACCATGGAAGCAGACTGTGAAAAGTGGCAGATATTCTACCCTGGGACATGGTGAGGAGGAACTACAAGTATGAGACTTCTTTAGATATCTCTGGATTCTTGGACACCTTCTTAGGGCCACTGGTCTGGTTCCAATCATTTCTCTGCCTAGCTTTTTTTTTTTTTTTTTTTTTTTCCATTAAAGAACAGGAAGTTTGAGAAGTGACAGGGAATGGGCACAGGCTGACTGTGCTGGGAAGAAATAGCCCATCAGGAGCAAACCGTATGTCCTGTGAACCCAGGGATCTGCCAGCAAAATTCCCTGATGCTAGAACTCTGGTTAGAGAACGTAAGTCGTGTGCTGATTGTTGTCAGAAGCCAAGTTTGGTGAGGGGGAGGGGAGTCAGCACATACTTCTCTGCTGAACTCCATTTCCCATTTGGTTTGGCAGCTTGTTTTTCATGAAATGAGGCCAATCCAAGAATTCCATGTCAACATCGCTCCTTTTACTGGAACCACAAATGCAGCCCCTTGGGACCTGGCTGTATCTCTGGGCAGACTTCAAAAACAACTCCTTTTTACTTTGAAATCATAACAGTCTTCTAAGAGCTACCCACTTCCTTACCTTTTTTTTCCTCTCCGAGGAAGAAAGTAAGGGCCAGGGTTTGTGGGCTGCAGCACCCCAGGATTTACTGTTGGCACAGAAGGCCTCTGGGCTGGCCAGACCAAGGGGGTTCTCCTGGACTCTGCTGTCGTTTTTCCTTTCTTGTGCTTCCAAGGCCTCGTGGTTCCTTCCTGCCTGTTTGTCTCTCTTCCAGGACCAGCTTGATGAGTAGGCATGGCCTTCTCCAACCCCCTCTTCATCCTCATCATGAGCTGCCCTCATCCTGTGACTTCAGGAGGCTTGCAAAAGATGCTGTCACATCTGAAATCCTCTTGCCATCAGTGACTAAAGCCCTTCCCCAAAGGAAAGGAGTCCCTTTTTAGCTGCTCCAACACTTGACAGCCCAGCTGGGGGTAGGGATGGGCAGGAGGGTAGGAGGAAAGTAGGCATGTTTAGTGAAGGGAAGTAATAGTGGTTAGTGATTAGTAAACAGTAAAAATTGGACTTATTGGTGAGTGCTACATACTGATAGGTCAACAATGAGGCTTGCTGCACGCAAGGTTTTTTCCAGAAAAGAAGAGGAAGAGACTTTTTTACAGCCTGTCCCCTGGGGCATAGGATGACCTGACCCCAGGTCGCCTTCCTCTAGCAAGGCTTCTGCAACTCCTGACCCATTCAAGCATGGATATGTGTCCTCTTCCGTGTCTTCATAACATCCTGTTCTTCTCTCCTTCATGGCTTTAAGTACCCAGTTATTGCCTCTTCGATTTCCTGCCTTCCTGACAAAATTGTCTTCCTGTTTTTCCTGTGCACCCAGTACTCTTATGTGTACACAGTGAGGCTAACAAACACCTCCCTTTGTTGAGTGAATGAATGAATACTTGCTGTTCCTTGAAGTGCTTGGGGAGGAGCACATGAGGGAGCGGTACAGTTGTTACTGTGTGCACTAACCAAAATTGAGGCTCTATTCAATTTTTGTGGTTACTGGTTATGTAGTGTGCTTGGGGTGTGAATCTGGGCTCCATCACTTACTAGGCATGTGCTTGGTCAAGCTGTTTAATGTTGGTGCCATTTCTTCATTTATAAAATAGGGATGATGATCTATCTATGTATCTATTTAATGTTCTTTTGTGAGAAATAAATAAGTTAATATATCTAAAGTCTTTAAAACAAAGTCTGATATATAATAAGCTCTTAATAAATGTCAGCTTAAGACATTTTTCAAAGCCCTAGAAGAGAGTCGCTCTTTAAGCTGTCATCATTTGTTGCTGACTTCCTGTATTCCCTCCTCACGGACCTCCTCCTATTGCTCTAAGGTACTGGTCGATTCTTGCCTCAGAGCTTTTGCATCTCTCTTCTTCTTACCTGGCATGCTCTTCCCCAGATAGTCATGTGACTTCCTCCCTTACTTCATGTAGGTCTTTGCTAAAGTATTATTTCTTCAGAAGCCTTCCCTTTAGACCCTATCTAAAAGAACACTTTGGGTTTTATCTCATGTGTATAGTATATGGTATTATAGTGCCAGACACAGTATTTGTATATTACTTTGAGTTTTGTTTGTATCCACACTAAAATGTCAGCTCCAAGAAGGTAGGGACTTTGCCTTACTCACTCTATCATTCCTAGTGCCCTATAGAATGTTTGCCAATAGCAAGTGCTTAGAAATAGTTGTTGAATGGATGGGCAGATGGATAGATGGATGCATGGATGAATGGGTGATTGGGTAGGTGGGTGGGTGGATGGATGAGTAGGTAGGTGGGTGAGTGGATGGTAGATGGATAGGTGAGTGGATGGATGGGTGGATGGTGGATGGATGAATGGGTAGGTAGGTGGGTGGGTGGATGGTGGATAGGTAGGTGGGTGGTAGATGGTTGGATGGATGGTGGATGGATGGATGGGTGGATGAGTGAATGGTAGATGGATGGTTGGATGGTGAATGGGTAGGTGCATGGTTAGATGAGTGGATGGTGGATGGATGAGTAAGTGGGTAGGTGGATGGATGGGTAGATCCATGAACATTTTGGGAAGCTTCTGTGTCCATTTCTACCAGGCTTCCCCTCCCTTTCCCTTGACTCCTGCTGCAGACTTGTTCTCTTGCTCCTTTCCCCTCAGTCGGCCTAGTTTGCCAAAGCCATGAACTGTCTCAGAGGTGGGGTTCCTACACAAGCAATTTGGTATTGTTGACTAATTCAGAAAAATCAGATGCCCAGTGTCAGCTGTTAAGGGGACACAGTGAAGGAGACAGACAGTACAGTGGGAGAGACAGATGAAGGGAGATAATTATATGTGCATTGGATCTGGGTCAGAGAGAAGCCCAGGAGTGGGGCCACAGAGGAGGGGCCCATAACCCATACCTTGGGCAGGAGTTCCCCTTAGATCTAAAGCTAGGCTCCATCATAGAGCCTCATCTTAAATAAAGTGCATATAGATGACACATAGCTAGACTGTCAGATTCATCCTGAGCTGAAAAAATACCTGAAGAACCAAACTCTTGTGAAATCAAAACATTTTATCAGTCACAGGAGCTCAGATTTGATATCATCAGAGAAATATTTTCAAGACCATGGGGAATGGCTGGCAGTATAATTTGCAGGAAGTAGAGCACCTCCAGCTTTCAAGGGAGAAGAGAGCTTGGGCTCCAGATGCTATGGGGCCAGAATCAGGGGGTGGGGAGTGACCCTCAAATTCCTGGCTGGAATTTTTCCCTGGAAGGGAATATTTCACCAGCCTTGGTCTTGTGCAAATCACATACTCAAAGACCATTGTGGTTTGTTTTTTTTAATTTTTATACTCCCAGAAGACTCCTAATCAGAGTTCTTTGACATGATTTTAAAAATAATTTTCAAAAGAAGAATGTTATGGATTGAATTGTGTCTCCCCATCCCCAAATTCATAGTGGGCATATGTTAAAGTCCTAACTCTCAGTACCTCAAAATGTGACCTTACTTAGAGATAGGAACTTTGCAGATGTAATCAAGTAAAATGAGGTTATTAAGATTGGCCCTAATCCAATAGGTCTAGTGTCCTTCTAAGCAAAGGAAATTCAGACAAGACATAGAGGGAAGACAATGTGAAGAAACATAGAGAGAAGACAGCCATCTACAAGCCAGGGAGAGAGGCCTGGAGCACATCCTTCCTTAATGGAAGCAATCCCATGACACCTTTATTTTGAAATTCTAGCTTCCAGGACTGAAGCAACAAATTTCTGTTGTTTAAGCCCCCCATCTGTGGTACTTTGTTATAGTAGGTACAGGAAACTAATACAGAAAATTAATAACAACTCTTCTTTAGATCAAGAAAAAAGGACTCCATCCATTTTCTAATCATTGGTAAATTCAAGTATTTCACAGGGCAGTTTATTTCCTCTATGATAGTGTACATGTTGTACGCAGATTATACGTTTGATGTGGTACAAGACAGAGCATAACCATGCCTTTAAAGTTCTTGAGGGGACTGGTGGTGTGTTAAGCATGGGTTCAGCTTAATTTCACAAATATCTATTGATCCTACCATGTGCCAGGCGCTGGCCTAGAAACTAAGAAAATAGAGTTCCTGCTTTCAAGGAACTCACAATCTGATGGAAAAAGCACAAGGGTATAAACAATTATATCTGAGAGCGATAGTGCAGTGATCAAAATGTGTACAGACTGAAAATTAACAGGAAAAAAGTGACCAACTCAAGGGAAGGGGGCTGGTCAGAGATCGCTTGTCTGGGAGAGGTAGGGTTGGGGAAGCGATTGGAGCCAAGTTAAACCTGCAATCTTCTCCTTGAGTTTACAAATCACAGACACCTACAAACCTATAAATCAGTGAAATAGGTTGATATATGCCATCAGTCTGAATATGTTTTCAGAAGCTGAAAAATCATTTGTGGATCACTGCAATTTTGTTTAGAATAGCTAAAAAAAAAAAAAAAAGGAAGCATCCCAAATCTTTTTTTAAATTTTTTTTTAACTTTTATTTTATTTTGAGAGAGAGAGAGACAGAGACAGAGTGCAAGTGAAGAAGGGGCAGAGAGCGAGGGAGACAAAGAATCTTGGAGCTCTAGGCTCCAAGCTGTCACCACAGAGCTCAATGCAGGGCTCAAACTCATGAACTGCAAGATCATGACCTGAGCCGAAGTTGGACGTTTAACTAACTGAGCCACCCAGGGCCCCCCCTCCTTTTTTTAATGTTTATTTATTTTTGAGAGAGAGAGCGCACAAGAGGATGGGGGTATGGGCAGAGAGAGATGGAGACAGAGGATCTGAGGCAAGCTCTGTGCTGATCGCGGGGCTCAAACTCAAGAACTGTGAGATCATGATCTGAGCCGAAAGCGAGTGCTTAACAGACTGAGACACCCAGCTGCCCTGGAAGCATCCCAAATCTTTAATAGACGGTGTTAAGTGAATTATAATATATTCATATAATGGTCACACCATGGAAAATTATGAAACTATTAAAAATGAGGTAGATTCATATATACCATCATGGAAGGATCTCCAAGAGGTATTTTTAAATGAACAAATTAAATGTGAGAATGATGCACATAGTATGATACCATTTATGTTATAAATATGAGGATATATGCATAGTTACTTATGTTTGTGAATGCATAGAAAGAACTCTGGCAGGATGTATAAAAATTGGTAACATTAGTAGCCTGGCAACATGGGGGAGGAGAGACAGGGATACTAGATACAGATGCATATATTCATTTAATCTTTTACAACAAAAGAGTTTTTAAGGCAAAACAAATTTTTAAAACATCCCTTGTATGAATGGCTAGTCCAACCATAGGCTTGAGGCCCTGGGGCCCTGGGAATCTGCTCTGTGTGTCTGAGCTGACTAGCAGGGAACTCACCTCCCACCCTTGGTCCTCATGCTCTGTCCACCTGGCCGACATGTCCATTTACACAGTGGCTTGCCCCAGTTCCCCATAGTCATGTGCATGCTGTTTACTTTGCTACACTTGTACCTAAGAGATTTGGGTTCAATGCAAGCAGACCTGGCTTCAGGTCCCAAATTTTTCACTCACTGTCTGTGTGACCTCGAAAAAACTACGCTTACCCTCTGAGCCTCAGTTCTCCCACCACAGGATGATCGTGAGAAGTAAATAAGGCAATTCCCAGTAAGGGCTGAATAAATCACAGCTTTGAAAAGATAAATAACAGAAATCAGCTGTTGACTGTGTTCAACTCATCCCCACTAAAATCAAACAAGCCCCAGGTTACCCTTACCTGGGGACTGTCTACCTCAATATAACTGACTGTACTTCACCACTTTTAGTGAAAAATTAAACCAAACCAAAAGGAAATGAACAATGGAATTTAAATATTTGATCAAGAGTGCTCATTTTCAGTACATCAGAGTCCACCTTCTTCCTGTGCATTCTTTGTCGTCACCTCCCACAACACGCACATGCCTTAAAACCAAGAGGTTGTGCAGACCTGTTCCCATGGGAAGAAAACCCAATATGACACTATCAAAATGTGCAAATTTGCTGTATATTTTATCAGAGCATTCATCGAGAAGTTTCTTTAAAATGTATGTCCTATAGCATCAAGCATATACTTATAGAATAAATGCAAATACTAAATATTTACTCAGTCATCACATTATTAAAAATAATAGCATCATTTTCAGCTACCCAGCATCTGAGTAGGCTTCCTATTTCAGGGAATGCTCTCATTCTGTGAGTTTGGGAAAGAAGCAGGAAACTTCCTCCCCCTACAGAAAGCCGAAGAAAGGCAGGCATTTTCCAGCCCATTCCCTGGCAGCCAGGGCTCTGATCTGTATGTTGGGCTCAGCCATTCAGATGCCTCCATCTGGAACTTTAAATCGGGAGCAAGTGGCACAAAGACAGGGGGATGGCCGAGATGGTCACAGTCACACAGTCTGGGTGTCTGGCAGCAGCAATACCAGCCACAGGTCACAACCAGACAGTTCCAGAGGCAAGGCTGGACTATGTTCTCAACTGCCCAGTCTACCTTGGTTCCTGCCCATTTTCCACGCCTGGTTCTCTAGCCTTCCTGTTGATTCTGTAAGCCACCCAATATCCCTTCAGTAACTTCCTATTTTCCTTAAGTTAACCAGAGTCGGTGACTCTTGTAACCAAGAACCTTGGCCGGAACTAATCACTGCAAATTAGTGAGCAGCTATGAGCTAGGAATTATTCTAAGCTCTTCATGTGGAGTATCTTACTTAAACTTCATAAGAACCCAATGAGAATGGACCCTGTTATTCCCATTTGACAAATGGGAACACTGAGTCTTGCTAAGGGTAAGTACCTTATTCAAGGTCAACACGCAGAAAAGAGGCAGAGAGTCAGGATTCAGATCCATCCGAGAAACTCTTCCTTCTACTCAGCTCCCAAGGATTTGTGGATCAGTTTACTAGTTACTCAAAGTGTCTTATAGATTGTTTCATGTAATCCTCACAAGTCTTTGGGATTGGAATTTTTAATTCCTATTTTACAAATGAGGAAACTGAGACGCAGAAGGATTAAAAGTGACTGGCCCAAATATTTATCATAAGCCTTAACACTGCACATACCCTTTGATCCAACAATTCCAGGTCTGAGCATTTATCCCAAGGAAAGAATCACATGTATGATCAAAGATTGCTCACTGGGCTTTAATTTATTACTAGAAAAAATTAAACACCATCCTTAAGGTCTAACAGTCAGGAAACAGCCAAACAAATTAGGGCATCCCATATGATGGAGCACTGAGTGGTCATTGAAAATCAGGCTGTAGAAACAGATGAGGGGTTGCCTAAACCCAGGAGTAACATGAGGGCTGACTTCAAAATGGTGTTCAGGAACTTTGGGGAATGATAGAAATGTTTTAAATCTTGACTGTGTTAATGGTTACACAGTTGTCAAAATTCATCAAACCATACTCTTAAAATGGGGGCACTTATTGTACATAAATTATACCTCAATAATTTTTTTAAAAAATCTTCCATAGAAAAGATTTTTATCAAAGGCAATATTCACAAAATATTAAGTGAAGACATTTACAAAACAATATTTAGAGAGTATTTATTTCCATGTTTGCTGTACGCATAGAGAAAAGAAGGAAATATACCAAAAGAACAATAGTGGTTATCGCTGAATGGTAGAAATTATGGATAATTTAGACCTTCTTTACACCCTTCTGTATTCTTTAGTCAGAAGAAACAAACACTAAAAAAAATTAATGACTTGTCATACGTCACATAAGTATTAAATAGTGGAAAAGAGGCTAGAAATGAGGACTTTGCAGCCAAGTTAATTGTACCTTCTACTGTGCCTCAGAGTTTCTGCTCTGTACCAGGAATTGCTATAATGCACACTTTGGGAAATTGCCTATAAAACATGTTCTAGCCTGTGAGGAACTTGAACTCTGCACAGAAGGGTAAGGAGGGAGTGATTGCATCTGGTTAGGGAATCAAGAGAGGCTTCACGGAGGTGGATTCTATGATGAGCCAAAAAGGATGAGTGGGGCTGTAACAGGCAGAGACGAGGGAGGGAGGGCGAGACAGCGACATGCTTGTGGGAACACAGAGGCTTCAGTCTAGACTGAGAAAGTCGTGTGGAGGGTGGTGCTGGGTGATGAGGATAGAGTGAAAACTGGAGGTACACTGGGAGGGGCCCTGGAATAAGGTCTGAAATTCGGTCCAACAAACTGCTTTACAGATGACAGGTCAGAGGTACCCACAGGTCAGCAGTGCTTAATCTCTGTTCCCAACAGAGAACCTCTGAGTTATAATGTGAATCCATGAGAAAATGAAACAGTTAAGTACTGAGAAATCCAATGTAGGGCTACTTTGGGGGACACATATGATGAATGTGCCTGTCCCATAACTGGTACAGACATTCAGGACACCTAGAATCGCTTGTGGTTACTCGGCTACCTCTCCCTCACTGCACCATGGGGATGCCAAGGGCGAAATCAGGAGCTTATTGGGCTTTGTAGCTCTGGGACCCATCACAATGTGTACCTGTGACTGGTACAGAGTAGGTCAGCAGATGGCTATGGAATAAATGAGCAGACATTTACATCTCTTTTTTTTAATTTTTATTTATTTTGAGAGAGAGAATGCGAGCGGTAGGGCAAGAGCAGATAGAGAAAGAGAGAATGAGAATCCCAAGCAGGCTCCATGCTCAATGTGGAGCCCAACACAGGGCTCAGTCTCATGACTAGGAGATCATGACCTGAGCCAAAATCAAGAGTCAGAAGCTTAGCCAACTGAGCCACACAGGTGACCCATAATACATTTACATCTTAAAAAGAAATCTAGGAGAGGAGGTATGGTGTAATGATTAGAGCATAGACTCTGGAAGCAGATAGCTTGGCTTTGAATCCAGGCTTTGCTACTTACTGACTATATAGCTTTGGGAACGTTATTTAACCCCTCTATGCTTTGGTTTCCTATTTCTATAAAACGAGATCACAAGAGTAGCTGCCTCCTAGGGTTGTTGTGGGGATTAAATGATTTAGTAGATAGAAAGCACTTGGAAGCATACCTAGCACAGAGTAAACTCTATATAAAGTGTTAGATATTATAAGAGATCTTGCTAGTCCAACCTCTTTTAGAGATAAGGAAACTGAAATCCAAAGAAAGGGTAGTGACTTGTCCAAGGTCGTAAAAGGAGTTGAAAGTGGAACCGAGTGTTCTCTGCCTCTGTGAATCAATAACTGTCTGGAATAAAAGGACTTATTGGTTGGCTTCTTCTCATGTGCCTGGCACTGTCCTAGATCCTGTCTGGGGAACATGCTTCCAGCCTTTGGGTTGGGATGAAAAGATGTATACACAAGAAACAACTTTAGACCAGTGCAATGCAATAGGATGCATTCCTAACCAGACAGCTGGAGAAAACTGGGGCCTCCTGGAAGAAGTGGGATTTCAACCTGGGATTTGTAAGGTGAAGAAATAATTAGAACAGTGGCTTTCTGGTTTTTCTGGCTGAAGGTTGATTAGGAAACATTAGCTACTCCTTCTCCACAGACTCTCCCTCCACATTACAGTGAAAAGAACAAGCCCTTTGGAATAAGACGATCTAGATTGAAAGCCTGGCCCCCTTGCTTCTCAGCTAAGTGATTTTGGAACAGTCACTTGCTATCTCTGAGCTTTAGCGTCTTAATCAATAAAATGGAGGTAAAAATGACCTGTTCACAGGGTTATTGTGGGGCCAAAGGAGCTAGTATATGAGAGACACAAGATGATCAAATAAAATCAATTGCTCCCCCCACCTACTTTTTTTTGGCCCTCTTCCCTGGCCTACCAGATTGAGGAGTACTTTACTACCTCTGGAATGAGGGACAGGCTGGAAGCTGCCATCAGAGAACAAATCAAATTAAATCATTGGAAGAGTTTAAATTATCTTCCCCTAAGTCCTGAGACAAGGGCTTTTTTCTTTTTGGGGGGGGGGGGTGGGGCAATGGGAAGAAAGTGTTGAGGATGAGGGTGAAGGGAACATAAGGTGTTAGAAAAGGCTGTGGTGAGGACTACAGAGGAAAAGCCCAGAAAGGGGGAGGTAGGTGCTGAAGACATTAGGTATGGCCAGCCGCAAGCAGGATGTCAGCTTTCCTTTGGTGGAAAGGGAGGATACCAACATGTGTTGAGCATGACTAAGTGCCAGTTATTGGGCTGGATGCCGGGGAGACGGCCTTGAACCACGCATGAGTCCTGCCCTAAGAAGCTCCAGGCTCTTGGTAAACATTAGTATGAAAATAAAGTATTAGAATCCAAATAATTTAAATGAGAACAAGAGACATAACACAGAAGACAGCATGATTGATGTTATGAGGAGGTCATATGGAAGGTGGGTCTTGAAGGATGAATAGATCAATTCAGGGAGGCAATCTATGGAAGGGAGAATGATGCAAGGTTCACCACTGCTGGAGTTAAAAGGGTTTGAGAGATGAGGCCGGAAGGGAGGGAGCGTCTAGATGATGATGGCTCACGTCAGCCTTCTTCCTGGAGTGATGGGGGCCAAGGAAGGGTTTTAAATGAATGGAGAACTCTGTCCAATTTTTCAGTTAGAAAGACCCTTCTGGCAGCAGAATGTGAGGTGCATTGGAATGGGTGAAAACCTGGAGGCAGGATGCCAGTGAAGACACAGTTTCTATGGCCCAAGAGATAGAGCAAGGGTCTGAACCGGGAAACCAAGTGACCGTCTTCTCCCAAGCTCCTTGCAACCACATGCAATCTTGTCCTCTTCGAAACCACAGCATGCATATCCCTCACTCATGACCCTGTGACCCTGCCTGTGTTGGGACTATCTGTCTATTTGTCATCCCACCACTTCCAGGTTGGGAGCACTTTTCCCTCTCAGCAACACTGGGCCCAAGAGCTCATTCACAGTTGGCACTGATGAGTTCTGAGGGTCAAGGGGTTTGAAAAGAAGGGCATGAGGTGAATGCAGCATGTGGTCCGGTTCATGAGCCAAACAAGACCTCCAGGCCGTCTGCTCACTTCCCCTTCTCTATTTGTCCCTAATCAAACTGTGCAAAGAAATGTTTTAACTGACTTCTGTATTGTTTTGTGAATCAACAAAAGAGTCTTGCAATGTTTACCAACCAGAGCTTTAAGGAAATAACGTATAATCAGGGGAGGAAAGGCCAGCTGGTGGTAGTTGGAGTTTGCCTGCATGGTTGTTTGTTTCTCCTCCAACAGAAAAGTCAATCGTGGTTTGTAGCCTCGGGCATTTGCCAGAGGTGAATTTGCTCATACACAAACACACTTGTAGGCAGTATTTTCTCCCTCCCTCTTCCATGACTTTCCCTTTGCTGCCTCTGTTACATCTGCGTGGGCACAGATAAGGTGGTTGCAGGTTAACTAGGGCCGAAAAGTTGTTATCACCTGACATTTGTGCCAACAGCTTATGTAAAACAAGCTGATTCCAGCAAGCACATGTCCCAGGCAGGAGCCGGCCCACTGCTGGCATCTTCCAGGCGCCATTGAGCTGCGTGCTTCCGAGGGCCAAGAATGAGGCAGTGCTGAGGGCTGGGGCCGTGTGGGGCATTGGAAGGAGCTGCCTCTGACAAGGGCTGGAATATGTGGGCAGAGGAGTCCGGCAAGAAAGGCTTGCAAGTCCCGAGCAGCACCTGTTCCCAGGGAGTAAATAATACTTGGCCCTTGTGTCATAACGCCTGCCTGTCGCCCAGCAGGCATCCCGTTCATGCTTCATTGTGGGCCGCCAGTCTCACACCATGCTGCTGGTTTAAAATGTGCTTTGGAAAAGACAGCAAAAGTCCTGATGGTTTCTGCTCAGCTGAGGGTCCCTCCCCAACTCCCATTTCACAGCTGCTGTCCAACTGCAGGGCTCACAGGGTGGGCCAGCCAAATATTTGGATCTGGTGCCCCCAGCTCTGGAGAGAGGCTAGGGGACGGGGGCAGAGAGCCTGAGACAGCACTCGGCTGTGGTCCCGGGAGGACAGGTGCTGGTGGCTAAGTCTCATCCTATTCCCCCCACCCTTCCTCTCCTCCTCCCTCTTGCCTCTCTGTTTACAGTCTATTCACGGGACAATATTTGAAGTATTCAAAATATGGACATCACAGCCCAGGACTGAATGCCAGGCCCCTTGTGCGGAAGGAGAGTTAGTCTGTTTAGAGACAAGAAAGACTCATCAGTCTGTTTGGGAATGAATCAGAACCCAGCGATGACTCTGTTTTGAAAGGACATCGTTTATGGGTTGAAGTAATAGAGCAGTGGTTAAGAACTTGGGTGCTGAGGGCAAATAGGCCTGGATTAAAATTCCAGCTCAGCCAAACTGAGCATCAAAACTATGTCTGGGTAAATTTCTATGTCCCTGTTTGTTGGGTGACCAACTCATTCAGGTTTGCCCAGGATTTTCCAAGTGCTGGGAGCCCCCTCTGCTTGGATACATGCAGAAGATAACGATCATGCTTAGCTTCTCCTCTGTGAAGACGACCCTGCTGGGGTTATCACAGTGCCTGGCACACAGTGAGTGCTCTGCTAAGTAAGCTAGTATGATGCCCTTCTGAGGACCCAAAAGTGTTGGGGTATTCAAGTCACCCCATCCCAAGTCACCTGGGACCCTGCTGGAGTGCAAAAGACATAGCCGCAAACATACCTGTCTCTGAGCAAGCATGGCAGCATTTATGCTTGGAGCTAACCCTGTTAAGTAGCTAGTGTTATCTCTCTCTACATCTCTGAGGGGTAGGACCTGCCAAATGTGAATTGCTAGAAAGGGAAGGACAATGATCTTGAACCCAGCTCCCCTTCATCTAGCCCTGAGTTCTGTCCTAGACCATTCCACTTCCCTTGAGATAATTCCTTCTACATCTTGAGTACTGCAATAAGCCTTTGCTCAAACTGTCCCCTCTTCCGGAATGCCCTTTCCTCACTGCCATGGCCTTTCAGCCCTCCATCTCTTCCCCTGGCAAGTTCCTACTCTCCTTGGGTACCTAACTCAGGCATCACCTCCAGAAATCTGTACTGACCCTTCTTATATGCTTCTATTCTCTTAACACCCCTTATGTATTTCTGCTGCTACATCTCCCTCATACTATTATAATAATTTACTAATGGACTCTCTCTGTGAGCTCCTTGAAAGGACTGTTTCTCTCTTTCCACCTCCCCCAGAACCAAACAGTCCGACGCATACCAGGTGCTCCAAGAATGTTGTGGAACTGAAAGTATAACATGATTATTTTGACTTGATAATAGATATGATTACTTGAGTGCTTATGATGTGTCAGGCACTATGCTGAGCATATATATTATCTCATTTAATCCTCACAACAAACTCATGAAGTCTAAGGACAGATAGGAAAACAAGGCTCAGAGAGGCTAAATATCCTGTCCAAGGTCACACAGCCAGTAAGCAGTAGATCCAAATTTTGAGTCCAGATCTGCCTATCATGCTATTAACCACTGGGCTCCTCTACGACCACCAGTGCCTAACTCAGTTCTCTGCTCATATTAAGCACTTGGTATCAGATGACAAGTTGAATGGATGGTATGGGGTAGGGACCAGCAAGTTTTCCACAGGAAGTACAGCAGTGGACAGAGGTTCATTGCCTTTGGGTCCTCACAGGCCAGCTGTGGTGTGTTTTCAGGAGCTGCCAGCTCTCTGGGCTGGCACTCAAAGCTCTTCCTAATTCCAGGGCTTATTTTCACCCTCATACCTTCCCGGCCTTTCTCATCCTCCCAGGGCAAGGTGAGGTCTGAGAAAGCTGAGGAATGCAGCTGAATTGTCTTCAACAAATTCTTTTGTCGATAAGACATGGGGGAGTTTCCAGACACTTTCCTATGACTGTTCCAGCTAAGAACATTGAGCTAAGCTACAATGACTCAGCCCATGGAAAACCAGGGCCACTAAAGTTTCCCAGGAAGTCAGGTTGCTGTATGCGTCTTTGTCCAGCCAGGGCAGGAAATCACAGGCAGCCCAGCGTCCTTGGAGCCTCCCTGTGGAGGAGATGGGCAGGAGGGTCTGAAGAATGAGCACTGTCACTCAGGGAAGAGAGGCTAGGTCTGGAAGTGTGTGTCTCTCCTTCCCTCCATGACTTCTCATCTAGAAGAAACCTCAGGGACGGCTTAGACAATGGGTCCTGGGTTAGAGGGTTAGAGTCCTGGCAGTGAGACAACAGCCAGTGACGCAGCCTGTCTGGGCTTCGGAGTCCTCTCTGCAGAATGGGGAAGAGAAAGGTACCTACTTTATAGGGCTCCTGTGAGATTAAAAGAATTAAGCTCCACACGGTGCTGAGCAATTAGCACACCTAGTAGACGCTGGAGAATAGTGGCTGGTGTTGTGTGAGTGAAGGAAAGGAAAACCATTGAGGGGAGACCCCAACACCAGGGTGGCCAGGATTCTGGCCAATCCCTCATTGCTCAAGGACCGAGCAAGTCTACTTGCTGTGCCATTGTGACTACTCCCGGGCCGAGCAGCACGTACGGCGTTCCTCTGACCAGCAGCTCCCAAAGTGTGTTTTTTGCAGGCTGGTATCTGCAGGAAGGACTGGTTCAGCCTGAGCCCATTGTGTTTACAGCACATGTGTTTTGCCTTGGCAAGCTGGAAGTGCATGACCCCACAACATTATCTCCAGGGGCCCTTTTCTCCAGAGGTCAGGCAGAGTCTGCTTTCTTACCCAAAGAGGGCCTTGGCTTGGAGAAATTTCTTCTGGACACATTGCATGAGGGCTCATGAACTCCATAGTCTTGGCTGTGTCCCCTTCCCCTCTTACCTCCTCTCCCCCCCTTCTTTGGCAGAATCTGACGTAAATGAAAATTTATGCTCCAGGGGAAAAAAGATGTGTAATGTCTTAGATAATATCTTTTCTTCTCTGACTTTGAAGTGTGTCAAAGAAAAGCCAAATGGCCTAAAATTGATAATAAGTAGTCTTTTAGTGTGGTTTTATCTTCTTGTCAAGTCAACAAGTATCTATTAAGTTGTAAGTGTTGGAAGACTGGGGCTGTGAAGCCTGGTCAGAAAGTCCTGTGGAACTGATTGAACAGTCAAGAAATGAAAGTCTCAGAGAAGAGACATTCTGAAGATTATTAGCCAGCTTCGGCAGGGGCTGGGGTAGGAGTAGGATTTAAATCCAACACTCTGATCTTTGGCTTAACTCTCTCTCTTCCTTCTCCTCCTCCTAATGGCCACCCCGTGGTGTCACTGGTATGGTTCTGGGCAAGTAAGAGCACCAAGAATTAAGGGTAACACCTTCTGCCTTTGAGGGGCTTTCAGTCTAGTAGAGAAATGAGCAGATTAAACGATGAGCAGATGATCCTTAATAACATGCTTGAGAGAAAGAACAAAGGCTTTCATGCAAAACTGACCACATCCTGGCTTTGTATCCTACTAAAGCCCCACCCTTCATCCTCTGTGGGGCCTGGGACATGTCACCTAACCTCCTAAAGCCCCAATTTCCTCATCTATAAGACCACCTCTTAGGGTCACTATGAAAGCATTTAGAATAGAGCCTAGCACATACTAGGTGCTTAATAAGTGGAAGCAAAAAATAAATCCAACCTTACGAAATGCTACCCCTTCCTCTTAGACTTCTCTGTGGCTACCCTGTCATTTGCAACATGGACTTACATCTGTTTTCCCCTTCAAGACTCATAAGAGCTTTCAAAAATAACTAGGGAAGATTCTGAATAAATATTCATTGAATAAATGGCTACATGGGTGGGTCAACAATAAAACTAACAAACACAGAACACTTACGATGTGCCCAGGATTGTTCTAAGTACTTTACCTGTTCTATTTAGCTTAAATGTTATGTGCATTATATTTGCACAACAACTCTATGAACTGGGTATTATTAACATCCCCATGATGTTTCCTAAGGAAACAGACTCCAGAAGATATTAAATATCTTGCCTAATGTCATAGGTAGTATGTAACTTAGCTGAGATGAAGCCAGTTAAGCTGGCTCCAGAGTTTGGACTCCTACCAGGAACACTGCACTCACTGACTGACTTTGAGTGACTGAATGAATAATGAATGAATGACTATAGAGACCAGGTAACCCTCTTTTCCACAGGTACTGAAGCTGAGGCTGACTGAGTATAAATGACTGGCCTGAGGTCACACAGTCAACTTAACAGTTAAGATGATCATGACATGGCAGGATTCCACTTCCCTTCCCCCTTTGAAGTTGATGCAGCCATGTGACTCACTTTATCCAATCAAATATGGGTAGAAATTACATATAGCACTTCTGGATGGAAGCTTTAAGAACTTGCCACATTTCTTAGAAGCACACGTTGAAATGAGGCCTCTATCTGCCTAAGTCACTAAGTGACTAAAATGAACATAGTCCACCTGCCTACCAATGATAGTATTAAGGGAGAAATAAGTTTTTATTATGTTAAGCCACTGAGATTTGGGAAGGTTTTGTTATCACAGCAGAGCCTGGGTTCTCCTGACTGAGACAGGTAGAACTAAGAATGGGAGCCCAAGTAATCGAATGCCTCATACAACTTCTGTTGCATTACCTTGTCCCAGTCAACAATAGACACTCACGAGTCTTACCTACCAATGACTTCTCCCCCCTCACCCACTGGACTATTCTTGGATTGAATGAAGTGGATTATTTATGGCATGAAGGGAAGACAGCTGCAGAATTCCAGCCCCTGACAGGTTTTAGACAGACATTGACAGCTTGGCTCTGCTTATTTGATATACCAGATACCTACCCCCTTCCTAAAAGTTTGCCTTGTATTAATTTGTCTTAGTGAATAGAATATTTTAGAGAGAGTGAGCTTTTCATAAAGCTTTTCATAAAGTATTGAGATTAGCAGCCATATCTCCTAAAGATGTAGAGTCAGGTGTAATTGGCCAGATATGTATTTGACCGATTTTTTAAAGGTTGTAATGAGTTTTAAGGATAATTAGTTACATAACCTAACAGGCTTATTACTTTCTATTTGGCAAATGCAGTAACAGTAAAACAATTTATATTGGCATCAAAAATGCTCAACTGATTTTTCAAAAACATTTTTGATTGGTTAAATGAATCTAACTAGAGTTTTAAAAAAAGTAGTTTCTATATGTAGAGAGTATCATTTATATTTATGTTATTTAACCAATGAAAGAAGATTATACAAAAGAAGAGGATCTAGATTTTAAATACGGCTTTTTTGATTTTAGAATAAATCAATACATGTAAATTTTTGTTGACACACACCACAAAGGTAATAGTGTGTAGGTCCAGGTCAACTTTACATTCATCCTTACATTTTTTTGCATCCTCTAAATTTTATGTATAGACTCTATATGTTTAATATCACCTGGATTTTCCCATAGACTATACTTACAATCAAAGAGTCTGATCAAGTGTGTTCTAAGTTATGGTAAAGTTAGGTTTCCTTCTCTGAGATTGGCTGGCTATCTTGGGGGTCACTGTAGGCCAGCTTGAAAGTTAATCGGAGCCCAGCTGTGTTGTCTGATGAGGGCAGACCCAGAACGTGACCACACGGGGCTGGATGAGACCCTGGACCACACTGGGTATAGTCTCTCCATTTCAATGAGAAGGAAACTGAGGCCCACAGAAGGGATGTGCCCACAGCCACAGAGCTAGTGAGTGAAAAAGAACTAGAACCCAGGCCTGTCTGATGCCAAAGTTCATATACTTTCCAACACCCTCCAGTTTTGAGGGTGTTGTAAGCCCCTGGTTTGCATTATTGTACTAGATGCTCTTTTGAAATGTAGGTAGACATCATGAGATTCCCCATATTCTGGTACCATTTGCCAATTGCAGTGCACTTTACCATTAAAGCATTTAAAAATGCATTATCTTGGGGTGCCTGGGTGGCTCAGTCAGTTAAGTATCTGACTCTTGGTTTCCGCTCGGGTCATGATCTCACAGTTTGTGAGTCTGAGCCCTGCGTCAGGCCCTGCTTTGGCAGTGTGCGGAGCCCGCTTGGGATTCTGTCTCTCTCTCCCTCTCTCTGCCCCTCCCCTGCTCACAGTCTTTCTCTCTCTCTCAAAACAAATAAATAAACTTAAAAAAATAATTTAAAAAAATAAAATTAAAATGTGCTATCTCACTTAAACCTATGATAAATAACTCTGTGGGCCACAAAGGACAGTTAGCACCAAAACTCTGTCCTCTTGTTTTCTTGGCCTGTCTTTCCACATCAGCATGCTTCCTCACCTTCATATGTTCAGTGTGAAGAACCATGTGGTACCACCATATCTTGGTGCCTCTGTTTCTCTACTATGTGCTTTAGGGCAAGTGCCTGAACGCCCTGAACTTGAGTTCCCTCCTGTGTAAAATGAGCATAATAATCTAAGTTTTCCAGATGATCAAAGGAAATCACACAGGTAGGATGCAGGGCCAGGTTCATTTCCATGCTGCAGTTCACCAGGTCGTCCCACCCACTGATGCATTCAACTGACGGTTTCATGGCATGCCCCTTCTATTTCCTTCTATAGCATCTTCTCTATGTCATAGACTGGTGCCCTCTGCCTCACCAAACCCTGCCCCTCCAACACAGTGTCACCTCCTCTGAGAAGGATGCTCTGACTCCTTTAACCAAACCAAGCACTCCCACTTTTGAATCCCTATTGAAATTATGGTTCTTGCCATACTTTCTTATACTTTTGGCTTTATCACTAACTGGGTGACTGCCTTCTCTATATACTGTGCCATGTTGGTCAAGGATCTTTTATAACAGACAAAGCTGGATCTTTAACTCAGGCTTTCAAGCATTTTTGGTACCTATATATTTACCTATCTATCCCTCCTTACACACACATATATATGGGTATATATGTATATCATATACACACATGTGTGCATGTGTGTGTGTGTGTGTGTGTGTGTATACATACATATATATTTTTGATAACTCAGCTCTTGTTTTTGCTCCATTAGAAGAATAGATCAAGGCCTGGAAGATTCTGTTTTTCTTCCCTAGCTTTGAAAAGCAAAGATAAATGTGAACACTAAACAGGGACAGAGGGAAGTATGCTTGGGAATGGAGAAGGGGACAAGAATGGCTAAATACATTATCTCATTTAACCCTCAGAACAACCCTGTTGTGAGGTCCACTTTACAGATGAGGAAAGTGAGGCCTAGAACGGTTAAGTGCTACGTCCAAGGTTGCAGATGCAGATTAGATAGACCCCTAACTATGCCTCGTTCTGAAGTTGATGGGTTGTTTTGGGTTTTTTGTTTGTTTGTTTGTTTGTTTTTTAGGTTTTTTTTTTTTTTCAAAACCAGGCTGTGTCCCTCTTGCCAGCTGTGGCGTAGTGGTTGGGTGCTGAGCCGGACTCGTCTTGTTGAATTCTGGTCCTGCCACTTTCTTGCTACATGACCTTGGGTGAGTTACCTAATTCTAGGCCTTGGTTCCGTCATCAATAAAATGGGAGTGATACAAAAAGAATGATTACTTCAGGAAAAGGTTGTGAAGCACTTGGAAGTGCTTTAGGTTTAGGTTTATAGCACTTTCAGCAAGGGAAGCACTTGGAAAAGTTCTTGGAGCAGAGATAGGGCTCTGTCGGCATGAGCAATGGTCATGGGGTGTCTCCATGAAGGGAGCAATGGCCCCGGCAGCACCCAGCAGGTCCAGGAGGACCCCACTTCCTCTGCACCTAATGTCTCCTTTGTGCCCCTTCCCCAAGCCCAGGACCCAGGCATGGCCCCAGCTGCTCACGTCATCACAGCATCCATTCCCATTCTTTCTGCAGGTGGTTTCAGCTAAGGCACAAGTGGAGTTTTGATGACTGGAAATACACCTTGTGGAAAACCAGTGAGAGCAAAACTCTTCAATATGCTCCATTTTACCAATTTCTTCTCTTGGGTTTGCAGTTCACACAGCAGCAGCTTCAGTTTCTTCTTCATTTTCATATCTCCCTTAGTCCTCAACATGGTTAGGAAAATGCCCAGGGTCACACAGCTACTAAATGAAGGAGCTGGGATCTGAACCCAGGCCACCTGACTCCAGACCATGCCTGCTTAACTACTACCCCACAGGACCTCCCCCTGTCGTTATGGAATATGCCTTGAGGACAGGCATCACCTCCCACCAGACTTCCCGCCGAGGCTGGCACCTAGCAGCTTGCTCATAATAAATCATCAGTACCCACTGACAGACTTGCCTGACAACATTATATGTTGTAATCTCTTCTCTTCAGAGCTGCTTATGCCAGGGTTGAACTGGAGAAAAGTTAAAATATTCATTCATTCATTCACTCACTCACTTATTCATCAAATGTGTACTGAATGACTAATCAGGGCCAGACTCCAAGCTCTGCAGCGTTAGAGGAATAAAAACACGTAAGAAAAGATCCCTGCATTCTAGCTGCCTGGAGTCCATGGGCAGTGGGGGTGGGGGCAGTGCAGGGATTCTCAACCCTGCAGAGACATTTTCATCTGCTGAAGAGCTTTAAAAAAAAAAAAAAACTAATGCCTGGGCCTCACCGCCTGTATTTCTGATTTAGTTGATCTGAGGTGGGATCCCAGGCTTTGTGTGTTGTTGTTGTTTTTTAATAATAAACTTTTTATTTTAGGGCAGGTTTAGGTTTATAGAATTATTATGAAGGTTGTAGAGAGAGTTCCTGTCTACACCATTCCTAACTTCCCCTACAATTAACATCTTACATCAGTACAGTACATTTGCCAAAATTAATGTACCAGTATTGATGTATTGTTATCAACTGAAGCTAATACTTTATTTAAATTTCCACACTTTTCCTCTAATGTCCTTCTCCTGTCCCAAGATCCTATCCAGTGTACCACATTACATTTAGTTATCTTGTCTCCTTGGGCTTCCCTTGTCTCTGACAGTTTCTTGGCTTTGGTTTTTTGGTCTCTTTAAAAGTTCTTCAGATTCAAATACACAGGGTTTAGGACCTCTGGTCTGGGGTCAAAAGCATGGAAATTTTAGAGATTAGGCTGTTTGGGCTCAAACTCTGGCTGGGCTACTTAATAGCTATGTGAACTTGGTACAGTAAGTAAGCCTGTGGGGCCTCCATTTTCTCACATATAAAATGGGGATATCAGTGGTATCTATCCCATTAATTTGTGAAGGTCTAATGAGGCTAATATTTCTCACTTTTTTACATCATAGCACCCAGAGAAATGGAAGAAACTACTCACAGCCAAGAATTAGAGAACCAAAGATTTGAGCCACCTGTAGCTCTGGTAATGCCACTTTAGGAAGTTCTGGGTTAACATCTGTTGAGGCACATGAGAATGTGCATGGTCTCTGTGGCAGACTCTGGGTGACCAGCGACGGACAAACCCCAAGGCACCTCGTAATACCATGAGTTACAAGAGCAGCCAGGCTGCTGACACATGAAGAATGCAGAGCGCCTGGCAAATTAAGCGCGGGCATTTGGAAACCGAAGGCTCAAGATCTCTTGTCAGGAGCCTCCAAGGCGAATCCCTCCAGCAACTACTGCCTCTCTGGCGCCACCATCTGGTATCCGCTGGGTGGTTTGCTGCCACCAGAACTTGTCAAAACTGGAAAAAGAAATTTTTTTTTCAATAGATTTTTACTTTATTGAGAAATTGAAGACTTGGATACATTAAATGAAATCCACTTCTAGGGGAGAAAAATTGAAAAATCACAACAGAAAAAATGCTAACACCCTCCAGGCCATAGCAGAACCCAGAGAATACATTCATCCAATCGAAAAATTCTAGGCACTTCATAGTTGACCTTTTGATACAAAATGATCTATTAAATTTGCAATTCGTGGTTCTGGGTGTTGAGGTTTATAGGACAAGCTTCAAACCTTGAGCTGATTCCATGAGGAGTTGTCTTTTGAATCAGGTTTTCCTTGTTTAAGAGGGCACAGCAGCACCAGCACCCACCTTCTGGCCGCTTCTTTCTTGGCCTGGTGAGCCTGCACCGCGGCGTCATCCACCCTGGAGCCGGCAACCACCGCAGGTGCAGCAGCTTGCAGTTGCCAATCTCCAGCAACATTCCCTGAATCTTTCCAGCCAGCTTTGAATACGATGTTTGGGTAAGTGGGAGCAAACTTTCTCCCAGCATCTGCTTCTGGTTTCTGCAGCCAGCATGGAGGTGTTGGGGTGGGGGTGGGGGGTCCTGCCCCCACGCGTGCACCACGGTCTGCGGTGCCCGCAGACTCCGGAGGATGATGGCGGTGGCCACTGCAGGCACGTTTGCATGGTGCAAAGACACTGACCATTTGATTCCAGCCAAACTTTCCTCAAAGCTGATCTGGGGATCAAGTTCCAGATTCCAGTGTTCAGTACATCTTCAGTAACAGGAAGTCTTCTGTCCCTGCTACTTGCTAGATATGTATTTCTTGAGGTTGAAGAAATTAGAGATGTCAACAATTGTTAACTCACGATGGTTTTCTTTACAATTTGCCCACAGATGTATCAGCGCCATCCCTACCGGCCAGTCCTTGCACCTTTGAGACCAAGAGAGATTCATGGATGATTTAGAAATAATAATAAATGCTGATGTGCAGAAAAGTCTTCTCACTGTTATAAAGCATTTCTGTGTTCCTCATCTTATAGTGAAATGTATAAATGGCAAGAGTTTTATGGGTGACAGATCAGGGTTCAAATTTTAGCCTTACTATGTAACCATGGGTAAATTACTTAATTTCCCTGGGCTTCCATCCCCTCATCTATAAAGTCAGGATAAAAATGCCATCCTCAAAGGCTGCTGGAGGGGTTGTGGGAGAGGAGATGGGCTACATGGGTAAGGGGCATTAAGGAATCTACTCCTGAAACCATTGTTTCACTATAGCTAACTAATTTGGATGTAAATTTTAAAAAATAAAAAATAAAATTAAAAATAAATAAATAAATAAATAAACATTAAAAAAATATGCCACCCTCAAAGTGTTGCATTGCGAGGATTAAGAAGAACAGTAAGTGCTAAGCTTAACACCCGGCACATGGCAAAAACTCAGTCAAGGAGAGCTAGGACTATGATGATTCCCACCACAACTTTGTAAGGCAGGGCAGGCTTCCCTAAAAGATCAAGAAATTAGAGCCCCAGAGGCAGGACTGACTGATCCATGTGAGTGGCAGAGCCTCTTGGGGCTCAAACTCTGATTCTCTAGGCACTCGGTCTGGGGCCCTTTCCTCACACCATATATATGGTGCCTGTTCTCCCGGCCAAGTCTGCAGACACTCAGCTGAGATGGAGAGCTCAGGGCCGGAGAAACAGCCACATCAGAGGGAGCCAAATAGGGAGTGGGGGGCCCACCAGATAAGCATGAGTGGGTGCACAGAGCTCAGGAGCCTCAGAGCTTGAGTCTGTGGCAGGGAGGGCCAGAGGAGTGTGGGAGGCTGAGGTCCTTGGCATGAAAGAACAGATGGCCTAACAAGCAGCCAATGAAGCCTGACTCAGGGAGTGCCACCGTGACATGAGAAGCCAGAGGCTGGAGACTAGGAGACATGAAGAACACAGAAATAAAGGGAGGGAAACCTCATCAAGAGGCCCCAAGGTAGTATTAACTGAAGACGACATCTGCCTTTTGGACATGGCAAGTGAAAACAGTCTATGGTAAAGTCAGTTAAGGTAGTCCTTTAGGATTCCTTCTAATGACCAAAAAAAAAAAAAAAAGTATCTTTCCTTAGCAAACCAAGCAACATTCCCTTCATCTCCAAATTCAAGTCAAATTCTTCCAAGTCTAACAGTTAAGTGAAATTATCCGGGAAAAATAGACTTAATCAGATTGATCTGGGCTGCTCTGATGCCCATGTGATTTGTCTGTGTGATGTCCATGTAATCAGAATCTCTTTAAGCTTGTCTTTAGAGAACGAGGAGTCAAGGAATCTTAGAATGAAAGGTCATGCAACTCAAATTTCCCTCCAGGGCATGAAGGTAGATGCTTGAACTGAGGACGAGGAGCTTGCTCCCCACCAGGGCAGCCCCTTACGTATATGGACAGCTCTGAATTTTAGAAAATGTTTCCTTGTTTGCCTGTCAGGATTCCTTCAATTACCAGTGACAGAAAAGCCCAGCTGAAACTCATCACCAAAAAATAAAAAATTAAGGAATACATCGTGTGGTGGACTCTTGATGTGCCAACCAGAAGGACATTTAGCACCAGCTGCTGGAGAACTAGCTGCCAATAGCCTTTAACCCTCAATTCCTTCAGGGATTGCTTTGCTGCCTCAGCCTTTCTTGGGGTGACTTACTTATTGAGTAATCAATGCTGGAGCATAGATGTCTGGGTAGTCTCCACCCAACTCCTATAATTCTGGAAGGACATCCTAGTTCAGAGCTCCTCCTGGGCATGGCTGAAGCTGTTGTAAGGCCTGTGTTTGGCTTGAGTCCTTCCTCTGCAACTTCTGCTCCCTTCCCTTCTCAAGTGTTCATCCCCAGGACACTTCTCAATAAAATCCTGCACCCCAGACTCCATTTCAGAGTCCACTTCCCAGGGAACAAAATTGTGGCATATGGGCTCACCTAACTGAGAGATCTATAGGATATCAGGCACAGCTGGTTCCAGTTCCAGGGGCTCGGAATGAAAGAGTTGGGGCACAGTGTTATCCCCTCTCTTAGCTGTGTGCTCCTTTGTGTTGATTTCACCTTCAGATATATGCACTTGTCAATCCAGAGCGGGAGAAGGTTTTTACAAGCATCTTCATAGACATTCAAAATATATTTCTCATTGAACTGATCTAAGTCACAAGCTGATTCTTAGACAATCATTGTGATTAGAAAGGATAGGGTATGCTGATTATCTTAGACCAGAGCCATAAGATCACCTAGACAAAGGGAAAGACTCACCCCACCAAAATGACCATGCTGGCCAAGAGTAAAACGAGGCTGTTCCCTGAACAAGATGTGGGTTATGTGACAAGAAAAGCAGACGCCATGCAGGCAAACCCCACAAAGTTCTACCCCAGTGTTTCTACATGGGACTCAGTCCCCATGCTGTTCCCATCCATGGGGCCACATGAGGCCAAAGTCTAAATTCTCTCCACCAGATTGCCCTTCATGTATCTGAAGAGCTCCATTCCACCCCCACCTCCAGTCTGCTCCCCCCTCCCCCCGGTTTCTGACCTTCCATCTTCTTCTACGGCTTGGTCCTGAGCCCTCTTCCCCTCTCAGGGCATTTTCTTCTAAAAACAATCTATCATTTGTCTTTAGTTTCCAAGTGTGCTACCCAGGATGAAATACAAGGCCCTTAGGAAAGTACAAAATAATCACTTCTCTCCTTCATACTCTACTTCTCTTGGTGGGGTCCAGAAATAAAAATAATAGGCTTTTCTTGGTGGACAAAACATGGACTTGTGACAAGGTCAGCTCTCTACTTGCAAAAACACCCTATTTGCTGCATGCACTTATTTCTAAGTGGCTTTCCCAAGTGCCAGGGCTGTCTGTTGCCTATTGCCTCACTCCACAGCCGTGCAGTTAGGGTTTAGAACAATGTTCTGTATAACAAATTGCAATCCTATTTGTAGTGATGGGATGTCAGAGCTCATGCTACCTTGATTCTGTGTGTAAGTGTATAAAAATCACATGAGTGAGAAAAAGGACTAGATTCAAATCTTGGTTTTGAAGCCGGAGCTCCAACTTCTCGAGAGGTAGGACCTTTGCAGTCACTTAATTGCTCAATCTCCATTTCATCACATCTAAAATGAGTTAAAAATAGTTACCTTGTGTGAGGTGCACATATCAAAGTCACATAAATATGCTTTGAAAAGTATGTGAATGGGTATATACACACAGTATAAAACACTTTATAAACTGTTTTTCTTACCATATACAAATGTTACAGTATAAAATGTTTTTCTTACTGTAGGTCACAGTTTAAAAATCTGAAAAAAGAAAAAATACCACTACTCCACACCATGTGCTCCAAAGTGCTCAGGCCTATGTCTTATTCACTTTTGTGCACACAGATACACAAACACACACACGTGCACACACATACACACACACACACACACACACACACACACTGAAACAAAACTGACTCATTACATATGAACAGGCAAAAAGTAAAGTAGCAAATGTGATTTTATTACTATTCAAATACGATATAGAAAAAAATCCCCCAAATAAAGATTACAAAATCTAAGTGTACTGGTCATGACCCATTATACTGATTTCACAGTCCATTAGTGATTGCAACTCAGTCTCAAAAACATGGGTCTGGTACAAGAGGCAGATGAGCAGATAACGATTCCAACAGAGTATAAACGCTGCCCTGAGGAAACTACCCCTACCATGTGGAAGCCCAAAGGGGGATGCCAGCGGAGATCCAGGAGGTTTGAGGGCTCCCTAGAGAAAGTTGCATTTAAGCTGAAGTTGAAGGATGAATAGGAGTTGCAGAGGTTGGGGGTGAGAGAGGCCTGGACAAGCTTGGAGAGCTACTAGCAGAAGGAAATGTCTGTGCAGAGAGAAAACAAACCCCTGGCCTCTTGCCACGCAATACAAGGGAAGGCAAAACCAGTATTTCCTACCTAAAATATCACAGTGAGAAGAGGTCATTGAATTGAATGGTTACAGATAAAAACATAAAAGCATCTTTACAAAAATGTATGTATTCCTTACAAAAATATTAAGTATGCAAAAAATATTAAGTCTATAAAAACATAGGTGTATACCTAAGAAAACAAAAAAATACTTCAAAACTCTTAAGATACAAAGAAGGTAATTATGACCAAGATATTTGATAGGTGGGATGAAGTTCAAGGTTATTCTCTCACACTTCCTTAGGGAGTACTAAATCAGACATAATTTACCTAATTGCTCACGCTTACTTTTAATCTCGGTGGAAATGAGACTGCTTAAATTGCAAAGGTGATAAAGCTTTGAAAAACGTAGACAGGTGTGGTTCCTGGCTCCAGAGAGTTCCCCTTTTCCTTGTGCCTGCCATTCTCAGCATTACTCACACCTGCAGACAGAGGCAGGGCCTCGGGCTGCAGCTCCCAAGTGGAGCCAGGGCAGGGCTGGCTCCTTATAAAGAGCAGCTCAACCACAGACCAATCACCTTCCAGCTCACTCTGTCCCCACACTCAGCTTTCCGGCACTCCAATAATCGGGCCTCTGATTGACCTGTTTCCTGGTTCTGGTCCATCTCCCTCATGCCAGGACCTGGCTCCTGCACCTCACCCCCCTTTGGCGTGGCATTTAAGCAAAGGTTTTTCTTTCTCCACTTGGCTCCAGCCTCTGCCTCCACCGTTTCCTCTCTGTATAATCCTTCTGCACACCTGCAACCAAGTTATTGCCCCAAAGGTGCTAAGAAACCAGATAGATGATCTGAGAAGGGGCACATTGTCATTCATTTTTTGGATTCATTAAAGAAGTCCAAGGGGATCCAAAGGGTGAAGAATAGATTAATTCTGGGGGGCAAAGGAAAGGGAGTTAGGGTCAGGAAAGCAGCAGGTCTGCACAGAGAGAGAGAGAGAAAGAGGGACAAAGAATGAGAAGGCTCAGGCATCTGCCAGGCAACATGAAGACAGAGGATTCCGAGTGAGCGGCTGAGGTGAAGAATGGAAGAAGCCCGTGAAACGAAGCTCTTTCCTACATTGAAGTTTTGCTGCATTAGGCTCCAGCTATCTTGGCCTTTTGGTTGCTCCAACACAACTCCTTCCTATAATGTGTAGTCCCCTTGGCCTCAGCAGGCTGTCCCCCTACCTGGCTCCCCCCAACTCATCCTACAAAATCACCTTATGGGTCCCCTGTTTGGGGAGGCCTCCCCAGGCCAAGTCCCCTATTATAAACTCTCACCCCACCCTCTTTTCCTTGGTAACTCCCATCTGACCATGATTAACATATTGGATATGCCATTATTTAAGATCTCTCTTCTCATTATGCTGTAAGGTCAGAGATCATATTTAGCTTAACTTTCTGCTATGCTTGATAGCCCCTAGACCTTTCACTTTGAGACAATATGTCACAGCTTCATTCTCTGGAAAGTGGACTCCAACATGGAGTTCGGGGGAAGGATATTTATTAAAGAGCATCTTAGAGATGAACACTTGAATAAAGGATGGGAAAGGAGCAGAAAATGCAGAAGGACTCAAGCCAAATGGAGGCCTGATGATGACAGCTTCAGACTGTCAGACTCTGGCACTAGAATAGCCTTCAGAGTTATTGGAGCTGAGCAGAGTTGACAGGCATATACTCAGGGATTGATGACTCATTAACTGTGGGTCACCTTAGGAAGGGGTAGGACTTTGGGCAAGGTGACTGAACAGCAAAGCCATCCCTGAAGGAGTTGACAGTTAAAGGTTGTCTGCTGACTGTGGTGGAATTGAATTAGAAATTAAGACTTTCAGAGGGGATTCAAGGTGGCTGTGTAGGAAGACCCTAAACTCACCTCCTCCCATGGACACAGCCAACTTATAGCTACATATGGAACAATTTTCTCCTGAAAAGAACCTGAGAACTAGATGAATAGCATCTCCACAACAAAAGATTAGAGAGGTGTGTTGAGAAGAGTAGGAGAGGCAGAGACATGGCCTTGCCCAGAACCCTACCACAGATTCAGTGACCCCACAATCAGGAGGGATCCCCCAAATATGGAACTCTCCCTTGAGGAGTGGGGGGATTGTGCCCCACATAAGACACCAATCCTGGGGGCCAGCACCAGGAAGACCAGCCCCCAAAACATCTAGCTTTTAAAATCAATGAGGATTAAGACCAGAAGAATTGTAGAACTATAGGGAATGGAGATCCAGCTCTTAAAGAGCTTGCATACAAACCCACTCACCCTGAGACCCCAGCACAAAAGCAACAAATTGGAAAGCACTAAAATATAAACAAGGGGGACCCACTTACTAATTTTAAAGCTGCTACTGTAAAGGCAGGAAACCACAGAGACTTTATCCAGGGATGGGAGTGCTAGAAGATACCATTTTTACAATCTCATCCTGACTTGCTGGTGGGAGCAAACAGGTGCCATTTTTTGTGCCCTCCCTCTAAACTGGTAGCTCCAGAGGCCATACTCTGTCCACCCTGTGCCATATCCTGAATGGACAAGTGCCCCAAGCCACACCCTACTGGAGCAGATGGGCCAGATGGGCCAAACAAATGCTCAGAGCCCTGTCCACCCCAGCAACCTAGCTGAAATCAGTCCAGATGAGTGCCATGAGCCCCACCTTCTCTGCACAGCAAGCACAGCCCAATCACACTTGAAGACACACATAGCCCACATGAGGGATGCCCAGAGAGTGCTTTGCTCTGTTGGCCAGGGGAGATTGCACTTCTGGGCCACATAGAACAGCTCCTGCACAAGACCACTCTTTTAAGACCAAGAGAGGTAGCCATTTTGCCAAATACATATAGACAAACTCCGAGAGATAGGCAAAATGAAGAGGCATAGGAATATGTTCCAAACCAAAGAACAAGCAAATCCCTAGAAAAAGATTTTAATGGATATAAGTAACCTACCTGGTAAAAAATTCAAAGTAATAGCAATAAAGATGCTTACCCATTTCAGGAGAAGAATGGATGAACACAGCAAGAACTTTAACAAAGAGAGAATATTAAAAAGTTCCAAATGGAAGTTATAACTGAAGTGAAAAAAATACACTAGAGGGGTTCAAGAGCAGAATGGATAAAATAAAAGCACAAATCAGCAAGATGGATGATAATGCAGTGGAAAACCAAGATAGAGCAGCAAAATGAAAAAAAAAAATTGAAGAAGTGAGGATACCTTAAGGAACCTCTAGGAATCAAATGGAATAACATTTGCATTATAGGGGTCCCATAAAGAGAAGAGATAAAAGAAAGAAATAGAAAAGTTATTGGACGAAGGAAGTTTCTGGGGAAGGAAATGGACACCTAGATCCAGGAAACCTAGAGAGTCCCAAATAAGACGAACCCAAAGAGAAACACACCGAGACACATTATAATTAAAATGGTAAAAGTTAAGCAAAAAAAGAGAATCTTAAAAGCAGCAAGAGAAAAGCAACGTATTATGTACAAAGGGAAACCCCATAAGGATATCAGATTTTTCTTAGAAACTTCTTCTTAGAAACTTTGAAAGCCAAAAGGGAGTGGCTGGACATATTCAAAGTACTGAAGGAGAAAAACTGCCAAAAAGAATTCTCTACCCAACAAACTTATCATTCAGAATTGCAGGAGAGATTAAGAGTTTCCCAGCCAAGTAAAAGCTAAAGAAATTAATCATCACTAAACCGGCCTTACGAGAACTGTTAAAGGACTTCTCTAAGCTAAAAATAAAAGGCACTAATTAATAATAAGAAAGCATGTAAAAATAAAATCTTACTGGAAAAGGTAAAAAATAATAAAGGTAGTGGATCAACCACTTATAAAGCAAGTATGAAGAGTAAAAGACAAAGTAGTAGAATTCATTAAAACTTTGTAATTAGTTAAGGGATACATAAAATAAGGGATACATCAAAAATATAAAATGTGTGTGTAAGGATACAAATATAAAGTTTTGGCACGTGTTCAAAGTTAAGTTACTGGTTAACTTAAAAAACACTATTATATATAAAAGATGTTGTATGTGAATCTCACAGTAATCACAAAGAAAAAATTTATAATAAATACACAAAAGAAAGGAATCTAAGTGTAACACTAAAGGCAACAAACTACAAGAGTGAAAAAAAAAGGAACTGAGAGGAACTACAAACACAGCCAGAAAATAGTTAAGAAAATAGAAATAAGTACACACTTATTGATAATTACTTTTAAATGTAAATGGACTACATGCTCCAATCAAAAGACATAGGGTAGCTGAATGGATTAAAACACTAAGACCCATCTATGTGCTGCTGATAGGGGTCACTTCAAACCTAAAGGTGTCTGCAGAATGAAAGTAAGAGTATGGAAAAAATGTATGCCATACAAAGGAAATAAAGATAAAGATGGAAGAGCAATGCTATATCAGACAAAGTTGACTTTAAAACAGATGGCAACAAAAGACAAAGAAAAGCATCATATAACAGTAAAGGACTCAATCCAACAAGCAGACATAACATTTTCAAACATTTATTCACCCAACATAGAAGCACCTATATATAAAGCAAATATTAACAGGAATAAAGGGAGAAATAAACAGCAATACAACAATAGGGGACTTTATTGCCCCCTTACATCAATGAATAGATTATCCAGACATAAAATCAATAAGAAAACGTTGGCTTTAAACAGCACATTAGCCCAAATGCACTTAATAGATATGTACAGAACACTTCATCCAAAACCAGCAGAATATACCTTATTTTCAAGTGTGCATAAACATTATCCAGGATAGATTGCATGTTAGGACACAAAACTAACCTCAATGAGTTTAAAAAGATTGAAATCATATCAAGCATCTTTTCTGACCATAACAGTATAAAACTAGAAATCAATTATAAGAAGAAAACTGAGAAAAAACACAAATACATAGAGACTAAACAACATGCTACTAAACAACCAATAGGTCAATAAAGAAATCAAAGAGAAAAACAAAACTAGCTTGAGAAAAATTAAAATGGAAACAAAATCTTTGAGAAACAGTAAAAGCAGTTCTAAAGGGAAGTTAATAGAAATACAGGTCTATCTCCAGAAACAAGAAAAATCTCAAATAATATAACTTTACCTTTAAAGAAATTTGAAAAAGGAGAACAAAGATTTTGTTAGTAGATGGAAGAAAATAGAGATCAGAGCATAAATGAAATAGAGACCAAATAGATAAGCTCAATGGAACAAAGATCTGGTTCTTGGAAAAGATAAACAAAAATTGACAAATCTTTAGTTAGACCCATCCAGAACAAAAGAAAGAGCCCAAATAAAGTCAAAGAGGAGAAATTAGGATGGATACTACAGAAATACAAAGGATCATAAGAGAATACTATGAATAATTATACACCAACAAATTAGGTGACTTAGAAGAAATGGATAAATTCCCAGAAACATGTAGTCTTTCCAGACTAAATCATGAAAAATAAAAAATGTGAAGAGACCCATTACTAATAATGAAAGTGAATAAGTAATCAAAAACTCCCAACAAACAAAAGTCTAGGTTCAGATGAGTTTACAGAAAAATTCTACCAAACATTTAAAGAGTTAATACCTGTACTTCTCAAATTATTCCAATAAATTGAAGAGGAAGTAACAATTCCAACTTCATTTTACACAGTCAGCATCATCCTGATACCAAAACCAGACAAAGACACTATAAGAAACCAGACACTATAAGAAAAGAAAATTGCAGGACAATAGCCCTGATGAATGTAGGTGGAAAAATCCTCAGCGAAAGATTGACAAACCAAATTCAATGATACATTGAAAGGATCATACACTATAACCAAATGGGATTCATTCCAGAGATGCAAGAATAGTTTAACATCTGTAAGTCAATCAACATTATAGACCACATTAATGAAATAAAGGATAAATATCATATGACAATCTCAATAAATACGGAAAAAGCATTTGACAAAACTTAACATCCATTTATAATCAAAAGTCTCAATAAGGTGATGGTATAGAAGAAACATGTCTCAACCTATTAAAGGCCGTATGTGACAAACCACAATTGAGTATGATGTTAGCTGTGTGGAAGAACTGAAAGCTTTTCCTCTAAGACCAAGAACAAGACAAGAATACTCTCCACTTTTATTCAACATAGTACTAAATGTTCTAACCACAGTAATCAGACAAGGAAAAAGAAATAAAAGTCATCCAAATTGGTAAGGAAAAAGTGAAACTGCCACTATTTGCTGATGACATGATACTATATATAGAAAACCTTAAAGACTCCACCAAAAAAACTATTAGAATAAATAAATTCAGTAAAGTTGCAGGATATAACATTAACATACAGAAATTTGTTGCATTTCTATACATTAATGAACTATTAGAGAAATTAAAAATGTAGCTAGAGGGGCGCCTGGGTGGCTCAGTCAGTTAAGTGTCCAACTTCATTCAACTCAGTTCATGATCTTACAGTTTGAGCTCTGGGTCAGGCTCTGTGCTGACAGCTCAGAGCCTGGAGCCTGTTCAGATTCTGTGTCTACCTCTCTCTCTGCCCCTCCCCTTCTCTCTCTCTCTCTCTTCTCTCTCTTTCAAAAATAAATGAACATTGGGGCGCCTGGGTGGCTCAGTCGGTTAAGCGGCCGACTTCGGCTCAGGTCATGATCTCGCGGTCCGTGAGTTCGAGCCCCGCGTCGGGCTCCGTGCTGACAGCTCAGAGCCTGGAGCCTGTTTCAGATTCTGTGTCTCCCTCTCTCTGACCCTCCCCCGTTCATGCTCTGTCTCTCTCTGTCTCAAAAAATGAATAAACGTTAAAAAATAAATAAATAAATAAATGAACATTTAAAAAATGTTTAAAAAGGACGTAGCTAGAATGTATTATGCTAAGTGAAATAAATCAATCAGAGAAAGACAAATACCATATGATTTCACTCATATGTGGACGTTAAGAAACAAAACAGAGGAACATATGGGAAGAGGGGGAAAGAGAAGACAGGGAAACAAACCACAAGAGAATCTTAATGACAGAGAACAAACTGAGGGTTGATGGAGGGAGGTGTAGGAGATAGACTAGATGGGTGATGGGTATTAAGGAGGGCACTTGTGATGAGCACTGAGTGTTGTATGTAAGTGACGAATCACTGAATTCTACTCCTGAAACCAATATTGCACTGTATGTTAAATAAAATTTAAATAAAAAAAGAAAAGAGAAATTAACGATCCCATTTACAATTCCATCAAAAAGAATAAAATACCAGGGCACCTGGTTGGTTCAGTCGGTTAAGCATCTGACTCTTGATTTGGCCTCAGGTCATGATCTCATTGTTCATGGGTTTGAGCCCCCTGTCGGGGGGCATACTGCTGACAGTATGACACCTGCTTGGGATTCTTTCTCCCACTCTCTCTGCTCCTCCTTGACTAGTGAGCATGCTCTCTCTCCTTCATTCTCTTGCTCTCAAAATAAATAAATAAACTTAAAAGAAAAGAATAAAATACCTAAGAATTTAACCAAGGAGGTGAAAATCCTATACTTTGAAAATTTGAGACTTAATGAAAGAAACTGAAAATGACACAGATAACTGGAAAAATATTGTGTGATCATGGACTGGAAGAATTAATATTGTTAAAATGTCCATAATATCCAAAGCAAAGCAAACTCAATGCAATCTCTATCAAAATACCAATAATATTTTTCATAGAACTAGAACAAATAATCCCAAAATTTTTATGGAACCACAAAAGACCCCAAATAGCCAAAGCAGTCTTGAGAAAGAAGAACAAAAGTGGGCATATCACACTCCTAGATTTCAAACTATACTACAAAGCTGTAGTGATCACAAAAATAGTATGGTACTGGCACAAAAATAGGCATAGAGATCAATGGAACATAATAGAGAACGCAAAAATAAACCTTTGCTTATATGGCCAATTCATCTATGACAAAGGAGGCAAGGATATACAATAGGGAAAAGACAAAAGACAGCTCTTCGATACACAGTGTTGGGAAAACTGGATAGCTACATACAAAAGAATGAACTGGACCACCTCCTTACATCATATACAAAAATAAAGTGATTGAAGACCTAAATGTTACACCTAAAACAAAAAACATAAAAATCCTAAAAAAAGAACAACAACAAAAAAAAAAACCCATAGGTAGTAAACTCTTGGACATTGGTCTTAGCAATATTTTTATGGATCTGTCTCCTCAGTCAAGGGCAACAAAAGCAAAAAATAAATAATTGGGACTATATCAAACTAAAAAGCCTTGGACAGTGAAGGAAACCATCAACAAAATTAAAAGGCAACTTACTGAATGGGATAAAATATTTTCAAAGAATATATTTGATAAGAAGGTAATATGAAAAATATATTTAAAAACTTATACAACTCAACACCAAATAAAGCAATCTAATTAACAAATGGGCAGGTAACTTGGATATTTTTCCAAAGCAGACACACAGATGGCCAACAGGCACATGAAAAAATGCTCAATGTCACTAATCCTCAGGGAGGTATATATCAAAACCAAAATGAAAGATCAACTGACACCTGTCAGAATGGCTAAAATCAAAAAGACAAAAAAATAAGTGTTAGCAAGGATATGGAGAAGAGGGAACACTTGTGCACTGTTGGTGGGAATGCAACTTGGTGCAGCCACTGGAGAAAACAGTACAAAGTTTCCTCAAAAATTAAAAATAAAAATATCATACAATTCAGCAATTCCACTTCTGGATATTTATCTGAGGGGAAAAAACACTAAGTTGAAAATATGTATTGCACCCTTATATTCATCGAAACATTATATACTATAGCTAAGATATGGAAACCACCTAAGTGTCTGTCAATGGATGGATGGATAAAGATAACCATAAAAAAATAATGGAATCTGGATATTTGCAACAAGGATAGACCTAGAGAGCAATATGCTAAGTGAAATAAGTCCTACATGAAAAAACAAATACCTTGTGACTTCACATATATGTAGAATTTTGGGAAAGAAAACAAATGAACAAAACAAACCAGGAACAGACTCATAAATACAGAGAACAGACCAGTGGTTGCAGGAGGGCAGGGGAGTGGGCAAAATGATTGAAGGGGATTAAGAAGTACAAACTTGCAGTTAATAGATAAACAAGTCCCAGAGATGTAAAGTACAACATAGGGAATATAGTCGTTAATATTGTAGTACTATGTATAGTGACAGATGGTAACTAGACTTACCATGGTGATCGTTTTGTGATGTATACAAATATTGAATTACTATGTTGTATACCTGAAACTAATATTGTATGTCAACTATAACTCAATAAAAAATAATGAGTAGCAACCATAGAGAGGCACTTCCCATACATTGTTTTATCTGCCCAATGAGTGATGGATATAAAACTGTCTCACTTACTACTGAAACTCATCATTGAGTTTCAGAAAATTGATGAAACTTGCTTAGAATCATGGAGCTCCAGCAGTGCCAGATGCAAATCCAGCTCTGCCTGAATGTGGGCTTATTGCTCAACCTTTTGCCTGAAGACCTTGGCTCAGCCCTTGCTGAGAAGTTATAAACCTGGACACTGCAACTGCAAAGGGGCCTTGTGGTGGCCAGGGAGATGCTGCCAGGGCCAGCCTGGTATTTGACAAAGTGAGTCTGAGCACCCATAGTTCTCTGCGGCTGTACCCTTGTGGGTGAACCCCAACCTCCTAACCTTACCTGGCCTGACTCCGGATTGTTCTCTTTGCAGAATGAGTCAACTCAACCCTCCTGACCTTGGGCTGTACTCTGACTGTAATTAACCTGGCCACAGCCATAGTGGCTCAGCCAAGAGAACCTATAACCCTTTCTCTGGCGCCCTGCCTGCTCTTAGATGAATGATTTCACTGAATATAACAGGTGTAGGTGTTCTTGCTTCTGTGAAAATCCCCAAACCTTTCATTGTGTCCTCCCATGGAAAATATAAACTTGAACTATCCCCTGCTAATTGGTAAACTCCTTCTGGGCAGGATCAAAGTCTAATTCAATTTTGATTCTGGGTACCCGGTGCATTATCTGGATACAGCAATTACTTAGGGTTCATTCAACGAAAGGTAAAACCAACCCACACACAAACAATGATTAAAGCTAGTTATTCAAAACTAGAAGGACACTAACAAAAATTACTAATGTGTTCCACTATATCAGAAAGATCTAGACTTAGAACATTTTTTATTCATTTACTAAATACTTAATTGAACACTTGCTAAATATCAAGCATTGTGGTAGGTGTTAGAAAGACATTTACTTGGGAAAAAAGAAGATACAATTCCGAACTTCATGAAGCTTACATACTAAAAAATTGACATTAAACAAATCATTGTTCAGATAACAGCCATTATGATCAGAAGCACAGAGAGGCGTTGTGCAAAGAAGCATAATCAGGAATTAATCTGGTCCCAGGGGCTATAGAAGATATTTAAACTGGAACCTAAAAGATGAATGGGAATTAGCCAAAGAGGAAAGAATAGAAGGATCTCTGTCCATCCATGACATCTAAGGACTTAGAGTAGGCTTGTGTGGCAAGAGCACCAAGAGGATAGAAAAAAGGAGATAGGGATAGTGAGTGACATTGATAAGGAGGGCGTGGCCAGGTCATGCATGGCACTGTGAGCTGTGGCAAAGGATTTGAATTTTTCAATAAAATAAATGGGAAACCACTGACAGTATTTAAATAGGGGAGTAATATAATTGGATTTTTTATTTTTTAGTTAAAATTTTTTTTAAGTTTTTAAACTTTATTTTGGGGGTGCCTGGGTGGCGCAGTCGGTTAAGCGTCCGGCTTCAGCCAGGTCACGATCTCGCGGTCCATGAGTTCGAGCCCCGCGTCAGGCTCTGGGCTGATGGCTCGGAGCCTGGAGCCTGTTTCCGATTCTGTGTCTCCCTCTCTCTCTGCCCCTCCCCCGTTCATGCTCTGTCTCTCTCTGTCCCAAAAATAAATAAAAAACGTTGAAAAAAAAATTTAAAAAAAAAAAACCAAAAAAAAAAAAACTTTATTTTGAGAGAGAGACAGTAAGAGTGGAAGAGGGGCAGGAGAGGGAGAAGAAGACTCCTAAGCAGGCTCCATGCTGCCAGCTCAGAGTTGGACACGGGGCTCAAACTCAGAAAACCAGGAGATCATGACCTGAGCTGAAATCAAGAGTCCAATGCTTAACCGACTGAGCCACCTAGGCATCCTGGTTAGGTTGTTGTTGTTGTTCTTGTTTTTTCTAAGTCTCCCTGGCTCCTATGTGGGAGCTAGATTAGACAATGCAAGGATGGATGTGGGGGAACTGGTTAGAAGTCTTTTGTAGTAGTCCAGGTAAGACACTCTGGTACCTGGGAGCAGGGAGCTGGCAGGAGAAATGCAGAGCCACGGAGAGAGTTGGGAACTCCTCAGGAGATTACAGGATTGTCAGGGCTTGATGATTATCCAATCATATAGTTGGGTGCAGGGGAGGTGAAGGGAGAGGTGGTGTCAATGAGGACACATCCCAGATTTCATCCTTGGGTATCTAGATGGGAGGTGGTGTCATCCTCTGGATAGGAAACCAAAGAGGAGGAATGAGTTTAGGGAACAGCTGGCAAATTCACTTTAAACCTGTATCGAGTCTGTGGCGCCAGGCAGATATGCAGATAATGATGACAAATAGGTGGCTGGACACGTGGGACAGAGCTCAGAAGACAGATCTGAAAGGGCAAGTATAAATGTGGGAGTGTCACTATACAGGTGGCATTAAAGACCATAGGAATGGATGAGATCACTCAGGGAGAGGCCAGAGTGAAAAGAGAAAGTTAAAACAGACAGGAGTCAGTCTGGAATAAAGTCCTCATGATACTTGCATCATCAACAGTAAAGACTTGGGGCAGAAGATGATAACGTGTGGCCAACACTGATTCTTTCGTGTAGGGCTTGGAGCTTATGGGATCAGCAATGAACGAAGGTCAGCCAAGCAATTCGGCAAGGCAGCCTTGGCTGGGAGGTGGGAGGGAAGGAAGTACACTCTTACAACCTGATAACCCTGAAAGAACTCAGTCCCCAAGAGGGGTACTACTGAAACTCTAAACTTCTCTTGGTAAAGTCTCCATGTCAACCTCCTTCCTGTGCTCCTCCTTACTATTTCTACAGTATTGAAATGCTGGACTCCTACAGGGTTAATTCTAAAAGCTAAGGAAATTCAGTTTCTCAGGGAGGCTGGCCCCTGAATGTCATTGCTTGCACAGAACAGGTAACTCAGGGAAGCTAGTTGGTGAAATATGAATTTACCCATAATCAGCATACCATCCTGCTGTCAAGTCTCACAGTGCCCAAACTGGGTTATGTAAGCTCAGTGGATTTATTAAGAGCTATTTGTCAATTTAATAGCATAAAACCAAGGAGGAGCCAGATTCTCAAATGAGGTGGTCAGGTTTATGCAGTGTATGACTCAGGTGCCTTTTCCCTGCAAGCTCCCTAATACAATGCCATGGTTGACTGAAACCTATAAATGCTGTAAGAAGATTAGCTTTTACCTTAGAAGTAGCAGCTTCCAAAAAATAAATTGCAAGAATCTTGATATGCACTGCATATATATATATATATATATATATAGGCACATACATGCCTACATATGAGTACATAATGCACACATGCATATCTGTTCTATGGACATACCTACGTGGATATGTAGTTGTATGCAAATACTTTATGGAAATGAGAAAAGCATTCGTGGGAGTGAAGTCCTAAGTCTGTCCTGTAACTAACCCTCCTTTGCACAATTTACCATCATGTATGTGTGTTTGTGTGTGCACACACATGCACATTCAAAGCAGCAAAGTATGCTTTCACAGTGACAAGGTGTGGTAAATGATATTTTTCCCCACAATGAGAAAAGCAGTTGGCTTAGTGCCGAGGACAATTGTTGGAGAGGAACAAGGCTTTCTGAAGGAGGTTAGCACCTGAGCTAGACCTAGAAGTTGACCTGAGGTTCCAGTAGCTGGGGGGTTTGTGTGGATGGTGTTCTAAGTGGAAGGGAACAGTTTGAGCAGGGATGGGAAAAGACAGGACCTTGGGAAACACCAAGCTAAAAGTTGAGGAAATTCAGTTTCTCAGGGAGTCTGGTCCCTGAATGCCATTGCTTGCACAGAACAGGTAACCCAGAAAAGCTGTGAACTCCAGCGTTCACTAGAGCATTAGGTCCATTTAGGAAAGAAATGGAAAATAAAAATGGGCAAGTAGCTTGGGGGTAGGGTCATGTCATGGAGGGTCTCCAATTTGGGGTGAAATAATTTAGATTGCATCTGTAGGAAATGAGGAGTGGGAAGCATTTGAAAGGGTTTCAACAGGAAAGTGACAGGACTAGGATGATGCTTCAGGAGGAATAATCTGCCCCCAGGGTGAGGGGAAGTCAGAAATGGAAAATTAGGGAGTTTGTAACACCAGGCCAGGCCAAAATTTAAAATAGTGATGTTGATAAATATCTACTGACACAGAAAGATGTTGAATATAAATTTCTAAGCTTAAGTCAGTTGCAAATTGATATTATGTAAAATCTCACTTTTTGGTAAATATAAATACACACACATATACCAGGTATATCTGCAGAGAAAAAAGTCTCTGCAAGAAATATGCCCAAATACAACACTGGTTATTTTCAGTAGGTGGGATTATGGAAGACTTTTATTTTTCATTTGACTTTGTGTATGTTATTTCTTACAATGAACAATATCACGTGTTTAAAAAAAGGGGCATCTATCAACCAAAAAGTCCATCAAAGTATTTTTCTAAACAATAGACTCATCTACCTTGGAGCTAGATTGTACCTCTCCCTTTTTGTAATAGCCCCAAGTAAAGGTCTTAATGACCTGAGCAAGGGAGGAAGCCACCAGAATGGGAAGGACAGAGATTTTCCTTCTGAGGTTTCTAAGCACTGGAGAGCCATACAATCTGGTTTAGGTGAGGAATGCCAACAGTCATGAATCTAGACTTGAAACTGGACAGGTCACGGTGCCACTCACTCGCTGAGAACACCTTATTACCACAAGAGCTCTTAAGATCACCAAGACCAACCCATACCACTGAATAGCAGTGAAAAATCGGGCTGCAAACGTTACAGCTCAAGAGCATTCTTGCAAACGCTAAAGCACTTTTTAGTGCAGGGCTCATTCACCCAGGTTGTGCTAGAATCACCACACGCAACCAACTCCACCCTCCTCACTGATTCCAATTCATCCACAGCAAATAATGTAGTAAACTCTTACCATGAGTCAGGCACTGCTATATGTGGGGGAAGTGTAGCAATGATCAAAACAGATTCGGTGAGTCAGACCTTTTACATTTCATGTCCTTGAAGACGCCCACCATGCTTTTTCCTTCCTTGGTACTTTTTCCTCGGCTCGTTCTGGCTTCTTAAATGTGAGCGTTTCAATAGCTGGGGTTTTTATCGGTTCTCTGCCACATACCCAGGACCTAGAACACCAGCCTGGCCCATAGCAAAGTCTCAACGAACAATTGATGAGTGAATGGGCTTCATATGTGTTATGCGCTCCACAGGGATCATGCTTCCCCTAAATTTTTGCCTAGCTTATTCCTGTAATTCCCTCTTTGCTCAGCTCAAACACCACTCTCTTTGAGAAGCTTTCTGGAATTAGCCAGAGTCCTCTGTTAATTATTCTCTTGGTATCCTGTGTTTCTCCTTTTAGCACTTACCTTCATCGTAACTACATAATTACTTAATCTGTCTCTCCTGCTAGTATAGAAACTCCATGAAACCTGGGACCCAGCTGGTCTTGTTTACCACCATATCCCCAGTTCCTACCACAGAACCCAGTCTGTGGGAGTCACTCAGTGAATGGTTGTCCAGTGACTGACTGCCTGAAAGCATACTTACAATTTGATGACCACTGAAACCTAGTTGAAAATGGGATTATTGTTGTTGCTGTGGTTATTGATGATGACTGTGGACAGCTGGTGGCCAAGCAGATCACAGCAACCAGGCTAAGCCCCAGGGCATTTTCTGCCACCTGGTGCTGTTTCTGAAAGCCGATTCAGAAAAGTGGTGGATGCACTACAATCACTAATTCATTCAATAAATGTTTAGGTGAAGCTAAGTGGGGTACAAAGGTGACTAAAGAAGTCTCTGTTTTTAAGGGGCTTATAGCTTAATGGGGGTAATAAGTCCTAGAAAGATAAAGGCAGTGATATGTTGGATGGGTTTTGTAGGGGTATTCTAACAAAGTACCACAAACTGGCTTAGACATTTATTGTTTCACAGTTCTAGAGGCTAGAAGTCCAGGATCAAGGTGTCAACAGGGCCCTGCTCCCTCTAGAGGCACTAGAGGAGGATGTGTCCCAGGCCTCTCTCCTAGCGTCTGATGGTTTCTTCGCTCATGGCGTTGGAACTCCAGTCTTCACATGGTATTCTCTCTGTGTGCCCGTTTCTGTTTCCAAATTTCATTTTTTTTAAAGAATATCACTCATACTGGACTAGGCCCCACCATAATGACTTCATTTTGATTACCTCTGTAAAGACCCTATTTCCAAATAAGGTCACATTCTGAGGTACTGAGGGTTAGGACTTCAATATAACTTTTTTTGGGGGGGACACAATTTAGCCCAGATCAGAGGTGCTCTGAGAGAAGTCTGCACAGGATTCAGTGGGGCAGTGAAAGAAATAATCTACTCCAGTGGAGGTGGGGGTGGGGAAAGGGTACAGAAAAGGGTTCTCAGAGCAGGTAAACCTTGGACTGAGTCTTGACAGGTGAATGGGCATTTTTCCGAGGAATATGGGGTGCATGTGGGATGGGGTGGGGTATAGGATGCAGAGAGGGAATGATAAGATAGGCAGGAACCAGACCGTGAAAGACTTAGTGTAACCAAAGTGTTGGTCCTGAGTGACCCCCACGTCCACCAGCCTTCTAGAAACATCCTTTTGTTCAATATTCAAATAGAAATAGCCGAAGCAGCAATGCCATGAACAGTGGGAAGCCTGATATCTCCAAGTCTTCATGGGGTTCTGGTGAAGGTGAGACTTTCCTGGGCCACTTGGCACCTTGGCTGCCCACTCCCCTGTCACTGGGTACTCATCATGGCTCTAAGTCTCCACTGCCATAGTCCATCTTGTGCGTCCCCTTGATCCTTTCTGGGCACCAACTCATTTTCCACAACTGCAGGCATGGCAAACTTCTGCTACAGGCATGAGAGAGCAAAAGGAAACAGCTTCTTATTAAACACTAGCCATGGTGGCCCCGACTTGCCTTGACCACCTCCAGCAAAGGAATGTTCTTACCAGCCAACTTTACCTTCATAGGCTCCTGTGACCACCCCTTCTCTGTCCCAACACTTAGAAGTTTTTAAAAAGACCAATGCCCCAGGGGTGCCTGGGTGGCTCAGTCAGTTAAGTGTCTGACTCTTGATTTGGGCTCAGGTCATGATCTATCGGTTCATGAGTTGGAGCCCCACATAGAGGGCCCTGACAGTGTGGAGCCTGCTTGGGATTCTCTCTCTCCCTCTCTCATTCTCTCTCTCTCTCTCTCTCTCTCTCTCTCTCTCCCTCTCTTTGTCTCTGCCCCTCCCCCACTAACGCTCTGTGTGCTCTCTCTCTCTCAAAATAAATAAATAAGCATTTAAAAAAAAATACCAATGACCTGGACCACCTCAAACCATTTACATCAGAATCTTTGGGAGTGGGACTGGGCAGGTATATACCTTAAAGCTTACAGGTGAGTCTAGGGGGCCTCCAGTGCTGGGGATACTGCTCTGTATCTAGACCTTGCTCAGATCCTCCCTTCCCCCATTGTCCTAGTTAACTAAAGAAAGCTCTGGTTTCCATTACCTCATTATACAGAGCAATTCCTCTTGCTGTCTGTTTCTCCCTCTCTCTGACTCGCTCTCACTTATCCAGGCCTAGACCATCAGGGCAGCTCTTCTCAAAATAAACAAACAAATAAATGATGCTCCTACACAACAGAATCCTTTTCCTCTAAAATGAATTCTGTCTCTCCCTTTAGAGGGAAAAACAACTCCCAGATTTTGTTTTAAATACCATATTTCAGTGAAATGTTTTCCATATTTCAACCTCTCTGAAATTGGATGTGTCTTATCCCCAGTGAGGTATCACAGCTTATTTGGTGATTTTTTTTTAGTACTTCAAATAATAATACACCTTACAATTATAAGAGGATTTCATTTGGTGAAATAGGGTGGTAATAACCTTTTTATTTCTTCTTCCACGAGGGCTAGTTTTGCCAAGGAGTTTGTACTTTATGCTGTAAGTGGTAGGGAAGGTTTTGACCGAAGGGGTAATACCGCAAAGTTTTGCTTCCCTGAACCACTTTGTCTCATGTCCATGAGAGTAAAGGCAGGGACACTCCTCAACTGAACTGGCATTACCAGGCCTACTTAGGGGTAAGGGGATACAAACTCAGTTCCTTGAGGGCAGGAAGGAGTTCCCTGTATTAAGGCCCAGGTGTCACTGTGGTCCAGAAGCTATCCTCGGGAAAGGGCAGCTAGCTCTCTCCCATGAGACCCCAGGACATTGCATTCACTGCCTTGATGGATTCTCCCCCTAAAGAGTCTGCTCTCTTGCCAGCCTGGAGACCCAACTTTGTTGGCACTGCCCAGCCGGGGCCTTTTTACCCAGGCATCCAGGCACTAACCAAACACACTCAAGAAACTGATATCTAAACTACAGAATTCCCATTCATTATTTTACAAAGAGAAATACAGCTGGCAGGCAGACAGCACACACTAGTAGGGAGATCTGACCATTCCCTCCCCGAAGGCAAATTGCTGCAAAAGCTAAGTTACAATGAGAAAGCCAATGTATTTGCTTATAATGAGAAAATCAACTTTCAAGAGTACTGGAAGTTCACACTGGCCAGAACGGCTTGTTCTTTCCTGGTTGAAAAATGAATCCTGTAGATGCCAAATTATCCAGAAGACTGTGAGCAAGGAATCGGGGGCAGGGTGATGGTTGAGCATTAGACTTATATCTCTTAGATGAACTGCCTGTGGCACTCTCACCAACCTACGGGGGTGGCTGTGCCCAGTCAACCTCATTGCTCAGGTTGGCTTGCCAACCTTGCTTCTTGCTTGGATGCAGAATGGACGGACACTGCCATTTGCCCTTGAGACTTGCCATTAAGCTTCCATGACTGGCTGGTCCCCATCTCTTAATATGTGGTCGTCCTGCCCCCTAAGTAACTGGGGCTTTATTGACTCCCTCTCAGTCACAACCAAATCCAGCCTCATCTGTTCAAAAACACATTTAAACGTAATCTCCTGGATTTTCCCCACAAATGGCTTATCTCAACTCTTATATGTCTATTTCAGTGTTTAACCCTTTACAAATTTATTTACAAGTCCTTCAGGACTCCTGGCTGTCACTTCCTGGGGACTAGCACCAGGAGGAAATGGCCTTCTTTTTGATAAGGAACTTAATTCCCCCTTTTTCATCCTGGGCATGGAAGCCCTTCCTCCTCCTATGGTTGGAGTAGCCTGTAGGGTTTGTTTCTAGGACCTGTGAAGTAAGCTGGATTTTACATGAAAAGGAAAGGAAAATAAGAGCCAGTAGCCTAGGAAATTCTCATTAGTAGCCTCAGACCAGGGATGGGTTTTGTTGGGTCTTCGTTGCAGGTGTCATCCTGTCATAGGATTACCAACACAGCCCCTGGAGCCACATAGAGCCGGCTTCCAATCCCAGCTTTGCCTTAGATACAGCGCTCTATCTCTTTCAGTCTTATCCTCAAATGGGATAATAACACTTATACCTCCTGGGTGCCTTGGTGGCTCAGTTGGTTAAGCATCTGACTCTTGATTTCAGCTCAAGTCATGATCTCACAGTTCATGGGCTTGAGCCCCACACTGGGCTCTGCACTAACAGCGCAGAACCTGCTTGGGATTCTCTCTTTCCCTCTTTCTCTGCCCCTCCCCTGCTTGCACACATGCTCTCTCAAAAACAATTAAACATTTAATTTTAAAAAGCACAACTGTATCTCCTAGGGGGATGAATAAAATTATAATGCACAGTGCTTGGCACACAGTAAGCACTATGCCTTCCTCTTTCCCTTTCCAATTGTTTTCATTGTTGGAAATTGTCCCACAAAAGCCTTAGACCTTCACAAAATCTTCTCCTTCCCGCTGCCTACCCCTGTCCATCCAGGCATTTCTAAGACAGTGAGAGAGACCTAGAAGTTACATTTTTCTTGTTTCTTTACTTACAATGACTTATAGACACCCAAATATCCACCTCTATGTATTTACGTCTAAGATTTACTTTAATCTAATGAGATGAGAAAGTAGCCAAATGGAGAATATAGAGAACAGATTTTTGGCCATGAGTTGATAGTTGCTGAAGCTGGATAATGGGTACACGGGAAGTCATTCTACTGTTCTCCGTATTTCTGTATGTATTTAAAATTTTTAATGTTAAAAATATTTTAAAAGACAAAAAATCTTACTGATAAGTTTCTACATGCTAGACACTGGTCAAGGAGAAAGAGCTTAAAAGAAGAATAAGTTTAGTCCCTGTCCCTGAAGAATTCACAAGTTAGTGGAAGAGATAGATGTGTTAGTAGTCATTTTAAGCAGAGTGATGTGAGTAAACAGTCCAAGTAAGGGCCCAGTGGGGCACCCTGCCCAGCCTGGGAGAAGGGGAGTGATTCCACAGCTTCTGTTATCCTCCAAGACCACATCACTGGCTTGTACAAATCCACGTGACAGACAGCAGGCTATGCAGAGAAGGACACGCCCAAATGTAAATCATTTCCATCACTGTAGGATTCAGGACTATGTATCATCTCCTTTGAGAGCCACTTCACTCTCTCTACCTTCCAAGCTGAGCTAGGTGACTTCCTCTGAGCTCTGTCTGTCTCCATTAGCCTTCATCACGCTGAATCGAGTGGTTCTATATTTGGTGGGCTGGAGGAGGAGGCAGAAGAGGTCCTTGACAACCTTGTATAATGCAAAACTCCCGTAATTCAGCACCAACCCTGACGGGATGGCACATGTGTCTATCTACCAGTAATGGTGGTTCCCCGTGTGGCAAAAGTGTGGACATCATCTGCAAATCACCAGGTTTGCCTGCATTAAACTTAAGCAACTCAACCAATTTATAATTTGAGAAGCTTCTCATTTCCTCAATATTGGCACATAAATTGGACTCAATTACTGTATTTCTACCACACTGCTTCAAATCTGCAGTGTAATTAAAAACTGCACACAACTTGACTTCTGAACTGTAATGATCTGTTTACTTCTCTCACAGGGTCCTCCTCTTCCTCGCCTCTTCTTTCCCAGAAGAGTAGGAGGAAGGAGGGAGAAAGGAAGGGAGGGTAAGATTAGACAGGAAGACTGTCTCCTCTTCCTTTTCTCCCTCTCCTACCCCCTCAATTCACAAGGTATGTTATATGAGAATTTGATGTTAACGGTCATCTTTTCTGTGCTGAGCAGTAACTGACACGTAAGTGATTTTAAACTCTGCTGTTAACTAGCTTCCCCACCTTGGGCTTGTCTTTTCACTTTCCAAAACGTTCATTCCGCGCCCACCTTCCCCCCCACCCCCATCTACACTACAGGAATAGGAATGTTAACCTGACCTCCCAAGGGTCATGAAAGGGTCATACTAGATAATGCAGGAGAAAGCCCTTTGAACACTATAAAACCCTAGACTCACGTTATGTGAGTAACACTAGGGGTGTTATGACCGGCTGACACAGGGCATCTACAGCCTGGCACTTCTGAGTGACTCACGGGCCTCTTATTATAAGTCCATCTCACTAGGAGGCCCTGTGGGTCACTGAGCTACTGTTAGCAAACCACTTAGAAGAGGAGAAGGGCTTTAAAACTAGATCACTTCCGGTTAGATGACCTACAAGGGTACAAAGAGCACGTATGAACTTTTCTCTTCCTTTTAATTTTCTTTTAAAAAAGGAGAGAACTCACTCCATCATTAATGCACATCACAGTGTTTGAATTAGCCAAGTGCAGAAGAGTTTTCTGGGGACAGGGTTATTAAAAACATTATTATTGTTCTTTATTAAAATGGGAAAATCAATGAGTGCTTGTTAAAAAAACATAAATGGTATGAAAGTATAGAAAATAAAAGGGAAAGCCCCATTTTCCCAAATACCACCTCCACCCATTCCCAGAGGGAAGCCACTATTCCCAGAGGTAGCCACTATTCAGATACTTGTATGGAGCTTTCTGTGAAGACTGTCCTGTAATTTTCTGTTTTCGCTTAAGCATAAACAGTTGTTTTTTTTAATGTGGAAAGTTGTATTATTTATTTATTTTTAAATATTTTAATTTAGTTTTGAAAGAGTGCAAGTGGGGGAGGGGCAGAAAGAGAAGGAGGGGTACAGAAGATCCAAAGCAGGCTCTGTGCTGACAGGCTGACAGCAGCAAGCCCGATTGTGGGGCTTGAACTCATGAACTACAAGATCATGACCTGAGCTGAAGTTGGATGCTCAACCCACTGAGCCACCAGGTGACCCAAAGGGTGGAAGTTTTTAAAGCAATTAAGAAGGAAATATAAATATTCGATAGTCTGTTCATTCAAATGTGTTCTTAAGCCAAAATACAGAGTTGGGATGTTATCCTGGCATCTAGGAGAAAATCATGTCCTGTGCATGCCTTTGTCACATGTTTGTCCTCCCAAACTAGAATGTGAGCTTATCGCAGCGGCGTTTCCAGGCCGTAACACAATGCCTGGCACAAATAAATGTTTGCCAAGTGAGTAACTGAATGAGCAGATCGACCATGACCTGCGATTCCCGCAGAATTAATCCCTGCTGGGCCCCTGCTGGGCTGTGTAGCATGCTGCTTTCCCAGCACTTACACACATTAGGTCATTTTGTCCTCATAGCACCCTCTAATGTATATTGCCCTTTGTATTTCACTTTATTGTTATTTTTACAGATGCAGAAACTGAGTCCTGTTGAGGTCACAGAGCTGAACCTATAACCCCAATTTTTTTTGTTGCCCCCAATGCCAGTCTTGCTTACAATGTCAAAGGCAAACAGAATCAGTTTAATCTCAACACAACCGAAAGCTCATTTTGAGGCAGTGAGGGTTAATTCCCTTTCAGCTTGTGACCACTTTAGGTCAGCCAGCCTTTGCTAGGGAGTAAACCTTATCCAAGTCCTCTCCTTTGCAAATCCATCTCCTGCCATCTGCTGGGTGAAAGCAGCATTTCCTCATGGCCACTCATCAGCCATTATTATAATTTCTATCGATTACAGTGTTATGCAATTTATATGCATTATTCCTTTTCCTCCCCCAAGCAACCCTATAAAGTAGGTCTGAGTCTTATCCCCATTTTCAGATGAGGTAACTGAGGTTAAGTAACTCACCTTATGTGAACTAGTTCCCTACGGTCACTGTGCCAAATGATCACAAACCTGGTGGCTTAAAACAATAGGAATTTATTCTTCCACAGTTATAAAGGACACAAATCCTAAATCAAGGTGTTGGCTGGACTGTATTCCTTCCAAAAGCTCTTGGGAAGAATTCTTCCTTGCCTCTTCCAGCTTCTGGTGGCTCCAGACATCCCCGGGTTCACAGCCACATCCCTCTAGTCTCTGACTCTGCCTTCATACAGCTTCATCCTTCTCCCTGTGGGTCCTCTGTGCTTCTTTTATAAGGATAGTATCATTGAATCTAGGGTCCACCAGGATAATCTAGGGCCATCTCACCCCAAGATCGTTAACTTAATTACATCTACAAAGACCCTTTTTCCAAATAAGCTCACACTCACAGGTTTCTGGGATTAGAAGGTAGACTTCTCTTTTTTCAGGGGGAAAGGAGAAGGCACCATTCAACTCAATGTCCTATGTTCCACAGTTGATCAATTACAGAGCTTATGCTCTAAATCATTGCTGGGGTGTCAAGTTTGTTGTTAGTGACCCTCACCTCTGTGTTTCTTCTATCCCTCAATCCTTACCATTTTAGGCACGACAGGCACACACATACACACACACAAAAGCTTTGCACCCTGAGACTCCCAGTGATGCTCATTGCATAAGGTGACCACATGATTTATTACCCAAATGAGGATACATTTGAGAATAAAAGAGTAAAAGTGGGAGTTAACAATTACCCTGTGATAACAGGCAAACCAGAACTGTGCTGGGCACACCTAGATATAGGAGCCCCTGCCACTGCTTCCCCAGGGCTGGCCTCTCCTGCTGGCGCTCCCAGAAGTGCGCACCTTGTCTCCTCTGACACCTGACGTCAGCTCCCTCCCGCAGTATACCTTTGCCAGAAAGAGAGGTGATCTGGAGACCATGAGGCCCAGCAGATGCCCACTAAATGAGTGCTGAACTCATTTTTTAAATGTTTACATTTTAATTTTTTAAATGTTGCTCATGGACTTTGTGCTGTGAATCACTAACACTGAACCCCTACCCTCAAGGGGTCTACAGACTAGCAAGCAAGTGGGCAAATAGCCAGAAGTGCCAGAAGTGCAGTAAACCTGACCAGCCAGCCTCTGAGCTGCTACCTGAAGGAGGAAGTTGCACCTGACTGAGAGAGAGGGGAATGGAAACAGCATGACCTAGGGTGTTCGAGGTGTTCTACATATATTGTTTCATGCGGTCTTCACAATCCTATGACAAAGACATGGGTCCACAGTCCATTATCAAAACTCCCTGGGGCCAATGTGTTTTGGAATTCAGACATTTCCGGAATTTAGAGAAATAATATGTTGCAAGAATTTATTATTTCTTTTGTTAAAATATATTTATTTGAGCCAATTGATAATACCATTTATCAACTCAGGAAATTATTTATTGGGCTCTACTCTAATGGTATTTATTGAAATTTAGTATATTTTGATCATCATAATAGACAGCATCAAGGTTTTTTTGGCTTTTTAAGTTTCTATTTTAATTCCAGTTGATTAACATTTAGTGTTATATTAGTTTCAGGTGTACAATACAGTGATTCAACAATTCCATACAATACCTGGTGCTCATCATGAGAAGTGCACCAAACATTTAATGTTATGTACCCAATGGTCTGGGGCTATACCCCATAACTAATACATTCATTATTCTGTAGCAAAACATGTATAGTCACATTAAGTAAAATAAACAGACTATAAAAAGGCTTATGTGAGTTCAGGGAAGGGTTTTATGGCCAAATTAATTCAGATCAATTAGATTTCACTGCCAAATGAGTTAAGAAAAGGATGCCAGTTGTTACAGCGCTTGGACTTGGGGATTGTAGATAAGACATTGTGGGGCTATATTATTTGCTGTGGTTTGCAGACAAAGAAACTGAGGCTCAGAAAACTTGCCCATGGGGTGCCTGGGTGGCTCAGTAAGTTAAGTGTCTGACTTCGGCTCACGTCATGATCTCACAGTTTGTGGGTTTGAGCCCCACATCGGGATCTGTGCTGACAGCTTGGAGCCTGGAGCCTGCTTTGGATTCTGCATCTCCCTTTCTCTCTCTGCCCCTCCCAAGATCAACCTCTTTCTGTCAAAAATAAATGAAAATGTTTTAAAAATAAAAGAAAGAAAGAAAGAAAGAAAGAAAGAAAGAAAGAAAGAGAAAGAAAGAAAGAAAGAAAACTTGCCCAGGACACACAGTAAGTGGTGCGGGTAGAATTGGAATGTTTGTCAATCTGCCTGACTCACCCTTAGCATCATTCTGTTTCAGTTTTGACTTCAGGTAAGCAACCTGAGTCCTACTAAGCCCCAAGCTATATCACGATTTCCAAAATAATATTGATGGCTCCAGTCCATTCATCTCTGTAGAGACACTTGAACCAAAGCTTTAAGTCATATGAACATGCATAATCTTTCTGTCTACTCATGTTTGTGACATGCCATTCTTGGGACATCTGGTAGTATGAATAATTCTGTGGTTTCAGGCAGGGGGTGAAGTTCTAACTTGTGAACTTGGAAGGGGCTTTAATTAAAAAGTCATGCTGATGACAATACAGGCAGAGTTGCTTAGACAGCAAAACCAGACAACTCCTTTTTGTTGACCTACTTCAAACACATATGATTACTTCAGTTTATAAAAATAAAGTAAGGTCCCCAGGAGAGCAATAATTATTACTAACAGCACCTTTAAAGAAATGGCCCAACTAACAGAAAAAATCCAGTCCAAGAATAATTTAAAATGCTTGCCTCCTCATTGATAAAGCAAGATCAGGTTCCCTGCCTTCTACTCCCAATGCACATGGACATACACACACACAGTCCACATGCATCGTACCACACACTCACCACACACACATTCACCCCCACACCCATCTACACACAAACACCCCCCACACCCACATATCACACATACCACACATCTACACTCACATCCAAACCACATAACTCCCACACAACATACACGTACTAGACACATGCACACACGCATACACACGCCACATATCAGGCACACATACCACACACCACACCCCCCGCACGTACCACACTTGCATTACACAACTCACACACGCGCAACACACAATCTGCATCCTGTGGACGGTGAAACTTGGTTGAAATTGGTTCTTCCTTTCACCTCCTCCAGGCGGTGCAGGGCTGAAGTCCACCGCACAGGCCAGCCCCAGTTAGACTCAGCAGGCCAACAATTCAGTCTTTTCAGTTTAACTACATGGCTTAGCACCACTTTTTGGCTGTCTGGAGAGAGAATTCACCACAGGCCAACAAAGATGTCATGTTTCCTTCTACTGTTAAGTCTTGCAGCTTCTCCTCCCAACTAGGTTTTCACCATTGTTTTGTCACTTGACATAACAGATGTCATGCTCAGAAAACCCCCTGAACAAATCAGTTTTATGTTCCTCACACTTAGCAATGAGTAATGAAATACCAGCTTACCTGAAATAATCCGGATTTTTCCATTCAAATCACACCAGGGACAATCACGATGATTGCTAACTTTATTCATTGAGAGGTTGCTGTGTGCCAGGCAACTCTTAGCATGTTGTGGGATGTATCTTGGGAGAATAAAAGGGATCAAATCACAGCTTTCAGAAGTATACTGTAGTGTATGCAAATAACAATAAATGCTTACATAGTATTTTCATGTGCCAGGCACTGTTCTCCGTGCAGAATATATAATCTTGTTTTTAACTCACACAACAACCCCAGAAGGTAGATACCTATGTTACACCATTTTACAGATGGGGAGTCTAAGATCTGGAAAGCCTAAGTTACTTGTCAAGGTCACACAGCTGGTAAGGAGTGTAGCTAGAATTATAACTGTGACGACCTTCAGGCTCTAAAGTCCACATTCTTTCCTGCTGCTGTGGAAATAGTCTCTCCAGGGATGAGGTCTATGTCTTATTCATCCCTGCATCTGAGCTCCCAGCACTGTACCTGGCAGAGATAGATGCTTCCTAGAATTTCAAAGAGGAAAGAAGAGAGACATAAGAGAGAAAGGAGAGACACCAGTTTCAGGGACATATCTCCTGGAAAGGAAGACCGGGGCCCGTTTAGTCACCAGTTACATTTCTGAGGGAGAAAAGCTGATGGATGGATCTGTGGTGTTTGCTTTTGTGAGCTGTCAGACCTCCTGCTGTAATCCCATAAAGGGAGAACCCCTTACGACTTCACCAGCAGCCCAAGAACAGATCCTGTCAGAATCTACTCATGATTCCAATAGCAGGATAAAAAGGCCCTGCGCTGATCAGGGGTGCGATCTGGGGGCACAGGAGCGTAGTCATTGTGCTGGGTCCATTCTCCAATTGTACAGTATTTCCTAATATTTGTAAGGAAATAGTTAGACTTAAAGATTGTGAAGACGGTGCTGATGTGGTGCACAAGCCAGACCGTGAGGTGTGGAGAGGCGCTAAGGGAAACAACAGGGGGCCCACTACTTCCTCGGGGCTGCAGAAAATGTCAGACTTCATTAATGTAGGAATCATGTTTTCTAGGAGTTACTTGTTTGTGTCTAGATCTTCGGCCAGCCCAGGTTCTCCTGAGGTGCAAGGACCTCGTTACTCATCCTTAGGGTGGTATAAGTGGTTAAACACATGGCCTGGGGAGTCAGATTATCTAAGATAAGATGAAGGCTTCATTGCTGTGTGATGTTTGGCTAGTTACTTCAACTCTCTGAGCCTCTGAGTCTCAGTGGAAATAATGATAATGTTTTCCCTAAGGGAGCTTCCCCAGCCATTGAGCAAAGACCTCTAGCTGCTGCCTCAAGGGGGAAGTTGTACTTGAGGAGAGGCTAACTCAGGAAAAGGAAAGGGAATGGCCTTGAAGTGGGGCTCTGCATGTACTGTTTCATAAACACCTGACGACTGAGAGGTTTATGTAAATTGTTTAGCACAGTCCCTGTCTCTCATTGCCTGTGACAAAGACTGCTGTTTCCTAGTGCCTACACTCTGCTTCTTTTCCTAGCAATAATGGCAACCAAAGTTTTAGTGGGGTGAATGCCTGGTTTTAGAAAGAAGGCTCTGGAGAACTGTTGAGAAATGGTGGGGTGCACGTGGCCAGGGGTAAGTGCCCACTTAGGCCGCTGTCGAGGTCATGATGAAGGAAATACTGAACATTCTGTGGGTGGTGCAGAGAATGGGGAGCACTAGGGTGTTTCTGGGGCGGAGTCAGCCAGATTTTACGAATGACAGGGTGACAGAAGGAGGCAGGTGGGAGAGAGGGGAAGAGGCTAGAGGATGCCCGGAGCCTCAGTATGGTGACTCAGTAATGGTGACTTAGTAATTAACATTCACTGAAGGAGAGAACAGAGGAGAAGAAACAGCTTTGGGAGGCAGGAGATGAGTGTAGTTGAGGACCCACTGGGGCGGAGGGGCCTGGGGACGCCCCATACAGATGTCCAGCCGAGTTCTTTTTGTTCACTGCCTCTGTGGAATGGTTTCATCATCAATATGAGTCCTGAAAAAGGGTTTTTCAAAGAGCACGCGAATGTTCTGTGCCTGGAAGATCAAAACAACCCGCAGAGGCAGCAACTTTCACACATGCACAGCCCGCTGCCAGCCCTCGGGCGGCTCTCCCTGCCCTTCCGGTTTGCTTTCCAAGCCCACAGCTCAGCCTGGCCTCGCCCCACGCCAGGCTTCCTGGGCGGGAGACAAAAGGTGTGTATCCACAGCACAGAATGACCACATCCACCCTGTCAGCAGTGGTTTCTATGGAACGTTTGGTCACAGTGTGCAAGGCTTCTTTCTACTGAAAATCATTCAGTGAAAATAGCTAACGTGGTTATGTTGCATACACAGTTAATGATGGATTATTTCTTCACTGCAATTCTGCTCTCTGCAGACATTTCCCTATAATTCTGTTTTGCACCAACTCCGTGGGGGCTCTTCCAAGCCTTGTAAAGCTGAAAAGTGCCTAAAGCAAGTGTTCTATCCAATTCAAACTGCAAAAATGGGTGGTTTTCTATCTCTGCAGGGAGCTCACAACCCCTGGTGACCTAGCCCAGCACTTAATGCTTGCTAGTGCCTATTATTACACCAAATCCTTTCTGTGTATTATTTCATTTAATCCTTTGAAGTAAACAATAAGGCAGGTTAAATGAGGCTCAGAGAGGGTGAGGAACTTGCCTAATGTCACACAGCTAATGAAAAGTACCGATAGGATTCCAGTCAAACCTGTCTCACTGCAGTTCCCAATGCTTAACCAGTAGGCTGCACTGTGCCTCCACCATCAGTGCAGGATGTCACCTCCCTGCTGATCGGACCACAGTTAACATCACTGTCATCTATTTCCAGGTTCTCTAGCCTATTTTCCACCTGCTGGAAAAACAGCAAGAGCTATTTTACCAAAAGGGATCAGGCTCTCTGTTTTACCAAAAGGGATCAGGCTCTCTGTTTTACCAAAAGGGACGTGTGTGGTTTCATACCATCCACCCAGTATTAGAAAAGGAAAAGTCTTGGCCATGAAGAAACTCAGAAGTGGTGTCTCTGGCTCTACTTGCTCTCCTTAGCATGATCAGTGGGGTAGTCAGTAGCAACCAGTGTCAGGATGGCTCTCAGAAACTGGCCGCTTGGTGGAGTGGTTTGCGCAGGTGACCTTCACACCCGGCTGGTGGCACAATGGTCTTAAAAATGGAAAAGCTACCTATTTGGTTCTACATCAATGTATTATTTATAAAGCAAACCTCGGATATGAGTATACTGAGTTGCAAAGTGAAACAAAGGGAAAGGATGGGAATGTGTAGAAGAGATTTTGATAGTTCTGTTCTCAGTTTGTTTTTTTCTGTTTTTTTTTTTAATTTTTTTTAACGTTTATTTATTTTTGAGACAGAGAGAGACAGAGCATGAACGGGGGAGGGTCAGAGAGAGGGAGACACAGAATCTGAAACAGGCCCCAGGCTCTGAGCTGTCAGCACAGAGTCCGACGCGGGGCTTGAACTCACAGACCGCGAGATCATGACCTGAGCCGAAGTCAGCCGCTTAACCGACTGAGCCACCCAGGCACCCCTGTTCTCAGTTTTAAGAGTCTCTTATGCTTTGGCTCTCTCCCTCTCTAACCTTTTTTTTCCTTCCCCTCCCTCATGGTCTTCTGTTAAGTTTCTCAGGATCCACATAAGAGTAAAAACATGGTATCTGTGTTTCTCTGTATGACTTATTTCACTTAGCATCGCACTCTCCAGTTCCATCCACGTTGCTACAAAGAGCCATATTTCATTCCTTCTCATTGCCACGTAGTACTCCACTGTGTATATAAACCACAATTTCTTTATCCATTCATCAGTTGATGGACATTTAGGCTCTTTCCATCATTTGGCTATTGTTGAGAGTGCTGCTATAAACATTGGGGTACAAGTGCCCCTATGCATCAGCACTCCTGTAGCCCTTGGGTCAATTCCTAGCAGTGCTATTGCTGGGTCATAGGGTAGATCTATTTTTAATTTTTTGAGGAACCTCCACACTGTTTTCCAGAGCGGCTACACCAGTTTGCATTCCCACCAACAGTGCAAGAGGGTTCCCGTTTCTCCACATCCTCGCCAGCATCTATAGTCTCCTGATTTGTTCATTTTGGCCACTCTCACTGGCTTGAGGTGATATCTGAGTGTGGTTTTGATTTGTATTTCCCTGATGAGGAGCAACATTGAGTGTCTTTTCATGTGCCTGTTGGCCATCCGGATGTCTTCTTTAGAGAAGTGTCTATTCACGTTTTCTGCCCATTTCTTCACTGGGTTATTTGTTTTTCGGGTGTGGAGTTTGGTGAGCTCTTTATAGATTTTGGATACTAACCCTTTGTCCGATATGTCATTTGCAAATATCTTTTCCCATTTCGTTGGTTGCCTTTTAGTTTTGTTGATTGTTTCCTTTGCTGTGCAGAAGCTTTTTGTCTTCATGAGGTCCCAATAGTTCATTTTTGCTATTAATTCCCTTGCCTTTGGGGATGTGTCAAGTAAGAAATTGCTGCAGCTGAGGTTGAGAGGTTTTCTCCTGCTTTCTTCTCTAGGGTTTTGATAGTTTCCTGTCTCACATTCAGGTCCTTTATCCATTTTGAGTTTGTTTTTGTGAATAGTGTAAGAAAGTGGTCTAGTTTCATCCTTCTGCATGTTGCTGTCCAGTTCTCCCAGCACCATTTGTTAAAGAGACTGTCTTTTTTCCATTGGATGTTCTTTCCTGTTTTGTCAAAGATTAGTTGGCCATACTTTTGTGGGTCTAGTTCTGGGGTTTCTATTCTATTCCATTGGTCTATGGGTCTGTTTTGTGCTGTCTTGATGATTACAGCTTTGTAGTAGAGGCTAAAGTCTGGGATTGTGATGCTGATTCCAATTTTAAACTGATCTTTGAATATGTAGGCAGTGAGCACACTGCTGTGAACAGGACAAAAACTTGGGAAGCAGTACCTCTTGGAGTCTTTTCTGAGGAATCAGAAGAAACTTCTGGCAACTGAGTGGCTGAAGAGACAGCTATGCTGAAGTAATTTGGCTAACAAAGAAAGATGAATGAGGGGATTAAAAAATATTATCATTTTGCAACCCCTAATGAATTAATAGATCTATTCAATGACCATCCCTGGCTGCTAACATCATAAAAAGAGAGACAAAGATAAATTGCATGCCCCAGATGGAAGTACCCAATTCAATTTATAAAGTAGCCTTGAAAAAGAGTGAAACTAATCATGGCTCTAGATCTAGCTACCATGTTGCAGGCAATACAGGGAAATGTTACAATCACAAAGACACAATCAGCAAAGTCCAATGTAAAGAAAACCCTATAGGGCAACACAATTTCTTATATTTTTTTCAGTCAAATAATAAATGGGAGAATTTAGGGATTAGAGAATAATCAGGACACATACGAATCAAGTTGTAAACTGACTTTGATCCCAGTTCATGCTAATTGTAGGGGGAAAAAGTTATAGAAAAATCAAGGAAACATGAACATTGAATACTTGATGATAAGGAATTACTTTTTCAGGTTGATACTGATATTGTGGTTATATTTTAAATGAGCAGTCTGTGTCTTTCAGAGATTCATAATGAAATAATTACAGACAGAATGATATGAGGGCTGGGATTTAGCTCAGCTGATATGGGGTCAGGGTTGGGAGAGCTGATGAGGGCCAAGAGGAAGCAAGCTTGGCTAGGAGTTGATCATTGTTGAGGCTGGGCAATGAGTATGTGTACATTCATTACGTTAGTCTCTCTACTCTGTTTATGTTTAAAATATTCCATAATAAGGTGTTTTTGAAGAGAGAAAGTGCATACGTGATTGACAGAGAGAAATTAAGGGAATAAAAATTGAATTATAACTTTGGGGTGTGGCTATTTTTGACTTTGAGCTTCACCATAAAGTGATCTGCCTCAGCCATTTGATAGGAACTCTGAATGTCCATATCTTTAGGTCTTTTAGCTGGGGCTCGTCATATTTCCCAGAATAGATGCTACCCATAACCTGACATAGATGGTAAAAGCCTGGTGGCCGGCTTTCAGGGAGCTGGGTGAAAAATGGCGGGTAAGGGCTTTGAAATTCCCTTCGATCCTCACCTGTGCCTCTCCCCTGCCAGAGACCCTGTGTTTTGCCTTCTCTAGAATAAAAACCTCTAACCTTCTATGTGGAGAAGGAAGTTGCAGTCATCCAGCAGTCCTGGGCACCAGAGGGAATCTAGGGGCCTAATTACGTCTTAAATAGCTGCCAAAAAATCCTCCTTATTTTAACACTTATTTAACAATATTTCTGGAGATTCCAGGTACCACAAGTTCCTGAAACTTTTCAAGATTTTGCAGTGAAAATAAAGTTGGTTCTTAGCTTTTTTCAAGACCAGTTTAGGCTTTTGTTTCACAGAGTCTGTTGAGCCATTCTTTACTCATTCATTTGTTTTCTCCTCTCCTGCTTTCCTGGCCTCAAGAGTCTACACAACACACACACACACACACACACACACACACACACACACACACCATTTTTAGCTGGGCTCTGGGAGAGAGCAAAAAATAAAATGGGTATGCTCTATATATCATCTTTACTGATCTAACCCCACTCCATCCTTTACACTTTAATTCTTTACACACATAACATAAATGCAGAAAAGTACATAAAATATATGTATGGGTTAATGAATAATTGTAAAACAAAGGTCCATGTGATTATTACCCAGGTCAAAAAAGAGAACACTGCCAGTACTCAAGGAACCTCAGTGAGCCCCACTAAAATCCTAATTCTGTAGAAATCCAGGGTAACTACCATCCTGGCTTTTGTGAAAATCCTTCACTTACTTCCCATTTATTTTTCACCTTTCTCTATAGCAGTCATCCCTTATACCATAGAGTTTAGCTTTGCCTGTTTTTAAACATTTTGATTATTATATTCCCATGTATCTTGCCTTTTGCCTTCAACATTACATTTGTGAGATGTACCCATACTGTGTGTAACTGTGATGTCTTCATTTTCTTTGCTGTCTGGTCTTCCATTATGAATGCACAGCAATTTATTTTATTTTATTTTTGACATTGGATTGTTTACACTCCAACTGTTTGGGTCTATTATATGCACATTCCAATATTCACACATTGTTGGATTTTATCCTGGTGTACACATAAACAAATCTCTCTAGCCATATACTTAATAGTGAAACTGCTGTGTGATAAGGTATGTGAACCTTCAGTGTTGCTAAAAATTTCCTAGTAGTTCTCCAAAGGATGGCTTCTCATTGCAGAATTGGAGGGAGCATCATGACCCCTTGTGTTCTATACAAATGGTACCATCTCAAATGTAAGGTAAATTGGCAATCTGTGTCTCTGCCAATTTATTCTCCCAACAGCAGTTTTGAGAATTAATTCTATTTTTCCACATTTTGCCAACCCTTAGAACTTTCGGACTTTTTAATTTTGTGAATCTGGTGGATATATAATTATGTTTGGTTGTGTTTTTCAACTGAATTTCCATGGTTACCACTGACATTGAGCACATCTGCACGTTTATTGGCCTTCTGGATTCCTGCTCCCCATCCCACCGTTTTAAACATTGTTTTGATAATATGCATAGGTTTCTATTACCTAAACTATGCAGGCAAGACCTTAAATGTGTTATCCTGTAAGGACTGGAGAAAAATTTACTGTTTCTATGTCAATATATGTTAAATTCTGAATAATGCCAACTCAACACAGTGAAGGTGGACTCTTTCCCCAAAGGTGACAACACATTAACACTAAATACTTTTATGTTTACCCATAAAAATGCAACCAAATCCATCCTTTAACCTGTAGAAATATTATTTCTTCACCAATGTACCCTTCAAAGGTGCTTTCTATAATCAAATGGTCTCTGACCCTGCTCATCCTTCTTGACTGTACTATGATTTTTGACCCTTTATGCCTTACTCCTTCTTTAAATAAACTCTCTTCCCTCTCTTGATTTTCTTCTAACTTCCTGAAGACTTTCTCCTTCCCCATCTCCTCTCTCTGACATCCAATCAACGTTGGTCTTCCAGTGCTTTACGTTTAGACACTCATGTCTTTAGCAGATACCATCTGGGGTATCTTCCTAGCCCCACAAGCCATCTCTAGTCCCTCTTCCTGGGAATATTCCCCATTCACATCCTGCATCCACGAGGATAAGCCTTTAACAGATGTGTTTGCCCCACCTTTCTAGTCTTAGCTGATTGGCCCAGGGGCAGACAACAGACCAAAGACTGGCCAATCAGGTCTTGTCTCCCCCCCAATATCAGGAACTGAGATCCAAAGTCTTGATAAGCTCTTTGGCTAAAGCTGTGACATGAGAACTTGGGATCCAGAGGCAGCCTCATTTTAAAAAGTGGGCTAAGAAGTGAGGACAGCTGTCAGGGAAAGGACAGAAGAAAGCACAGAAGTGTAGAGAAGCAGAGACAGGTGGCAGTGAGAATTCCTGGCATGATGTTTTGGCTCCCAGGTTTCAGGCCCATTCTTATCCTTGGGTTCCATGAGACAATCACAGCTCTGTTCTTATTTCAAGTTCCTGTTGCATTCAGGCTCACTCACCATGGTCACTGCTCTTCACACTTTAAGTCCCAACTGACCTCTTCCACCTCTGTTCACTCACCCTGGATCAATCCATTTCCACTGGAACTTATCCCGGAACCCTACCCTACCCAGTTGAAAGGCACCATTGCTTTGTATTTCTGGAGGAGAGAATGTCATAGCTCAGGAGAAATCCTCACCAGTGGATCTGGCTGGTTCTTGCTTCATACCATCCTGGGGCTTGAGGCTTTTCTGCATGGCTTTTGAACAAGAAATCATCTGCTCCCTGTCTTTCCTTTGGACCCTGCCATCCTTCCCCAGCTTAGCAACCTCACTTTCGTGCCCCAGGCTGATCCCTCTTATCCAGAATTTCCTTTTCTCTAAGCCTGGCCAGTTTGCCTTAGCACCTGCCTTCTCTACCCAGGAATTGCTGTGCTCTCAGCCGTGGCCCCCACTGACCAGGGTATTCATATTGGCTTGGTGCCTATCAGCACGTGTTCTCAGGACCCAGTTCCTTCATTCTTCCTTAGCACCGAGCCCACTTCAGAAATAGCAAATACATGGCGCATGGGGTCAGTTCCCACTATTCCCACTACAGAGCTGTTTTCATTGATCATATTGCTCTTTCTTGCTCATTCTGGAGACAAAGCAACACCTCAGAATCTTTCTTGATACAGTTCTCTAACACCAACAAATTATCCATCAGAGCTTGGTTCTGGTGGTGTGAGGGAATGATGATAACATTGGCAAGGAAGGGACATGCAGAGAAGGAAATGTATTGAGTTGTATTGAATTTGCTTTTGGGGAAATGTACTGAATTCTGCTTTTAGCCCTTACATTTGGGAAAAAGGCACAATTTCTAAGTGTAGCAGTCTGATAAACAGATGGAAAGCCAGGGCCAGAGGAACAGGGCCCAGGGAGGGATGTCTCCTTTTCCTCCTTGGGATATCTGCAGGGCTGGGCTTGGTCCCCTTGGCTGTCTTCAACCCTGGTCAGTGGCCTCTGCATCTCTGTAGGAACTATTTTTTCTTTGGATAATGTAGTGGCTAAAAACTTTGGTAATAAAGCCAAGCTTCCTGGGTTTGGGTCCCAACTCTACCACTACCAAATGTGGGAGGCACTTTGGGCAATTTATTTAACCCCTCTGTCTCCATGCTTTTATTTCCTCGTCTGTAAAATGGGATACTAATCAGATCTATCTTACTGGATTGTTGTGAGGATTGAAGTTATATGTGTAAAGGCTTAGAACGGTGCTCAGTAAATGTCTGCAACTGTTACTACCTCACAAAGAGACTATAATAGAAGCTCCCCATAGACTCAGTCAGTCTTCCTCATCTTTCTCTCGCACATAAATAATTCTGAATAACAACAAAGAGCTCAGGCTTTGCAGTCTCAGAGATGAAATTCAGCTCTGGCCCTGGGCCACCTGAGAATAAGCACCCTCCTTGTAAAACTGAGATAACAAAAGCTACTTTACAGAATTGCTGTATTGGGGAACCTGGGTGGCTCAGTCAGTTGAGCATCTAACCCTTGATCTTTGCTCAGGTCTTGATCCCAGGGTCATGGGATCGAGCCCTGTATCAGGTTCTGTACTGGAGTCTGCTTGGAATTCTCTCTCTCTCTCTCTCTCTCTCTCTGCCCCTCACCCACTCCCACTCTCTCTCTCTCCCTCTCAAAATAAATAAATAAACTTAAAAAAAACATAATTGCTGTATTAAATGAGATAACATACATAAAACTCCAAGGACATAACAAACCCTGAAAAAGATGCAAACTCTTATTATCAAGACTAGGTATAGTGTTGTGGCTGTGCCAGACTGCTTGGGTTTGAATTTTAGTTTTGCCCCACAGTTGTTTCATGATCTTGGCTAGTTACTTAAGCTTCCTGGGCCTCAGTTTTCCCCTCTGTAAAGTGGGAATAATGCTAGCATCTAGATTATAGAGTTGTGGCATGAATCAAATGAGAAAATATACATATGGTCCTTGACCCACTGCCTGACACAATCAAGCAGCTTATTCTTCTTTGCGTAATAAATGGATCAACTGTAGGAAAGTTCTTAAAAAATAAGCTTGCTAAAGGAGAGAATGTGTGATCTCCACAATTACAAAGACTCATCCTAAAGTCGGATTCGGATTGAGCTAAATCCATAAATGCAAGCAGAGCCCTGAGAGACTACAGCCCAGGACTCCAAGCCTTCTCCTTGATGTCTCTTCTCACAGCACGGACCATGGGGACAATTAGCACTTAGGATGTAGGCTGGTGGAGCTGGAAGGATCTTTATGGCTAGATGTGCAGACTACTTCCTCCTGAGTAATTGAAACCCAAAGAGGTCAAGTGCACCCCCCCCCCCAACTTTGTGAACTCAGTCACTGCAACACACTACTTCTCGACTCCGCAGCCTCCTCACGTGAAAATGGAGTTCTGCTTGCTCCCCACCGCCTGTTCCAAGGCATCAGGGAGCCAGGAACTTCAAACTCCTTCTAGGGCCGAAGTTTGGCTGCCACAGTAGGAAGACAAAGCAAGAAGGGTGTAGATTCAACTTTCAGCCTCTAGAGGGAGCGCTGGGCACGGCTGGAAAGCATGAGCCTGGAGCGCACCCAGGCGCTTTGGGGGCTGGCTGCAGCTTGAGGGCGAGTCCTCCCCAGGCTTCCTCCCAGAAGGCCAACCCTTTCTCCAGCACGCGGAATAATGGGAAAAGCCCACGATCTGGGCTCAAATACATGGCGTTCAGTCCTTACTCCACTTATGCAAGTTGTGTGTGTTTGTGCGCATACCTTAATCCCGCGGAGCCTCCTCTAGCATTTGGGGAGAGCCACATCTGCCTTGCCTATTCCAGAATTTAACAGGCTGGGATCCCTCATCTAAGTCTAGAAATATATCCCAAATAAACAGAGACAAGACCAAATATTTGTGTACAATAGCAGATTTCACACTTGGTCTCACGACCTTTTTATACTCCTAAAAATTTATTGAAGACCCCAAAGAACTATTGTTTACATGGCTTATGTCTATCAATATTTACCATATTATAAATTAATACTAAGGTGTCTAAATATATACTCATTTGGAAGTAACGAGTCATTAAAGATGCTGGCGAGGATGTGGAGAAACGGGAACCCTCTTGCACTGTTGGTGGGAATGCAAACTGGTGCAGCCACTCTGGAAAACAGTGTGGAGGTTCCTCAAAAAATTAAAAATAGATCTACCCTATGACCCAGCAATAGCACTGCTAGGAATTGACCCAAGGGATACAGGAGTACTGATGCATAGGGGCATTTGTACCTCAATGTTTATAGCAGCACTTTCAACAATAGCCAAATTATGGAAAGAGCCTAAATGTCCATCAACTGACGAATGGATAAAGAAATTGTGGTTTATATACACAATGGAGTACTACGTGGCAATGAGAAAGAATGAAATGTGGCCTTTTGTAGCAACGTGGATGGAACTGGAGAGTGTGATGCTAAGTGAGATAAGTCATACAGAGAAAGATAAATACCATATGGTTTCACTCTTATGTGGATCCTGAGAAACTTAACAGAAGACCATGGGTGAGGGGAAGTGGGGAAAAGAAAGTTACAGAGAGGGAAGGAGGCAAACCATAAGAGACTCTTAAAAACTGAGAATAAACTGAGGGTTGATGGGGGGTGGGAGGGAGGGGAAAGTGGGTGATGGGCATTGAGGAGGGCATCTGTTGGGATGAGCACTGGGTGTTGTATGGAAACCAATTTGACAATAAATTTCATATTAAAAAATAAAATAAAATAAAATCTGTATATGGAATATCATGTTTATGGAGCATCACATATTTAGAATAAGCCATGGTAGCAAAAACTTTTATAAAGCTGAATTTATAACTTTAAAAATTTGTAGTGAGTTTATAATAAGTTAAAAATCCATTCCATTATAATTTGGATATCTGTTGATTGATATATAAAAACTTTACTATAATTCCTACAATTATATGAAATTATACCAAATAGATAAAATACTAAAAAAAAAAAAAAAAAGTAACCAGTCATTATTTGTTAGCTTAAAGGACATTTTTTTGAAATATTTTCTAAAACAAATAAAACATTTTTCAAGTCTTTTTCATGTCTGGCTTAATAAAATAGGGATTAATTCTCTTTTTGCACTGAGTCTACAGTGATATTTCACAGCGTGACCTTTGAAAAACTCCACTATGCACTGTGAGAAAATGAGAGTGAAAAAGGAAATGAAGAAAACTTTAACCTTGAAATGAAAAAAAAAATTTTTTAACCTTGAGGACTCCCTGAGAGGGTCTCAAGGGCACTGCAAAGGTCCTGGGGCCACACCTTGAGACATGCTGGTGTATAAGACCGTGTTCTTTATGGCAGGGAGACTCCTCTCCCTCTTCTCCCTGCCAGCAGCCTGGTTCAGACTAGTATTATACAAGGCAGGTAACAGCAAGGCCTCAGGACTGGTTTCCTGCCCCTCTCCTTCACCATTCCCAGCAATGGAGGGAATTCTTCATAAAACGCGGCATGATTACCTCACGGCCCACTCAAAGTTCTCCCATGTGAGCTTCCTAGTCACGGCTCACACCAGGGTCTGGCTCCATGGTCCGACAAAATTCCAACCTTAGGTCGCTCTCTGGCCCTCTGATATGCCTGGTGGTGTTGGCCAAACCCTCCCCCACACATGCCTTCTATGTCCCACCCTTGCCATTATGCTTTTGTTTCTGCTGGTCCCTGCACTTAAAACACCCTCTTTCCCACTTCTTTCCATCCTCCTTTTGCTTTCAGACTCACTCCCCCAACTGCAGATTTTCTACAAGTTCCTAAAACACTCAGTTTGCCCTCTTTTGAGGGCTTTTGATTCAGCCATGTGAAGTAAGTACCCTCCGAAGCTGTTTTATTGGTTTCTTATTGCCACTGTAACAAATAACCACAAATTTGTTGCCTTAAAATGACACAAATTAATTACCTTATGGTTCCGGAGGTAAGAAGAGGAAAATGGTTCTCAGGGGCTAAAATCAATGTGTTAGCAAAGCTTTGTTCCTTTTGGAAGCTCTAAGGGAGTATCCATTTCCTTGCCTTTCCAGCTTCTAGAGCCCTTCCTTAGCTAGTGGTCCCTTCTTGCGTCTACAAAGCACATCACCCCAGCCTCTGCTTTCTCTCTCTGCTCCTCCCTCTCTCTGACTTTCCTGTCTCCCTCTTATGAGTCCCCTGTGATTACACTGAAGTCACCTGGATAGTCTGGGACACTCTCCCCATCACAAGCTTTTTAATGCAATCACATCTGCAAAGTCCCTTTTGCAATGTAAAGTAACATATTCACAGGTTCCAAGGATTAGGGCATGGGCATTTTTGGCTGGCCATTACCCAGTCTGATATAGTTGCTATTAGCAAAAGATGAAGTCCAAACCCAGCCTCAATGAGTTGCACAAATCTTGGAGTCAGACATATGTCCCTATGTGGAGATAAAACTCATTCATCTGATTGCTTTGAAGATTAAATGAGATGATCTGCATGAAGCATGATGACAGCTGCATAATGATCACTTACCAAATGTCTGTGACTATTATTATTAGCCATTATTTGGCATTTTACCACCAGCTGACTTGGAGTCCCCTCACAGCACTAGTCTTATTTAATAACTTTATATGTATGTTGGGTGACTGTGTGGCATATGATGATTTTAACTGAGTTTTAATTATGTAAACACGACCTTAATACATTATCCTTGTAAAAAAAAAAGTTGGTCTCTCTCACATTAGATCATAAAAAAGCCCATATGGACAAGAATGATTTTACACATCATCAAATTCCCAGAATCTAGTCCAGTAGCAAATACGTATATAGTTAACACTCAATAAATAGGTATAGAATTAATGGGTTCAATCTACCTTTTAAAATACCTGTCTGGTTTCCCATTGCCTTCAGAATGAAGATCAGGTTCTTAGCATGACAAACAAGTTTTAGCGAGATCCAGTCTGAACTTGCTTGAAAATTCACTTCCTATCCACACCTCTCAGCCTTGTCTCCTACCCTACGGCAATATTGAACTCACCCTGTCCTCTCAGGGGACAGGGCTCCATGCCCTTTCTTGTACTAACTGCAGCTTTCTTTGCCTGAAATGGCCTCTCCTCACCCTCAGCAACATAAACACACATGTGACCCCCTCCTCGTCACCTGGATAATTCCTGCTCAGACCTGGATAATTCACCCATACCAGCCTGAAGCACACCAGATTGCAACTTCCTATCCACCTGACATTTCCTTCCCACCATCCCACCCCAATAGCCTATAGCATCTTTAAGGGCAGGGAGCAGATCTTACTGTTACATCCCCAGAGGCTGGTAGGTGCAGGCACATCTGCCTCAGTCCATCGAATGTCAGTTTCTTGGGTTCAGGGACTGTTTCATTTATCTTTGGATCCCCAGACTCTAGAAAGGATCCTGACAGGAATATAGTGGGTAGTGAGCATTCCACAAATGTTTGTTGAATGGCCAAATCTTTCCACAAGATGCCCTGCCTACATTAACAATAAATAACAGGTTGTGTGCTAATCACCACTGCTACACTTTGGAAGGGAATAATAATAACAATAACAACAACAACAAAACACTGTTCTTCCCTCCAATGTTTATTGGAGCATATGGTGGCCAGTGGCCAACATAAGAGTCTATTGATGGCTTCTACAAATACATTTCAGTGCATCCCATTGGTTACACTTCTTGCCAAAAAGTATATCTCACAGCAATAAAGGCTAACAAATAATCGTATATTCCTACAATAGCCACTATGTCCCCTACTCTATCAGCAAGTCTCTAGCTTTGACTCTCCTCAATATGCCTACTCCACACCTGACCACACCCTTCCACGGAGAACACCAGGCTCCTACCACTCTTGACAAACCAACAGACCTACTATGTGTCCAGCATCATCCCTTCCTCCTCTTACTTTATTGGCACTTTGCCAAGCATCTCAGAGGGCTTCCCTTCCCTAACCCTCTCTTATCTCACTTGGCAGGTCCCCAGATGCCCAGCACACAACTCCTATCTCCTGAAGCAGAGCTGAGCCATGGCTCTGGTAGCAGAAGAAAGGACAGTTGGTGGCAGGAAAGAGGTGTGAGCAGAATAGTCTCCAGAGCACCCAGACACACACACAGAAATGGTAGATACTGCTTTATTTCCTGTATTATGGAGGGAACAAAAATTGTCAGCCTCCTAATAGAGAGCAAATGGCTGGTTGTGTAATTGCATCCTTTACAACCATTTTCCTCATTAGTTTCTTTCCAACCATTCTCATTATCATCAAGGATATTAAATATTACTATGAATTGAAAGGAATAGGAGGTAAAGAAGGAGACCACCATCTGGGAAGGGACGACTAAGTGCCAGGCAAGCACTGTGCTGGGCATCTTTGTATATGCAAGCTCTTTAAAATTCACCAAAAACAGCACACAAACAAAAAGGCCATGCTATAGTAGGTATTTTATCATCCACACTGCCCAGGGCTTCAGAAAGGTTTTTGTGGTCACACAGCTGGTAAGAAGTATTATCACAATTTGAACCCAGTTTCCAAAAACCCATGCTTTTTATGCTACACAAAGTTCTCTGTTACTGAGCAGCTGTTGTGTGACAGGCACTTTGCAAATGACATTTCACGGAATCCTTCCCACTACATGATGAGAAGTGGCTTCACACAACCATTTCATAGGTGAGGAAGCCAGGGTCAGAAAGGTCATCTGCTTTGTCCTCATTTATAAATCAGGAGATTTCACACTGAAATTTTAAAGCACACATACATACACACACACACGACAAGAAAAAAATGTTCTAGCTATGTTAAGCAGGAAAACACTACAGGGTATAGGGTGCTTACAAAATTGATGGAGGAGCGGGCTGTAGTCGGGGTCCCCCGGAACAACACCCAGAACAACACCCAGATGGTATCTCAACTGCCCACTCCAGGCTCCTATCACCTTAGCCACAACTCAGGATGGGGGAACTGCCATTATTGGTATTGGCTCTGCATTGGCCAGACCTGCACCAGCGACACAGTGTAGTAACAAGGTGCCCTCACCTTCATCCCCATTTAATTCAGTCTAAGCCTCCTGTGAGCAAATCTAAATGGCAGATTCTAATCATACCCAGGACCTGTAGGGGAGGCTGAGAAAGGTGGATTTTATGTCTCCAGCCTCTGCAATTCAGGGAGGCATGAGGAGGAAGGAGGGACAGATGCAGAGCGAGTCATTCTGTTTATCTGTCATAGGCTTCGTTCCCACAGGGCAGCCATCTGCTGCGGCTGAGAAGCCCTCTTCAGAAGGAGCCAATGATCAAGTCCTCCTCCTGGCATTAGCGCTACGTATGTTGCTAATCTACCGCTTCTATCTGCTACATGGTGCCCACTGTGTGAACCCACCACTTTTCACCTATCCCCTCTGCCAGTGATGGAAACCCAAGCTGCCTTTGGGGCCTCCTTGGGAATTCGCCCAAGACTTATGCTTGGACCCTTTTAATCTTCTATCACCTAATTTCAGTTTTATCCAGAGAGAGAGAGAGAGACAGAGACAGAGAGAGAGAGAGACAGAGAGAGAGACAGAGACAGAGAGAGAGAGAAAGAGAAAAGAATATAGAATAAAAATAGGTATCACTTATGGAGCATTTACCATGAGTCAGACACTCTTCTAAATGCTGCAATGTACTGATTCATTTAAAAACAGTCCTCATAGTATCATCATGAGAATAAATTAAGCAACATGAGTATCTGGCACTTTATACCAGGGACATAGCGGTGCTCAATAAGTGACAGGTATTATCACCAAGTAGTTGGTCAGGGGCTGGACACCAAGGCCCAGGCTTGTCCAACACAGTCTTATATGCATTCCCAGACAAGGTGCCTCAGTTTGCCTCTGTGCCTCTGTGCAGCCATAGGGCTTGTGCCACTTTGATTCTAGGCTCTTAACCACAAATGGCATGCCTTCACTTACCTCTCCAACTCCCCATGAGATAGGATGCCTTTGAGGCAGGGGATGGGTATTATTCTTTTCAATACTACAATCCTGACATCTAGCAGAGTGACCGCCACACATAAGCATTCAATCCATGACTTTTGGATGAAGATACTCATGTGTAAGGGAGTTTATGACTAAGCCTGAACCTTGTAAGAGAAAGACACTGTTGGGCATCATTCCATTGGACTTACGAGGGGCATGGGCACATTGGCCTCCAGAGGTCAGAAAAGGATATTTTGTACTAGGCTATGGAATGTCATTCCCTTGAGGATGAACTATAGGGAGACACCAAAACCCATGGCTGTTCCCTTCACACCATGAGAAACCTAGTTAGGGATGGAGTAGCAAGGGGAGGACAGCACTTTCCACAATGCTAAGGCAGGCCTGCTGTTCTCAAAAATGAACATTTCTTCAAGGGCTTCTTCACAGATCAATTGGCCACTCTATACACAGCAAATCAGCATTCCCAGTGTCTTCCATCATGTTCCCAGAGACTGATGGATTCAAGGTCAATAACAGTTCTGCCCAACTCGGATTTATTGTGCCTACCAAGTGGAAGAATCAAATGATCCTTCTGAGCTTCTGCTGCTTGCCAGGCACTGGTAGCCATCTCCATCTACAGCATTAACTTTAATCTCTTTAGCCATCCTGTGGGTGGGTACTGTCACTACCCACATTTTTAGATGAGGCAACCAAGGCTTCAAGAGTGTGAGAAACTTGCTCTCACCTGAGCAGCGAAGAACCAGGGTTTGAAACTAGGTCTGGCTGGCTGGAATTAATACCTTGTCTTTGTCCTTGTCCTTTAATAGGACATCTCACAGTTGTAAATCATCCATTGTGTCATTATTGGTTTATCATATGCCTGCCTGGCCAGACAATACACTCCAGGAGGGCTAGGCCAGACCTGTGTTCACTGCTGTGTCCTCAGCACCAGCACATAATGGGCCATAATGGAAATCCATTTATGGGCATTGAGGGGATATTTCATTGAATGAATGAAACTTACAAATGCAAATGACATAGGTTCTGCTTTCCAGCATGCAGCAATGGTCACATAGTCAGCTCCTTGTTGGCTCTTGCCTGGACTATTACAATAATTCCCTTATTGTCTCCAGATTTTTGCACACTCCCCCATCTTTCATATGGGGATTGGCTTGATCTTCCTTATACACCAGAACACATCATGGTCCTGCTGAAAGTCATCACTGGTGCTCCATTTCCTGCAAGATAGAGTCCAAGCTCCTGGGAGTGGCCTACAAGATCATTATATCACTCCTATATTCCTCGGTAGCCTTAGTTGTTCCTGTGAGACCTAAGCCTTGCCCGTATCAGCCCCAAGTGCACTATAACAGCAGCCATTCTGAATCAGCTCACTGCTTTCCAAACTGTCATTCTTCACCTGAAATCTCCCCACCTCCAATGCTTCCCACCCCATGCCCTGCTCAGTGTACCTGATAGATATCAACTCATCTTTTTTTTTTCTTTTTGAGATGAAAATCACATAACATAAAATTTACCTTTTTAACCATTTTAAACTGTACAATTCAGTCACTCCCACTATATTCATGGTCTTCTGCCATCACTACAACCTAATTCCAGAATATTCTCATCATCGTCAGAAGAAATCCTGTGCCCATTAAACAGTCACACCCCAGTCCCCTCTTCCCCCAGCCCCTGGAAATCTGCTTTTTTGTCTCTGTGGATTTGCCTATTCTGAATATTTCATATAAATGGAATAATATGCAGCTTTTTGTGTAACTCACCTTTTAAGATGCCTCCACAAAGTCTCCCCTGACCTTTTCCAATGGCTATGATCCCCTTTGTGCCCAATTTCCAAATTCTCATGGATACCTCCGTGTTGCCCCCATTCTCCTTCTCTACTTCTGTCAAGGCACCTGTGACACTCATTCCTCCCACTGGACCATGTCCATCTCCTTCCATCAGCTTGTGAGTTCTTTGAGGGCAGAGAGCTTGCTGCTCTTCATCTTTACCTTCGCAACATCTCCTACAGTGCCTGGCACAGAGCAGTTTCTTTAAAATGTATTCTGAGTACATATCTAAGGTGGTAATAATGTACCCAGGCTCTGGGTCCTGACTACCTGGCATCCAGCTCTACTGCTTGCCAGCCATATGAAACTGGGCAAATGACTCAAACTTTTTGTGTCTCAGATTTCTCTGTGCATGATGGTAATGAGAGTAGGATGTGTCAAAAAACGGTTGTGAAGGCAAGACACTCAGAAAAGTGCCTGGCACATAGTAGCGTTCCATAAGTATTAACTTGATTGATTGATGATAAAGAGTATTTTGTATTATGAATGTCATTCACAATAGGTGCTCGAAAGTAATGTACTGGTGGTATATGGAGCAGGAACACATAATGTTGGTGGAGGGGATTTAACAAGGCTTCTTGGAGGAGGTGCGAATTGACCTTGTCATTCAAAGTTGTATGAGCACTCAAAAAGCAGATGTGAGGAGGCACAGAGAGAACCAAGAAAGGACATTAGGGGCCCAGAGAATAAGAACTGAGCAAACACAAGTGGGAGAGGGAATGCGGGGCATATTCCAGAAGGGTATGGCAGAAACAAGTGTGTGGAGGCTTGTTCAACAGGACATTGGCCTAAAAAAAGAGCTTGGGACCAATTTGTAGCGGGCCCGTAGGCAGTGTGGAACTGTTAAATGTCTCTGAATATGAAAGTGAGATAATCAGATCATGGTTTAGGAAGATAAACCTAATGGTCATAGGAGGGTGGGTAAAAATGGGGAGAAACTAGGCACTAGGCTTGCAAACTCAGATGCTCACGGAGGGTAGGTGAGGAACTTACATGAGTGAGGAGGCCTGGAGGAAAGAAGCAACAGGGACTTGGCCAACTGAAACACAGACACCTAATCATCAGCAAACAGTGCTGCTTATTGTTGCCATGAGGCTGGTCCAGTGTTAGCAAGTTTTTCCATTTTTCGAAGAATGCCATGCAATATAGATTTTTATGTGATTCTAACATTTAAATATTAACTCGTAAGTTAAAATGGCCCTCAGACTTCACATGTGTGTTCTCTGAGAATAAGCTATTCCAATTATCCCGAGAGAAGAGATCAGTAGCAATGGGAAGTGGCATTAGGAACAGAAGATGGAAGCAGATAGCTCAGATAAGATGACTACCAGATGTAGATGATAAAGAGAAGATGTTGAAAAAGACACTGCTGCTTCCAGCCTAAATGACCTAGAGGAAGCTGATGCCATAGACAACTTCATGGAAATGGAAGAAGGATAGCTCTTGAATCAGAATGGGTTCAAACTCAGCCCCATTACTTACTAGCTGTGTGACTTTGAGCACATTACTTATCCTGTCTGACCCTCAGTTTCTTCATCTGTTATATGGAGGTAATAATAATACATATCTTACAGAGTTGTTTATAAAGATTAAATGAGATTTGTGTGTGTGGAGTGCTTTGCGTAGAGTCTGGCACATAATAAGAGCTCAAATGTTGTCTAATTCATTGGCAACATTCCTTTGTCCTATCTGCAGTAAGAGCCTCCAGTTTTTTGTTTGGTGGTCTGTACTCTCCCCAATCCCTTCCATCCAGGAGTGTCATGTGACCCAAGACTGGCCAATGAGAACACTGTAGCCCTCTGGTGCTAGTGACTGGCTCAGGGAGCAATTAGTCTGAAATTGGAGTCAATAACAGAGTAAGCTGAATGTTGAGATAAAAGAGAGACCAAGTCCTTCTGGAGCATTTGATTTGCTACATCGCACCATACCTGAAATCAACACTACCTCTCGACTTTTCAATTAATTACCTTTCAGGTTATGCCATTTCAGATTGGATTTTCTGACACATGTCACTAAAAGAGTCCTAACAGATTCTATTACTATAATCGCTATTACTATAACTTTTGAACTTAGATTCCTAATGATGACATATCCTTCATAGAGTTTAAAGCTGACAGTCCTTGGAAAGGCTTTCTCCAGCCATAGTCCCCTGGGCAGGAGGTTTTGTTCTCCAATGCCTCTTAGGTGAGAATGTGAACATGAGGTGTATCTCAGATACCCTGAGAAGGCGTTTCAAAGTGGAAACCAAGCTTGTCACACCTCAGCAGCACCCACCTAGCTTGAAGTTCAGAATCCCACTTTGAGGGTGAGGCAACAGGCAGTGGGGTCATTGCTTCTCAACTTCTGGGGTTCTTCTCTGGTTCCCAGAAGAGAATCTTAGGTTGGACACTAGCTAGGGAAGCAGAAGGCTGGTGAGATCTTCAGACTAGAGAGACCTCTGGATGGGTGGACAGAAGACCTTTCACCTTGATGCTCCAGGGATATGGTTTTTAGACCTTGCCAGCTCTGCTCTCACATCCCAGAGGGTCATAAGAGGGGGTGTTGTGTGTATAGAGTTCTGGCTGACACTTAAGAGACATGGGTTTTAACCCTGTCTCTAAAACACACTAGCTGTCTGATCCAGGGCATTCTACTCACCTTTCTGATTCTTATTTTCCTCATTGTAAAGCTGGGAAAATTTAATAGAATAATATGTCTAAGGCACTTAGCAGTGTCTGAAACATAGCATGCATGCTTTTAGCATTTTTTTTTTCCTTTAAGAATCTCAAGTTATTCATCTATGGAGTGAAGGAGATGAGGGCAGACTCTAGTTACTGGATAATCTGTGAAGTTCCTTGAGGCTTGAAAATATTCCAAAACATTCTAGGTTTCCTCAGCTTATTTACAGTGGTAAAAACCATAGTGCAAGCTTATCATGATACTACAGAAACATAACCCTTTATCCAAAACTCTCGGTGCCAGATGAAGTTCATAATTATTTAGTAATCTTTGCTGAATTCTTTTGTAGGATACTACTGCTCCATATCTTGCATATAACAGAACACCTCCAGGAAGATATGGGTAACACTTCTGTGGTGGTTTTAAAATAAGTCCACAAAAACTTTCACATTCTTTTCTTCATGAATAGTGTCATTGAAATCTCCTTTTATTGTGTGTGGGCTAAACTTGGTAACTCTTTTTTAAGAAACACAAAGCATGGGACACCTCGGTGGCTCAAACACAAAGCATGGGAAACCTGGGTGGCTCAGTCGGTTAAGCATCCAACTTTGGCTCAGGTCAGGATCTCACGGTTCACAAGTTCAAGCCCCACATTGGGCTCTCTGCTGTCAGCACAGAGTCTGCTTCAGATCCTCTGTCCCCTTCTCTCTCTGCCCCTCCTCAGCTTGTGTGAGCCCCGCCCCAAATAAATAAATAAACTTAATAATAATAAAAAGCATTGTACTTTACCCTGCTAACAGCCATATGAGTGAGCCATCTTGCCAGGGACTCCCCCCTACCCCCAGCCCTGGGCAAGCCTTCAGATGATTGCAGCCGTAGCAACATTTTGACTGTAACTGTATGAGAAACCCTGAGTCAAAACTACCCAGTTAAGCCTCTTCTGAATTTCTGACCCACAGAAACTGTGAGAAAATAAATGTTTGTTGTTGCAAGCCATTAAGTTTTGGGGTAATTTGTTATGCAACAATAGATCATTAATACAACCCCATAATCAAGCACGCTGATAACTTTGCAGTGCAATGTTTAAGTATTCACAGCAAGTGGTTTAAATAATATCTGCTGGGGCACCTGGGTGGCTCAGTCAGTTAAGCGTCTGACTTCGGCTCAGGTCATGATCTTGCGGTTTGTGAGTTCAAGCCCCACATCGGGCTCTGTGCTGACAGCCCGGAGCCTGGAGCCTGCTTCAGATTCTGTGTCTCCCTCTCTCTCTGCCCTTCCCCCATTCATGCTCTCTGTCTCTCTCAAAAATAAATAAACACTAAAAAAAAAATTAAATAATATCTGCAAATAAACTTACTTCAGTTCAGTCACATTTGACTCCAAAATGAGTTTCCCAAACTTAAGACTTTGGGTTTTCAGAACATTTTAATTTTATCTTCACTTGGAACTGTAGATGAGAAATTATGAACTGAGATTACATAATGCAAAAACACTCTGGGGACATTTTTCAGCCCCAATGTGACTGTTGGACAGTAACCATAGCAGGCAACCAGTGCCATGAACTGAGTTAATTCTGTTACGATGAACATCAACAGCAGTAAACGGCCTTCCTCACTAAACTACATACTCAGCATGTATGGACTTTCTCATCTTCACAGACTTTGCAGCCAAAGGTAGCCTTAAAGATCATCTAGAGGCACCTGGGTGGCTCAGTTAGTGTCTGAATTTGGCTCAGGTCATGATCTTGCCATCCATGCATTCAAACCCCACAGGGGGCTCTGTGCTGACAGCTCAGAGCCTGGAGCCTGCTTCAGATTCTGTGTCTCCCTCTCTCTCTGCCCCTCCCTGACTCGCATTCTGTCTCTCTCTCAAAAATAAATGAATATTGGGGCGCCTGGGCAGCTCAGTCGATTAAGCATCTGACTTCGGCTCAGGTCATGATATCGCAGTTTGTGAGTTTGAGCCCTGCCTCGGGCTCTGTGCTGACAGCTCAGAGCCCGGAGCCTGCTTCAGATTCTGTGTCTCCCTCTCTCTCTCTCTGCCCCTCCCCCACTCATGCTCTGTCTCTGTCTCTCTCGTAAACATTTTAAAAAAAGTTTTATAAAAAAATTTTTTTTAATGAACATCAAAAAAATTTTGTTTTAAAAAGATCATCTACACCATGGTTTTCCAAAGTACAGTAAAGAGGTCACCCGCATCAGAACTGGGAAGGTTGGGGTAGGTATTTGTAATGCAGATCTCAATGATTTACCCAGGCCTACTGAGTCAGATCGCAGCAGTGGACCTAGGAACCACAGTAGCAGCTTTGTGGTGTTGGGTAAGTCGGGTAACCTCTTTAAACCTGAGTTCCTGCAACTGTAAAATAAGGGTAATACCTGCTTCTTACGACTGTTGGAAGGATCAAGGAAATGATGTAGCAAAGTGTCCAGTACAGTGCCTGGTATAAAAATGATCTGTATTGAATTATAGGAGAAGGCTACATACAGCTTGATTCCCGGGAGCCCAGCCTCTGGGGAATGCATCACACACCTTCACTGCCATTCCAGGTGGCAGTGGGGTACAAGAGCTGAAGTATGATAATGATAATCACATGATTGTCGAATGTTGATAAGCCAGGTACTGACCTAAGCACTTAGCCAGCCTGAACTAATTAAATCTACCACCCATTCTATGAGACAGATACATTTTTAAGACCTAGTTTACAGATAAGGGGGCTGAGGCACAGAGCAGTTAAGTAACACGTTATACTTAAAGCTTCCAAGTGGCAGAGCCAGGATTTGAGCCCAGAGGACCTAAGTAATTTGTAACACTAAGCTTTAGTAAGGTCTGTTTATCCTAAATAGAGAGAAGGGAGCCCATGTCCCTAAGTGTCCCCCTTTTCTTGATGAAGCTGCTCTGGCTCAGAGCTATAGCTGAAGGCTGAGACCCCAGATGAATTGTAGATCCTGCAGAGGGGGTTCTCAGGCTATCACAGGAGCATGACTGGATGGAGCAAAGGAAGCACTGAAGGCACTGGGCCTGGGGCAGGGGGAACTCCTAGAGAAAGCAGTGCAGGCTGGAAGTCTGGGGGCCCCCACCAAGAGCAGCTTAGCCATTTCAGTTTGCCTGAGCTGACCTCAGCTTCAAGACATTCGCACGCTCCGTTTCCTCTGCCTGGAATTCTCCCTTGGCTTCCTTATCCTTCATGTTCATTATCTTTCCCAAAGAAGCCTTCTCTGATTATTCCATTCAAAATAAATGGTCCTGTCCCATCCCCCCTCCCGATTATTCTCTGTAATAGCCCACTCTTCATTCCTACCATCACTTACCATAATTTGCAATTACTTTATTTAAGTGTTAGCTTCTTTCTGATCTTCCCCACTACTTCGGAAGGGCTGGAACCATATCTGTCTCATCTGCCACTGTAAATTCCAGGACCTGATTGTAAACAAGGTCTGGCACGTAGTCAATTCCATCAAGACTTGTGGAATGAGGGTGAATAGGCTGAAAACCGTGAGTGCACATACTGGCCTTTCCCTCTCCCACCTACTTTGACACCACTCCTCATCACTTCACTCTGCACACTTACCCTTGGAAGGGAATCACTGAGCTAAGGCTCTTGAGCAAGGGACATACCTGCTTTCAGCACCTGTCACTGTCCTGCATTAAGCTTTCCCCCACTTCACCACCTCCAGTCTTTACCACAAAGCCCTCACATCTTTGTGCAGGAAGGTGGAACCAGGCACAAATGAGTGATCTGAACAGAGTAGACAAATGGCTCAGAATACCTATTTATGTATTTTTAAAGGGGACCAGCTCTGGAGTTTCAGTCTTCATTCCTAGAAAGGAAAACAGAATGCAGTTAAGTGATTCATACTACACGGGGAAATGGTTTTCTTTAAGCTAGAGCCTGCACCAGTAGCCACTGCATGCAGGATCTCTGAACCAGTTCGCTGAATGACACCCAAGGTTTGAACCAATTAATCCACAACTGAGATCACAGCTGGAGATAAGTGATGGCAGAGAGAAGGAACTGGAGCCCCATCTCACATCCCAGCTGTAGGCAATCCATAGTCCTATTGACTTTAGCAAGGAAAGAACAGAGTTGGGCACTGTTGAATGTGTTCTTCCCCCACAGGGTCCTAGGAAAGTCAAACTAACAACTAGGGAGGACTTCAAAGTGGCAAATGGTGCAATTCAGTGAGGAAACCAGGCTTGCACAATCATTAAAACAGCAGAATCTCCCAGAAGGCAATTCCTAGAAATAAAATGCCAAGCATAGTGTAAGTCATCAGAAAGCCTCTGGAGCTGGAAATTCCAGCTTGACAGAAACCATCCACTTAGTGTTCTAAGAGGGAAGGACAGCATTATCCCAATTTCTCCAACTTAAGTTGTTTTTGAGATTTAGAATTGATTATTCAGCTAAATAATTGCTCCAAAATTCAGTTGACATTTTTTTTTAGCTCTGTGACCCTGGATAAGTTACTTGACCTCTCTTATTCTCTATATCCTGTACAAGGGAACATTGTAGTACTTGCTTCATGTTGTATAAAGATTAAGTAAATTGTAATGTATTTAAGTATTTAGTATGGTGTCCGACTATGGTGAAATGCTAGGGAAGGGTTGAAAAACAATTTCTTTTTGCAGATGTTTATATGGCTACAACAAATATACTCACAATGAAGTTTGCACACACCTTTACCACATCATAGCCTAATGCCAGTTTGCTTTCCCACTCCCATCCTAGAGCAACCTGAGAGCAAGAACTCAGTCTTTTTCTCTGTGAATCCCGTGTAAGCAAATTATCTGACAAATAGTAAGCATCTGATAAGTATTTGTGATGAATAAATAAGTAAAGGTATATTTCTCTGAGGTTATAAAATGAATAATGCACAATCCTTGTCCTTGAAGAGCTTATAGTCCAGTGGGGGAGAAAGACACTAAACAATTCCTCATCATGTGATTGATTAGAGTTCTAAAAGAGATATGGAAACACTGCTGTTAGAATTCATTTGGCTTGGGGGAACAAGGGAAGGAGGTGATACATAAGCCAACCTCAAAGGAGAGGGATTTCACAAGTAAAGGTTGGATTCAAGAAGGTGGCATCTAAACTGAGTTTTGAAGGATAAGTAGGAGTTAGCCAGATGAAGAAAGTACAGAGGGCTTACCAGGCAGATGAAATAACATGTGTGTACTTCAGGATCTTGTTTGGAGTGGGTGTGCATATCTGTACGTGTGTGCGAAAGACATTTCACCATCATACTGCAAGTTCCTATAGAATAGGAGTTGGCAAGTTTTTTCTATAAAGGGCTAAATAGTAAATATTTTCAGCATTGTGAGCCATCCAGTGTATCACAACTACTCACTTCGGTCACTGTAGCAAAAAACCAGCCATAGACAATATGGAGACAAGCGATGTGGGCAGATTTGGCCTTTGGATGGCTGGATTTGACCCATGGGCCCTAGTTTGCCAATCCTCTGGCTTCCCAAGGACACGGTGCATGAAGGTGCTCAACCAACAGGGCTTATGCTAGAGGGCCCTTCACATAATCAGACTTGCTCTTTGCATGGGTTATCAATTGATGTGTTATTAATTACCTTGAAATCATCAATATATATCACAGTTTCTTTCTTTTTTTTTTTTTAAGTAGGCTCCATGCTGGAGCCCAACATGGAACTTGAACTCACAACCGTGAGATCAAGACTTGACCTGAGATCAAGAGCTGGACACTTAACCAACTGAGCCACCGAGGTCCCCCTCTCACAGTTTCTATAGGTAAGGAAGAGTTCGGGCAGTCTGGCTCAGGATCTCTTATGAGGTTGCGGTCAAGATATTAACTGGGGCTGCAGTTAGCCAAGGGCTCTACTGGGACTGGAAAATATGCTTTCAAGGTGGTTCACTCACTTGGCTGACAAGTGGGTGCTGGCTTTGGCAGAAGGCCTCAGTTCCTCCCCCTATAGGCTCTTCCACATGGCTGCTTCAGCATCCTTCATAACATGGTGGCTGGCTTCTCCTAGAGCCAAGGTGGAAGCCATGACCTGGTCTAGAAAGCCACCCACTGTCATTTTTGCCATATTTTATTGGTCATACAGACAAAAAGGGATTCAATGCAGGGAGAGACACTATGCAAGATAAAAACACTAGAAGGCAAGGATTACTGGAGGCCATTTTGAGAATGGTTACCACACCCTTTCTTCATATCCACAGTGAGATGTATTTTACTCTTGTCCCTATCTTCTCTCCCCTATTTCAGCCAAATATTCTCATGGAAACTTCAAAGAATCTAAGTGTCCCATATCCCTCACATTGACCATAAAGAACAATGAGAAGACCTGAAGAACATGGGAAACCTGAAAAACATGAGAGAAACTGGGTACAAACAGAGGAAGCTCATCTCTGAAACTTTTCTTCAAGGAAAAGGCTTATCAGAGCCATTAATTGCTCCCCATCAGTAAATTGACCCTAGCCTTCCACATCCCAGCTTTCTCTCTTGCCTAAAGATGAGCTACACTAGACAGTCAGTTCTTTCACCCTGTACCTTCCATAAATGAAGCAGAATCCAGAAACTGGTAAAAACTTTACTTAGAAACACAGCCTACTCTTTCCTAAACAAACCCAGTGGGGGCTATTTGAGGAAACAAGCTGAAGCAACTCCATTTCTAACAAACTATTTGGGACTTAGGATTCTAACATTTTTGAACTGATGAGACCTTACCATTCTTTCCAGCCTCCAGCTTCATCCAGCACACCCATTCCCCAGCACACCTGAGAATAGTCTTCCTGCTTCTGCTTTCAGATATCCCATGTCCTTTTTGACTGAGCAAGCGCTGGGGAGAAACGAGGTGACATCTCTTCAGAGTTCTCTTCACCTACTGCGTGGAGGCTCTGTGTTTTGTGGCTGGGGGGAAAGAGAGTTTTCGTTATTTTGGTTGTCCAAGTGATAGGAGACAGTGGAGAAAGAAGTAAAGGAGACAGAGAGGGACATGAGTTGTAGGACCCACCTCCAATCATTGGACTGTCTCTGAAACTCTATACCCAAGGAGATGAGGACCAGTATCTGAGAGGGACATATTGTTGTGAGAGACAGAGGACTCCAGCCAAAAGTATTGTTTCTTGGGGACTCAGATGACAAACTGCAGCACAGACGTGGGACCATTCTCCATACCTCTCAGAACCTAGCAACACACAAGCCTTGAGCCCTATGGACTAGGGTGCATTGTGGGGAAGCCCCCTTGAAACAGACATTGGTGGTCTCACAGTTAGTATAGTTGGTGAGGTTGCATGAATAGTGTTGACAAGAGGGAAGCCATGGTGTATGACAGGTGCATGTACCTTATCCACTAAGTTGTTGGTATAGGTAGGCACTCTGCGGGGACTTCTGGAAACAATCTGAGCACCTCTGGATGAGAGAGACTAATCCTATATTTTGACATGTAGGAGCCTACGGTCATATCTTGGGGGTATTAATATAAATGTGACCTTAATATAGGAGTTAATGAATGGAGTACGGATGTTGGAACCATTCTACCTGAGTTTGAGTCACAGTGTGGCCCTGGGCAAGTTATTGAACCTCTTTCTGAGTCTTATTTTTCTTCACTTACAATTGGAGATAATAAAACACTTATTTTAGAAGGATGTTGTAAGTATTCCTAGAATTATATATATATATATATATATATATATATATATATATAAAGTATTTATATATATAAAGTATTATATATATAAAGTGCCTGCTACATAATAAGCACCACCACATAATTGTTGGAAAAACGTTTTACACTCTTAAGTTGATGGTGCCCAAAAGAAAGTTGTTGTATAGACTTCCTCCAATGAAAATCACCTCCTCAACTATGGAGCCTATTACATGTTGGAAAATTCTCATTATTAAAAACGTTCTTTCTGATATTAAGGCAATTTGCCTCATTGCAACTTCTCCACATTGGTTCCAATTTTTCTCTGAGATATTATTCCAAAATAAACCTTTAATAAGCTCATTGAGACAATTCTCAAGATCTCCCTGAGTTTTCTCTTTTCCAAGCTAAGCGGCCCCAGGTCCTTCAACCATTCCTCAGAGAACTGGTCCCCAGACCCTTCCGCAACCCAGGCGCATGCCCCTGAATGCACTGCAGATTGGCAGGGTTGGGGAGGTATATGGATTCCAAGTAGAGAGCCTGGAGACTGTCTCCAGGAGACCCTCCCCCCTCATATGAACACATGTTCCTCAGAGGAAAAATGTCAGATTAACCCAACCGTTTCAAATTAATTTTGTTTGGGAGAGCAAGGGGAAGGGGATTTCTAAACAGGGCCAAGGACTTTGTCAAAGCTGTTCCTCCAAGATAGAGATGGACAACTGGCTGGCCTGGAGAGGGGCCAGCTGGGAAGTGTAACTCTGTCCAGGGATGTGAGCCAGGACTGGCTCCTCCTCTTGGGAGGTAAGAAGGAAAAGCTGGTTTCCTCAGTAGAGATAAGCATACAGTGTGCGCTCAAGTCAAAAATAAAATTTCTCTTTGTACCTGGCACAGGCCCTAACTCATGCCCCCAGCTGGAGCACATGCCTCCCTCATTCCACTTTCACTGTGAGAAGCCCTGGATGGTGGCTGTCCGCTCCTCACCTCCAGGGCATGAGGCTGCCAGACACAAGTGTAGCACGTTTCCGGGTTTCACTTGCTCGGGACTTTCTGAATCATTTTTCTTTTATGGGCCTGTGGGGTAGAAGAACAGGAGGGAGGAGGGAACATGGAAAATGTCACTTTTGGTCTCAGTCAGACTTTGTTTTCTATAGAATAACGGCTGAAACACTTTTCAGATGCTTTCTGTTTAGCAGAGGGTAAGGATGAACAAGGATTGTGCCCAAGGACTGCTTGGGAAAAAAGGCCTCCTTATTTTTTTTATTAACAGAAATTTTCCCTATTATCAGGGTAAGGCCTGATGATCAAAGGGGGAAAAACATCAACCATGGTTCACCATCCAAAGACAGCCTTCATTAACATGGTAGTAGATCTCTTGTCAGAATTTAGGTCAGAGGGTTTTTGTTTGTTTGGTGTTGGTTTTTGTTTTAATTTAAATTCAAGTTAGCTAACATACAGTGCAGTATTGATTTCAGTAGAACCCAGTGATTCATCACTTACATACAATATTCAGTGCTCATCCCAACAAGTGCCCTCCTTAATGCTCATTACCATTTAGCCCATCCCCCCACCAAACATCCTCCAGCAGCCCTCGGTTTGTTCTCTGTATTTAAGAGTCTCTTACGGTTTGCCTCCCTCTCTGTTTTGATCTTACTTTTTCTTCCCTTTCCCTATGTTCACATGTTTTGTTTCTTAGATTCCACATATGAGTGAAATCATACTATATTTGTATGTCAAAGCTTTGAATCTCCTTTCCAAATAATTATAACCATAATTTACAATACATGATTCTAAATCATTCACAAATATTATGAACATTTCTTCTTTTGTATATACTTTACACAAATGTATTTTTAATAGCTTTATAAAGATACGATTCACATACCATATAATTTGCCCATTTAAAGTGTACAATTTAATGGGTTTTGGTATACACGTGTTGTTCAACTATCACTGTAATTGCTTTGAGAACATTTTCATTACCCCAGAAAGAAAGCTTGTGCCCATTAGTGATCACTCCCCATTCCCATCCCCGCTCTAGCCTCAGCCCAGGTAACCACTAATTTATTCTCTTGTCTCTATAGATTTACCATTTCTAGACATTTCATATAAAAGACGTTATACAATACAGGTCTTTTGTGACTGCTTCTCTCATTTAGCATAATTTTTTCAAGGCTCACCCATGTTACAGCATGTATCAATACTTCATTCTTTTTTACTGCCAAATAATATTCTACTACATAGATATACCACATTTGACTTATCAGTTTATCAGTTGATGGACATTTGTGTTGGTTCTACTTTTTAACTATTATGAATAATGCCACCTTAAATATTTCTGTATAAGTATATATTTCTATTTCTGAGTGGAATTCTGAGTGGAATTGCTGGGTAACCTTTGTGTGGAACTGCTATACTGTCTTCCAAAATGGCTGCTCCATTTTACATTCCCACCAGCAGTGTATGATGGTTCTAATTGCTCTGCATTTTTTTCCAGCACTTGTTATTATGTCTTTTTTAGTACAATGGTCCTAGCAGGTATAATGACATCTCATCATGTTTTGATTTTCATTTCCCTAGTGGCTAATGATGTTAAGCATGTTTTCATATGCTTGTGGGCCATTCTTACACCTGCTTTGGTGAAGTGTCTATTTAGAACCTTTGCCTATGTTTTAATTAGGTTATTTGTCTTTTTTTTTCTAGTTGTGATTTTTGGATATATATTCTGGATACAAGTCCCTAATCAGATAAATGGTTTGCAAATATTTTCTCTCATTCTTTCAGGTTGTTTTTTCACTGTTTTGATAGTGTTCTTGGAAGCACAAAAGTTTTTCATTTTGATAAAGTTCAGTTTGTTTATTTTTCTTTCTTTTGATGCTTGTGTTTTTGGTGTAATATCTAAGAAGGCTTTGCCTAACCCAAGGTCTATTACTCCTATATTTTCTTCTAAGAGGTTAATAGTTTTAGCTCTTAAACATTTCAGTCTATAATCCATTTTGAGTTAATTTCTGTGTATGGTGTTAGGAAGGAGTCCAACTTCATTCTTTTTCATGGGGATATAAATGTCTTTTTTAATGGTTGCAAAATATGCCATTTATTTGAAGATATTTTAATCTTTCTAATTTGGGCCTGCTATAATAAATTCTATGAAGACTCTATATCTAAAATTAATTTTTTTCAGGGGTGCCTAGCTGGCTCAGTCAGTTGAGCGTCCAACTTCTGCTCAGGTCATGATCTTGTCGTTCGTAAATTTGAGCCCCACTTCAGGAGCTGTGCTGACAGCTCAGAGCTTGGAGCCCGCTTTGGATTCTTTGTCTCCCTCTCTCTCTGCCCCTACCCCACTCATACTCTGTCTTTCTCTCTCTCAAAAATAAATAAACATTAAAAAATACTAAAATTAATTTTTTCAAATAAATCAATAAAACCTAGAAAAATCTACAAATGGGTAATAACAATCTAGAAATAGAATTATTGAGTCAAAGAGAATAATCATTTTAAAGGCACTTGATCTATGTCATCACATTGATTTCTCAAATGGTTTTATTGATTTATATTCCTTTCAGCAACATATAATCCTTTCAGCAATAAATCCTTTCAGCAATTTTTATTGCCTTAACTGCAAGGGGATTTGTATTATTTTTTTTAATCCTTGCTAATTTGATTGGCAAACATTTTTCTCACTAATTTGTTTTCTAGTTGCATTTCTTACTCTATGAATTTTCTGATTTCTTTACCACATTTATCTGTTTTTCTTACTTTTTTTAAACTCCTTATAAGGCCTGTCTCTTTCTTTGGCTCCCTATCATCTATCACCCTGCAGCATACTGATCAAAACTTCTCACTGGATCACTTGAATCTTCTGTCTCTACAGTGAGAACTTGCAAAGACTTAAGTTAGATTTTTTAAAACATGTTTTAGTATCTTTTTACCAGCTGTTCCCACTCCTGGAAGTAAGTGTTCATCCTACAGAACTTCTCATGGTAGCACCATAACATTTTTGGCCCTCTGCTTTCCCCTAAAACCTTACCAGTGCTGTGTTCCACCCCTCAAAGCTCTTCTGATTGGCTCATTAATGAACTTAACTGTGAAAATAATATAGTTATGTCAGATAAAGCATTTTTGCATGCAGTACCTCTCTTTAGCGCACATAAACACTGAAAGATAATTATCACTATCATCCCTGAGATGGGAAACCTGAGGCACAGATAGGTTAAGTACCTTGCCCAAAGTCACACAGCTTATAAGCTGTTGAGCTGGACTTTGACCATAGGCATTCAGACTCCAGAGCCATTGGGGTGGCTAGCTAATTCATCTGATCCATGAAATCACATTAAGGTAACAGGGGGTCAATAGGACCTAATGTTGCCACCCCAGGTTAAAATGTACACTTTAAAAGTCACCTCAGCCCAGAGTTATGAATAGTTCTGGGCATCATGACAAGACTGATACAAAAAAGCGTGCTGCTTTGCTCTATTGTACCAGAGCTAAATATGTTCAGGTCTGGCACAGAGTAAGTACCCAAGAAATGATGGTTTTCTCTCCCTATTTCCTTGGACCTCAGACAGATGCCCTATCATCATCGGTGCAGAACCTTGGTGATGGTCTATCAACTTGACTAATAGCATAATAATCAGAGCTACTTCTTGAGTGCAATCTACTGCAAACACTATGCAATTCACATACACTGCCTAATGAGCTCATGCCAATCTTAACACATGCTTGAGAAGTCAATCTTTAGACACATAGTCAAATCACATGTTAAAACATCTGGAAAGCTGGTCCTTTTCCACATGGATCAGATCATGTTTTTACTTTTCTTCTCAACCCTCCCAGCAGCTTCCCGATGCATTTAGAGTAAAATCTAAAGGCTTTACATGTTCCAGTCATCTTGACCTTCTTATTCTGCCCCAAACATTCACTGAAAGCACACTTTCCTTATGATTGTCACATCTGATGTTCTCCCCACCTGGAATCTTCTTCTCTACACTTAGTTCACATTTCAGCTCAGATGTCACCTTTTCAGAGGAGCCTTCCTTGACTACCTCTTCTAAGTAGCTTCCCTCCATCCCTAATATCTGTTACTATGCTTTGCTCATTGTACTTGCCACCAGGCATTCATATTTATTTATTATCTGTTTCACTCAACTAAATTCTTATATACATGAAAAAGGGAACTCTGTCCTTGTTCGCTGCTATATTTATTCCCAGAGGCTTGAGTCACACACTGCAGGTGCTCAAAAAAGTATTTATTGAAGGAAAGATGGAAGGAAGGGAGGGAGAGAAGGAAGGAAGGAAGGACAAAGGAAGAAAGGAAGGAAGGAAGAAAGAAAGAATCCTTAATATCCCCATTTCATAGATGGGAAGTCAGAGAGGTTAAATAACTTGCTTAAGGTTGTACAGCTAATTAAGTGACAAAACACAGATCAAAGACTTTTTAAAAAAAAATTGTAAGTTTGTTTATTTATTTATTTATTTATTTAGAGACACTCGGGGAGTGGCAGAAAGAGAGGGAGAGAGAGAATCCCAAATAGGCTCCACGCTGTCATCACAGAGCACGATGCAGGGCCCGAACCCACAAACCATGAAATTATGACCTGAGCTGAAATCAAAAGTCGAACGTTTAACTGTCTGAGCAACCCAGACGCTCCCAGAGACTGAAGACTTTTGCTCTTAACCACTACATGTTTCTGTCACTAAATATCACCTCACATATACTTGAGCATTGGAGGGTTTATCTGCAACATTGCATGACTTTAAAAATAAAAGAGGCCTAAGTAATTATTTATAGATTATTTGTTTTTATTTTATGTTTTAATGTTTGTTTACTTTGAAGGGGAGAGGGGCAGAGAGAGAAGGAGAGAGAGAATCCCAAGCAGGCTCCAGGCTGTCAGCACAGAGCCCAACACGGGGCTTAATCTCACGAACCTTGAGATCATGACCTGAGCCAAAATCAAGAGTCAGATGCTCAACTGACTGGGCCACCCAGGTGCTCCTAGATTACTTGTTTTTTTAAAAAAGGAGAAAGAAACACAAAAAGAACCAAAAAATGACGCACATATTCTGGATGAAAATACAAAGTTAGGAGTACTTGAATAACCATAGTGGGTTTTGGTTTAGTACCTTATTTTAATTCCCTCTCATGTATACTCTCAAAAGGCATGGAAAAATCCTTTTGTTTGTGACACAGGGAAGTCGTTGCAAATGCCTAGGCATGGGACTTATCTAGAAGGCCACAATCTAAGCATCTTCTCAGAATGCTAACCTATTCTTTTTATTTAGTTCAAAGTAACATAATCCTTTAGACATCCAATTTGTAGATCAGTTATAGCATGGTTGGGAAACTCGAGGCTGGATATTATCCTTTTTTACTCTTTTCAGATTATAATAAACAAAAAGTGAAATACAATGTCCAAAAATACATAAACCAGAGAGCACAAGTACTAGAAAGCCCTTTAGGGAGCATCTGGTTTACTCCCTCATTTTCCAGATGAGGAATGTAGATCCCTGGGAGGTGAATTTGTACATATATAATAATTATGCTTGACATTTGCTTTCAAATTTAGCATAGCGATATGCCAAATGAACCAAAAAACTGAGAATGTGTGGCCAAAAAATTCTATGTGTTTCCTCAGGAACTCATTGAATCATGACATCAGGGTTTTTTTCTCAAGTCTCTAAAATCTCTAACTAAAAATGACCTCACATCTCGTTAGGGGAATAAATCTATGGGCCTGTTAACCTCAAACCAGCCAATATTGGCACTATGTGTATCATGGGCCACATCTGATTCAACTCACCAATCTTCGTTCAACTCTGCTCAAGGGTATTGACCATGCACTACAGATATGAGGTGTGGTCTTTAGCCAGGTGAGGACTCAAGTCTAAGGATGGTCTATGTGAGATCCTCTGCACAGGGAACTTATCAGCATGGATGGTCAGAAACAAGTCTGAACAATTTTTTTCCCTTTCTTTTTCCCTGTTCTGTTGTTGTTTTATTTCCCACTATTCATCCTTTTTTCCCATCCTGATAGTAAAATAAATACATTCTTGATGCAAAAAAAAAAAATTCTCCAGGGGCACCTGGGTTTCTCAGTCGGTTAGGCGTCCGACTTCGGCTCAGATCATAATCTCATGGCTGGTGGGTTCGAGCCCCGCATCCTGCTCTGTGCTGACAGCTCAGAGCCTGGAGCCTGCTTCGGATTCTGTGTCTTCCTCTCTCTCTCTGCCCCTTCCCCACTCACACTCTGTCTCTCTGTCTCTTAAAAAATAAATAAATATTAAAAAAATTTTTTTTAATTCTCCAAAGAACAATTAAGTACCTACAACATTACATCTAAATTTACAAACATTGGTAACACTTTCATGTGTGGTGTTTAAAAATCATTAATTAAGAAAATGAGGCTGTCTGGGAGAAATTTGGTACCTTATATTTGACATCATCAGTCAGAACCTTCTCCACATCTTCCCAGGGCCCATATTGAAAAAAGATATTAGAGTGGATAGTTAGTCCATGGTGAGAAATGTTTATTATTGAGGACATGAAAGTAAATTGTACCAAATGAGCACTTTCAGATTGAAATCATGGTGAGGGACAAACAAATGTTAAGGTTGTTGTAGGCATGTCATGGCTAAGCCCCTGGATGCTTTGGAGCTTGTTAGAATCCCATTTTGGCGGGCTGGTTGCTCAACCTCTCAGAGCCTTTTCCATAAAAATGGAGATCAAGATCCCTTCTATGTAAGAAGATTATGAGGATCTTGTGAGATGGGCCTATACAGATCCTAGCGCAGAGCCAGGCACATACTATGTCCTCGCTCAGCATGAGCCACTCTTGTAAAGTGACCTTCAGTGCAGTGTCCTAGCAACCAGAACTAAAGAAAGAGTCAGAAAAGGTGAGTTTCCTGCACTGAATTCATCCACCATTTCACAGGGGCTCTGCCAGCAACCTCATGGTAGGTGATCTATGGAATCCAGGCTGGGAGCAGGCACAGCCTGCCCACTGCTGCAGGCTTGGGAAGCCAGAGCAGCAGCCTCCAGGGGTGCAAAGACAATCTGGGGGCTTCCCTCACCCGGGTCACTCCCTCCTTCATCCCAGCATGTTGTCCAAGTGAAATCTGGTATAAATGAGGAGTCTGGACCACCAAAGCAGCAGGAGGAATGGAGGGCCCAGAGGGAGGATCTGAAGCCTGAGGAGGGGCAGTGTGGAGTCAGGAAAGTGACGCCCAGCTCCACTGCCCTAGTGACAGGGGCAGGAGAGGAAAACGAAGTCAGTCAGCTGGTTCCTATGACAGGAAAGGGAACTCTGCAAGCCAGAGCCCTCGGGAAATCAGTTTAGGAAATTAAGCAGGGTTTAACATGTTAAACCATTGGAAGGATAAAGATACAGGGAAAGGGATTCCGGGTACCTCGGGAGAGGGGACAGTGGGTGGCACATCCTCTGCAGGGAGAGATTCAAACAAATACATTTCTTCTTCTGTTGTCTGCTTTTCAGTGGAATGGAAAAACACACACTCTCCTCCATAATAAGTGGTTTGGTCTGTGCCTCTCTTGACTTCCTCACAAACAACCCCAGGGAGCAGACAGACTTCTCAGATTACTCTTGACCTTGGGAGTTGACCCTTAGAAATGCATTCGACTTCAAGAACTAAGAAAACAAAACCAAACCCAAAACAACAACCTCCTGTAAAGGATGGTTTATTTCTGCTGGGGATCCTGTTTCCCTTCTCTACTTCATTGTTGCTCCACAGTTAAGATAACTTTAACACACACACACACATACACACATACACACACACACACACACACACACATCAGATCATCCCTCTTCTAATCAAAACTCTTCACAGTTTCCCACTGTCCTTAGATTAAAATCCAAATAGCAAACTGTGGACAATAAGGTCTCATGTGATCCAGCACTTGCCCGCCTCTTGGACCTCATTCCACACCACTCTCTGGCTGTTCGTCATGACCCAGCTACCCTGGCCTTGTTCTTCTTCTTCCAGGCTTATTCCCACTTAGCGCCTTTGTGCCAGCCGTTCTCCATGTTTGAAATGCTCTCCTCCCTGGATATTGCATGCCTTTCTTGCCTTTCACATCCCACTCAAATGTCACCTTTACAGGGAGACCTTCCTGAATCACCCAGTGCAAACCCAGATCTGTACCCACACCACAACTTTCCAGCACTTAGTCACTTTCTGGCATTGTGTGTGTGTGTGTGTGTGTGTGTGTGTGTACTTACTCCTTGATTATGTTGTTTGTCGCTCCTACAGGGACATGAGCTCCATGACATAAGGCCCTAGCTGTCCTGTTCATGATTGTATCCACAGAGTCTAAGCCTTGCCTGACACACAGCACAGCTCAGCTCAGTATCTATTTGTAAATGGGAAGAATGAAGCTCCTACCTTTCTACTCTCTCCCCCACTGCCATCTTTGGTGACTTTATCATCTACTTGGATTATACCTGATTCCTTCTCATCGCCCCTCAGTACCACTCAGAAACCAGCAGAACCATATTCTGGCCTTCATCATCATGCCCAAGCATCTCCTACTTGGAACCACTCTGTACTCTTCAAAGCCTATATATACATCTTCCAGACCTCTTTTACCCACTTCCACTAAAGCAAATTCCCAAATCCCCAACCCCATGAGCTTCTCCATTTGACTCTCTGCATTTTGTGGCTAGGAAGATAGGGTTGTAGTTACACCAGTGACCTGAATTTGAGCATTTTTGTGAGGATGAAGTGAGCACAAAGCCTGGCACATTAAAAGTGTTCAGTGGTAGCCTGTCTCATTTCTATCACTATTACAAAAAAAGTTTCTTCTTGGTCTCTGCCTCCCTCCTTTCTTCTCCTCCTCCCCTTTCACTCCTATTTGGTTAGTTTTACTCTCCTTGGTTCATTTATATGAGGTGAAGTTAGGACCTTGCCAGGTCTTCTTGGTGGTGATACAGAATTCTGACTGGACAGAACCAGCCTGGTGTGGGCTGAAGAAAAGCTGAGCACTTTCCAGGCTCCAAGGGAACCTTGCACACCAACCCATGGGCTTCAGGCTGTGACTGTCTGGGGTCCACAGGTGGGCCTCTAAAGCTGTTAGAGGCAGGGGATGAGGCCCCCAGGGCAGCATGGGCTGGAGTGATGTTCACCTGTGTTTTCACTTACACGATGCTTAAGAAACCAGTTTCTATCCTTTGGGATAATCAGTTCATGGTTTACTATAACCCTTTCAATTTTTTAGCCTTTCTTGTTCAAGTTCTCAGGAGTCCAGAGAGGCAATCCTTGGAAACAATCATGAGTAATTCCTGGCCTGTTTCCCTGTATGGAAGAGGGATAGAGTGAGCACAGAGGAAGTTGCCTATGTCTCCCGGCTGTGGTTCTGTGACCTAGGCAATCTGAAATCGTGAGACTCTTTCCTAGCCTCTCCGCAGATAGGTCTCAGGCCCCAGATTGGGGAATTTTTCGTTTGCAGAAGTCCAATGTATTTCAGGATGACTAATGCCAATCACATACCAGATTGTCAAATATTTGCTAGAAGAATTTATAAGTGACTAAATAAAGGAACTCAGAAATGGATATGGCTGTTGACCCTCCTGCTATGAGGGATGGGCAAGTCTGGAATAAGCGGGATGACTTTATAAAATGAACTAATTATTTCCACAAATGCTCTGGGCACATAGTATGTGCCAGATACTGTGCCAGATTCTGGGGATACAGGGTGAGAAAAAGCAGGTCCAGTCTCCACTCTCAGAGAGCTCAAAGTTGGAGTGTTCCAGTGAGAATGATACAGTGTGACAGGTGCTACTGCCAGAGGGAACGTACAGGGTGATCTATCTGGAAGCACATGGAAGACAACATGTCACTCAAAGCACCAGGCTTGGAGAGGGCTTCTTGGAGGACATCGCGATGCCCCAGGTGAGGCTTGAAGGATGAATGAGTCAGCCAGGTGGCAGGAAGGGAAGCAAGGTTGAAGGAAAGTTTCCACACAAAGCCAAGAGCACGTGCAAAGGATGAAGGATGAGCGAGGGCATGATGCTCTGCGGGAATGAGGTGCAGCCGAGTAGGGCTCCACTGCCAGAGGTTCTGACTTAATTGGTCTTGGATAGAGCCCAGCCTTGGGGATGATTTACAAGCTTGAGTATGTTTTAAAGAAGGTAGCTTTAATGTGCAGCCCGGGTTAAGAGCCACTGGAACAGAACATGGGATGAAAGGGAGGGCGTGGTAAGAGGTTAAGGCTGGAGATGTGAAGTGGGCCAGATCACACAGGGCCTGGAAGACTGTGTCAAGGAGCTTGAGTTTTCTTCTCTGAGCACTGGGAAGCTCTTTATACATTTAAGCAAGGGAACAGGTGGCATGATCAGACTTGCAGTCTTCAGAGCATCCCTGTTGTGGAATATGGATCAGAGCGGGGACAGGAATGGAAGTAAGAAAAACCAGTTGGGAGGCTCTTGCAATACATGACGCAAAAGATAATCACAGCCTGAATTAGGCGAGTGGCAGCAGGGATGAAGAGAAGGAGATGAATTCCAGAGATATTTAGGAAGTAGGACTGCTAAGGCTGATCAGAGATTGACTGTGAGAGGGAGAAGTCAGGGCCATCCTTTTGTTTGGACAGTTGGGTGGGCAAAGTGTCATTCCCTAGGATGGGGCTCATTGGAGGGGAAGCACCAGGACAGGAGAAGCTGGTTTGTGGATGCGTGGGCGAGGACATCAACCTGCAGCCTGTTGAGTGTGAGGTACAAGTGGGACATCCAAGTGACACGACCAGCCAATAGACGGTAGCTTAGTCCTCAGGTAAAATATCTCAGTTGAAGACAGAAGAAGTCATTGGAAAAGGATGAGAATTGGGTGAGATCACCCAGGGAAGAGACTGGAGTGGGAAGAGAAAAACATGTCCACAGAACCTTGCAAGTTACTCCCTTCCTCCAGGTAGACAGCTCTAAACCCATTAAGGGTAATTAGGCTAAGTGGTGACGTGACTTGTCCTAGCTAGTCCTCCTCACATCTGTGAGCAGGCTTACCCTAGCCAATGTGAGCCCCTGCTGCTGGCCTATATTCGGCCCATCACTGTCAGTGCAATTGGATCAAGTTGATCTGCAATGAGAAGCGGCTGACAGTTGTGTCTTGCACCTATGGAGCTTAGCTGCGGGAAGCAGTTCCAAATTCCACGGCTCTGCTTAGAGCTTTCTAAACCACAGTGGTGGTTATGTGTTAGACATCAGAGACATTTTAAAGAAAGTGAGCCTGAATCATCTGAGAATGGGAACATTTGACAACTAACTCAACACAAAGGTCCTGGGAAGAATTTGCTGTGGAGAAGGGAAGGATGGGTAGGCAGCTAGTAATGCTTTATTCTAGGCTCTGTGCAATTGTGATGCTATTTTTGGTTTACAGTCTGCCTGGATCTAAGTGCCCTGTTATGCCCTCAGATTCCAGAATCAATCTCTGTTGTATTGTAAACAATAACGACAAAGTGCTTTGACGTTAAGCAGTTTCTTTTATTCCTAACAATAGGCCTGTCAATAAGGCAGTAAATACGTAATTAAGGCAAGTAAATAAGGGGTTAGCCCCATTTTAAAGATGAAGAAACTGAGACCAGAGTTAATTCACTTGCCTAAACTGCAGAAAATATAATGGGGGCTGAGGAACTGATCCGGTTTCTCACTCTATATCCACTCCAACCTCCCATTCTGGCTTCTATCTCTTTAAAAAGGGCTTTTTGACCCACTCCAGAGATGAGCCGTAAGAGGGGATGGGAAGAAGATTTGAAAAGAAGCTTGGCAAGTAGTTCCTGTGATAGCTCTGTTTGCGAATTTTTCCTTTGCTCTTAATCTCACTCCGGCATAAATCACATATGCCCAATACCAAAAAGTTTGAAGACAGTTGTCTGGAGCGGGTGAAGGAGTCAGAGAACCCAATGAATTAGGTCTATAATTCAGGACTGGAAAGGATCAATGGGTCATCTACTTTAACACCTGAATGTTCAGATGGTAGAAAGTGAGGGGAAAACAACCTGTGTGTGCTCACTAGCCAACTATGGCAATCAGAAGACCCAAAGCCTAGCTTGCTGATGTGCCCCCAAAGAGCAGTGTGAAAATAACTTCAGACTTGGAGCACTGAAACAAAGAAACGGAACTAAAATCTCTGGGGGATTAGAGAGGTTACCTAAAAGAAACAGTACACACTCTGAGATGCATTCCCTTTTTCTTTTGGATATGTTTTTATAGGGCTCTGATTGAGAAAGTTAATTAGGGGAATTATTATGGTACTCTCTTTCTCTTGTCTTTGACTAAAGTCATGGGAGGAGGTAGGTAGGTGGAAATGCCTAGCAGGTAGAGTGGGTGGAATTGGGAAATTGCTCTGTAAGATTCAAGTTGGTGACAATGGGATTGTTGGTTCCACCACTTTATTATTTACTAGTCACTAGAATTAAATGTAATAATAGCTTACGTTTGTATAGTATATTTTAATTTACAAAGGGCTTTTATGACATTATCTCATTTGATCCCACTGACAACCCTGTAAGGTAGACAAGGCAGGTATAATTATCCCACTTTATGGATGACAGAACTGAGGCCCGGAGAAGTGAAATGACTTGACCCAGCACATTCAGTTATTAAACAGAGTCTGGACTAGAAACTAGGCATTCTTCCCCACAGAGCTTCAACTCTGCAAAGGTCACACAGCTAAGTAAGTGGGACTTGAATCCCAGGGAGTCCGCCTCAGAGCCTGTGCTTTTGACTACCATGTTTTTCTAGTCATTCACCAGACATTTGTTGACTGTGTCTTGTTTTCTTAGTTTCCTGCTCACTGTACCTATAATTCATGTATTCTTACTGAGACAGGTGCTCATTAGTGAAGGCATGCTTGGTAAAGGCTTCCAGAACCCTCTCCATACCTCAGCAAACACAAGCCTGTGGCCTAATTCCAGAGTCCCCATAAGAACTAATTGCAGGGAAGATGAACCAAGAGAAGACTAACACACAGGCCCCCACCCCCCCCCACCCCCCCACAGCCTTTAGGCTTTGGGCTCATGAGAAGCTGATGCACTACATGTCCAGCCTGGATCCAACCAGAAGTGAGGAAGCCAGAAGACCATTTTACCCAGGAGTCTCTCGTGTTGTCTTCTCCCTTGCTATGTTAGCCTTTCTTAGTAAAAATTAGTAGCAGCTGTTGGCTAGTCTTGGAAATTGTGTACCCTCAGGAGAACGTGTCACAGAGTACACAGGGCCTGCTTGGGGCTGGACCCCTGGGACAGGCAGCTCACTCCCGGGACAGGGAGCTCTATAAATAGCACCCATGATAGTGAAAGGGGAGGTAGGTCAGAAGAGCAAGCTGGCTCTCCTCAGGAATCATAAACCAGTGAGTCTAAGCAATAATTCTCAGAAAACAAAACAAAACAAAACAAAACAAAAAACCCATTCCTATTACATGGGTCTAACACTGAGGAGTCCCTTTAAGAACTAATTTATATTATAAGCTGTTTAGGACTTTCTTTTCCTCATTCCTTCCCTCCCCTCTCTTTCTCTCAGTTCCTGACTAACATGCCTTTTCCATCTTGTCTGTCAGATGATATTGTATAAGAATCCAGACTGAGTGTTTCTGACTATTTATAGAAGATGGTTGCACTGCTTTAGCTACTACAGGAACTGGAGTTTGGTTCCGGGTTATGTTACATGAGAAAAACTTATAGAAATGTGTTTGTTCTCAAATGTTCCTATCTCACTCCTGTAACATCACATCTAAGAGGCCTCTCTGAGTACCATGTCACTTCCCTACATCCTTTTTTAATGAAAAAAATAATTTTTAGGATTGCAAAAGCAGTTTGTGCCAGTCAAGAGTGTCAAAAACTATATAAATGTATAACTAAGAACGTGAAAGTGCCTCTTGATCTCTAGCCCAGAGATAACAACTGTTAACAGTCGATGTCTCCTTTAGTTTGGAGGCTCTTGCAAGGATTCACAGGAAAGGTAAAGCATGCTAGGAGAAGGTATGAAGAGGCAGGGACAGATACAAAATGGCTCCAAAGCAAAATCAACAGGAGGGCAGGAAAAGACGAAGCTGAGGAAAATTAGCCCCTGTCTTTGAGCCAGGGTGAATAAAGTGAAGGTGTCTCATGGAATAACAGGGGAAGAGAACTGGGGAAGATGCTTAGTCTGTCAAGCCTTGGTGGTCATCTTGTGACAGTTATTATTCTAGGAGCTGCAGTTACAAATGCTCAAAGGCCTACACTTAGTCTCGCAGATGTGCTGTTGAGTATTCCAAATTCAGACTATCTCAGCATCTCAACAGGAATTAAAAGTTGGGGGTGGGGGGAGAAAATTCAAATGTAGAAAACACTCGTCTATTTAAGGGACCTGAAGTTTTCAATCATCACCTCGAAGCAGCTGTTTGGAACATATTAGCTCCGGAATCCACATTTTCTATAAACTTACCCACAACCTTCTCAAGGTATAAACACTCTGCAATTAGTGCAAAATGAGCTTCGGCAAAATGTAACTTGAGCCAAATACACATCTTAAAGCTAAGGTGAGATGTAGATTGTTTCTAAGTTAGAAATGTGAACCCTGTTAGCCTACTTTGGGGATACGTTGTCTAATAATTACAGCAGACCAAGACTCAAGCTTTTGACTTCATCACTCGTGCCACTATTAATGTTGCTCATATTCATTGTTGTGTGTATAACCAGGAAAATTCCCATTTTAGGACCTTGACAAACAAGTCCCACCGGTCTTACCCTTCTTAGTTCAGTATCCTGACAGACTGCACACACTATTAAAAACCAGTCTTATGCACCTTGAATGAGGCCTTCGAGGACACAGACAGTCAGCCCTCAGCCCCGCTGGCTTTACAGTCGGAGGGTAACTGCTGCTGACTTACAGCTATACATCCTTGGAGGCTCCTAGGGATTTCCTGGGATTGCCCCTCTGGTGAGGTTTTCAATGGGGGTGATGACTGCTGTACTTCTCTTTCTTTTTAATTATCACAAGAGAAAAAAGAACATTGTTGGGGCGCCTGGGTGGCTCAGTCAGTTAGACCTCCGACTTCCGCTCAGGTCAAGATCTCACGGTTCGTGGGTTCAAGCCCCACATCGGACTCTGGGCTAACAGCTCAGAGCCTGGAGCCTGCTTCGGATTCTGTGTCTCCCTCTCTCTCTGCCCCTCCCCCGCTCATGCTCTGTCTCTCTCTCCTTCAAAAAAAAAAAAACATTAAAAAAAGAAAAAGAAAAAGAAAAAGAAAAAAGAACATTGTTGCTACTATCTGGTTATTTTGTCTGATTTTACTTTGCCATTTTAGGTTTTTAACATTGGCTTAACTAAACCAACTTGAAGTTTCTCATCATAGCCCCAAGGGATACAACAAAGATCAAGGAGAAGAAAAGGAAAAGAAGACAAGTTCCAGCATTTCTAAAGGCACCAAGTAAAGTCCAAGAAAGCAACACATAAATACTGAGTCCCTTCTCTCTAGCAGAAGTCAAGTATAGGCAGTGTGATCTTTTGTTAGGGCCTTGTCATCTGAAAGGAAAGGCCTGGAGTAAAGTCAGATGTGACTTGGCCAAGCAAGCTAGTTGACCATCTAGAGAGTTTACTAGAATGGTGGCATTAATTAGTTAGAGTCACTAGATTTCCAGGAAGGATTCTCCCCTTTAAAGGCTCATAAATTGAATTACAAGTTCACCATGGTAAGATCAAATGCTGAGACTAGCTTACCAAACTCACAAGAGACATATATAAAAACTAGAATGCCATTTACTCTTTCCCATTGAGAAGTGTAACTACACAGCATATAGGATATGTCAACTAATTCACATTATCAATTGTGGGGGGGGGGGGGTGGGGAATAAGATTTAAACACATCTACAGAATCCTGGAAATATATCATCAAGCCTGTGTATAATTAGGGATTTTATCATACTTTTAGTTCCTTAGGAATAGAACCAGCCTCATAACATGTAAGACCATTGAGTGATTTTAGCATACTCAAACTTTTGGAACATTTTCCCATCTTTTGACTTTAACTAGTTTTCCAGAATAAGTCTGCCTTTATGTGTTTAGTAGAAACACTTGTTTTGAAAGGGGAAGGTTCACAGACTCTCTCTTAGGTCATTTCCTCAATTACTGAGTTTACGCCTTACATTTGGATTCTCACTGATGTTCTTTTCAGAGAGTTGAGTTGAGTCAATTGTGAGAAAAACTGGCAGCTCACCCCTGTACTGACTACAGGATATTCAGTTATTGAAAGGAAAGCTGGACTAGATGACCTTTATGGTCCTTCTATTCACAGAGGCATGAAGGAAAAGGCGAGAAAAGTTGGATAGTTGAGGTAGAATGATAAGGAGAAGGCCAAATCTGATTTAATTAACTAAAGAAATTACTTCTACTGAGGGCAGAGATATGGAATTGGGTATGCTGAATTTTCTCTACTTTTGTTGTTCATAGGCAAATGCCACTTTTGGCAACTATAAATCCAAGGAGGCTCTCCTGGTAGACAAACTAGGCAGCTGCTCAGAACCGTGTCTGTGCAGCAGCTCCCACCGTGTAAGGCCCCACCTACCATGCATATACACTTTCTGATTGATCCCATGCAGAAATTGGTTTGGCCTCAATTCCATTCTGCTAAATAGCTTATTCTATCCAGTCATTCATTTGCTCAAGCAACTTTTACTGAGCACTAAGCCAGATTTTGGCATAAAAAATAAGATATTGTCCACTCAAATCTAAAGAAAAAGATATAGGAGGAATTTTTTTTTTTGTTAAGCTTATTTATTTTGAGAGAGACAGAGAGAGTGCCAGCAGGGGAGGGGCTAAGAAAGAGGGAGACTCTCAAGCAGGCTCCATGCTGTCAGCACAGAGCCCATGCAGGGCTTGAACTCATGAAACTGTAAGAAACCTGAACTGAAACCAAGAGTCAAGACACCTAACTGACTGAGCCATCCAGGCACCCCTAGAAGGAATGGTTTTAAAACAGAAAGTTTTGTGTTTTGCTAAAGGAACATTCAGAGCATTCAAAGAACTGCTTTAGCTGTGTCCCACAAATTTTGATATATTGCATTTTCATTTAGTTCAGTGCAATTTTTCATTTCTCTTGAGACTTCCTTTTTAACCTAGGGATAATCTGATGGGTTTTGTTTCCCCAGTGCTTGGAGATTTTTCTGTAGTCTTTCTGTTATTCTAAGTTGATTTCATTGTGGCTGGAGAATACACTCTGTATGATTTCAATTCTTTTAATTTTGTGGAGGTTTGTTTTATGGCAAGCATCATAGGATATAGTCTATTTTGGTAGGCGATCCACTGGCACTTAAGAAGCGTCTGTATTCTGCTGTCATGGTGTGGAATATTCTATACATGTTGATGAAATCCTATTTGCTGATGTTGCTGTGTTACTGAGTTCTTTGTCTAGGTATCCTATCAATTACTGAGAGAAGTATATTGAATCCTCCAACCTTAATTGTGAGTTTATTTCTCCTTTCAGTTTTTCAGGTTTGCTTCACATATTTTGTAGCTCTGTTGTTTGGTGCATACGTATTTAAAATTACTATGTCTTAAAAAATAAAATAAAATAAAATAGTTACGTCTTTTGGCTATAGTGTTCCTTTTATCATTATATATTGTCCCTCTCTGTCTTTGCTAGTTTTCTTCTTACTGGAGTCTACTTTTTCTGATATTAATATGACCAATCATGCTTTCCTTTGATTAATGTTTATATGACATATCTTTTCAACCCTTTTACTTTCAGCCTGCCTATATCATATCTGAAGTGAGTTTCTTACAGACAACATATTTGGATTACCTTTAAAAAAAAATTTTTTTTTAACGTTTATTTATTTTTGAGAGACAGAGAGAGATAGAGCATGAGTGGCGGAGGGGCAGAGAGAGAGGGAGACAGAATCCAAAGTAGGCTCCAGGCCCTGAGCTGTCAGCACAGAGCCCGATGTGGGGCTCAACCTCAAGAACTGCGAGATAATGACCTGAGTGAAAGTTGGACGCCCAACCAACTGAGCCACCCAGGCGTCCCTAGATTACGTTTTTTAATCCACTCTGCCAATTTCTGTCATTTAAGTAATGTACTTAGACCATTTACGTTTAATTATTGATATGAAGGCTTAAGTTTGCCATTTTATTTTTATATCCTTTTTATTCTGTCTCATTTCTGTTTTCTTTTTAATGCCTTCTTATGAGTTACCTGAATGTTTTGAAGAATTTCACTTTTATTTATCTGTAGTGTTTTTGAGTATACTTCTTTGTATATCTTTTTTGATGGTTGCATAAGAGATTACATATACATAATTTATCTGCTTATGTCATCACTTTACCAGTATGAATGATTCAGATGATTAAATTATAAGTGAAATTCTTTCCCAAGTCAATAGCATATATCTACAAGATCTTGCCTCTGGCACCTGAGAAGGTCTTGATGTCACTGAAACCAAGATTTCATTCCTTCCTCATATCTCCAGAGGTGCTTGCCTGTGAACCAGACTATCTTTGACACAGGAAAAAGAAGTGCACTGAAATGTTTAGAAAACTACCAATTGGTCTTGCTGATGAGCAAAGGAATGGACTAGATAATTAACATCCAGACAGAACTTTCAAAATTCCAAATTTAAGCTGCATATACCAACCTGCTAAACTTTTAAGAGGAATTTTTAAAAACAGCAAAATTGTACTGTTCAAATTTTACCTGCTGATTTTATTCTTTTGCTAGTATTTCATGTAAAGGGAGAAATGGGTCATAAATGACTCACACTGGATCATCAGACTGCAGGTAATTTGAGTGAGGCATCATGAATTGGCAGTCTGGCCTTATAGAAGACATCAAGACTTAGATGTCAGAGAGATGTGGGTTTGATCCCAGCTTTGTCATATATAAGCTATGTGACACTAGATAAATTATTTAACTTTTGGGATACTTTGTTTCCTAATTTGTAAATATGGTCAATTATTTTTCATGCAAAATTTTGTTGTGAGGATTACATAACACATAACATATGTAAAAGGCCTACCCCAGAGAAGATGATCAACAAAAAATGAGAGCCCTTGTTATGTTCCTGTTGACTTTCACAGAGGAAAGCCAAATGTCAGTATTTACGTATATGGGTATTTCTAAACTAGGGCTCTCTCCATCAACCAAACTTTGAGAGGTATGCTAGATAGTTAATATTTTGGTAGCACTAAAGAAGCCCCTTCTTAAAGAGTTTAAAAAAAAAAAAAAAAACAACATTTACTGATCACTAACTATGTGATGAGCAAAGGGTGGGCACTTTGACATCCTGACATCATGGCTTCCTTCCATTGCACCCACCTTATGGTCTCTGACATCTAGAAAGATGAAGAGTCAAACAAAAAGGGACCTAACCTGAAAATTAAGTCTGGGATCTAGATCAGAGTTGTCTAGGTAATTATTTGACCTTGAAGAGGTGACTTAGCTTCTTTATAGTTCAGTTTCCTCATCTATTAAATGGGACTAGACCTGTCTTTGGGGAAGCTGTGAGGGTGAATTAGGTCACGTACATAAAACACTTGAGGTCTTTGAAAGAAGAGCTTTTACAAACCTATAAATGGCATAATTAATGTCATCATTGTCATTATTGTTGTTGATGAGGTGAAATATGTGTGCACACCTGCAAACTTCAGAGTTGGGAATATTTGTTACAGAGAATATGAATCTGAAGACTACCCTATAGAGTGTCTCTTACCCCACTCTCTTTTCTGCTAGCTTAAAATATCCCACTCCTACAGAAATACTTTTGTTCACACGATTGGCATTTTATTGCCAGCAATAAAATGTGTGTGTATGAAGTCCTCTGAGCCATCACCCCTGTCTTTCATAATGGTTAAGGGTCCCTCAGGAGTGTGTTAGGGTGAACTAGAAAGGTTTTCAGCTACCTGTAGCCTTCACTGTAATGAAATACCTTCTTTAATAACATAAGCAACTAATATTGATATAGTGCCCAGTGTATTCCAGATAATATGCTAAGTTTATCAGCATTATCTCATTAAATCTCACAATGGCCTAGAACACACTTCATTTTCTCACTTTCTTTAGATTTTATTCAAAGGGTACTTTCTTACAGAGGCTTTTCAGACCACCCTATATAAAAGGGTAACCTGCTCCCTTACCCCCAGTCCTTTTATCTGGCTTTTTTTTTTCTTCATAGCCACCATCTGACTAGTCACCATCTGACGTATTTACGTTCTTGGTATATCCTCTGTGTCTCCCCTTAGAATGCAAAGTCTGTAAGAATGGGATCGTTTTGTTAACTGTCTGTCCTCAATATCTAATACAGTACCTAGCACATGATGAGTGCTCAGAAAAAAATACTTACAAGCAAATTAATGAACCTTTGAGTTAGGTAAGCTTATACCATTTTGCTGCTGATGAAATGGAGACTGAGATTTCCCCACGCCACACCAAAAAATGGCAAAGCTGAGACTGTAAAGAAGTCTATCTGATTCTAACCTGGTCACTAACCATTGGCCTCATTCTCCCCACTGCTTTCAGGAAACACCACACAGATGATACTTTATTGCTATGGCATGTTTCTGTCAGAAGAGTCATGAAGAGAATAGCAATGAGACAGAGGCAAAGGATATGACTAAAGTATCAGATAAACTGGGGAAAATAATTAGATTCTAGTAAATTGTCCCTTTCTCCCCTTCCAACACGGTTCATATCTAAAAAAACATGTACCAGTCAACTTTCTCTTTAGCTCTTGCTAAGCAGACCTGAAATTCCAGGAGCCCATATCAACTTCCATCCTTTGTCTATCTTCTCTAACGTCTCCGTCAGTTTGCTGGGGTCACAAGTTCCTATAAGGAGAAAAAGGGAAATTGTATTTATTAAGCATTTAGTACACATCACCACTACATTAGGCGTGCTACATTCTTTACCTCTACCACATACCAATTTGCAGGCAGTAGGTATTTAAAGTCCACACTTTAAACAGGAAATACACTGAGGATCAAGGAGGCTAAATATCTACTCCAAGGTGTCTTAGTCTGACTTCAAAGCTCATGCTCTTTTTCCATGTAGACTAGCAAAGACAGAGACTGGAGTAAACCCACAGGGATTTTCTTAGCAGAATCTCCTCTGGTCTACTAGGAGATAGATGACGAATTCTAGTTCTTGAGTATGATGAATATTCACAATTGCAGGATTACAACACCAGAGTAAAATGACAAGATGGGTATCTCTGCACTTGGTTGAGGTATGTCTTCACTGTCCTATATGCTCTTCCATGTGGGAAGGATGCTCTGCCATGTGGGAAGGACCAAGGTCCAGGAGTAGGCATTCTCTACACTTCAGACTTTCCTCTCTCCAGGTAGCATGCTTATCCCTAGGGGGAAAAATCCCATTTAAAATAAATTATCCTAGAAGTGTGGTAGAATCAGGCTGTGAGAAAATGGAGCTGATTCTAGAAGATAAAAGGGAAGAAGTATTGAGGGAAAGGCAGAACTAAGGAAAGGAAGGTGGTTAGGCTCCAGGGCAAGGACAGGAATTGGACTTGACACCTTCCTGCATCTTTCCCCATCACATCTCCTAATCCCCTTTTCTTCCATTCCCTGACCACCAAGCTATACACTTTCTGTACAACCTCCTCCACCCACCACCCACCCTCCCTTTCCCCACCCAGCATTCTAAAAGGACCCCCTCAGACAAAAACAGACTCTGCAGGGGAAGGGGAGAGTACAAAGGTCTAACAAACATAAGAAAACTGCCAACTTGTCAGGAAACCTGAGAAATAGAAATGGAAATTTACAACAAAGCTAACAAACCTTGGAAGACTTTTTAAACAGGGGAGGGATAGGATCAAAACATTTTGTAAACATGTACCTTTGTCTGAATTGAGATTTTAATGCAGTGTATAATTCTTTAGATACATCTCAAAAAGCAAATGCTTCAATTTCAGATTTAAATATATATACCAAGAAATTACTGATGTTTTGATATTTAAAAATAACGTGTTATCCGTATAAATGAAAAACTAGTTTTGTAATTGCCAGTTACCTTCCTTCTTCCTTTTTTGAAGGATTTCTTTTACCCTGGGACTTTGTAAGGGAAAAAAAAAGATCAGTGATAAAAAAGCAAAGACAAGGCACATTCTACATGAACAATGTACAGTTTGGTAAATATTATTGAAACATACTTAGATATGCATAAATTCCATTTGCTATGAAGATATACCTTTAGGGTGGTACTGACTGCATAACTCAGAAATCTTTTGAAAAGTTCTAAAAGCTGAAAGTTGGTGTTTTGTTTTGTTTTGTTTTGTTTGTTTTGTAACTCATTCCTGGCAGGACCTAACCTGACCTGAATTCATTTAGTGGCAAACCTGAACTGAGCTCACATGTTATATAGCTATTTATAGCCTTTATTTCCCACTTACTATGAATATTCATACATTTTACTGCAGAACTAATGTTTGATTATGATTACAGTTCTGCTGTATAACCCACTAGACTAACAATATACTTTCCATGCACATACTATCTTTCTTAAAACTGAAAAATTCTGAATTCTGAAAACTTCTGGCTCCAAATGTTTTGGATAGGATCACTTCTCGACTCAGATATTAATAGCTGCATTGAAATGTTAAATAAAGAAAATATATTAGAGATCATGAAGTTCAACATCTTTCTCTTTTTAAAGAGTAAAAACTAGTATTCACAGACAAAGCACCTTCAACAATACAAATGGTTACTCATAAAGCTAAGGCCAACATTGCAAGACAAATCTCTGATTCTACAGAAATTCAGCCAGGGAGTGGTGTCCATGCTATCCTGCCTGAATCATCTAGTTTCACACTCATGATTCTGAACCTGGTTTTCCTCTACCTTCTTGCAGAGACTGAAAGAAGCACAGGCCATGTATGGATTTTGAGAATCCTAGTATGTTTTTTAAAAAATGCTAAAATAAGGTTGTTAAAATTGTGATCACACTTACTTACATTACGTGGTTTTTAGTAACGCTTTTGTTAACATGATAAAAGCAATCTATTTCTGTCATGCACAAAATAATGATGAGATTGTCTTACTAAATTTATTGATATTATTAAAAGTATCAATTGACAACACATCATAGGGGGTGTGGTTTAGTAAGTTTAAAGTTGCATCATGAACATGACCTTCTTTCTATTCTGTAAGTGTATCTCCAGGACAACCAAATATATAACTGTATTTGGAGATAACATAAAAAGTCTGCACTGGAGAGCTTTGGACGTGAGGCCCAGTCCTTTTGTCAGGCCTCCTAGACTATCCCTGGATTGTTTGCTTTTCTCTTTTAATGCTGATCTGCACAGAGCTCTCACTCTGTCTCCGATACTGCTCTAAGTTGGGTCTTTCAAGCATGGTGTTTCCCTGAATTATGTATTTCTGTTGCTGATTTTATATTATCCTTATGTTTTGTTTCTGTACCTAATAGTTATAGAACAGACACACAAATACCAGGTGCCCTTCCCCCCACGTCAAAATCCCTGCAAAGGCTCTAGACTGTCAGTGACTCTTCTCAGACCTATGGTGAAGGACAGGCTGTTAGGGATCTCTGTATCTACAGTCTGTTGAAATAAAAGGGCAGTCTTCTGAGCCAAGTACTGCCCAGAAGACTTTCCTCTTACTCAAAAATCTTTTCCTCTTTGGTTGTTTCCCGCCTCACACTGTAATTGTCTCCTTGGCAGAGGAACCACCTGCCCTGGTTCTCTGGGGGTGGAACATAGCCAACTGACCCGAGTTTTCTGTTTAACTGCTTCATGCCTATCCCACATGGGTTATGACTCAGGCGAGGAGAGGGAGAATAAGAGAGGTTATGTAATTTGCCCAAGGTCTTACCACAAGCAAATGGCAGAGCAATGACATCAAAATCCATGCTTTAATTCCCCTACACTACACACACCAGGTGGTCTATTTCTTCTGACTTTTATAAAGCATTTGTTATTGATTGTTGAGTCAGTTGTAATCTCCTAATGCCACTATCCTTTGGCCCACATTTCTCTTTTTTTCCATCAATGAATTCATGAAATGCGTTGCTATGTGTCTTGAATTCTTTACAAAATGTGTGATAACTTCATCAAAAAAGAAAGAAAATTAGTTCATAGAACAAGTATTTCTTGACTACCTACTGTGTGTCAAGCCGTGTGTCTACCATGATTTGTTCCTAATGAATTGGTATGGGATTTTAGTGATCAATTCTTCGTCTTTTAGTAATTCACAAAGTATTCCTTTAACATGTTATTCCAGAATCTAGCCCAGAATGAGGGAACTAAGCTATAGTTTGCAGAATCCAGCTTTTTAACTTTTTTAGAAAATAAAGTTAGTTATGCATCTCCAGGAAAACTTCTCATTCTCCCTGATACCTTAGAGATAACCAAAATGTTTTGGCTTCCTCGCTTTTAATTTTCTTCCATTTTTCCAATAAATCTAATAGCAGAGTATAATTTCATTCATATTTTGTGTGACTTTTATTTTTAATGGTAATGCCTCTTCTTTTAAGCTATTTGCCTGCCTTCTCCCAGGATCTGCCCAATGAGAAAAGTCTCTCTGACCCCAGAGAAGCCTTACTCCTGGATCTGAGATTTTTTTGTGTTTTAGTATGTAAAATCATCCTCCTGTATGTATTTGAGCAGAGGGTGCTTTGGTAGCCTTGCTGCCTTTAGCATTTTTTCTGGTAGGGCTACCTACAGGTGTTTTGTGGGAATGTTCTAATTTTCTTTTGCAGCATAACAAACCACCCAAGACACAGTGAATTAGAATAACAATGTCCCATTGTGTTTCAAAGCTATACGGGTTGACTAAGCTCAGTTGGGAAGTTCTCACTTGGGGCCTCTTAACTGGATGCAATCAGTGTCTACTACATGGCCAGGGCAGGCTTCATACAGCACGTGACCTGTGCAGTCACACAGGGCCCCATGTTTAGAAGGGCCTCACACTTGGTTCAATGCTGTTGCTGTCTTGAATCTCTTAATATTTTTTGAACAGGAAGCTCAGGATTGTCATTTTGCACTGAGTCCTACAAATTATGGAGCTGGTTCTGGCTGAGGCTGCAGTAATCTGTAGAGTTGACTAGGTGGGATATTCAAGACGCCTGACTCACAAGGCTGACAGCTGATGCTGGCTGTTAACTGGGAGCTCTGCTGGGGCTGTCACCTGGAGTCCCCACACAGGACTTACCTATATGGCCTGGGCTTCTCAGAGAGAGTATTTCAAGGGTGAGTGGTTCAAGAGACCCAAGCCAAAGCTGAGATGCTTCTAATGACACAACCTTGGAAGACCCAATATGTCTTGTCACTTGCAACACATTTGATCAGTCAAGCAAATCATTAAGACCAGCCCAGACTCAAGGGTAAGTGTGTTGAACTCCACCTCATATTGGGGTGTTGCAAGATAACATTGCAGAAGATCACGTGGGACGAGACATTGTTGTGTTCATCTTAAAAAAAAATACATTCTGCCACAGGGCTATTCTATTTGAGGCACACCATTTCTACACTTGGGTGCTCTGTCTCTCAGCCTTCCCTGCAAGCTCTGTCCTGTTGGTAGGCATTCATTACCAAATGTAGATAGACAAACAGCTTCAGGGTATTGGCCCTGTCTTTTGGTATCTTTCTAAAATGATTAAAATGGGTCTTGCTCAGAATTTCTTCTAATCAAGCATGTGTCTATAAGAAGCATACCATTAAGGAAGATTCTGATCTTGAGGTGGGTAAGGGACTGCAGAGAGGAACTACTTTTTGATTTTTTGTCACACTTCAGTTGAGTAAAAATATTGAGCTTTTCTAGAATACATTGCTAAGTCTTGAAGCTTTCAGCTCCAAGACTTTATAGCAGAGATGAAAGAGAAGGTTTGGTATTTGATAATTCTGGGATAAATCCCAATTCTTCCACTGACTAGGTAGGTAAACCTCTGAGAGCTTCTGTGTCTTTATTTATGAATTCTAGTGATTCTCCCATAGAGGCTATTGTGATGATTAGGTAAAATAATGTATTAGGTGTTCAAATAGGTCCTGTTATTAAGAAGTCTATCACTTGTCTTTGATTCAAGTTACTCCCTTTTAGGTTTCCTTTGCCCTAGAAACTCAAGGTTGAGTTATTAGAACCACTCAAATCCTCGGGGATTACTTACTGGTGCAGACATAATGAAAACAACCTAAGAGTGGCATGGTCCTAGAAGCTATAGTATGAGGTATTGGTTTCCACCTGTCAATGTTGAGGGCTAGCAAAACTAGTAGTCGTGGTAATTAACATTTGCTGAGCAGGGTACTTAAAAGTGTTAGGACTTTTAATTTAATCCTCACTACAACCCTCTGAGGTGGATCTTGTATTATTCTTAATATTAAAAATTAAGACATACTAGTTGGGTGAGAATAAGCCATTTGTGCAAAATCACCAAGGTGACAAGTGGTGGGCCAGAATCCAAACCAAGGTCTTTCTGGCACCAGGGCCTGTGCTTCCCCAATGTGTTATACGGCTTCCCAGACAGATTAAAATATTCATATATCTAAACCCTTTGCATGTAACCTGAGATCCCAGGCTCTTGTTTAGTGATTTGAGAGCTTAAGCTTAATATTTTACTATCAGGTCCAGTTGTAGGACCTTATTAGGAGAAAGTTCCCAAGGCCGTCCAATTTTTAGGCTGTGGTATAAATTCCCCTGGAGGATAATCTTGTGGTGGGCCAATCCCTCGTGCTTGTGGCTGGGTCGCTTTCATCAAGGCCTCTGACATTTGGCATTTTTCCTGGCAGGCAGCCAAGGGGACTGAGTATTCCTCTGTTTTCTTCTACTTTCATTTTTAACCATTTCCTTTCAAAATAAACAAAAAAGAACTCAGGGAGCTCGCTAGTGGAAATGTATCTGAAAAAGCAGTTTGTGAGGGAAATTTGTAGCTGCAGAGGAAAGGAAGTAAAAAGGTGATTGAGGAAAAGGAGGAAACATAGCCATAAAAGGATTAACAGAATTCAGTATCCCCTTGAGCTAGAAAATTTCTGTCTAATTTTAATTTTTTTCCTTAAAAATTTTTTTTTAACGTTGATTTTTTGCGAGACAGAGCACTAGCCGGGAAGGGGCGGGGGGGGGGGGGAGTGGGGGGAGAGAGAGAGAGGGAGAGAGAGACGGGCGGGGGGTGGGGGGAGTCACAGATTCCAAAGCAGGCTCCAGGTTCCAAGCTATCAGCATAGAGCCGAACATGGGGATCAAACTCATGAACTGCAAGATCATGACCTGAGCTGAAGTCAGACGCTTAACCAATTGAGCCACTCAAGAGCCCCCAAGCTCTGTCTAATTTTAAAAGCCACTTAAATTCCTCAAAAGAGAGGTATCTCTAAGTATAAAAAAAAACGGTCAGGCATTTCTATGGAGCTATGGAGAATCCCTAAGGTGATTATTTACTTGTGTTTTGTCCCCAACCTTTCCCTTTAAGCAAAAGTTTACAGTGGCCTTCTCTTTCCTAACATTTAATTCCCAAACTTGATGTAAAGTAGCAAAGAATTGGCTTAAGTCTGGATCCTTTCTCTCCCTCTTTCACTCATTTAGAAAAGGTGCTGGCAGCTATTCACAAACCACTGACGTGACCACTTGGCGTTACTGACCCTCCGTAAGCGGAAACACTTTTTCCTCCTCCTTTTTCTTTCTTCAAGTACTTAATTGCATGCTCTGCTCTAAGTGATTTACATATCTTAACTCACTGAGTCCCCACAATCCTAAAAGATCCTAACCATGATATCTCTGTTTAATAGATAAACCGAGGATAAAGAGCTTAAGAACTGAGCCACACACACGAGGCTATGAAGTGGGGTGATGGTTTGATAGGAGGGCCTTTAATCTCACAGCAGTCCACCATGGGAGTCAACTTTACAAAGCCTTAGGCACAAGGCTCTGCCAACAACTGGCATGATGGCTCTAACTCACTGTTTCTTATACTACCTCTAACGTATCTGAAGTTCTCACAGTTATTTTGACCATTCGCAATGAAATCTATGAGAAATTAAGAACCTCTTTGTATAGGTTCCTTTATCCCTCCTTAAATAGGCTCAGGACTCTTGGGCTTTTGTTCCTGTAGAAACTGGAAAGGATTCTATTTATTCATCCCTCACTGGACAGACACATATAGGCAACATGGCATAGCATCAGAGTGCAGATATTGGAACCAGACTACAGTTGATCCTTGAACTCAGGGGTCAGAGGGACCAACCCCCACATAGTCAAAAATCTGCATATAATTTTTGACTCCCCCCAAACTTAACTATTGGTAGCCTGCTGTTGACAGGAAGTCTTACCAATAATATAACAGTCCATTAACACATATTTTGCATACGTCTTTTATACTTCATTCTTACAATAATGTAAGCTAGAGAAAAGAAAAATGTTATTAAAATAATAAAGAAGAGAAAATACATTTATAATACTATACTGCACTTAATGAAGGGGCACCTGGGTGGCTCAGTCAGTTGAGTGTCAGACTTCGGCTCAGGTCACGATCTCACAGTTTGTGGGTTCGAGCCCCGCGTCAGACTCTGTGCTGACAGCTCAGAGCCTGGAGCCTGCTTCAGATTCTGTGTCTCCCTCTCTCCCTCTCTCCCTCTCCCCTGCTCTCTCTCTCTGTCTGTCTGTCTTTCAAAAATAAAATAAATGTTAAAAATTTTTTTTAAAAAAAGAAATCTTATACTGCATTTAATGAAAAAAAAAAAAAAAAAGCCCACATGCAAGTAGACCTGCACAGTTCAAATCTGTGTTGTTCAAGGATCAACTGTACTCTGTTTGAATGGTGGTTTTGCCATTTACTTGCTCAAGGTCACACTGCTTGTTATTGAACTTTTCTGTGTCTCAGGTTCCTTATGTAAAATGGGTTAATGATAACATTGACTTCACACAGTTATTAAGAGTTTTAAATGAGTTAATCCACATTAAATATTATTTAGATTATGCCAGGCACATAGTAAATGCTCAATAAGCATGAAGTATCATTGAACAGATATTTAGGAACTAGAAGTATGCTAGGCACTAGAAATAAAAGTTTATAATCTAGTGGGGGGAAAACGGGGCACATTCCTTCAATAGAGAGATTTATGTGCTAAGCACAGCACTGGGGGCATAACAGCTAAACAAAACAACCCCACAGCAGATATTTACAAACTTCTGGAAGAGGTAAATTGGACAATGATAATGCAGCATGGTGAGTAGTGCAAATGGGGGTAGAAATGGCTAATATTAGAGCACATGGTAAGACAAGGGAACATGATGTTTAAGGGTCAGGAGGCTTCTCACAGGAAGTGAACTCAAGGGGAGACCTGGTAGATAAGAGGGAATTTGCCACAAGAATTCTTGGAACAGGATGTGAAAGGATATGGAGTATGTGCATGTGCATGGGGTAGAGTGAGTTAGTCTTATAGGGTTTGAGGGTTAGGGTGCATGGGATGGGAGGCTGGAAAGAAGGTAGTACCAGATTATTAAGGGCCTTCAGTGCTTTGCTGAGGGTTTTGGACTTTATCTTGTATGTAATAGGGGAAGAACTGTCAAGTCTAGGAATGATATGATCTGTAATCCAGACCAGGATGAAATATGAAGTCAGGGTCATCCATTACAGTGATACTCGTAGATAGTCTGCACTGGAGTGCTGGCCATGGAGATGGAGAAGAGGAGATGTTTGCCAGATATAGGAAGAACTGCTGGAATGTAATGACTGATAAGAGGAGAATGGAAGAATGAGGACAATTCTACATTGCCCTCAAAAATGGTATCCTTCTAGGTATTATGGGTACTTAGTTGGAAAAATTTGAGAAGTACTGGTAGCATAATGGAAAGAACATGAGTTTTTGGAGCTGAGTGGAATTGAATTCAAATCCAGTTTTATCATTTGTTGGTCTCATATTTAGTATAGATAATAATCCTACCTCAAAGTTGATTATATGATAACAAAGTACATTTAAAGCACCTAGTACAGTGCTCTGTAGAGTTTTTACGAAGTTGGCACTAGAGGAAGGAAGAAACTCCCAGTGGTGGTGGTAGGCAGTAAGGGCTCATAGCCCTCACACCTGTATCTCTGCCTAACCTGTGATCTCTGCATATGCAAAATTTGCTCCAAAGTGTCTACACATAATCTCCACCTGTGAACATTAACTGTGGAGGACAGAGGCTTCATCTCCCCATACCCTTATCACTTGTTTGCTTTGGGAGTAACAGAAACCTAAGAGACTCTGGCCAGCAATCAAGAGTAGTATCACTGAAGATCAGCCAAAGCTATTGAGATAATAGCTACCATTTATTAAGTGCTTATTATGGTTGAGCATTGTGCTTATAATTAATTATCTCTTCTGATTTTTCAGTTTTAGGGATAACACCTGGACATGTTCTGTCTCAGCCCTTCGGTAACTCCTGATAAATAATCTGATGTCACTACTGAAGAAAGCTTCTGCAACAATCTTTGGTGTCATTTCCTCCAATCCACTTCACAGAAGCCAACAATAGTTGGAGTATGGGGAGGGGGGCTGGCTTTCTCTTAGTAAAAAAATAAAATGATGTTTGAGTTCCCACTGGATCAAGTAGGAATGCCTCCCAATGCCTCAGGTAGTGGGTCAGAATTTCAAGAATGTGTTGATCTGGCCTCTTTAGAATAAGAAATGCTAATTTTGATTACAGAATATTTTCCTCATCTAAATTTTAAATTTTATTACCATGTTAGCTGAGGATTCTTCTTTAAAAAGGAAACTGGGTGGGGGCGCGGTTGGTGCAGCTGGGTGGCTCAATCAGTTGAGCATCTGACTTCAGCTCAGGTCATGATCTCACGGTTTGTGAGTTCAAGCCCCACATCAGGCTCATTACTGTCATCCTGTCAGTGCAGATCCTGCTTCAGATCCTCTGTCCCCCTCTCTCTGCCCCTCGCCTGCCTGCACTCTCTCAAAAATAAAGAAATATTAAAATTAAAAAAAAAAAAGGAAACTGGAAGCATACACAGTCTTAATTATCCTTGTATTCACTTCAAGATCTGTCTTCCAGTCTGCCATCCCAATCTTGTGCTCTTTTGCCTACAGACACTCAGAGATATTTGGTTTTGCTCTTGTTTTTTTGTCTTGGAACCTACAAGCTCTTTCCTAACTCTTGGTCTCTTGCTTTCAGTCCCCTCTTCCTCCCTCCTCCTCCTCCTCCTCCTCCTCCTCCTCCTCCTTTTTTTTACTAAATCATTGCAATGCTGGTGTCTTCTCATGATTCAGACCTCAGCACAGAAGGCTTTCTGACCATGCAATCCAAAAAAGTTGTCCCTCCCTCACATTACACTCTCACAGTACTTATCACTTTGCAAATAACCTTAGTGATGTATCTGTTTACATGTTTTCTCTTTGCTTCTTTCCTCCAGTGTGTAAACTCCATGAAAATGAAAGCCTTGCCTATTTTGTTCACCACATAATCCTCAGGGCTCAGAACAGTGCTTGACACACTAGTGGGTGTTTAATAAATAATTGTTGAATTAAATGTTTATTATCAGAATGAATAGGTAGTATTAAGTGTGAACTATATTTTCAATTTCCAAAGGGGTTTTCACAGATGCATTTGGAGCTTCATTGGATGTATTAAACCTAAAAACTTGCTATTTATTATAATGCCCAAAATAAAATGTTTTTAAAAAAAATAAGATGGGGTACCTGGGTGACTCAGTTGGTTAAGCATCTGACTTCGGCTCAGGTCATGATCTTGCGGTTGGTGGGTTTGACCCCTGTGTCTGGCTCTGTGCTGACAGCTCAGAGCCTACAGCCTGCTTTGGATTCTGTGTAGCCCTCTCTCCCTGCCCCTCCCCCACTCATTCTCTGTTTCTCTCTCTGTCTCTCTCAAAAGTAAATAAACATTAAATTTTTTTTAAAAAATAAGATGAATAATAACAGTATCTTTTTTTTTTCTCCTAAAGTTCTTCTTTTGACATATTCAAAATTAAATTAAAAGGAAACGGTATATGTGAAACAAAAAATTATTTTAAAATGGATTATAGGCCTAAATGTAAAGCTAAAACTGTAAAAAATACCTAAAACTTTTAGAAGAAGGCATAGATGAAATCTTTGTGATCTTGAGTTAGACAAACCCATGTTAGATATGACAACAAAAGTATAAGTGACAAAAGAAAAACAGATACATTGAACTTCACAAAAGACCACATCAAATAAAAAGCTTTTATGCTGTAGAGGTTGCCACCAGGAAAGTGAAAAGTCAGCCTACAAAATGGGGTAAAATATTTACAAATCATATAACTGATAAGGCACTCGAAATCTAGACTATATGAAGAATTCTTTCAATTCAATAATAAAAAGATAAATACACCAGTTAAAATGTAGATAGACATTCTCCAAAGAAGATACAAAAATGGCCAATCAGCATGTGAAAAGCACATCATTAGCCATTAGGGAAATATAAATCAAAGCTACAATGAGATATAGCTTCACTCTCACTCACTAGGATGGCCATTCTCAAAAAGATGAAACAAGCATTAGTGAGGATGTGGAGAAATTAGAACCTTCATAAGTGTTGGTGTGATTGTAACATGGTGTAGCCTCTTTGGAAAACAGCTTAACTCTTCAAAATATGAAACATAGAGTTACCATATAACCCAACAATTCCATTCATATATATATATATATGTATGTATATATATATATATATGTATGTATATACATATATATATATATATATATGGGAAATGGAAACATGTCCATACAAGCCCTGTAAACAAATATTCACAACAGCAAAACAGAGGAAAAAAACAGAAGTAGCTCAAATGTCCATCAGCTGGTAAATGGATAATTAAAATGTCATCTATCTATATAATAGAATATTATTCAGCCATAAAAGGAAATAAAATACTGACACATACTACAATATGAATGAACGTAGAAAACATTATGCTAAGTGAAAGATGCCAGTCGCAAAAGACCATCTCATTTATATGAGATATCCAGAATAGGTAAATCAATGAGACAGAAAGTAGATAAGTGGTTGCCTAGGACTGGGGGTGGAGGGAATGGGAAGTGAATGTTAATTGGTATTGGTTTCTTTTTGGAACGATAAAAATGTTCTAAAATTAGGTAGCAGCAATGGTTGCACAACTCTGTGGGGATACCAAAAAACTCTGAATAGTACCCTTTAGACAGGTGAATTATGTATGACCTGTGAATTATATCTCAATAAATCTTTTTGTTTTTAAGAGTACAATGCAGGGAAATAAAAGGAAGGGATGTTTAAAATTAAGAGGATCAAACTTCAAAGTGAGTTTGAGGTGGCAAAATAGAGAGTATAATATTTCTATTTTTAGCTTAGATATTCTAACTTTAGCAAGAGCGTAGACTTGCAATTTTATGCTTAGCATTGCATCCTCAGACACAGATTTGCCCTTTTCTTCACAAGTACCACCTTTACTGCTTTTGTTTTAAAAATGCATAATGTATTTAGAGTACACTAAAAATTAGTCTTTTATTTACATTTATGTGGTGCCTGTATCTAGTGTCCCCGAAGTGTTATAATAATAGTTTTACTATTAGATGATAGCACTATAAAGATGAAACACTTTGTTCCCTCTGCCATGGCCCTCACAAGTATAATAGTTGGGTGCCCAGGCTGTGGGATCAGACTGCCTGGACTGTTTCAGGCAATGTGAACTTGGGAGAGACACTTAACTTCAGTGTCCCTATCTGTAAAAGGGAGGCAGAGGTAGTGAAACTAATTACTACATAATGTTGTTCTGAGAATTAAAGGAAATAATGCATGTAGGGAATTTAGCACAAGATGTCAAGAGCATAGTCAATGCTCAAATTGTAGTAGTTGTTAGCAATTATTATTTTAATTTAGCAACAGTTAGTGATAGAGGATTGAGATTATTAAGAAATGAGTAAAAACAAGTTGCAATGTGGTTGAGAATTGAGTATTAGAATCCTAAAAGTGAGGACTGGAAGGATGTATAATATTCTTATTCTCAGTTTCATTAACATTAGGTAACTATATTCGACATTTAATCAAGATATTTGGATACTTTTCAGAATTTACTGCTAGAAAACTCTTTACAGAACTTGCTAAAGATAAAGCTGTGAAGTTGTATGAATATTTTTCAGAGAACAATATGTGACTCAAGCATTGCTACAGAGACCTGATATTTTAGGCTACATTTCTAATCAGTGGTATCTTACCACTTTTCACTTTACAACTTATGCCTGTAATTTGAGTAACAAATCTGCCAAGAAGTCTCCTTTCCTCCTCCTTTGCGGTTTATTCAGCCAATATTTTTTCTATGGAAAGTAGCAAGAACTTCTGACTATTTTTTAGGACTATTTTAACTTTTTAGGAGAAGGGAAACATTAGTGAAAATAACCACTTATAAAATAGTAACTGATTGTGGTAAAAGAATAGCCATTTTGAGCTTTATTTGTGTGCTTTAAAAATGGGCCTTAAAATTTTACCATATTAACCAAAATTCCAGGAAAGAAGAAAGGGAGAGAAGGAACTTAAAAGTACTTACAAGTTTCTCCCTTTTCCCCCCAAAGGTTTTTATTTTTGTTATATTAATAGGTAAAATTCTCTGAGGAGCATTAAGTGAACTTTAAAAACTCATAGCTACACAGTTCCCCTATGTGTAGCTTATCTATAAATATTCTTAATGTAATAATACTTGGTGGTCATAAGGATCTGTTTGAGGAAATCGGGGATCTGTACATAGGAAAAAATTACTAAGGATAGGCCTGCCCCACTTCCCAGACTGTGGTAAGAGTAGGTAAGTTAGTCTCTTTGTACTTCATTTTCCTCACCTTAAAGAGGGAATACATGAACTTACTCATAGAGTTGATGTGAGGATTAAATGAAATACAACATGTAAAGTGTACCAAGCACACAGTAAAATGCCAAGTTTTCGCTCTTATTGTTGTTGTAGTGGCCAGAAAGAGGTAAAAAGGAGCTGTAGCAGATGCCTCAAAGATGCAAATATTAACAGTCCTTGGTAGAGAAAGGGTGTGTTAAAAGCATGGAGATCTTCCAAACTGCACTTGAGCTTTTTTCAAAGGGGCACAAAGCGTACAGTCAAAAGCTCCTTGCCTTTTGTCTTGGTAGGAACCACAAGAGCTTGTGGAAGCGGGTGGGGTGCAAGTGGCAGGGGCTGAGACGACAGAAAAATAAGTGACTTTGAGGAGTGAGTCTGGATTTAGAAACATGAAAATCACCAGGCTTGCTGCCACATGCTTGAAATACGACTCTTGTTTTCCCTGTTAAGGAATTGATTTAAAATTTGCTCAGAAATTGATAAGATTACATTCAGCCATGTTTACATACCCTGCCTGACATGCAACAGTATTTAAATCTTATTAAAGATTGGAAATTAACTAATAATGGACTGACCTCTATCAGAAGGCAGAGTTTGGATTTAAAAGTTGATGTCAACAGTCTCAGAGTGGAGTTACAAGACTAGGTTACCTCCTGGCATTAGCACTTAAAGAGGTGTGAATTTGGTAACTCATTTCACCTCTGAAATGGTTTCATCAGCTGTGAAAAGGGGAAACTACCTAACAAGCTGTTGTTGAGATTAAGGTTATTTGTAACACCTTGAACATAAGAGACACATTTTCTATTTTGTGTAAATGGGAAAAGGTTGAAAAGTTATGGTGATATATTTAAACACTCTTTAAGTGTTACCAAATATGCTTGAATATGCACTGACATCTATTGCCTTAATGGACCTTACTATTCTCAACTAATATCAACGCTTTTAATAACAGCAATTAATTTGCTGACACATTTCCCTCTCCTCGCTGCATTTCTCAGCACCCCACACACTCAGATGCTTTACAATATTATTCCTTGAACACATTTTACCAACCTTACCTTGCTGGACACTAATGGACAATTGGATCGAGTTCAGAAAGTGTTCCTACAAACAGTGCCTTTTTGAGGTTTGCCCCGTATCTAGCTAGTGCTGCACTGTTAAGAGTTAACAGCAATTAAAGCACCCATCGCAACATTCAGGAAAGGCGCGCAATGCTCCTGTGCGATAGTTCAAGTGGTCTTTTTCATTCTGCTAACCGAGTTCACGTCCCCGCGAGAGAAAGCGTATTCCTCCTTCATTTAAACACAAGAGTCTCGATTCATTATTGGCGGTGCAACAGGGCGACTCCAACACCTGAGCAGCTAAGAACTTGGAACAGATCGGGACATGCCTGCGCGAGGCAGCAACCTTCCAGCCCTGGAAGTTTGTGAGTCTCTAACTGTAAAATCTGGAGTCACCTTGACCCTCCCCGGGGAGGTGGGGAAAGTTAGCCCTGGGCCGGAGGCGGGTAAGTAAAACCAAAGACAGAGAACTTTCGCGAGCAAAATACGCCGTCTCGTTTTCCTGTTTTCAGAGTAGCCCGAGACCCAGAGAGTTTAAGGGTGGCAAGAGCAGGTGGCAGGACTCCGCCCACCACAACGCTTCCCCGCCCTCAGCTCGCACGCTCCACTCCCTTCGTGAGGTCCCTCCTCTTAGGCGCGCGCGAAGAGTTGCAGCGCCGTGCATTCTGGGATTTGTAGTCTTGGAGCCGAGAGCCGCCTCAGAAAAAGCGACTCTGGCCTACATACCCCGTGGTGCCGTGCGGCGCTGGCCGCTCCCGGATGTGTGCCTGGCGCCGGAAGAGAAGACGGCCCCCCTCTCTCGGCCCGGCCATCTTGTGGGAAGAGCTGAAGCAGGCGCTCTTGGCTCGGCGCGGCCCGCTGCAATCCGTGGAGGAACGCGCCGCCGAGCCACCATCATGCCTGGGCACTTACAGGAAGGCTTCGGCTGCGTGGTCACCAACCGATTCGACCAGTTATTTGACGACGAATCGGACCCCTTTGAGGTGTTGAAGGCAGCGGAGAACAAGAAAAAAGAAGCCGGCGGGGGCGGCGTTGGGGGCCCCGGGGCCAAGAGCGCAGCTCAGGCCGCAGCCCAGACCAACTCCAACGCGGCAGGCAAACAGCTGCGTAAAGAGTCCCAGAAAGACCGCAAGAACCCACTGCCCCCCAACGTCGGCGTGGTTGACAAGAAAGAGGAGACGCAGCCGCCCGTGGCGCTTAAGAAAGAAGGTAAAGCTGTGGTAGAAGGTGGGGGAGACCCGGGATGGAGGGAAGGAGCGAGGGGACTTTACGGCTACCACCTACTTCTGGAGTTCTGAGGGTCCGCGGGAGACTTTGCCGCCGATTTCCTCACGTTTCCTCCACACGACAAAAGCCAGGTCCCGCTAAGGTGCTGGGAGCGTGGTAGCCCCAAGTTCAAACCACCTGCAAGGATCCTGGAGCCATCCCCTTCCCGCTTCAGTTTCTGAGCGGAGGAGCGTGCTCTGGAGATAAGCTGCTCCTCGAGCGTGTTCGCGATCCTGGGAGGCTGTTGCCTTCCCGCCGGATTCCTTGGCGGGCGAGCGCGTGGACCGAGGTTCGGGGAAGCTAGCCACTTGCTGAAGCTTTTGTAGTTACGGGGAAGTGTGGGGTCCACAGCTTCTTGCAGCACGGAGCTCTCCCGAGGCTGCTTTGAGGTGCGGTTGGCTTCTCTCCTGCCATCTTGTCCCACGATGGCGCGGAGTACCCCACTGAAAAGCTGGGGGGGTCGGAGTTTGCACCTGAGCTAGTTCTGTGTCCTACGCTATCATACTGTGGAGCAAGCTGCTGTTCCAGGTGCCACAGGTACTTTATTGCCCCCCCCTCCCATCCCCTTAACCGTTAAAAACTATAAACTTGGAGTGAAGGAAGCTTTTGGGAAGAGACATTTTGTTACACTGTAGCAAGCAGAAGCGGGAATTCTGAACGAAGACCTGTTATTGCAGGAAATCCTGAGGCTCGTCCTCTGTCCCGTCACCCCTCCTCTCAGTATTTCAGTGGCCCCGCCTGGGCCTCGTGGTGAAACGAGTGCAGAGGCTGTCACAATGTTAGCCATGGCAGAGCTCCTTTGAGTCTGTAGCTTTTTCTCCACATGTGCATGAAGCATGGTCAGGACTCACTGGCCGGTCACAGTTGTCTTGGGGTTGATTTTTGCGTTCTCTTATTGCTGGTTTGTCTTCTGTGATGGATGAAAAAGCAAAAACGGTTGAGGATAAGAAAAAAGCGTACTCGATCGGTAGCAGGTAGGTGTAGTACTTAAGCTCTGAATCTTTGGAGTTGCCTTTTTATGTTGAAAGTTGAAATTATTCTTCACTGCCACGTGCTCGTGAAAGTAGTAGTTTCTCATTTTAGTTGAATTGCATTCAACTAATTTTAAAAATCACAATTATGATTTATTATGATATTAGGCTTTGCTTTGGGATTTTTTTTTTAATGCAGAACTTCTGTGATGCTTGGAATGAAGAACCTATGTGATGACTAAAACAAAACAATTCTTGTATTAAAATTACAGGGTGGGGAGAAGCACAATTTGGAGTGTTGGAAAGCATGTGTGCACATTGATTAGACCAAGTATCTATTTAATCTAAGTTTTAAAGCAACCTGTAGCACAGTGGAATAATTATTTAATTTCTGTGTTGAGTAACAGAGACCTGTGTATTTACTATTTTTTGCTCAAGTTCACCCCCCTTGATCACTAATCCAAAAAAAGTGAAAAAATTGAGTCAAATGTATAAATCAAAGTGTACCAGGTAAATGTGTTCACCCATTTTGAATGTTCAAAGCATGAAGATTGATTTAAACCCCTCAGTTGTTTTGATCATAAAGCCCACTTTTGAGGTAAGCTCTTAACCTCAAACCTAGTATTTTAGGTTACAAAGTTATGGAATTACTTCATAAATTTATAACCAGGACTGAGTTCACACTCTGTACACTTTCCTTAGGAAAACTTCCATATTAGCTGTCAACATTTTCTTCAGATCAGCAATACATTGCACTCACTTGTTAACCTTAAATTGCATAAAACACAAGCATATAAATATAGGAAAAGTGTTGAATGAAAAAGATTTCAGATCCCTCCTACCTGTCAGTTGATGTTGTGGGCATTGGAGAAGGATAGACCTGTAAACTGTCTCCCTGCCTCTTGCAGTGGGAAGAATTGCTACCTAATCATGTGTTCTTTGCCTTTGGATGATAAGTCCTGGCAAATGCTAGAAGTATCTTAGATATGTATTTCGTATTTTATGAGTTTCATAGCTTGTCCATTTGAAGAATTTGAGAGCTGACACAGAACATCGCTAAGAGTGTAGACTAAGGTGTTTTTTAGTTTAGTTTAGTTTTTTTTTTTTTTTTAATTGAAAGCCTGGAATCTACTGCAGATCAAATGAGTTTGCAAGTGCAGATAAGAGGGTAAGAAAAGTTTGAATTTTTAAAAATATCTGTCATTGGGTGAATTTATTTAGTAAATTTTTTAGGTTCTGTAAGCATAATAATGAATATTGGGTGGGGAAGGAAGCCATTGTTCATTTGGGTGTGTTTGGCTTGTTGAATATCATTATTAAAGGACTGGTTCCATAGCTCCACCCCAATACACTATACCTGTGACAGCATTTGTTTAAGATGCCTTACAATCTAACATTTGTGGTTTACCCTGAGAGTTTATGTGGATTGGACCTTAAAATTTTATTTAAGAGTTTGATATTTACCATTTGAATTTAGTTACAAGCAACTGAATGATTGGGTGCATTCTGGTGGTGGTCACTTTCTTAGAAAGAATCAGTGAATCAACTTAAGATCCTGTTACAAAACCAATTCCTCAGCTGCTTTTTGACTCGGGCAGAAATTATGGTTTAGGGAGTTTAGGCATACCTGAAATTTTACAGTCATGAATTTAATCTACTTGAGGCCACTGATAATGCATATTGGTTGCCTTTGTGGGCCACTGACACAGGAAAAAACTAATGGGGAAATCAGTAAATGTTTTAGCCATCACCTAGTGATGGTTTTTATTTCTTAAATACTGTTTTTAAAGGGATCTATGTGTGTGTGGCTTTTAAAGATTCTTCGGAAACAAAGATACTTGTAAGGGCAAACAAAGAAAGCTCTCCATTTATAATAATGAAATGATTGGACTATTTCCTGGTGGTTGCATAGCAGTATTTTTTTTTCTCAGTGTGTGTCCCTGTGAATGGATATGGATGGATACATAATGTGAATACATACAAAAATTAATAGAGGAAAATGATACTTTTTTTTTCTGGTTAATTAGGTGTTTGAAACAATGAAGATGTAGTCCTCTGTGCCATTTGTTTTCCTATCAGTTTTGTAATTTCATAGAAATTAGTTTTATTTCCTCCAGATTATGTAAAATAAAGTAGGTGGCCTTCACTGTTTTCTGAGGGTCCTTATCTGGTGAGTGTGTTGATTTGCTTCAGTGTTAACTAATGAATGGCTACTGGTGTTAATCTTTGGTATCTTGAAAGCCACTATGTATCATATGCCTAAAATTTCTAAAAGTGGGAATTTTAAATTAAGGGATTGTGGCATCTTGAAAAGTGAGAGGAATAATGGCTACCCTGATGACTTAACAAGTCAGTTACAGGAATGCTTGGGGAGGGAGTGGGATATGATTTGGCAAACTAAATAGAAGTTTGAAACAAATTTATTGTCTTTAAATAGGAATTTCTCTGAAGTACTTTTATACTTTATAGAGATGCCCACTTGCCAGTTTCAGCAGCAAGTGCTGGATAGTGGATTGAAAGAATAGCAACTTTTTTTTTTCTTTTTTTGTTTTTCGGTAGTCTGCCTAATTTTTTGTGTTGCAAAAACACTGTGCTTATGCAGGTTATTTATCATTTTAGGAATAAGACGTGTTGGAAGAAGACCTGATCAACAGCTGCAGGGTGAAGGGAAAATAATTGATAGGAGACCAGAAAGGCGACCACCTCGTGAACGGCGATTTGAAAAGCCACTTGAAGAAAAGGGTGAAGGAGGAGAATTTTCGGTTGATAGGCAAGATTTTTTAATTCATATTTGTCAGTTTATAGAGTCATATATTAACACAAAGCTATAAATTGGGCATAATTTGCCTGGTGGCAGTGTGGCTGGTTACATTGATCAGTTTTTTAGAGAAATGTCTGAGTGTATGCATTGTTTTACTATGAACATTTTGGTGACAGTTTTTAGTGTTCAGTCTTGGACTTCTTGTAATGAAATACTTCTATCAAATCAGTGGATAATTTCTTTTCCTTACTGTCCCCAGATGTTGTTAGCAGGAAAGTCCTGTTGGGTAATTGTTTATAGGAAAACAGATGACTTGTGCACATTAGATGCATTTATTTTTATTTTGAAGTGTATTGGTGAGGTGTAGTGGTTTTACTGGATTATAATGCAAAATGAATAACCATGAAAAAGTATAGGCACTGGCAGTAGAGTTTTAGAGAAAGCAAAAATTTCTCATCTGCGGGGAGCTTCCTAGTTCTGATTTCTGTGTTTGGAAGTAGATTGTTTTGAATTTTCTGAAACGTGTTTAACCACTGCATTATTAGCCAGTAAATATGTTTTTGTATTTGAGTCTTTGGATGAATTTTCCTTATTTTTTTTTTTTTTTCTGGAAACCTTGGAGGAGGTATATAATATTTTTTTATTTGTTGTAGACCGATTATTGATCGGCCTATCCGAGGCCGTGGTGGTCTTGGAAGAGGTCGAGGAGGCCGTGGACGTGGAATGGGCCGAGGAGATGGATTTGATTCTCGTGGCAAACGTGAATTTGATAGGCATAGTGGAAGTGATAGATCGTAAGTCTTATATAGGTTTTGATTATATTTTTACATGTGAATTTGCTTCCTTAATTAGACAAAATTTGAATTTCTAGAATTAAAGAGTACTATGTTAACTCAGTTTTGTTAGTTCTTTTTCACATTACAGTGGCCTGAAGCACGAAGACAAACGTGGAGGTAGCGGCTCTCACAACTGGGGAACTGTCAAAGATGAATTAACGTTGGTATTCTGAATTTTTAAAATAATGCTTAAATAAGATTCTATACTTTATTAGGGTTTTATCTATACCTATTAAGTTTTACTTGTCCTAGGACAAGAACAGATGCTCTCATCTGAGAGCTACTTCCTTATACTATCTTGTTGGATGTATTTGAATACAATATGTCAAATGACCAATTTTTCTATATTTTAATATATGTGATGTTAATTTTTCTTTTCATATGGCAGTGTAGCTTTTCAAACCCTACGTTTAAGTTATTTGGGTATGCTGATTTCCTGTATGTTTTTAATAGTTCCTTTTCTAGCTGTTGACCCGTGTGGTCATTAGAAAAGTTTGATAGGCTGTTGAAACTTTGTTTTTGAGCAAGCTACTCTGTCCTACTTTTTGAATAAAGTACTTGAACTATAACTTGGAATTAGTATGCATTTTTAAGTTATTTTCTGTTAGGTCTACTGGGAAGTTTATTTAGTAAGAAAAGATTGTTAGGGAATGTGAAGACTTTAAAACATTTTTGTATAAAGAATTCTTCAGCTACATGTAAATGGACCTAGATGCTTTTCTTTTTCTTTTTTCCTTAGAGAGTCCCCAAAATACATTCAGAAACCAATATCTTATAATTGCAGTGACTTGGATCAATCAAATGTGACTGAGGAAACACCTGAAGGTGAAGAACATCCAGTTGCAGACACTGAAAATAAGTAAGTGGTTTTATGTGTACTGGTAATGCCCCAGCATTGCAATCAGTTTGGGTTTTTACCAAGAAAAGAGCATGCAGGTTTAATGCTACTATTTGATGGTTTTTAACCGGAGACTTTAGTGGTGCCCCAATCCCTCAAATAGTATCTATTTAGAGGACTGCTTTACACATTTTTATATTGGACTATAATGGTTTGAAAAATAGAAATGGATATTTCTATTTGAAATTACCATTGTTGTCTTTTAAAAGATAAGGAAAATGCATATTTTACAGTATGAACAGTAATACTTGTTCACCTTGAGAACAAAAATTAACTGTTTAACCTGAGAATGGAGAATAGGAAAAAGATGCCCTGCATTTTATTTAGCTATACTTTATGTGGTAGACAAGTTATAATGAATAATCCTAGTGATGATAGCTGTCTAGAGACATTGAATAGGTGGAAGCTAAAACTGGGGGTTTCTGAAAATTAGACCAAATGGTTGACATAAGAGAATTGTAGTATTTAGAATGCATAGGTGGTAGTACTTTGGAGTCTATATAAATTTTATTCCAAAATAGTTTAAAACTAGAAAATGTGACCATTTTAAAATTGGTTTCTCTGTCTCTGAAGGCTTCCCCCACTCCCCCCTATAGAATTTGGAACATAGCGTTATTGTCTTGTTTTTAAATATATGAGGAGAGCAAGATCCAGAATATGTTACTAATTTACTGGCTTTCTTAATCCTTTTCATTTTCTGAGTTTTTTAGATATAAGACTTGATTTTGAAGTCTTCATTCAAGGGTGAAAGAATTGTAAAGGTTCAAGTTATGCTGGTGGAAATAATTTACTGCCTTCCTCTAGTTTCCATCAACCCAAGCAGAAGTCACATGCCAGTCATTTATTATATATAGTAATATGGCTTAAAGTCTGGAATTGCCAGTTATTTAGGGTTTGTGTAATTGCCAGTTATTTAGGGTTTTTGTTTATGTAGAGAGGGCTAGCCCATGAGTGGGGGAGGGGCAGAGGGTGAGGGAGAGCCAGAATCCCAAGCAGGCTCCACAGTCGGCAGAGCCTGACATGCGACCGTGAGATCATGACCTGAGCCAAAATCAAGAGTTGGATGCTTAACCCACTGAGCCACCCAGGCACCCTGGGTTTGTGTAATCTTAATCAGAGTATATTTAAATCAGTCAGAGAGGGGATGCTTTCTTCTTTTTCTCCAAAAGTTGCGCCTACAGTGAACCATTATTGGTAATAGTATCATATTCCATGGGTTTGTTTGAAGAAAGAATAATAATTTACTATTAGAGTAGATAAACATACATGGTATTAAGTGATCTGTTACACTTGGGGTAATATAAATTTCACTTATATGAAACTATGAAATCATAATTTTGAGTGGTAAAACTGTTTATCGGAAGAAATTAATGTATTGATAGTGTATTGCAAGCAAATCTTTCGCTCAGGACCCAGGAATACAATTGAGGGTATTTGGGCTAAAGAAGATCAAGATTATGATATTAGAGCAGGGGAGAATCTGAATATAGTATTCCATCTTATATGTGGAAGTATAAATTTAGGAAGCATAGCTTTGATTAAGAGTTACAGGCTGACTTTGATTAACTCCCTTATATTTAGTTCCCAGAGCCTTTATTTTATTTCATTTGATCGTTACAGCAACCCTTGAAGGTAGAGGTCATGATCTCATGACGTGGTAAAGGTATGCTGAGTTCTATTCTTGGCTATGTCATGACTTGGGAGTAACTAGGATCTTTTTTTGATCCTTAGTTTTCTCATTTGCAAAGTGACAAGAGTTGGATTTGATATTGCTAGCCAAGGTACCATTTATTAAGTGTAAACTTGGTACAGGAAGTTTTAAGATAGGATTTGTCGAACAGTGAAAAGTAGCATGGAAGGGAGATAGATATTTGAGCTCTCAGGCTAACTGAGTCACCTGCTATCTTTGGAAGGAAGCAAGGCTCCCAAAATAGCAAACAACTTGTTTGGTGACAATTACAAGTTGAGATTAGACTAAAATAATGGATTCCTAGGCCCATGCTTTGTTTTTGAAAAAAAGGGAAAGGATAGTATATAATAGTTCTAACTAATTTAGTATGAAGTTTTGAAATTGGTGTGTTTTGTGGAAGGTTCCAGTATTGGTGAAGCTGCAGTTTCCTGTCCATGTCAGGTTGATTTGAAAGTTTGGAGTATACAGGATTTTGGATTTATAGGTGTACTTGGCTTTTAAAATTGTTTTGCTATGAGCGTTAGTTGATAAAGGATAGAGGAATAGTTCTTTTATATTCTAGAATATGAGTCCTGGTTGTTCAGTCATCCTAGATGATTGCCTTTATTTTTGTTATAAGTTCTATATTGTGGGAAATTAGGAAAATTAAAAAGTGTTTTAGGAGAAGCTAAGCCTAATATTTTAATCACATAAGGGTATGTATGGTTTTAAAGAAGTATGTTTTTAAGAAATGTGTATTTTAGGTAAAGATAATTCAAAATTGTATATTCCTCAGTTATCCATGCTTTCACTAATTCAACAAGTACTGAATTCTAGCCTCCACCAAGTTACATGTTAACCTTTGGGTTACAAAGAGGACTGGGGTCTTCTTGTCCTTGAGTAGTCTCTTAAAGATTACCAACTAGTCAAGATTAGCTGCTTCCTTATAATTGTAAATTAGGATTTTATCAGCTTTAAAAGAACTACCAGCTATAAAACAAATATGTTTTCACAGGGAGAATGAAGTTGAAGAAGTAAAGGAAGAGGGTCCAAAAGAAATGACTTTGGATGAGTGGAAAGCTATTCAAAATAAGGACCGGGCAAAAGTAGAATTTAATATCCGAAAACCAAATGAAGGTGCTGATGGGCAGTGGAAGAAGGGATTTGTTCTTCATAAGTCAAAGAGTGAAGAGGTAAAATTAAGTTTTGTGGTGTTTGGGAATGTTCAGATGTGTATTGAATTGTATTTATACTTTTTAAAAATATGACATGGGTAATCTGTTTTTAGAAAACCTTTACCTAGGATCATTTGGGGTAGATAAACTTTCAAAAAGGAAATAAATTGCATTACCATATGTTTCAAGAAAAGTAGTCCTTCAATCAGTCCACAATGTATCTAATGTGGTTTTGTTTTTTTCCTAAAAAGCAGTTAGTTGTGTATCATAAAATTAGTGTCTTAGAAATAAGGTAGGTCTTTTCAGAGTTGTGCTAATATTTAAAACGTCTTGCCTAACTGGGAATCAGATGAAAGATTTGCATATTCATGTGGTTTAATCTAAAATAAATTAGTGGCTTCATTATTATTAAATTTTTCAAATTCTGCCTGTGCCATTTATAATGATCAAGACTCTTCAAAAAATGTTTTCCTTTACTGAGGATTGATGTCTTACAGGAACCAGCAAATTGGTTTACTAACAAAAATATTTGAGAAAGGCATGTTGGTGGTTTTTGATTTGGTAACAATCATAGGAGCGGGTTCTTAGAGGAATGGCCCATTGCCACATGATTTAGGGCTTGTACAAGTGTGAGATTTTGATTATAAAGTTAAGTTGAAATGTTTTTGTTACTAAGGCAACTTGCAATAAAAAGATTTGGTAAGATACTGCATCTTAATTTTCTAAACAAATAGCTGTGAAACAAACTTGGAAACATTTTGAAATAAAGGTTGAAGAGACTTAAATATTCTGGGTTTAGGATGATTTTTTTAGCATTGACTCCATAAAAATAAAATGGGGACTTAAGTGCCAAGTCCTGTAGGAAAAAAAAAAAAACTTTTTGCTTCATTTGAATGCCTTTGGTTATTTTTTTTGTAATTTTTGCAGATAAAGTTGTGTATTAGGGTTAAGCAAATAGGATTCCTGATTAAAAAAACCATGAAAGTTCATCTTGGAGAGGTTGTTAATTTGTACTAATTATTAAACTGCTTACGTTAAAATGGGAAAGATTTACTTAGGCAACTTGACAAAATGATTTGTAACTTTTTTGGGGTCCCGATAGAACTTTTCTCTAGAACAAGACACACATACACAAAATACTGATCTATTTTACATGATTCATGAATACCCTGAAATCTCTCATGCATTTTACAGACCTTGGGTTAGGTATGGTAGTTTTAAGTACTATTTTACATTGAACTTTTCAAAAATAATTACACAAACTGATGTATATGATTAGAAATTTTTGAAAATTAAGTTGTGAAATTTGTTATGAATAACTTTGAAACCAGGACATGTTTGTTATCAAACCACTTTTATGTGTTTGGATCCTTTTTGTTCATGTTGCTTTTGTGATGTGGGAACCTGTTTAGATCTGGCCTTATTGACATATATGGTCTTGCAGTTTATGTATAGGTCTTCAAGATTGTTGTAGTACATTTTAAGTGCTCTTTCTCTTTTACATATCCTAATCCTCACAACAAACTAGTAGTTAGGAAAAACAAGAAACTTTAGAAATGGAAAACTGAATTAGGTTGTTAATTGACAGCTGAAGTCAGAGCTCTTAGTTCCTGATTATCCTTCATGGTTCTAGAAAAAAAACTGCAGATTTGTTCTAGCTGCTTTAAAGGGATGTGCCCTGAACATCCAGACTTTGTCTTTATTAGTGTAGTACAACCTTTGAGGTGCTTCAGTAGGATATCAGTTAGGCTTTTTTGCTTCTGTGCTCTAGAAACTTATAAAACACTTCTAATTAATGAATTGATACTGTTGCTTTGCAGTAGCAAATGTTTAAAAATTAAAGCAATTCGTATATATAATTGACTTTAATTTGCCAGTTGTTTTGTGGATTTACATTTAAACATTAACTTAAATGGATATTCTAAAAAGAACCTTCTACTGCCTTTTAGATTAGGTTGGCCTAGCACTGAGGAATGACAATTTGGATATTAGACAATTAGAGGGGTGAAAACATAGATATAACTACAAAATTTACTTCTACTTTAAAGGGTAGTTAACAGTTGTAGTGTTACAACATTTAGAAAGAACAAAATGTTCATTGTTCCTTCAGAAAAGGATTGTACCTGTATTTAGAAATACTGAAACATACTTTTCAAGTAGTATAAGAAAAGTTTCCAACTAGAAGATTAAAACCCATTCTTCCCGGGGCGCCTGTGTGGCTCAGTCAGTTAAGCATCCAACTTCGGCTCTGGTCATGATCCCACGGCTTGTGAGTTCAAGCCCCACATCCGGCTCTGTGCTGACAGCTCAGAGCCTGGAACCTGCTTCGGATTCTGTGTCTCCCTCTATCTCCCCCTCCCCTGCTTGCGCGCTCTCTCTCGCTCTCTCTCGCTCTCTCTCGCTCTCTCTCGCTCTCTCTCGCTCTCTCTCGCTCTCTCTCACTCTCTCTCACTCTCTCTCAAAAGTAAACATTAAAAAAATTAAAACACATTCATCCCAAACATATAAGAAGAAATTAAGAATTAAACAGTGTAAAATTCTCTGGCTTTTGTTTTGTTTTGCAGAGTGGGTGGTATACCTTATACATAAATACAGAGGAGGATCTGGATTCCACAAACATGTTGACTTTAAGGTTACCTGGCTATATTTAAGGCTTGGATTTATTTGTGCTTAGCTTTCAAGGTTCCCTGATGTAAAGTTGTGTTTCATTTGAATCTGTAGTTCTCCAGTTTATAGGGAAGAACATATAGTTGTACATGAACAGAAAAGCATTCTGAGAAGTTTATATGTGACTTCTTTTCCCAAGTCATACTTGGAAGAGTACAGAGCCAGAGTTCTCTTCATAACTTAAAAAGGGATTCAGTTATCACCAGTAGAAACCTTACATCTATCCAGAAGTCTTCATCTGAAGGACACATATCATTTTTGATATATTCACACAAAGTGCAGATTGGATTTTGGTCTTTTTAAAAGAAAGTTAATTATTTAGAAATTAGTGGTGTTGCTTTCCTATTAATCATCCCATGGCCCACTCTTAATTTTTTAGGCTCATGCTGAAGATTCGGTTATGGACCATCATTTCCGGAAGCCAGCAAATGATATAACGTCTCAGCTGGAGATCAATTTTGGAGACCTTGGCCGCCCAGGACGTGGTGGCAGGGGAGGGCGAGGTGGCCGTGGGCGTGGTGGACGTCCAAACCGTGGCAGCAGAACTGACAAGGTAATTTTAAGACTTCTTTAAGTAATTTGAAGACCTCTCTTTGGTAAATCAGTGCCCTATGTCCATTTTGGGGATATGAATAGAAGAAGAAAAAAGAAGTAGACAGACATACCTTCAAGAAACTACATTTTAGGCTATATTTTTGTTTAAAGTATTTAAAGTGATTGAATTGTGCTGCTAGTAAAATTATCACTTTGTTCAGTACTTATTAGGTGCTGGTCATGGTGCTGTGCTAGGCATTTTAGGTACTTAATTCTTGTTACCACACTGACATCCCTGTTTTACAGAAGGAGAAATTTAGATACAGGGAACCAGGTTAACTCTTGGCCTTTGCTAAGGTCTACTTGAAATGCCAGCCTCTTCCTTTGCCTTGACTCTTTGCTGCTTTTTTTAGGTCTCAGCTAAATGTTAACATTAATAACATTTGTGTCCATAATTGTGTGACACAAGATGATATTGTCACTTTTTTTTACTATAGTGTGAAAGCTGGAATTCATTTATGTCCTAGTTTTATAATCTAATGCCTTGCACAGTGTGTTACATGAAACAAGTTCTTAAGAAATATTTTGATAGAAGCCCTACTAACTGATGAATTTGAACTCTGATTTGTTTGATGCCAAAGTATCATGACTAGATATTATTAAACTAAAGTATTAGAGGTAATACTCGGGTTAAGTTAGTTCTTTGTCTCTAATGGTGTGGCTAGGAAACAACAATGATGCCTTCCTGAATTCTCAACACCTGATGTGCAAATTGGGGACCCATTTACTTGATTTAGTCTGTCAGTGTTTGATTATAGTGGTAGATTAGTATAACAGATTTTATGCTTGTCCATAATGGATGATAATTTCTTGTTTCTTCCTCTGACATCAGGTTTTTTTTAAAAAGATCACTGTTGTGTATATGGGCTCTTTCAACACATTTCTGTTGTTATTTGTACTTTATAAATAGCAGTTGGGTCCCTTTCTAACACTGATGAACGTGCTGCTTAAATCATTTTATGTAACAAGTTTCTTAGCCTGCTTTCAAATTGATGCCATTCATATTGAGCAAGGGAGGAAAAAATTACTAAACAACAGAGTAAGAATTCCACACACATATTCCATGTGAGTCTACTTGTGTGATTTATTAGAAAACTAAACCCATGGTATTATTAAGCAAGTTTTATAGGTTTTGATAAAAACTTTGGACAAGGCTCATTGTAAATATTTATAGTTTTATTCTGATCCATAACTTTGACTTTTAAGTAAAGCTTTTGCCACATTTTACTTAGTATTTTATTTAACCTCATGATTTTTTAGAGTTGTGTGTCTGAATCTAGACACTGGCAATCCAAGATTCTAGAATTGTTCATTTTGGTTTCTTTCTTTTTCAGTCAAGTGCTTCTGCTCCTGATGTAGATGACCCTGAGGCATTCCCAGCTCTGGCTTAACTGGATGCCATAAGACAACCCTGGTTCCTTTGTGGACCCTCCCATCTGAGGTTTTGCATGCTTAAGGATCCCAAACGACTTAAGAATTTAAAAAAAAAAAAAAAAAAGACTGTCATTCATACCATTCACACCTAAAGACTGAATTTTATCTGTTTTGAAAATGAACTTCTCTCGCTACACAGAAGTAACAATATGGTAGTCAGTTTTGTATTTAGAAATGTATTGGTAGCAGGGATGTTTTCATAATTTTCAGAGATTATGCATTCTTCATGAATACTTTTGTATTGCTGCTTGCAAATATGCATTTCCAAACTTGAAATATAGGTGTGAACAGTGTGTACCAGTTTAAAGCTTTCACTTCATTTGTGTTTTTTAATTAAGGATTTAGATGTTCTCTCAATTACAAACTGGTTTTAAATATTGGACATAATATCAGTTTTAATACCTGCTTTGCATTTTCACACATGGTCAACTGGGTCATGTAAACTTTGATTTGTCAAATTTTATGCTGTGTGGAATACTAATACTACTTTATGTATTTTAACTTAGTTTTAATATTTTCATTTCTGGGGAAAATCTTTTTTCACTTCTCATGATAGCTGTTATATATGCTAAATCTTTATATACAGAACTATCAGTACTTGAACAAATTCAAAGCACATTGGTTTATTAACCCTTGCTCCTGCATGGTTCATTAGGTTCAAATTTATAATTGATTGACAATTTCACCTATATTTGCTTTTAAAATGTGTGACTGTCCCCCATTTTAAAAACCAAACTAGACACCTTGTTGGTGAAGGTTTAAGCTACTTGTTGGTACACATCCTATCAAGTGAAGTAGTTTTATGGGTGTTGGGTTTTTTCCTCTCCAAAGGGTGGGTGGAACAAGTTGATTTGGCTACTGCGTACTATTTAAACTGTTCTGTAAAATAAGTGTCTGGCCACTCAGTATGATTTGTGTGTGGAAGGTCCCAAATCAAAATTGTTCTTCCATAATCAACAGCCTTTTAACCCTTGCTTTTTTCTTAAGAAACCAAAGGGCACTGGTTTGTATGGTAAGATTGGGGGGGGCGGGGGTATGTTAATTTTTGGAATTTGGAGAGCAGACAGCTTTACTTTATAAGGTTGGAACAGCAGCACCGTCCTTGAAATATAAACCAAAAATCTTACTGTTTCTGAATTTCCTATATTGCTATTAATTTTGGTCTTAAGTTGATAGATGACTGTTCCACAGAAAGTGACAAGTAAGTATCTTTTACCTCTTCCTCAGAAAATTAGGTTAATGGGTTCCTTGAATGGGAGCATCACCACATACATGGAGAGAATTCTCAACAAACAGATCAGATATTCTAGGATTTTTTTTTTTTTTGGTCACATTTATTGGTAAACAGGAAAGGAACTTAATGTACAGTTTTAAAGATCTTTTGTCACTCAGTATTTTCTACCTGTGTATGGTAATGTCCAATTTTAAAAATACTGAAGATCTTAAATCAGAATGTCTGCTATTTAGCTGATTAATTCTCCCATATACTTCTAAAAGAGAAATTGTACAGTACAAGAGTTATTCATTTGGATTAGATTTATAATCTAGTTACCTGTTAGTTTGACATCTTAGGAAGGAGGTAATTGGTTTTTAATGATGCATAAACTTTTGTGCTGGTGTTTTGGATCTTATGATGCTGAGCGTGTTCTGCACTGGTGCTAATGTCTAATATAATTTTATATTTACAAACATACCTGCTACCCAGAGGCAAGTATTAATTTAGTCCATATGGACTATTGACCCCTCTTGAGATTGCAACATACACCCTCCTAAATCATTGTGGTTAGACTTCCAAGTTCCTTAAACTTGTTTCTGGACGTGTAATGTTTGTAAACCTTGATTTTTAGCAACATATAGAAAACACCTCCTATTAAAAACACTTCACAAGTTCTACTTAGTGTCAGCCATTGCTGGCATTCTGTCACTGTAGAATACAGCAATATCTGGTATGTTGCAAGCTTTCAAGATAGCCTGAACTTTAAAAAGTTGGTCCATTAGTTGTATCTGATGGATGTAAATTTGCCTCCTAGTTCACTTTGTGTCAAGAGCTAAAACTGTGAACCTAACTTTCTCTTATTGGTGGGTAATAACTGAAAATAAAGATTTTATTTTCATGCTCACTTCTTAAAAGTCATGAAAACAAATAGGAGCCCATTTATCGTTATGTGTTTTCTGACCTGTGTGTGCACCCCCAAAATAATCATTTCCCCCCCCTTATATTTAGATTTTGTTTATGTGGGGTTTTTGTTAAACCAGGCTGTTGGATCACATTTGGAAGGGATACCTATTTCAATTAGAAAGTTGAATTCTTAACTTGTAAAATGAATTTCAAGGATTAACAGGACAATTGGCATTTCTTTTAGCAAATCACATTTTGAGTGTGAAAGTTTATCATACTGAATACCACTTTTTTTTTTTTTTAAACAAATGATACAATACTAAAAATCCCTTAATACAGGTCTCTAAATAATAGTGGTCCCTGACTGAATGTTGTAGTAAACTTTTATCTTGGTGCTTTTACATGGGAATAATGCCAGAGTTGATATTTATTACTAAGACGTTTTCAGCTTGCATTCACATAATTGGGATTTAGTTTATTTTTTAGTTTAATAGTCTTTTGAGACTTGTGTGGAATTAGGAAAGATTTTAAAATGTAGTAGGTACTACACATTCAGTTATTTAGTTTTATTTTAAACATGGAAGCAGGACACATCTCTAGGGTTGTAAATATATTTGGGGCTTATTTCTTGGTATAGGTTTGAAGGGAGACTATGAAGTACTCATTCTAATTATATTATTTTTCCAATTGCTAGAGATCATTGCACTGAAATAGGAAAATTTTATTGTGCCATTAGGAAGTTTCATACAAAATCTAAATAATGTGTATTGGATATTTAAAACACATCTTTAAGAGCACTAGCATTACGTGGAAGGAACCAAAAATATTAAAAGGTTAAAACACAAGTGTGAAGCTCCTGGAACCTGAATGATTGTGACTTTAAGGTAAGATTATATCAGGTATATTAATGGATAGCTGTCCCAACTTTGAAGGAACTGGTATAGCAAATTCTAGGGCTTTCCAATACACGTAAATTCTACTTTCTAAAGAAAGTAAATTAATACCTAAAAAGTAGATTATAACCCATATTTTTCTAATTCTGAAATTAACCTGTGTTTAGCAAGTCTAAACATAAGTCCCATTTCCAAATTAGCCGGAGAAGGCCCAAAATGTGATTACTAGTATGCTTTACAGAGTAATAACAACTTGTAAAATGATCTCTTACCAAAGTTTCAGACCTAGAAATTAGTGAAATAATTCATTAACATGATTTACAAAACTGTCAAAGTTTATCATTAAGATGTTTATTAAGTGGCAGATTTTAGAAATTTGGGTTCAGTTCCTTTTTGCTCAGCCTAGGTTTATTGGACATGTCCTCAACTTAAATCCTATGTGATTTTTAAGTGAGGTAAATATGAAGGTTGTAGGAGGAGTGATTGAAGTAAGCCTGTTTCAGGCTGAGAGGAATTCACTAGATCAAAGAATATAGAGAAAAATTGTAACTAAAGGATGAGAAGTTTAATTTCATAAAATGGTTACGATATAAAGATACATTATTACTATCAAGATTTTGGCTTCAGGGAGATAGTTAACATTGGAAATGAGTGTTTAAGTTCTGTATCTAAGCTAGGAGTCCACAGACTTCAGCCTGTGGCCTGCTTTTGTACAGTTGAGCAAAGAATGACTTCTACATTTTTTAAGGGTTAAAAACTAATCCTATATGAAGATGTAGCCCACAAAGCTTGAAACATATGTCCCTTCATGGAAAATCTTTGCTGACCCCTGATCTAAGCTATCACTCCCAGGTCAACATGTGAGAGTTCTAGGTACAAATTAAATCCTAACCCACTGGAAGTTGTGAAGTTACAAGTATTTTAAAGCAAGTTACCTTTTAACTTCTACAATCAGAATAAGGGCAAGGTATCTGGTAGCCTGTTTAAGTAAAGATGGTCTTGTTCACAAAAGATTATGTAGCTTGTAACTCAAATGTATTCTCCTGAAAGTTGTTTAGGAAAGTGTAAATTTGCTATAAGATTATGCTTAATGCCATGATTATAGTTTAATGTTTTTATGTTTCGGCAGTTTTTGTCAATGCTCTTTCTGATGTGTAGTGATTTTTCAGTGAGCTGAGAGTTGTGAACATTTTATATAGGTGAGGAAACAAAAGTCTGTTTTAATTAACTTCATAGGTTGAGCTGGGGTATCAATTACTGGATTCTTGAGGACTGCATTTCTCAGAGCTTAGAATATTCATTTGGGCAGAATTTCGATTTTGTGCCATTGATTACCTTATAAATAACTAGGAGTCAATTGTTTACTTCTGAATGGAAGGAAAGAAAAGATGAAAAATGACTCATGCAAGTTAGGAAATAATTTACCTAATTATGTTTTTGTTTGATATGTTAATTATGTAGGTACTTAAAGTGTTTTAAATCAGTAACTTTGTCCCTTTTGCTCTCCGTTTGGCTGGGTGTGGCAGTTCCTAGTGTGCTTATGTATGCTAAGCTTTGTGCTTGGAAGACCTATGAAAGATACCTGGTTATACCTGACAATTCTGATTAATAACAGGTTTTTTAAAACCTGTTTGGATAACATACCAGGTGTTGAGAGAGAAGCTCTGAACTGATCTTGATACGGTTTTATTTCTTAAACAGCTGTATTCAGTGTTACTGGTATGGAAATGTGGAGAGCAAAGGGCTAGTTAATATTCAGGATTGTGATATTTGGTGAACTGAGTAGGGAAAATGGATGGTACTGATTACACTCTTACCCTCAGTTACAGTTGTAGCTGATCATTTCTCTTAAAGAATTTAGGACTTAAAGAGCTCTCTTAGTTTGAAGAAATGGCACTGGTTTCCATCTACCTAGCATGAAGAGTTGTATGAAGTGGTCCAGCTGAATGTGGTTCTTATTTGCCTGGTTTTGTTACATTGGACTAAAATTTTTTATTAGCTGATGAATAATGTCAGAAACTTTGTTTTGGGAACTTACTGAATTCCTTGTCTCACACCTAGGGTGTAATAATCCATAGCGAAATGTTGCTTTGTTTGGCAGCCACACTCTCAAAGTGCTCAGACTGCCAGAGGTAGTTGTGGAAATTGATGACTAAACACATTAAAGAAGATGCTGATTGTCACTACCACCTCATCAACTCCCAGTTTCATGGCTGAAAATGTATAAGCTTTCATAATTGGTGAATTGAACTAAACACAGTTACCGTTCTATTTATAGATAGATAGATGGTTTGTCTTTTCCCTGGAAATTCTGAATTTCCAGTGAAGCTTCCACACTTTTTTTTTTTTTTTCCAGTAGAGGAAGAACTTTTCCAAAAACTACAGATAATTTTGTTTCAACTTGATTCATGTACATAGTTACCAAGGTTTCATTTAAGTGTTAAAGTCTAAAGAGCTTCTGAAGGATGCATGAGAAGACTGGATTGGATAAAGCTACTTTTAAGATGTAAGTTTTACTGGTCACCGGGAAGGAAGTCAGCATCCATAGCAGGTATATTTTGTTAATGTATCCCTTGAAGATTGAGTGGCATTTAGTCACTGTGTTAACAAAATCTGGTAAATCAATGTTTTTAATAATTAGACTGACGCCCCCAAGCCCCAACACACTTCTTGAGTCTTGGTAGAGCTCTGGAAGTCATGTTGACAGAAGAAGAAGAGAAGGGCTTCGGATGCTGAATAATGCTAAGTGAAATAATCTGAGAAGATTTCCTCTTCAGGAGAAAACGAACAAAATTTATTAAGAGAAAATTGCCTATATATTGTTGATTAAAGAATTGAAATTTAACAAGCATCCTCCAGTTACGGGAGGGTATGGATGTTCCTCTTATTTTCAGGATCATCAGTCTTGCTCCTTAGAGTTACTAGATTTTTAAAATAACTACAGATTTTTTGAGGAAAAATTTGAATTGATTTAAGATTGCATCTATAGCTGGAGAAATGGCTTACTGACTTAATTATCCTTGCAAGTTATTTTAGTCTATTGCAAGCAGGTCAAAGTGGGTGTTTTCTAAAAATTGTCTTTGCAGCTGCTCTGAAAATCTACCCTGCCATAGACCAGGAGGGGTAAACTAAAGGGAATGTATAGGAATGCAAAGGAATCTAGTCAAAGTTGTAATACAAGTATGAGGAGAAGAAACTTAGGAAAAGTATTTTCTACAGAGGGACAAATGATCTTTTACTCTCTATGTGGTGGAATAAAGTAAGATTTCTGTTTCTAAATGAAATCTATGATCCTCTATTTTCACCTTGAGAGAGGTTTTTTGGTTGGGGAGAGGTAGGGATGTGTGTCTCCAGGCTCCTTGGTTTTAGATGGCACAAGAAATGTGCCCTCAGCTTAACATAGGCATATCATCTGCTAATGTTGGAAGATGTATATAATTGCCATTTTAGCAGCTGAATTGAGATTTTCTTTCATAAAGAACAAATGTCTTAGTTACTGATTTTCACCCGGTTTATAAGGAATATTTTCAGTTTTTTGAACTAGTAAAAGTATCCTGCTATGGGGTGTTAGGGCCTTTTCAGTGACAATTCAGGGCTTTGAGAACAGTTTCTTCTCTGAGAAACTCCCTAATAGTTACTGTAGTATTCCCTTGGGGTCCTAGTAACCTCTAGGTAGGTAGTAAGATATCTAAAATTGACAAGATACGTAACATTCTTTTACCTACATAAGGCCAGGGTCTCGCAAGGAAGAATTCTTTAAATTTGTGGAAATTAAAACAGGTATGAATTGACTTAAAGGTAAACTATGACAGCACATAAATATGTTTGTGTGTCTCAGAGATGTGATTGAAATCTCAGCAGAACCAACTTAAGAATGGTTTTGCTGCTGAAATAAATGACCCCTCGCAAAATGAGTCAGTTACTACAGAATGGAGGAGGACATTAATGTTTCAACAATTTACATAAGCAAAAATATTAAGTCAAATGCAGCCCTAAGAGAGCCTTTTACTTGGAAAAAAAAAATAGGTAAGTTAAGTAGAGTAATTGCTATTTTAATTAAAGACAACATTGCTCTGGTTATTTTTCTATTGAAAAGGCATAATGTTTTTATATGTAGCTTTAAATACTCCATTTATCAATTTCCTTTAAATAATGGAGTTGACTGGGAGTGTTAGTTACTTCCTTTCTGTGGCCTACCTGTGTCTTATAGGACTTAGATTAGCTGGAGAGATAAATTAGCAAGTTCAGGAGTGCCAGATTTTTTCTGGTCATTTAAGATTTACCAAGGTTTTATGTAGATTTCTCAAGAAAAATAACGATGTAGAACTTTAAAAGTATGGAAATGCCAGTTTTTTGTTACCTAGTAAAAATAGCATCAAAGATTTTTATGGAATTATAGTCAACTATAGTCAAAACCCCAGTTGACATAAATTTGTAGAGCAGTCTTTTGCATAGGAAAGAATTATAAAGGTTATTCTCTGAAACAAGACTCTCCAGTATCAGGTATTAGTTATATGACTTAGAAGTTACTTAATTTGTATGTTTCCCCACCTGAGTAGTGGGTATTAATACCTTAACCAGTCAGAGTGAGCACTGCATTAATAACACCCTTCAAAAATGCATGTACTAAGGACTGTGTTTGATGTTACTGGTCATTATTCCGTTAGAATGGGGATTTGGGGGAAATTGGCTTATGATAAAAACTTTGTATTTCCAAGATCCACTGCTTTTAAGTTATTACCCTAAAATTTCTAACCCCCACCCTTACCAAGCATGTCACCTACTTTGCCTTTTTTACTTTTCTGCTGTGCCCTCTGACAGGAGTACTAATGGTCAGTGAAAGTGCCAAACACGGTGGAGGATGAAAGCAGCATGGGCTTAAAGTGCTCAATAGGGTCTGTCTCTAGATCCACTGTTTCAAGTCTTCGGAAGGAAATTGGTAATAACTTCATATTTTATTGACTTTATCCTATTACAAGAGTAATGAGTTTTTGGTGAAAAGAATGTAATTTAAAAACCTATGGCTAGAGATAGCCACTACAGCATCTTGGTGTATATTCTTCCAGGGTTTGTTTGTTTTGCATTGATTTATAAAAGTGAGATGATTCAGTTCAGCCTTTTGAAACTGACCATTTCCATGTCCAATATTATACTTGTAAAAAGCATGTATAGTATGCTTTTCATCAGTTCAAAGATCCATTCCAATTTCAGGCATGTTAAAATGGTGGGGCAGGGGGAACATCCATCATGGAAATTGATGGCATATTAGAGTTTAGCACTTTTTCCTACTCAGAGCATAAAGTAATGGTGTGTCCTAAAACTAGTGGAATCTTAGATTCCATAAAACTGTTGTATAGATTATAGTTTAACCAGGTACCTACTGAAGGGCATTTAGGCCCCCTCTCCATTTTAATGTATGGTGTGATCAGTCCTTTATCCTATTTGATGTTTATACTGTTCTTTAGTCTGCATTGCTAGGTGTGGAGTTGGCTTATTCAAATTTTATTGAATATTATTGTCCAACTGCTTCCAGAAAGCCAACTACATTCCTGGTTGTGCGCACCAGTTTATTCTAATTTGATACGTGAAAAATGGCATTATCTTTCATTCCTTTGATTATAGGTAATTGTTTTATGCTTACCAGGCAGTTACATGTGTTGTGAGTTGGCTCTACTCAGTCCATTTTACTTTAAAGTGTTGGCTTTTTTCATATTGATCTGTAAGAGCACCTAATTTAGTTATTTGGGGGCATATATTGCAACTATTTTTTATCTAACTTGGTGTGTGTGTTTTGCAAAGTTTTAGTTTATTGGAGCTTTAGTATAGGCTGCGATGTAAAGATCTCACTTCTTTCCATTGACAGGCAATTGATTAAATTGCTTATCTTTTATTAGTGGAAAGGAAGAAACCTTTCTGATCTCTTAATTCTAGAGAAGTGATTTACTTGAGAGTTCACCTATCAGCCTTTCATAGGGTGGATACTATGAATGTCCAGGAGTCCTGCAGGTTAGGAAGAGAAAAACTGGGCTCCTTTGGAGGACTTGAGCTGAGATATTGGAACAGATCACAACTGTATCATGAAGGAAAAAGACAGCCTAATGGAGAAAAACCAAGAATCGAACATAGGGGATTGACAGGAATAGAATGTGCCTAGCTGGCATGTTTTTCACTGGCCTCAGGGCATTGGTGAGTTGCAGCTGTGGGCTATTAATGGAAGCTGAGAAATTAGGACAGAAGTGAAAAGTCAGTAAAGGGAAAGAACTAGATAACACTAGTTTGACTTTCTTACTGCCTAAAAGGAAGACAGAGACCCAGGAAGTAGAATCTCTAGCTTCTGGGAAAGAGGGTCCTTTCAAGGGGCAATGTCAGATAAGAATCTCTGCACAAGAATTAGTGGTGGAGATTCCCATGAATCCATTAAGAGTAAACTTGGACTCTATTTGTAGTATTTAGGTCTCAGAGAATTAAGGAGTTTGATGTGTTTCAGTAGAGCAGAGATTTCCGTGTTGGCTTTGGGATGTATGGAAGGCGTGAGGATTAAAATCATAGCTAATTTTCCTGTGTAATGAAAGTTGGGTGTATGAATATTTATGAGTTCCACCTAGTCCTGGTTAAAGGAGGCAGCCCAATTTGGTATTTTGACTGCATCTGCAGGATGAGGGGATTGTAATCAAAAACTACTTGGCAAAGGCAGAACAGGGTTACCCATCCTCTGTCATTCATGGAAAGAGGATATTGTCATTCATGGAAAGAGGATATTTTATCTGGCAGAGTGAGCAGCCAAAGGCATGCTCAAATAGGTCTTTAAAATAAGAACCACTGCTACATGTATTATATAGCAATGCTGTCAGTGAACAGTAGGGTAGAATGTTGGGAATGAAGAACAAATACAAACTCAAGTGTCCCAATAAAAGGAAGCGGGCACAGCTAGATTGGCTTCTGGAACAGAAGGAACAAGGTGAAAACAGTGGTAGGTGATGGCTCCTTAATTTTACTGATAGCCTATTGTGAACCAGGTATGGTGTGAGGGAAGCAGATCGTTCCTGCCTTCAAGTTATTTACAGTCCAGTAAATTCTTTATTTTTACTTTCTAGGAACACAAATAACTGCAGTATCACTTGGGAAAGGGAAAGGGTCTAGAGGGGTAATAGGGAGACTGGGAGTTGGGTGTTGGGCCGAGTGGGGAGGGGAAGAATGACTAAGATGGGTATCAGGCCAGCAAAAGAAAAATCAGAGCTAGGTAAAGCAGGTATTGCCACAAGAGAAGTTGGCTCCCATTGTCAAGAGGTGACAGGTTAGCCTGCTTCTGAGGAGGTGGCCTTGTCTGTTACGACACACTGTAAACAGTCAAACAAGGGGCACTGCATCTTGGGTATAGACAAACGCTGAAGCTGCTGAGATTCAAGAAACCATGTGTGGCGGTGCTGAGCAGCACCTAAATAGAGTAGAATAGGGATGTAAGGAAGGAACTTACTAAGCTTCTCAAAGAAAGCCTGAAAGAACTGTATTAAATCTGGAATGGCAGGAAGCATAAAGAATTAAACATGAACAAGCAGAGCAAATGTTCATCACTTGAGTTCCTAGAGCTCTGAGGGACATTTGGTAAACCAAAGCTGTCTCAGTGCCAGTGTTTGGTTTGGGATCAGGCTGGGGTGTAGGCCCTGAGCTTGACAGGGATTTAAGAAGGTTTCTTGGACTTTTCATCCTGTTACTTTGGAAAGGGTACTATTAGCATTTTGAAAAGACTTCCCTTACCAGCTTAGCAGAAGGGCTTACAGTGAAGGGATAGAAGCAGTGATGGGGTGGGGAAGGTGACAAGCCAGCGGCCACAGCTTTAAGTGAATACAACATGTATTATGTTCCAAGTTCATGCTGGGAAAAAGAATTACCTCCTAGGCTCAGTTCAGCATCAGTTCTGTCTTCCTGAGGAAGGAAAAGCGGGATGCCTTGGGGAGAAAGGGTTGACATAAGTGCAACCATTAGACCCTGAGATAGCCCTGATCCTGAAGGCAACAGCTGCTACAGCAGAAAGAAGAGGAAACAAGGTGTCAGAAAGCCTTTGGCCCACTCCTTTCCAAAACATTGGATTTCAGAGGGGGGAAGCTGTTTTCCCAAGGTCATATTGTGGGTTTACAGGAACTTTCCACCAGTAAGTTGTTCTTGATTCACTGAAAGAGGGTGAAGACAGAATAAAACAATAGGAAAACTAGGAAAAAGGTGTATTTGTACAGGGTTTCACAAATAAGAACAGTCATGACCATTTGGGAGCTCTTGTAATACTGATGTTCACCACGATCTTTTACATCCTCCTCTGTAAAACTGGGTTGATCTGTTTTGAAGACTCATTGTAATTCTTACTGGTGGATCCGTAATTTAGACCTGTACCCTCCTATATGTGACTAATTACAATCAAAATTCACTTCTCAGTCATACTAGACATTCCAAAGTGGTCAAGAGCCAATGTGGTTCATATTGACTGCAGCGAACAGTAAAGAAATGTAGAGAACATTTCTGCCTTAGGCCTATTGGATGCTTCTGATCTAGGTGTATGACTTGGTATGGAGTAGCAGCTTTATAAAGCTTGGATTCTTAGCCCTTGCTAGTAAGAGCCTTGGTTTCCATTCTATCCTTTCCCTTTACTGGCCAACCTGGCAAAGAAAGTTGTGGGAACCCAGATTGGAGTCTCTAGGTACACACGGTGTACCATTGAATCTTGGATAACACAAGTTTGAACTGTGTGGGTCTACTTAGGTGGATTTTCTTCAATAAATACAGTACTATAAATCTTTTTCCTTACGATTTTCTTAACATTTTTTTTCTCTAGCTTCAAGAATACAGTATATAAAATACATCTACAAAATAAGTGTTTATGTTACCAGTAAGAGTGGTCAAAAAGCGAACAATGGTTAACTTTCTGAGGAGTCACAAGTTATGCAGATTTAAGCCTGTGCCCCTAACCCTCACACTGTTCAAGGGTTAACTATAGTCCTAAGGCTCTGGAGAAGGCAAGACAGGCATCTGGGTTACAGCCAATTCTCAGTTCCCAAGACAAACCCTGGGCTTTTTGTTTGCCCTCTATTTGGAAACAGACCTGATAGCAGCACCCCAGAGGTGATGACCACTGGAGCAGTGTGGGCTGGGGATGAGAGACACATTGGGGGCTGGGAGCACATGGACTTTCCAAGCTTCACCACTCACAGCATGAGGGAGCTGCACCCCATCTTTAACCGATCCAGAGTCAGCTTCTTATCACAGGAGAAGGTGAGTGGGTGAAGAGAACTTGAGGGGAAAATGGAAAGAGAGATGTGCTGAGGCTTTAGTTCTTCCAGAGGATCAGTTATAGGAGCTTCATGTGAAGGAAGATACTCTATGTTGGAGGGTAAGTATCCCTCATGGGTGGGAAGGTAGTCCACTGGGAGTACTGTCACAGGGCCAGCTAGGTGTCCTGGCTTTGAGTCAGGGCTCCTGCTCCCCAACATCTTGTACAGATCCACTAGTCCTGTCTCTGCTATGAGAGCTTTGGGAGGTGGTAGGCTTGAGGCACTATATCCTGTGTCTTCCTCAGAGGTATAGTGACCTTGGATTTCTTGTCCCTTGTCTGGCCAGTTGGGGTGATGAGGATGTCTGAAGACTGGGGTCACTTGATGCAGGACTTCACTGATGACCAGAGGCTCAGGTTCTTCAGGAGTGGGCCAGTCTGTCAGGAGCCTGTCCAAGGGTAGCTGCATCTTCTGAGAAAGGGGAGGAACAGGCTAATAATACAGCTCTGTTACAGAAGTATCCTTTGACAACTGACTTCAGGGTTCTGAAAGGCCTTGCAGCCTGCATCGCCTGATTGGTTCTAGGTGGGACATCGTGGGACCTTGACTTTGTGGCAGGAGTGAAACAGTTAACATCGTCAGGGAGCAGACAGGAGCCATGGACTTCTCAACCCCTGCCAATGAGTGATTACCTACCAAACTTAACCTTCAACCAGACTACTTCTGAGGAGTCCAACTGTACTAGCTATTTCTTAGGATAGAGAGCATGGTGGGTGCCAAGGGAAGGCTGAGCTTGCCTCCGTCTGGGGGAGGAGGCAGGGGGAGGACTTTAAAAGTCACACTAGAGCTGAATCTTGAGAGAGACTTTCCAGGTAGGAAGGTGGTGGGCAAGGAGGACTGGTCTATTCTGGAACATGCTAGTTCTCTCTTTTGACAGGTAAACATAAGCTTTGGAAATACAAGGTCACATGATGAAGAGAATTTTAAGGGATGCTAATGAGTTTGAGCTTTGATACAACTAAATGGTCCAGGGTAATAATCTCAGTTCTCTTAAGAAAGACCTTCTGGAGTAACTTTTGGAAAAAATTTTCATCTTTTTTTCCCCTATAGCTAATTTTTTCTACTCTTATCTTGGTCAGCATCACTTCAGTTACCAGTTCTTCAATGTCCAGTCTCTTTCCTTTCTAAACTTACTACAGATTCCTGAGTCCTCCAGGTCCAACCACTCTGTTAACATTTCTCTTTCTGGGCTTCATTGGACTCTACTTATACCCTCAAAACTATCTTTCACACTGCTTGATCTTTTTAAAGCAGAGTTCCAAAGCCTTTAACAGCTCAGACTTACATAGTGAAGCTTCCCAGCCTGTAGTTTGGCAGTCAGGTTCCTGCACCTTCCTCTACCTCCCCATATTTCCATTCAAAAACTTTCAGGCACACCGTCCTGGTCTTACTAAGCACATTACTAAGCCACCAACACACTTGGGCTTCCACTGCTAGCCTCCCACCCTCCTGTTTTCTGCACCTTTTTCTGCTTGATGCCTTCCTCTTTCATGAAGGCCTTCTTTGTACATGATGTTTTATACGGTCAAATTTTTTTTTGTTTTTTACATGTCCGTAAGCCATCTGCAAATAGAGATCTTTCATGCCTGAAGGGAAGAGTAGGATGACAGGGAAAACCCTGAGGATTACTCCCAACTCTGATATTCAATAGCCTGGGAAATCTCCATCAACCTCTCTGGCTTTTTGTTCCCTCATCTGTCAAATGCCAACTTGTGCAAGAGTGGTTTTTGGTCTGGACTTGCTTCTGATGTCCCCTTCCTTTCCTTGAGCATGACAAGCATCCAAAAGTGAATGATGGTGAGGTCTCAGGACAGACTTCCACAAAGGACACTGACAAGCTAGAGGGTAAGTGCGTGTGTGGGGTTTTTTGGGGGGTGGGCGTGGGGGGAAGTATTCTTTTCTGATGGTTACTCAAACTGGCCCTGGCACAACAGTCTGGCTTGGAAGATGGCCTTTAGCTCTGGGAAGCACAGCTGCCATTTTCTCTGCTTTGGCTGCCAAAGCACGGTTACCCCAGATGTGGGAGGGACTATACGGGGTCAGAAATGGCTTATTTTTTCCATAAGTGGGGCATTTGCTCTGCCTTCTTGAAGACTTTGGCCATATTGGTAGAGCCTGCTCCTCAGAGTGTGTACAAAGCAGGCTCTCTGGGTAACATGTCCTAGGGCAAGTCCTCAGGTATCTCAAGGGCATTGTTTAGCTTCTACAGGCTCAAAATGGAGAACATCCTAGTGGTTGCCTTTATGATTTGGCCTTTTCCTCCAGAGCTTAAAGACCTGTTTTTTAGCCACATCTTAAGAAGTAGTACAGGGATCTAAGGCCTGAGAATTTTGTTGGAGGTGAAAGACAGACTGTTGTGCTTCTGATGTCTGCCTCAGCCTCTAACGGGAGAGAAGGGTCTTTAGAAGCAGTGTGCCCACTTCAAGGGTCAAGTGACATGGGGTTCTGAGGCTGCCTCAAGGCCATCACCACAGATACCATGTTTAAGCTAAATTTTATTTTCTAATTTACTGGGGGTGTTTTTTTTTTTGTTTTTTTGTTCTGCAAAAGACCTATATATGCACATCATTTTGTAATGAAAGACTTTGTAATGCAAATTAAGTGGCCCTCTTATCTCCAAGTCACTACCCAAAGCCAACCAACATTATCAGTTTCCTATGTAGGCTTCCGAGAAATATCCTATACATTGCTGGAGTTGAGTGTATATAAAATTTCTCTCTTTATACAAATGAAACCCACTTTAGACAGCCGTTACAAACTTTTTTTTTGTTTTGTTTTTTTTTTTTTTGTTTTTTTTTTTACCTTTAGGTGTCTTAGGGACTTTTAGACACATTATAGATCTTTTTTTTTTTTTTTTTTTTTTTTTTCAGTAGTTGCATAATATCCTGTTGTATGGATGTACCCACATGTTTAACCTGCTCCCCTGGTGGCAGGTTCCATTATGCCCAATTTTTTGGCTTCTATTTATAATGCTACAATGAACTTCGGGCCTATGTATGGCAATTTCTTCTATCTTTTTCCTTGTTACTGTCTCTAACCCTTTGTATGTCTTTCTCAGCATTTCTTCTAGGTTTTTATGGGCCCTTCATAGGCCTTGTCTGCCTCTGTATCCCCTCATGCTCAAACAGGCAAACAGAGACCATGACGCCAAAGCTACAAGTTTGGGAGCCAGGTGTCCGGGACTGACCCAGAGCTGCTTCCCACTGTGCTATTTCAGGCTCTTAGGACTTGGGACTGTGGAATGTCAGCATTGGAAGACAGGGATCTTAAAGCTCAGCTGACTCAGCTCCTGGTACTTGAATCCCCTCTGACACTAGCATTGGTGTCCTTATTGAGTGCATGACCATAGATCATTGCAAGATTGCCACCAAGTGAGGGCCCAGTGTGTGAATACCTCTTCAGTTAGTCTGTTCAGCTCAGAGGTGTTGACTACTAGAAATACTCCGCTCACCCTATGCTTAAAGATCTTTTAGAGCCTATAATACAAAGGCAGATGGCACATTCTACTTGTATGTGAATCCAGGATCCACCATTTTAGCTGGCTAGCGTTAGGCAAGTTACTTAGTCCTCAGTGCCTCAGTTTTCTCATCTGAAAAATGGGCATAACAATAGTACAGCCTCATAAAGCTGTTGTATGGATTAGATTTTAATGCTTGAGAAAGGTTTTTTTGAGTGGCTGGCATATAAAAGTTTTATATATATATATGTATATGTATATATATATAATATATATTATAGATATAACTCATTGTGCTTGGCTTTATTGCACTTTGGATACTGTGTTTTGTTTTGTTTTGTTTTTTTACAAAATGAAGGTTTGTGGCAATCCTGCTTCAAAAAAGTCTACTGGCATAATATTTCCAACAGCATTTGCTCACTTTGTGTTTCTGTCATATTTTGGTAATTCTTGCAACATTTCAAACTTCTTCATTATTTGTTTTGGTGATTTGTGTTGAGTGATTATGACTTGCTGAAAGCTCAGATGAGGATTAGCATTTTTTAGTAATAAAGTGTTTTTAAATTAAGGTATATACGTTATGTTTTTAGACAGTGCATTGCACACTTAATAGACCTACAGTATAGTAAAAACATAACTTTACTAGGAAACCCAAAAAGTCATTTACCTTTATTGCAGTATTTGCTTTATTGTGGTTTGAAACCAAATCTGCAATAAATCTGGCATGTGCCTGTATATATAAACATGAATATATTACTTTTTTGAGAGACAGAGTGCATGTGTGCAAGTGGGGGAAGGGCAGAGGGAGAGAGAGAATCTCAGGGAGGCTCCATGGCCGGTGTGAGTCTGATACGGGGCTCGATCTCATGAATTCGAGTCATGACCTGAGCTGAAATCAAGAGTCAGTTACTTAACTGACTGAGCCACCCAGGCGCCCCTGAATATATTATTTAATAATATAGTTATATACTATATTATATGTAATTATGTATCCTCTATATAATATATATAAAATAAATATATAATCATATGTGCACATATATAAAAGCTACTATTATTATTATTGTTCTTGTTAATGTAACTTAACAGAGACAAAATCCCTCAACAGTGAAAGGAGATGTCAAGTGTGAGTCTTTCCAGAAATAAAGTGAAGGATCTTTGCCTTGTATGATGCATGTGCTTTACATGGCATCTTACTCAATCCTCACAAACAGTATACATGGGAGATATTATCAATTCCTGTTTTACAGAGGATGAAACTTGGGCTCAGATCATCAGGCAGGTTGCCCAAGGGCCATCCACATGGTGAGTGGCGAGGTGGGTCTGCACCCAAACTTTATTTCAAAGGCACTAATTGCAGTGACCTCAATTCCCACTGAGACAGACACGGCTGAAACCTGCTCTTTCCCTGAGCAGCGGCTGGTACCACTACCTTCTTGCCTGAGGAAGGGTGTGGATGAGAGAATTTACTGCATAACTGAGGAGAAGAATCCTGGAGGAGAATGTCTAGCAAGTGTGAGAAATAGAGTGTGGGGCTGCAAGGTCCTGGGCAACGGGAAGAATATTGGCATCCTGCCTTTGTCCCATTGGCTCCCCTTAAATGCACAGTGTTGCTCCATGTCCAGATGCCTCCAACTCCCAGACCCCTCACCCAAGATGACCAGCTTGCCCCCCGTGAGCTGTTCTCACCACCTCGGGCTGTGCGGCAATGCCCTTCCCATCCTTTACTCTCCATTCTCCCATCTGCCAGCAGAGCAACCTCTCCTTTAAAACCTTCTCCTTGCACAATGGAATGACTGGCTTCCTGCCAATGCCAAAATAGTCTGAGCTCTATTTATCTGTTCAATGCCCAGGACAGGAAATGTCCCAGTAAAGCTTCAGTTCTCTTAAATTTGGATGAGTCAGGCTAGTGCTCAGCAAATGGCAAAAATACTTGCTTTTTTATGTCTTTTGAAGAATTGAGGTGAGGAGGTGAGGAGGGAACCTATGGCATAGAGAGGAATGAAAAGCTATGGGTCTTTTAGTCTTTTGGGCATAAGCTTCAGAAAATTCCTGTGTATGGGAGTGTTGACTCAGTTGGTAACCTAGCACTAGGGGCTTCAGCTTATCCATAGGGACTAATGAGCACCTAGGTCTCCTGATAACTCTAATGGGAAACTTAGATCACTGGAATTCTATCAATTCACCACTAAGGCATTATAACCTTACCTCCACAGTGGGGTATTTCTTGGCCCAAGTACTATTGGCTGGGTCTGGAATTTCTTTACTACACCACTGAGGTCTGAGGGCTGAAAGGAGAACAAATACCCTACAGATAAAGAAAACAATGACATCTGGTTAAGCATGCACACACACAATGTCATGGAAGCATCGGTTCTTAGTGTGGTGATTTCACGGTAGGAGTGTGCAAATGAATAAAATAAAAAACACTGAAGGAGAAAGATGATGCATCATCCAAGGCTAGACTAGTTTTCTCTGAAGTTCAGATAGATGATAGTCATAATGCAACCATTTGGGGTTTGCTAAATAAATTATGGAACTTTTACTCAACAAATGTTTAGCTGTCACTGTCCAGCCATGCATTCATTCAACAAGCACCGACTGAACCCCTAATGTATGATGAGCACATGCCATATCCTGGGGATGAAAAAACAAACAAGAAGACATGGTTCCCACCTGTGGAGAACTTACTATTTAGTTTAAAATGTTTATAAAGAGTTTGTTATATGCTAACTAACTTGGATGTAAATCTAAAAAAAATTTTTTAAAGTTTGTAATAACAGGTAAAGTATTATGCTAAAAGGAAAAAAGGGGAAAAAAAACAAAAACAAAAACCACCACAACAAAGAACAAAACAGGAACAATAACAATGTTAAAAAATGCCTAGGAAAAAAATACCATATGGAAATATCCAAACTGTTAACAGTAGTTGTACTTGATGATCAGAAGAACTATGGGTCTTTTTTTCTTTATCCTCTGGTTTTTAAAAAATACCTTAAAATGTGTTTATATTACTTTTATGACATGAAAGGAAAAAAAGTCCTAAAAATGTTTCTAATAAATGCATGTGAGTTAAATGTTTTATTTTTTAAAAATTCAAAGCGAATATGAAACATTTTTGAAGAATTGGCTTTAATAAGCTTTGATATTTAATAAGAATGGAAAGCTTTCGGGATGTTTAGCCCTTTGAAGCAAGTGATGTGTCTGTGTGACTGGTTTCTCTCCGAACAACTGTGAGCAGAGGTACCTGTGACCCAGTACAGATCATACAGATGAGGACAATGTCCAAGGGATGCTCAGCCACTAAAGCAGAAGACAACGGGGTCCCTAATGACTGTGTGGAGCATGGCTGCCAACCGACCTGGATGACTTACTTCAGGACTATTATGTGGGAGAGAAATAAACTATTTTTAAAGCCATATATCTGGGGGTGTTTGTTTTCTTTTAACAAAAAAAGCTTTCACCCTAACTGGTAATATTTCCCTGAAGAGGATGAATGTGATCCTACTTGATTCTATTTGAATTCAACTTTTTCAAAGTCTACCTAAAGAGAGCTCTGCTTTGAAGTATCTATCACATATGAGAGCTTCAATAAATGTAAAGCCTTTCAGATAAGTTCAATGGCTAATAGAATGACTTTGAGCTAGTTTCATTTTGACCTCTTCTCTTACTTTACACAACATTTGAAGAAAACTCTTTATCGAATAACTCTAAAAAATTCTCTTTACAAAATAATGCCTAAAGAAATTGTAGAAAATAAATAGAACTAAAATCCCATTATTCTATATCCTGGTAAACTACCATTCATTAATATTTTGGTGCATATCCTTGGGGTAGAGAGCGTTAATCACTACCCAATACTCCCTCATCCTCTTCCTTAGGAAAAGGACCCTGATTTACTGGGGTGACAACAAGCCCAGCTGTAGGACCGCAATTTTAAATCTCCCTTGCTCCAGTTCTGGCCAATGTGTAACCAGAAGTATCATGTCTGACTTCTTCATGTAAAAGCTCCTGAAAAGGGAAATAATGGGTACCTTGCTTCTTTCTCCCTATAGTTGTAGAATGCAGGCATGATGGCTATAGTTCCTGCAGTCATTGGACCATGGAATGAGCTTGTGGAAGCCAAGTCCAGATAATGGCACAAAAAGATCAAAAGAGCCTAGATGCCTGGTGACTATAGAGCTACCACACCAGCCCTTAACCTGAATTTACTTCCTTAACCTGGGCGAGAAAGTCCAGGGCTAGCTAGTTTAAGTCCTATTATTTGGCATATAGAACCAAATTTAATGCTAAATGGTCTGTCTTAGATATAGGTATGCATGTGTACATGTACTTTTTAAAGTACATACTGCTTTGCAACCTTTTTAAAATGTAATATTGCAGATATACCATTTTATTTTCTGTCTTTAATGGATCTAATATGCTATACAGCATGAGATATATTGTGATGTAGTAAAACAACCCCATATCACTGGACATTTAGGTTATTTCATATTTTCCTTCAACGAACAATACTTCAGTGAACGTATTTGCCATTAAATATCTGTATATACTTAGACTAAATTTCCAGTTAGGAATTGATAGGTCATAGGTCTATTTTAACACTTTAAGAAAAATTTTAACATAATACTGTTGTCCAAGAAAGTTGAATAAATTTAGTCTGCTACCAGCAATGTATGAGAACGTCCGTTTCTTTGACGCATAGTGGCAACAGCTATTGTCCTTTTAAAACATCACATTGCTGAAATTGGAAAATATAATCAACTCACTTTTGCCGGAAGTAACGCGTTGAGAAAATGCCCACTATGACGACAGCAACGCAAATGCTTGGTGCCACAAACACACTCCAATTGGCTTTACCTGAAAAGTTAGCAAATCCTGTGACTGAGTTATCTTCAATGAACATCTTAAAATACTTGCATGAACCCTCTGGCACCTACCCACAGCTACTGGCTAGCTAGATGGGCTCAGGAAAAAGGCCAACTTGTTTTTGTTCTTTCAGCTAGGGAGAAGGGCCCTAAGGGATCCAGTTCTATGGTTCTAAGGAAGGGGCTCCTTCCTCTAACAGGGGCAGAAGGAAAGGGAGTGTGGTGTTCCAAGCACTGGCTGTGAACTGGGAGCCCTGAATTCTAATCCTGACTTTCCACTGACTGATATGTGATCAATGGACTCCAGATTCCTGATCTACAAAAGGTGAATGATGACATCTGCCCTGCAGGTTGTTGTGAAGATTAGAGATGGTGTATATAAAGCACATGGCAATGCATCTGAACATAGGAAGCCCTTGAGAAATGGTATTACTGATTTTAACAAACCACTGGATAAGCCTTCTAACTAGGGTCTTTGAAATTGTTTGGATTCCTTGCTATGAAGATGTATTTTGCTATGTGTTGGGATTCTTCATTAATTCATCCATTTATTATTAGTAGTATATTATTATAATTATAATTATTATTCATTCATTATTATTAACCATGTATCAGGAGCTTTTAGGTGCTGGGATACAAAGATGAGGAGGACATGGGCTCTGTTGTCTTAAATCATTAATCTAGTCCAGGAGACAGATGCGTAAACATGTAAATAAATCATGATGCCATGGGATATGCATTTTTACAAAAGGCATGTACAAGGCAGTGTAGCAGGGAACAGCATGGGAAATAATCCCAAGGGCAGCCCAGGATGTTGTCCCAAAAGGCATGATGTCAAAAGTTCAGGTTTGGAGGGTGGAGCCAGCAAAGCAGTCAAGTTAGGGAAGCAGACTAGACAGAACCATACAAAGGCATGGAACCTTCAGGCAACTCCAGGTAGTCTCGTCACACTTTCAAGTACGAAAGATGAGCGTGTGGTAGAGGGCGAAGCTAGATGGGTGAACAGGAGCAGATCATGTGGGGCTTGGTGACGAAGCAGTTTGAATTCTAGCTTGAAGGTCCCTGGGGACCCACTGATGGGCTGCGATGGAGGTGGGATGTCAACATGGAGCAAGGTATCTTGCAGAAAGATTCTTCTGGTAGAGGGCAGGACAGGTTCAGGAGGAGCGTGAGCAGGGAGGGACTAGAGAGGCGTGTCACCAGGGCTGAACGGGGTGTTGATGCAGTTTTGTTACCACCCCACGCAATCAGCACAATCTGACATTTCTTTAGCATCTGTCTTCCTTCCTGGGCAGATGGGGCAAGTATGGAGTACCACAGGTAGAAAGATGCTGAGTTGTTAATTGATTAATTGCTCACAAGTTAACTTTGGTGCTAGCGTGCTAGAAGATGAGAAGAGGGTTTGTCAACTTTCCCAGTGGAGAAGTACCGGGCATAGAACAACAAAGTCCTAAATGATCAACCTGATACTCCATGTTGCAAAGCAAGAACAGCTTGTTTCATGCTTGGAGCAAGATGCAGGCACGTGCTGCCAGAGAGAACAGCACAATTTAGCCAGTGGAGAGAAGCCCATGTTCGCTAGGTCACTCAAATTTAACTCAAGTAACTAAATCTGAGTTTGATTTGTAGTTCTGCCACTTGACACTTCCATGACTTTGGGTAATCTTTCTGTACATTCTGGACCTTGTAAAAAGGCATCCTAATCCCTTGTTCCTTTATTCATTTTGAATTGAGTGCCTGATACTATGTGACCAGGTACAACAGTGTAAAGCAGGCACCTTGCGTGGTTGAGGTCAGGATTCAATGAGTAAAAGTACGTGTTATGAAGGGTGAAATGTGTCCTTTTACCCCAAAAATCCATACACCGAAGTCCTAACCTCCAGGACCTCAGAAAGTGACCATATTATGAAACAGGATCATTGCAGATGTAATTAGTTAAGATGAGGTCAAACTGGTGTAAGTAGCCCTAATCCACCATGATCAGTGTCCTTAAAAATGAGGAAATTTGAACAAAGAGACACACACAAGGAAAACTCCATGTGAAGATGAAAGCAGAGATCTATAAGCCAAAGAACACCAAAGATTGCCACCAGACGAGAGAAGCAGGGAACTGATTCTCTTATAGTCCTCAGAAGAAAACAAGCCCGCTGATACCTTGAACTCAAGACTTCCAGCTTCCAGAACTGTGAGAAAATAAACTTCTGTTGTTAAAGCCACACAGTTTGTGGCACTTTGTTACAAGAGCCCCAGCAAACCAATACAGTGTGCAAAGCACTGAACACAACGACTGGTGCATAGTAACTACCTGATAGGCAATAGCTGCCATTGTTATTGTTGAGATTATTCTCATTGGTCACTGAACAGATATTTAGTGAACAAGTACTATGTCCCCGGCACCGAACCAGACCTTGAAGATAAACAGATCCCAGTTCCTGCCTACTGGATTCAGTGTTTTGAAGAGGGGTCAAATGTAGTGCATTATGGAGGAATTACGGAGGTGCACTTGGGAAGGCTTCCTGGAGGAGGAAACACTTTGGCTGAGTTTTGAAAAATAAGTAGATACTTTCTCTAAGCAGTGGTAGGGCAGTCCAGCTAAAGGAAACAGCAAGTGCAAAGATGGAGCAGCAAGAAAGTAATTAATGAATTAAAGAAAATCTGATAATCTCCATGCCAAACATAGTGGGAGTATACACCTAGGTAGGAATCCAGGGTGGCTGTGCCATCTTTAAAGTTGTTTCCTACCTTGCAGATGAAATTCCCTCTTGTTTCCTGGGGGGCTTTCACCAGCAGCTGTCAGAGCTGTTATCCACAGGACATATGTTACTCCGGGCTGCAGGCTGTCTATTGAATGTGAATTTGGGGATACCCTATAGGGAATTTCTGAAGGGAGGATAAAGATAAAAGAAGAAAGGCACATGTTACAGGAACTATTTGAATGTGGGCTTTTACTTATTTTCGTTGTTGTTAATGTTTTAATTTGAAAGAGAAAAGCACACTGCTGTTTTAAAACTAATTTTTTAAAACTACTAATTCATTAGTACTTAATATTTTACTAGGCCCTAGACACTGTCATTTACGGAGGTCTCACTCTACAACATACCAAAATAATTTTCTGTGGCAAAATCTTTTGAAAGAACTTTCATCATTCTGCTTTGAAATTACTCAGCTGTAGTAATTCCTTTTATTTCCTATGACTATACTGTTTACAACATTTATTAGATATATTTGAGAACTCTTGGGGAGGAAATTAAATACACCAATTGTTTTCAGTGGAATTTTTAAGAAAGCTAAGTTAGGCAATTAATGAAATAGACATTTAACATTAATTTTGATTTTCTGTTTTTTTGGGGTAGGTTCTAGATACTGGTCTTAATGAGTTTAACATGATGATCTGCTTCAATCTGACATAAAATCTAAAATTGAGATCAGTGGCACGTACATTGGATTTATTTGGCAGTTTAACTAGGTTATCAGTCCCTTACACTCTCAACACCCCTGCAGAGTCTCAGCAGGGAAGATTTTGGGTTTTTTGAGCAACACGCTGATGTTTTTTCCCTCCTGTAGTACATAGGCAATCTTCTTTTCCAGTGATCTGCTGGGTGTAAGGTTTGGACTGACTTCTCAAAAGCTAGGGCTGCGAGGCAGGAAGACTAGAAGATCAAGGGCAGAACTTTGGCAGGAGTAACCTGCTGGCTCCCTCAGCTGACATGCACCTGTGTGGGTGATCAAAGTGGAAACTTGAACCCAGCACTTTTGAGCCTCAACTTCAGTTACCAGCTCAAAAACCCCAGGGCAGGTCAGACAATGCTCCTGTTTGCTAAATTTATTTCCACAGTCACAAATATTTATTGAGCTTGCGCTCTGGATAAGTCACCAAGTATACAAAGGCACAGAATCTGCCTCAAAGAGTTCACCAGCTAGTGGAGAAAACAGAGAGAGCCCTTAACTCCCCCCACCCCTGATTACTATGGGTGACCAGCAAGGAGTCCTGTAATATCCATCCAAAGGGGCCTAAGCACATCACTTAACAGCTGTGACTATCAGAGCAATTTCTATATTCAACATCCTTTTTTTAAATTTAATTTTTTAAATGTTTATTTATTGAGAGACAGCATGTGGGGGGCCGGGGGGGGGGGGCAAAGAGAGGGAGACACAGAATCCAAAGCAGGCTCCAGGCTCTGAGCTATCAGCAGAGAGCCCGATGTGGGGCTCAAACCCACAAACTGTGAGATCATGACCTGAGTGGAAGTCAGACACTTCACTGAACCACCTAGGTACCCCTATATTCAACATCCTGTTGAGAAAAAGTACCATGTGGAAAATTTCCAAGCCTACTCTAACCTGATGAATTCGCACAGACTTAAACTATGTGATTAAACTAAAAAAACTCTGTCTTTATTCCTACGGCAGAGGATTAAAAAATTAATTTTGGAGAGACCTTCTCTCATCTTGCTGCAGCAAAGCATCAGCGAGCATCAGAGTCAACCATCCGACCGTGTGAAGGCACCCTTAACTCAGAGTGAAATGAGACCTCAGAACAGAAGGGAAGGGTCTTGAACGGTTTGCTGGGCCAAAAAAGTTTATACACAAACACACACACATATGTATACTTGGAGAATAAAAACAGAAACTCTATGGAGGGAGCAGTGAGGAGGGTGATGGCTCCCTCAGTTTGGCTAGCAAAACAGACCTGGTTGAGTAATGGGAGAAAGAAGTCATGCAGGAAATTCCGGTTCTGCTGCCTGGTCTGGGCTGTGATCACCAGCAGAGATAAAGGTGGGCATTCAATCCTTGGGGGGCTGAAACTTGAGGCTCAGGGTGGTTAAATGAGGCGGCACCAGTTTAGGAAGATGGGATAGTTGCCAATCATTTGAAAGGCTGCTGGTAAGAAAGTCAAGTGGTACCAGACAAAACAGCCGCATTGTTACTGGAAACTAGTTATTACCTAACAATCTACATTGGTGTAACAAAGAGTAGGGCAGTATTCACTCCTGTATGCCTGGTACGCGGAGACAATGGTGAGCAAATTGCCCTGGCCTCCGCCTTCATGATGCTCAGAGTCTGTTGACAAAAACAGCCAAGTAGTAACAAAACCCAACATGTGTGCCAGTAGAGAAATGTGCTATTGGTGCACATGGCAGCATCAACACATTTTCAGAGGAGTGGCTGTGAACCGGAACCACCTGAGAGAGGCACTAAAATGCGGATGCTCCGCTCCAGGTGTAGCCCTCCCCTCTGCTCAGGAAGGGCAGAGTGCTCCAACTGCATTCTGCGTGTGGCCACAGTGCTGCTGCCCAGTGGACAGCTCCCAGACACATAGGACAGGGCCCCCTTCCTCGTTGGCTCTCCATCCTCCTCTTCGGTTTGTAATGCCTCTCTCTCTGGTGTCTTTCTCCCTCCTCCTCAACCTACTGCCCTCTACCACTCTCTGGAGACTGCACCTGTGGCTTTGCCAATGATTTCTAGTTGCCAAATACAATAGGTAGTTGTCAGTCCTTGATTACAACGGTTACATCACTCTGTGTGCTTTTCCACCTCCCTTGGTAGATTGAGCTCTCTGAAGACAGACAGGTCTAATTCATCAATGAATGCTGACTGAATAAAAGGAAAACTTAATTTACACTGGTGTGAAATAGGACTTTGAATCTGCACCTCCTCTCCTTAAGAAAAATTTTTTTTTAAATTTTTATTTATTTTGAGAGAGAGAGAGAGAGAGAGAGCACGAGTGCAAGTGGGGGTAGGGCAGAGAGAGAGAATCCAAATCAGGCTCCAGGCTGTCAATGCACCTCTTCTCCTTTTAATTTATTTTAAAATGCCCTTATATAAACTTCAGATTCATCAGATTTGTGGTAAAATAAGATACGTAGTTTCTTCAACATGTACAAAAGCAGCTCTAAGAACCAACTGACCATGTTGATTGTAAACAGACGTCTTGGTGTCAATTCTGCTAAAATGCAAAGTGGGGGGTGTCCAAATGGCCCAGGAAGCGGTCAATCAATTCGTCATGTTCTGGGGTGCATTTCAGAAATAACTGACCCTGACGGGCCCAAAGTGGTTCTGTTCAAAGATATGTGCTGTTCATCAGTGGTGGATTAACTGACAGATTGTGAGGCCTTATAATGGAATTCTATAGGGCTGTTAAAAAAGAATGAGGCAAATCCATATGGACTGATGCAGAAAGAGGTCCAGCCTGTATTATTGAGAGGTAAAAGCAAAGTGTAGATCAGAATGCAGATGATTACCCTAAATATATGCATTAATTTTTCTGTTTTGTTTTTTTTGTGGAAGAGCATGTAAAGAACTGCTAACAGCCTAAGTATGGAGGAAGGGATAAGTTACATTTTTATATCTTTCTGAACTATTTAAGTGCTTTTACTATGTGCAAGTTGTATTTACATAATAAAAATTAACTAGCATTAAAAGTCATAACTTTCAGAAAAGCAATACTGAAGATTTTCTAAGGTCAAGAGAAAGGACCAACTTCTAAAGTTTTCTAGGTAAAAATCAATCTTGCAGGCAGCTCTCTGGCACTCACATCTCAGGTTACATTCTTCCTGGACCTAACAGCTCTCATGAAGGAATAAAAATATTGCTTCCTTATTTCTCTTTATTCTCAAGTTAGTTAAAAAATGTTGCTTCTTGGGGCGCCTGGGTGGCGCAGTCGGTTAAGCATCCGACTTCAGCCAGGTCACGATCTCGCGGTCCGTGAGTTCGGTCCGTGAGTTCGAGCCCCGCGTCAGGCTCTGGGCTGATGGCTCGGAGCCTGGAGCCTGTTTCCGATTCTGTGTCTCCCTCTCTCTCTGCCCCTCCCCCGTTCATGCTCTGTCTCTCTCTGTCCCCAAAAAAATAAATAAAAAACGTTGAAAAAAAAAAAAAATGTTGCTTCTTTATGATAAATGCTCCTGAAAGAAAGCCAGTTGCTTATGAAATAAAAAGAAGGTCAAGCCAGGAAAAAAACCCGTAACAACTCTGAATAAATCAAAGATTAGAACATCATATCTGGCAAGTGACTTGGAGCTGCTACATAATGAGAGATGAAATCATTTGAGATAATGTTCTAGCCAGAATTTAATTGCTTTAGATTTTTATAGTTATAGAATAATTATGGGTCATAAGAAGCTACCTAACTGTATTGTATTTTACCCATTTTAAGGAGAAAATAATATGCTATGATAGTGTTTGCAAATGTGGGGGATTCAGAAGTTCTAACTCATCCCTTACACACCTCAAGGGTCTATATAATAGTACTGATGGGCTGTTACTGCTTTTTCTTTTTAAAATTTTTTAACACTGATTCATTTTTGAGAGAGACAGAGCACGAGTGGGGGAGGAGCAGAGAGAGAGGGAGACACAGAATCTGAAGCTGGGTCCAGGCTCTGAGCTGTCAGCATAGAGCCCGACGTGGGGCTTGAACCCACAAACCATGAGATCATGACCTGAGCTGAAGTTGGACACTTAACAAACTGAGCCACCCAGGCACCCCAGCTGTTACTGCTTTTTGAAATATCTCCCCATGTGAGTAGCTCCTTGAGAGCCTAGTCCATTACCTTCATTTCTTCAATTTGCTTGGCACATAACATATAGTAACTCTGTGTACGTGTGTGTTTAGATATCTTCCATTTTTTTCCACTCAATTAATTTCACAAATATTTACTGAGCACCTACTATGTGCCAGTCACAGTGTTAGCACCTGTGTGTATGTATGCACATGCACATACTTGTGTTTTCCCAACATCTAAATAAGAAAGGCCCCACTGCATTTGTGCCTCACACATACCACAAAGTTGAGGCTGGGAATTAGAGTCCTGTTCCTTCCAGTATATCCTGTAATGGAGGATGCAACCCATTTGCTCCTGGGCTGGAATTTCGTTCCATGAAATTACAATGTTCCCCTTTTCCTCTGAGATGGCATTAATGTGGGGGCCACTCAGTGGTGCTGCAAAGTAGAACACAGAAAGCTTTTGTCACCCTTTAACTCCAAACTATTGAACTAAAGTAAAATTTGGCAAAAGGTTCCAAGGCTCACCTTTGTGCTTAGAGTTACTCCGGATGGAGCTGCATCCTCTCTGGTCCCCCGACAGTGCACACACGCAGATTTCATAACAGCTGTAGGGTTTTATGTTCCCTGCAAGGAAAAGGGAGTTCTTACAACAGGTTTGGCATCACATGTGAGTCACTAAAGGGAGACATTTAAAAATTTCTGGACTGAGGGTGAAGGGATGACCTAAGTCACAAAATCTCAGCATCCTGTTTGCCAAGTTGCTGGCTTCTGGAAGCAACTGCTCCTACCTCTCAAGTTCACCTCAAGGTGAGCCAACAGGCAGACCTGAAGCTTCTTTCCGGGGTCAACATGATTAAGGAAACAAAAGCTATTCCATTTCCAACAAAGATTTAAATATAACCACAGAGACTGCTTTTGAAACAAAACTCACAAGGAAAAAACCAGAAAACAAAAAAATCCCCGCAAAACCCACTGACTTCTACAAGCAAATCATTTGCTATTTGCAGAGAAGTGCGACTGTTGTTTTGAACCTGAACCCTCTTCTAACTCCACAGATGCTTTTGGGGATCTGACAGGGCAGCGGGATGGCACATTCTAACCAGGGCACGCTCAGTGTAATCCAACCCCTTGTTCCTTCCCCTCCTCCCCCCGCCTCCCCCTCTATGCTCCAGTCACATTTCATTTGCTTGACAGCCTGGAGATGAGGAGGATACCTAGGAACATTACTGCCCCTTCCTAGCTTTTAAAATGCCACACTTTGCAATTTTCTGTGAGTCATGAAGTTTGCTGGCGAGTTGCTCTTTCCCGTCAAAATTCCTTATTTCCATGAATTTTAGATTCTACTTCCTGTAAAGAAAAGGCCCTTCTCATAGACACTGCCCAGGACATATCTTTAAATTCCCAATGAAAATTTAAAGGGAAAAGAGAGCGAATCCCTACTAGGCAATGATAGGATTATGTGGTCAGAGTAAGGGCTGTCTCCCATATTGTTTAACGCAGATCTGATCCCCTACACTGACAATTTTAACATTTTATTTTGGGGGAAGAGGAATTTTGTATCGCAGAATAATTTACTAAATAAGGTGTGTTTTATATGAAAATCCATTGTTCCTTAAACATTCCAGCAAGTGCCCTACAGAAACCTCAGATGTGTAACCAACACTGTTGGAAGAGACCACAAGGAGATCCGAACTCATGCCATAGTGAGTTCCCATTCATATTCATGAACCAGGTGATACAGAGAAAAGGCCACAGTGAGCTTAGTCCAGTCATCCAAAGCTTCTTCACAGTGGCATGCAGACCCAGGAGCCAAAAGGGCAACAAGGAATAAGGAATCATATTTCATCTGGGAGGGGCTAGGGCCTGGCTGCTGTCGCTGGTCCTGGAAGCATCTGGCCAACCACTGTGCCTGTGTATAGCTGTGGGAATTCCAGAAGAGCTCATTAGGCAAACAGTATCACTGCATTTTGCCGTGCAAAATGTGAGTTCAGGGCAGAGGCTTTGGGACTGCTGCATCAGAAGCTGTGGCTTCTTTTTGTGAATAGCCCACCCTTAGTGGAGGAGGGAAGAAAATGTGGATCCATAACTTAGTTGACTTTTCCCTTTGCATGCAGAGGAGAGCCCTAATAAGCTTGTTCCCTGGTTCTGACCTTAAGGACCCCTGTTTTATTGGCTAATTCTTACACAAACACACCCTAATCATTAGCTCCAAATTCCTTAGTTTTGCTGTCCAGTGCACAAAGTCCACATTCCTAAGTTTTTTTATTTCTTTCTATAGTCTGGCCCCAACTTCCAGGCCTATTTCCCACTACTCCCGTGCATACATATATACCTGGCACCCTTGGACAAAGGCTCCGTTCCATGTTTTTAAACTATAGCTATGGTGGATTTTTTGCAGAAAGCTAATTTCACCTATTAAATTTGGGAGAAGACAAACATTAAATGATCAGTAATGAAGAATGATCATAGAGGAAGTCCAGTGGGAGCATGCAAAAGAGGGACCCAAATAGCCTAGGCCTCAGGGAAGGTATTTCTAGACATCTACAGATAGATATCTACATATTTATATAAGGAGTGGATCTATATGGTCAGAACCATTTTTACCCACACAAGACAGGGCTGATGGTCTCTAGCCTGGGCCCATAAACCTATAATCTAGGAGCCGGATGGTATTCTGACCTTCAGGATATATTCCAAAACACCCAACTCTGCCCTAGCCAGATGATGAGAAAAGGCTGGTAAGGATCCGAAGGCAATGAGTCACCTTACTGACTGGAGAGCGCCATATTGAATTCATAAGTATGAATTACTTAATTTGTTAAGTGTTTATTTCCAGAATGTAACATCAACACTACTAGCTAACCAAATATTTTCAAGCAGGGGAACAACTTTAATTAGTAAAATTATTTCACCCAATATCATACTGATTTCATTCAAATGAGTATTTATAAAGTGCTTAAAAATAATTTAATATCTTAAATATGAAAAACATTCTCTCCTGTCATCTCTTTTATGGTATTTGGGTAATATTATAGAATTTCTAAAAGGAAGAAACTGTAGGGACCACAGGGCTCAAAGTATCCCACAGAGGTAAATCCTAATATAGTTTATAGTAAGCGTTTACAATTTTGTAGCAGTTTAGAGTTACACTGTTACATTTGATTTGATGGGCATAACAGCCCTAAAGGGAAGTTGGTCCTATTTCAACAATTCTAGTGACAGGTAATGCACCACTCTGAGGGCCAATCAATTGTCTTATTAGAGACCATCATGTGTAAGGAAATTTCTTTCTCAAAATTGAGCTGACATCTGCCTTATAATTTCCACATAGAGGATTTAGTTGTGTTCTCCAGAGCAACAAAGGACACATACTCTTTCTCACGTATACATCAAAGCCAGCAACAGCCATCAAACCTCCCACCCCCATCTAGAATTCTCTTCTACAGGCTAAATGGTTCCCACATTAAAAGTTCCAGACCTCCAATGACTTGTTTTCATCTTCCTTTGATGTTCACTGGGTTATCTAGACAACATTGTCTTTAAGTGTAGTGATTAAAACTGAATGCAACCCACTAGAAATCTGAGCAGCTACAGTATAAAAGAGGCACACAGTTAATGACTAGCTCACGTGTTGTCACATGTTCTGCTCTGCTTATTTCATCTGTCTTGTCTCCGTAAGCAGGGCATGTACATCCTCCTGGACAGGTGTAATGGTTGCCATGGTGTAACAAAAATATTATAGAATTTAGAGCTTGCAAGCCTGTAAGAATGTTAGCCCTGTCACATATAATAACAACAATGACAGCTAAATTATCAGGTACTTAAAATGTGTTAGGCACTATTCAAAATGTTTTCTCTACATCAATTCAGTTAGTCCTCACAATAGCCCAACGGGGTAGGTAATATTATTTTGCCCATTTTGCAGATAAGGAAACTGAGATAAAGAGAAGTTAAATAATTTGCCCTAGGTCACACAGCCTAGTGACAGAGCCAGGACTTAAACCCACAGAACCTGGACTTTCAGCTACTCTGCTGAACTTATTCCTAAAAGTGACATTGACTAAGTTCTGTCCAATCATTTTAATATATTTTTCAGATGCCTTCTATCACTTGATTGTAACTACTGACGGATTTGGATTTGGGGTCTAGAGATGCTAATTATCACATAGATAATTCTGGATTTATTATCACACAAATACTATGCAGCAGAATTGGTAATGAAAGATCTCCTGGTTTCCTCATCTGTACAATGACTACAGTAGTTGCTACATAAGATTGTTCTGAGAATTACCTAAACCCCTAAGTGAAAGGTGCCCATCACACTGACCGATTACTACTTAGCTCTCAGCCATGTTTGTTTGGTTCAATGATGCATTTGGCATATACGGCTTTGTGCCAGGCACGTGAATTTTCCATAAACACTAGAGATTTTAGTCAATCAGTTGGTATTCTATGCCTGCAGTGGTATACTCTGAGGTGCTGTCCTGAAGGACCCTAGGTCATTACTATTCCTCTTATGCAGCTGCCTGTAAACTGAAGAAGGTTCTGGGTTCCCACCTGTGACTTCCTCCAAAAAATGTGAGCTTAGTAACTCTCCAAAAGGAAGGTGAACAATTAAATACCTGAAATCAAAGCGGACACATTGTAGGGGGGACTCCGCAGCCAGTTTAGAGGGGGCTGCGTGTCACTCCCGGAATGGGGCTCCCTCCATTCCACCACATACTCCTGGACAGCAGGGGCGGCTTTCCCAGGGGGCTCCCAGGTCACCATCATGTTGTCCACGCCCTCTGAGTTTGCAGAGACCTGACGAGGAGCCAACAACTCTTAATGGGGAAAAGGGGGAAGGACAAAAACAAATTCACAGGTGGATAAAGATATAAAAAACAACTCATCCCAGCAAAGTTTTCCAAAAAAACAATTTCTTTTTAAGAACTTCAGATTTGGCGGCGGGGGGGTGCCTGGGTGGCTCAGTGGGGTAAGCGTCCAACTCTTGATTTGGACTCATAATTACACAGTTCGTGGGTTTGAGCCCTGTGTTGGGCTCTGCACTGACAGTGAGGAGTCTGGTGGGATTCTCTCCCCCTCTCTCTGCCTTCCCCCATTTCCCTCGCCTCAGAATAAACAAAATGAACTTTATTTAAAAAAAAAGGACTTCATATTTGTTTTCAACAAATCTGAATTGGCATCAGTGCAAGGACCCTGTGTAATTATTATTTTCCTCTTCATCTTCCATTCCCCAAAGGTACCTGCTGTAATGAATATAATATGCATCCTTCTAATCTACCTCCCATATGTTTATTTAGATATCTACGTATCCTTGAAAATTAGTGTTGCTTTGTGTTTGTGCTTTGTATTTTCATGAAATGTGCTGGGAGTAAATATAATGCTTTTTCTTACTTTTTCTTTCCCATTTAATATTATATTTCTGGGATATGTCCATCCTGCTGCTACATGTAAATCCAGCTTATTCCTTCTGACAGCTACCTCAAATCTTTTTCTGTCCAAGCGACAATCAGGCGGTTCCTTCCAGCTGTTTGCTAACACAAACAAGGATGCAATGAACATTTCTTCCATATTCTCATGTGTCCCTGTCCCAAGAGTGTCTCTGGATATATCTGCACAGAGCTGCTCAAGTATAAATACATGTATTATTTCATTAAACACAGCCAGAGTGATCTCTAAAATAGCCAATCAGTTGACACTCCAACAAGAAAAGCATAAGGAGGGGCGCCTGGGTGGCTCAGTCAGTTGAGCTTTGACTTGGGCTCAGGTCATGATCTTGCAGATTGTGGGTTCGAGCCCTGCGTCGGGCTCTGTGCTGACAGATCAGAGCCTGGAGCCTGATTCAGATTCTGTGTCTCCCTTTCTCTCTCTGGGCGCCCACCCCCACCTCCGCCAATCATACTCTGTCTCTCTCTCCTTCAAAAATAAACATTAAAAAAATTTTTTTAAAAGAAAAGCAAAGCGTAAGGATTCTTATTTCCCCACCAATACTTGGTATCTCTGACTTTCTAATTTTTGCCAATCTGGTAGATGCAAAGCAGTTTTTAACTACGGTTTTGTTTTTGCTTTCTGATTTCTTATGATGCTGAGCTTTTCTTCATATGTTACTAGCATTCTGACTTCCCCCTCTGTGAACTCCCTGCTCATATACTTAACTCATTTTTTCCGTTGAGTTTCCTGTCTTTTCTCTGATTTACAGAAATAGGTTTTATATTCTAGATATCAATCATTTGTGAGCTTTCAACACTAGAAATATATTTCAGCTTTTTAAGTCTCTGATAACTTTATGATATGTTTGCACATAAATATTTACTTTGATTTAGGTAAATTTATCTATGGCTTGTGCAGTTTTTAAAAAAAGTGTTTATTTGTGAGAGAGAAAGAAAGAGAGAGTGTGCTCACGAATGGGGAAGGGGCAGAGAGATAGGGAGGGAGAATCCTGACATGGGGAGATCATGACCTGAGCCAAAATCAAGAGTTAGATGCTTAATCTATTGAGCAACCCAGGTGCCCCTGGCTTGTGCATTTTGAGTCTTGTTTATGAAATCCTTCCATCTTGGGATCATGAAGATACTCAATTACATTTTCTCCTCTTGGCTTCTGGTTTTTACCTGCCACATTTAAGTTTTTAATCCAAATATAGCTAAGGGAATACAATTATTAAGGGGAATAGATTTTATTATATTTTCCACACTTTGAGTCAATTTTTCCAAATGTGATACTATCCCTAAGTTCCATATATTTAATGGATACTATCCCTAAGTTCCATACACCAAGTTCCATATATTTAATGGGTCTATGTCTGGGGTCAGCTTCTTTGTGAGAACACAGTGCTCACACTACTAGGCTTTGTGATGTCTATTTGGTTGGTAAATTCTCCTCCTCATTTTGCCCTTCATTTTCCAAAGTGGTCCAGGATATTTATGACACTTTATTCTTCCATATAGCTTTTGAATCAGTTTATCAGAGTCCCCAGAAATTCCAGCTGTTATTTTTTATTGGAATTAAGTTAAATTTATAGTTTAATTCAAGGTGAAATGATGGTGTTCCAATGTTAATTTGTTCCATTCATAAATATGCTGTTTAATTGAAATTTTTCAGATCCTCTTTTATATCTTTGTAAAAAAATTTTTTTTTAAGTTTATTTCTGATAGAGAGAGAGAGAGAGAGAGAGAGAGCGAGCATGAGTGGGGGAGGAGCAGAGAGAGGGAGACACAGAATCCAAAGCAGGTTCCAGGCTCTGAGCTGTCAGCACAGAGCCTGACATGGAGCTTGAACTCGCAAACTGCAAGATCATGACCTGAGCCGAAGTCGGACGCTTAACTGACTGAGCCACCTAGGTGCCCCAGATCCTCTTTTATATCTTTCAATGGAGTTTTAAAAATAGCTTCTTAAGGTTTTTATGCATTCCTTGTTACAGGCTAATTCCTAGACACTTTATACATGTGTTCTGCTATTTAAATAACATCTTATTTTCTAATGCTTTTTCTACCATTTGTGTGTGTCATTCTTATTTCTGGTAAACTGCTAAAGTTTCTAATTAGTTCTAATAATTTGTCTGCTGCCTTTGTTGAACTCTGCACTTAGTAATCTTATTAGCTGCACACTTAAGCATCCCCTCCTTCCGGGGCACCTGGATGGCTCATTTGGTTGAGCATCCGACTTTGGCTCAGGTCATGACCTCACGGTTCATGAGTTTGAGTCCTACACTGGGCTCTGCTCTGACAGCTCGGAGCCCGGAGCCTGCTTCAGATTCTGTCTCTCTCTCTTTCTCTCTCTCTACTCCTCACCCACTTGCACTCTACCAGAAATAAGCATAAAATTTTTTTTCCAAAAAAAAAAAATCACCTCCTTTCAATCTTTAAATCTCTTATTTCCTTTTATGTTTTCATTGTTGCAAATTTTAAGGAGACTGTGCCTATATATCTTTATTAAGATGATATTTGCTGAAGGTTTTTGGTAGCAAGTCTTTAAAAACCTAAAACATTTTAGTTTCTTCATAGTTTCCAATTAGGTTTATTTTTGTAAAATATTATTTATTAAAAAATATTTTTCACCAAATACTTTTCTGTATCTGTTAAAAACATACCCCTTTCTCTCTCTTTTTTATTATTGTGATGAATTACATTAATACATTTTTCTGATATTTATCCATCTTTACATTCTTGGGATCAATCTGTTGATCATTCTGCACTATTTTCTTTTTCTTTTTTTTTTTTTTTTTTTGACCTCTCTATCCTCCACCTTCTACTAATTTTTTTTTCAGAGACTTTTGTAACACAGATTTGATTTTTTAGAGAAGCTTTAAGTTCACAGCAGCATAAGTGGAAGGTGCAGAGCTTTTCTGTGTACCCTGACCCCACATATGCATAGCCTGCCCCACTACTGACGTCCTGTACTAGAGCAGTACACACAGTAAGATTTTTTAATAAATATTTTCAAGTATTTTTTTTCCCTTCATTTAGTTTTTTCTCTGCCTGGGACTCCTTTTAAGTAGTTGTCATAATTTCTCTTCCTATTCTTTCAGTTTTTTAAGTTTTCTCATTTTTCAACTTCTTTCCTGGCTTTTGATGCCTTTTGGAAGTCTCTCACCCAAACTTCCACTCACTCGGTCTTGAGTCCTTTCTGCGATTCAACGCATTGGCTGTGTTATTTCAACAATTAAACTTTCCATACTGACTCTCTTCATTTGGGGCTTCTTCATAACCACCTGACTTGACTGATTCATGTTTCTACCAGCCTCTCTAATCTTTCTAAGGATATTTGTTATGCTTATTCTCAACTCTTGTTCTTTCTGTGGCATTAGTGAGATTTTCTATGGTACATGTTGTTGCCTTTCTTTCCCGGAATTTGTGCCCCTCAGATTTCTCCTAACTTTCTCCTTTGGGATGTCTTATTTTCTTGGGTTGCTGTTGCAGCCTTGGCCTTTATCTTTCTGTGGGGAGACAGTGAAAGCTTCACTGTAGTTTGTGCTTCTCCAAGTAAGTTCAGGTGGGGAGGAGGAGCTTTTCAGGGTGGAAAGTTCCAGGCCAGAGAGTCTACAGTGATTTAGCTTGTGTTCTACCTGTCCTCAGGTTCCCCTGAGGTATACTTAGTACCTCCAGAACCCAGTACTCATGTCTTAATGGCTGGCACTGCTCTGCATGGGGGATTGGGACTGTTACTCTCTTTTGTAGTTGCCAGGCCCATGGGGTAGATGGCAGGAGAAATCTCAAGGACCAGCCAGCTCAGAGGCAGTCTTTGCTCTAAGCTCCCTTCCACAGCCAGGTGCTGGGGCTTCTCTGAAGTTACCCTGTTCTGCTCTCTGGACTTCCCTGCTCCATAGTAGAAATGTCTAAGCAATGATCATATCAGGGCAACATGAGTGATAAGAAGGAGTGAAACCAGAAAGTGCTACTTCAGCACTCCCTTTCGACACTATTCCCCACTGCACTCAGCCATCTATCCTGTCCCTCAAATGGCATCCTCAGTACTGTGCTTGGTGGTGAGGGCCTATACCCTGAGTATTGGCCATCTTGTCAGGGACTGGAACCCCCCAGTAGGGGTTCCCTTATATTCATTTGCCTTGTTATCAATGTCCTGGCTATGCCACATGATTTTTTTTTTTTTTTTTTGAGAATGAAATGCATTCATTTGGTAAATATTTATTGAGCACCTATAGGTTCCAGTACCTTTGCCAGGTGATGGACTAAAATAGCCAGAGACCCTTTCTGACCACTGCTTTCTCTGGAATTTGCTAGGCAAATCAACTTGGCATTGCTCTGCCTGACTCATCATATTTACCAGGAACCAGCCTGAATTTCCTTCCCATGATGTTTGTCAGGGCATGTTCTCTCCTTTAGAACTCTGATAACAACTCACCTTCTTTCTATCACCTTTCAGAATTATTCCTTTAGCCTCAATCATTCAACTTCCCATCTCCTTTTTCCCTGAGAACTTCTGAACAGAGTTATAAGGTTCATAAGGTATTTGCAATAAGTACCCATCTAAGAGACAGGTGGCCTTGTTTTCCAGTCCAGTTCTGCCACTAATTGGATCTGTTGATCTTGGCTAGGTTATTTCACCTCCTGGGGCCTCAGTCTCTGACATCTGTATGGGTCTCTGTTTATGACTGTACTGGCTTCTGTCAAAAACTTTTTATTTATTTGTCTATTTATTTATTTAAAGAGCATATAAGAGCAGGGGAGGGGCAGAGGGAGTGGGAGAGAAAGAATTTTAGGCAGGCTCCACTTTCAGAACAGAATTCAATGTGGGACTCAAACTCACGAACTGTGAGATCATGACCTGAGCTGAAATCAAGAGTCAGACACTCAACTGACTGAGCCACTCAGGCGCCCCTGTACTGGCTTCTGACTTTTCCCATAGTTTTGAGAATACTTGAGTACAGGGACTGGTCTGAAATATTAAATATGTTTTCACTTGCTGACTTATGGGTTTAGCACACATTCGATTTTCATCGTAAACCAACAAAATCACTCTTGTGCTTCTTTATGGGCAATGCTGTGGCAGGTGTTTTTTTTTTTTACAACAAAGCTCTCCCTACTTTCTCAAAATCAACATAATTCTGCCTGTGGGGGGTATTATTTTTCTTTCCTAAAAGGAAAGCTCTGTATGTGAGGAGTATACATTAACATACACTGAAAGAAAGGGAGACAAAATCATAGTACGTTATCCCTACAGATCATTCAGAATATGTGTGAGACAAGAGCGCTCAAGGGTGGGACCATGTAATTTGCCAGTGTGTCCTCTATGTCACCTGGGACGTGCAGGGTATTGGGTGGTTCAGGTGTGGTCTTAGGAGAAGCATAGATCCTTGATATTCCAAGATTTCCAGGACCAGAACTCTCTTCGCTATTGCTCAGTTCAAGTACTGTCCTATCTTACCTCCCCTGCATGTTCATCTGTATGGAGCCTCATCCTTTTTTTAACACCTATCCAGTCTGAGAGGAGAGAAACAGGTGTTTTGTTTGTCACTGCTTTCCACCATCTTTCACCTCCCCAGGGACTTCATTCCATTAATTAGTCCCTCTCTCCCCTTAATCCTCACACTCTTCCCTACCCAAGTCTTTTTCTCAGCTTACAAGCTTTCTGAGATCTCACTTTAAAATAAACCCACACACCCACACACCTCCACTCCCACACCTGGCTCACAGAGCTCTCCATGCTCGGGTCACATGTTACCTCCTTCCCTGGCATTCTCTTCAAGCCCATGCTTCAGCTTTTCTCTGTTCCTAGAGCTCCCTGTGCATCCATCTAATCTCACATTTGTTACACTGTACCAGAGTTTATTTGTTTTTGTTTGCCCCCGCCCCCCATGACTGAATATAACTGGAGGACCTCAACAGTATATTTTACCTATTGCTGGATTCTAGCTGCCTTATGTAGTATACACTCAATAAATGACTGCTGAATGAATAAAGTAGAGGCCAACTCTAACATAATGACTGTGTCATTTAGAGAAGTTGTTACCAAATCTAAATAAAGCATCTGTAGGAGTGCCTGGGTGACCCAGTCAGTTAAGCATCAGACTCTTGATTTTTTTGGCTCAGGTCATGATCTCAGCTTTGTGGTATCAAGCCCCACGTTGGGCTCTGCACTGACAGCACGGACAGCATGGAGCCTGTTTGGTATTCTCTCTCTTCCTCTCTCTCTCTCTCTCTGTCCCTCCTCTGAGTGTGTGCCCTCTCTTCCTCTCTCCCTCTCTTTAAATAAACATTAAAAAAATAAATAAATAAAACACTTGGAACAGGCCCAGAAAATTCACCAAGATTATATCCTCAAGACCCAACTGCAGTGGCATTTGAAGAAGGTATTCTGATATATTACATTTTAACAACAGCAGGATACTAAATAGTGGTATGAGTTCAATTACCCCCACAGGGTATATTAAAAATTATATATGCAGTACTTACTGAAGAAAATTTTAAAAAAAAATATAGAAAGCAAAAGTGGGGAGTCCCTGGGTGGCTCAGATGGTTAAGCATTCAACTTTTGGTTTCAGCTTAGTTCATGAATCGAGCCCCAGGTTGAGCTCTCTGTGCTGATAGCTCAGAGCCTGCTTGGGATTCTCCTCTCTCTCTCTGTCCTTCCCTGCTCACTCTCTCTCTCTCTTTCTTTCAAAATAAATAAATACACTTATAAAAAAAAGCAAAAGAGAAGGAAAATCACCTGTAATCCTATGATGCAGTCATGACCTCTGTTAACATTTTCATATACATTCTACTAGATTTTTTTTAAGATGCAAAAAATGTGTAGTCATGTAAATACATTTTTTTCTTTTCTTTTTTTTTTTTGAGAAAGGGTGGGGAAAGTGGGGGAGATGGAAAGAGAGAATTTGAAGCAGGCTCCATGCCCAGCAAGGAACCCAACTTGGGGCTCGATCTCACAATTGTGAGATCATGACCTGAGCCGAAACCAAGAGTTGGATGCTTAACCAACTGAGTCACCTAGGCACCCCGTTAATACATATTTTATTATTTTATTTTATTTTATTTTATTTTATTTCATTTCATTTATTTATTTAGAGAGACCGAGTGTGAGTGGGGCCTGGGCAGAGAGACAGGGAGAGACAATCTTAAGCAGGCTCCACATTGTTAGTAAAGGGCCTGATGTGGGAATTAAACTCATGAACCATGAGATCATGACCTGAGCTGAAATCAAGAGTCAGATGCTTAGTCGGTTAAGCGTCCGACTTCAGCCAGGTCACGATCTCGCGGTCCGTGAGTTCGAGCCCCGCGTCAGGCTCTGGGCTGATGGCTCGGAGCCTGGAGCCTGTTTCCGATTCTGTGTCTCCCTCTCTCTCTGCCCCTCCCCCGTTCATGCTCTGTCTCTCTCTGTCCCAAAAATAAATAAAAAACGTTGAAAAAAAAAAAATTAAAAAAGAGTCAGATGCTTAACTGACTGAGCCACCCAGGCACCCCAATACATATTTTAAATAGCATCATCCCATACATACTACAAAAAGTCTACCTTTTTACTTATTATGTGCATTTTTGCTTGTCAATAAAAGCACAATTAGAATATCACTTTAATGCTAGTGTGGGATTAGGCAGGTGAGAGTCATGATACATTAAGCCAGTCCATTCTCTATTATTTAACAGGTTGTTTGTGGTGTTTCACTATTTCAAAAATTTTTCCACAAACATCTTTGTGCCTACACTTCTAAGCACTTACCATTTGTTGAGGATTCATTTCTAATGGTAAAATTTTTTGGTCAAAGATATGTTAGTATTTGAAGTTTGTTACATACGGCCAAATGTCTTCAGAAAGTTGTACAAATTTACATACCCACCAGCAGGCTACAAGCGTATCTCTTCCCCACACACTCCCCACATGGGTTATACTAACTCTACTTACTCTTTCTCAGTGTGATTTGGTTTCTCATGTTTTTTCAAAATTTGCATGTCATTGATTGCTAGTTAGGTTGAACATATTTTCACATCTTTATTGCTACTTTTCTATTTAGAGTTGCCAGTTCATATCCCCTGGTCACTTATTTATTTGAAAAAATAGATAGGTAGATAGATAGATAGATAATCTCCTTTTGCTGAAAATGTGATATAAACACTTCTTAAATTGCTATTTACATTTTAAGACATTTCATTTATTTAAAAAAATTTTTAATGTTTATTTATTTATGAGAGAGAGAGAGCATGAGAAGGGGAGGGGCAGAGAAAGAGGGAGACACAGAATCTGAAGCAGGCTCCAGGCTCTGAGCTGTCAGCACAGAGCCCAACTCAGGGCTCAAACTCAGGAGCAGTGAGATCATGACCTGAGCCTAAATCAGACATCTAACTGACTGAGCCACCCAGGTGCCCCAAATTGCTATCTACGTTTTTAAAGCTTTGTTTGTGGTGTTTAAAAAATTTTTATTTTACTATGCATACAGTTTGAGCTTTTTCTCCATACAGTTAATTCATCTTTTCCTTCAGGTTTCTGCCTTAGATACCTACCCACATTTGTCAGAGGTTATCAGTTACCAGTTATCATTCTCCCAAACACTCTCTCCTCATCATCTTTAGCAAGGGAACACTGCTGCCTGGAGTATATTTCTAAGTCTCCTTTGCACCTGTGACCAGGTGACCAGGCAGAGTCAATGACTCCAAGTGTGTTGTGTGACCTGGAACAAAGCTCCTCAGGGTGAGGGCCCTCCTCTCTTCCTTCTTTTCCTAGAAGAAAGTAGCTAGAGCTCTGGCAGCCATCTTGGACCACTTCCATCTTGAGGATGGAAGCCAACTTGGCAGAGGGAACAGAAAGAAGGAGCCTGGAATAACCAAGCTGTCACATCAGCCCTGAGCTGTCTACCTCTGAACTTCTTATATGTGAGAGAATTAATAAAAGACACTCTAGTCAGACCTCTGGTAAGAGCAACCCCTTACTGCTAAGAGCAATTCCCAACTCCTATACCAACCCAAAGTTACATCTATATTTATTTGTATTTTCTTCTAGTTATTTTTAGCTACTCTATTATCTCTATGTTTATGGCTGTATGACTGAAAAGATATATAACTAAGATTTAACAGTGTATATAAAATAATCATGTTTGAGTAGAAACTTCTTTCAAATGATGATTGCTAGACTCACATGTAGATAAGATTGTTCCACTGGATTTTAAGAAAGGATTTAATTATAGTTTTATTAGGCATTTTTGGAAAAGTTAGGCCAGTGATCTTGACATGGAATCTATTTATAATACAGATTTGAGAAACAGCATTTATATCCATTTTATTGACTAATCATAGGCTTTTATCTTGAGAAATTAGTTTTCAGAGCATGCAACTGTAAAATGTGTATAGCTAGTCGGGAGATTTTCAATATAGATAATTGGTACATATCTAAATTTGTGTAATAAAGAGCTATAGTACAGAAAAATTTTACTATGATTTCATTACAGCCAGAATTTCAACACTATTGGTTTTAAAATATGCTTACGTGTAGAATATTGTTTTCTAGAACTTGAAAACACATGCTATTCTTGCTCCTAGAAAAATTAGCCAAATATTAGTGTTCAATTTAATGTAACTAATATTTCCTAACATTTGTTAAGCACCTACTATATATTAGTCTTTATTTAATCTGACAATGAGCTGCAAGACAGATAATATAATCCCTACTTTGGAGAGGGGGAAACTGAAGTTCAGACATGTTATGTTAATTCACTTGTCCAAGGCTGGGTGCAAAAGAGCCTCTGAAGGCTGTTAGCTCCAAACTCCTGTGTTACTCATGCCAGGCCCTGGGCTGAGCCGGTGGGAGATATGAGGTAAGTAAGATACAGTTTCCCACAGGCACTAATTGAAGGAAACTTGGTACTTACCTGCCTCACACAGGTCCGTTATGTTAATACGAGTAGGCGGGGAACTGCCTTTTGAGTTGGCTGCAGACACAGTTGCAGCCCACTTTCCAGTTCTGGGAATGATCCAGGTCCAGGAGGTGTGTTCTGTGATGTTCTGCATTGTGACTTTCCCCCCTGCCACCTCCTGCAAGGTCACTAGATAGTGGAGGATTTTCCCTCTTGCCTCAGATACACTCATATTCTGTAAAGAAACACATCCATTTACTGTGTAGTCTCAAACAAGGTCGCTGGATCTTTGTGCCTGGACCTTATGGCTCCTGTAGCAGCAGGTTACATCCGAATGACTTATTTATATCTTCTCATCTGCTGCACTGCATATTTTTGTGCCTCCACAAAAACCCACCATTTAGGGGAAAAATCAGTTAATATTTTTTAAAGCTAATTCTTAAAGACACATTGATTTTCCTTTCTTGTTTCAAAATGAAACTTCCAGCAGTAGAAAACTCAATTACATCCAATGGAACAAGAGTGGAATCTGAACTCAGATGATCTAGGTTTCAGTTCCAGCCCCACCAATTACTAGCTGTGTGAGCCAGCGCAAGGCATTCAGCACCTCTGAATCTCCATTTTTAAATCTGTGAAATACACACACACACACACACACACACACACACACACACACACACACACAAACTTTTTATGTAGAAAGTGTAATGCTGCTCATTAAATCAAAAGTGAGATTTTCAAGAGCTAAACTAGTAAAATCCACACTTCATGAACTGGATTAGCCATCTGTCCTAGGAAAGTAAGACACTGTTTATAAATGTGTGACTAATGAGTTTTGGAATTGCAAGAATTCCAATTGAGATCATTTGGGAGGGATCCCAGAAAGTAAGCAGAAAACTAATTATTTGTATTGTAACCCTGTTTGGATAAGGACCATGGGAAACAGAAGCAATGAAAATGGAGAGCTGCCAAGGCCAGCAATGGCAGTACCCGTCCATGCCTAGTACAGGGAGAAAAAGGTTTAACCCGTGAGACTTAAGCATTACCATTTTCTTGGCAAGGCTATTCCTTCATGGGTGCAGCTGCTAAAAGACACATTTTAGGACTGCCAAATGCCCCTTTCTCTGATTCCCTGCCCCTCAAGCCATCTCCTAATAATTTCGTTTCCTGTGAAGTTTATCTTTCAGGAGAGACTGGGATAACAGGAACATCTGGTTTACTTAAAATTTATGTTTTTCACTTTAAGTGAATAAATTGGCCTTCTGATTATAATTTGGCTTCTGAAATAATTAGCATGCTGAGAGAGAATGTTCCTATCTGCTGACTCAAGCCTCCTAGTTAGCCCAACAGCTGCATTCCTCACTATAAATTAATCCATGAACATCTAGCTTTTTATATTTCAGTCTCTGGGAACTTGATTAATGCAGGTCCTATCCTAGGTGCCCTTCTGGATCCACAAGGTCCAGGACTGGATCTTAAACCATGGTCAATGCACCAGATGAATGCCATGTTGCTGAGGGCTCTTTTGGGTGCACATTCAGTCTTTCCCTAGAAGACATTTTTGTGTTCTGGCAAGAACCAAGAAAGTTAATATTTTAATTGTACACCACAGTCAATCTTATATGCCTGTTGTTTGCATTAAAGTGAGTGCTTTTGAAATTGTGATATTCTGAACTGTTATTAATAAATATGCCCTTTGTACCCCAATGTTTATAGCAGCACTATCAACAATAGCCAAAGTATGGAAAGAGCCTAAATGTCCATCGATGGATGAATGGATAAAGAAGATGTGGTATATATATACAACGGAGTATTACTCAGCAATCAAAAAGAATGAAATCTTGCAATTTGCAGATACATGGATGGAACTAGAGGGTATTATGCTAAGTGAAATTAGTCAGGGAAAGACAAATATCATATGACTCCACCCATATGAGGACTTTAAGAGACAAAACAGATGAACATAAGGGAAGGGAAGCAAAAATAATATACAATCAGGAAGGGTGACAAAACATAAGAGACTCTTAAATATGGAGAACAACAGGGGTTACTGGAAGGGTTGTAGGAGAGGGGATGGGCTAAATGGGTAAGGGGCATTAAGGAATCTACTCCTGAAATCATTGTTGCACTATATGCTAACTAACTTGGATGTAAATTAAAATAAAATAAAAAATAAAAAATAAAAAATAAACATGCCTTTTGTCACAGGAGAAAAAAAGGATAAGTTAAAGCAAAAGCTGACTGGAGAAGATAATTCCCTTAGCTATCACTCTATCCTTCCCTATCTCCTCTGTAGGTCCAGAGATAGGACTATTATCCACCCTCACACCATATACCCCTTAGGGCACTCCTCAAGAGTTAACTGTGCTCACAAAGCTCCCCATTCTTGACAGGAACACAAGGGGCTTCAGTCTTACTCTGATAACTGAGAAAATAGAGCCCTAATTGAAAAAAACACCTTGCAACTCAACCCTCACTACCTTCCTCTCACTGTCCTTCATAGACACATCAGCCATCTCCTTCAATCCTATGGGAGAGTGCTGGAAGAAGGAGGAAATGCCAAATCATCTTGGATCCAATGAACTTCCTAGGGACTGCTGTGGAAATCTAGCTCATTTCCACACACCACACACTGCAGTGATCTAGTGAACAGAGATGTGGATCTGAAAGATGAGTGAAGGTTCCTAGAGGGTAGTGAAGGGCCTGGACCCAAACCCTTGCATTTTCCCCTCCACATCCCATATTTTGGAGTTGAAAATATCATTGAGAAGGTGAAGGTGGAGTTAAGGTAGTTAGAGAAATAAATATGGTATCCCATATTTATACATATGTGTATATGTATGTATAAATATGTGTGTATATATATGTGTATGTATACATATGTATACACATACACATATGCTTATACACATACACATACAAGTTATGCTTATATAAAATATTAAGCTCAAGTTTTAGGATAAAGGTTAACATCACTCAGGCAATTGGTCTCCTTCACCAATCTGAAAATGGGCACAATTTGTCCAACATGGTCCATAGAACAAAAAACTCAATGAGCCAAAAGGAAAACAGGTGTTTATCCAGCTGGGCACATAGTCTCCTGAAGCAACTGAAAACAGTGCAATTTGGCTTTTTAAAAAAATAATAACATAAAGTTTGCAAATAATGCATGTAATACATCACCTCCAGATTATACTTGGTCTTGATCTAATGGAATATCATCACAGAACTTTAGAACCAGGCAGGATTCTACAGTTTAACAGTTCATTCAACATTTCATTTTACCAATAGGGAAATTGAGTCTGGGACATGAAGTGACTTGCTTAAGGGCTCTCAAGGGATAGATGGAGGAGCTGAGGTTGGAATCCAAGGCTCTTGACTAGTGATCCCTCTACTCCTGCTCCTTCTGTTGGCAAGCCTGAGACAACTGGTCACCAGGGGGCACCATGTTTCATAGTTGGAATCTCCAGTCACTCTCTGGCCCAATGTTGGAAAGCAGCTTGTCTAATTGCAAGGTTGTGGTATATTCTGATGTGGAACATCAACAGCAGACATCAGGTCAACAATTTGGGGAGGGTGGAGATCCAGAATTCTTTTTTTTCCAGAGCCAACAGGCCTTGCGTCACAAGGAGACAAGCTGTGAATCCCAAAGAACTGCCATCTGAGGAGCCAGCTGGGTCTTTCTAGATGAACTTCTTTTATTCTAATGTGTATGTATATATATATACAATATACATATATATACATATATATACACACATATATATACACTATATACACATGTATATATACAATATATATATATACACACACACACATATATATACACTAATGTATTTATTTTTAATATTTATTCTAATATTTTATTCTAATGTATATTTGGGTGAGTGATAGGGAGAAACTATCATTTATTGGGCCATACCATGAGTCAGAAACTTTACATCTATTGTCACATTTAGTCCTCACATCTCCCCATCCTGAGGGAGCTGAAGCTTGGAGAGGTTAAGAGTAGTCCCCACAGAAAAGTAAGTTTTTAGTGCGCCCCCTAGTGGGTGTAAGAGGGTGTAAGGTGGGTGTAAGAGGGTGTACGGTGGGTGTAAGGCAATGTCCAAAATGTGTCCAATGTCTCTGGTACTTCTTGTACCTTTGTGGGCAGTGCTGAAAGCAGGTCTCAAGCCAGTGTTCCTACTGTCATTGTCAGCCTCTCCTATTGGTAAGAGTGTGCTAAGCAGGAAAAGCTGTCCCACAGTCTCCTTCAGTTTTCTTTCTGCTCCGTAAGAAATGATCTAAACTTAGTATAAGTTAGCTTTTCTGACAGGTTTGTCTACGAAGCAAAGAGTGAACAGCTCTCTCACAAACTATTGTGAGAGTTCTGTTGGGTGAAAAGGCTTTCACCATCAAACATACCTTGGTAAATGTATCTGTGATAGGACAAAATCTGGTACATGTCAGAATGCAAGACCTCTGTTGTTTTTTGTTTGCTTTGTTTTTAAAGATTTTATTTAAGTACTCTGTACACCCAACATGGGGCTCGAACTCACAACCCTGAGATCAAGAGTCACATGCTCCACCAACTGAGCCCTCCAAATGTCCCTATTTTGTTTTGAAGTATATAGGAAGAAGGGTGTTTCTGTGAATTGATAAATCATGTCTTCTTAGGACTTTAAAAAACCTACTGTACTTGTCATAAAATAATATTTTATTCTAACTTTCCCTGATGCAAACAAACAAAAATATGTCAAAGCTGCCAATGTGTCAAAGAAGAGAGTCTGTAGTCAAGACATATTAGAAAGGTGGGGAACTTGAATATGTCACAGTTTTGTCTATGAAGACTTTTGGGGTGGCAAGGTTGGTTTTGGAAAGCTACTTAGTTTTTCCTACTCCACCACATAGCAGCTGTGTGACCTTGGCCAAATTATTTTACCTTTCTGAGGCTCAATTTACTTATCTGTAAAATGAGGTAATTCTGTGTATAGCATAGGCTTACTGGAGGATTCAATGGGCTGAAGGAGGCAAACAGTTTCAAAGAGTGCTGGATGCATGGCAAATGTTAAGACACTTTGTGAGTTAGTCGGTTATCCTAATATAAAAATCACCGTACCTGGCACTTTTCCATTACATTCATATTACTCTTCTACCAATCTATGGAAGGTCAAGCCATCTTGACTTGGATCCCACCACAGCTCTGTATGAAAATCTCACCAATGTCATACAGTTGATTACAAAGCATGTATAATTTAAGCCTGGGTATTGATTTCAGAACTCATGATGGCTTTCAGCAACCCAGCCCAAAGTGAAGGAGCACCTCAAAATATAACCCTCATCGGAAGGTTTAAAAATCACTGTATTGAAATGATCCATCTATGGATCTGTCCTCCCATGAGCCTGTCAGCTCACCTTTGTGTCCTCAGAGTCCTGCACAACGTTTGCTTCCTAATAATCTAGCAAATGCTTTTCGTGATTCTCTCATTAATCTTCTCAACAGCCTCATGTAGTACATACTATTACCATATGCATGTGTGAGGAAAGGAAGGCACAGAGAGGTTAAGCACCTTGCTTAAGAACACACAGCCAGTAGGTGGTGAGGCTGCACCCTGAACCCAGGCAGCTCAGTTCTGCCTAGAGGGTAAGCTCTTAACTGCTGTCGTGTTAGCACTTTCTAGATTCTCCCAGGTGTTTTGCTACCCTGAACTTATTTAATGGATACTAATAACTCATGACATCATGATTTCTAACTTGTTTTGTAGCAGAAAATCAGCAAAATAATGGAAACTTTGTTAGAGCAAAACTTGAACTTCCTTTCTGTCTCTGTTTTCTATCTTCTGTTAATTCTCTGCTACCCACTTTCTTATCTTTGTCATTGACCACCTTCTGTTATCCAACTAAGATTCTCTACATTACAGATACTATAATATGTGTGACTAGTAAGCAAGGGAAAACAACCCTTTCTTTCTGAAAATACCTTCAGAAATGCTGTGCCAGCCTGTGATAGGACCAGGGTTGGGAAAGGAAAGGAGACAGAGTTGAATATTGCAACAAAACTATCAAAATCTTCCCATCTGTTGCTTTTGTATTTAAATATTGATTCTGAGATTGGGATGCCTCCTCTAATTATATAAAGGGCTCAGGCTCCTGACAGCCAATCTTCCCTGTGGATTTATGACAGACCTTTGTTCTACATCAATATAAATCAGATTACAAGTAATATTTTCCTACATTTACTGGATTTCTTTCATATGAGGAGGCCAAAGGACACATCTCATCAGTGCAACGTGATATGGATTGTAATATTCTTCATAGGACACAGAGAAATACAGAGAGAAAGAGACGAAGAGAATGTACTAACTAAGCTCCCTCTGGTCACAGACCTTTCTGAGGCTCTGCTGTGAACTGGTGTATGGGGCTTGTTCTTTTCTCTTTCTTCTCGTCTTCTGTGATTTGAGGGTAGCTGTTTATCCGAATGAGTTACGTCATTTAACAAATGAACAAAACCCACCAAATCTTCCCCACTTTTGGAACTGAGTTTCTCTAACTCTCTTCTGTATTGCTTGTGAGGGCCCTAGAGGGGCGCTGTTTGCTACATGAGGGAGCCACTAGCTGCAGGCAGCCATAAAAATCTTGATGTGTGACTGACGTGTCTGCCCTCTGGAGGCAAGCTCTTAGCCGCTGGACCCGCTGGCACTTAGTAGACACACCAGTTTTCAAAGACTTAGTAGGGTAAGAAGAATGTAAAATACCTGATCAATAATTTTAAAATATTGATTTACATGTTGAAAGGATAATATTCCATACATACTTGGGCTTAAATAAAATATATTATTAAAATTGATCCCACCTGTCTCTTTTTATTTTTTAAATGTGGCTACAAGAAAATTTTAAATTATACATATGACTCTCCTTTGTGGCTTGCTTTATATTTCTATGGGATGGGGCTTCACTACAGTGATCCTTTACATGCTGAATCCATAGTCCTTGGTTTCCTGCCAAATGTTCCCCTACCCTTGTCCCAGCTAACCTGTTCTTCTGGGGTCAGCTCTAGTATTACCTTGCAAGAGATCCTCTGTGACTCCTCACCCATTCCCTTGGTCTACTAGCTAACCTCGATAATCATCTCCCTAGCTGGATCTTGAACTCCTCCTTAACACCTGAGTGCTGTCATCATCCCCATGTCTGTCCTTCTGGACTGTGCGTTCAAGCACCTGAGGACTGCATTTGTCTTGTTCACTTCCATATCTCTGGAATGCAGCACAGTGTCCAGTACTAATGAGAGCCTTCAATATATTTGCTAGTTTGAATGAATAAATGGAGTGAAGTTGGCTTCATTTATACACACTACTTCCAGATCCATGGCCTCAAACATAATTCCAGAAAGTTTATGACCTGCCATGATTAAGAAATTAACAGAGGAAACTGGAAAGGTTAATGAGGTTTGTCATATCTTTCCATACATTGTCTGTCTATCTATCTATCTATCTATCTATCTATCTATCTATCTATCTATCTATAAGGTGATTTTCTTCCTAAAGGATACATGCTATGTTAAGTGAAAGAAATCTGTACTGGAATCATGGATTGAAATGCTTAATCAAAACAAAGGAAACACTATGAATCTTTGCGGAGAAGGAAGATACAGGGAATGTGAGGGAGTGGATGCTAGAAAGCCCCCTGTGAAGAGCTCTAACATGACACTGGCACTGTTTGTGACAGAGCAAGATTTTCTACTTGTTATTGCATTTATTGTTTGAACAATACTGAGCTGTTTTATTTCACAGATTAAGTTGTACTTTTTTGGCTTCAACAAAGAAAGTATTTTTTCTCTTAAAAATAGCTATGGCAAAGCATACTACCAGATATTTTTGAGGAAAGAGAACTTTAGAAGAAAGCTTTCAGGAGAAACCCAGAGTAAGTAGGTAAGAGCCAGAACAATAAAGCAAAAGTCTCCTTCCCCCTCAACACACCCCCACACTCACATTGATCCATACACACATTCACGAACACTCATACCCACACACACCCCGGCCACCATAATTGTGAGAAATTGATTTCTGTTTATAATCCGCCCAGTCTATGGTATTTTGTTATAGTACCCAAAGGGACTAAGACACTCACCTACATGCACCCACACTGACACACAGACTCATAGATACATACCCACACTCCCACTCACATCCCACACACATATAAAAAACTCATACCCAGTCACACATTCACGTTTACTCTCTGCACTCACACACATGCACACATCACTCACATAAATGCACAATCACACATACATACTCACACTCTCCTATATTCACACTTCACTCCCTCACACACCCAGGCTGTACCCATTCAGCAACAAGTTGTTCTCTTCTGATGTAAACATCCTACAATAATGAAAGGTCATCTCACATTCCCCCAGCTGTCAGAGAAACATGCTCTCACTTTGTTCATAGACTAATGGGGTTTTACCTGGGACTTCCTTTGGTGCCAAGACCTGAAATCCCCCTCTTTGCAGTGGCAGGGTGTCCCTCTCACTGGGGTTCCCAGTATTGATCAAAGTGAAAAAAAAAAAGCCAAAATCAACACACATACATCTTTGCTTCCTTTCCTTGGTGAGGTCTGATTTGGGCCCCACCACAAACCACCTGATCTGGCTGCAGTGTTTCTTCTAGTCTGACATTTAAACAGGTCCCTTATGTCATGGCACCACCCCATCAATTCCCAAGCCTGCCTGAGAGTGGCATGGGGAATCCCCAGGAGGACAAGTGGGACTGGAGTGGTTCCAGACAGGAGCAGTGACTTCTGCCTAGGAAGGCTCCCAGCTGCAAGCACCACAGTACCTGAAATCCTCTCTTTGGAATCACGTCATTTCCCTAGACCTGTTTCTGTTTGTGAAATGGGTGGTGGGCCTGCATGCTGCTTACATTCCCTCCGGCTCTGTGGCTCTGTGGTCAAAGCAGGCCTGCTCATCTCAGTAACTCTTGTCAGTCTTTTACTGCCACTGCCAGGTGAGTGGCCTATTTGGGGCCACTGAAGAAGCCCAGGGTTTGGCAGAAAAGGACTTAGTCTTGTGATAGTCCTGAAAAACTGAGGACTAGATCCAACATTCCTTAAGGAGCCTCTCTCAAACAGGACAGTCACAGAAGGTCTTGAAGTTGCCCTGTCTTGATCACCATCTGGTGCCAGGAAGTTTCTAGTATTTACATTTTTGGTTTCTTAGTGACGCCAGTTCCAGTCCAATGCACCCACAACTCTGGCTCCACAAAAGGGAAAATTTTCTAACAGTAAGAGATGCCACCAGAGCATGGACTGCTTACAAAGTGGAATTCTCCCTGTCCGAGATAGTCCAAGCAGGGGCATGTGTCAGTCCTGGCTGGAGTGGGAGCAGTGCTAATGATAGGAGAGTAGACTAGAAGAGAATTCAAGTTCTTTTGAATTCCAAGATCTCACTTTAGAGTTTAGGCTTTTCTGGGCTTAGGGGCAAGATTAAAATGAAAAGCAGAGAAGAATTTGCATATGCATGTTGGCTGAGCATTACCTGTGGCTAAAAAATGTTTATTGGAACTAAAACAGTCTATCTCTTCAGATCACTGCTGAGGACACTCAGGGGGAAGGATTCTCTATGGAAGGAGGAATTTTGGTTTTAACCAGTTGCTTACTTGTGAAAATGAAAACCAACACTCAAGAACTGAGCTGTGTTCTTCTATAATATTCACAAATTATGGCCACTCTAAATGTCTTGCTTTGAGAATTGTCTTGCTCTTAAACATGGCTTCATTTTAAAATAAATTTTAAGCTGTAGTTTTAGTTTCAAAGTGAAGAGCTTGATTATGACTCACCAAGCTATTTATAGTAGTCTCATACCAGACATTTTGTGCGTGTGTGAGACAGAAAGGAAAAGAGGGAGAAAGAGCTCAATTCTTGCCTGGCTCATTTCTTAAAACTGAAGAAAACTGCAGTTATCAACATCTATCATGCTAACCCCATCAGAGGACTTGATATTCATTTCTCTGACTCTTCTGCTTTCGTGCTCATCAGCTTCATGATTCCAAAACTGTTGATTTACCCTTAAATGGAAGAGGTGCAGTGAGAGGGACGCAGGAGTAGGGAAGTAAAGAGGAGTACAGCTCACCTGAAAACCTCTTATTAGCAGCATGCCAATCAGGAGCTCAATTCAAATAGTATTTTCTTTTCACAAAGATGAGTCATGACAGAGCAGAAAGAGTTCTGGATGGGGTTTCAGTCTCAATTCTGCACTTAGTAGCTGGGTAACTGTGGGAAGAACATCCTCTCTCTTACCCTCAGGTTTTCCATTTGTTAAGTGGGGATACCTACGACCTACCTTACAGGGTTTTTAAAGGATTAAGTGAAGCAACCACACCAGAATCAGCACTGTGTGAAACTCTCACATCCTGTAATAACATTAGGTCTTACTGTTTTCTGGAAGGTTGTTTGAATCACTACTGTTTTACTACTATTCCTGAGGAGGAGTTGCTTTCCATTCCTCTTCACACGATTGTCTACAATTACTTGAGTTCCTGAGGTAGAACAGCCTTCTTTCCACCCTCTCCCTTTTCAGTGACTATAGCAAATATATTCCTAGATATCCACATCCACAGACTTCCCATCTTTAATTTCCCAAAAAGTGAATAAGGTGGTGTGGTCACTGGTGGGCATGTTATACGCAGGGGAGATTAAGAGTGGCTGGGAGGGTCAAGAGGCAGAAGAAATGGTGCAGTGGGACAGAGTGTGGACATGCCTGGAGATAGGAACGGATGCAAGCAGATGAGGAAAAGATGCGGTTGTGTGCAGGAGGGAACTCAGTGGGAACTCTCACTCTTATCTGACAAAAGGAAATGACATTGGGTCAAGTGTCTTGAGGATATCGCTGAGGAAATGAGCTTCAACCAAGTCTCTGAAGCCTTGTATAAAGCCACTATGGAAATAAAACTTTTTTTTTTTTTTTTTGGCCTTAAACATTGTTCAAATATATAATTCTTTCTATATGTTAATTATATCTCAATAAAAACAAAACAAAAAAAATCAACCAAATATATACTTCTCTTGAATTTTACACTGACAATGAAAACTTACCTTCCAGAAAAGAGAAATCTGTTGTCTATTGTAGTCAATGGGTTGTTTCATGTACCAAACATCTAATGTCCCAGTAGGCTCTGTTTTGAAGGGAAAAAAACCCCATATTTTCATGTATACACACATACATGTATACATCCATACATGCACAATATAAAACCTCTTAAAGTCAACTGCTTATTTAATAAACAATTCCAGGAGAGTAGGATTGTCAGGTAATTTCAATTTTCTTTGTGCCCCCATATTTCTTTCCTTTTGTTAAACAATGAACATATGTGTCGGCCATAGAAAACACAAATTTTACCTTAAAAACAAATTTAAAAAAATGATGATGAGGAAATTGGATTCCTAACTTGCTCTTAAAATATGTAGTAATAAAATAACTCAAAGAAAGTACGTGTGATTATTTCTTTTTTATTGGAATACAGAAAGAATTAATTCTCAGCAGAAAAACCAAAATATGAATCATAAGGAACACAGTTTTGATCCTGTAAAAATAAAAAATACAAATGATTAACTCTGTGTTCACGTCCACTCCTGAACTTACCATGTTGTGGCATAATTATTTGGTTTTATGATCATTAGATCATTAGATCATGAGATCATGATCTACTTGAAAGGAAAGCCCATCTCATTCATCTTAATATCTCTCATACCTACATAGTGCTTAGAATGTAACAGACTCCTGACAACTCTTTGTCAGGTGACAAATGTACAAATGAACAATTCAGACAATGTTAGCTACTTGATGCTAAAACAGAGAATGAACTGATTGAAGGAAAAACCACCATCTTTAAGACAATGGTCAAATATGACCTAATTTAATTTGAGAAAGTCAATCAAACAGACTTGATAAGAAACTGAATAATCAACTCCTGTGTGCTAGAGAGAAAGAGAGTGTGTGTGCACATGTGCATGTGTGAGTGGGTGAATAGTTTTATTTCTCCCATTATCAGATTTATTTTGATTTACAGCCAGGGGTGGAACTCACAGAAACAGCCCCTGAAAACAAGCTTCAACTGCACCAATGAAACTTGTTCATTGTGACACTTAGAATGTATTTGAGATGAGGCTTACATTGGGGTTCCTTCTGGGGTGACAAGTCCCATTTAACCAGACGAAGTTTCTGGAACATTAACTCCCACCAGGAAAAGAGAAGACAAGCAGCCAGGGAGAGGAGAAGAGAAAAAGGGAAGGAGCACATGCACCCACACATACTATGGGCGGTCCTGTGGCCCACTTACACTTGCATCCCATATCCTCTTTACCCCATGACATATGCAGCTTTAGTACAGTGGTTAAAGTGTGAACTCCAGAGCTAGACCGTCTATGGGCAAATCCCAGCTCTGTGATCTTGAACAAATGTTAACCACATCCTGAATACATACTTTACATCCTGAAGCCAGTTTCCTCATCTGTTCAATGAGGATTGTAGTTCTATACGTCACATGGGGCTGTTGTGAGAATTGAATGAACAGAGCAGCCCTGACCTAAGGTAAGCACTCAGGAAATTTAGCTGTTGTTTCTTCATTTGGAAATGAGCTTGTTCAAGGTCCCAGAACTAGTAATCGGAGAAGCCAGGTTTTGAACATTGGTCTGTTTTATCACATAGCCAGCACTCTTCTCTCTGCACCCTGCAGTTACCTGGCTCTGAGGCTTGTGATTTCTCAACAGTACTTCCACGCCCAACAGGTGCTCTTCTGTGTTCTACCCTTTTCCTTTTTTATTTCCGTTTCCTGCCTCTCTCACCCTCTTCCTTTTGTTTTTTTTCTAAACATTCACTTATTTTCTTCCCCTCTTTTCCCACCAGTGGTAGCTTCTACCCTTGCAGTGAGGACCTAAAGGTAAGAAATGCTTACCCAAGACATTGTGAAAATGCTCTCCATCCTTCAGGATTATGAAGAGTGACCCAGAAAACAAGCCTAGCACTTTTATCTGCTAGTCCAGATGCAAAAAGGAAAAAAGCACAGGCAACAGAAGGAAAGGGGACCTGACCATTATTAACCACCTACAACGTGTCAGGAAATATTTGGACATTTTATGTACTGCACGTTATCTCATTTAATCCTCACACAATGCAGGGTGTATGTGTGTGTGTGTGTGTGATTACATCTGTTTTAGAGCTGAGGCCAAGGAGGCTGACAAAGGTTAAATGATTTCCAGAACACATGGAGTTGGTAAATGGCAAAGCCAGCTGAGCCCAGGTTTCACTATTTCCAAAGACCCTGCTCTTCCATTACAGTTCACTACATTGAGCAGAGATCTGAGCAAACTAGATAACCCAGACATTGACTACATAATCAGGATGTGGAAACTTGGATGTGCTCCATGTTGAAGCCAGATGACTTATTAGTGCTAAATGTCTCCAGTTAATTACATATTAGTAACAAATAAAGGGAATACTCATTGTCTCATTAAAGATCTACAACTACCAGATTACTACAGAGCTAAGAATTGAATTCTAGAATCACAGTCTCTTCAAAGGAAAAATTGCAAGTGAAACTGAAATTTTAATGGTGCCCACCTGCAGTGTTAGCCTCTGTGGGAGAGAAATCATTAGCTGAATCTGTATGAGTTTCAAAGTGTAAAATTTCATGACCAGGGGTGTCAAACCACTGCTGCTTAAAGCAGCATAAGAGCTGATATTAAAGAGAATCTTTGACATTCAACTGACACAAAATCACTTGAAATTCTAACCTCAGTGTTATCTAACAAAGGCAGATAAAACTATTATAGGCAGGCCAGAAAAGGAAAGTCAAAGACCAAATGTCCAAGTGATTACAAAACAAATGGGTATAAATGACTAAAAATACAAATATTGGAAATGGAAGTCAGGTCACCTGAGATGAAACTGCCTCCTATATGATAAAGGAGAAAACTGTAGAGTTGAATAGAGTCACCAATATGAAAAAAAATGAAGATCCTAAATTAAGCAGGAGATTGACCTAAATGACCCTGAAGGTGCTTTCAACTCTAAAATCCCAAGATTCTAGGATTCTATGAAACAATAGGTGTGGCAAACAAATCTGAGCCAATCCATGTGCTTCTGAGATGAGCATCCATATCTGAAGCCAAGGCGAACACAGGAACGTGGACAAGAGCAACTTAATTGCAGGTGGAAAGCAATCCCTCAACAGAGGTTTCCTCAAGGAGCATACAGATTTCCAAAAAGAGTGAAAATGGAGAATTTAACACAAAGCAAATATGGAAAAGGCATATCTTGGGAGGTTTCAGGTAGTGGGCTCAATGAAACACATGAGGATTTTTTGGTCCAAGTCATGTTCCAAGCAGGGCAAGACAGAGATAAGTCACTCACTGCCTCGGTTCCTTGAAGTTCACTTTTTGGGGTTGACCCATTTATCTAAAATCTAGTTTTAAACAACTCAATTCAAACAGATATTACAAGTATCTACTTGATTAAACAAGTTTTATTTTCAGACGTTATCACCTGCTATGCCTCCACGGGAAGTCCTATATAGACTACCCCATTCCACTTCCTTCTTGATAAATGAAGTTTAACACTTGGTTCACTCTCTCTTTTCACCTCTTTCTGTCACCTCTTTTATTACTTGTGAAGGGCCACCATCCATAAGGTGTTCCTTCCCAGTAGCTGGTACTGTCAGTCCCTCCACCTGCCCACTTCTAAGGATCTGTTTCTGTCAACTGATGCTTTTGCTTCATACTTCACTGAGCAAAAGGAAGTAACAAGGTAGGATTCCCTCATCTTTCTACCATGAAAAGTTCACCATCAATTCTCTAACATAGTATCCCTACTTCCATCAAAGTTCAACCCAACCTGAGTTCTGGATCCCATCCTCCCTTGTTTTATCAAGGACTTCTCCCCTACTTCTCTTGCATTACTAATTTCTCCCTCTCTGCTGGAAGCTTACCATTACCTTGAAAATACACTACAATTTTTCACCAATCCTAAAAACAAAACCAGACAAAGCATTTCCTGATACCACATCCTGCTCCAACTACTGCCCCACATCTCTGCTCTCCTTCACAGAACTTCATGAAGAGTTGTGAATTGTTAGTCTTTATTCCCTCACTGCACACTCACTCTCAGCCCGTTGCACCTGAGATTTTCTCCTATCATTCTACAGATATTGCAACCATGGCAACAAGCAAAACTAGTAACTGTTTAGAGATACATACATTTCTGAAAGTTATGTGAAAAGTACTGATAAACATATAATTCAGGATAGCGTCAATAGTATATTGGTAATTTCACAGCATTTAAGTTGAATGGTGGGTTCATAACTGTTCACTTTGCTGTTATCCTTTGTACGGAGAAAGTAGCTTAACCTAGCATAATCATAGTGGCAACAGAAGAAATGAACAGATTTTGAATATGTTTAGGAGAGTCAAGTGCTGGTATTGGGGAATAAGGAAAAAGAATTTCTTTTTATTTGGAAAAGGAGAATTTAAAGATAACTTCTTGATTTTTGACTTCAGTAACTAGGAGGATGGTGGTATCATTTACTAAAATAGAAAATATTGAAACAGAAGTATTTTGGAAACATTCTGTCTTGGAGAAAAACAAAGAGATATCTATCTATCCATCTATCTATCTATCATCTGTCTGTCTAGTTTTCGAACTGTGGAACTGGATAAAGTCACCTGGGAAAAGAAGGGAGCCCAGGGAAAAGCCATAGGGATTGGTATTGAGAAGAGAAAACTGACCAGCAAGAAACCAAGAAGACCTGGTCAATGAAGAAGAATAAAATCCAGGAACATGAGATTTCACAGAATTCAAAAGAATCAAGTACTTCAGGGAGGAAATAGCTCCCTTCTCCTACTGCAATGACTTTGGAGGCCATATGTTCCAGATGAGGGAAGTCCATAAGTTGCATTGGAACTTTACATTTCTTCGTGGTGTTGTATCCTCCAGGAATCTTTACCTAATGTTCCAAAACAGATTAGAAGTCCTTGAGTCTGAGGATCTGACAAGTTATCACTGTGTCCCAGCACCTGGCATAGTTCCTGATACACACACACTTTTCTCACAGATCCATCTTGAGAAGCATTTTTCCCCCATTTGTTTCTGTTTGGAAGGCTTCACGGAAAGCATTTCTTCCTATTGGGGTGATCACCATCTTGTCAAATAATTGAGCTCAGACATTGATTTCTTCCAGGATAGATGTTGGGCTTAGAGGGGACCCAAAAAGAAAGGAAGGCAGGGACTGTCATTGGCTCTCAAACATAACATTTTCCTTCTAATGAAAACATTTGCATGTAAATCTCTTTAGAAGGCTAAGAACCTTTGATTCCCATATCCTCAAGCCTTAGGCACTCAGATAAATGAGCTAATTTAGGAGTCAGCAAACTATTGCCAGTGGGTCAAATCTGCTCCTTGTTTTAGTACAGCCTGTGGACTAACAATGGTTTTTACATTTTTAAATGGTTGAAAACAAACAGAAGAGTAATTTTCAGTGACATGTGAAAATTACATAAAATTAAAATTTCAGTATCCATAAATGAGGTTCAGTTGGAACATAGCTTTGTCTATGTATTTATACACTGTCAATAGCTGCTTGCACACTACAATAGCGAATTTTAGTACTGGTGACAGAGATATGGTCTGCAAAGCTGAAAATATTTACTGCCTGGACCTTTACAGAAAATGTTTGCTGACTCCTAAGCTAGATCATTATTAAGAACTTGTTAACCAAAATGATAAAATAACCTCTAGTATTTAATTGGCCTTCTCAGAGTCAGGTAACTGTGGGGTGCAGAGCCAAGAGCTTGGGCTATGTGATAAAACAGACCAGTGTTCAAAACCTGGCTTCTCCAATTCTTAGTTCTGAGACTTTGAACAAGTTCTATTAGCTCTAACACTTAATTTTCCAAATGAAGAAAACAACAGCTAAATTTATTGAGTGCTGACCATGGGTCAGAGCTCTTCTATTCATTAAAATTAACCCATCTTAGCAATATTTCAGAATTACAAATGAATGAATGAATTGCCTAGCTTCTCAATGTGAGAAGGGGTGGCTGCAACTGGTGACCCTGCATTTTCTCCCCTTTGGGAGTCTCTCACCAACCACCCATGCCACCACCTCTTATGGCGGTGGGGGGAGGAGGGCTACTCCTTCATTGCTCTGGTGTTAAGGTTGAGTATGTAGCACTTGCTTTATTTATTAATTGCCTATACAGAGTTTAACAAGACCAAAACATGTAGATTAGACTTTAAAAAGTGGTGAATGAGCAAACAGAAATACCTAATTTATACTATAGCTCTAAGGAATGGCTTGTTCATCTTTTTTATGGAGTCTCCTCCTGGGTGTTCTAGGTGGTGAGGGAATCACCTCCCCAACACCTTTCTTCTCCAGATGTGTCTGGAGACCCTGCAGCTCAAACTGAAGAATATTCTCCCACTACAGGCCAAATGTGGTTGCTCAGTTCCCAGTATCAGACCTGCTTTTGATGGATAAAGATTGAGGGACTGTTCTCCTAAACAGAGGAAAGCAGTTTCTTTCCTTCTACTCCTTACTTAAAGGTCATTTAAAAAGTGTTTTCCATGGAGGACCATAACAGGAGTTGAATTTAATGACACAGGAAAGGGCCATATGGAGTAAATAAAGACCTCATTCTCTGCTGACATGATCTAAATAACTGTGCTCAATCCACCAGAAGATAACATTGCTCTCAGTTTTGGGCAGCAAAGGCTCCAAAGAACTCTATTATAAGGTCATTCAGAGTTTTAAAGAGTAACTAAAAAAAAAAAAAAGCTTACTAGCAATTTTTTTTAATGCCAAGTTACATATGAGTACACATTCGAAGGCTGAAAAGGAAGAAGTGTTAAAAAAATTCACACCTTTTAAGTTTACATCAATTGGTGTTTCATAAAGAAACTGATGACAGAAATAGCGGTAAGGGGAGAAAACCAAGCTGCTCAGAGTAAGAGGGAAGAGGTCCTACATCAACCCACAGAAAGATGAAACATAGAAAAGGGAAATGCAGACACTGAAAGGAAGCCAACAGCTTCGTAAATGTGGTGCATCTCAGAGTATGGGTTTCCTCTCTTCATGAATGCCTGCAATTACTCTGAACAAGTCAGTTCCTTGATTTGATTCATAACTGTCCATGAGTTCACAACCATAACAAGTTGCTGCACTCACTCATTGTTATGATAGTGGTTTATTTAAGGGCTATGAGAAAGTTACTGTTGTTACTGTCCCACCTTGAACTGTTTTTAATTTAACAGATAAACCCTTTCAGAAAAAAAAAAACAAAAAAAAAAAACCCAAACCTTTCCACACACCTCCAAACAGGTCATTATTAAATGTCAGTAAGAATGACGAGAATTCACAAGCCCAGAATACCCCTGGTTTATAGTTAAGCCGAATGTGACATAACTTAAAAACTACTCAGCCTATTTAGTACCTTGGCCGTGCACAGAAAATATGGCCCATTTTCAAGAATTTTATCTGTAGGACATATAAACAAAGTCTCATAGATAAGGCATTAAAAAATACATTACTTTGACTATGTTTAATAAAAGAATAAAAACTCTGGATTATAAAAATGACAAATATTTAAACAGAGAGCAAGTGGCTCAACATCAATTTTAAGAGATTTTTATCATAAAATGAGAGGGAATAAATTACAATTTGTTAGATGGAGTTATTTTAAAATACAGAAATGCAATTAATATAAGAAGAAAGGAAAAATATACATTATTCTACAATTTATATATTAGGTGTTATATTTTAGTATATTTAAATATTTAACATTAAATATTTTATAATATTTATTAAATATTAAATATTTAAATATTTTATATTTTAGGCTCTTTGGGTCCTTGAAAGTCACTTGGGTATTGATAAGTGTCATCAGCTATCAAAGGCCATTAGCAGCTCACAGAAAAATGAATATAACATATCATGAAACTAATTTACAGTCACACATATCCATAAGTTTTACAAATAAGCGTTTAGATTTTCTCACGTTAATACTTCACAATCTCCAAATAAAGCAATGGATTATATGCCAATAATTTTTCTTCTGAGCCAAAGTTACACAGACTATGAAAAGTTGTATAGTAGGTCACTAAATGAGTGCTCTTAAAAACTAATTATTCAGATGGTTATTTCTTGTCTATCCAAAGATTTGTTAATATTGACATCAAGTTCATATAGCTATTATTTATTCATATGATCAATGTTTGATTGCACCTTAGTTTGATTATACTTAACACCTCAGTAAATTGTCATCCCTATAACTGCCAAAAAGAAAAGCCCATCAGACTAAGAAATATATTTGATATCCTTTCCATAGCTATGGGCAGGCTGGCAGCCCTCATTTGAGCAGTGTATATCAGAGGCATGATGAAGTGCAGTGCTGTAATATTTGGAGGAGAGAGGGCTGGTGGATGTTAAACTGTATTTTAAAATGTATGTCTCCAGAGTCTACCTTCTTTTTTTTTTTAATGTTTATTTATTTTTGAGACAGAGAGAGAGAGAGCATGAACAGGGAAGGAGCAGAGAGAGAGAGAGGGAGACACAGAATCCGAAGCAGGGTCCAGGCTCTGAGCTGTCAGCACAGAGCCCGACGCGGGGCTCGAATTCACGGACCGCGAGATCATGACCTGAGCCGAAGTCGGACGCTTAACCGACTGAGCCACCCAGGCGCCCCGAGTCTACCTTCTTTTAAGCTTTTAATTTTCATAGAATCCAAAAGGTAGAATGATCAAGTTTTACTCTAAAGGAATGAAATTACTGGTTATGGTTTTGTGGAATGAGAGAGTTACTGAGCTAGTAACATAAACAAGAAATAGAAATAAGGGGTGCCTGGGTGTCTCAGTCAGTTAGGCCTCCAACTTTTGATTTTTGCTCAGGTCATGATCTCATGGTCAGTGGGACTGAGCCCAGCGTTGGGCTTGCGCTGATAGCATGGAGTCTGCTTTGGACTCTCTCTCCTCTCTTTCTACCCCTCCCCGCTGCTTGCACACACGTGCTCTCTCTCAAAATACACAAATAAACTTAAAAAAAAAAATAGAAATAAGAGTTATAACCAAACATTACTGAAGCGTAAGCTTGTAACCAACATGAAAACATGGGGCAAACAGGGGTAGGACTTACTTAATGTTAAAATTTCCCTAACAATATAAACACATCTCCCTGGACAATTACAGTACTTAAGCTAAAGTCAAAATTAACTTGTTAATTAGTGTACTCATTTACTTGTTAATTAATGTGTTAAATTAACTTGTTGATTCAGTACCAGTACTTTACAGATCCCTCTCCCGTCTCTCCTCCTTCTCTTCCCACCCTCCTTTTTAGAACACATACCTTCTTCTGGTGTTTGTGTCCTGAATGGTTCACTCCAATCACTCCAACTACCTTTATATAGATGTAACTTAGAAGAAATCTGAAATTCATACTCTGTAAATGGTTTCAGATCCAGCAGATCCTGTCTTCCTTTGGCATTTGTAGCACTGACCTTGAATCAGACAAGATTTTTAAAGGTGTCAATTAAAATTAAAGAATTTTGACACACATAGGTAAGAAACTTGAGTAGATAACCCTTTCTCTTTTTTCAGATCTGTCATTCATTGAGAAAAAATACCAATGACAGGGCTACTGAATATACATGATGTTAATATGAAATAGCTTCTCATTAAAAACAAACTCTGGGGACTAAGAACCCACCTATAAGGGTCCCAAGGGGGATCCCGAAACAAGCTGAAAAGTAAGTAAAGGCTGAAAAATACCAATTTTCAGAAAAAACTTGGAGAATTTTCTAGAGATTATTTTTTATTTGGTCATAATTAGAATGTGATAAATGTTTTATCACAGACATAGAACAGACTTCAAAAAGAAAATTTTAATTATATTAAAAAAAGCAATTTCTCCTGAGTTTCAGTTATATGTGCAACTTATCCTTTGTTATTATTATAAGCCATTCTATTTTACAAATATACTAGGAGGAATTATAATCCTAAAATTTAATTTAAAAACATTAATGTCTAATATATCAAAGTGTGGGGCTTTATCTTTGCAATATTCAATTCCATATAAGCCTCTATGGACATTTCCTAATATTTCTCTTTCTAATATGTAAAAAGATTACTAAAAAATAAAACAGGGGTAGCATAACAAAGTACAATGAATCCTTTACTAATTGTGCAAAATTAATATTAGTTTACAGAAGCCTGCGGTTTAAAAAATTTCAGAATCAATAATCAAAATTCAAGATATTTCTTAATAAATAGAGGTGCATATGACTTTCTGATCTATCTCAAGTGTGTACTTTAGGGCTAAATATTCTTAAACCCCATATTTTGCTGGCATGAAAAGACAGAGATTTGTGCAGTGATATTAGGAGCCCCTCCCTGTTTTTCCCCTTTACTCTTAAAACCATTACCATAGTCCAGGACCTGCTGCTGTTGGGCCGATATCTGAGTCGATTAAGCAACACCAGCCCCTCATCTCTCCACTGAAGGATACATCTGCTCACAGAAGCATTTACACATTTGATTCTGATGTTCCATGGAGGAAGAGGCCTCACTAGTAATCAGGACAAACAAAAACGTGTGATTCAGGCTCCAAAATCAGAAATAACCTTTGTTTTGACATAAGCCAGAAAGAGGTGAACACAGCTCATTTCTAAGATGCATGACTACCAAAGCTGGTGAGATATATAAGAAAGAAATCCAAGGCTTTTACAGAGAGAAAAAAAAAAAGTTTGATCCACTGCTAAATAATTAAAATAATTCTCCTTAATCTACCCTCATTTTTTACCAAATAAACTACCTTCAACATTAGTGATAGTATCGACTGCATTTAATCCAATGCATAAAGAAAACCAATGTACCAAACCCCAGAGTACCAATGGCTGACAAGCCAGAGATGGCTAGTGGTGATCACTTCTCAGAAGAAGAAATGGTGGTAGGGAAAGATCATACAGAATGGTCACAGGAACCAGAGAACAGAGGGAAAGAATAAGAGGAAAAGAAGGTGCCTTACAGAGAAATAGTCAATGTAAAGAAATGGAAGGTAGTAAGACGGGGAGAAGTATGATAGGTAATGTATAATAAATGCCTGTGTTGATACCCATAGCAATATATGCTGTGCAAAGAGGTGCTGTGGGAAGAGAGAAGAGAGACACATAATGTAAGGCTGGAAGTTAAGGCAGACCAGAAGCACAGTCCTACCTGGGGGATATTTGACACTGGCCTCTAACTCAACTGGGCCAATTTTATTTGCTCAGAAATGTGCTACAACTGGCTCACTCCAGGTCCCAAGGTGATGAGAATGGTAGTAGGTATTCTCAGAACAAGATACATTTGTGCCTTGATACACTTAAAAAAATGTTTATTTATTTTGAGAGACAGAGTGAGCAGGGGAGCTGCAGAGAGAGAGAGAATCCCAAGCAGGCTCTCCACTGTCAGCACAGAGCCCCATGCAAGGCTCAAACTCATGAACCATGAGATCATGGCCTGAGCTGAAACTGAGTTGGACGCCTCACTGACTGAGCCACCCAGGCACCCCTGTACCTTGGTACACTTTATTGATAGTTTGCACCTCTGCACTGGCCCAGCAAACCCACAGGTAGCCTATCTCAGAACAGTGGAGTAACCATGGGGGTAAAAAGATATCTCTGACAAGAAATGCCTACACTGAGTTTCGTGAATAATCAATCTTGCAGAACCCTCTCCTCAGTCAAATGGTTATCACTGGCAGCTAGTGCCTCTGTGGGACTAAGTTCTTTTTTCTCCAACAGAGAGAATAATGTTAACATTCCATTCTGTATGGCCATCTCCATAAGGCTCTGAGATCATGCACTCTTTTCCTTGCATCAAAGTAATATCTATTCTTTGTGCCATTGTCCCTTTTGAAACAATCACGTACAGAACATTCAAGTGATTTTAAGAATAATGTTCATTTACCAATGAATGATACCTACAAAACATGAAATAAAATGTACCTATGTCCAAGAATGTAAATGTGGATGGAATTGAAGAAGCATTTCCAAGACTATTTGTAGCAGTAACCTTGGCTGTGTAACTGGATTCAGGCAATTCAGGGGTTAGGTTAATTCCAAGGTCCAAATGGTCACAATAATGGTCATTACATTGCCTCTGCCAAGTGAAATTTTTTGGTCCAGTTAGCCTGTAAATAAAAGACAATTGTGTTTAGCAAGATACTTTATGAGTACTTGTTCCTTTTAGTACAAAAGGGATATAATATTTGAATATTCAAAATTCTAGACATTTTGTTAAGGTCAGTTGGATACATTAAGGGAATATTTGTATTCTATGGTAATAAATAGGACCATATTTTCTCCCCTTTTTTAGTAGGATTGAGACATTTTTTTTTTTTAAGTAGACTCCACACCCAGCATAGAGCCCAATGCAGGCCTTGAATTCCCAGTCCTGAGATCAAGACCTGAGCTGAGATCAAGAGTCAGAGGCTTAACCAACTGAGCCACCCAAGCACCCCAGATTGAGACTTTTTGATGTGCATATAGATAAGTAACCCGAAATCCTGGCTGACATCCTGGCTCCTCAGGGCAGACCCAACTGTTACCCAAAGATCCATGGCCCTAGGCATTTACTGTACAAAAAGAAGTGCCAGCTTCTAGTACAGCCTGGAACCCTGGGCTCCACTTTCTTTCCCCCATTTCCTGCTCAGTTAGGCATGTGCAAACTATCCTATCCTTTGGATGGATTATGGAATCAACTCCAGGGAACAGAATCTCCCAGACTCTTCTTTGTGTGGACTTCCAGGTCACACAAAGATGCTTTAAAAAGAAACTCCTCCGAAGCTAATGGAAAGCTACCACAAGGAGGAGTCTATTTATATATTATGACCCTAAGAGTCTACAACCACAAAAGAAGGGATACAATGTGGCCAGTTTAACCCTATTAGAGCAGGGAAGAACATCCATAACATAAGCCTTGGATGCTCTGAAGAGAACTCTGAGTTAGATCGCAGACCCAAGACATCAGTTCTCACACTTTGGATGAATGAACCAGTTTTAACTGATGAACACTAGAATTTTTGTTAAAGTACCTATCTAGAGGTGTCTATTGCTTCTCTCTGGTAAATATAAAACTGTTATTTCTAAATGCATATCTAACTGAATTTCTAAGTGTAGTCTAAGACAATACCTACAAAGCAGCTGCAAAAATAGTCTTTCACTCACTGTAAAGTATATGCAGTATATAGGTGGGTGTCTCGTCCTCTGTCCCAGATGCAGGTTACGGTCCCATGTTCTCCCTTCTGTATACAAGATAAGTTTTGAGGCTGTTCCGGAACAACTTTAAAAAGAAAGTGCAAAGCCTCATATTTTAAACACCACACAGTTGATATCTCCGTCACATTGTTATTTGACAATAAGACAATGATACTTCCCTTATGTCTAGTTCCATCAAGTTCATATTTGCTTCCAAGGCATGAATGTCTTTTAATAACAATAGTGAAAATGGATCAAACACTACATGCTGAGTCTTATGCATTGTGCATGGTTTTTCTCAATTAGATATCATAGCAGCTACATCAAGTATTTATTGTTATCATCCTCATTGTACTGAAGAGGAAAACTAAAACTTAGAGGTTAAATATCTGGCCCCAAATTACAAAACTGTGTTGTGGCAGAATCAGGGCTCCAGCCCAGGTGTAGCTGACTGGAGTCTAAGCCTTTTACCACCATATTCAACCATTTCCCCTGACAGCTGAACATCCAGTGCTAGCTTCATTACCAATGGTGATGATGAGTTTACTGATTCAGAGTGAGGTCCATTCAAATATTAGAAACCTTTAAACTTAATTTTTTTAAACTTCACATTTTTAATGTTTATTATTTATTTAAAATATTTTTTAACATTTATTCATTTTTGAGAGACAGAGAGAGACAGAGCGTGAATAGGGCAAGGGCAGACAGAGAGGGAGACACAGAATCCGAAGCAGGATCCAGGCTCCGAGCTGTCAGCACAGAGTCCTACGTGGGGCTTGAACTCATGAACCGTGAAACCATGACCTGAGCTGAAGTCGGGCGCCCAACTGACCGAGCCACCCAGGCACTTCAATGTTTATTTATTTTTAAGAGAGAGAGAGAGAGAGAGAGAGAGCATGAGCAGGGGAGGTACAGAGACAGAGGGGGACAGAGGAACCAAGCTGGCTCTGACCTGACAGCAGAGACAGCTCTGACCCAGACACAGGGCTCAAACTCATGAACCACAAGATCATGACCTGAGCCAAAGTTGGATGCTCAACCAACTGAGCCACCCTGGTGTCCCCCAATATTAGAAACCCTTAAAAACTAGGGGCTCTTTCTCTTCCTAGACCTGATATTTGCTGCCAAGACACTTCTACCCATTAGCCCTAGTCATGTCCTTCTGAGTTGTAGCATCTAAATCTAATTTCTGCAGAATCACTTGAAACACTTTATAAACATTTATAAGCTAATTCTTTTTTTGAATACTTTCTTTTTTTCTTTTTTAATATATTTTTTTAATTTTATTTTTTTAAATTTACATCCAAATTAGTTATCATATATTTACGCTAATTCTTTATGTACGTGGACACTGAGTACCTTCCATGAGTTGGGCACAGTGCTAGCTATGGACATACAAAGGTGTACAAGGCAAGATACCTTCTACCATAAGGTGTGTATTTGTAAATTAAGCCATGTTATAGTCAAAGGCAAAACCCAAGCTAGGAGTTTCTCAGATTTAGTGGAAGTAAGAAAAGACACTGTTAATCATTCATCTCATTGTACTCTAATACTGAGACCCACATGTAATAGATGTTTCCCTTGGGTGAGATAAAACAAGTATACCACTAAATCCCTAGATATTCTCTGCACCAAAAAAAAAAGCTGTAATTGATGGAATAAATCCCCCCCCCCCCTCAACTTTTTGTTTTGTTCTTAGCAAACACCACAGACATGATAATTGCCCACTATGTGATGGTGGACAAGTTAACTTCTCAGAGGTTCAATTTCTTCATCTATAAAATGGGTATAATAGTATGGAGCTCATATAGTTTTGTTTGATGGAATAATAAATTTTCTTTTTCCTAAAAGAACAGACTCTTTCATATATATATGAAATACGTATACATTACATTGAAATATATATCATGTATGAAACACACGCATGCGCGCACACACACACACACTGTATATACTGTATACACTGTTACAGTTCCCTGAGAAAGGGCTCAGGGAAGGAAATATTGTGAACATGGTTAAATGTATAAATACACTCTATATATCTGTATACATAACTACTTATGACTAATCCACTTAGAACACTACATTAACTTCTCATTTTATGTACTACTTTTTATTGATCTTGGAGCCAGCATTAAATTGCCTTGTTTTTCCATTTGTTTATTTTTCTTATTAATTCCAAACTCTCAAGCCAATTATCTGAATCACTGCTTACCATATTAAAATGCTGTTTCATTTGCCTGAAGACCTCTTTCTTGGGTCCTTGCGAACTTTCCAATAAGATAGGTTTCCTTTGTGCCTGGTACAATAGCAGCTGTTATTCTGATATTACCAGTACTTAGTATCATGGAAATTCCTTCTTTTTCTGGTGTTTGATATCCTATTTCTTAAATCTAATTCTTTCTTCTCCTTTAATTATTTGTGTTGGTGGGGTACATCCTCCAGTAATCCCCTGGAAAAGGGCACAGGGAGGAACTACTTTGACCATGACGAAAAATGTATTTATTCTACCCTCACACTTGACTAATACTTTGGCTGAGTATTAAATTCTAAATTGAGAAGAATTTTCATCCAGGATTCTGGAGACAATACTCTACTGTCTTCCATATTCTAGGGTGCTGTTGAGAAGCTTGAAGCCATCTGATTCTTTAAAAAAATTGTTTTTTAATGTTTATTTATTTTTAAGAGACAGAGACAGAGCACGAGTGGGGGAGGAGCAGAGAGAGAGGGAGACACAGAATCTGAAGCTGGGTCCAGGCTCCGAGCTGTCAGCATAGAGCCCAATGTGGGGCTTGAACTCGTGAACCACAATATCATGACCCAAGCTGAAGTTGGACACTTAACCAACTGAGCCACCCAGGCGCCCCAGTCATTCTGATTCTTGAACCACTGTTTTTCATCTTCAGAAGATTGTAAAATCTTTTCTTTGTCCCCACTATTCTGATTTTTCACAAAGATGTGCTTAATGAGGGTCTACTTTCTTTTGGATTCTTGGAATGTATACATTCTGGGAACTTTTGTCCTTCAGTTTGGGAAACAGTCTTGAATTATTTTTCTGTTGATTCTCTCTTCTCTATTTTTATCTTTCTAAAAATCTCTAGTTTTCATCGGTTGGATCTTCCTCTAATTTTATATATTACCCTCTATAGTTTTAAGCTCTTCATCTTTCTGCTCTACCATCAAGGAAAAACCTCCTCAGTGTATATATCTAGTCTCTTGTTAAGTTTTTCATTTGTTTATCATTGGGGGCCATGTTTTCTATTCTCTGAATATTTTCTTTCCACACAGCATCCTATCTTTGTTCTGTATGCAATAGTTTCTCTCAATTCTCTGAGGGTATCAAGGATAGTTTTTGTTTTTTAATATTTCCTCCCTGAATACATTCTACTTCTTCCACTTTGCTTATATGCTTTGTTCCCTATGTTTGTTCTGGTTTCTATCTTTCATAGCAGACATTTTCCCCAAATCCTTATATTTTTACTCATGTATAGAAGTGAGGCACTATTTAAATTATAGATTGGAATTCTGCATGTGTGTCAGCTGAGGTGCATTTGCTGATTCTGGGTTTCACCCAGGGTAATCTGGCCAGGTTTTCTGTATTGTCAATTATTTTATTAAAATTTTTTAAAAATATTTATTTATTTTTGAGAGAGACAGAGCATGAGTGGGGGAGGGGCAGAGAGAGAGGGAGACACAGAATAATCAGAAGCAGGCTCCAGGCTCCGGGCTGTCATCACAGAGCCCGACGTAGCGCTCAAACCCACGAATGGGGAGATCATGACCTGAGCTAAAGTCGTATGCTCAACCGAGTCACTCAGGTGCCACAGTATCGTCAATAATTTTAGATATTTATTTCCTCTTGGCCTTGTCAGATTTCTTAGAAAAGGATATTCTAACTTTAGTGGGGGAGAGTACAGGGTTGAAGGGAGCTATTTGTAGGTGTTCCTTTAATCCCTCTGTTTTTCAGCATGGTATTACCAATCTCAACTGAAGTGGTCGGAGCTAGTTTAGTGACCCTCTGATGCCAAGCCTCCAGTCTTATGCCAGAGTAGTGGAGCAGTGAATGTCTAGCTACATGGAATTTGGAAAGAGATCTGAGAATCTGTTTTTCAAATATATTTTCAATGGAATCTCTCATTTCTTAGTCCTATTTTACCCTTCCTCCCAGAAAGACATGATATCACCAATTTCTGAGTCTTTCTGGGGTGGAATCTTCTGCATTCAATCATGTTGCATCATGACATTTCTCATCGCTAGCTGCTGGCTAAGCCAATTATTACTGGTCTACCTGCTTTCTAGCTTCCAGAAGTTTGTTGATATGTCTCCCCTCCCATCCTAACCCTTCATAGGGTATTTTGATGACCAAATGACATATAAAGCACGTGGTACTTTCAAGTAATTAAAAAGTTAGTTCTCACTCGTATCTTTACTCCTAAAAGTTTTCAGACTCTTATTTTAAAGAGCACAGCTTTTACTCACAAATCAAGTCAACTTTCCTAGCATGAGGTCCCCACACCCCAGGACTTGGTTTTGACAGAGACTATCTGTTCCAGGGGAAACCAGGCCTCATTCTCTTCAATACAAGTGTATAATAGCTGACACCAAAAAAAGGACAGAAATCAAAGCCTCTGAAAATTAAGATAGCTTGCAATATAATAAATTGTTATGAGTACTACAGTTGTTATTGTTTTTAAAAGCCCTACTTACTATGGGAAATTAATAGTCTTGGAAAAATAGCTTTCAGAAATATCAACAGTCAAGTATATGCTGAAAACACCCAAGGGGCACCTGGGTGGCTCAGTCGGTTGAGTATCTGACTTTGGCTAAGTCATGATCTCTCAGTTCATGGGTCTGAATCCCAGGTCGGGTTCTCTGTGATGAGTACAGAGGCCATTTTGGACCCTCTGTTCCCCTCTATCTCTGCCCCTCCCTCTCCCTCTCTCTCTCTCTCCCTCATAAACAAACAAACAAACATTAAAAGACCCACCCAAGCAAGAATCCATTGTCTTTCATTTATTGCCTTGATTTTCTAAATAGCTTGTGGATCGATCCTATGAGGTTAAGCTAGAGCACTGATTGCTTAGTTACTGCACAATTGGAATGAGGTCTTGGCAGCAGAGCAGCCTAAGCCCTGGAAGGGGCTGGGAAGAAAAGGCTAAATTACCCATTCCCAGTTCTTAGAAAACAGCCAACTTTATGACAGCATCCTTAGGATATACAAAGGCACTGTGGACACCACTTATCACAGAAAAAGGGCTCTTTACTCCCTCACTAGATAGGATTAAGCTTGCTATACTAGGCAAAACCAAAATTCATTGTGTCTTTTCTTGGAATGACTAGCTGTACTCAGAAAAAGGTGCTACTTTCAGTCAGTCCTTCCCCTCAAAGGTGCTAACCTTGCTTGAAGAGCAGCCATTTGGTGGTGCGGTTACAACTAGAGCACACCGTGCAAGCAACATTCCAGCAGCACCACCCAACTTTGCTACACCACGACAGATCCTTTTGACCATCTCCCTGGGTTTTCTGATGCTGCAACTGTCACAAATGCATCTGCATATTCTGGATGGAAAGTTTTGAAAATGAAAAGGGGTTGTAGCACTCTAACATACCTAAGAAAAGGTAGGAAATGGAATGGGATGGCTAAAGACATGTGCAAGGACACTGACTTTCAAGGCTACTGTTAGCCTAGTAAATATGAAGAAAACAGCAGCAGCACTGTGAACACCCACAACTGACATCTATGCCTGGGAATATCTAATACACATATGTAATGTTGGTCTACTAACAAGTTACCCCAGGGTAAAACATTCATGTGTTCTGAGGACAAGGAAGGTGAGGACCAATGGTGATTTTTAGAAAAGTTTTGATTTTGTCTATCACTTTTTTATACTGTTCTTTTAAGGGAAATGGGGTCGCCTACCCAACACACTGTGCACAGGAATAAAAGAGTCAAGCCACATAAAACTTCAACCCTAATGCTTATCACCGAGGTGCATTCCATGGGCCTGGTACTAGATTAAGCACTTTGCATACTGTCATCTATTCACTACAACCATTTTCTGAAGTACGTGTTAGTATCTTCATAACAGACAGAGAAACTGGGGCTCAGAGAATTGAAACTGCCTACTGCTAGTGACAGGGTTGGGCTTCAAAGCCCATGTTCCTTTTAGGACACCACAGGCAGTCAGAGCCAAGAGTACATGACCCATAAATGGTACGAATAGGAGGCCCTGAACTGGAAGAGGAGGACTGGCCTGGTTTATATCTTCTCAGCCTCCAGTGATTTGTTCAGCTGTTTGCTTGGTATTCTACTCACTGCTTCTGGTGACTCTCCAGCAAGATTGCTTGGCACCAACCATATCCTTGCAGGTCAAAGAATAGTGGTTTCCATCTTTAGGAAAGAGTCTCATTGAGCTCTGTAACACTGTCTTCATGTCAGGGGCCCTGTCCTTGCATCTTTGTCAGTCAGACTAATATACCAATTCCTCCTACTCTCCCATGCCTCTCACTGGCCACTCCAGAGCTTATCTGCAACCACGGAGGCACAGAATGAGATGGGATGACTCAGAGCCCATGCAATCTCACTAGATTTCCCGGCTGGACCTTCAAGGCTACAGGTTGTAGGCTGTAGGCTACAAGCTTTTGGCAGGTGTGCTGCCAGCTCACCCTAGGCATAGCAGCTGCCTGGAGGGACCAGCAGTGCAAGCTAAGTGGGGGAGTTGATACCCTGTGGGTGAACTTTGACCAATGACAGATAGTTAAATTCTCCTCGTTCTCTGTCATTGTATTTCCATACTTTTTTTTTTGGGAATGTCCCTAGTGACCAAGCAACCAGCTGTATTTTCTTTCGATGCTGTGGCCAGCTCAGTAACTTGACCTCCTTGTGTTTGCTTTGGTCCCTTCCTGGCTCACCCCCTCACTCTTGCTTCCCTGAGACTACTGAATTCCCCTCTCCCAATGAAGCATAAGCATGTCAGTTCTGCCTCAGGGAGCTTTCTAGAAAACCCAGGTAAAGATAGTGTGACAATAGTTTTCTTTTAACCTCTGATAAGTATAACCTGTGGTCAGGAGTAAGTGTGGATGTAAGGACCATTAAGTTAGGGAAAGGAGAACTGCTCAGCTTTGGGTGGTCAACCTGGACTTCATAAGTCAAAAAAGGTACCTCTTTCGTCTTTTTAGGAGGTTGTAGCTTTGAATTAAATTCTCATAAATCAAGAAGCCATGAAGAGTCAGCTGCAGAGATTCTCTTTCCTGCCACTGGAGTCCAAGGACAACAGGTAAATGGTCTTAATGGGTAAAACACTAGTGGGCAGGGGAGGGGATAGGGGGAGGGAGAAAAAGAGAGATAACACTACTAAATGAAACCCCAATTCTATTGATTTCTGGATTTCTGACATTGAGATGCTCATATTGCTATCAAAATGAAATATATCCATGTGGCATGAGAAGAAAGAACAGTCCTATATTTGGATTTCTGTATAACACATGACAAATATCGAAAGATGACTAGTTTTTAAGAATTCAGAATGGAATGCTCACCACCAACTGAGATCTCTGCCCCACATATTCGAAACTCCTTGTTTTTGCTACATGCCAATTTGCAGAGAAACAGGGTTGTACCCAGAGGAAGACCAGTGACTTGAGAACTGAGGGAGTAACCATGCAGAAAATGGATTTGTCTGTCAAACTTGTAGAGGATTAACCTGTTAACACTGGGGTATTGTGAGCAGCCTTGTTCAGGCTTCAAAGAGCATGAAATATTGACAGCTGATCCAAGTGAAATTACACGGGAAGGCTTCACGGTCACATCTCCTCTCTTGCATACATCTGCAATAAGACACAAGTCAGCACATAAGAAATCCATCTCAAAATGGTAGGTTTGTGTAATCCTCAAGAGCAAGGTAAAATTAATCCCATCAAATCATGGAAATATAAATAACCTACACTGCTCTGGCTGAATTGGTGATGCACAATGAGAACAGAAGGTAACCACATTAAAGTCTAATTGTATTTGAATTAAAATATGCATCCTTCTCAAAACAGTTATACTATAAGCAGAACCAAAAGTGCTGAGAAAATAGGGTTGGGAGAACATTCAGGAACATGGGACCAGGAAAAATCAACCTCTCTTATATGCAGATTATTCCTCAGGCTACTGAAAAGTACTTCCCAGAATAAATCACACTTGTTTCCATTCTCATTTATGATTTATAAGGCTTACTTCATTACTCAGACCAAAAAGAAAAATAATGGTGTAAGGGGCTATTAGAAACTCCAAGGGATAGATTTAGGAATAACACTTTCTCTTGCTGTATTAATGGTATAAAGTTTGTATAATCTAGAACATTATTTTATAACAAAAGAAAATATTCAGTGGCTCTGTTATGTTTGTGGTTGGCATCAAGGATGAAAATTAGGTCTTACCATGCCATATTTTGGTATTCCTTCAAGATGCAAGACCCTGGGCTAGATGAACCATAACCCAATACAGCTAATGTGACACTACATGAAAAGAGTTTGTTTATTGACAGATACTACATTAAACTCATTAAAAGAGAGGTCATTCTTACTCTCCAGAAGCTTTTGTGTAAATAAATATGACAACTATTCAGAAATGAACAGTTTTTGGTGGTACTGCCAGTGAAAGAACATCAGAATTATAGATTTGCCCTGAATTCTCAAATGTGATAGAAAGCCTCTACTGAAAGTCTCTTCTTTTTTTTTTTTTTTTTTTTTTTGTAATTGTAAGACTCCTTTGATTAACTATCCTAAACAGGAATTGGTAGAAAAAGTTATTTTTTTCAATGTTTATTTATTTTTGACAGAGAGAGAGAGAGAGAGAGAGAGAGAGAGACAGAGCATGAGTGGGTGAGGGGCAGAGAGCGAGGGAGACACAGAATTTGAAACAGGCTCCAGGCTCCGAGCTGTCAGCACAGAGCCCAATGCGGGGCTTGAACCCATGGACAGCGAGATCATGACCTGAGCCAAAGTCGGGCAGTCAACCAACTGAGCCACCCAAGTGCCCCAGAAGAAGTTATTTATATCAAATAAATGAAATACTAAAAATTCCCTATAAATGAAAAATTCTTTTTTATTTTTAGAACTGAAAAAGTCTCTCCCTTTCTCTTTCCTCACCCTATCCTACTTGTATATTTGTTCTCTGCATCTTTAATTTTCATTGATCTTAAGTAAAAAAGTAAGCTCCCAAAAAAGAAAAGGCAGGGAAAGCATCAGCCATTATTTTTTTAGCATAGTTGAATTTGCTCATAAACACCCTCTGTTAAAATGCACTACCGTTTTAGTAAAACATTCATTCATGAAGTCAGCTTTGTGGTTACCTACTCACTTAATGAGAAATGATATGATTGGACTCATGTTAATCAGTATAAATTAAATAAAATGCATATTAGTTACAGATATGGAACCAGATATACCCACTTAAAATGATAGAAGATTGACTACAAAAGACCAACTACCAGAACAATTGCCACGAATATATATTTCATCTGTAACTGAAAATTTAACCCATAAATCCTTCTACTGATTCAATTATAAAAATATCTTACCTATATTTGCTTTAGCCAACAACAACACAATGATAAAAATAAGTGCCAGTGAACACCCTCCATTTGTTTGTGCCATGAACAGTCAACTCTGGAACACACCTCTGTAATTTTCCTTGTAAAAGAAGACAAATTCATTCATGTTAAATACATTCAGAAAATACCAGGACCAACACCATTCAGAAAGGCTTAAAATGCCCCTTTAATTTCTCTGTATCATTAAGATTTGGGTTTTTTTCTTTTTAAATGAAGTACACCTTAAAACTTGTAAACTGAAAATCTTAACCACCTCTAACCCCATTCACTTATGCTTCTTGGAGTTGGCAAAGGGTGGGAGAAGAGGTATGGCCTGTGGAGTCCTTTAGAACTGGGTTTAAGAACTCTGAGACTGGGAGCAAGTTACTTAACCTTCCGAGCCTCAGGTGCACACAAAAATTGTTTTCTTCCAAACAGGGTTGCACCATCATAGTCAAACATAATGGTGTTAAATCCCAAGACTAATGAGAATTTCTGATCTATTCATGTGCTTCCAGAACAGAAGATTAAAAAGTGGCTTATAACCCTCTCCTAGAACTTAGTGAAAAATTGATCTCTTTGGTCATAAGAAAGGGAGTTGTTTGAGTCTTCTACAGAAGTTCAATTTTACTTGTTTGTTTGCTTGTTTATTTATTACTCATTTATTTTACTAAGTATTCCTATCTCGAATGGTTCAGAAAATGCAAGCTGGTGATTTCTGATTGTTTCCAAATTTAAACCTAAGGAATGGTTCTACTAATCATTAGGGAATTCTCTAAATTCTATTTTAAGGTGGGCCAAAAATCCATAACATATGCTGGAAAGTTCTGCGATGTTAGGCTATTGGGAACCAGCCAATGCAAATGTTCACGTCTTACTCCCATGCCTAGAGATGTGCCAGAACATACTAGACATTCTCAGAAAAATTCACTTATTCCTTTAACAGGCTACCTTTCATGTGCCAGGCACAATGTTAAGTGCTAGAGATATAACAGTACTGCGCTAGTGTTTTTTGTTTGTTTGTTTAGTTTTGTTTTTTAGTTTTGAGAGAGAGAGAGAGAGAGAGAGAGCGAGCAGGCAAGCATATGTGAGTAAGTAGGAGAGAGGAGCAGAGCACCAGGGAGGGGGGTGGGGGGAGAGGAAGGGAGACAGAGAGAATCTTAGGCAGGAGCCCTACACAGGACTTGATCCCACAACCCTGGGATCCTGACCTGAACCTAAATCAAGAGTTGGACTCTCAACCAACATAGCCACCCAGGTGCCCCGGCTCTAGTGGGTTTATAGAAATGTGCCCACTTGCCCCTTTAACTTTTCTACCTCTAGCCTAGTCATCACTCGTCTTTTCAATAGTCTTTGCTGGTTGCTCTTCCTTCTCCTCCTGACTTTCAACTCTTGGAGGACCTCAGCTCACTCAAGACATTATTTTCTATTTCTACTCCTGCCCCAGGAGATCTCATCTGGTCACCCAGCTCCACATCTGGTCACCCGGTTCTAGAAATCATTTGTATGCTAATGCCTCTCAGATGCACATCTTCATCTCAGACTCCAGTGTTCCAGTCTGTCTCTTTGCATCACCTCTTGATCTCTAATAGTACTCAATATTAACACATTCAGTTGGTCTCCCTTCTCCAAATTGGTTCTTTCCCTAGCCCTTTTTATTTCAGTAAATAACATTCTTGCCCCCTAAGTTGCTCAAAAACCTAGAAGTGGACCTTGAGTCCACTCTCTTTCTCATTCCCTACAACCAGGTCATCACTAAGTCTCATTAATTTTACCTCCAAAATATATTACAGATCAATCCACTTCTCTCCGTTTCTACTGTCCTCACCCTAGTCCAAAAGCCAGTCATCTCTCCCCTAGATGACTATAGTAGCTCCTTAATGTGTCTTTCCAATCCATCCTTACCCCTTTCTAGGTCATTTTCACATACTGACTACCTTTTAGAAATATAAATAAGATTACATTACATGTTTCATACTACCACCATTCACAGCCCTTCAATATGTCTATTGTTGTTAGAATAAAATCCAAAATCCTCACCGCAGATGCTCTCTTGGGCAATGTATGGCCTCACTTCTCCTGTGTTGCCACCATCATTTGCCATACTTTTCTGCCTTGCTCACTCTGCTCCATTCATACTGGCTTTCAGACTGTGCCCCTAAATAAGGCATGTCTTTTGCTGCCCAGAGATTCTGTACTTTCCATTTCGTCTGCTAGAATCCTCTTCCTCTGTTTCTTAGTGGCTGGCTGACTTATATCCTTCAGATCTTAGATCATGTGTTACTTCCTCAGAGAGCCCCTCCCTGATCCCCTAGCCAAAGTGGTCTTGCCCAGCTACTTTCTACTCATCACCCTATTTATTGCTTCATGGTACAATCTGTAACTACTGTGTTTATTTACTTGACTACTTGTTTGTCATCTATTTTTGTGTGAGAATTTAAGCTACCATAAGAGCAGGAACACTGGCTCGCTGCTCTATGCCAGCACCTAGCACTAGGAAAGAGTATTCAACAAATATTTATTAAAAGAAAGAAAAAGGGAGGAAGGGGAAAGAAATATGAGCTATTAAAAAACTCCTTATAAACATGCCTGTGGTAGGCAGAATAATGGCCCGCAAAAGATGTCCATGCCTTAATCCCTAGAACATGTGTATATATTACAATTCATGATAGAGGGACTTTGGAGGTGTGATTACTGCTAAGGATCTGAGATGGGGAGAATATCCTGTGTTATTCAAATGAGCCCAATCTAATCAGGTGAGTCTTTAAAAGTAGATGAGAGAGGCGAAAATGTCAGTCAGGGAGCTATAATATGACAAGGACTGATATGAGAATCTACAGTGGCAGATTCAGGAGGGTGCCATGAGCCAAAGATTGTGGTGGCCTCTAGAATCTGAGGGTGAGCCTCAGTTTACAGAAAATATGAAATGTGTTTCTTATCGCTCTTGGTTTAAAATGTTTGAAAAACATTGATCTAAATTAAAAGCTGATAGTTTCCCTTTCTCTAAACCATACAGTCCAAGGTCACAGCCTACAATGGCCTCTGTGAGCTAATTTCTGTCTATATTACCAACCACATCCATCTCTACTCTCTAGCTGCTTAGTTTTCCTGCAACATCCTGTTGATGTTATTCTCTTACTTTTCCACTGTTCTTAGAATGGCTAAATCTTTTTTTTTAATTAAAAAAATTTTTTTAAGTTTATTTACTTTGAGGGAGAGAGAGCGTACACACAAGTGGGGGAGGGGCAGAGAGAAGGAGAGACAGAATCCCAAGCCATCAGCGCAGAGCCCAATGCAAGGCTTGAACTCACAAACTGTGAGATCATGACCTGAGCTGAGATCGAGAGTCAGACGCTTAACCGATTGTACCACCCAGGTACCCCTAGAATGGCTAAGTCTTATGCATCCATTCCAACTCAGCTCAGACACCTTTTAGTCAGCCATTCAATCAACAAATATGTATCAAGCAGTTGTTGTGTGGCAGGGTCTAGGGATAGAGTGAAGAACAAGATAGTGAGGGTTTCTGCTCTCATGGAACCAACGTTCTGGAATAAGGAGACAGAAAACAAATAAATAACAAATTCAGACAATGATAAAAGAAAACCACAAAAGAAGCTAAGGGGAGAGAAAGACTGGGGAGGAGAGAAGCTGGTCAATGCAAGAGGTGAGGTTGGAGCCGAGACTGGCACAAGCCAAGTGAAGACTCAGGATGAAGCCCAGAGGCAGAGGAACAAGCTGGCTATGGGTGAGTCACAGGAAAAAAAAGGGCAGGGTGGCAGGGGAAGTGACTGTGGGGAGAATGGTAGGACATGAAATGGAGAAGAAGCCAGGAACCAGATCTACCATGGGTTTGTTTACCATGGAAGGGAGCCTGGATTTTACTCTCAAATCTATAGGAAACCACTGATGTTTAATTCAACGTTTTTAAAAAAATTTATTTAACTGAGTTTTAATTGGGGATAAGTCAAGGTGTTACAAGATATGAATTACATTAAACAAACACATGCAAAGGCAAAAAAACAAACAAAAAAGTTAGTTTTGGCCTCGTGTATGGGGACCAGAGTAAAGCCAGCAGACCAGTAGTGTCTATTCATGTAGTGTCTATTTTATTTCTATTTTAATGTAACTACAACTACATTAAATCTGATTCTGCCACATCATGGCTGACATCATTAATAGTAAGTTTTTCTTTATTACCACTACCTTACTTACTTCATTAAAATTTGTAATATTCTAGCATAAAGAAAATTACAAACTGAATGGGAAGACAACTAGAAGATGATTGGATTATGAACAAACAGTTACATAGGGGATTAAATAAATTTCTGCTTCTTGACTATAAGGGGTATCTACAGGGTATCTTTCAATATGCTTTGCAATTTATGGAGCTATGGCATTATCCAAATAAATAAAATAGTAATAGCAAAATATTTAATTAGTTATAAGAATGTTTTAAATGTATAAATATGAAATATGCATATATAAGACACATATTAAATATGTACATAAGAAATATATATGAAATATACATATATGAAATACACACACACACACCCCTATATATGAAATAGGCAAATTAGAGGATAGAGTTGAGTTTATATAGTACATTGAGTTTGCTCAAAACACGAGTTTGCTCATTTTCTTTGAATACCCAGTAAAATAGTTTCTCCTCTTATAAGAAACTCAGAACCCCAAAGACCTTCAAGTAAATGAGGTATCTTCTAATAAAATGAAACTTCTTATCAACTGTAAACATCTTTCAGACAGCCTGCCTGGAGGGTTGATATTAAAACTACAACTCTATCTTGAATCAGAAAATCAAGGAGAATGCTGCCTCACTGACTCGTCACTGACCCATCACTCAAGTTGTGACAGTTTCCACACAGTGAAAATACTATCTCAGTGAGGGGGACAAGGATGAGCCAGAAATGCTACAACTGGCAGGAAGGCAGAAGCAAGGATAACTCCCCGGTGAGTATCTTCCTCTGTTGCTCCAGGAAGAAGCACAAAATACACATTACTGCAAAACTGTGTTTTAGTAGGCTAGGAAAAACCCTTACCACAGGTGATAACTGCATGTAGGCAGGAGCACTTCCTACTTCCACATTACTTTACTTAACGTGGTAGCACTATGTTAAGTTCAAGGGGGCAGTGTAGTATTGTGGAAAAGAAAAAAGCTAGTGAACCTTAGTTCCACTGTGCGCTATTAACTGTAAGAGTGCCATTTCCTCATTCTTACAGTGCATACAGTAATAGGAACCTGGACAAAGTTACTGGGAAGATTAATATGATAGTGTCATGGACCTATGAGATTACCTAGAACAAAGTAGGCACTCCACTGAGGCTAGCTCCCATTTTCCCTTCTGGGTCCTGCTTTTGCATCTCTCTCTCTCTCTCTCTTTCTCTCTCTCTCTCTCACACACACACACACACACACACACACACACACACACAAGCAGGGGAGGGGCAGAGAGAGGGAGAGAATCCCAAGCAGGCTCCCCACCGTCAGCACAGAGCTCAACATGGAGCTTGAACTCATGAACTGTCATGAGATCATGACCTGAGCCCAAACCAAGAGTCAGACGCTTACCGACTGAGCCATCCAGGCACCCCAATGGATGTCTTTTCTAAATCACTTATGACTTTTACTACACTGGAACTATACGTTTTGTAAAACTAGGTTTAAAAAAAATCATATGCTAGGCTATCTTTCTTTTTTTTTTTAATGTTTATTTCTGAGAGAGAGAGAGAGAAAGAGAGAGAGAGAGAGCAGGGGAGGTGCAGAGAGAGAGAGGGAGACACAGAATCCAAAGCAGGTTCCAGGCTCTGAGCTGTCAGCACAGAGCCCCACACGGCTCTAACTCACAGACTTCAAGATGATGACCTGAGCCAAAGTCAATGCTTAATTGACTGAGTCACCTGGGTGCCCTGAGGCTATCTTTATTCTTAACCTTAGTATCAAATACTTGAATAAGTCAGAGGAGGAAGGCACTTCAAAGGTTAGCTAGTCACTGCCATGATCCTGCTGCTCTTACCCTCCAACAGCTGACATTTCAGTCTGGGACACTGCAGAACAACCAAATGACGTTCTAGATGTCTATCAAGGTTGACTCTCTTACAAATGCATACTATTAATTACCCAGTTGACTCAATGAGGTGGAGTACAAAATCCTTCCCTTCTGCTGGCAAAGCTACTTATAGACATGTCTTAGTGGTGGCATCTCAGTACAAAGACCACACTTTGGAGGTTATCTATTTCACCTTCCCCATTTTACAGATAGATAAGTCAAGGTTTAGAGAAAAGAGGGGGACTTGCCAAATGTCATTAATAGCAGAATCGAGATCAGAACATAGATTTTCTGATTTCTAATCTAACATTACTTCAAGCATGTGAGACTGCTTCTGATTAGTAGCAACAATAGCAGCATAATAGTAAAAATAGTGCTAATGTTAATTCTACCATCAAAACTAATGCTTAGTTTATTGATTTCTTACTATATTCCAGGCACAATGCACATTACATGCATTCTTTATCATACCCACTAGTAAAGCAGTTATAATGCCTTATGCTTTAATCTTCACAAGTTTGAATCATTCTGATGCCCCCTTCCCTTCCTCAAAAGAGAATGAGACAAACAAATACAAAAACAGTATAGAGACAATATGTAACCACCTCTAATGATCTATTCCACTAGGATGATGGAAAAGGAAAATCAAATCCACCAAGTAGCAAGCTTGCAACTTAGCCATTGGAGTCAACCTTCTTCTCCATGACTTTTCATGAGCTAAGTCATGAAAAAGAACAGTCTCCTGACTGAAGCATTATCTCCTTTTTCCTTCTGAGTCTGCCATTTGGTGAAAAAAATCTCATAAGCTCTAACATGGACAAATGCTGTGCTGTCTGACCCTGATCATCAAATCAGTCTCCTTATGATGTCATGTTAGGTGATGTGACTGGCAAGGAAAGTAACATCACCTTAAACCTCTCTGCTTTTTCTTCTTTCTACCCAATAGTCCCAACACACTTTACATCAACAAACTAGACAGACACTGTTTTCCTTTCTCGAGAGCAGCTGAGGCTCTCTAGAATTTCCTCCAGTCTCACTGGTAAGCATTTGTACTCCTAACTTTACCTATACGTAGGCACATTCTTTTCTTGCTTGAAAGCAGGAGACTTCTGAAGTGTTTCTGAAGTGTTGGTCCTTTTTTTTTTTTTTTTTTAATTCTGTTGGAGGGTTTTCTCCTTTCCCTCTTTATGACCTCTTCATCATTTTTCTTAACAAAAGTTCCTTTACACATTTCCCCCTTCTTTTATATTTTTCTGAAATGTTCTTCTGTTAATTCTATTTGCCTTTATTTCCATTTCAGATATATCACACTGGACATAATAGACAGACTCTTGAAATACTGCATATAAATAAATTAATTTAAAGGGCATAAGGGAATCTTATCTCAACCCTGGAATCATTTGTACTGTGAACTGTCTTATAAATTGAACAAGCACTTCATTTTGTAGAGATTTCATTTTGTAGAGAACTACAAAAAAGAAATAAAAGAAACAAGACATGGATGGAGTCCTGAAGAAATAAGGTACTCTCAAGTCAATTGGTGTTATTTGGTTTGTTTCCTGTTTTCTTTCTTTGATTAGCTCCACAAGCCAACAATTTTCATAGCACTTAAGTTTTTTTTTTTTTTGAGTTTTTAAATTTATTTTGAGAGAGACGGAGATGGCATGAGCAGGGGGAGAGAGAGAGAAGGAAAGAGAGAATCCCAAGCAGGCTCCGTGCTGCCAGTGAGGAGCCCGATACAGGGCTTGAACTCACAAACTGTGAGGTTATGACCTGAGCCAAAACCAAGAATTGGTTGCATAACCGACTGAGCCACCCAGATGCCCTGCACTTGTTAAGTTTTAACAATCCAACCTTCTTGGGGCACCTGGGTGGCTCAGTTGGTCAAGTGTCTGACTTTTGATCTCAGCTTAGGTCATGAACTCATGGTTCATGAGTTCGAGCCCTGTATCAGGCTCTGTGGTGACAGCATGGGCCTGCTTGGGGTTCTCTCTCTCCCCTCTCTCTCTGTCCCTACCCCACTTGTGCTCTCTCTCCCTCTCTCAAAATAAATAAATAAACTTAAAAAAAAAATCCAACCTTCTCTATTTTCACCCTCCGTATCCTTCTAGAGCTATAAATAAAATAAGTCGTTGTCTTTCGGGAAGGATGATGTACTGGGAAGAGCATGGTGCCTGGGGCTCGAGGCCTGGGTGCCTGGTTCTTCCATTTCTACCTGTGTCACCATCCCAAGTAACTTCACATTTCAAAGCCTCTTTTCCTTGTTTGAAAAATGGCAACTGACATTTATTGAGAAAATTAAATCTCTTTTACTAACTTTTTTTCCTTAGTTTATTGGAAGGGTTTCTCCTTGGTCTTCCTCAATCTTGAAGTCTCTATTTATGGACAGTGGCAGAGGGTGGGGGGTTCATCTTAACATCTTGGGTATTATTATCTTTGGATTCTGGCAAGCTTTGCTTCACCTTGTAACCTCAACCATGGAGTCTTTTCATAAAGTGCTACGAGGCATCAAAAATATTAAAGCACATTGCAATTACTCTGTTTAAAGAATTTTCTAGGAATTTCACAATTAAAGATAATTGGAGGCACACTGCCAGGGGGTGGGGTGAGCTGAGACTAGTGATCATCATTCCACAATGTTCCTAAAGGTTTCTTATATAAATGAAAAATTCAGTTGAAGTCTCTACACAAACAACTCCATGTCTCAACATCTCTGCCTGATGTTTTACTCAGTGTTTACCTTTTCCTCCGCATATCACTGTAAAAGAGATGTAAATTAAGATTCTAATCTTCATCATCTTTTACAGGCATTTACTTAGCAATTTATCACAATGCAGAGCATATATTTGAGTTGTTAATATTAGGTCATCTGCTATATAAACTATTGGTATCTCTATGCTACAGGTGGGAAATCCTCAAGTTGACCAAGTTAACACAGAAAAGCCAGAAGTGGGGCGCCTGAGTGGCTCAGTCAGTTAAGCATTTGACTCTTGATTTTAGCTCAGGTCATGATCTCGTGGTTCGGGAGTTGGAGCCTTGCATAGGTCTCTGTGCTGACAGCTCAGAGCCTGCTTGGGATTCTCTCTCTCCCTCACTTTCTGCCCCACCCCCACTTTCTCTCTCTGTCTCAAAACAAACTTAAAAAAAAAGGAAAACCCAGAAGTAAATTCAAAATTAGATAAATTAGAACTGCCTTCCATACTTGAGTTTCCTCATTTGTAAAATGAGAATAAAAATAGCACCGACGTCACAAGATTATTGTGGAGATTAAATGAGCAGCTCTTATTACAGTGCCTGGTATATAGCAAGAGTTCCATAAATATTATCTGCTTCTATTATTATAAGAAAAAAGGATAATATCACCTACTTTTCAAGGATATTATCAGAACTGTTGGACAGGCTTGCTTTTTGGCCTTTCTCTTTGCCTATGCATCTGACTCATCACTGAAAGATTAATTTGATTAAAGCTAGATCCCATACCTTCCTTGTAATAGGTGACTTTATGCCACCTATCACCCATGACATACTAAGTGTTCTCCTAATTATTGTCTTCTCAAACAGTTTTCCTTTCTTGAGGACAGGAACTGGGTCTTACACTTCTTTATATTTACTACAGTGACCAGCACAATGTCTTGAACATAATAGCTGTTCAATACATATTTGTATTAAAAAAAAATCATTGTTTCCATTAGCAAAGAGCACCACAAGATTCCAAGAACAAAAGGCATTGGACAAACCTTCTTTGGGATTTGGCTTTCTTTTTACATGGGTCTGCACAAATTTACATGTAGAAGTTGAGAGCAGTGCTGTGAGTGTAATTACAAAGATGACAGATAACTGGCCAGAGGACAAAGCAGGTATACTAATACAAAAATAAGTCCACACTTGAGAAATAATGTGCAAAATCTACTATACTGAGAGGATTCTTCTCCCATAAAAATCTTACATATGCTTTAGAATTTTTTTCACCCTGGAACTCATTCTAACACATGATTCAGAGCTTGCCAAAATTTGGAAACTGACCATCCTATGTAATCATCATGACATTCAAGAAACAAGACACATCAACAAAGAATGTTGCAGACTCTTATAGAGCGTTTCATGCCTAACAAAGTACTACTGGTAATGATTGAGGATTTTACTTTACAATGCGGAACAAGTGTCAGCTCTTAGCCACTAAGGTTATATGTTGGACAGAGAAACAGGGCACTGTACCATTTCCAGTTAATGGGCAATAAGAATATAATGTTTGTCCAAGTGGAAGTGGATATAATGTTATGAGCCGGCAAGAAGCACGAAGTTTGGAGCCAGGAACTTGTAACTCACCATCTCTGTGAAAGCAGGGAAGTTTCCGTATCTGTAAAGTGAGAACACTAATAGCCACTTCATCTACTTTTAAAAGAATTATAAAGGATCACAAAATACACTCAAAGGCCAGGTACATAGTAGAGGCTCAGCAAAGACTTTTATCTACAGAGGATATACACATAAGGGATTATAACAATTATCCAGAGGTAAGGGATAAAGATTAATTTTGTCCTGTTCTCTGGACATACCTGGGTAAAGTCTTTTGTATGTTTCTGGGTTATGAAGTTTAAGATGTCCATCTAATCATGCAGATACCTAATCTCTTACAATGCTTATACTTGTGCCCCCTAACCAGCTGAGAAGAGCCTTCCCAAAGACATTCCTCAAATGAGGAAATTGAGTCTGGCCGGTGGCTAGCCAGTGGGCTGGGCTTGCCCTTCCACGAGCAGCTAATGCGCCAGGTAGGGACTTCCAGGTGTGTTTATGGGAAAGTGCTGCCGATGATGGGACAGTACACCCACCACGCGAGACTTAAGACTGCAATGCCTTAGAAAAGGCCCATTTTCTAGCCCGAGTCACGCCAACACTGGACCCCGAGTCGTGCCTTCGGCCCTTTCCCCAGATGCCAGCCCTCCCTGCCCCACACACCCACCATTCTGCGTCCCGGGAGGCTCACTCAGTCTGAGCGCCCTCTCCCCTCCTCCTAGCCGAACCCCAACCTGGCACCCTCAAGTGCACATCAGCACCCAGAGAGCGAGGACCTTGACGAGGAGAACTCCCAGCCGCACCCAATGCCCCGGGAGAAGCGAGGCACGAAGCCCGGGCATTCAGACACCCAGCTAAGTCCGTGTCCCGGGGTCCCCGGCGCCCCCACCCCATTCGAGCCCCTGGTCACTCACCGCGCGTCGCCGGTATGAGGGCGGGGGCTGGGGCTGGCGAGGCCCCGCGGCCCCGGCGCTCGCGCTCGGGGCGCACGTGTGGCTCTAGCCCTGGGCGTCCGGGCGCCAGCGCGCGCCCTACTGCCGCCGCCCCCGCCACGTGCGGCTGGTCGACCCCGGGGCGGGGGGCGCGCGCGCGCGCGCGGCGGTGGAGGAGGGCGGGGCACGTGCAGCTGCCGGACACTTGGCCCCGCGGGCGCCTGCGGTTTCCCCGCCGCGTTCCACGCCAGCCAGGACCTGGTCCTGCCCCCCGCCCCCGTGGGCTCCCAGTGTCGCCCGGAGCAAGGGGATTATCGCTGGGCACCTGCCTTCCCGACACAAAATGCGGACGCAAAGCCTTCTCTTCTAAGGTTGAGCGAGCCTTGACGGAGTTGGTGCGGTGAATTACGTGCGAGGTAGGACAAGCCCGACAAAACCATGTCCTCAGCTTGCACAGCCACAAGGAGTCACTTTGTTGACTCATGTTAGAGTGAGAACTTTCCTCAGAGATGTCCTTCCTCTGCGCGCTCTGCGCTGCCCGCCTCTCTCCGCACGCTCGCGCAGGCTCTCCACGGTGGGCAGTGGGATGACAGATAACTAGCACTCTTAGATGGCATGACACCGACCCTAAGTGGTCCCGTGTTCGATATGTTGTAAGTGGGGTTCTGAGGGAAGGGGGAAAACTGCACACAAATGCATAGGGGATGACAGCAGGACCCTTAACTTATGACAGTATTTCACTGGATCTAGGAATTCATTGACGATACTACTTACCGTGTTTTAGGTACCAGTAAGAAATAAGACTTGTCACATAAGCTATGACACATGCTTTCTTGTCACCTAATGTCTTTTGATTAAATTTTTATTTATTGAAATATCCCTTTTAGATTTATTTAGAAATATATGTTTGTATTATCTAACACTCTTCTTCATTCACAAAAGGAGAAGGGAAATACAAGCAAAATCAATTGGTTAAGATATTCTTCAGATACATTCACATTGGGTCCAACGCTCCCCATCAACTTTTTTTTCACCCAGTATCATCCTCAGTGACAGAAGAGTTGTAATAAGGCAGCAGGTCTTAACAGTGTCCCACTGTTGTCTCTAGGGTATTCTTCCAGGCCACCAAAACCAACCTAAGTTAGCTGGGCATGCTCAGAACCAGCCCCCTCATCAAACTGGGCAGTAGGCCTAAAACTCCCCATTGTTGGAGACATTAAATATGAAAAATGAACATCTTAGAATCAACAACGTACCCTGGATTGTTTTTATGAGACGGTGACATATGGTGGTATTTACACACTTCAGCAATTTGTCTCCATAATTAATGGATAAAAACAAACATTTTAAATTGTAGAATCTTAACATTGCTGTGTAATGAGATGGTGAATGGTTGTGGAAATCATTTGCAACAAAGTCAAAAGAGTTATTTTAAAACTGAGGTTTTTTTAATTTATTTTTTTCACCAAAAAAGGTAAATGTTCTAAATTTGCTGATATGTTTTGTAATGTTATGCATCTATCAGTAGCATGTTACCAAATAGGTTTTTCTTAAAAAAAAAAAAAAAATCACAGGCTTTTTTTTGTCCTTTCAAGGTAAAGATAATATTTTAACACTGAGTGAGAAAGTGCTATTAAGGGAACATTTGAAAACAAGAACAGTATTTCAAAATGTTGCCATAACTGTGTGGGGGTGGGGGTGGATTGGTAAAATTATGTTTGTCACCTACAAAAAAAGTACTTAAGCCTTGGAAACAATTTGCTGTCTTGTTTCAATGTTTCAGTTGAGTAGTTCAGTAAATTTTAAACCATTTTTTAAAAAAAAATAGGAAAATGCAGCTTCTGCTTAGTTTGAAAGGACAACTAATCAATATAGAGATCATAAAAATACGGTAACCAAATGTTAATGAGCTTGTACAATTCATGGATTAGCTTATTTTTTCAGTGGTTTTTTTTTTCATGAAAAGAAAGGCTTTTACTTTGTTAATAAACTATTTCAAATTTTACTTTACTCTTTGTTTCATTTTAAAGTTTAATTTATATTTTTGTGTACATCTTAATATAGTAAATATATATTTGCAATGCATATTTATGTGTATACAAAATTTGTAAGTAAGTGAAAAAACAACTAAACATATATTGACAATGTGTTTTCTAATCTCCTTTTTCCTTAAGGAGTGCACAATCTAAAATATTCTAATCGCAGCGTGTTACAAAATTGCTAAATCAGATATGAGATGGTGTTCCAAATTCACCTGAGCCGTCTTCTTTAGGAGAATGGATGAAGGTATTGGAGAAAGGACTTGAATCTGATTGTTAAGCAAACAAAACAAATTATGAGAATACAAATAAGATGCAGGCAACAATAGCCTTCCTTTTTCTCTTCTTTTTCCTAGATGCAAATAAACAAGATGACCATTCTTACATAAATATTATTAGAGAAGGTATCATCTAAGTCCATCTCTGTCATTCAATTAGGGTTAAACATTGAGGGAAGACTTGTGCTAATAGTTTTTCATAACAGCAGTTCTCTCATCCTTCATGCATCCTCCCTGCATTGTAAACTCCATGAATGCAAGGACCACATGTGTCTTGCTTCTTCATTTATCGCCAGCACCTGGCACAATGAGTGGCACATGAGAGGTACTCACCAAATGTTTATTGTGCTGAATTGACTTGTTCTGGAAAGACCTCGCTCTCTTTGGTCAACAAAATTTATAGGTGTTCAATCTTCAAAATTTTCAAGTTAAAAGAAAAGTAGTTGGAAAATTATATGTAGTTTTTCTTGGCAAGCCAGTGACTCTTCCATATGGAATCTGCTCCTCTATAGAGGCCTTTGTTTTTCTGTTTTATTTATTTGATAGACTGTAGAGGTTTTTGTATTTTCTTTCTTCCTTTCTTTTCCTCCTTCTTCTTTTAGTATCTTGGAGTTTCCCTAGTAGGTGCATGTCTGTTAGTAGCTGCCTGTCTAGTTAGAGGGAAAAAAGAATCTTGCTTCTGTGTTTCTGAGAATAAGCCCTAGATGGTGGAGAATGCCTAATGAAGCAAGAGCCTAACATAGAAACCAAAATATCCACCTATGACTGTTAATATGATTAAGTCTATGGGTGTGAAATGGCCTTCTGTAAGGCTGTAGCTAGATGAATGTACTTGCAAATCAAAAGCTCAATTAAGTGAATAACCACAGTGACAGTGACAAAGACTTTTCTAGGAAATACTAGTTTGGTTTCCATTTCTGGTACTTTTCCACTCATTTACATGTCTATCTTGTTTCATTGTTGATACCAAAAGTCCTACAAATATTTAACACACACTGTGCTATGACAACTGTGTGTCATTTGTCAAAGTGTTAAGACAGTGATTTAGTGCATCAGATAGACGCTGGCACCAGTTAAGCTTGGTAAGAAAGTTTTGACAATATATTTTAATCTTTTACTTTAATAAGATCAGAATCTAAGATTAACTATTCATCCTTGCTGCTTCAACTTCACAAAAATTTCATTTCTAAAAGTTTTCATTTGTTAATTTCATTCATCTGTATGAAGTAGTACACTTATAGGACACCGATATAACTCCTACCTATACTTGTAATGTCATATGTTTTTTATTTTTAATGTCTATTCATTTTTGAGAGAGAGAGAGAGAGAGAGAGAGAGAGAGAGAGAGAGATGGACTCTGAGTGGGGGAGGTGCAGAAAGAGTGGGAGACACAGAATCTGAAGCAGGCTCCAGACTCTGAGCTGTCAGAACAGAGCCCAATGTGGGACTCGAACTCATGAACCATGAGGTCATGACCTGAGCCAAAGTTGGACGCTTAACTGACTGAGCCACCCAGGTGCCCCTGTAATGTCATATGTTGAAAGGCTTATATAAAATACCATAGTATAAGATTCTTAGATTATTAGTAATCCCCAAAGATTCTTGAAATGCAGAGTTGTAACTTTTCCACAACTGACATTTAGCAAGCACAGATGTTGTTTACAGATGAATAAACCACATGGAAAATGCCATGTCTTGGATAAGAGCAGTGCAATTTCAAGAGGTTTCTAGGTTGCCCATAGGCCCTATTAAATGAAAGGAAAGGTTAAAGAGTACATGAGACAGGAGGCAAATTTAAAACACTGACAGCTACAGGGTCCCACACAATATAAATTTGATTCATATTCTGGCTCTGCTATTCTCAACAGCTAAATCTAAGAGACATATGAGTTATAGGATTCACAGATTCCATAATATAATGGCTCGTAACCATGTCATCAGGGGCAGAACTTTGGTGGCCCAAAAGAAAGTGTTTTCTAGATTCTTATAAAGAGAAGAATGGTTCACATAAAAGGCAAATTTCTCACAAATATTTCTACATAAAACCACACATATGTTCCTTTAGTTAGTTAGTTATAGAATTCTTCAATAAAAGCCTAATGAAGAACACTCTGGAACATGGATAATTGGTGAGCATTAGCAGTCTGTTCTGTATTTCATTATTTGAGGCTCCAAATATACCTTTGCTCCATGCTTCCCATATATAGAAGATAATCTCTGATTTCTCAAGCGAGACAGCCCAAATCTTGTCCTGTCACTGCATCCAGCTCAGAGCCAAGCCCTCTGGGTAGTGAGCAGCAGTGGCTACCTAGTGGGTTATAACTCCTCTGCCTGTAATCCCAAAACACGTGTTACCTGTACCCCACACCCCACCCACAATGTAAACTTGTGTAACAGGAACAGAGAATGCTCCCCTTTGGCAAGGAGAAACATGTGAGATGCCAGAAGACACCAGTCTGAAGCGCTGGTGTCTACTGGGTGATGTGTTAGAATTTTTGATTTTGGCCTATAGGCTCTCTGCTAAAATGGGGACAGAAAGAATCTCAATTAAGTGTCCTTTCCTGCAAGTCAAACACAACTGAGTAATATCAGATTTTAATAATTTGTCCTCTTCCCTCCAATCTCTTTCCCCAGTAATAGTTTTGTGAGAATCTTTCCACATTTTTCTTCATGCTTTCACAGATGTGTAAAAACATGACAGACTTTTTTCCCCTCTATGTGGAAATTAAAATTGAGTCATGCTATTCATCCATCTATCCATCTATCTTTGGTTTGTTCTTCTTTACCATATGGCATAAACATTCCATAACACATCATTGATCTAATTATGTTTTCAATAGCTACAATTTTCCATACTGTGTATGTACTAAGATTTGGTTAATGATTCTCTTATTTACAGATCTTCATGGTTTATTTTTTCACTTTCCCCCCAAACAAAAATATAAGATATTCACCCAAATAAGTGAATATATGCAAATATTTTTGCATATGTACAGATATACAGAAATTTTACTTGTGTGTAATAGAATCTCACATGTGGTTTGTTGAATCAGAGTATGAGCTTTTCCACTTTAATGGATTATGCCAGATTTTTATCCTAACTGTAGTAATTCACACTCCTACAGCATTCGACATTATCAGTAACAGTGAATGCTGTCTATATTCTGTAATGTTTATCAATCAATAGATGAGAAATGGAATCTCATTTTAAGCTGTACATACTTCACTACAAACATCTTTTCATATGTGTGATAGTTTTTACAAATATGTATAATTAATTTATCTCAGTGTATCTTCAAATAGCATATGATGTAAGAAATTTACAATATACTTCTGTCTTCACATCTTCTGTGCTCTTTCACTGTCCATTTTACTTTCAGATATAATATAAACCCACAATATGTTGTTACTACTTCTGTTTTAACTATTTATCTTTTAAAAAGAAATTTAAAAATAGAAAACAAAAGTTTTCTACATTTTCCCACATAGCTGTGTTTACCAGAACCCTTCATTCCTTTGTATAGATCAAAGTTTCCACAAGGTATTTTTTTTCATTTTTGTCTAAAGAAATTCCTTTAACATTTCCTGTAGTACAGATATGTTAGTGACAAATTTTCTCAGCTTTTGTTTGTCTAAAAATGTTTTTATTTCACCTTCATTTATGAAGAAATTTTTTTACTGTGTATGAAATGACAGCTTTCTTTTCCCTACACATTAATGATATTATTCCGCAGTCCTCTGGCTTGCATTGTTTCTGATGAGAAGTCAGTGGAACTCTCACCTTATTCTCTTGTATGTAATGTCTTTCTTTCTCTCAACACCTTCAAAATCTTATCACTGATTTTCAGTATTATATTTTGATGTGCTGTCATGTGGTTTCCTTGGTATTTATTCTGCTTACTGTTTGTTAAATTTGTCAGATCCATGGTGTTTTTCTTTTCTTTTCTTTCTTTCTTTTTTAGTTTTTGCTGACTTTGGAAAACTTTTCAGGTATTATTTCTTCAAATGTTTCTAATGTCCCCACTTGTAGATTCCAATTACACAATTTTATAGTGCTTTATATTGTTCACTGAGGCTCTGCTCCTCCCCCCCCCCCCCCCCAGCTTTTTTCCTCTCTTTGCTTTAGTTTGGATAGTTTCTATTGCTGTGTCTTCAAGTTTATTGTTCTCAAAAAAATATTTTTTTGAGAGAGAGAGAAAGAGAGAGAGCACGAGCAGGGAGAGGGGCAGAGAGAGAGGAGAGAGAGAATCCCAAGTAGGCTCTGTGCTGACACAGGGCTTGCTCTCACAAGCTGAAATCAAGAGTCAGATGCTTAACTGACTAAGCCATCCAGGTTCCCCAAGTTTATTTATTGCTCTTGTATCTTCAGTGTCAAATCTGTTAAATGCATTCAGTTAGTTTCATACAAGATGTTAAAATATTTATCAGTTCTACAAGTTCCATTTGGTTATTTTTTATGTTTCCAAATCTCTTATCAGTTTTTCCTTTAAATCCTTGATTACATTTGTAATAGTAGTAAAGTCTTTGTCTTCTATTTCTATTATCTCTGCTGTTTCTAGGTTTATCTCTATTGTCCAATTTTTCTCCTTATGAGTCACATTAAGTGTGACTCTTTGCCCATTTAGTGGGCTTATTTGCTCATTTAGTAATTTCTTTTACTGAACCCTAGAAATGGTAAATGTTATGTGACCTACAAAGGCTAAAATATTTTCTATCTAGTCCTTTACAGAAAATGTTTGCTGACTCTGCCCTAGATGCATAGAATTGTGTTGAGTATAATTGTTAGTACATGGAATACATAGCATACAATTGTCTTTTAAAGTCCTGTCCCTTCCCTTTTTTATAATTAATACATCACTATAACTTTTTATTTTTATTAGTTGAGAGTCAAGAATACAAAAGTGTGGAAAACAATACGAACAATCTCTCTTCCCCAGCTCTGTCACAAACTCAACAATTGTCAACATTTGGCTTAGGGAGATTTAGATTCTCTCATAATCTCCATCAGTTCTTCTACACCATACTTTGAGAGTGACACTTTCTATTTTTTCAATTTATGCAAAGTTTTAAGCAAACACAACTTTGACCTGGGTCTACTGTTAAACAATTTCTAATCTCTACACCCACTTTCTATTCATTGTATTAACAAACATACACCTTGATTTGTGTGAGTGTATTTGGAACTATAGGATGTGCATTCATTGTTGCCTTATTTGAATTATTATGCATCTTGGAGTTTTTTCCACGTTAGAGTGTATAAGTCTACCTCATACTTTTCTTAAACAACTTTATCACATATATAGTACAAATAGGCCACAATTCATGAACTATTTCCATTTTAATGGATATTTTATTTGTAATTTTCTATTATTCCACATGATATTGCAAGAAACATTGTTTACATAGTTTATATATATATTTAAGAACATGTGTGACTATTTCATGGGATACACTTTTGGAAATACACTTTCAGCATAAAGGAAAGTGCATGTTTGTAATTTTTTATTGAGATATAATTGACACATTACATATTAGTTTTGGATGTGCAAGATAATGCTTAAATATATGTAAATATTGCAAAATGATCCCAATAAGTCTAGTTAATATCCATCACTACATATAGTTACAAATTTGTTTCTCTTGTGATGAGAAATTTTAAGATTTACTAACTAAGCAACTTACAAATATACAATAAGTATTATTAACTATAGTCACCGTGCTGTATATTATATCCCCAGCATGTATTTATTTTATAACTGGAAGTTTGTACTTTAGACCCCCCTTCACCCATTTCCCCACCACCTGCTCCCTGCCCCTGGCAACCATTAATCTGTTCTCTGTATCTATGAGTTCAGCGTTGGTTTGTTTTTTAGATTTCACATGTATGTGAGATCATATAATATGTCTTTCTGTCTGACTTATTTCACTTAGCATAATGCCCTCAAGGTCCATTCATGTTGTTGCAAGTGACTTAATAATTTCCTGGGATGTGTGTGTGTACCCAAACTTCTTTATCCATTTATCCATCAATAGACATTTAGGTGCTTCCATATCTTGGCCATTGTAAATAATCCTGCAGTGAACATGGGGTGCAGATATCTTCTTGAGTTAGTGTCTTTGTTTCCTTCAGATAAATACTCAGAAATAAAACTACTGGATCATATGTTAGTTCTACTTTTAATTTTTTGAAGAAATCCACACTATTTTCCATAGTATGGGAATTTATATCCCTACCAATAATGCGCACGTGTTCCCTTTTCTCCAGTCCTCACCAACACTTGTTATTTCTTTTTTTTTTTTTTTTACAATAGCCATTATAACATATGTGAAGTGATATCTCACCATGCTTTTGATTTGAATGTCCTTGATAATTAGTGATGTTGAATACATTTTCATGTGCCTGTTGGACATCTCTGTCTTCTTTGGAAAAATGTCTATTCAGCAACTCTGCCAATTTTTTTTTTTTTTTTATCAGACTTTGGGTTTTGTTGTTGTTGATGTTGTGTTTTGTTTGTTTTTTGCTACTGAGTTGTATAAGTTCTTTATATATTTTGGATATTAACCCCTTTTAAGATATGTGACTTGCAAATATTTTCTCCTATTCAGTAGGTTGCCTTTTCATTATTTTGATGGTTTCCTTTGCTGTGCAGGAACTTTTTAGTTTGATATGGTCCCACTTATTTATTTTTGCTTTTATTGCCTTTGTTTTGGGTATCAAATACAAAAAATCATTGCCAAGATCAATATAAGGAACTTACTGCCTATGTTTTCTTCTAGGAATTTTATGGTCTCAGGTCTTATATTTTTCTTTAATCCATTTTGAGTTAATTTTTGTTTATGGTATAAGATAGTGGTCTTGTTTTATTCTTTTGGATGTGGCTGTCCATTTATGTTTGATTACTATAACTTTGTAATATAGTTTGAAATCAGGAAGTGTGATATCTCCAGCTTTGTTCTTCTTTCTCAAGATTGCTTTGCTATTTGGAGTCTTTTGTGGTTCCATATAAATTTAAAATTTTTAAGATTATTTGTTCCATTTCTATGAAAAATGCCATTGGAACTTTGATAGAGATTGCATTGAATCCGTAGATTACTTTGGTTAGGACGGACATTTTAATAATATTAATTCTTCCAATCCATGTGCACAGAATATCTTTCCACTTATTTGTGTCTTTTTGAATTTTTTTCACCAATGTTATAATTTTCAATGTATAGGTCTTGGTTAAATTTATTCGTAGGTATTTTATTCTTTTAGATGCAGTTGTAAATGGGACTGTTTTCTTTCTGATAGTGTATAGAGACCTAACTGAATTTTGTATATTGATTTTGTATCTTGCAAATTTACTAAATTAATTAATTAGTTCTAACAGCTTTGTGGTGGAGACTTTAGGGTGTTACATATAATATTAGGTCATCTGCGAGTAGAGACAATTTTACTTCTTCCTTTCCAATTTGTATGTTTTTTGTGTCTTTTTCTTGTGTAATTGCTCTGGCTAGGACTTCCAGTACTATGTTGAATAAAAGTGGTGATAGTGGGCATTCTTGTGTTTTTTATCTTAAAAGATAGCTTCCAGCTTTACACCACTGAGTATGATGTTAGCTGTGGGCTTGTCATTTATGACCTTTATTTTGCTGAGGTTTGCTCCTTTTATACCCACTTTGTTGAGAGTTTTTTTTTTTTTTTTAATCATGAATGGGTCTTGAATTTTGTCAAATGTTTTTCCTGAATCTATTAAGATATGATCATATGATTTTTATCCTTCATTTTGTTAATGAGGTGTATCATATTCATTGATTTGTAGATGTTGAACCCTCCATGTATCCCTGAAATAAATCTAACTTGATTATGCCTGCGATCCTTTTAATGTATTGTTGAATTTGGTTTCCTAGTATTTTGAGAAGTTTTTACATCTATATTCATCAGGGATATTGGCCTATAATTTTCTTTTAGTAGCCTTGTCCCATTTTGGTATCAGGGTAAGTCTAGCCTCATAAAATGAATTTGACTGTGTTCCTTCCTCTTCTATTTTTCAGAAGAATTTTAAGATTGGCATTCTTTAAGTATTTGTTACAATTCACCAGTGAAGCCATCTGGTCCTGGACTTTTCTTTATTGGGAGGGTTTTGATTACTGATTCAATCTCCTTACTAGTAATTAGTCATTCAGATTTTCTATTTGTTCATGATTGAGTGTTGGTAGGTTGTATGTTTCTAAGGAATTTATCCATTTCTTTTAAGTTGTCTAATTTTTGGCATATAATTATTCATAGTAGTCTCTTATGATCCTTTGTATTTCTTTGTTATCAGTTATAACATCTACCCTTTTATTTCTGATTTTAGGCTCTTTCTTTTTTTGGTGAGACTAGTCAATATGCCCTGTTAACTTCTGTTTTGTCTCCCCCCTCATTGTGCCCCCCGCACCTGTCCTCCATGTCCTGTTCTATTTTCCTTCCCATTCCATTGATGCTCTCATTTACATGTTTTTCCAATCCATATTCCTTGTGTTTATTTATATACATACGAATCTGTGATAAGTATCTAATATTTCCGTGTTTTAAAATGTTATTTTATAAATTTGTACTGTTTTAAATTTTCTCCTAAAACATCTTTAAAGAGAATTTTAATCCTCTTTAAACATGTTTTAAAGAGGGGTGTCTGTGTGGCTCAGTTGCTAAGCATCCAGCTCTTGCTATCTGCTTAGTCATGATCTCATGGTTTGGGAGTTTGAGGCCTGCATCGGGCTCCATGTTGACAGTGTGGAGCCTGCTTGGGATTCTCTCTCTGCCCCTCCCTGCTCGCTCTCTCTCTCTCTCTCTCTCTCAAAATAAATAAATAAACTTAAATTTTTTTAAAATAAAAAATAAACAAACATGTTTTAAAGAGAAATAAAATTATGATCAATCCATATTGTTACAAGTAGCTTTGGTTCATTGTTTCAGCTTGCTGCATGGTATTCCATCAAACGTATAACCCACATTTCCACATCCGTACTTGTATTGATGGTCTTCTAGGTTGCCTCCAACTCCTTGCTACCAAAAATAATAACACCCTGATGAATGAACATCCTTGTATATTTTTCGTGTGCATGTATGTGGATGTTTCTGTGTGTACCCAGAAATAGAAGTGTTGGGTCATAGTGATGTACACGCTTCAACAGCACTTAGTACAAGATTGCTCTCCAAAATTGGCTGTACCAGTTGCCACTCACATGAGGGACACTTGAGGATATCTGTTTCTCCTCATTCTTTTCAGGATTTATATTATTCAATTGTATTGCTTTCCTGTTGCTTTGCAACAAATTACTACAAACTTGGTGACTTAAACAACACACATTTTTATAGCTCTGGAGATCAAAAGTCCAAAATGGGTTTTATTGAGCTAAAACCAATATGTTGACAGGGCTGCATTCTTCTCTGGAGACTCCAAGGGAGAATCCATTTTCTTGCCTTTCCCAGCTTCTATAGTCTACTTGTTTTTCTTGGCTCATGGCTCCCTTCCCTCTTTAAATATGGCAATGCCAGTCAAGTGTTTTTCACATTATATCACTCTGAAACTCCCTCTTCTGCCTGTCTCTTTCACATTTAAAGATGCTTGTGATTACATTGGGCCTGCCTAGATAACCTCCCTCTCTCGAGGTCAACTCATTAACAACTTTAATTCCACCTGCCGCCTTAATTCTCTTTTTCCACGTAACCTAATCTATTCACAGGTTCTGAGGATTAGAATGTAGATGGAGGGAGGGTAGCATTTTTCTGCCTACCATACCGACTTTCTAATTTTTGCTAATTTGTAAAGCATCTCCATGTAGCTAAAGTGTACAAAGAACTATAAATTGGTAAGGAAAAAAAAAATAGAAAACTAGTAATGGATATAAAAGACAATTCACCGAAGAAAATATCTGAAAAGCAAATAAATAAATTCACACTTAGTAATAGCAATGCAAAGTAAAACGACACTGAGACCATTTTTTATAACAACATGAGATATATTGAGATACAGTTCATGTACCATATAATTTAGTCATTTAAAGTGTATAATTCTGTGGTTTTAGTATATTTACAGAGTTGTGCAACCATCATCACAATCAACTTTAGACTGTTTTCTTTACCCCCCACAAAGAAACACTGTAACCTTTGGCCATCCCCTCCAACCTCTCTATCCCTCCTGACCCTGGGCAACTATCTTCTGTCTGTATCCATAGATTTGCCAATTCTAGACATTTTATATAAATAGAATCAAATGTGGTCTTTTGTGATTGGCCTCTTTCACTTAGCACAATGTCTTCAAAGTTTATCTGTGTTGTAGCAGGTGTTATTACTTTACTCCTTTTTATGGCTAATACTATTCTATTGTATTGATATACTTACTGCATTTTGTTTATCCATTCATCAGCTGGTGGACATTCTGGTGGTTTTTATCTTTTGGTGGAATGATGCAGCTGTCAGCATTTGTGTACCAATTTTTGTGTGGATATGTTTTCACTTCTCTTGGGTATATTCCTAGGGGTAAAATTGCTCGGTCAAATAGTAACTATGTTTAAATTTGTGAGAAACTGCCAAACCATTTTCTAAGGTGACTGCATCATTTAAAATGTCTTCCATTAGCACCGTATGAGGGTTCTTCGTCAAAACTTATCTGTCCGCTTGATTATAGCCACCCTAGTGTGTGTGTGAAGCAGTATCCCTTTGTGGTTGCCATTTGCATGAGACCCATTTTTATCTGTTATACTGGCAAACATAAAAATTTTTTTTTTAACACTGAGGTAAAGAATATATTGGGAGAAAATAGGCACTGGCCTACGTTGCTGGTGGGAATGTGAATTAGTGCAACTTTTATGGAGGACTGTTTGGCTTATCGATCAAAATTTTAAATGAGCATACCCTTTGATTTAACAATTCCCCTTCTAGCAGTTTCAACTTGAGATATTCTTGCACATGAAACTATGGGAAATGATTTAGGTACAGAGATTTTTCACAACAGCATTGTTTGTACCAATTTCCATTTATGTAGGATTGATTATGTAAATGGAATACAATGCTCCACTTCAAAAGAGTGAGGCAATTTCATATGTCTGGATGTGAAGTTTTCCCCAGATGTATTGATAAGTGAAGAAAGGTGGGGTGCCAAGTATTCTACTATGCTGTTATTTTGTAAAAATTAGGAAAAAAATATATTTGCCTGTGTATGCCTAGGATACCTCTGGAGAAGGGAATTGAATGGTTGGGGAAAGGTAGGAGGGAATTTTTAAATAATATTTCATTCTCTCTGTATTTTAAAATTTTAAATTCTATGCTATATTTATTTTATAGATAATTTTTACTTAAAATCTTCTACAGAAAGGTCTAGTGTTACTTATATTGATTCCAACTTACTTTATTGTTTCTTGCTATTATAAATGAAGTCTTTTGCCTATATTTTCTAATTAGGTATTGCTGGGACTAAGGGACATTAATGGCTTCACAGTACTGATTTTGTTTTGATAAATTATTGTAATAACTTTTTATCATAGTTTTATTATAATAACTTACTGGCTATCATAGTTTATCTTTTTTTTTTTATAGTTTATCGCCAAAAAATAATGAAACCTTTGTCTCTTCATTTCTAAGTCTTCTATTTCTCACTTGTTTTTATTGTCTTAATCTATTGGTTTGGTAGAGTTTTCCTTGCCCCATTTTCACTAACAGGACAGCCTTATGTCATTCATAGGATTATTCAAGCTTTCCATTAAGCATGAGTATTAGGCTATCTGCTTATTCTCCTGAGAGATAGTAAATCTCTAATCCTAAAGGGTGTAAGTATCTTCTTTAACCTATGAGCTGTTAAGTTTTACCTCTTACCCTGATGATGCTTTTACTTTTGGCCTAACTTCATTTCTGGCCAGTGGGATTGTGCTTTCCTGCTTGGGGCTTGGCTCTGTATTTTAAACAATTAAAAAAATATATTCAGAATTTCTGTATTTTTGGAGTTAGAGATAGCTTCCTGTGCCAGCTGCTATATTATTATCTTGAAGTCTCCACTTGCTATGAACAGAATGTTTGTGTTTTTCTACCCCAGATTCATATGTTGAAGCTTTAATCCCCAATGTGATGGTATTTGGAGATGGAGCCTTTGGGAAGTAATTAGGTTTGCATGAGGTCATGGAGTGGAGTCCCCAGGATGGGATTGGTATCCTTATAAAGGGTTGAAGAGACCAAACTTTCTCACATTATGTTGAAACCAAGAAGAGGACTCTTACCAGCATCTGACCATGCTGGAATCCTAATATCAAACTTATGGCCTCCAAAATAGTGAGAAATAAATATTGTTTAAGCCACCCAGTCTTCAATATTCTTGTTATAGCAGCCCGAACTAAGATACCACCTGGCAGCCACCCCCTTTTAATACCGATTATTGTTTCATTTCTTTTCCCTGTCACTTTTTGGTTCTCTCTGTAGTCTTCTTCCCTTGGTGTATTAGTATTCTACCATTGTATCACAAATTGCCACTAGTGTAACAGTTTAAAACAATAGATGTTACTGCCTCACAGTTTTGGTGAGTTAGTAGTCTAGGTACAATTCAACTGGGTTCTCTGTGCAAGGGCTCACAGGCTGCAGTCAAGGTGTTGACCAGGGCTGTGATGTAATCTGAGTCTTGGGGTCCTCTTCCGAGCTTACAGAGTTGTTGGCTGAATTCATTTCCATGCAGCTATAGAACTCAGGATGGCTAGCAGGAGAGAATCTCTTTGAACTCAGGGAGGGCCTCAGTCCCTCTTTGATTAGATTTAGTCCCTCTTTAATTAGATCAGGTCAATCCAAGATAATTTTCCTTGTTTTAAAAAAAAAAATTAATTATTTTTGAGAGAGAGAGGGGCGGGGGACAGAAAGGGAGACAGAGAATCCCAAGCAGGGTCTGCGCTAATAGTGCAGAAATCAAGAGTTGGGTGTTGAACCAACTGAGCCACCCAGACACCCCCAAGGTAATCTCCCTTTTAGTTAACTCAAAGTTACTTGATGAGGGACCTTAACTGCAAAATACTTTCACATTTACCATATAAGGTAACATAATTATAGGAGTGATAACCTCTTATCTCTACCATGTTCTATTGGTTGTAAATAGGTCACAGTCTCCACCCACACTCAAGGGAAGATGAGTACACAAAGGTGTGACTACAAGGGAGCAGGAACCAGGGGCCATTGTCGAATTCCACCTGCCACCTACCACACTTGGTAATCTCATACTTCGTATGTGAAATTCATTCCTCAGCAGGAATGACTCTCAAATCAGTATCTAAATTTCAGGGTTTTTTTGCCAGTAATTACTTCAACCATCTAATGAGCATCCTTGGCTCTGTGGCTCATTAGCATTTCAAACTCAACACAGTAAACCTTGATATACAAGATGAAGGAATGTATCTACTAATTCTCTCCTTAGAAAATGCTTGTTTAGATTCATAATTTAAATTTAGCCTTTGGGGCACCTGTGTTGCTCAGTCGGTTAAACGTCTGACTCTTGATTACAGCTCAGACCATGAGATCAAGCCCCACGTTAGGCTCTGTGCTGACAGTGCAGAACCAGCTTGAGATTCTCTCTCTTCCCCTCTCTGTGCCTCCCCACTTGTGCTCTCTCTCTTTCTCTCTCTCAAAATAAATAAATACACATTAAGGAATTTAATTTGGCCTTTAAATTAGTCATGATTTTCTTTTGAATGTATCCATTCCACAAGCTGATCTTTTTCATTTTGTTAGGGAAGGTGTATAAAGAAGTTGTATTTGCTAGGTGCTCAGCGGGGCTAACTTCTGAGAGATTTGCTATTATATAGAAGCACCTCGGGATTCAAATATGCTTCAGCATTCTTAGAAATTATGGATGTTATGCCCCCCAAGGGTCTCCCCAAGGATGTCAAAACCATGCATACTCTAAGGTTTTCTGTATTCTCAAAACCCAAATTCCTTCCACTCCTTTAAAGCAGCTATCTCTCATTATTTATAGGTTGGTTAATTGTGTTACCATCCTCCAAACCATCCAATCTTACAACCTTAAAGTAGTAGTGTGTGAACTTGAGGTGGGGATGTTTAGTAAGGGAATCTCCTGATTTAATGTGCAAAAAGGTTTGTGACTGAGCACGTGTACATTTTTTTAAAGAATGAATGCCCTTAGCTTTCTTCAGATTTTCAAAAGGTGTATAACTGAATAAAATTGACTTACAATTAACTTTTTTTCTTTCTCTTTCTTAACTTTTGCTTGGTTGTCAAATCCTTTCAACCTTGCCACCATGATATTCTTAGTATTTCTATCCGTACTACCAGTATCCTAGTTCACTGTCTAGTCTTCATTGTAGCCTAGGTCTTCATTGTCTTTGTATTACATTCCTAATTACTCTTTTGCCAATTTAATCTTATTTAATCCTAAAGTCCATATTTGAGCATTTGTTTAGCCATTCAACCGTTCATTTGGTTTATAGTGTCAGTTGCTGGAAACACCAAGATATGAAGATATTTCATGTCCTCCATCTTTTCTCATTTTGGTGAAGAAAACAAATATAAAATATTTATTTTATATATAAAAATATATGTGTGTGTGTGTGTGTGTACACACACACACACATATGTATGTATTTCAATAAAACCCACAGCGTATGTGCAAGAGTAAACTTTAGAATATATGCATTGTTATGGGAATCAGAAGAATAACTCATTCCGAAGGGATAAAAAAAGAGTTGCACATGATGTAACACCTGAGCTGGGTCTGGAAGGATGAATAGGAACTTGGCAGTTTCAAAGAGTGTGGAGAGACCATCTATGGAGATGGAATAGTGTGGTTAGAATAAGGAGTCAAAGTACAGGTTGAGCTTGGGAAGTTTTGAGTAATTTCTGTGAAACAAGATTCATGGGGTAGAGTGCTGGGACATGAGCTGAAATGTAGGGTGAATCAGATTGAGAAGATACTCATTTGTATTTTATGAGGACCCATGAAAGATTCAGCCATCCATTCCACTAATAACAATTTGTTAAATCTCTGGTATAGGTTGGAACATTATGGTAAACCCCACAGGAAAGAGATAAGAGACATGTATTGAAATTTGCTTGGAGAGTAAACTTAAATGTCCTCACATACACACAAAGGTAAATATGTGAGGTGATATGTGCATTAATTAACTTGATGGTGGGAGGGATTCTTTCACAATGTATACTTAAATCAGCATGTTGAACACTTTAAATATCTCACAATTTTATTTTTCAATTATACTTCAGTAAAGCTGAGGAAAAAATGAGACATACAAGTAAGTAATCACAATAGAGACTGATAAATTCTATGAAAGTAGCTATCTTGTGAAATGGGAAGACAGATCAGGGAAGCTTTTTGAAGGAGGATACAAGAGCCCAGTGTTTTGCACATGGAAAGTACTCATCAAAGTTAATTGAATGATTACATGGACAGGAGACTGGCAGCCTGATAAAATGGGAAGGGTCTTCCAGGGAGAGTATAAATGAAGGGCATGTTATGTTTAGGGAAAGGTAATTATCCTGAAGTATATAGAGGGATATTGAGGGACTAAAAGCATTGACCTAATCCTCTTTTTAAGTGACTAAGTTTTAAGATAAATAGAGAGGAGAGTGACTTGGAGGAAGGAGAGAATGAGTACATTACAAGTGGAGCAGAGAGATGCAGAGGAGAAGAAATAACTAGGAACACACTCTAAACCTTGACCAGGAGATTACAGAATGTCACAGAGAAGAATGAGTCTAGGATGGCTTGGGAGATTAAGAAAACTAAGGGGCCAGGTACCTGGGTGGCTCACTTGGTTAAGCATCTGTCTCTTTATCAGCTCAGGTTTTGATCTCAGGGTCATGAGTTCAAGCCCTACATTGGGTTCCATGCCAGGCATGAATCCTACTTAAAAAAAAAAAGGAAGGAAGGAAGAAAGAGAGAGAAAAAGGAAGGAAGGAAGAAAGAGAAACTTGAGGAGCACAAGGTCTGGAAAGAAGATAATGATTTCAGCCTTGGATATGATGAGTTTGAGACAGTTTTGGGGGTGTGATGGGGGATGCCTAGTAGGCAGCTTGCTATTATAGGAATGAAACTTTGAAGCGAGATCTAGCCAAGGCTTAAGATATTAAAGTCATCAACATGAAGGTGGTAATTGAAAACATGAAAGTATATGAAATTATCCGGGGAGATTTTATAAAGTTCTTGGGACCCTTAGGAATACTAGTCTTTAAAGGATGTGAAAATATGAGTTAGACAAGAAGCAGTAAGAGGTAGGGGCAGAAAATGAGGCTATGGAAACTAAGGGGTACGGGGGCACTAGCTTAAGAAGGGAAGGAACAGTCCAAAATGCTAAGTTCTGCTCTGAAGGAATACCTTTAGTCATTTAACTCATTTGTAAAAGGTTAATTGGAAACTTAGTGTGTGTTAGGTTCTAAACATTAAGAATGGAAGCAGTTCTAAAAATTGGGTAGAAACTCAGAGTTTGGAAGCTTACATTCTAATAGAGGGAGTATATACATAAGCAAATATGTGTGATGAAATATTTCACGTGCCTGATAAAAATTTCCGTAAGGTACAGAAAGAGCACCAATGAAAAACCAATTCTACCTGTGGAAGGCAGGGGGAAAGGAAAGGATTCACACAGAAGGTGATATAAATGAGATTATTAATTGAATTTGGCATTAAGGAAGTCCACATAAGAGGAAGTTTTTAGATTTTAGGTAAGGGAAAAGTCAAATTATAGTTGGTGAGGAAATGAGAAATAAAAAATGTAAGTTATTCTTTCAATGAATTTGGTTGTGAAAAAAAAAGAAATGTCAGATTCTGTCTCCTTTTCTCTCAACTTCTCTATACTGCTTCTGCTTGTGGGGACTTTGTCTGTATTAATCATGTTTTTCATTTTCTGTATTTTATGATGCTTTGACATTTGGGGCCTTGAGGACCCAGGGAGAGACTGCCCTTCTCAGAGTAACTGATTCCTGAGGTAGTAAACAACTTGCCTAAAAACACTCCTTTCACTTAGAAACCAACTGTCTTAGTCTGCTCAGGCTGCTATAACAAAATACCACAGGGCTAGATGGCTTAAAAAACAGACATTTAGTTCTCAGAGTTCTGGAGGTTTGGAAATTTAATATCAAGGTGCCAGCAGATTTGGGTCCTGGTGAGAGCTCTCTTCGTGGCTTGTTTATGGCTATCATCTCTCTGTGTGCTGACATGGCCTTTCCTCAGTACATGTGTGTGGAGAGAAATCTCTCTCTCTTCCTCTTCTGGTGAGAGCACTCATTCCATCATGAAAGTCCCACCTTAATCTAAATCTAATTACTTTCCAAAGCCCCCACCTGCAGACACCATCACACTGAGGATTAGGGCTTCAACATATGGATTGAGGTGGGAGGTGGCAGAGACAAACATTTAGTCCATAACACCAATTAATCCAAAGCCCATATCTCCAAACATACACTTTTCTCTCATTCCCACTCATCAAGTCAGAATTTCTCTTGCCTTAAATCATCCCATATCCAGGTATCAGACAACTAAAGACTACCCCTGTAGCCCAGAGCCCCCTGAAATTATTCCAGCTATCCCAGTTCTAAACTTGTTTCTATGTGCATACACACACACACACACACACACACACACACACACACACCCCACAAAAATGTCTCGAGGCCATGCTATACCCTTATTCCTTCTGCCTCCTGACCAGTCCTGAATCTTTCCTATGTGGTCCCAAGTGGGCTGATAGGCCCCTTCTCTTGGGAACTGTGAGTTATAAAGCTTCTCTCAATGGCGTTAACCTCTTCATGTCATCACTCAATCGCCTCTATAAATTAAATCCTGAGCACACCATCAAAACAATGTCTCAGATTTAATACTAATGAGAGAACTTATGATTAAATTTGTTAGTCGCTGTGCCAGTTCCTTAGGGCTGCTGTCACAAATTGCCGCAAACTCAGTGATTTAAACAACGGAAATTTATCCTCTCACAGTTCTGGAGGCTGGAAGTCTGAAACCAAGGTGGGCCTCTAAAGACCGCAGCCTGTAGGAAAGAACTGTTCTTTGCTCTTCCCCAGCTTTTGGTGGCTCCCAGCGGTCCTCAGCACTCCATGGCTGTGGCAGCATCCAATCTCTGTCTCTGTCTTCATGTGACCTTTTTGACACCAGTTATTAGATTTAGGGCCCACCCTAACCCATTATGACTTTATCTTAACTAATTACATCTGTAAAGACCCTTTTCCCCAGTAAGGTCATATTCTGAGATTCTGGGCTGATGTGAATTTTGGGGACACTATTCAACCTAGTACAGTCACTACCCAAACTGCTATTAGGCAGAGTTGTCACATTGGGCTGCTCACACAGAGTGCTCATGTTGCTGGCTATGCTTACATCCAAAACCTAGCTTCAAGATGAAGTTTATTATGTACTTTAAAACATATACAGGGGTGTCTGGGTGACTCAGTTAAATGTCCAGTTCTTGATTTCGGCTCAGGTCATGATCTCACAGTTTGTGGAATCAAGCCCCATGTTGGGCTATGTGCTGACAGTGCAGAGCCTTCTTGGGATTCCCTCCCTCTCTCTCTGCCCCTCCCCTGCTTGCTCTCTCTCTCTCAAATAAACTTAAAAACATATATAGATTTGGCTGAGGTGTCATGGAAAATGAATGTCTTCAAAGCAGTAATTCTATAGGGAACATTTTTTTAAGTTTATTTATTTTGAGAGAGAGAGACAGAGCATGAGCAGGAAAGGGGCAGAGAGAGAGAGAGAGAGAGAGAGAGAGAGAGACAGAGAGAGAGAGAATACCAAGCAGGCTCCACACTGTTAGTGAAGAGACTGGCGTGGAGCTTGAACCCATGACCTGAGCCATAATCAAGGGTTGGACACTTAACCAACTGAGCCACCCAGGAACCCCTGGAGAACATATTTTTTAAGGCTTACTTGTCCCTAGGTGTGTGTACTCCAGCCAGCTAGAGAAAGCCAAAATTGGGGCTCCTTGTTCTTAAGGCAATAGCAGTGGTTCCATGAGACACCTGAGCACAGCTCAGCAGACCAGTCAGTATGTCCTGACAGTGGAACATGTTGAGAAAGTCAGCTTCCAAAAAGCTGATTCTGTTTACTTCTTTTCCCATCCAAACCCATCTGGCAAGAGACAGGGAAGACAGTGGCAAGACTAGGAAGAAAAAGAACTCAGTAGAAATGGGAGTTTGGCATTTCAACTCTCTTTCCTATTTTAGAGATGTCTGACAAAAGTGGTGACTGAGAAGCTCCATGAGGAGTGGGACAAAGAAGGGGGGGGCAGAAAGATTGAGCTCAGCAGAGGTTACCTGGCAAATACTCCATACATTCACTTGAGATTCTGAAGGGCTTCATCCTAGGAGTAAATGTGAATGGGAACTAGGCTCCATAAGAACCACAGCCTGGCTTTGCATTATTTTAATCTCAGATTGCATTAAGATGAGCCACCTTTGGTCAAACTTCTTACCAGAAGTAAAAGTCAACCCAGAGCCTCAAATTGCCTTTGTAATTCTTCATGTACAATGTCTAAAACTCAATAAAAAATAATGAAGCCTATGAAAATAATAATTGACCCAAACCAGAAAGACAATAGAAACACAGCCACAGGAGATACAAATATTGGAGTTTTTACTTTTTTAAAATTAATTAATTAATTAATTATATTTATTTTTCAGAGAGAGAGGGTGCAAGTGAGTGAGGGTCAGAGAGAGAGAGAGAGAGAGAATACTACGAGGGGCAGAGAGTGAGGGAGAGAGAGAGAGAGGCAGGGTTTACCTGGGGCTTGTGTTTTACTTGAAGCAAGGCTCATGCTCACCTGATGTGGGACTCAAACTCTTGAACTGTGAGATCATGACCTGAGCTGAATTCATGACCCAGGTGCCCCCAAATATTGAAGTTCTTAGACATGATTTTAAAATAACTAGGAGAATATGTTTAAGTAATTAAATGACAAGATGGAGAATTTTGGCTGAGAACTGAGAGCTATAAAAATCAAACGAAAGTTCTAGAACTGAAAAATACAAAGTAAGAACTGAATGGATTGATTTAATATTAGACTAGATGCAGCTACAGAGAAAATTTGTAAATTGGAATGCAAGTCAGAATAAAATATCCAGACTAAAGCAGGGAGAGACAAAAGATATAAAGGACATATAGAACAGAATAAAAGGGTCTAACATACATCTAGCTGGAATCCATAGAGAGAAAAGAGGTTTAATAGGACAGAATTCAGGATAGGAAAATAGCTCCCAGCAGCAGACGACTCAAAAGAAAAATGGGCAAAAGACTTGAAAGACATTTCTACAAAAGAGGATGTTATGGGGTGAATTGTGCTCTACCATTGATATCTAGAATTCTTAACCTCTGTTACCACAGAATATGGTTGTATTTGGAGATAAAGTCTTTAATGAACTAATCAAGTTAAAATGAAGCCATTAGGATGGGCCCATAATCCATTATGACTGGTGTCCTAATAAGAAGAGGAGATTAGAACATAGACACACAGGGGGAAGACTGTGTAAAAACAGGGGGAACCAGACATCTACAAATCAAAGAGAGAGGCCTCAGAAGAAAACAACCCTATTGACATCTTGATCTTGAACTTCTAGCCTCCAAAATTGTGGGAAAATAAATTTCCATTGTTTAAGCCACCCAGTATGTGGTACTTTGTAATGGCAGCCCCAGGCGACTAATACAGAAGGTATTCATAAGGCCAAGAAATATATGAAAAGTTGTTCTACCTCATTAGACATCAGATAAAAGGAAATTAAAACCACAAAGGGATACCACCACTCACCCATCTAATAGTGCTAAACATCTAATAGTGTTAAAGTATTGACCCAGTTAAGATATTTATAAAACATTATCCCAGGCACTGTACTAGAGAAAGGAGTCACAAAGATAAAGAAGAAAAACACTAAACCTACCCTCCTTGAACTTATAGTTCAAGAGGGAAGATAGATAACTAAACTAGTTGACAGAAATAATATGTGCTAAGTGCTGTGATTATGAAAGTGTAAAATGCGTTCGGGACACACAGCAAGAATACTAGCCTAACATGGGAGTAAGCTCAGTGGCAACTGAGGAGGTGTGTAAGCATTTCAGGGCTCTTCTAATGAGAGGTGGACTGAGATATGTGGGTTCGACAAGCAGGCCAATATGGTTTCAGGAACATGGTTTTCAGGGTAATTTCAGTTATCTGAAATTTGTGCTGAGATGAAGCTGCATCTGTTTGGGAGAAAAGCAGAGAAGATCACAAGGTCTGCCTCAGCCTTTCCCCTACTATTCACAGCAATCTTGCTCTAGCCTCAAACTCATGGAAAAAGAAGTCTGCAATTTAAGGCTGGCTTCATGGATGTGTGACCCGTGCAGTTACACAGGCTCCACACTGAGAAAATCCCTGTGCTAATTTAATGCTCTGCTGTTGTCTTCTTGAAATTCTTTTCTTTTCTCATTTTTTTAATGCTTATTTACTTTTGAGAGAGAGAGAGAGAGAGAGAGAGAGAGAGAGAGTGCAAGGGAGGGGCAGAGAAAGAGAGGGAGACCGAGGATCAGAAGCAGGCTCTGCACTGACAGCAGAGAGCCTGATACAGGCCTCAAACTCAAAAACCGTGAGATCATGGCCTGAGCTGAAGTCAAATGCTTAACCAACTGAGCCATCCAGGCACCCCTGTCTTCTTGAAATTCTTAATAATTTTTGAATAAGGAGCCCTACATTTTCATTTTGCACAGACCCCTTAGTTTATGTAGCTGGTCCAGCCTGCAACTAACTATAGTTACAATCCTAAAATAGCCATTTAGCATGCTCTTTGGGAGTTTCCTGTGGCTGGGATTGTTATAGATGCAGACTCTCTGGGGCTTCTCTAGACCTACTGAATTGAAATCTGTATTTTAAAAGTTCCCCTGGCAACTTAATGCACATTAAGGTATGAGAAGCGTTCCCTGAGAACACCTCATCCCCTATATGTGCTGAGAGTGAAGCTAATCTTCCCCCCCTATCCTGCAACTTCTCTGGTGGACATGTGACTTAGCCTGGTCAGCAAGAACATTGCATTCCAGGGCAACAGTGGTTGATTTGTTTAGAGATAAGCATGTGATGCATGTTATGCCCAGCACACTATTGGAATTTATGTAGGAACCACTCAGCTGAGACCATCTCTTTTTCCCTGGGACTGCTAGCAGTAGAGTGACCTGAGTTTGGAGTTCTTGTGGCCACCACATGAAGCCTGAAAACAAAACTAACATTGTAGAAAGGCAAGCTAAGAGATAGGGAGAGTCTTGATGTCATTGCCTTAGCACTTGGGTCAAAGTGTACTTGAAGTTAAATCTATCCCTGAACTTTTTAGTTACTTGATCCAATGAATTCCCATTTTCATGTAAGTTCATTTGAGTCAGGTTTTCTGCTCTTTAGTACCAAAAGAGACTGATGGATAACTCCTGTTCATGTCTACATAAGGTCACGAAAGTTGACTTTCAGAGGTGGAGAGATATGTTTTGCTGTAATTGTGTGTACACACCAATAGATGTACTTTTTTTGCATGAACTATCCTATTTGGTGTATCAAGTTGCAGAGATTCAGTGGATAGTTACCAAATTTCCCCTTCATTTTACTTTAAGTGATATCAGTCCTGGATCAGAAATATTTTTTCTTTGCTTATGTTTTCTGCTATTTCAGAACATTGTAGCTATTAATGAAAGACCAATTTCAATGTGTAATAACATGTTTTCCTTCTGGGCTGTAACTTCCTTGGGCAGTTCACTGAGCCAACAATGCTGAGAATGAAAAGCCCCTGTTTTTACATCAGGAATACGTGGCTAAAAGCATTTTTCCAACCAAACCTGCCCTACCCCTGCACCCCCACCCCCATTCATTTTCTCCTTTAGTTATAGCTTATGTTCCATTATCTCAAGGAAATGATTAACCAACATTTAATACAATGTCAGAGTCCTTTTTCCTTCAAAGAATTCCAAACCAAGTTTTATTTATCTCTCACTACCTGGTAGGTAGCTCAATGCCTTGAATGAAGTATTTTCTCAATATGTGCCCATTGAATTATGCTAAGTCTGCATACACTCATAAGGAGACTAAAGTTTATAATGTTTGTTAAGGTAACAAATCTAACTTGAATATAGATCATTAGAGTTGGAAGGGACTGAGAAGTTCTTTAGCTGAATCCTTTTATTACACTCTGTCTCCCTCTGTCTATCTCTCTCTTTCTCTTTGTCCCTCCTTCCTTTCCTCTCCCCCCTCTCTCCCTCTCTCTCCTCTTTCTGTCTCTGAGAAATAAAATATTATAGACACAACTAAATCCCCATTACTTTCACTTCCTTTGTCCTCCCCTCTAGGTAAGCTGCCTGGTGAAGTTGGCATATATCAACCCAGTGTATGTTTGTATATTTTTATGATATATTTTAAAGTCTGAACATTTTTATAAATGCAATCATATTAATGGATCCTTTTGCAGTGTGCTTTTTTTTTCACTCAGTCTTATACTCTTGAGTTTATCCCAGTTGATACATGTGGATTAACTCTAGGATAAGCTTGTACCTGAGCCCAAAGAACCATGTATATGCAGCTGCAGCACTGTTAGTAATAGTGAAAAAGTCAGAACTACCCAGTGTAAGGGAGTGGCTAAGCTGTTTCCTATAATGGGATGACAATTCACATTTAAAACAGAACTTTTGTGTTTTACATGGTCCAGAGAGGTGTTGTGAAAGGACAGATGTCACTCACACGGGTAATGGGAAACCTGAGCCTGTGCCGAGAACTCTAGGTCTAAAGCTAGTGTTCCTTTTTAATTAACCTTATTATTTTGATATAATTTCAAACTTACAGAAAAATCATGAAAGCAATACATATGAAGAATTCCTATATAACTTTTACCAGATTATTTTAAAACATTTTGTCACTTTTTCTCCCTTTCTCCTTCCCCTCTGCTTTTTCTCTTGATACAATTTCTCTCTTCCAAAAAAAAAATTATCTGAATATAGTTGACCCAGAATGTTACATTAGTTTCAGGAATACAATATAATAATTCAACTTCTCTGTACATTGTGCTGTGCTCACCACAAGTGTAGCTATATGTATCACCATACAACGCTATCACAACATCATTGACTACTATGCTGTACCTTTTATTCCCACGATTTGTTCATTCCATAACCGGAAGCTTGTTGGATATAATTATTTTACTAAGCCATCTAAGAGAGGTTGCTTACATATATTATGGACCTTTTAGTTATACTCCAAAGTGCTTTTTGTATAGATAAAGATACATTTTTAAGTATTCACATTACAGGTATCAAATGCAGGAAATTTAACATTGATACAGCAATCTAAAAATAATCTACACTCATATTAAGATTTTGTTGAATGTTCTAATAATAATCTTGATATCAGATCTCTCCTCTTACTTGCCCTTGGTGTAAGATTCAATTCAGGATCATGTGATACATTTGGTGGTCCGACCTAGATTTCATTTTTTTTATTAATTAATTTGGGTTTTATTTTTAAGTAATCTCTATATCCAACATGAAGCTTGAACTTGGAACCCCAAGATCAAGAGTCATATGCTTCACCAACTGAGACAGTTTGGTGCCCCAAGTCTAGATTTTAAATAATTATTATGACTTAGATCTGAAAATATTTTACAGGTGTGCATTTTGTAATTTTTCTATTACACATACCTGCTGCTTTAATATATTCTTGGTATAACTGCTGTATTTGTGGTGCTTTACACATTATTATTACCAAGAAGAAGATTCCAGCCTTGCATGGGAAATATTAAAGAAGCAATTTAAACAGCAACTCCCTTACCTTGAATTCAGAGTAGGGCACACAGTGCTAAATGAGGCACCTGGTGGGAATGAAGTGACCCATGTTCAGAAGCTAGGTAAGAGATGCAGCATCTCTGTGACTCAGTCTCCTCAGCTGTAAAGTTATTGGGAAGTGAAATAATATATGGGAAGAGCCCGGTATGAATTTGTGGAACTCATTCATAGCAGATGCTTTTTTTTTTTTTTTTTTCAGTTTGTGCACTGAGATTTAGTTTGTCAAGTTTATGTGTTTAATGGTTATGGCAGCTAATAGCCCTTAAGTCTGTTCACACCAGGAGATGTGGGAGGTGACACTTAAGTCATTTCTCCCCCAGTTTATGACAAAGTTACCTGATTCCCGTGCAAACACAGATAAAGTGCTTTCTCTTTTACATGTTATACCACATAAAACATGGTTCCGTGCAAAAGATTTTTGTTTATGTAGGCACAGAAAAGGAAACTTGCATCTGTTCACTTGAACATTTTGGTTAGCCACACTTTACTCACATTCTGAAACTCAGTCATGTAATTTAAAGCGATTTTCTTCTTCTCAGAGAATGTGCAATATCTTTATCCAAGCATAATTGTTGAGGTGGAAAGAAGACAATTATAAACATTTATAAAAATAAAAACATTAGAACTTGATTTCAACTTTAGTCTTTCAAATAGAATCTGCAATGAGTTGGTAATGCAGTCAGTAGACCTTCATAGGCTTTTTAAGTCTATATTTTCTTTAAGTTGAATTACATTTATCACCAATTCTTCTGTCTGTGATTGCAAAGAAATTGATTTAGGGAGACACAGTGAGGATGGCTTGAGATTTAACTCCAGGAACAATTTACTGGAAATAACATTAATTATATCTTTGTGAGGTAGTTTCTATTCAATATCAGGTAAATTAGTATACAGGATAAAACAAACACCATCATTGCTAATCATTATTGAAAGAAAATGATATAGATTCTAGGAGCAAAATACAAAGCTTTTTTATTTTTCTTTTTAATTCTAGAGGATCATAATAGGATTCTCAATCGTAAATAATGGGAATACAACTCTAAAAAGCTTAAGCAAAAAAAAGACTATGATAAAAGTTTCTCATATACTGTATAAGTCATGAAGGTGATTGAACCTTACTAACAATTTAAACCAGGGAATCATGGGACACCTGGGTGGCTCAGTTGGTTAGGTGTCTGACTCTTGATTTCAGCTCAGGTCATAATCTCAAGGTTCGTGAGATCAAGCCCTTCTTTGGGCTCTGCGCTGACAGTGTGGAGCCTACTTGGGATTCTCTCTCTGCCTTTCTCTCTCCCTCTCTCGCAAAATAAATAAATAGACATTAAAAAAAAAACAGGGATTCAGATGCATTTAGGTTCTCATTTCATCTCTCCTCTTTGCCCTTTTCTGTTCATTGGTTTATTCTTCTTGCTCTATGTCTGTGGACCATACTTCTTTTATTCTGGCCACATGGTGGAGAACATGACTGACAACAGCTTCTGAACTTTGCATCTAAAATTCTGTCACTGGAGAGTCTCTGTTTTTCCAAAACTCCTAAGGAGAGCCTTTAATGGGTCCAGCTTAGGTCAGGTGTGCACCTCCATCCCAATTGTTATGACCAGAGACAAGTCCTGGAACAGACCTTTGGCCCACCTTGGATGAGGATACCTCACACCCATCAACTGCAGCCAGCTGAGCAGGATGACACTGAAGGAACACGTGGAGGGGTGTTCCCAGAAAAGGGGAACTTGGGAGACAATATGATCACCATAGAGGCGTACTCCATCCATTCTTTGAAAAAATAACTTGTGATTGCCTATTTCATCCATTATGATTAATTCAGATGCAGATGGCAGGATCACCAATAATAATGATTTAAAAGCATTAGTCTCATCGAAAAGTAGAGATAAGTGCTCTAGGATAGTTCCTCAAGATCATCCGGGACACGGCCTTCTTCCATCTTTCTGCTCCACTATCCTCAGCACATGGCTTTCATCTCCAGGAAACCTTATGGTTCTAGATGGCTGCTAGAGCTCTAGCTATCATGTCTGTTTTCCAGTCAGGAAGGAAAAAGAAGGAGGGTGAGGGGAAAAGATTTGTCTATTTGTCTGCCTCTCCTTTTAAAAAGCTTCCTGGAAACCCTTCTAACAGCTTCTATTTGTATTTTGTTGAACAGAACTGAGTCACATGGCCACACCTAGTAGCAAAGGAGACTAGAAAATGTGTCTTTTAGTGGGATGCATTGTTGCTTCACCAATAGAGAGGTTCTGTTAGTAAGAATGTGAGAATGGATGATGAATAGACTTTTAGAAGTCTCTACCACGTTTACTATGACACAGAAACTGGTAAATGGGAACAAGATGAATATGATATATAAACAGATAACTACAGCCAGTCCCTAAAGAGGCACAAGATGAAGGGAAGAGTCCAGTGCCAGGTAGAGAGATTCGCCTGACAGAGAAAGGTGTACCTCTTTTGTTTTATGGAACTAAGGAGAGGATGGGTGAAAGCACTTTTGTAGATGCGGTGTAGTGAGGTGCACATCTATTGTCTCTAAGAAGAAGAGGTGGAGGGAGAATTGCTGCTATATGGTAATGGACAAAGGCAAAAAGTTTCTTTGTATACGGAGGAACAATTAGGTGGATAGTTCTCAACCCTGGAAGTGCATAAAATACCCCTGATGAACCTTTTAAAAAAAGTATCAATGTGGCTGGCAGTGGTGATCAGGCTTTGGCAGTTTGGGTTTTTTTTTTTTTAAGTTCTCCAGATGATTCTAATATTTAGGTAAGTGAGAACCACTGGTCCATTTCTAAACAGCCAATTTGGTGTAGGTTGTGAAAGGACCCTGGACTAGGAGTCAGGAGAGTATGAATTGCCCCTGCCCAAATCACCAAGCCAAACCACAGCTTCATTTAGAAGATGAAGGTTTTCTAGATTGAAGCAAAATTAGATGGCATTTGCAACAAAAAATAATGAATAAGTACATACTATGCATTATCTCTACTCGACTATTTCAGGTAGAATTTAGTGATATTTCCTTAAGCCAAAGTTCCTACCAACTAGGAGAATGCCCAGTCTTTCAGAATTTAGCTGTTTTTTTTTTTTTATTAGTAAGCTATTTAATTAATGTTTTGTAAGGTGAATACTCCTGTTTGTTCATTTTCTTCAATACATCACACAATTTATCTGGCCTAGATTATCAGCCAGAGAGCATCTAATTAGTGTGGTGGCGAGAAATATTTCCTCCTGAAGAAATGAAAGATCTTGTTTGCACACTGAGGTGTTGTTAACTCTGCCCCATGCATCTCTTTGAAATAAAAGTTTTGGTCAAAAGTAAAAAAGGTGGTTGAAAAAACTGTCATGTTGAAATGATCTAAAGAATAAAAGAAAACTGCACAGTCAAAAAGAAAAATGCTTATGTTACCTTGTGTTATTGCCTTCTCATCAATGACACAGTGGCAGTTTAGAGAGAAGCAACAATGATGGTGATAATATAGTAGAATTATGGAAGAGCCTCAGAAAACACATTGAGGTCTGAGAGTTCTTGGATGCCTTCACATCGTTTTGATTTCCTTCTCATGTGAAGCAGATGAAATTAATAGATTGGGTTATTGTTTATTATTCATTCTTTCTTTTAACAAACGTTTGTTGAGCACCTACTATGTGGCAGGCACTGTTCTAAGCATTACAGATTTATGGGGAAAGGGGAGCTTTGGTGGATCAGTTCGTTGAGTGTTCCACTCTTGATTTCAGCTCAAGTCATGATCCCAGAGTCATGGGATTGAGCCCCACATCAGGCTCCATGGTAAGCATGGAGGCTGCTTAAGATTTTCTGTCTTTCTGTCTCTGTCTCTCTCTCTCTACCCCCCCCCCCGCCCTTCTCCCCTGCTCAAACTCACGCTCTCTCTCTAAAACAAACAAACAAACAAACAAACAACACCCCACAAGATTTATGGGGAAAGAAAACAGATGAAATTCCTGCCCTCCTGGATCTTACATTGTAGGAAGTGACAGTGAAGAGATTAATGTATGAAATATGTGGCATACTTGATTTTAGATGGTGGTGAGTACTATAATGAAGGAAAAGTAGATGAGGAGAGTAGGAATTATGAGGGAGGAGAGAGGGGTTGCCATTTTAGATGGAGTGACCAGGGAAGGCTTAAAGGTAGTGTGTTAGTAAGCAATGCAATAGCCTTGGGGAAGAGCATTCCAGGAAGAAGGAATAGCAACAGCAAAGGCCCTGAAGTACTTACTAGGTGGTCAGTGGGACAGACAGAGATAAACCAGATAGGGCCTCATAGGTCACCATAGTGACTTAGACTCCTGTTGTTTGTGGGATGGAAAGCTGTTGGCAGGTTTTGATTTTTTTTTTTTTTTTTTTCAACGTTTTTTTATTTATTTGTGGGACAGAGAGAGACAGAGCATGAACGGGGGAGGGACAGAGAGAGAGGGAGACACAGAATCGGAAACAGGCTCCAGGCTCTGAGCCATCAGCCCAGAGCCTGACGCGGGGCTCGAACTCACGGACCGTGAGATCGTGACCTGGCTGAAGTCGGACGTTTAACCGACTGCGCCACCCAGGCGCCCCTTTTTATTTTTTTTTTTTTAATTTTTTTTTTTTTTCAACGTTTTTTTATTTATTTGTGGGACAGAGAGAGACAGAGCATGTTGGCAGGTTTTGAACAGACGAGTGTTGTTTTAGCAGGAACATCTAGTTACATAAAGTTGTGCTTTCGAAGATGGGCCTTAGGAGACTTTTATAATAACCCAGGCAAGGGATAATGGTGGTTTGAACTAGGGTGATCAAGTTGAGTTGGTAAGAAGTGATTTAATTTCTGGATACATTTTGAAGGTAGGGTGAATAGGATTTCCTGATTAAGTGCACATGAAGTGTGAGAACAAAAACAAAGTCAAGAATAACACCTAGACTTGTGAGCATTGGAAAAATGGCAATGCTATTTACTGAGATGGGGATGTCTGTGAGAACAGAAGACTTGGGAGGTCATCTCTTACGGGAATAACAGGCCATGAGGACATGCAAATGGATGTATCAGATAGACATTTGAATGAGTCTGGAGTTTCATGTTTTCATGGAGTTTCATGGAGTCTGTGTTTTCATGACCTGTAGATAGTAATTAAAGCTGCAAGAATTGATGAGATCACAAAAGGAGAAACTAAGGCCTGAGCTGTCCAACATTTATGTGACAGAGACATTAGGGGAAACCAGGAGAGGAGGCTGACAGTGAATGGTCAGAGAAAGAGGTCGTGGGCTTGTGGTGTTCTTGGAGGAAAGAAAGTGTTGCAGGAAGCAGAGAGGGTCAACTCATCAAGTCTTTTTTAGCAAGGTACACCAAGGTCAGTATCTCTGTCCTAGAAAATAGGACGGGCGAGAACACCTAAAACTCCAGTGATTGCCCAAGGTCACACAGTTGGCACGTGATAGATTTGAAATTCAAAAACCCTGATTGTTTGACCTTAACCCGAGCTCTTAAAGGGAAGATAAGAGAGCTCAGTCCACCTATTTGCAACAGCAGTTATATTTGTTGTTCTCTGTGCTTTTTTTGCAATTTTTTTTCTAAATGAAGATTTCCACTACTTAGTAAAACAAAACAAAACAAAACAAAAACCAGCATGGAAAAAAAAACCCGCAAGAGTTTTAAAGAGGGCTTTAAAAAACGAACATTTCATTGAAGTGATGAAGATAGGTTGAATCTATCATATAATGTGTTTCCAAAGCACTTCTTGGTTTGTCTTTTTTTTTTTTTTTTTGGATTACAATTGCTTCTGTGCATTGCTGTGGGCTTTACCCTCCTGTCCCTCACAGGGTTTTGCATAGGCTGCCTCTATTCAATCAAATGCAATCTCCAAAGTAGCACATTGAATGGAATGTGCAATGAATACTAAAATAGGAAAAATGAACCTGCAAATACATGGCAGCTGGCAGCTTCTTAAAATCCTAATCTCCTCATTTAATGAAATACAAGTGATTTTCAGTTTCGGCAACCAAGACAAAATAAACCTTCTACATTGAATACCAAAGTAAAATGAGTGCCGAACTTCATTTAAGAAGACGTTTAGGATAAATATCACATCATTCAGTATCCAGTGAATATCAAATTTTGCATGTTTACTAGGAAGTCCTGAACATTGAAACAAAAGTAGAAGCAGGATAGGAATTCAGGGTCGGTGCTGCTTGCTAGGTGGACAAGACTGGTCCTGCACTACCTAGCAATGCACGCTTTGCAGCTTCTCTAGTGCTGTTTCCTTACCACCTTGTTACTCCACACACCTACCGACATTCCCTGCTCTTTCTCCTCTGGTGTATCTCAAATTCCCATTCTTGCTGCGTCCATTTAGGTGTCTGTATATCTATCCCTCCCCACAAATTCTCATGTGTGTGTAAAGATCTACACAAAAAGATGTATTACATGAATGGGTTTAATAGTAAAACAAAACAAAACAAAAAACTGGAAACAATATAAATCTCCATTAGCAGAATAGGACAATATATTAAAACACACTTATTCTATGGAATACTATTCAACTGCTGAAAAGAATAAGATAAAGCTATATATAACACCCCATGAAGATTTCCAACATACATTACTGAGTGAAAATAGCAAGTCACAGAGCAATACCATATGTTAACCATTTAGGTTAAAAAAAAATGGGAAAGAAAAACATTAACTTATTGAGAGTTACTACTTTAGATGAAGGGGTTGGGTCACGGAAGCAGGGGTGTGAAGAGATACTGTCACTTTTCATTGCGTTTACATTGGTATTAGATTTTTTAACGTGTTTTTTCATGAGTTACTGTGTAGCTTAAAAATTAACTTTAAAAATGTCACCGTTTTATTCTTTCTCTCTCACTTGTAATAATGTTCTCAAGCAGGATATGAACAGAAAGAAAGCAGTCAGGTTCATTGACTTCCGTATCTCACACTTGGGCTCCAGTGTTTGACTATGATTTCCTTCCTGTCCTCTGACAGAGTCACTAATTTTAGGTATGCTTTTATAGTTAGAAACAGCATTTTATTTTGCTTGAATTTTTAACCAATGATCACAGGAAAGAACTATGTTTCTAATATTTGTGTAGTATAGTTTTTTTTTTCTTTTCATGAAGCTAGGCTAGAATCCTTTTATCACCCCAAACAAAAATAGACCACTTAAGAATAAGTTCTTAATTTGTTGCTAAATGCTACTTATGAGAATTTGATAATAAGTTGTTTTCCTGCACATAAGCATAAGGGAAATGTGTCTTTACAAAATTGATGGAAATTCTGGATATAATGTAGAGAATTTATCCTAAATTAAGTTGAAAAGTGAAATTAGCAAAATGCCTAAGGAGTTTTAACATGAAACATTAATTGGGATTTAGTGGTGCTAATTTTAGCAGTGGGAAAGAGACATAATAACATTCTATCAAACCTTTGTTGGAGTTTCTTGTAATATTGCTTTATCTGTATCTTCTAAGAACGTGGTACACAATCAGAATCCAATTATTTTATATTGGTTTCATGCTTTTACCCAAGAGAAATTCATAAATTGTTTTTAATCACTTCTTTTATTTTAAATCAATAGTGTCTACCAAGTGGATAACATTACACATTAAAACATCACCTCCTGTCGTTGGTGTAATTACTTTGTAAAGAGGTAAACCACAACACAATTTGACAATCTTTGGGTTTATAAAATCTCATTATGTCACAACACAATATTTTATTCTTAGTGATCACAAAAAAAGCATACACTTGAACAAAACCCAAACATTTATGATGAAGTAATTGGAAAGAACCAAGTTAATATTACATATGGTACTGCCTCTATTAGAATCTCTGAGAGAGAGCTCCTTTTTACTGCAGCTGTTGAGGAAGTAGGGAGGTTTGAGGGAGTTCTGGTTCCCTTCACCAGGGTTGGCAGTCATGTGGCCGGAGTTGGAGGGTTTGGCACAACCCCAAGATACAAGCTTCTCAAGGAGGGCTAGGACCCAGTCGCCAGGTCTGGAAGAGACAATGTCGCCTCAGATTTTCATCCCACATGCATAGGCAGCTGCAGAAGAGAGTCGGGGGCAGGGGGTGCAGGAATGATCTTCATCTTCTGTTTTAGCAGATTTGCTTTCACCTATTTTATATTTTGGGCTTCTGTAACAGATTTCATCTGGAGAAAGGGGATCAGTTGCTAAAATGTATTTTTGAAAACCTCTGCTCTATGCCAAAGTCATGTGCTGCCTCTGTGTCAAAGGGAGGATGGCTTGAAATATAAGAAAAGAAAAAAAGGTGGGAAAACCCTCTGATGGAACCAGGAGGGCAAACAGCAACCCACACTATATGAGAATCACATGCTAAAACTCATAAGCCTTTTTATATCATCAATTTTATATCTAACTCTGGTAAAGACAAATTCCTAATTTAAAAAAAATGATAAAACACACATAAACCAAGAAAACACCCCCAAATTGTACTTCATCTGTACCCCCCCCCCCCGCCTTTATTGTTTCTGTATAAGAAAAGGGAGGTAGGTAGGACACCTGGGTGGTTCAATCAGTTACGTGTCCAGTTTCACCTCAGGTCATGCTCTTACAGCTCGTGGATTTGAGCCCCGAGTTAGGCTCTGTGCTGACAGCTTGGAGCCTGGAGCCTGCTTTAGATTCAGTGTCTCCCTCTCTTGCTCTGCCTCTCCCCTGGTCATTCTCATTCATTCTCTCTCTCTCTCTCTCTCTCTCTCTCTCTCTCTCTCTCAAATATAAATAAATATTAAAAGAAATAGAAAAGAAAAGGGAGGTAGGGTGTGAGGAGGATACTAGAGCAGGGGAAATTGGATGTCCCTTAATCAGCTTTAGTATTGTCTGGAACTGGTGTTCCATCTTGCTTCAGCATCACTGAGGATTAATCTGCTTTATTTTGTATTTCTCTCCCCTTCTTCCCTTCCAATGGTATCTTGAGGGACTTTTTTCTGCCTCTTTCTCTCTTCTTCCTCCTCCTTCACCCATACTAATAAGCATGGCGTCTCCATTTAGGAAGCAACAAATTAACAAACATTGTAGACTCAGAGAAAGAAAGTTGATAATAAGCCCAAGGGCTAGATGGAAAGATAAAAAGATACACTTGCCCCCAAAAATCTACAGAAGATTCTGGCTAAGAAAGGGGAGGTGGTGGGGCTTTGGGTTAGGGGCAACTTGTACAAGAGACCAAGACTCCAGCCCTACTGTTATCCTCTTCCCAAAAAATGTAAGATCCTCAAAGGGCATATATTGTCTGATTTTTTCCCCCTAGACTATAAGTCCCAAGGATGCAGGGACTTGGCTTGTTTTGTTAACATCTGTATTGGTCAAAGTGCCCTGCACATTGTAGGGGCATTCGATACTTTAGTAAACACTTGTTGAATAAAAGCACCATTGGAAGAAAACCCTTGCTCACTTACCAAGGTTGCATTATGATAAAACCATTAAAATTTTCCTTGAGTTGGGGCAGTGGCAGGCACATTGCCTCCATCATAGGTATAGCCTCAGTTTTTAGTCTGTTGGGACCAACAATGACTAAAGGCAAAGATGGAACTAGAAGTATCTTCTCTGTGCTGAATAGTGATGTGGGTGTGGAAAAGATACCCTGGAAAGAGAAAACAGCCTCCTTCACACTCCAGGGGACAAGAAGTTCTAAAGGAGACACTCACTGAAATGGAAGCATACACAGATCAAATAGTGCTGCAATCCTTTCAGCTTGACAAAAGATTTTTTGATGTGTGACCAATTACAATTATACTGAAATACACTATGAAAATACTCATCATGTTAATACATGTCTTTATCATATCGATAAACATCAGGGATTTGTCTCAGTCTTTTGTTATCTCTATCCCAAATACTACCTGCCTTTTTTCTTCATTTTATTCTCCCTTCAAAGAAGAATAAAGGAAAGGCATATGGTCAGTTACAAGTCAAGAAATTTAATATTAGCATTTCATTAGTGGTTTAAAACATGCTCCTTTCAGAATATGTAAAGTACAACAAATATATACATACTTTAGGATAAACAGAAAAATTCATAGCAAGGGATAGGTTTTTTACAGTGTGAATAGTAATGTTCCATTTTGGAGCAAAATGGCTTTAATAAATGATACTAAATAAAATAAGAAAGATTGTCAATACAAAAAAAGAAGTGAATCGTGACAAATTGCTTATATGCTGGATATTAAATAGTTTTCATAGATAGAATGGCCATATGATTTATCATCCAAATGGGATGCTTCTAAGAGTGAAAGGGTACACTGGTCATAATTAGCGCTGGGGCAGCAGACCATAAATCAGAATAAACCAGGGTATGTGGTCATCTTCCTCATGGGGGCGCATAACGACAATAAAACTGCTTTTAGGTTTGTTTGTTTTTTATTTTGAAAAGAAAAAAAGCTAAAAGAAAATGAAATAGGTTGTCCATGTGCTAAACACACAGTAGGTCCTTTTTTCATTAACTGCTCAATTTGTTGTAATAAACTAATCTGAATAATAAATTATTACTGTTGAAACTGATTAGAAAAGAGAAATTCAGTGGGTAATCTACCCTATTTTCAAAGTATTCTGCTCATTAGAAAATTTTTTCCCTGGACCATAAAAATTAATCAGAATAGAGAAGTCTGCTGAGTACCATCTCTCAGCTAAAACACACATCTCATATTTTAAGATCACCTGTCTTTCAGTATTGACCTGGTTGTCAGATAAAGTTCATCTCTAGTCCCATACCTTATTGAGTGTAGCCATCAGAAGCACTGTGTTGAGAGGATTCTGAGGTCACCTTAGGGCTTAGCAGAAAGGTGTGTGGTGCTCAGTTAGGATGTCTACAGGAGATATGGATATGGGACGATGGCATGTTTGGCAAATATTGCCATCCCAGATTTGGACAAATATCTGTTTTAACAATATTTTTCTGACATATATCTAATTATGTGGGGAACAAAGGCAAAGAAAATAGTTTTCTTAAAACTTACAGCCCATTGACAAGTCCTTGAGATAGGCAGAGTGACCTTCCTCTAGGAACTCAACAGCCTAGATGTTAATATTTTGCTAAGGCCAAAAGGCAATCTTAGCTTAACATTATCCCGACTTCCAGGATCCTATGAGTTTACTTCAAACATACAGAAATTCCTTTGGAAACTTCCTTTATGTCCACCCCCCCTAGATATACATTAGCAGTCATCCTCCAGGCATATGGCCCACTAATATACATCTGAAGGGTCTCATGACCGAGATTTTACTAGACAGTAATAAATGACCTTTTCCCAACAAGAGCTAGCTCCCTCAAGGTCCTGGAAACCTTGCTTCCAAAATTCCTTAGAGACTTACCCTATCCCTAACCCCCTCCCAACTTGAAGGTATACAATCAGTCACCCGTCACAACTGCAGTGCAGCTCTTTCTGCCCATGGGTCCTGTCCCTGTGCTTTAATAAAACCACCTTTTTGCACCAAAGATGTTTCAGAATTCTTTCTTGACCATTTTCTCTGAATCCCCAAATTTCAACATCATCTAATGCATAATTGATCAGAAAAGAAATAATTACACCTTGCTGATATTGCATCTGCTATTTCAGTTGTATCAGAGTGTAATTAATATACCAACTACACCACAGGACAATAATGCATCACTCTTAACTTGAATGAAGACAGCAGTTTCATGATGTCCTCACTTCATTGTTTTATAACCTGATTAGTCCAAAATCAAAATAAGGAAAGATCAAATCCCTACTACCTGAATGGAAAGTAGTAGAAACAATACAACAAACATGCTAATTAATTTCTTCTCTGTTTCTATTCTTGTTTCTATCTTGTTGTTGGGGACTATGTTTTTGTCTACTCAAGAAAACTTTAAGCCATAAAATGAAAATTAAACTTTCTTCTCCCTTGCAAACAAACATTGACATCTCAATTTTTAAGAAGTATTTTCAACATTTATTTCACTGCCACATATCTTCTACTATTTAACTTTCTTGTAATGGAGAGATCCGTTCTGTGCCTTGCAATGAGGAAAATAAAAAGGATTTAGTTGATACTTTTTGAAGGTGTACCTAATATTGGTGCTCCTTTTGTGAGTATGAAGTATGTTCCATCTTTGGATCTTAATTCTCTAATTTTGAAAAATAGGGCAGAATTAAATTTATATTGAGGAGGAGATCCAACTTTAGATTGCAAGACAGCTTTCCCATATTAACTTTGACTATGCAGCTCTACTTTTCCAAGAGTGAAATTGTATTGAAGTGGTTTTCCAAAATATTTTGTGGAAAATAAGAGTTAATGGATGGCAACTCCTCATTCATGATCCCCAAACAGGAGACGAATTCATCAGGCAACAGAGTCTGTTCTGGAAGAGTTTCATTGGGTGAAACATTTTCCAAAAGCATGGTAGTTTCTTCCTCTACTGAGTTTTGCATGTCCAGAGGACTGCATTCTCCTTGATTCAGAATAAGGCTTAATTCTTCAAGAAATAGTGTGTTGCTTAGCGAATTCATACTTGAGACAGGGAAAGCAAAATTAGGATATTTTTTAAACATGGCATTTTTCCCCAGGTCTATGGAATCAGCTGGTGGTTTGAGAGTTGAGGAAGCTGTTTCATCATTTTTGCTGAGATGGTTTCCCCCAGTGAGAAAAGTTGAAATCTGGGGTTTATACCCAGGGCTGAGGCCAGGAATATATACAACTGTAGTGTTGGTGAGTAGTGACTTTTGCAGGCCGTCTCTGGTCTCTAGGGATTCTGTATTCTTTTCCATCTTATAGTCTGTGGGTTTGTGTTCTTCTGGGAGAAAGATTTCTATCTCTGTAACCACTGGATCAACATATAGGACCTGTTCGCTGGAATTATTATCTGTAAATTCACTTTTTTCCTAGGAAGAAAGATTTTTTTGTTTAATTTTACAAAAGACATTTAAAGGGGCTAACTGGGTAATTAAAGAAGAACTGGAATTCTGCTTTCCCTTGGCTTTGCTTTTCCCCTCCCTCTTCTGATATCGTTTCTCTTCCCATACAATTTCCTCCTTTTGTTATCCTGCTCAATTCCAGATCTTTATTAAATTCTCCGATGAGGAGACTGAAGGAAAGGAATAATAGAGATAAGCTGTTTTAAGCACATGTCTTGGCTTAAAATTTTTAAAGAGAATGATGTGTCTTGCATATTAACTTGCATATTATTTCAGTGCCTTTTAAAGTTTGGAAGTTTAATGTGTTGGAATATTTCTTTTTTTTTTTTTTTTTAATTTTTTTTTTTCAACGTTTTTTATTTATTTTTGGGACAGAGAGAGACAGAGCATGAATGGGGGAGGGGCAGAGAGAGAGGGAGACACAGAATCGGAAACAGGCTCCAGGCTCCGAGCCATCAGCCCAGAGCCTGACGCGGGGCTCGAACTCACGGGCTGCGAGATCGTGACCTGGCTGAAGTCGGACGCTTAACCGACTGCGCCACCCAGGCGCCCCAATATTTCTTAATATCATGGAGCCTTACTACAAGAAAATATCTCATTGCTTAAATAAAAGAAAGGAAGGTAGAAGAATCCTGTTTTGTTTCTGATTTTTGAATAAAGTAGTAATAAATATTTTGTGCTGGGGTTATAAAGGGGTATAATTGTATAAAGCTATACAATTCAGACATGAACAGGTGGATCAGGGAAGAAGGTTTTTATTGATATAAAAGCCTAATGACTCTTCTGGGTAAGAAAATGACTTGAGGCCTTGCAGCTGATGGCTGACTTCCCAAGGCAAATAACTCCCATCCAACAAATTATAGCCAGTTATAAAATTATAAAATTATAGCCATTTGCTATGGGCTGAAATGTTTGTGTCTCTCCAAAATTCATATGTTGAAGCCCTAATCTCCAGTGTGATGATATTAAGAGGTGAGACCTTTGGCGGGTAATTAGGTCATGAGGGTGGAACTCTCGTGAATATAATTAGTGCCCTTATAAGAAGATACATGAGACTGTGATCTCTCCTTCTGCCATGAGAGGATACAACAAGATGCTGGCCATCTGTAAGGGAGATCTCACCAGGAATTCAACCTGCTAGTATCCTAATCTTGGACTTAACCAGCCTCCAGGACTGCAAGAAATAAATGTTTGTTGTTTAAGCCACCCAGTCTATTCTGTTATAGTAGTTATTCTGTTATAGTAGTCTGAGCTGACCAAAATACCACCTTTTAGTCTGTTGGCAGAAAACAAAACTTCATCTGAAGGTTTGCTTCTAATACCGGGAGCCCAGAATGGGCAGGAAGTTTGGCAAAAAGGAAGACCTTGAACAAAGCAGCATGAAGTGTCATTCAAATTTTCTTCAGGCTCAACCTCCTTAGGGAGCTTACCAGGTTTGGGTTGGAAAGGGCAAACACGTAGTCAAAAGTCAGATGAAGTCAAAGAAACTAGACATGCTATAAGAAATGAAGAATACAAGGTAGCTGTGTTCCAAAGAAGGAGGCATTTTCTGCACTTCAGGCTGGCAACTGAGCGAAATGGGTGGGAGTCAGACCACAGTAAAGGACACACAGGAGCAACAATGTGGAAGACCATTCCAGAGTGAGGACGATAAAGGAAGAAGAGGATCTGACCACAACAAGGTCAAGGACAGTTCTCTGAGTCACAGAAAATCCCTAATTCCCTAGGATAATAATTAGTGGGGGAACAAGATAGAACTACCAGGTGGAAAGAATATTAAGATTATAGTGTTTATTGTCTGTAGTTTGGTGGATATATGCTTGTCCTTCAGTGACTTGTTACCTATGTACTTCATTATATGTGTGGGTTTAGTCGTTCTAGATCACCCCTTCACTATTAGCAGGTAACACTATAGTCTTCAAACTCAGCCACATGCAAACCCTTTCTCTCCTTCAAGTATACAGAGACAGGAATCCCTCCTTCAGCCCAAAGTGAACCTTTTCACCTCATCCCTTTAGAACATCCCCTCCCCTCTTCTTTATAGTCTTGTTGGATCAATATTCCCTCTTTCTCTGTAGTAGTCCCTCTTAAGCCTAACTAATTTAGTATAAACACACTTCTGATTCATGTCCCTCTGAAGCTACTGTTGTTCATTCATTGTACTAGATGTGAGAGCTGACCTTATGTCAGCATAGCCCCTTTCTCTACTTCCCTTTAGAAGAATGTCTTCATTCTCAGCCTCCACTTCCTCACTTACTAATCACTTCTCAACTCACCAGTGACCTCCCTCTCATCAAATTCCATGGACTCATTTCACTTTTTATGTTATATATCCTCTAAAAAGTAGTCAGCCCCATGGTTCCTTGCTTCTTGACACTTTGCTCACACCACATGATGCTTATTCTCTGACCCTCCTCTGCCTCTCTCCTAGGACCTTGTCTATTCCAATGGAAAAGCTCTTAGTGACTCCTCATTGTCTTTAGCAGTTTTCAATCCCTAACAGTGTTCTCAACCTCAGATGCATAGTGGAATCACTGTGGAAGCTTTCGACAATACTGATGCCTGGGTCTCCCCATGCCCTCCCTCCCCAAGAGATCTTGGAATGTGGCCCAGACATCAAGATTCCAATATGCCACCAAGGCTGAGAACTACTATCTTAGGGACATCTCTGGGGTTGGCTAAGGAGTTGATTAATGGGCTCATCAGAGCTCCAAACAAAGCCACTTTTATTTGTTTTATAAATTCTTGTTTTCCTCACATCTTTTGAACAAAAGGTTTCTAAGCTAAAATTAAATTTTTTAAACAAGTTTGAACATCCTTGTCAACAGAATGAAGTCTGAGTTCTATGATCTGATCCTACTCACCATTCCTGCAGTACACCACCCACTCCTCACATCAAGCCTTTCAATAAAGCAACACTTCATTGAAACATGTGCTTCTCACCTCTGTGCTTTTGCTCATGCTGCCCTCTCTATTTTGAATGTTTTCTGTTTCTCCTAAGTGACTCCTTCTCATCTTTCGTATGCTTCCTCTATACCCCTGTCATGTTTGGTTTCATTTCTGCCACTGTACTATATCACTGCAAGGCCGTGCTTGGATGATGTGTCTGTCCCATTTACTGGGTTTGGAGCCCCTTAATGATGAAACTGGGATGCCAAAAAATAGAAGGAGCACATATAGCAGAACCTTTCCCCTTCTCCAGAATCAGCAGTTCCTCCATAATTAGCATAGTCCCCTATTACCTCAGGGTCTTCCCAGCATACCCTTCTATTCTTTTTGAGATAGAAACTTGGGAGACCATCATATTTATTTTCCTCTCACATTTATTTTCTCAAATCCATTGAGCTTCAGCAGTAAAGCAGATCTCACCTGCTTCTCCAGGCTCATGTAAAACAGAAGCCCCTTTGTGTCTTTAAGCCTCATTTTATTGAGATTTTCTGCACTCCTCCTGTCGCTGAAGTCAGCCATCAGCTTTTGGCCATCACGTGACTGACACTTGGCCCACAAGCTTCCTCTTTACTTTTCTCTTTTGAATAGCATTGTTTCTTTCTTCCTTCTCTCTTTCCTTCCCTTAACTTTATTCCCTTATCTCTTAAGTATAATTTGAAATATGTATAATTCTGTTTTGACATGTGTTTATACAATTATGCTAAAATGTACACACATTTATTTGAACAGAAATTCTACTCTAATTGTTGGATTGCTCTTTTGGTCTTAGCTGCCACTTTTTATTTGATGGTGTTTGGTTACCTGTAGCATTTTTACGATACTACTGTTTTCTATATTAGGAATATCTTCATGAAGCCACTTTGGTATTAGCAATAAGATTCTTCTTTTAATTCTAGGAAACAAATATCACACATTAGAAGAAGCATTTTACTTTAGGATTCATTCAAGCAATCACATAGGAGATGAGGAAATCAACTGGAATGGGAGGGAAATGCATAATAAAGATTAAACTTCCTGATGCAGATTTCCATCTCTTACTTTAGAAAGTTAAGTGGGAAGTTGCTTCAATGTCTTTTCAGATTTTCCTCCTCTCTCTATTGCTCTGCTTTTCTCTAATGAGGCAGAACATTTTGAAACACTCACACTAGATTCAAGGTAAGTGGGAGAGGCACCATGGAAGTAAAACTGTACGCACGTTAAATATGGCAAAGCAGGGGTGCCTAGGTGGCTCAGCCAGTTGAGTGTCTGACTCTTGGTTAAGTCTCAGGTCATGGTCTCACGGTGCCTGGGATTGAACCCTGTGTTGGGCTCTGCACTGGCAGGGCAGGGCGTGCTGGGGACTTTCTCTCTCCCTCTCTCTCTGCTCCTCCCCCACTCATGCTCTCCCTCTCTCTCTCTCCTTCTCTCTCTCTCCCTCTCTCTCTTTCTCTCAAAATAAACATTTGAAAAAAAAAAAAAAAAAAGAAAGAAAGAAAGAATCCAGGCACTGTAGATAAACTTGGGGGCACTGTGAGCAGGCTGTGTAGTGAAGGAGAAAACATGACTTGTGATATCAGCCGGTTCTGGGCTCCTGGGTTAGTGCTCAGTGACCTTGGGCTGACCATGTAACCTCTGGAAGCCTAAAGGAAATGATCTGGTTTCCAGCAGGGTCATTGTGAGGATTAAACCAATGACGTGTAAAGAGTTTGGCATGGGTCGGTAATCATCAAACACTGCTCATTTTATTTTTGTCTTTTTCTGATTAAAAATGTTGATGGGTTTTCCTAGTAAATAACTGAATTGACTAGGTTTGGTATAAATTAGAAAACAGAAATTCTACGAAAACATACCCAGTTCGGAGAGATCTGTTAAATATCCCAATCAAAGAAAGAATCGACAACATGACAGCAAAGAAGATCATTCCCAATAAAAATCCAATGTCTTGTTGCCTGTTGTCTGAAAGGAGAGAAAAATAATTTTAGCTAAGCATTAGTGTCCATGGGATGTCTGAATCATTGTTCTCTCTGTGCCAAGCAAAAGTCATTGATCTCAAAGGAAAAAAAGGAAGGGGAGAACAAAATTAACCTTTCCCTTAGGCTGTGTGTACAGTGACAGCCCTTCCAAACTGCACAATATCTTTTATTTGAGAAAATTGGGCTGCATGTATCTGGTACCAGTGGGTTTCTAGAAGTGCATCTCTGGCAATTGTGGTCAGCATTAGACACTTTTCTGAGCTTGTGCATGCATATTTTATATAAAAGGGTTTAATGATGAATCTCATTTGTTTTGTCTGACACAAGTAAGAATTCCCAGTTGCTGGTAACAGAGTCTAAAGGTAGCCACAATCACAGCTGAGGTTTTTTGGGTTTTCTTTTTAAAATTTTGAGCAAGAAAGAAGTTAATGTACAACTTGTCACCATTCTTCAAAATTTATTGTTCATGAGTTTTTTCTGCTGAGAAACAGAAACAACCTAAAACAATATATAAGAAATGCAAATTGATATATATCTTGCATTCATATTTTATTTTAAAAGCAATGCTTTCCTTACATTTTGAAGCTTAATTAATCACCCAAAATCCTTAAATAATTATGATATATTCAACACATGTTACCTACTAGGCTCGTCACATTTTCTCCCTAGTACATGAAAAAAAATCCTATTTTCAATTTTCAAATACAGACTATAATTGAGACTTGTCTGCCACAGTGGAGTTTGTTCTGAGTGATGATGGGTTTTTGGCCTCCTTTCCACTCTCCTTCCCCACTTCCTCACTCCATTTGGCAAATATTTATCAGATACTTACCATGTGGCAGACACTTCACTGGCCCTGCCCTCGTTATTTTCCAGCTGCACCTGCCATACACTTAGGGGTCTCCAGGCTATCTGGCCCCTGTCCTTAAACCAACTGGTGTTCAGGGGTTGGGCCAGTGTAGCTTAGCTTGCTCCAAAGTTCTAGGGGGATACGGAATTAATGTTTTCCTAGGACTAGAATTCTATTGCTGAAGATTTCACACAACTAATGGGAGGTAGTGGGTGCCACATACCCTTGGGGGTTAGTGCCTGGGAAAGACTAGAGAATCCCCTAATAACATGGGGCCAGGCAGCCAGGCATAGGGGTCTAAGGATAGAGCAGAGTGATCAAGAGACAACTGGAGATACCTGGGTTCAAATTGGGCTCTGCCCTTACCAGCCCTGTAACCTCAGGGCATAATTATGAGCCTGCTGAAACTCAAATTTCTTCTTCTGGAAAATAGAGACTATAACACCTGTCTTAATAGGGCTGCCATGAGCTCCTGACCTCCCCAGTTCCCACAGAAATATCAAGGGGCAGGCCTGGGGAGGGATCTGTAATTAAGGATATGTACTGAGCCAAAACACTTGGCTCATTGATTTGCATGTTTAAATTCAGAGTGGCCTCACCTTGCTTCATGTTTCTTTGTAATACTTAACTGCCACCTGACTCTTTTCTTGTTGTTTTCCTCTTTGTTTTTCTCCTCAACTGTCTAAAATGGAAGCTCCATGAAGACAGGGGCTTTGTTCATTTTTTTCACTGCTGATTTCCCATCCAGTACAGTGCCTGGCACACAGTAGTTACTTAATGAATATTTGTGAAACAAATGAATGGAAGTCCAAAGACTGTCAATGTAACCTGCAAAAATTCTGGTACTATACCTGCCAGATTTCGGTTTTTTTTAATTTTTAAAAAATATTTATTCGTTTGTTGAGAGACAGAGTGAGCAGGGGAGGGGCAGAAAGGAAGGGAGACACAGAATCCAAAACAGGCTCCAGGGTCTGAGCTGTCAGCACAGAGTCCGACACAGGGCTCAAACTCACAAACTATGAGATCATGACCTGAGCCAAAGTCAGAGGCTTAACTGACTGAGCCACCCAGGTGCCCTTATTCCTGCCAGATTTCTATGCAGGGAGATAAGTGGTCTACCAGTGGTCAGTGATGAAATAGTTATGCCTAAAGTTTTTTAATTTGAAATTTCTATTTAGAGTTATATTTGTCCATTACACATACCTGATGTCATAATTTTTTAACGCCTAAAACATTTAGGTAAGCTCATCAATGGAAAATATTGAATCACACTAACAAAACAGGAGCTAGTTTGTACAAAAGAAAGAGTACAGGCTTCAGGATTTGAAAAACAGGATTTGAATTTTGATCTGTCACTTAGTGTGAACCTGGACAAGTTCCTCAGCCTCTCTGAGCTCCAGTTTTCCCATCTATAAAATAGATACATAACACTTACCTTACCTGGTAGTTTTGAAAACTGAACAAATGTATACAACCAACTACCACATGGTAGACATTCAAATTACGTTGTTGTTGTTTTTTTTTTAGGAGTTTTGGGGTCTTGAGCCGCAGCACCTATTGAAATGAAAATGTATCCAACCCATAGCAGAAGCTGGCAAAGTCCACCTAAACCGTTGCTTAAATTCAGTTTTACCTGGATCTTTATTGATAATTTCCATACAGAAAGCTCATGGCATATCTTATTCTCAAGAAATTTATGCCTGGCACATGATTTTTCAGTTGAAGGGTTCAAATGAATGATTGGTAAAGACTACTCAAAAAACCTAAGTAGTATTTTCTTACCAGCGGTAATGTGTCCTTTAAAGATGGAAGCAATTAGAAGCCCAGAATTCTGAGTATCGTGTTGGAATGATTTCAGTGTGACCTGGGGGACTTAAACAAAAAGAAAACAGAGTGAACTTCTTACATTTGCATTCAGGTTATTCAATTCCTGAATTACCCATTTTCACTTGTTTGGAGATGATTAAAGTAAACTTTAATAGGCTTGTAAGTGGAATAAAAACAAAGGCTTTTCAGTATGTGTGTCTTTTTCCCTCCTTTTAATTTAATTGGTCAAATCCTAAACACTGAAAGGACAATGAAAACTAACTTGAGTTTATAAAACCTCAAGGTATATCCTCTAATTTCGTGAGGCTTCTAGGCAAAAAATACCAAGGAGCTTTATTTAATTCACTGACAAAAACAAAAAACAAAAAACACAATAACTGGTCTCTCCTTGATTCCTTCCAAAGATGATGCAATAAATTTTAAGTTTCCTTAAGAGCCTCCAAGATGTGTCACTCTTGCCTTTGCACAATCTTTGAGATGCTGTTGGTGAACACTATCTTGGCTCCATATAAGAAGCTCATTTTTGATTAGCAGACACTTTGAGGTTATAACACAGGGGTGGAATGCTATTAATGACTTCCCTCTGCTCCTTTCCCACTGGCAAAGATCCTGGCCAGCCCTGTCTAGTCATAAAGACTGTCAGGTCACGGCTAATGAGAGTTTCTGACCAGGGTGTGGTGAACAGCCTTGGCAGCTAACCTGCTTTCAGTCTGGACTCAAAGCAGTCCTGGAGCTTTCTTACCGGGCTCCTTTCTCCTGACAATTAAAAGCTGCCAGAGGTGACTTCAAGGACACTATTCTGCTAACTGACAGAAGACATTCCTGAAAATGGTTCTAAGCCCTGGATTCCCAAGGGTGCCTCAAGCCCTATGTATTCAATTATTCTGATTTCAGTGTTCAAATTCTTCCTTTTGAGGAATTACTTGTGGGGCCTGGGAGAAATCACAACTTGAGGCAGGCTTAACTGCCACCGTGATATCACAGGCTTGTATAACAAGCTATGTGGCCCAGACAACTCTCTTTGAGAAAAAATATCATGGAGTTTCAATAAAAAGGTTCCTATGGTCTTTGGAAATTTTTGAAAAAGGTCAATCTGGGTGCAGGTACAGGCTCAGTAGTTTTCTAAGAACAATGGGTAGTGAATTCTAGAAGGTGAAAACATCAGAAGAGCCAAAAGTACTTTTCTGTGTTTTTATTCTGTCTTCTCTATAGCAAGAGGAAAATGTTGCAACAGTGAATTGTAACAAATCAGAAATTCTTTCTGGTTTCTCAGTGCTTCACTAAGTCTCTTTTGTTCCCAAGTATGTGGTTCCATCAGACTCCGAGGGAGAAAGGTTATGCCCCAGTGGTCACCAGCCAGATTTATTCATCAAAATTAGTATTTTGTAGGCTATGTTCATTCCCAGGGAGCCCAAGTAGGACTCTGCATCTACATTATTTTGAAATTTTAAGACTAAAAATATTACATTAAAATGTAACACAATTTTCAATTTGGCAAGATCATGGGTTTGTAGCATATGTTGCTAGATAATTTTTGTTTTCACTTACGTTATTTTAAAAGTAGCATTTTTATTTAAAAGTAATATGTGCTGCTGTTGGTTTTTAATGCAGGTTAATTTAATTCTGCTGTATAAACTACAGGTAGTTATTTAGCAATGAAACTTCAGTTATTAATTTGTATCACATAAAAATAATGTTTATATCTAACTAGGGCTTTATTAGCCCTAATAGAATAAACACAATCATCCTTTAGGGCCTTTTTGTTATCAGAGTTGCAAATCAACCAGATGCATTCATTTAAATTAGATTAAAGTCATTTAAAATGACATTTAAAATAATTATCAGAGGGTAATTTCACAAGGAATCAAATATCTGAAGTGAGACAATTTATAAATAAGATTGTCAGAGAAGAAATCAAGCCAATGACAAAATGTTTAAGCACAGGACTGAAATGAAGCCATCCATACTGGACTATATTCTTCATGGTATACTGACACCAAGTGGCTGGGTCATTTCTTTTTAAATTGTACTTAATATTAATCAGTATGAGAGCAGTAACCTTAATAGAGAAAAAAAAATTAAGAGGAAGAATAAAAGAGAGAGAAAAATAACCATCCCTAATCCTATCCCCTTGATCCTTTTGCCAGCAGTATTTCAAGTATTTCAAATAATTTCCAAGTATTTAACACAGAAAAGGGTTCACAAACAGAATGATGTACACACACACAGAACCTTTATAACTGAAAAACATTGTTTCTATCAGCTCTAATCATCAGAGCATTACCAAATGTGCTAGAAAAATCTCATGATATTTTCATTATTAATTTAATATCTGTGGTGCTAGGTCCATAATGAGACAATTCTGTCTCTGCTTGTTTTTCTCACCACACATACCTGGGTATACTCAGAAACTCACTTTATCTCTAATTTGGTAAGAGTTTTTATATAACTTATACACACTGGTATTGGACTTTAGAATTAGTCTTGCTGAAGACAGTGTGTTTAAATGAAAATTAGAAGGAGTTTAGAGTAGTTTTAAACAAAAAAAATGTAGTTTCCTATTCTTGGAAAAGAACTTGAAGCACATAACATAACTACATTCTGTGGCCCATCAGATGCTAGACTATTTGTATCAAATCTCAAAAGTGCTTGGTTTTAGTAATAATGTATTTTATCTGTTTCTGAGGGATGATACCAAATCTGACTCCTCAGTCTTTTCCCTCTATGTCTGCCTAGTGTGTTTTATTATTCTTTTTAAGTGACCACTCATTGAGTACTGATTATGCTCAAGGTAATGTACTAGATTTTACATGTTTTCTGTCATTTAATCCTTACAACAACCAAAACAGTTAGAAAATACTGTTGTCCTCGTTTCATGGATGAGGACACAGAGGCGTAGTAAAAAGGATAGATGACTTGCCCAAAGTCACCTAGGTAGAGGTCAAAGAGTGAAAATTCCCATCCAGTCCTGACATGTGGTCTGTGCTGGTCACTGGCTCTGTTAATTAAGAACCTCACTTCTGCAGCAGGATGGCTCTGGGTGGGGCAGGTGAGTTGGTCCTGCAAACAGCTTCTCCCATGCTGAGACCTAGCCACTGCTCCTCCAGGGGCTGGCCACAGTGTATGAGAACTGCCTGGCCTTGTAGGACTCCATCCCATACCACAATGGGCTGTGGTTGGCCTGACCCACTTAGCACTGACCCTAGAATCTTCCATCCTATGGTAACTTCCATGTGAAAGCCAGCTATTTTCTTTGATTATACAAGCAAGGCATGCTAATTGTAGGGTGCTTGAAAAGTATAAAAGAGTATGGAGAAGAAAGTGCAATTTTATACTTGTTCACAAACTAGAAGCAATCACTTTTTTAATGTATTTGTTAACAGTCTTTTGTGTATATCTGTACCCTAGTGGATATCATTCTCTTTATGATCTAAATATCGTGTCTTGTTTTTTCTTTTCTTTCAATATTGTGTCATGAACATTTCCTCTTTTTATTAAAAATTGTTCAAAACTGTCATAGCAATTTAATATTTCATCATGTTTGTACGGTATTCAATCGTCCCCCTATTGAGAAACTGTATAGCTTGGTGGTTTCAAACACCGTCTTTGGATTCAGACAAAATTCAAATCCTGGCTCCAGGAGTTGCATGACTCTGGGTAAGTTGCTGAACCCCTCTCTGACCAGTTTCTTCATTTGTAAAACTGGATAATAACATAGTACTTCACCCCTGAGGTCTAATGGGATAGTTCATATCAAGTACTTGGTACTATGCTTTACACTAATTAAAACCTTAATAAGCATTAGCTATTGCTATTATTGGGCTTTGAGATTGTTTCAAAATTCTTACTATTATAATTAGTTTTTGGATAAATATCATTATACATAAATCTTTTTTCCATATCTCTACTTATTTACTAAGTCTAGATTTCTATTAGTGGAATTACTAATAGATTAATAGTAATCAATTAATAAGTATGGACATTTATAAGTCTTCTTTATTTACTTTTGCCTTTGCCAATCATGGTGTCAAAGCCACACTACCCAACGCCTACATCTTAAAGGTTTTGACCAGAGCTGACACAGGGACGTTTATAGACTTTTTTTTTTTTTTCAGTAGGCTCTAGATACAAGAGGAGACCTATTAAAAGAGACCAAGGGTATGTTTTTCAAATGGTTTTTCTTAACGTAAACATCTCCTTTTGTGTTCTTTCTAATCTCCTTCTTCTAACAATCTTAGCTGTTCCATGGTGTTTATGTGCTGTCTTCCCAGGCCAGTTTAGTTCTAGGGTTGGAATTCAACATTATTGGGCTAAAAGTAAAGATTTGACACTATTCCCAGTCAGTCGTCAAAGCAGAAGATGATGGCCAGACCTATTGAATAGGCACCAGAAGCCCAGGGCAGGGAAAGTGATATGTCAGAACAAACTCATTACCACATCTGGAAAAACAAGTCAAATGATGAATCATTTTATGAGTTACAATGTCATCCTTGTGTAGTAAGAATAGGAAGGTGTGCCTAGACGTATCCACAGGATTATCTTCATGCTTATATTCCTAAACTCTAAGTACTTGGTATGTAGAGGGAGGAGAAAGTGAGAAATATATGTATGGTGATCATATGGTTAAAGAAAAAGATGAAGAAGAGGAAAAAGTGAAAAGCAGCAGCCAACTCAGGGAATTTTCCTAAGTCACATAGAATACACAGAGCCGTGGATCTGATGTCAAAGTGTAACAAAACCTTATATGCAGGAATGGGCAGCTTCTGAGTCTTACTCAGTAGTTTAAGATTTTTCAAAAGTACCACTTTGCTCCCAAGCATAGCATGTGCCTATTCCTGAGTCTAAATAGTCTAGTAGACATTTACTACTTTTTATTTGCTCAGCACCAGGACATATTTCCTTGTGGGCATCCTAGAACAGGTAAGAAGCAGGAAAGGCTTCCCACTGTGGAAGCCTCAATGGAACAAAGATTCCCTCTCCCCATTGCCAGCAAGTAGCTATAAGCAGATAACCTAAACCTACCTGAACAGATGATTTCCTCTCTCCACTGGGACACTACTCAGTTCCAGGAAATTATTTATAGCAGCAGCTATATGCAAGGTCTGGTAACAGTAGCACCACGGGGAGTCCAGGCAGGGCAAAAGACAGGCAGTGTTAGTGACCACAGTGCCAGCTATGGGGTCCTCACCAGAGTCTTCCGGACTACAATTTTGGCTGTGGTTCTGGCTTCTGCTCTCCTTTGTATCCTACTTGTGACTGTTTGCCTACTGATTTCTAGCTATCTTTCTAATATTTCTGCTTGAGAGGATTTATTTGATTGCTTTTGCTGGCACCAAATCACAATGACTAGTAAAAATTGCAATAATAGGTGGTGGGGTAGCTAGGTGAGGAAATGTGGTAGGACAAATAGTGACCTCCCTACCCCCCAAAAGTGTACATGTCCCAATCCCTGGAAACTTTGAATAGATTAATTTATATAGCAAAAGGGATTTGAGATGGGGAAATTATCCTAGATTATAGTGATGGGTACAATGAAATCACAGGAGTCCTTACAAAAAGGCAGTAGGGTCAGAGTCAAAGAGAAAGAGATTGGAAGATGCTGTGCTTCTGGCTTTGAAGATGAAAGGTGGGGCCACAAGCCAACAAACATAGGTGGCCTCTAAAGTCTGGAAAAAGCAATGAAACTAATTCTCTCCTAGAGCCTCCAGAAAGAATATAGCCTTGCTGATATCTTGACATTAGCCCCAGTGATACTGATTTTGGATTTCTCACCTCCAGAATTAAAAAATAATAAATGTGTATTGTTTTAAGCCACATAGTATTTGGCTAAAGTTTGTAATAACTTGTTTAAAGAGCAATAGGAAACTAATACTGGAGGTTATTACTTTCTCATAGAAAAGCATAATCTGTATTCTTTTTTTTTTTTTTTTTTTTTTTTAACGTTTATTTATTTTTGAGACAGAGAGAGACAGAGCATGAACAGGGGAGGGTCAGAGAGAGAGGGAGACACAGAATCTGAAACAGGCTCCAGGCTCTGAGCTGTCAGCACAGAGCCCGACGCGGGGCTCGAACTCACGGACCGTGAGATCATGACCTGAGCTGAAGTCGGACGCTTAACCGACAAGCCACCCAGGCGCCCCTGTATTCTTTATTAGTGGATATTGTGAACCTCAGAGATTATAAAGCTCTTATACATTTTTTTTATTCTACAGAACTCTGGTTCTTTATTAGGGATAGGACATGAAGAAGATTAAGTAAATCCATATTAAGAGTCTAAACTGATTAGTATTTCAGGGAACACTGTCTGTTTAAACCCGTTTAGTAACCATGAATGTACACATTTATAATCCATCTCAGTATGAATGAATCAGAAACCCCTAAATACAAATAATGGAATTTTTGAAAAGTACAATTCTGTGTAGTAGGCTTCTAATCTGTGTTCTATTTAATGTCACTTATATTTAGTTCCACTGATGTAACATTTGTTTTCTTTTTTTCTCTTGTGGTCCCTAAAAATTCTGAAAAGTTAACGAGAATTTTTAAGGAGTCATTGGTAATGGAACAACCAATGCTGTTTTGTGAGAACAAAACACAATGTGATTTAATATCTTGCTCATACTTGCCTTCCTCTGGAGAATTGTCAAAAAAAAAGAATATGATTTCTCTGGGAAACCTTCCTACTTCAGGTAGCAATTCAAGCAAGTTAATTAATCATTATGAAATGTGACTGCCCTTCCCTCAGGCCTCTGACTTGTCATTAAAGGGATTATAGAGCCTATGCCTTTCCTTCATTGCAAAGAGATAGGTTTGCAGCAGAGTGGAACAACACTGGCTTAGCAGTCATCTTTTCACCTTTTTGTATATCAGTAGTATGGAATTTAGGGAACTGACTTTCACATTTTTGGTGTTGGTTTTCTACACTCACAAATTATCTTTTCTCCTTTGGGGCTCTTTCTGTACTGCTTAAAAACCCCAGGAATTTTTACAGTGACTTTGCAGGTTGGTGGTCTAGAAGCTTCAACTTCAGCAGCCCTCAGTGGTTCTCAGAGCCTCAGCTGAAGCCTCATATCCAGAGGCAGGGCAGGGGCTAGGCAGAGGCACAACGATTCTACATCCTGTGCTTCTGGGGATCCTAGGCTGCCAAGGTGGGGCTAGGGTGCTAAGCAACTCATGAAGCGAAGCAGTGGTCAGGAAGAAGAAGCAGAGATGTCCAGATAGTACTGTAGATAATGTCCTGAAATTCTCATGTACCCACCCTTTTCTGACCCCCTCAAACCCCTATTACTAAGGCAATGGCTTGGGCAATTTGGTCTCCCCCTTCCTGTCCACATTTCCTGCCCACACCCTATGCCATTTTTCATGACACTTCTCCCTCTTAAAGGGTGTGTCTAACCTCTAGAGCAGTGGTTCTTACACTTTACTGCAGAAGTTTCACTTGGCTAGAGGCTCAGCAATTTGCATTTTAAACTAGTACCCAAGCATTTCTAATGCAGATGGTCCACAGACTCCACTCAAGAAGCACTGTTTTCCAGACACTTTACTGGACCAGGCAGGACCAGCTGGAAAAACACATTATGAACTGCCCTGTAGTGGTCCTGTCTTTAACAGAGATACCTTTTCACCTATACTTTGTCTTCATCTCAGACTGCCCCATCCTATTCTTTATTCTCTTGGTTCCTGGAGTCTTATAGTTACATTTTCATTACCATAACCCAAACCTGCTTCCACATCTTGTATTCAGGCCAATATACAATTAGCTGATAGCATCCATGGGTCCCTCCTTTCTCATGTATTTGCATTTTCATAACAAACATTACATTAAAAGTGAACTTTTGCTGGCATCCTTTTATTATTAGCTAATGTGTAGAGGAGGGTTTGGTTAGGTGGCTGAGGGGAGGCTGACACAAGGCCCTCTTAGGTGTCTTAGGAAGGAGACCGGTAGAGTTACAGTGCTAGAAACTTACAGTATGTGTTCTGCCCTGGCTTTACTGTTCCCAGCTTTATAACATTTAACAAAACTGCTTAATCTCCCTGGGCCTCATTTCCTTCTTCTGTACGATTGGAATAATAATTTTATAGGGCTTTAGTGATAAGTAAAGGACAATTCATATGTAAAATGCTTACTACATACCCAACACATCCAATAAATGTTAGCTATTATTTATTTATATTATTTATATTTATATATTTTATATATAACTTATGTATTATGTATAACATATTTTATAATATATAATATAAATTATACCATATTATATATAATTTATATTATATATTAGTATTTCATATTATTTGTATACATTATGTATACCAGGTAGAAAAATACGAGTTTCTAATCTAGAGAAACTTCTCCTGTGTGTTTGGTAAAGTCTAATATTATATTCTGAGGTTGATTTTTTTTTTTTTTTTAGTATAAGACTTTTTTTCTATTAAAGTCCAAATACTCTAAGGAAGGAAAAGAGAATAAGTCTAATAAATAATTTAACTCTTACATTAAATGGGTATGTTTGGGGTTTTTTGGACTAGGTTTTTAAAGACCAAGAAAAGTGATACAGGAGGATGCTGGGGTCTGAAGGATAAGCCATATCCACTGCATGATCTGCAGTACTATCTAGGCATAATTTTGAAAACACATTGCTTTGAGATAAATCAATTCAGTGGTATACACATGAGGAATTTAGAGAGTAAAACAGCAAATTTCTGCATGGAGGGATCATTATTGGCTGGGCTGTCTTTCTTCATAAATAAGTAAACCTTTAATTACTGGGAAAAATTGGCTGGCCAAAAAGCCTCATTATCAAACAAGTTGGTTAACTAAAGTATTATAGAAACTGTATCTTTTAATATTTTCGATTGTGAAGCAATTCAAACTTCAGTTGTGAGGTTTGATTCTTACAAGCAGATAAGATATTTATAGTGCTATGTAATTTATATTTTTATCATTGTTTTTATTGACTGTCTTTTCTAAAATTCAGAGATCTTTGTCTCCTTTCTTTACTGAGATTCTACTAGTACATAGCAAGTGCCTGGTGCACGGTAGAGGCTAATTGAATATTTCATGAGTCACTAAGTGAATGTCCTTTCTTAGATATCTTTTTAAAAAACAATTAATATTAAAGATTTATTGAAAAGCAATTTGGCAACTTGCATCATGCATCTTAAAATGTACTTAAGCTTAGATCCAATAAAAAGTAAATACATAAGGAGAGTTTATATAAAAAGCTATTCTAAGAAGTTTATTGACAATGGAAAAAATAAATAACCTAGAGATTGTTGCAATAGGGAAATGATTAAATGTATTATAGTGCGTCCATACACTGTGTGGCCATTAAATAGTTTCTTTTAACTCAACAAGGTAAACTAAGAAAATCACGATATGAAACAATATACCACAACACCAATTATTAAGAAAAATGACATAGAAGGACAGATATCATATGCTTTCACTTATATAGAATATAAAAAAGAAAACAAATAAACAAACAAAGCCTCTTAAATACAAAGAACTGGTGATTGCCAGAGGGGAGGTGGGTGGATGAAAGAGATAAAGGAATTAAGAGGTACAAACTTCCAGTTATAAAATAAATAAGTCATGGGGATGAAAAGTATAGCATAGGAATATAGTGTATAATATTGTAATAACATTGTGTGATGACAGATGGTAACTATACTTATTGTGGTGAACACTGAATCCTGTACAGAATTATTGAATCAATGCTGCACTCCTAAAACTAATATATCATTGTATGTTAATTATACTTCAGTAATAAAACATATGTGCATAAGAAAAAAACTGGTGTTAAATTCATTAAAATATAAACAGCAGTTATTCCTAGGTTGTATATTGCAATAAATTTGCATTGCTTTTACAAACAAAAAAAAAAAGACAAATTTTCCAAAACATTTAATATTAGCACTTTCCTAACTCATATTCACTGTTTGTCATTTAATGTGTCTTGGAAGAAATTTGTACTAGAAGAAAAATTTATGGTTCCTCTGCTAACATATTAAATTGGATAGATGCAAGTTTTCAAGGATATTTAATTCTAAAAAGCAGTTTAGCCTTTTAAGTGCCCCCCCCCCCCCACTGCCCACTTAGGAAACCAAGACTTTACATTTATACTTATTGTAGGGTTGCTGTGGTTTCTATTTTCTTCCATCTGATGTTTAAGACCCTTGCCTTTAAAGGAGAACATTTGTGGTCCTATACTTGTAGAATACTTTAGTAAGCTGCTCCTCCACTTTGATATAACTGGTTAAAGGAAGAAATCGATGAACTTCTGTTCTAGTTTAGGTGCTACCAGCCACTAGCAATGTGCTATTTAGCAAGTCATGCCTCAGTTTTCTCATTTGTAAAATGGTGCCAATAGACTACTAAATATGGCTGATGTAAAGATCAAACAAGCTTATACATAGTAGTACTTTGCAAATGGTAAGTAAATGTTAGTTATCAGTTTGAATAATCTTGCTAGACATTTCTAAATTTCATTAAAAAAATTGAGCTATCAACTAAATTCTGACTATTATAAGATGTGCCACCTAAAGTACTAAGAACTTTTAACAATATAAACGTAAGAAAGAAAATATTAAATTAATAACCAACTTTTTAAAAAGAACGGATACTCAAATTATCCCCTTGCATTGCAAATTATTCCCTTGGTAATGCATTTCTAAGATTTGGGCATTAGGGGGCGCCAAAAGAACTGTTTAGCTAGTCTGCCATTTCTCTCCCTCTGCTTATTTGGCAGCAACCAACATTTATAATGTCTGCCAAAGTGCTTTGAAAACATAAAACTCAGTTCCAACTCCTCTATTATAATAAAGATGGTATTAACAATCCTGTGATTATAATTAAGTGCTCTGAAAAGAAAAAATTCAGTCTGGGTATAAGCTACCTACAATAGGGAGACATCTTGAGGTTAATGGTGGTCATTATGGAGTATTAAGATAATTGTAATAGATTCACTTTGCTTACTATTGAAGCCTATTTGGCCAAGATTTTATTGAATGACATGTAATGGATAGAAAATTAAACTAATAATATTAAGAGCAGGAATATATCTAAAGATAAACAATAGGTCAGCTAGATCATGCTGAGAATTAAATAATCCCATGTTTAAGTATTTTAACTTTATGATTGCTTTGCATACAGTAGGTAATCAATATTTATTGATATGATTTGATTTGTGTCTCTCTTTCATCAGAGTGGCCTAAAGAGTTTAATGTAACTCTTTTTTTTTTTTTTTTTTTTTTAAGTGTAGTTACCTTTTTTTTTTTTCTAAATGTTTATTTATTTTGGAGACAGAGCAAGAGACAGAGTGCAAGCCGGGGAGGGGCACACAGAGGGTGACAGAATCTAAAGCAGGCTCCAGGCTCCGAGCTGTCAGCACAGAGCAAGACCTGGGGCTGGAACCCACGAACCGTGAGATCACGACCTGAGCCCAAGTTGGACCCGTAACCAACTGAGCCATTCAGGTGCCCCAAGTGCAGTTGCCTTTTTAATTGGAAGTTTGTATCTCTTAATTTCCTTTACATATTTCACCGGCCCCTCTGGCAACCACCGATTTGCTTTTTGTGTTTATGAGTATGTCTCTTTTTTTGTTGTTGATTTATTAGGTTCCACATATAGGTAAAATCATATGGTATTTCTTTTTCTCTGACTTACTTAATACTCCCTAAGTACATTCATGTTGTAGTAAATGGTAAGATTTTGTGCTTTTTTATAGCTAATATTCTATTTTTCCTGAATAGGCAGATCCAAAAAAATATAGTGAAAGCTGATGTCCAAGAGCTTTCTGCCAAAGTTTTCTTTTAGGACTTTAATGGTTTCCTGTCTTAATTTAGGTCTTTAATCCATTTTTTCTTTTCAAATTTTTATTTAAATTCTAGTTAGTTAAAATATAGTGTAACATTTGTTTCAAGAGTAGAATTTAGTGACTCATCACTTACATATAATACCTAATGCTCCTTATAACAATTGTCCTCCTTAATATCGATCACCCATTTAGCCTATCCCCCACCCACCTCCCTCTGTCCACCCTTGGTTTGTCCTCTATTGTTAAGAGTCTCTTATAGTTTTTTTCCTTGTCTCTCTATTTTTTCCCCTTCCCGTACGTTCATCTGTTTTGTTTCTTAAATTCCACATATGACTGAAATCATATAGTATTTGTCTTTCTCTGACTTATTTCACTTAGCATAATACACTCTAGCTCCATTCATTTTGTTGCAAATGGCAAGATTTCGTTCTTTTTGATGGCTGAGTAATATCTCACTGTGTGTATATGTATGTGGGGTGTGTATACACCAGATCTTTTTTTTTAATTTACTTGTTTATTTTTTAATTTACATCCAAGTTAGTTAGCATATAGTGCTATAACAATTTCAGGAGTAGATTCCAGTGATTCATCCCCTATGTATAATACCCAGTGCTCATCCCAACAAGTGTCCTCCCTAATGCCCTTACCCATTTAGCCCATCCCCCCTCCACAACCCCTCCAGCAACCCTCAGTTTGTTTTCTGTATTTCAGAGTCTCCTATGTTTTGTCTCCCTCCTTGTTTTTATATTATTTTTGCTTCCCTTCCCTTATGTTTATCTGTTTTGTATCTTAAATTCCTCATATGGGTAAAGTCATATGATATTTGTCTTTCTCTGATTGGCTGATTTAGCTTAGCATAATACCCTCTAGACCCATCCATGTTGGTGCACATGGAAGACTTCATTCTTTTTGATCACTGAGTAATACTCCATTGTATATATATAACACATCTTCTTTATCCATTTATCCCTCAATGGACATTTGGGCTCTTTCCATACTTGGGCTATTGTTGATAGTGCTGCTATAAACATGGGGGTGCATGTGTCCCTTCAAAACAGCACACCTGTATCCTTGGATAAATACCTAGTAGTGCAATTGCTGGGCCATAGGGTAGTTCTATTTTTAACTTTTTGAGGAACTTCCATACCGTTTTCCAAAGTGGTTGCACCAGTTTGCATTCCCACCAACAGCGTAAGAAGTTTGTTTTTGTTGTTGTTGTTGTTTGAGTTTAACATAGTTATTAATAATGTGTTTCAAAAAATGATCTTAGATCATTATATGCCTCAGGATGTCCCAGGCTGCTTATAAGAAATGCTGACTCTTGAGCACCCCCCCACCCCTAGTACCTTAGACCTGTGAACACAGAGCCTCTGGGAGCAGGGACAGTGAACATGCATACTAGGTGGTTTTAATTGGCTTTTATGTCCAAGAATGTTTGAGAACCATTACCTAAATTACAGTCAGCCTTAACAAAATCAAAGCAAAATGACAATTTCAATGTCACCACCTGCCATACAATAGTTTTGTCAATTTGATACAAGTCAAGAAGAAAAAGTATAAATATATTTAAAAGAGACAGAGGTCAAAAGAAAAGCCTAAGAGATTAAATATATAAACACACTCACCTGTTTCAGTTGTTTTATGAAAAAAGGGTGAACTCCAGGACTGCCAGTACCTTTTACCTGTTTCTTGGCATCTCACTTGAAATATATACTTAGTGTTTGGTTCCAAGTAGAATTCTGACTGTTGCTCATATGTAAAATTGGTGTCAAATTCTTTAACCTAAAATGAATGAATAACAACAATGAAACAATACAGTGTGCTTTTAAAACAAATAATTATTCCATTTAGGCAGACATGTATGGAACACCTATTATGTTCCAGGCACGCTTCTAGGCCCTGGGAAAACAAAGAAGAATAGGGCACTTTATATAAAACATGACCATAAATAATCAAAGACATGAGGTCTAAACTTACAAATCATTTTCTGGGGCACTATGACCTGCTATAAAACATAATGAAAAATGACCCCCCTAACAACCTGGTTCAGCTGGGAGAGAGAAACCAAGGCATTTACATACCTTCAGTATGTTCTGATAAGTGGATTGACTGGAAAAAGTGAAGCATGATTGAAAGGTAACCATAAAATGTGTCTAGAAATGCATTTAGGCAATAACTAGGAGGAAAGAGTTACCAAACACTCATGAAAGAGGAAGTTGAAAATGTCAAGGTTTAAAAAAGAAAGAAAGAAAGAGAGAAAGAAAGAGAGAAAGCCAGCAAGCTACCAACCTTCCTGAGAGATTCTTCTATGAAAACCCAATCTTAACATAAATCTTTAAAACCTTTAATGTACTGAAAATGTAAAATTCATGAAAATATCTGCTTGGGATCTGCCATGCTTCATATAAAGTATCATTCAGAGTTTCTATAAGCTGTGTCTCTACTCGGCCCTTGGAATTTACTGCTGTGTGAATATGATTGGCGGAACATTTGGGGGTCTCCTGGGATCCAGGAAAGATTTTACTTGTAGCAAAAGTTTCACTTTCAAATGCACTCTGCTTCTATTTGTTTCTCTTGGAAGGGAGTTGTTATTCTCTAGTATGTCTCTTGCCATTACATTTATAGATAAGTCCCTGTAAAGTAGAGACATACACTAAAACACAGCCAGAATTCTGAAATGGAAGAATTTTACAGAACTGTTAAGAGACTTGTTTCTGCCATGAGGCAGAGGCAAGCCAGGTGACTGCTTCGAGTCTTGTAAGCACAAGATGATGCCTCAAGATATTTTCATAGGCTAAAACAAACACTGAGAGAGGTAGACCTAATTGAGTGCCTATGTAGAGGGTTTGATCTCAAGTGCAAGAAATAGGACTTTATTTCTTATAGCAGTTCATTTCTATTTAGGGCCTCAATTCTGAAAGTGGGGAGCATGCAAACTTGACCTCTATCAATGTAAGGTACCTCTTAGGGTTACATTAAATTTCTGGGAGCATTATTGGGTGGAGGGAAGGAGAGTCTCCAACCTATTCAGTTCTCTAATACCCACTCCCTCCAACTCCCTACCTGGGACAAGGCCGTGGGTGAAGGGGCCCTTTTTGGTGACCGACTACTGTCTAAACTCTTTTGGTTCCTCTTCCTAACTCCCTCCTCCCTCCAACTTCCTTGTTTTGCTGCCCAGTAAATCTTTACCTAGTGTTTGGTGGGAGAGGGAGTGGGGTGATGGTTGAGAAACTTAGTTCTGACTAATCACATGTTCTTCTAAGTCTTCTGCCTTATAGCGGCATTTACACTTTTTTTTTGAGAAATTGTTTGTTTGTTTGTTTAGTGCATACACTGGCACACACGAGTGCATGTGAGCAAGGGAGGGGCAGAGAGAGAGGAAGAGAGAATCCCAGGCAGGCTACACACTGTCAGTGCAGAGTTCGATACAGGGCTCGAACTCACAACTGTGAGATCATGACCTGAGCTGAAATCAAAAGAGTCCCACACTCAACCCACTGAGCCATCCAGGTGCCCCACATTTACACTTTTGAAATTCAAGGTCAAGGGTTTGACCCTTTGCTATCTGTCTACTGTTCTATTAGCCTTCCCTGGAAAAGAATGAATGCTTGGTTTTATGGGCTCCATGAGCTAAGAATGGTTTTTACATTTTTAAATGGTTATAAGAAAATCCAAAGAATATTTTGTTATGCATGGAAATTACATGAAATTCAAATTTCAGTGTCCAAAATTAAAGTTTTATCATGTCCATTCATTTGTATATTGTGTATGGCTGCTTTCACACTACAAATGCAAAGCTGAGTAGTTGGGTCAGAGACCTTATGGCCTGCAAAGCCCGAAATGTTTACTGTCTGGCCCTTGAATAAAAGTTTGCCACTTTCCGTGCTGATAGTGCTCTTAAAAACATGGTGAATGTTTCTGACACTCACTGAATTTTTTGTAAGAAGCTTAGCAAGCACCAACCCCACAAAGTGGCACAGTACAAGAAGGGCAAGAATTCTCTGATGCCCAGGGGAAGCAGTGTTATGACAGGAAGTAAAGTGGCTATGCTATGGTGGGCAGATAGAGCCGATTTTGGGGGAAAAGGCTAAAAACTACAAAGAAGGTTGTGCTGAGACTTGAATGTGTTGATCCCAACAGCAGATCTAAGACAGTTCTGGCTATCAAGAGATGCAAGCATTTTGAACGAGGAGGGGATAATAAGAGAAAGGGACAAGTAATCCCGTCCTTTGTTTCACATTTTGTCTTATTATGAAGACAGTAAAATCTTGAGGTTATGTTAAAAAAAATAACAATACCCTAGTCTAGCTTAATTAGAGAAATGAGTCACTATTAATCCATTTACTTGAACTTATAGCAAAGACCTCCCTGCCTTACTGTCACTATTGTTGGGCACCTACTAAAGGCAAACAATATTAATAGCTAATGTTTCAAAATGTTATCTACATGAATTACACATTGTAAAAATCAATGGAGGTACAAGAAATTATTATGGAACATCCTGCCTTCCAGGGGCTTGTATGTTAAAGGACAGGGAAATAGAGGTGTAAACAGGTAAATAGATATACAACATGGTAATGCTCCTGAGATAGAGTACACAGAAGCGGGCAAGGATTGCTGACGAAGGTTGTGAGCTCAATTTATAACACAAGTTTGAGGTGCCAAAGAGATAGTCCATGAAGATAACCAATAAATAGATAAATATTCTCCACATGGTGTTAGCCTTGTAGGATCACCTGAAGGATTGGCTAGTTCCCTTTGATACTTCATAGTCTAAATAACTTAGCTAAAAGGGGATGAAAAGCAACCTCAGTTCTCTAATTTTGATTTTTCAGGGGGTCTTCTTTTGCTCTACCAAACTTGTTGCATGGTTTTCCTGGAAGTTAAGATGAAAAGTAGCAACAGCCAGCATTTACTGAACTTGAACTCTATTCCAGGATCTAGGCTAGCTTCTTACACTGATCATCCCCACAACCATATGAGGTAGGGGCTTGTCTTATTCCTACTTTAGGTATGGGAATAATGAGGCACAGAGAAGATAAGGAACTTGCCCAAGGTTGCATAACTAGAGAGTGGCAGAACCAGGCTTTGAATTCTAGAGCCTGTGCTCTTAGTCACATGGCTTTCCTGCATAGCTACCTGTCACTTTGAAATAAAGAACCTCCTGGGGCACCTGGGTGGCTCAGTTGGTTGAGTGTCCGACTTCAGCTCAGGTCATGATCTCACAGTCCATGAGTTTGAGCCCCGCATTGGGCTCTGTGCTGACAGCTCAGACCCTGGAGCCTGCTTTGGATTCTGTGTCTCCCTCTCTCTCTGCCCCTCCCCTGCTCATGTTCTGTCTCTCTCTGTCTCAAAAATAAATAAAAACATTAAAAAAAGTTTTTTAAAGAAATAAAGAACCTCCTTCAAGTAATATCTCCTGGAGGCAGAGGTGAGGTGGAAGATCAAATCTGTATTCCTTTGTATCTCCTCCTCTTCTTGCCTCTGACTTCCTATCACCCTACAAAGAGGCAAAGACACACTTTATGCATGATCCAGATAAATTGATGATATAGCAAAAGTTGAGAATAAAAGCCTTATTCTGGCTTTTTCTGACTGGACTTGGGTCATCTGGATAGAAATGGTAATTCACCTTTTTCTGTGTGAGTGGTTATATTCAGAGGGAGCATGATAGAAGGGATAGGATACAGGCTTTGGATAGAAAGCTGTTCTTTCATTTTTCAAATATTTTTTGGGTGCCCAAAGTGATACAGAGTCTAAAAGAGTCCTAGCAGTTTAAGTTTGAAAAACCTGGCTTGACGTCTTTCGAGTTCTACATCCTTATTTCTATAACGGAGCAGATATTTACCTAACCCAAAGGATGGTTATGAAGGTTATATAAGATAACAAATATTCTTTCAGCTCCTTCATTTCCGCCTGCTTCTGAGTTACCAAGTCTCACAATGGTAGAGTAGCACCAGCAGGGGGAGCAGAGAACAAGAATTTCAACCAGAAAACACTTGGTTTCTGAAAATCTATTCAGAGATATTGATGGTAGAATTACTTTCTATTTTCTAAACCTTCTTCTAGCCTATAATCTCTCCTAATTATGCCAAATAAAGGAGTTTTGTATTATCAGTATCATCCTATGACCAGGACACTAAACAAAGGGCACCAGGTGTCCTATTGGAATAAAATCCTATTGACTCAAAATCTAAGACTAATCTAAGGATTTCATTTGGGTTTTCAAATTTACCTAAATTCCACATTTGCAAAAGGATTGACTGTGGAGTTGTGTTTTGTTTGTATCCTGCTTGTCCCAGGCTTTAAGCATAGGGTTGCTATGTACACAAATGTCACAGTTATTTAGTCAACAAGTCCAGCAGGATCTTCACTTGGTAATTGACCAAATGATGCACAGATTCACATGTAAGTGTAACCTAAACAATTGTAAAGTTCAGATCACATTTCTGACTTAAATGAACAGGGGTAAATAAACAAGTTGGTGTCATGAATTTATTTTAGAGAACAGTCTTTAAAGTATGTCATAAAATCAGTATAGTTTTACCCTCATCTTCTTGACACTCTTTAAACACATTGCTCTACAGCAAAGCTGATATTCAGGATAATGAAACAATAGGAGGCTTTGGAGTCATGCTAATCACCAAATACATATCATTTACTCCCTGACAGCAGATAAATTCATGCATGGTACATAACTCTTAATTATGCAAAGCCAGAGACTCTATGCCTTAATTATTTTGACTAAATGAAGTTTGTTGTACTTGAAAATATGAAATGGCATTTCTTTTCAAATACACCAAAATTGGAACTTTTCCCTCAGTCATACTAGTGTTCTCTCATTGTTCAAATTACTGAGTTTTTATTATAATGTTCACAGGTGCTATCATGTCATGTGATTTCATTAACAAACCTTGTACCTATGCCTCTCCTAAGTCAGTTGGTAACTTACCATTGGTATTTAAGGATGGTTAGTTTGTTTAGATATTCACTTTTTACCTTAGGCTCACATAAGACTGAGGCCTATTGTAGTAACAAATCTTCCATTTAGAGTTGCATTTTTTCATTTAAAAGGAGACACCCATAAATCTGAAGTTTTTCTTTTTCCACAGTTGTTTTTCCACCCTAGATGCTTATTAAATTTCAGCATGGAAACCTTACATTTTATATTCATCATCACTGATGTAAATTTTACTCTAGGAGGCACTGAATTACAAGGAGCCAAACAGATGCATCTCTCTTAGTTGGACATTTGTCTATTTAGCAACTTATAAAAGGTAAGAGGACATTTTCAGGAAACATCTCTCCATTCTGAAACCATATGGTAACAAATATTAAAACTAGAGTGGTTTGAGGGGTGTCAGTGGGTAGAACACATGACTGTTAATCTTGGGGCCATGAGTTCAAGCCCATATTGGGCATAGGGATTACTTTTAAAAAACCCAACAAACTATAGTGGTTTGAATATCAAACAGATAAAAACATGTAAAGTAGATCATCATAAGTCCATTGTGGGTTAGCTTTTCTTTCATTTACTTACATGCTAAAGTACAGTGAAAGTTAGCTTACCTTCCAAGTTTGGTTTGTTTTAGACTTATATCTCATTTCACAGGAAATCTTTTCTATTGTTGTTTGACTATTCCAGTGAATCACGGTCTTGGGTACTGTCGTATTTATGTCCTCAGCCCTGGAAATGATGGATGCAGAAGGTATCACTAGAAAAAATAATAATAAATAAAAACCCAGCAGTTTAAAACTTGCCTAGGGAGAAATCATAATCTTTATATCCATATATAGACATGTTAAAACTCAAAGTACTAAAAAAACAATGTCATGATCTAATTAATAAGTAATGATATTTTTCTTTTTTAACCTATTATGTAAGAGAAAACTGCTGCTGTTAAGTGAAATTCTATTTAACCTGTTTTCCATTTCTTTTAAATGGGACTTTTGTAGTCCACCTTTCCTCCACCCCCTATTCCCTTATAATCCTAAACTAGTGAAATTCCAAAGCCTGGCCTTATTAACAAAAAGAGTAAAAAAGAGATAAAGAAGGTATCTCTTTCTTCCTGCATGTATTTAGGGGAAAATGAAGTTTTGCATTCTAAATTTAGATCAGGGGAATCTGATTTGATAAGACATTAAATCGATACCTTTCACAATAATATTTTTATTATCTTAATTAAATCTATTGCTAATTTATTTTGTTCTCTATTAAAATAAATCCATACTTGAAACTATGATTTGAACAAAGCAAGTCTCACAAGACTCTAAGACTTTACCAATTATTGTCATGTTCTGTGATAATAACTTCCAAAAGGAAACTGACATTCTGATGGATTATCTTACTAGTTGTTTTGTTGTACTAAGAGTAGTGGTGTAACTGGAATCTCTGTATTTCTAAACTGTATTAATTCTTATATGCTTGCTGTGTCTGAACAGAATAAAATCATTGGTACTTCTCATTTCTCCTATATGCACAACAGAACAATGAAAACCTATGACTTTGTTAGACGAATTATTTAACAAAGAACTGAATAGCCTTGTATGTGTTTTTAAGGACCATTACTGTAGCTTAATACTCTCTATGATTAGTTTCCTTTTCATTTATCCTAGGCGTATAAAGTATTCTTTGGGAATATCACTGTTTTATTATTAATGACTTATTATCTAAAATTATATACCCAGATGTATGATTTATAGAGAAATATAAAAATTAAATATTTGATGTTTAGTAGGACAGTCTTATAATCCTTGGGCTAAAGCTAGCATAGGAAAGAAGTAGTAGCAAAATGAGTCTAATTAAAGATTTTATCATCTGAATTTCACAGTTGATTTCCTTTCGCTAGTGTAAGCTTCTTGTAATAAGTATCAGTATTCACAGGTTCTGTAGTCAGGGAAATGATTCCCAGGGCTCTGAGACCACTTGGGACCATTTAAAGCACTCTCAGGCTAAATTACCCGCCCACTCTTATCTCCCATCTCTGAGTCTGGCCTGTCATTAGTTTAGTAGCACAAGCATTCGGAGACCCTTCTGCAGAAAGAAATACTCTGGGGAGGAAGAAAAAGTCTTTAGTCCTATGAGAAATGTAAATAGAACAGCAAGTCAGATTTAAGATAGTCTTAGTGATTATAATGATAATAAAATATCATTATATTATAATGATAATGCTTTGGTAGAGGGAAAAATAACCCTAGCTTGACAGTAGCTAGGCCTCCAGTCATCTGAGTCCTTAGCGCTTGGAAATCCCTTTTAGAAACTTCCTTGTGACTTTATCTCCCCCAACTCCACAGTATATAAGCAGTCACTCTTTACCACCCCAGTGCAGCTCTTTGTGCCCACAGGTCTCATCCCCGTGCTTTAATAAAGATCAACTTTTTGCACCAAAGACGTCTTCAAGAATCTTTTCTTGGCCATCAGCTGTGAATCTCCACACTCCAAAACCCCATCATTAGCACAGAGCAGGTCAATGCGATAGAGGGCTAAACCTTTAGGTTTGAATGATCTCATATTTTTTCAAATAAACCTGTTATATAATAAGTACTTGAATATGTACTTTGGTACACCACTCAAAGTTGAATGTTTGCTCTCATTGCTTAGGTTTCAAACATTCCCATCAGATCTTACATTTTTAAAAACTGTCAAATCCATCTACATGCCATGTGTTTAGTTTCAACTTATATTGAAATAACCAGATTTGTAGTTGTTTAGTATCTTTCCAACAACATATATTTACCTATACAAGAATTAATTTTCAGAATGGTTATTTTATTTTCAAAAAGGTAAAAAAATTACCTATGTGAGAATTAATGTTAAAATGGCAGCCAGGGAGTGCCTGGGTGGCTCAGTTGGTTAAGTGTCCGACTCTTGATTTCGGGGATCAAGCCCTGTGTCGGTATCTGTGCTGACAGTGCAGAACCTGCTTGGGATTCTCTCTCCACCCCCCCTCTGCCCCTCCCCTGCTCATACACATTCTCTAAAAATAAATAAATAAATTTTAAAAAATGGCAGCCAGAAGGCACTGCACTTTCTGTACTGGCATTTATTTCTCTACAGGAGAAGCTGAAGTATCCCTCTCACATGTCACTTTGGCACAGTGTTACTGCACTATTAACTCTGCCTTTCAGCACAGCCTCCCTAACTTAATTAAAGTCCAACCCCATAGCTGTTATGTGAAAATTGTTCTCAGGAGAGCCCTCTGTCCTCAGTTTCATAGAAAGTTTCATTTATCTAACTTACAGTGCCTTATTCTTAAAGTGTCACAAGTGAGTATAGCTCATCCATTAATTATCTGGTGACTTTGTTGGGTGGGGCCTCCTACACAGTCAACCTGTATTTTCTACCTGATTTTTAAGAGTCTGTTTTGAGATTTTTTTTTTTTTTTAAAAGGGGCAGAATAACAATCCCAAACAAGAGGCTCCCTGGTTCACAGTGTGGGAATTCGATTTGGAGGTGGCTGCCAGATGCGATTTTCCCTTTATGGGAGGTGAGGCGGTGATTAACTACTGCAAGTCAGCGAGATGAAATCTGGCTCTCCTCCTTACTAGTTATGTAAACTTGAGAAAACTGTTTTATCTCTTTCTTCATCTGTAAAATGGGCACAGTTGTACCATGTATGATTGTTTCCAGAATTAAGTGTGATTTGCATGTTAATTGTCTGGAACATTTAGGCATTTAATAAATGAATGTGAAGATAATAAGATCATCAGCTCACAGTGATAATAATAACTGTAATACTACTGATAATAATTTAGTTCTAAAAAATGATATTGCCAAAATGATACAATACATGATAGCCTTTAAACATCATTAATCCACTGAGGGGAACCTGTTTTAAGAAAAGAGCATATTACAAAAAAAAGGGGGGGAGCATATTATGGCAGCCTACCTCAAACTATAAATTTACAAAAATGTGTACATCGTGGTCAAGAGAACTATAACTCCACGAATATGTAATACAGTGGAATACATCACCATCATCAGCAGTGTTTGTTTTCAAATCCAATATTCAGAGCATTAAGGACAGACTTTTAGACCAATCCTGTTAGTTGGGATAGTTAAGTTTAGTTGAGACAGGAGTTGAGAAGTTGATATATTAGTTCCAGTAAAAGACCCCAGTGATCCCCAAAGAATATCCATGTTGTACCCCAAGAGAAGATGTCACATCCCCCAGATCATTAATCAGCAGGAAAGTTGTCTGACACATAACAATGTGCATTTAAATGAAGACTGAAGATAGAAGTTGAGGATATTGGAATTAGAGCTCCCTAGCTCCATAGTCTCAAATTTTGATGCCGCCTAGCGTTGGTTCCCTCAAATAGAAACCATAATCTCTTCTACAAAATAGGGTTGTTATGAGGGTTAAATAAGGTAATTTATGTAAAAGTAGTTAGCACTGAAAAAAAGTGCTCCATAAATGTTAGCTTACTGAAAGCATCCTTAATAAAAACAGAAATAACTGGCATTAGGATGTCCAAATAGAGGGTGATTCACTTGGTGCTCTTTGGCTAAATTTTGACTTCAGGACTGGGATGTAGCTGTAAAAAGCTCAGGGGCAATTACTTTTTGGACTTTATCTTAAGGAAATGCCAAAAACTACTTTGAAAATATTTATCCAAAAGGTTGTTCATGGCAGTAAAGTTTATAATGGTGAAAATTTGAAAACAACCTAAATCTCTAACAATAAGGGACTAAAGACATACATTAAAAATAATATCGTAGATTAAATCAAGAGAATGTTTATTTTATAAGTTTTAAAAAGCAAGGCCTAAAATATCTGAAGCAAAAAATGCTAACATTTGTAAAATCTGGCTGGTAAATATAGAGATGTTTACATAATTCACCATTTTTTATGTTTTTTTTTTAAACTTAAAAACCTATAACTTTCAAATAGTGTATACAGCAGAATTCTTTAGTATGTTGTACTCACAACATAAGACTCATCACAGTTTATTATAATCCTTGTTTGTTTCCATCTTCCCTGATAGATTGTAAGATACTTAAGGCAGTGGATACCTTGCTTATCTTATTCTCCCTAGCTCTTAAAACAATGCTTGAATATAAGAAGTTTTCAATAAATATGTGTAAAACCACATGCACCAATGTAGAAATGAGACTGGAAGGATATACAACAAAATGGTAGCAGTACTTATCTTTGTGTTGTGTTGGGTTGGTTCATTATGAGTAATTCTTGTTTTCCATATCATGATCTGCAGGAACTTCAGGGGAACACCTTTCACATCTCGACTTCATTTGACTAGGTCAACACAAATTAGCTGTTTATTCATAAAGACATACTACTTCTCATTCTTTACCTATATCATCCAGATTAATTTGCAGTTGTTTTGACTTCTCTGTGCCCAATGCATTTGCAGCTTGGACCCAAACCAAATATTTCCTGCCACCTTGCAATGAATCAGTGGAGATGTTAATATAACTTGACGAAAGATATTGTTGCTCTTCTTCTGTCTCTAAACTTAAAAAAAAAAAAAAGATGATGATAACTGGTTATGTTGGTTTGAATTAGTTACTCCTCAATTTTTTGATGCTACTTTTTTAGCCTGCTTTCAGAATACATTTACTTAAAAATCAATTAAAATTGATTTCATTTTGAAAAATTTTTAAAAATAGATTCAAGGCTACCCAGGGCCACACTGTGACTCTCATGGATATTAAGCCCTTTTGCCTTCATGGACCCATTCTTCCATCAAGAAAAAAAAAAGTGCATATATATGTGTGGATATGTGTATCTTTATAGAGATACATATATATGTTCATGTAGATTATGGTTTACAACTGTCAATATAAAAGCAAATATATTAACGTTACATATTAAAACATTTTCTTTGACCTAAGGTTTATTTTTTTTCTTCTGATATTAAATGAAATTAAACATTTACATGGACTCCTGAAAGTATCATGAGCTCTGGGCACTGTGCCTACTGTGCCTTCTGCACAAGTCGACTCTGGACAGAGCTTGAAATAAATGAACACCCTCTAGGAGGGAGCATTGCGTAGGAGATCAGTAATGGGGCTTTGAGTCAGACATTTCTACCAGATCTAGAGTAAGGGGTAAGAATGGCATGAAGGGTCAAGATAGGATTAAGATCTGGATGGGGTAGGGAAAGACCAGACTTCCAGGCAGAAAAAACCCCAGCATGTTCCAAAACAAATAAATGAAATGGTGTGTCATTTTCCAGAAAGTTCAGCAAGTTCATACTCTGGAGCATGAATTTGCAAGCAGTAACTTGAAGTAGAGCAGACCAGATCAGAAAGACTTCCTGTGGATTTTGAAAACAGAACTGACTGGATCTGGTGGCCCATCACTTAACTATAAAGGAGGTCATTTGCTGCTAAAAGGGATGGAGAAGATAGAGGGTAGAACCGAATTTGGAGAGATAGAGGTTTTTTTGTTTTTTGTTTTTTTCAATTTTTATATGAGAGAAAGAGAGCAAGTGCAAGCAGGGGAGAGGGCAGAGGAGGGGAGAGAGAGAATCTTAAGCAGGCTCTACGCTCAGCATGGAGTCCAATGTGGGACTTAACCCCACAACCCTGGAATCATGACCTGAGCCAAAATCAAGAGTTGGACGCTTAACCAAACTGAGCCACTCAGGTGCCCCAAGAGATAGAGCTATTGAATCATCACTTCAAATTATGTTTATCTAAGTTTTTATAATTGAATGTGTGACAGTCTCTAATCAGCCAATTTAATAAAAAAGTTAAATTTCACTAAGGTGAAATTTCAAATATTATTTGTTAAGGCTAAAATTCTAAATTTTATTAATCTTCACTGGCTTTTGTCAGCAAGTTTGAGCCTCTTTTTTATATCTGTTAAAACTTTCCGGGGCTCCTAGCTGGTGCAGGCGGTAGAGCATGCCACTCTTAATCTGGGGGTCATGAGTTGGAGCTCCATGTTGGGCAGACAGATTACTTAATCAGTTAAAAATTTCTACTCCACTATATTTTTAGGGGGTAAGGGTTGGGGGTAGTGGTGGGGGGAGTACTGAGAAATGTTTATTCCTTTCTTTTCTTGTTTCTGTGAGGAGAGACAGTCCTTAAACCTCCCTGGTTCTATCTCGTCCCTCCCTTGCTCACTCATCCCTCTTGAAGGTGAGCATGATTCTACTCGTGAAGAACTGGCCACATGCATCTCAGTCCCTTCCTCTCTCTTGTTTTCCCTTGGGAGTCATAAGACCACAGAAATGACCTTTATTGGTCTTCTCTGATAAGCTGTAAGATTTAGAGGAGTTGGTCTCCAAGTGGGGATGTGCAGCTGTCTAATACCAGCTGTGATTGAGGGCAAGAGCAGTAAGTCTGGGAAGACCAATGTTAGAAAGTTTACTATTGCTACATACCAAAACCATGCTCTCCATTAACAAGCTTCATTTGTAATAAATATTATAAAATATTTTAAACATTTAAAGTTATTTAAATATTTAAATATATATTTTAAAATATTTAAACATAACTATTATTATATTTCTATTTTCACCTGCTGGCTTTTTGGTTTCTCTCAGTTGGTTTAGAACTCATGAGGAAAATCTGCAGAGATAAACATTGAGCCACCTGAGACACTTACACACCATTATCTATAGCTGGATCTATTCATAACATGAAAGTGTTTTCACTAGACTTCACTAAGTTTACATTTTTTGAACCCTGAACTACCAATTCCTTTTATGTCCTTTTCTTAAGCTTCTCAGTTGTATTTTCTACATCTCTGGCAGCTACATCCAAGTTACCATTTCCACTTGTTCTTTAAGCCTTTTCTTATGCCTTTAGTTTTCCCATGAAACTACTCTTCTTTTTTTTTTTCTTTTTTCTTTTTTAAAGAGAGAGAGAGAAAGAGAGTGCAAGTGGGAGAGGGGTAGAGAGAGAGGGAGAAAGAATTCCAAGCAGTCTCCATGCCTAGCGCAGAGCCCATCCTGGGGCTCAATCTTACTACCAGTAGATCATAACCTAAGCCAAAATCAAGAGTTGGAGGCTCAACTGACTGATCCACCCAGGCACCCTGAAACTACTCTTCTAAAATGGCATCCTTTCCAAGGTGAAGTCCTGAATCCTCTTTGTAGCCTCTGTCCCTCTTGATTACTTATAATTCTTAACTTCCCTTGGCTACCTGGAGTCTGTCTTCTGGGTGAGAGAGCCTACCTACATCTTTTTCTTACACCTGCTTAGTGACATCTTTTCTCCTCCAACCCTCCACTTGGATTGCTCTCCATACTCCTCTAACCCCACCACAGGGAGGGTCAACTCTTGACCCTCTTGGTGCTTGCCTTTTCCCTCAGCTCACTCACCTTGGTTTCTATTACTATTTCATGTGCACAGCTACTGAATATCTGCAGTCTCACTGGGAGATGCATTTGGATATCTGCCTAAGACAGAACTATAGCATATGTATAACTGAATTATCTTTCCATGCACATCAGCACTTTTTGCTGGTATCTTCATTGTTGTCAACAGCAGGTTGCCTTTCTGATGTCCTCAGTTTGCCGTTTTTAACAACTTTTTCTCTGTTACCCTTCAACCAAAGAAGGTGAAGCATTTATTTAACTATTCCTTTCTTATTTAAAATGTTTATTTATTTTTGAGGGAGAAAGAGTGCACAAGCAGGAGAGGGGTGGTGGGGTGGGGGTGGGGGGGCTGACAGAGGATCCAAAGCAGACTCCTCGCTGACAGCAGAGAGCCCGATGTGGGGATCGAACTTACAAACTGAGAGATCATGACTTGAGGTGAAATCGGATGCTTAACCTACTGAGCCACCCAAGTGCCCCAGTTTTCTTATTTTATCTTTTGTTCCTGTTTTGATAGCTGTGGCCATGGTTTAGGCTTTATCTCTATTATCTGTTTGGTATTACTTGTAGATTCCTACATTAATTTTATTGCATTGTGGAACCTAACTTAATATAGATCTACTACTTTGGAGGGAAATAACCTTGGAATTTGAATACAGGTGAAAAGACAAGTATCCTATATTCTTAGATTTAACAAATAGAAATGCTTCACAAATTTGTATGTCATCCTTGATTAGGGGTCATGTTCATCTTCTGTGCACTATTCCAATTATAGTATTTGTGTTGCTGAGGCAAGCACTGCTTGGTTTCTTTAATACCATCAACTTTTTTCCGTCCTGGGAGGCTGACTTGATAGGATTTGTGGGGAAGGAAGAGTTTAAAACTCACAATCATTTCATCCCTATAGGCTGCACTTAATGTCCTATTACCATTGTGTGTCTATTCAACATCTCCCGAATTTCTCCCAGCCAAGATTATAACTTGCCAGCCACTATGATCTGTTAGAATCCAGAGTGGCATGCTTGCTGAGACACAGAACTCCAGGGAGGAAAAGAGGAACCAGCCTCACACTACCAAGCAATAAATACATTTATGAATCAAAATAATACAAAAATTATAGAATATCTATATTTTAAACCTATCACTACCAGAGCAGGATAATCTCAGCAGGCAGTCAAAGAATCTCTCTAAGGCTGACAGGGAAACGTGGGTAGGGGTGACCGGTCTCCATAGCATGCAGGTGGCACCAACTACCCTAGTTCAGCCCAGGTTTTTAACCCTCAGTGCATGTTTTCCGGTGCTGCCTCTTTCCTCTCAGCAGCAGGAAAACTACTATGAATGCCACGAGAGGACAAGGACATGTCATAGTGATGAAAAGCAGAGGGCTTGGGTTTTTAAAAAAAAAATCTATAGGTTCAAATCCTGGCTCTGCCCCTTGATAAAATGTGGGAATCGAGCCAGTTACTTAACCTCTATGTACTTCAGTTTACTCATCTGTGCAACAGGAAGAATAACATCGTTATCATGAGTAAAATCAGATAAGTGAGTTGGTGAGATAAGGAAGCATGGAGCAGGTGGTTTCATGCATAATAAAGGGTTTATGAAACAGATAATTATTATTAATTAAAAGGTATTTGTGACATGACTTACACATTCTAAAGAATACAAATGAAACCTTAAAAGTTGTTATATTTCAACAAGTGAAATTTCTTTTATATTACTTGTAGCTGAAATCAAATCATTCCATTAAATTCAGAGGTGTTTACATAGTTCCCTTATATTTCTTCTGAAATAAGGCAGAATATAAATAAATTACAGAGAATTGCTTTTAAGGTATGCCAACCTCATGCTCAGTAAGAATTCAAATGTAAAAATAAGAAAATGGCAACTATGGGTAAGTAGCAAGTAGGGCATCTTTGAATATTTTCCAGTCAGAGAAAACCACATGCATGTCCTTAATTGGTTTGCGGCTAATTCTTTTACCACAAAAATTGAGACCACAGTCAAAATGCAAATACATTCTTAAACCAACATGAACCATAGTTATTAGGTAATTTAATTCTGCTTAAAGTCTACCTTCCTATTAGCACCTAGACCATGAACACTGTTTTAGATGAGGAATCTAGTAATAATGAGTGACTGACTATACTTTGGGACTATTTTTACATAAAACTTATATTACAAAGTTTCTTTTTAATTTCTTATTTCTATTTCTGTTTTTGGTGTGTTTTTATTACATAACAGATTATTTGTTGAAGGGAGTCAGCATGATTTACGTTTCTCTGAAGTTTACTATGCACCTAGCCCTAGTTGTATTTCATAGATTTTCAATAAAAAACATTGCAAATTTATGGTGATAACGGTTAATAGCATTTTCCATTTAGTTAACCACTCATTCAACAAATATTTAATTAATATCCACTATGTTCCAAGTATTACCTTGGACATTGGGACTACAACAATGAACAAAACAGATAAAGTCCTGACCTTCATGGAGCACACATTCTGGGGGAAACAAATGAATATATAATATGTCCTATGGTGATAAATGTTCAGAAGAAAAATAAAGCAAAAAAGGGTTAGGAAGTGCTAGATGCAGGAGTGGGGATTTTTTATTTTAAAAGAAGATGCGGAAGGCCTGTCTGAGAAGGTGATTTTCCTCCTCTCTGGAGGAAGAACTTTCTAGGGATATACAAAGGCCGTAAGGCAGGATCATACTTGTCCAGTTCAAAAACAGCAAGGATGTCAGTGAGGCTTGGTGTACATAAAGGAGATAGAAAGGGATTAAAGATGAGATCCGAGAGTTCTGGAGGAGGGAGAGATATAGAAGGTACTGTAAGGTCACAAAGAGCCTCTGGAGGACTCTGGCTTTGAAATGGGAGGTTTTGAGCAGAGGAGTGACATGATCTGAGGTGCATGTGAAAAGGCTACTTGTGAATGAGTCTAGGAGGGCAAAGGTGGAGGCTAGGGCACCAGTTAGGAAGTTCTTATACTAAGTCAGATGAGGGATGATATGGCTTGGCCTGGGGTTGCAAACTGGGTAGTAAGAAGAAGTCAAATCCTATAGGTTTGGCTGATTAATTTTGTTAAGGGCATGGTAGGGAGTAATCTAGGACAACTCCAGTGATTTGGGCCCAAATAAAATAAAGAGGGAGTTGCCATTTACTGAGAAGGGGAATGCAAGTACGGAGAAAGGAAACTGGCAGTGTTTGGGTTTTGAAAATATTAGCTTTGAGATACCTTTTGGATGTCTAAGAGGAAGTGCTGAATAAGATAGTAGATATATGGTAACAGCAGACAGGGGAGATATCTGGACTCAAACTAGATAAATTAGGGAGTTTTACACTATAAATTTGTGTTATATCTTTTAGGTAATGAGTGTAGATACAAATAATAGATGCTAGGAATAAAACTCTAGGGGCTTGTTACTTCACTGGAAATGAAGACACATCAGCAAGAGACTGAGAGAAAGCATCCAGGAAGGTAGGAGGAAAATCAAAAGGGAGTAGTATCCTCCAAGCTAAAAGAAGGAAGCGAAAAGCTATTAAATGCTCCTCATAAGGAAGATAAGGACTGAGAATAAACCATTTGATTTGGCAATGGGGAAGTCATTAGTGACACTGTTAAGACCTGTCTCAATGGAAAGTGAAAACTTGACTAAACTAGCTTAAAGAAAGGATGAGAGAGAAAGAGACAGAAAGTGCATACAACTCTTGGGGTGCTTGGGTGGCTCAGTTGGTTAAGTGGTCAACTCTTGGTTTTTGCTCAGGTCATGATCTTGTCATTCCATAGGTTCAAGCCTCGCATCAGGCTCTGTGCTGACAGTGGGGAACCTGCTTTGGATTCTCTCTCTGCCCCTCCTGCACTTTCTGTCTCAAAATAATAAATAAATAAACTTAAAAAAGAGTACAGACAACTCTTGAGAAGTTTGGCCATAAAGAGGAGCAGAAAAATAGAGTAGTGGAGGGGAAAGACCAAGGGAAAGTTATATTTTTCAAGAGGGCAGACGCTGCAAGCCGATGGAATGATCCAGTAAAGATAGAAAAGGTAAGATGCAGAAGAAAGAGAGGAACATTGTGGGAGCAATGTCCTTCAGGAGGCAGGAGGGGTAAGATCTAGCCCAAGAGGTGGAGAGTTGGCCTCAGGGAAACAGTAGTTCATGCACAGTAGTAAAAAGGAAGACCAAGTATATGGATAGGGAGGTCAATGCGTCAGTAGATGGGGGAACTTATCATATTTCTCATTGCTTCTATTTTCTCAATGAAGTAGAAAGCAGGTCATCGACAGAGCACAAGGAGAGAGAAAGCATTCTGGAGGCCAGAAATGAGACAAAAAGTAATGAAATAATTACCTGGCTTAGTGGAGCAGTGACTGGGCCAGTGAAATGTGGTAGGATACTGGGTAGCTGTCAGGGCTCAGTTGAGATTAGTGGTCATGAATATATAGTCATATCAGTCAGTAAGTTTGCATTTGTCCCCAGCCACAATTAGCTTTGCTAGTACAGATACAGAATTGGTGAGGAAATGGATTTAAAAATATGACTGCTTATTGAGTCCTAAAAGAATGACAGAAATGTAATATCACAGCCTTAAAAATATTTGGAATCGTACCTAAGACCTCTTTCTGGTTATTAAGAATATGCATATGGAGAAGAAGAGGTGGCAAAAACAGGCAGGCCTTATGAATTGACAGAATAAGCAATTGATCTTAGGGGGTCTACAATGATATCTTATCTAAAAATAATTGCCCTACTGGTCTTTCATAGTGCCTGAAAATTCCATCATTTGTGTTATTCTAGTGAGATCATGAGCTTGTCATGCACAGAGATGGTGCCTATCTACAAAAACTCTCTAGAGTTTAACATAGTAACAAGAAGAAGCAAAATGCTAAATAAATCTTTGCTAGATTGACTTGAATGGAATAAAATGAGGGGCCATGATGAATTCTTTTTCATTCAACAAGTATTTATTGAGTAGAAGACATTGCAAGGACACTGCAAGAGTTTCCAAGATAAAGAACATATTTACATGAAGCTGTTGAGGGCAATAGACAATAGTAGGTAGATGTTTATTACCAGAGTTTCTTCTTTTTTGGTTTTTCCTACCGCCACTTATTGATAAACAGCAAACCACAGCACAGGAGGGTATGTGAATGGAAGCCCGATGGCCCCTAGGCTGCCATACAGGGAATGTCACCTTTCTGCCACTAGTGGAACAAGTCCGTGGGCTGAAGTGAAATGCCTCTTCTGTAAATGTGGTCTTACTGGAATACAGAACCACATGAGTTGGAAGTGAAACCTTGCAAATGCTGATCTCTACCTACCTGCCAAAATGGAAAATACCCTAAGAACCCAGGATCTAGTATAACCTTTTTAAACTACCTCAATCACAAACTGATTATAAGTCAACTTTTTCCTGGGGGCTAGGGGGAAGGCAGTTTTGATAGAAAAATTAACTTTCTCTTCTGTATTTTTTTTTCAACTCATTGGTGTGTTTTTAATTGTGAGATAGGATAAATGTTTATTTCCTTTTCCTGTTTGTGCTTATAGGAGCTCATTCTTTGATTTTGCTAGAGGAGAACATTCATTTTTATGCTAATCCTTCACATTTTTATGTTCTTTTTAAACTATGAAACAATTCTATTAATCTAGACTCAGCCAATTCAGAATTTGGGTTAGGTTTGTCTGCGTTTGGCTGTAATTTATTGTTGGATTTCAGAAAAGGCGAAAAAAGTTTTTCTAAAATATAAGACTTTGTATTAGTATTATTTAACTTGACTGTGATGGGAGAATGCAGGAAATGTCTATGTCTACATATCAGAATAACCACTCAGTGACTATCACCTGAGCAGTTACAATGCGCCAGGCCCCATTCTAGACTCAAGTGATATAGCAGTGAACAAAATAAGCAAAAATTCTTGCCCATTTTGAGATTACATTTCTAGTTTGAATGAATGAGTGAGTTTCCTACTGACACATGCACAAGAGCTAAAAAATTAGTCTTTCAGAGCACATTTAACAGCTTTTTTCTAGATATTCATCTGTCTAAAATGACTGTTACCTGAAAATGAGTAAAATTATTGTTTATAATACCTTGTAAATGATCATTTTTTAAGTTTATTTATTTTGAGAGAGAGAGAGAGAGAGAGAGAAAGCCCATGAGTGTGTGCAAGTGCAAGTAGGGTAGAGGCAGAGAGGGAGAAAGAGAGAATCCCAAGCAGGCTCCACATTGTCAGCGCAGAGCCCGGCTCAATCTCACAAACCATGAAATCATGACCTGAGCTGGAATCAAGTCAGACACTTAACTGACTGAGACACCCAGGCACCCCAATGATCTTTTTTTTTAAGTTTATTTATTTACTTTGAGAGAAAGAGGGAGCAAGCAGGGGAGGGGCAGAGAGAGAATCTCAAGCAGACTCCATGCTGACAGCATGGAGCCTAATGTGGGGCTCAAACTCACAAACCGTGAGATCATGACCTGAGACAGATGCTTAACTGACTGAGCCAACCAGTGCCCAGCCCCTACCCCACCAATGACCATTTCTTAATGGACTTATATTAATTAGTCTCCTCACCCAAATAAGTCAGGTTTTAATTTTAAAACAAATCAAACAAGACTAGTATGTCAGCCTTGAGTGTCACCTTAATACTCTGCCTTTTTGTTGTTTCTAAGTGCTTCCTTTTTGCAAGTCTTTTTTTATAGTTTGTGTTCTTATAAATTTTGTAACACCCAGTATAGTATTGCTTATCCTCATTTCACAGGAAAGTAAGGCTCAGCCAAGCTAAATAACTTTTCTAAGATCACACAGCTAGCAATTATGGCAGATATTGTTAGATGACAGTACTAAATTCTATCAACAATGTCTTTCTCCTAGGTTCCCATCCAGATAAAGTAGACATGTAACTCAGTCCTGGCCAATGAGATCCAAGTGGAAGTCTATAGGTGGAGACGTTCTTTTTCCTTCACCACTTTTCCTGCCTGGGATTTGGATGTGAAGCCTAGGGGTGCAGCTTCTGAGAGTAAAGCCTACACATTAAAACTTATAGAGGAAAAAGTTGGAAAAAGCCTTTGGGATATCATTGAAGTAATCATGCCAACTCTGTCATACCTACCACTATGGCTTGATATAAATAAAGCCCCATATGTTTAAGTCACTGCAGTTAGATTTTCTGATATTTGCATCATAAAAGACACCTAACTGATAAATCTTAGAACTGGAAATCAAAAGTAAAACTCGAAAGCCCCTGTTCTTTCCAGTGGATAGCTCTAAAAGCATGATCTTTAATAAATCTATTTTTAATATTTTCATGGCGACTTGAGTATTGAGAACAATCTCAATACTCATAATTACTAGGTATTTCTCACTTTGTAAGGTAGATGTGTTTCTCAGAAAAAGCCATGTGTAAATAATTTCAATATATATCACTGAATGTATTAATAGATTTTAAAAGAAATCTATAATAATCAAAATATTTGGAGAACATTTTTATGAGACTAACTAGGAAATTAGGTGGTGGTTGGCAAGTTTTTTTCAACAAATAGATCTTCTCAAATTGTGGTATGCCTGTTCCAAATTTACAATGCAATTTTATTGTCAAGAACCTGAGAGGGCAAGTAAGTGGGACTTAAATGAATTAAGCCATATCCACTAGGTTGGCAATAAGCAATACAAAAATAATAAGGGTTGACAAGAATGTGGAGAAATTGGAACCCTCATACACTCCCAGAGTGAATGTAAAATAGTGCAGTTGTTTTAGAAAATAGTATGCAGTTCCTCAAAAGGTTAAACAGAGTTAACATATGACCTCTCAATTCTATTCCTAAGTGTATGCTCAAGAGAAATGAAAACTTAGGTCTACACACAATCTTGTACATGAATATCATGGAAGCATTACTCATAATAACCAAAAAGCAGGAATAACCCAAATGTCCATCAACCAATGAATGGATAAAGTCAATGTGATATATTCATATACGGAACATTATTTGGTCCTAAAAAGGAATGAAGTGCTTATACATGCTACACCACGGATGAATGTTGAAAGGTTTATGCTAAGTGGAAGAGCCAGTCATGGAAGGACCATGTATTGTATGACTCCTTTTATATGAAGTGTCCAAAGTAGGCAAATCCCCAGAGGATCCCTCGGGATGGGAAAGTTGAGGGAAATAGAGTGACTGCTAATGGATACGCGGTTTCCTTTTGGCATAAGAAAATGTTCTGAAATTGTGGTGATGGTCGCATAACTCTGTGAATATACTAAAATCATAGAATGCTTATGCTTAAATAAGGTGGCTCAGTGTTTCCATCATCCTTTTGATACATTGCCTCTGTCTAACCCCTGCTCAGAATGACAGGTGTGAGTGTCTTGCCTGTGGCATGGAGCCCATTATTCCAGACTTAGCAATGTATTCGTAAAATCTGCCTGGTTTTTACACAGAATTTCTTGAATGAAGAAATGCTGCTTTTTATGTTTTACTTAATTAAAATTATTCTGAGTATGTTACACGTGGAGAGAGAGAAGATTGGAAGATTATTCTGTTCTATTGTGATGAGACCTGGTTATCATCTCTCAAATATGCCCTGTGATCTGGTTCCGACACCACTTCAGCAGTGGTAGTCAAGGCAGCCCAAGTTCAAATCCCACCTCTCCCTCTCTGGAGCTGTGTGGCTCTGGACGCATTGCCTAACCCCACTGAGGCTCAGTTACTTTGTCTACAAAAACTGGAAAAATAATCATATTTACCTCACAAGGTTGTGTAAGATACTAAATGAAGTAGCACATGTAAAGTTTTGACCCAGTACTTAGCAAATAGTAAAGGTCCCATAAATGCTTTTTATTTTATTTTTTTAAAAAAATTTTAATGTTTGTTCTTAAGAGAGAGAGAGAGAGCACAAGCAGGGGAGGGGCAGAGAGAGAGAGAGAGACAGAATCTGAAGAAGGCTCTAGGCTCTGAGTTGTCAGCACAGAGCCTGATGCGGGGCTCAAACTTGTGAACCATGAGATCATGACCTGAGCTGAAGTTGGACGCTTAACTGACTGAGCCACCCAGGCGCTCCCCCAATAAATGCTTTTTAAAAAATAAGTAGTTTTTTTGAGAGTTACAAACAGACAAAAAAAAAGTTTACTTCAAATACACCACTGAAGGCATTCTTTAAAAAAAAGAATAAAATGGGAAACATGATGGGTGACTAACTTAACCCTGTTTGCCCATACCTTTTTAAAAATTAATTTCATTTTCATCTTTAACAATCGCAGAGTATTCAAAAACAGACTAGCATACATGGATATAGTTTAAATGTAACAAAGAAAGATTTCAGCTGTGTACATTGGGGAGGGGAAAGGGATTTTTTCATATCAACCTTTTCCTATTTTGCAATTTCTGAATAAGCATTCAAATTTAATTTAGTACAAAGTAGTACAACTTTTATGATCAACAATTTATCTTTAAGCATAAAAACTTAAGAGGTTTGGCTGCATGGTCACCTTGGCTCCCGAAATCTGGCTATTGTTAAGCATGTAACAAGAGCATTTCCTCAAAGCCCTCCTGGACTGCAGATAGAAAATAAGCACTTTCACTCAGTTATTACTTCAGTTTTAAAACTCAAAGTCCCATGTCCTGGAGACTCCCTTAGTCTCGGGCAAACCAGAAAAGAGGGTTGGCCTGTACAGGCACCAAATTTAAGATTTGGGGATCATTATTAATAACTAGTAGCGTCCATGAATTTAGTGCTAAAGGTGGACCTGGCTCTGTGCTGCACGCTTTAAGAGCCAAATTCCACTTAAATAATTAGAATAAACCTGTGCATTAGGCTCTATTTTTTAGATCCATTTTAAAGATAAAGAAAGGCAATTTGGAGAGGTTGAGCAAGTTGCCTAAACCCTAGAATGAGGATAGAGCTGGGGTTGAAGCAAAGATCCTTTTAAAATTATTCTGTGCTATATCAGCATCAGGTCCCTGACCCCAGGTACGTACCAATGAATTAAAGGGCAGAAAGATTATAGAACGCATTGTCCCACAGAGTGAAAATGTTAATGGCCCAAAAAGGGTTCAGGTAGCTTCACTGATGATAATTAGGGAATTGGGGATAATCAGCATACATTTAATGCTTAAGGCTCATTTTTTGGATCCCTGCTGGAGGCAGAACATTGGAATGGAATGGAATTGCTCATGTTAAACTGTTGAAGGAACCTACCTCTTCACATACACCACATACATTGTGTCTATGTAGGTGGGCTTCCCAGAATTCCAGGTACAAGTCATGTTGCCTGAATATTCATAAATGACACAGGTTACCTTGTCAGGAACATCTGGTGGATCTGCAACAAAATGTATCACTTAGGAACAACCATACAAACATAAAGTTCTTTATAAAGTAGCTAGCTGATAAACTTCCCATTTTATTTAAGAAACCAGCCCAACTGGCATTCAATACTTCCCTCATTCCATCCCTACCACCTCACCTAACATCCTACTTTGCCATCAAACATTGCTACTCTCCTTTGTGTACTATATTCTCCACTCTTCTGGGGATACTAATATGATCAAGTTTCTCCTATCAAAAAAAAAAAAAAATAATAACTCCTCAAATTCTCTCTCCTCAGCTACCACTATCTCCTTTTTTTAACAGCTAAACTAAGGGTCCTATATTCTACTGGTCTTTTACTTCATCTCCCATTTGCTCTCGAACCCCAGACAATCAAGATTCAGACCCACAATTCCACCAAAACCACTGTTGTGAAGGTCATTAATGACTTTCTAATTAACAAATTCTGAAATATCTGTGCAATCACCATTGAACTTGACTTCTGCAGCATTTGCTGTTTTGGTCCCTTTCCCCTTGAAACCTTTGCCTTTGGCTCTTGTGAAAGGATCCCAAAAAAGTGTTTTTTCTTTCACCCCATCAGACTGTTTCCTCTTCTGGCACCTATTCCACTACTCACTTTAAAAGTTTAGTGTTTATACATACAATGGACTATTACTCAGCCTCAAAAAGGAAGGGAACTCTGATACATGCTACAACATGGATGGAAGTAGAATGATGGTTGCCAGGGTGGGGGATGGGGAAAATGAGAGTTGCTTAATGGGCACAGAGTTTCAGTTTTGCAAGATGAAAATAGTTCTGGAAATGAATGGTAGTGACGGAAAATGATGGTGATTGCAGAACAGTGTGAATGTACTTCATGCCTCAGAACTATACACTTAAGAATAGTTAAAAAAATATATTTCATATTATGTATATTTTACCACAATAAAAAATGACTAAACGTTTTTTGGGGGGCTCCTGGGTGGCTCAGTCCATTGAGTGTCTGTCTATTGATTTCGGTTCAGGTCATGATCCCAGGGTTGTGGAATCAAGTACTACGTCAGGCTCTGTGCTGAGTGCTGAATCTGGAGGCTGCTTAAGTTTCTGTCTCTCTCCTGGAATGCCTGGGTGGCTCAGTGGGTTAAGCATCTGACTTTGGCTCAGGTCATGATCTTGCAGTTCATGTATTTAAGACCCATATCAGGCTCTGTGCTGACAGTTCAGAGCCTGGATCCTGCTTCCAAATCTGTGTCTCCCTCTCTCTCTGCCCCTCCCCCACTCACACTCTGTATCTCTCTCTATCAAAAATAAATAAACACTTAAAAAAAAAAGATTCTGTCTCCCTCTGCCCATCTCACCCACTCATGTGCTCTTTCTCTAAAATAATTAAAATTTTTTTGGTATTCACAGAATTCTATTTCAACATTCTCTTTCTCCCTCCCTGCATCCCCTTTAGCTCTTTTTCTAAGTGACCATAATATGGAGAACATTGTTTAGTTTTTATCTGTTAGCTTCTTTACCTTTTGAGAACTGAAATCTTGCTCACTCCCAACTTCATCCCCACTCCACTCCTGCCTCAAGGGCTGTTACTCACTAGGCTTTACCTACAAGTGTATCCTTGACCTAGGCTGACTAAAGAGTATTTCCCTTTGGAATGAACACATGATTTAAGATGAACCAATCAGCATTCTCCAAGGGGCTTTTTGGAGAGCCATTGTAAGAGGTATTTTCTTACCCCTAGAAATTGCTGTCTCTGAGTAACATGTGAGCCATGAGCTGCTGGTGGCCATCTTGGATTTAAGAATGAAGACAACATAGGGGTGTCTGGGAGGCTCAGTCAGTTAAGTGACAGGCTCTTGATCTCACAGTTTGTGAATTCAAACCCCTGCATCAGGCTCTGCACTGACAGCACAGGGCCTGCTTAGGATTCTCTCTCTCTCTCTCTCTCTCTCTCTCTCTCTCTCTCTCTCTCTCTCTTTCTCTCTCTCCCTGCCTCCCTCCCTCTCAAAAATAAATAAAAATTAGGAGAAAAACAATCTTAAAAAAAAAAAAAGAATTAAGACAACACGGGGGAAAAAACCCATGAAGAGATAGGAAAAGATGAGAATTCCAATGACATTATTGGAGCCCTAATGGTCTCTGAAGTCTATGAAACCCCAACAACTATAGAATGACATCTGCAATTTTCAGTTACATCATCCAATAAATGACCAAGGTCAAGATCAAAAAAAGAAGTATGGAAATATGGAGTGTTTATCATGTAGTCACTTTTCAGGTGTGGCTCTCTCGGCTTGTCTCTACACTCACAATACTGCTTGCAAAACTTGACTACTCAGCAAATGACAAGAAAAATGGAAGAATGGGGGCTCAGGAAGAATAAAAATATGGACATCTATGAACCTGAAGTTATAGCCAAATATTTATCTTACATACAAATATATACTTACACTTCACCTGCACATCATCTACTAAGAATATTACTTGTAAAATCAAAAAATAAATATATGAAAAAGTTTTCCTCATTACAAATTGAAACAATAATAGATATCATTTAGACCTATAAAATTGGCAAGGATTTTGAAAAAATGGTAATCCACAGTGTTGGAATGGACTTCAGGGAAATCCTCTAACACTCCTGTTGGTGGGAGTACAAACTGGTACAACCTTTATGGAGAGCACTTTACATATTACTATCTTTAAAAGCAAGAGCAATATCTTGCAACCCAGCAATTTTACATCTAGGCATGCATCCTTAATGAAATGTTCAAAGATACACAAAAATATTTGGCCAAAAGTGTGTGCCTCTTAAAGTATTGTTTATAATAATGAATAAGTTGGAGACAACCTAATACCCCAAAATAGGGTTAAATAAACTATAATAAACTCCTAAAATACATCCAAAAACAAAGTTGTAGAAGATAGTTTAAATATCTGGCCTCCGGAAAGCACTAGAAATATGTTTAAGTAAATTCTGGCCATATGATAAAGTGAAAAATGCAGGCTATGAAACACTGTAGTGAGAGAGACATAAAGGCATAGACAGAGAGAGAGGGGTTGGGAGAAGGAGACAGAGGAGGAGAGAGAGGGGGAGAGATGGGAAGAGACAGACTGAAGCTTGAAAGATCTATTTCAAATTATTAAAGAGGGATTGCTAGTAGTGAAATTATGGGATTATAGAGATGATGGGTATTTCCTTTGTGCTGGTCTAAATTTTTAAAAACTTTCTACATTGTATGCAATTTGATTTTACAATTAAAAAACTATTTCAAGCAGTAAGAACATACTAAAGTTCTTTAGAACATTTTGGTGAGTTGTAGCATTGAATTACAATGGGGACAAACTGGACTCCAAGTAGGGGAAAACAAATTTTTTTATTTGAGTCATAAAGGGGGTAAATTTAAGTCATTTTGGACATGGATTGAGTTGTGGTCCTGCACTGATTACAGTGATTTATGCTGAAGTTATTTTTCCCCCTGAGACATGAGCCAGAGAGTATCATTGATTTGGCCATCATAAAAAACAACGGTCAATCTTTTGGGTTGTTATTCCACAGCATTCTATATGAAGTGAGTGCTCAGGTTTGTAAATGTCTAGTGGTTAATTAACTTTGCAAAATATCAACTAGATTATATACACATATGCAAATAAACAGAATATTTGTTAATATGAAGCTATGTAAAGATGGGAGTATGATTATGGTTATGAGAAGAAGATGGGGTTATTATTAATCTCATTGCCCCTTTATCCAATGTCAAGGGTAAAAACCCCCTCATGTAAGTATGAGGCTTATGTTTTTGCTTTTTCCTAGTAATCCCATCCCTCCCCTATTATTGGAGCACTTATTAATCACAGGCCGGATTTCTCATGAATTCAGAGTCTAGCCAACGATCATTTTCTACTGAGAGGTTCTTAAAGGCAGAGTCCCTTTTCTTTGAATTTCTACCATTTAACACATTTTTGGCGCAGAGCAACCACTCAGTAAAGCTATCTCATAATTTGATTGGCTTGATTAATAAAATGATAATGAGAAGAATTTACAGTGAACAGAGGCACAATGCTTCTGGCAAAGATCACTCTGTAATTCCTTACCCAAGGAGAGCACAGGTCAGCCTAATTGTGCCTGTAATAATGATACTAGATAGCAACGTTAAAGACAAATATTTAGGAACTTTTGTTGGATAAGAACTCTGCTTTCATCTCAATAAGTAGAGATCAAAGATGGTTAAAATTTGGGGCGCTCTTGATTTTGGCTCAGGTCATGACCTTATGGTTTGTGAGATCAAACCCCGAGTCGGGCTCCACTCTGATAGGGCTCTGTGCTGACAGCACAGAGCTTGCTTGGGATTCTCTCTATCCCTCTCTCTCTCTCTTCCTATCTACCCCTTCCCTGTTTGTTCTCTCTCTCACTATATAAATAATCTAAAAAAAAAAAGATGGTTAAAATTGAAGGAAGTCCAAGACATTTAAACTTTTAAATAAATGATTAAGTAGAAACAGACTGTTCCATGTATGTTTTTTTAATGTGGTATTTTTAAACGAATAAAGACATCTTACAGTATTTTATCTCATGATTGGTGTGAATCTGATAAACTTCCCGTGATATGTGTGCATTTAATCATAGATGAATTCTAGAAAGTGTTTAAAATTATGCCTAAAAATAGAAATTGTGATAATATTTGTATTTCCCAAATTACATATTAAAGTACAGAAGCTTTTAAATATATTTGGATTTCTTTCCAGGAAAAGCACTGACTCATTTATTTTCTCTCTCTTTTATGACTTGTTTCTAGTCTAAAAAATACATGTAATCATTTTGTTCAAAATAGTGATGGTAAGTTAACATAGTAAAGCTCACAGGACAAATACTCTGTGATCAAAGTAACCCAGTGAAAGCAATATAATTTCTAGAGTACCACAGAAACCCTCAGAAACCTTTTTTGACCTACTTAAATAGGAAGTTTTGTTTGCTAAGAATGCAGAGCTCAAGAATCCAGGGGTTCTTGGGTCTAAGAGTTAGAGTAAATTCTTACCTGGCAGTTACAATTTCACACTCATAACCAGAGGTCTGTGTAAGAAGTTACAACTCACAAAGTAAATAAATGGAAAGAGTGATGTTCTTTTTAAGCAGCCAGCAGCAGAGAATCTAAATTCTTCTATGATGTTGTCCTAGAAGGGGGCACAGGCCATTCCCTGGCCCTAAATATGGCCTGGTGGTTGTGTTTGGGGGCAGAGCTGTTGGGGGTAATATGTCACCCAAACTGGAACCCATGGAAGGAAGCCACACTTCTTTTGTCTCCTTTCTTCCTCTGGCTCAAATTAAAAGCTAACCTTTCCCCATCACTGTGAAAATTGCTTATTTGCCCTCCAAAGAAATTGTATCTTCTCTCAACACCCCACCAACACCCCCAAAGGATAAATAGTAAAATATTTAAGCATTAAGTGTTGTTTATGTTTCCTGAGGATGTGGACAAGCTAAGGTGCCCACATATATCAGATAAGATGTCTGCCTGTGGCTTCAATTCCCATAATTCAGGGCATGTTTAGTGTGTTATCAGTTTAAGGTGTGAGTTTGCTAGCTTTATTGTTTGACCCCAAAACTTAGTATTTTCCTTCCTCAGTTCACCTCTACTACCTTCCATAGCTCTTCTTTCTTTTGAAAATCGTGCAAGATCAGGTGCCCAGAGTTAAGTAGGACAATGGCCTTATTCAGAACAAGGAAGCCTCTTGTATCCTAGCTGTCCACTCTAGGTGCAAGTCGTGAACACCAGGTGGTCTTGCTCTTGCAAGTTAAAATCTGGAGATGAGGAAAAATAAGAACTCAGATTTGATTCTCAAAAGTGTGGGGAAGGGAGCATGACAAAGACTCCACACTGCACAATGGTGTTGCACTTTAAAATGTATAACATGCTTTTAAGTAGTTTATTAAAATCTGGTGCTTACCACAGCCAGAATAATTAGCCTTATTTTACAGACATGGAATCAAGGCTCAGACTGGTTAACTTGCCCAAGGTCACACAGCTGGAAAGTATAGCAAGCACACAAAGCTAGTTTTGCAACTGCTTTTGTTTTGTAAATCTTAGTCTCAGAATTTTTTTATGGAATCTGCTTCAAGGTTGATGCTATTATTTTGGAAAGCAAATAACAAAAAACATAAGTGTAAAGCAGATGAAAAGAACAATACTTAAAAATCTGAGGATGCTGCCCCTCATGTATGCTGTGTTTGGACAGGCTGGGGTTGAAAATTTGTTTTTTGAATACATCAGCAACATTGAAAGTTGCTGTGGAGTGTAGAAGTGTAGAGTAGAAGTGTAGACGTGCTGTAGAAGTGTAGAGTTCACACTGAAGATTCACATGTCTGTCTTCCCTTAAAGAGTCAAAGATTCAGGGGCACCTGGGTGGTTCAGTAGGGTAAGGGTCCTATTTCAGCTCAGGTCATGATCTCGCCATTTGTGAGTTCGAGCCCCACATCAGGCTCTGTGCTGACAGTTCAGAGCCTGGAGCCTGCCTCAAATTCTGTGTCTCCCTCTCTCTCTGCCCCTTCCCTGATCATGGTCTGTCTGTCTCTCTCAAAAATAAATAGACATTAAAAAAAAAAAAAGATTTAGGAAAACCAGATCCTTATAAATGATGGAGTTGGGCAGTGGCTATTCCCCAGTAGACCTCTATGTGCTTTTCTCTCTGCATGGATCTCACCAGCCTCCCTAACTCCTTTATTTCACTAACCTGGCCCCCGGAAACATTTCAGTTTGCAATTCTTATATTAAACTAGTACAAGAAGTAAACTATATTAATTAGCCTCTATTTTTAGACAAGATTTTAGACTAGTTAATTGCTAGATTAGCTTTCATTTGAATTTTGAATGCACCCCAACACTTACATCCAGAAGAAATGTCTTTTCCACATATCAGTGTCTCTTGAAAATATCCAGGACATTCAGCAGTGCAGTACATAGAGGCATGTGGCTCCAGAAAGTTGTTATACCAAAGCCGAGCTGTTGTTTTATTAATTCTTGTGATTCGAAATCTTTCTTTGATGCCGTTTTTATAAAAATAAAATTTCTTTGGTTGGCAGTTCTTAATTTCTGCTTGGCAATATATAGAGACATTCATACCCATCTTAAAAACTGTGGCTGGTTCTACCCACATGTGGCCAGAGCAGTTTATATTTGTAATTCCTGGAAACAAATAGATAAAATAAAAAATTCCATGTAAAACATTAAAGCAAGAGATTCAGATGAATATGCTGTTGCATTTAAATTTTATTCTTTTCCTATTAATTAAATGATTTCCATTGGAAAAAAGTTTAGGACCAACTGTATCTTTCCATTGATTAGTTTATTGTAATGTACTTTTAGCAGGCTTCTGTGGACGCTCAGTAACAGGATACAAAACTGGAGTCTGCCTTTAAGCAACTCTGTCTAAAGAGCAAATAAAATTAGCTCTCCTTATTTAAAGTAGAGAACTGACACATTATGAGGCTATGCCATTTTTCAAAGGTAAGATTAGAAATAACACCTGGCATTGCAGAATCCAAACCCCATTCTCTAGGCACTCCATCAATCTGTCATTCTTCTGTAGATAACGGCTACTTTTATCACAAAATTTTGAGTTTAATGAGTAAAACCATACTCTTATAATGACAAAAATCTATTGCTTGATAACCACTTAAAATTCATCATTAATTTAATATATAGGAATAATATAGGAAAATGTCCAGAATGTATTTTGGTAAAAAGCAACTTGCAAAACAACACACTTAATAATAGGTTTAGTACCAGAAGTAAATAGAGTAAATGAGGAGAAATACACTAAGATTTTAACAATGATAATCTGTGTGTGTTAGTCTACTTTTTTCATTTTTACTTGCATATTTCTGTGTTTTAAAAATTATATAGTGAATGTATTACTTTTATAACCCCAAGCAATAATTAAAAGTCATTTTCATAAACTCAAATGACAGTGCAATGCAGTATCAGTTAAATTAAACTCACATCAAGGAAAATTTATTATTGTCTTTTTGTGGAAATACTTGCATTAAAACATCCTAGAATCTTACCAATCTTATCAAGGTAATTATTTGATTTTAAAAGGTCCTTAGCTATGGACTACAATGCTTAAAGAATTAACTTGCATAATATAAATGTAATTGAATATTTCCATTTACATAATGAACATTTAGGTATAAATTGGAAGTATTTAAATATTAAAAATAGTGATAAAAATAATTCCATCATTATTAATGGGAAATTGAAGCCAAAGATAAGAAAAGGAAGTTTTAAGGAAACATCTGACTACTTTAAATAAGGTCAACAATTCAGGTTTAGACAAACTACATCTCCAGCACCTGAAAAAAATATGTGAATACTATCATGAAATTGCTGTGAGTAGTGTTTGAGAATACACAGAAAATATAAAAAATGTCAGAAGACTTCGGATTTGGACAAATGTTGGTTTTCAAAAACAGAATAAAGAAGAACCCCAGAAACTTTGGACCACCGAGCTTTGCTACATTCAGGAATGAATTAGTAAGTCCATGATTTTTCAGTACCTAAAAAAAAAAAATCTGTAATCAGTGAGAGTCAACATAGATTATGTAAGAATAAGTCATATGTTAATTTCTCTTTTTAATGGGGTTAGTAGATTGGTCAGAGGAATGTTAAACTTTATTATTATTTCAGCAGAGCTATTGAAAAGGGGAACATACCATGTTAATAGAAAATTTGGAAAAAATGTAGTCTGGATGATATTAAAACTATTCATAGATTGAACAAAATATATAAAATAATATCTAATGGACAGCTCTAGGGTCTCTAATGCCATGTCAGAGGAGCCTAACATTTCTCTGCACTCTATTAATTACTTGAATGTATCAACAGAAGTCCTACTTATTGTTTGCATATTTCAATATCCTAAATCTTGGATAGTGGTTGGCCTGATTCTGGCAGTGTCTGATATCCTGCTGGAGGGGTTCTAGTTCTGATGACAGGGCTACCTCTATATCAATCTATAGAGGTATATATCAATATATTGGTATAACTACCAATATAGTTGTGTTCCAACCTACAGAAGACATTGTTGCTTTTGTCACTATTCTGAGTAATTTGCATGGTTTGCAAAGCTTCCTTCCAGGTCTAGAACCCTACCTTAGTGTTGCTTGTCTCCCAGTTAATGAATTTCTACCACCTGCCCAGGACACCAAGTCCCCAGTAAAAACTCTCAGATGTCAAGGCTATTATGCCTGAATTTCTGACAATCCCCTTCCTGGATTCCTCAAAGCTGCTTATGCTTATATCTGTAATAATGCCAGGTGTTTGTGTGAATTATAAGATAGGAATAATAATAGCCAATATCATTGCACGAAGTTGTGAGAAATAAAAGGCTTAGTTAGCCCAGTGCCTGACACATAGTGCCTGTCAACAAATAAATTGTGGAGTTGAATTAAATTCAAATGTTTGATGGATTATCATATAACAATTGTAACAGTTCAAAGATAGAACACGCCAACTCAGAATAATATGCTTCTTCATAGAAATGTTCACATATAAGTTAGAGGTTTGTTTATTAGGGAAAGGAATTCTGCCATTAGGGGGGCGGTTGGACTCTTTTATTTCATTCCATATAATATTTATGTGCATATAGTTTTTCCCAATCTAATTTTTGGTTCTTCAGAGACCCTAGAATAGTGCCTTGAAAACAATAACCACTCAACATTTTTTTAAATAAAAGATAGCAATAGGTACTAAAAATACTATACCTCCATGACACCAGTTGAAGAATATGTAAATAGCTATTACCACATCCCATTGAATTGTGACCTGATTCATGCCTGAAAGCAGGAAATAGCTCTTTGTTGCCCTCTAGAAAAAATATGAAAGTTTTAAATTATAATATTTTAATAAAATAACCATAGTAAAGGCATTACATTTTTTCCTAACAGTTATTATTGCCTTTGATGAGAACATTTCAATAGGAAGAAAAGGAGGAGGGAAGGAAGGAAGAAAAGAAGGGAAGGGAGAAAGGAAGGGAGGAGGGAAACAGGGCAAAGAAAAGTCAGTGGTATGTAAGGAGGTATGATACAGATGGAAAAGTAAAGTAAAAGAATGGTCTCTTCAAAAGTCACTATGATTTACCTTACTAGGACATTTTGACCCTTAATAAAATACACTTTCTTCTAATCTAGTCTCTCTCATCAGAAATCTCTGCTCTCACTCCTGGCCAGATTTCTATGCCTTAGAAGTTCCAGGAATATCAGTCTTTGATGAGTTAAACTTAGGAAAAGCCAAAAAAGTTCAGAAGTTCCAGAAAGAGGCATTCAAAATGAAGAAAGATGAAGTGAGACAAAGGTATATGTGCTATCACCAATTAAATTTATATAAAATTCCTTTCCTCTGTAGACAGCTCAAAAGACACACATTATATAAATTCCAAACAATATTGCCATTAGTTTATGACTAGTTGCATTATTTACTCAGTTACTTACATTTTTATTTAAATGTTACTTTACATTATTACTTAATAACCAACATTATTCAGTTATTTTTATGTTTAATAAAACCTGAGCCTTTCATATAAGACAGCAAAACAAAATCATGACTCATCATATAGCATAAAATATCTGATAACATTCTTAAAACCTGGGGTCCCCATGACCCCCATGAATATAGGAACACCTTTCATAATTTGCCAGCAATATGAGGTCTTCTCTTTATAAATAATAAGCAAAACAAAATCTAAAATGTTCCTGGTTAGAAGTTAACTACTCACCCCAATAGAATATATACAACAATAATTGTTTAAAGTGATATAGTATCAGACAACATTTGAGTATAAACTTTCATCAGTAACCACTCTATAAAATATCGCAAGAACTTACAAGAAAAAACAACCGGAGCCTCTGGGTGGCTCAATCAGTTAAGTATCTGACTCTTGCTTTCAGCTCAAGTCATGATCTAGGATTGAGCCCCACATTGGTTCTTTGCTGACAGCAAGGAGCCTGCTTGGGGATTCTCTTTCTCCCTTTCTTTCTGCCTCTCCCCCACTCGTGTTCTCGTGTGTGCTCTCTTTCTCTCAAAAATAAGTAAACATTAAAAAAGAAAGAAAGAGGGTCACCTAAGTGGCTCAGTTGGTTAGCGTCTGACTTCAGCTCAGTTCATGATCTCTCAGTTCGTGGGTTGGAGCCCCACGTAGGGCTCTGGTGCTGATAGCTCAGAGCCTGGAGTCTGCTTCAGATTCTATGTCTCCCTTTCTCTCTGCCCCTCTCCAGCTCGTTCTCTCTCTCTCTCTCTCTCTCTCTCTGTTTTTTTTTTTCTCTCTCTCTCTCTCAAAAATAAATAAACATTAAAAATTTTTTTAAAGGAAAGAAAGAGAAAAACAACCTGTGCCATGTATTTCCATAGAAAATATAGCTGTTTTTAAGCATTTGGATGATCATGGTTTGTTTACCTTTCAACTTGTTTGAAGCACATAATTCCACTTCAGAGCCAGGCTGCTACCTTGTTGCCTGCATCATGTCCTCTTTCCCCACTGTCTGTCAATAATCACTTCAGATTTTCAGCAATGAGGCAAATGGAAATGTCAGCAAAGCCCTGACCTACATTTCAGACTCTTGAACTCAAACTGTCCAATTCAAAATGACTGGCTCTAATGTCACTATTTGGGAAAACCCAGATTACTGAAAGTGAACTGCTTTGTCAGTACTTGTTTTTCTCAGCTTAATTTAAAATGATCTGTCTCATCCAAGAAGTAGAACCCCTATACAGGTTCTACCTGTCAGAATCTTTGACACCAAAAATATGATGCTTAGCTTTAATTTGCAATTAACATTGATATTTATTATAAACCAGTTTCTTAAGAGAGTTTAAATGCTACCATTGACCATTCATTTACTTAACAAACATTTTTGGGTATTTAATATGTGTCAGCCATTGTTCTGGGTATTAAGCATATGATGGTGATTAATTACTGAACAGCTCTTTTGTTGTATTGTTTAAAGTGATTAAATGGTAGATCAGTTGTTTTGAACTATCACAGGATTCTACAGGCAAATAAAAAATTACCAGATATTTGGTGCATTTATAGAAGTCCTCACCAAGGGCTTTTCCTGGCGTGCTTTTTCCTCCCATGTCCTTGGTTGCTTCTACTTGAGTATCTTTTCACTCTGTGTATTCCTTTTTATTGTAAATGACAGTTAAGTTACTTGTTTCAATGAACCTCTTGAAGCCAGAAACTCCATCCTGCCTTTTAAATTTTTATATCTTTGGTACCTAGCATAATATAATACTCTGGGGAAACATTCAAAACATTTCTATGCTCAGATTTATTTTAGACAGTGAAGATTAGAATGTCTGTGGGTGAAGGCTGGGCATCAATATTTTTACACCTCCCCGCCATGTGATTAGCGATTATAATGAGCAGTCAGGGTTGAGAATTATTGGAATATAAGAATGAGTGTCTTTGAAGACCACACAAAAGAAAGGACTGTCAACTGGATGTCAATGATTAGGAACAATTTGCCAAGCTGTGAAGGAAAGGGTGTGGGAAAACATTTCATATATGAGAACAGAATATGCAAGTAATAGAGATGTTTTGGGACAAGCTAGTTGAAGGGAATAGGATTTGAGCTAGAAAATTAAGGCCAGGGGCAGAATGTGATTACTGGGTTTTGTATTCCTGCTAAGTGGTTTAACCTTTGTCTTGAAGTCAGTCAGAGATAGCAAAGATTGGTAAGCAGAGAAATAACATAATCAGATTGGATTTTAAAGAGATAATTCTAGGGGCGCCTGGGTGGCTCAGTAGGTTAAGTGTCTCACTTCGGCTCAGGTATTAATCTTGTGGTTTGTGAGTTGGAGCCCTGTGACAGGCTCTCTGCTGACAGCTCAGAGCCTGGAGCCTTCTTCAGATTCTGTGACTCCCTGTCTCTCTGCCCCTCCCAGCTCGTGCTCCGTCTCTGTCTCTCAAAAAATAAACGTTAAAAAAAATGTAAAAAAAAGGTAATTCTAATTATTGTGTGGAGCATTGAATGAAGATAAAGAGCCCATTTAAGTTATTGAAAATCAGAAGCTGGTGAGGGCACAAAGTAAAGCAATGGCAGCAAGAACTCAAAGGAAGAAACAGCATTGGGAGCTATGTGGAGGCAGATTGGACAAAATGGCGACCCCTGCAGTTGTGCAGTAAACAACACTTGTTGGGATCTAAGAAATCAGGAGCATGAAGAATGACTCTCATGGTGATTTTTGCTGACCCAGTAGATAAGGGCATTAACTGAGCACACAAAAGGAGTGATAGGGAAGTGATGAGTTTGATTCTGGTCATGTTGATTTGGAGGAGCTTACAACATATTCAGAAAAAACTGTCTAGAGGCCATCGTAGACACTGGTAAACTTGGGAGAGAAGTTTGAGCTGAAGATCTAAATTTGGAAGATTTCAGCATGTCAGCAGTTTTAAAACTGAGATTAGAATAAGAAAACTTAGCACATCTAGAATCATAAGGGAAGGGAGCAGGTGGACAGAACCAAGAAATCTTGACCAAAGGACAAGAAGAAGAGATACAAGGAGTGTGTGGCCAGTGTCCAATGGTCAGAGATTAAATATGATAAGAACTAAAAGGAGATGTTGGATTTGACAATAGTCAGTCTTCCCTGAGAAGAGTTTTAGAGAAGAAATGGAGGTAGAAAGGAGATTAAAATGAGTTAGAATAAAAAATAAAAAAGAAGATATTGGCTAATCTTTCAGGAATTTGGACAGTGAAGATGCTACTGATGGAGAGCTCTGTGCAAATGAAGATTTATTTATTGTTTTAAATGGGGGTTGGTGGTGGTGCTTCTTCTTTGGTGAACAGTCCAGTCACATCTTTTATCCATTTCATTAGTTTGTTGTTTTTCTTATTATTGAGTTTTGAGAGTTCTTTATATGTTTGGAAACCAGTCTTTATCACATATACATTGTACAAATATTTTGTCCTGGTCTGTCTCTTACCTTTTCATTTTCTTACCAATGTCATTTGAGAACAGAAACTTTTAATTTTGATTAAGTCTGATTCATTAATTATTTTATTTTCTTTTTTAAAAATATTTTTCTTTTTCTTTATTTCAGAGAGTGAGAGAGAGAATAAGTTGGGGGATGAGAGAGAGAGAGAGAGAGAGAGAGAGAGAGAGAGAGAGAGAGAATCTCAAGCAGGCTACATGCTTAGCAGGAAGACCAACGTGGTGCTCAATCCCATGACCCTGGGGTGATGACCTGAGCTGAAATCAAGAGTTGGACCCTCAACTGACTGAGCCACCTGGTTGCTCCCCAATTGATTATTTTAATGTTTCATTTGTTTTTCCCTGCTTACATTTTCATCAACAGATTAATACATAATCTTATTGCATGTGTGTTTCCATTTAAAGACACCTTACTTAATCTATATTGCTGATTCATTAACACTGAACTCAGGGCCAATAACATCATAACTCATGCCTGAACAAAGCTCACCAACACATGGAGTTTCTTTGTAATATACATTGCAACATTCTTGTGCTCAGAAACACCAGACAGTGTTTAAAATTGGGAGCCATTTTAAACAGTGAAATCGCAAACAGAAAGTACAAAATGGGAAAAAATGTGGCACTAAACAGATCTCCAAAAGGACACTTGTTTATAGTATGAGATTTGAAACAAGTTTCTTAGCTAGGGACTTGTACATTGGGTGACTCAAATTTTTCACCACTCTGCACATGTCTGCAAATTACTGACAAATGCTGCAAGTATTGATTTGGGGGTTACAAGTAAATTTTAGTTGGCAAATGAATTCCCAAATTTGGAATCAGGGAACGATGAAGATCAACTATATAAAATCCCATATGTAAGTGGTTTGACTTCATTTGCTAATCAGAAAGCATGAAGACCATTGTCTTGGCTTTTTCTCTACAGGCAGGGTTGCCATTTGGGTATACCAGGACACTTAGAGTTTACACTAATTCACACTTGTCCCATCGTAATTATATATAACATTCCATTTTATTTTCAAAATTATTCCAGTTTGGAAGATATATTATCACTCTCTTATAGGTATATAAGTAATAAACTTGGTTTGTTTCCTAAAAGTCACACTATTTTAAGTTTTCTCTGGTATTTGGTAAAAGTTTGGAACGTTTGCTGGCTGAGGGAAATGAAAAGAGTGATTGAGTATAAAATGCATATCCTGAAAACATACCATATTAAATTAGTAAGTATATTGTGAGTTAGCACATCATCAAGGCAAATACATCATAATGCAGCATTTTAGATTTTTTTCCAACTTAAAAAAAAATTCTCCCTAGGGAACTTAAAGGTAGAACAGAAGGAAACAGTTAGAACTATAGTGCTTACATAATTGTGACTTTCTGTAAATTTACCTGCCTGTTGTGGATTGAAAATATCTCCATTTTCCCTGTCCATAGACAACACACATTGTCATAAACTAACTGGCTACTAGAAGGAACTCCTCGAAGTAGATTAGTTAGGATCTCCCAGTTTAAGATGTATAGCTGGGTCAAGACCGGGAATTGCTATTGCCTACAACACTGGTCTACCCACTGGGGAGCAGGCTAGAGGGCTCTATCTTGCCTCAGGACCCAGATGCCATATGTGGGTGGGAATGAGCAGAACAAGGAGTAAACTGTTGACCCCTGAAATGGGAACCTAGTGACTCTTGACTCTGAATAGAGATGATCCTAGGATAAAGAACTCTTCTATACTTTCCAGTATACTGTAGACTATATGAAGTGAAGACTTATTTTGCTAATTTATTGTGACATCCTGTCTTTCTGTTGTTATAGGCCCAATGAAGGGGCTGCATATTCTTGGGTGTCTTCTAGGTACCAGCATACACTGTACTTGAGGCTATGGCTACAGAGAAGATGTTAATAGCTTTCAAGGATCCTTAAGTGGGAAAGAAGACAGAATTTAAAAATTAAAATGCAAAAGAATGAATTTTTGCAAGCTTCAGGCCTGAACGCCAGCTCCTGTAGGATAAAGTTTACCTGATGTGAGTCAAGCTCTCAGGCTCAGTTTCTTGCCTGGTCCCTCAAGTTTGATCTCACACCTTTTCCTCTGAACTTGATTTTATGGTATCAGCATAACTCTTTCAACTGCCTCTCCTGCTGCCCCATCATCCTCCAATGGATGTGTACCATACCACGTCCACTTTGCTTCACCAGTGGGGTCCACCTCACTGTCTCAGCCTGCCCTACTTTTCAACACTCACAAGTCTGAGTAATTATGAAAAGTACAATTTTAGTTCTACAGTCCTTCTTTAAGAAGGTAACAGAAAATGTTATTCATTTCAGAAAGCTTTTAATAGAAAATATTGAACTTATTTTTCTAACTTCAAGGCCTTGAAGTTATGTTTTAATTATCTTGAGGGTAGTCTTACCTGGAAGAGCTCATTATTCACATATGCCAGATAAATGAGGTGTCATTTTATTAATTTTCTCAACCACTGAATTAATAACCCCATTATTCATAAAGAGATATGTAGACTCTTTGAAGAGAAATGAATACCATAAATCTTATGACTCATCCAGAGGATGGTACCTACCTGCAGCTGCCTGATTCTTCTCAGCATCAAGCACCTGATAGCACATTGAGCTGTGTTGGAGGAATGGGTGCTACAGGCTGAATCATTGCTATTTCCTGTGAGGTGTGCATTAAAGGTCATCTTTACCTTACTTCCTTATGAGTGTGTTAGAGACTTAAGAATGCGAAGAAGTGGAGATGATTTTAAAACTTTCAGTGCACATCTCAAGCTTTTAGATTGCATATATACTTTTAAGGGGGTCAATTTCCAGAGTCTCAATTTCCATTACGTACCCTTTCCTAAATTTGATTCCTCTGAGAATGAGCCTGGGTTCACAGTAGTCATCCTCTCATTTCATAAAGAATGGTATCCCTCCATGCCAAATCTCAGCATGCTGAATTATCCTGGGTATAAATAGCTGCAGTGTACCAAACAAACAGATAAATGTAAACACTGGTTTCAGGGAGACCTCTGTGGATAATTAGTCAGGGGCTTTAAATACTTAAGGCTTCTCTAGCCTTTGCCTGTGAAGCTTACCAAAATACTTGTATTTCAGCTCATGTTGAGATACTCTGAATTTTAGCCAATTTGGGGATATTTGGATCTCTTTTGGAATAGTCTGACTACCAGGCATCAGAAGCAATATGGAGGACTTACGGTTATTTTCTTGAATGTAAATGAAATTTTTGATGGACTGTCATATTTTTTCTAGACACATTGGATAAAACTCATGGTTAAAGTTTTACTTGATTTTGTTCAGACTTAATGTACTTTATTCCATAAGGTAGTTCATGGCATATTTGTTCCTATTACAGCTTAGTTGAACTTACTTCACCATCTAAAATGTTTAATAATTTCTATTGTTTATTTAAAAAGAAATAAACTTACTTAGACTTATGTTTAACATTTTAGATGTTAATTAAAAATATACAAGTGGGTACATAATTTTAAAAGCTTCTTTTAAGAGTATTTAAGGAAAATATTTGGAAGACCACTGCACTAGAGCTCAACTATGCAAGCCAATCAAAACCATGGTGGAAAAAATACATCAAAATCTCAATAGTGGTTTTTTTGATTATCAAATTATCAAGTTTTTTTTTTCTTCCTTTTGCTTTTCTGTAACTCCCTGTTTTTAGGGTGAGTATATTATATATGATAATTTTAAAACATTGAAAAAATACTAAACACAATAAGGACAAAGAAAAGTTTAAATGAAGGGATATAAAGGGGAGTTTCCTTCCTAGTCAACTCTGAAATATGAGACAGATGGAGGGAATTATTGCTGATGTACATATTTAATTTATGCAAATTTAACTATAAGAGGCAGGAATGAGGACAGTTTTTCCTCCCATAGAGGAAAAATCAATTCTTCTATACCTTAAGACTTGGACCTTAAGCCCTTAATGATTCAAAGAAAAGAAGACCAATGAAAAATGCAATAATAATAATAATAATTTTTTAAATTGAAATTTAAATTTAATTTTAAATTTAAATTGAAATTTAAATTTTTTAAATTTTTTAAATTGACAAATAAAATTATATATATTTCAGGTGTATAACATGATGATCTGTGTATATATATGTGTGTGTGTGTGTGTGTGTGTGTGTATTAAATGATTACCCAAATCAAGTTAACACATCCATAACTTCACATAGTTACTTTTTTTTTTTTTTTGGTGAGAACACTTCAGATCTACCCTCTTAGCAAATTTCAAGTGTATAGTACATTATTATTAACTTGAATCACCATGCTGTACATTAAATCCTCAGAACTTGTTCATCTTATAATTAAAGTTTGTACCCTTTAACTAATATCTCCCCATTTCCTCCACCCCACAGTCCTTGGCAACTACCATTTTACTCTCTGTTTCTATGAGTTTGACTACTTTTTGGATTCCCCACATAAATGATACAATACAGTATTAGTCTTTCTTTTTCTGGCTTATTTCATTTAGCATAATGTTCTCTAGATTCATCCACGTGGCAAAGGACAGAATTTCCTTCTTTCTCATTGCTGAATAATATTTCAGTGTGTGTGTGGGTGCACATGTACGCATCATATCTTCTTTATTCACCTTGTCAGACACTTAGCTTGTTTCCATATCTTACCTATTGTATATAATGCTGCAATAAACATGGATGTGTAAGTATCTTTCCAAGATAGTGATTTCCTCTGGATATATACCCAGGAGTAGGATTGCTGGATTATGTTGTAGTTCAATTTTTAATTTTTGAGGATACTTCATAATGTTTTCCATAATGACTGCCCCATTCTACATTCCCACTAATGGTATATAAGGGATCCCTTTTCTCCAGATCCTTGCCAACATTTGTTATCTGTTGTCTTTTTATAAAAGCCTTTCTAATAGGTGTGAGGTGATATCTCATTTTGGGTTTGAGTTGCATTTCCTTGATGATTAGTGATCTTGAGTGCCTTTTCATGTACCTGCTGCCCATTTGTATATCTTTTCTGGAAGAATATCTATTCAGTTCCTCCAATTTTTAATCAGATTATTTGTTTTTCTGCTATTGAGTTGTAGGAGTTCCTTATATATTTTAGATACTAAGTCTTATCAAGTATATGGTTTGCAAATATTTTCTCCCATTCTATAGGTTGCCTTTCCATTTGTTGATTGTTTTCTTTGCTGTGCAGAAGCTTTTCTGCACAGTTAGATATAGCCCCACTTGCTTACTTTTGCTTTTGTTGCTTGCACTTTGGTATTATATCCAAAAAATCTTTGCCAAAATCAAGGTTGAGGAGCTGTTTCCCTGTTTTCTTTCAGGAATTTTAGAGTTTGGGGTCTTAAATTTAAGTCTTTAATTCATTTCAAGTTAGTTTTTGTGAATGTGCAAGATAGGGGTCCAATTTTATTCTTTTGCATGTAGATATCCAGTTTCCCCAGCACCATTTATTAGAGACTATTCTTTTCCCATTGTGTGTTCTTGGCACCTTTGTCAAAGATTAATATGTGCGTGGGTTTATTTCTGGGCTCTTTATTCTGTTCCATTGATCTGTATATCTGTTTTTATGCCTGTACCATATAGTTTTGATTACTATAACTTTATAATATAGTTTGAAATCAGGAAGTGTGATGACCTCAGCTTTGTTCTTTCTCAAGATTGTTTTGCCTATGTGGTCCTCTGTGGTCCCATAAAAAGTTTATGATTGTTTTTTCTATTTCTGTGAAAAATGCCATTGGAAGTTTGATAGGGATTGCACTGATTCTGTAAATTGCTTCAGGCAGTATGGACATTTTCGCAATATTAATTCTTCTAAGCCAAGAACACAGGATATCTTTCCATTTATTTGAAACTTCTTCAATTTCTTTTATCAGTGTCTTCTAGTTTTTAGTGTATAGATCTTTCACCTTCTTGGTTAAATTCATTCTTAAGTATTTTATTGTCTTTGATGTTATTATAAATGGAATTATCTTCCTTAATTTCTCTTTTAGATACTTTACTACATAAAATGCAACTGATTTTTATATATTGATTTTGTACCCTAAAAGTGTACTGAATTTGTTCTAATTATTTTTTGGTGGCAATTTTAAGGTTTTCTATATATAATATCATGTCATCTGCAGAGACAACTTTACTTCTTCTTTTCCACTGTGGATACCTTTGATTTCTTTTTCTTGCCTAATTGATCTGACTTGCTGAATAGAAGTGACAAGAATGGGCATTCATGTCTTCTTCCTGATCTTAGAGGAAAAGCTTTTCACTGTTGAAAATGATATTACCTGTGGGATTGTTACATGTGGATTTTATTATGTTGAGATACATTTATTCTGTACCTAATTTGTTCAGAGTTTTTATCATGAAAGAATGTTGAATTTTGTCAAATGCTTTTTCTACATATATTGAGATGATTATATGATTTTTATTCTTCATTCTGTATCACATTTATTAATTTGTGTGTGTTGAACCATTTTTGCATTCCAAGGACAAGCCCCACTTGATTATGGTGTATGATTTTTTTAATGTGCAGTTTAATTCAGTTTGCTAGCTTTTTGTTGAGGATTTGTACATCTCTGTTCATTAGGGATATTGGCCTGTAATTTTCTTCTCTTGTGTCCTTGTCTGGCTTTGTTATCATGATAATGCTGCCTTCATAAAATGAATTTTTTCCACTTTTTTGGAAGAGTTTGAGAAAGATCAGCATTAATTCTTTAGAGGTTTGGTAGAATTCACAAGCGAAGCCATCTTGTCCTGGACTTCCCTTGGTTAGAAGATTTTAGATTACTGATTCAACCTCCTTGTTACTTATAGGTCGTTCATATTTTCTATTTCTTCATGATTTCGCCCTGGTAGGTTGTATGTTTCTAGGAACTTACCTGTTTTTTCTAGATTGTTTAATTTGTTGGCATATAACTGTTCATAGTAGAATTTCATGATCCTTTGTATTTCTGCAGTATCAGTTAAAATGTTTCCTCTTTCATTTTTGATTTCATTTATTTGCATTTCTTTTTTATTTGTCTAGATAAAGGTTTGCCATTTTTGTTTATCTTTTTAAAAATCAGATCTTTGTTTCACTTTTGATCTTTTATATTGTTTTTCTGGTCTCTGCTTCATTTACTTCTGCTTTGATCTTTGTTATTTCTTTCCTTCTGCTAACTTTGTGTTTAGTTTGTTCTTCTCTATAGTTTCTTGAAATGTAAAGTTAGGTTGTTTACTTGTGATCTGTTCTTTTTCTTAATATAGGTGCTTGTTGCTATAATAATAATTATTAACAATGAAACTTACTATCATTAATTATTATTATTATTATTAATGCTGGCTTTGATGGAAAATTTATATCATTTTAAAAAACATATTATTAGAAGAAAAAAAGTTTTCCTTATCCGTTCACCACTGTCCATTGGTGGGAAAAATATTTATGAATTCTTTCATGATGTTCAAGATATTTTTGGAGAATTTTTCAGATAGAGAACAATGGAACTGAGAATGATCAAGGCACACACTCATCACTCTGTTTTGCAGAAGCACACCTCTCCTTCACTTGGCCTTTGCATATAATTCTTTTTTTTTTTTTTTTTAAAGTTTATGCATCTTTGAGAGACAGAGGGAGACAGAGTATGAGTGGGGAAGGGGCAGAGAAAGGGAGACACAAAATCAGAAGCAGGCTCCAGGCTCTGAGCTGTCAGCACAGAGCCCGACGCAGGTCTCAAACTCACGAACTGTGAGATTGTGACCTGAGTCAAAGTTGGACGTTCAACTGACTGAGCCACTCAGGTGCCCCAGCCTTTCCATATATTTTTAATGGAGGCTTGCATTGTAAGGATGACTTTAGGCTATTCAAATTAGCAAAGATATTGATAAGATATTTTAATGTTCAAATCCATTCATGAAAACAGTTTTGAAATTTAAAGTTTCCTCCAGTAAGATTTAGAGTCCTGTCAACTCAAATGAAAGAGTGAGGACCCAGCTACATGAAATCTAAGGATTTTCAGTGGTTTCATTGCCTCTGTTCATCTCCCTGAAAGGAAAAATCTGACACTTAAGAGGACTTTGGATTATACAGTTAACATTTGAAAAGCATCATTTAAATACTTACCTTCAGTTTGCAAGTAGGTGCTCAACGTTTTTTGTGTTTGTTTGCTTTGCTGGTGCATCCAAACAGTAACTAGATTATGCTTTCAGGGTAACCACTTTAATGCTCCAGTTATCAGCTTCTCAAAGTGACATTTCATTTTTTTTTCTTTTTCAAGTTTTAATTTAAATTCTAGTTAGTTAAAATATATTGTAATATTGGTTTCAGGTGTAGAATTTAGTGATTCATCACTTACATATAATACTCAGTGCTCATCAAAATAAGTGCTCTCCTAAATACCCATCACTCATCTAGCCCATTCCCCACTCTCTTCCCTCCACCAACCCTCAATTTGTTCTCTATAGTTAAGAGTCCCTTAGGGGTTGTTTCCCTCTCTTTTTTTTCCTTCCCATATGTTCATCTGTTTTGTTTCTTAAATTCCACACATAGAACTACCTTACAACCCAGCAATTGCACTACTAGGTATTTACCCAAAGCATACAAAAATACTGATTTGAAGGGGCACATGCACCCAATGTTTGTAGCATCATTATCAATAATAGATAAATTATGGGAAGATCCCAAATGTCCATCAACTAATGAAAGGATAAAGATGTGTGTGTGTATACACACACACACACACACACACACACACAATGGAATATTACTCAGCAACCAAAAAGAATGAAATCTTGCCATTCACAATGACATGGATGGATTAAAGTAACATTTCAATTTAGTGCTAAGAAGAATTCAAGAATGGGCTTGAAAATTCAGTATGTAATAAAACATACTAGTGAACAACATCATTGAGGTTATACATTCCATGAACAGTTCCAGGAGAAAATTCAGTCATGGAGATTCACAGCAATCATGGGCAGACCTGAAGCCCCCTTCTGTGATTCATGTAGTATTCAGATTACCACACTTCTACTTGCTTTAGCCTTATCCAAAAAAGTAATATCCAGAAAAATCACAGTTCTGATATTCTGGTTTTATTTTTTCTAATACATATTAAAATAAACACATTGATATTAAGTGTAAATGGTTATCTGTGTACACTCTAAAATTACTCATTGATCACCAGAAATATACACACTGCATTAAATAAACTTGTTATGTGTATCCCCTATAGCAAACTGAATTTTTTTAGAGAACCAAAAAACCTTTTTTTAAAACTGCTATACTTTGGCTAGCATATTTTCTCTGCCATTCTACCCATAGATATACTTTAAAATAACTGAATGAGAGTGTTTTTTATTAAACAATGTAAAATATACTGTGGAATCATTCTTGCCTTCTATATGCATTGATAGGTATAATTCAAGGGAAAGAAAAATGATTCTTTATCATTTTGTTCTACACATATTTGTTCTGACCTTACATTCATTTGTTGAAGAGATATTTATTTTTTCCTATGTTCCAGTAACTATTCTACTGAAAATAAAGCGGTAAACAAAACAGAAAAGAAAATCTAGTCCTCATGGAGTTTACTTATATTCAAGTGTAAGGAGACAGGTAACAAGTAAAATAAATAAGAAAAGTATAGTTTTAGATGATGATAAAGTTTGGTGAAATTTAAGTAGGAAAGGCAGACAGAGGTCAATGTGCTCAAAGATCTTGCTGGAATGTATCATTTGAGCAAAGATCTAGTAGAAATGAGGGAGTTGCTACAGAGGTAATTTGAAGAAGTGTGATTCAGGCAGAAAGAACAGTTGGGGACAGGGGAGGGGGGAGAAAAAAGAAGCTCTGGGGTGCTTTTGAGGGCCAGGAAGGAGGCCAGTGTGGGAGGAGCAAGGTAAGCAAGAGGGACAACAGTGAGAGATGAAAACAGAAGGAAATGAAGTCAGAGAAATAACTGCAGTGAGGGGGGATGGGCCATAGCATAAGGCTCCACAGGGCTCTGGGCTCTTCTGATGATTGAGATGAGAAGTCATTGGAGGGTTTTACGTAGCAGAATGATGATGATTTGACTCCAAGAAACAAGAAACAAGAAAAGAAAGCAAGAACAGAAGACCCAAGGAAGTAGACATTGTATGTTTATGGGTTTTCATTATGAAGGTGCAGCTTGTAGGAAATGTGTATGGGTGTGTTTTTAAGTTATGTATGTTACATAGAACAGGAAACAAATATTAAAATAAACAGTGCTGTAAGTATGGGAGAAAAAAGCAACTAGAAAGGTTGGGTAAAGTAGCCACTAATTGATATGAGGTAAAACTTGAAGAGGAAAATATTTTGCAGAGGAATGGGGAAGGGAATTAGGCATTTGTTTTGGGACATTATCAGTTTAGAGTCCCCATTTTGCATCCAGACAGAGATGGTCAGTGGGCAGTTGGTCACATCAGTCTAAAATTCAGAGAGACAGTTAAGATATAAAATTTTGAGTGTCATCTGCACATAGATGGAACTTAAAGCCACTAACATGACTGAGATTACTAAGAAAGTAGATATAAACTAGAGATTGAAAAGGACTGTGCCCAGAATATTCCTATGCAAAGATATCAAGAAAAATAAACCAAGGCAAATTTTCTACCAAGTATCCGTAAGATCGTTACCAGAAAATTCAGTTATTTATGATTGGAAAAATAATTACCTGCCTATATCACAAAGAAAGCTAAAGAATCTTGAAGCTAAAATAGACCTTAACCTTAATAGGGATAATGACATTCAACATGTTGGCCTTTTGGCAACAACTATTTTGACCTTTAAAAAACCAGGTGATTGAGTCATTCATTAAATTCTAACTTAGGGTTTTAATTTCAGTCAAATGATGGGTAATGATTGACATGTGAACTTCCAGTATAAAGTAGGTAGATTAGAATAAATATGGGTTTACTCGTACAAAAAAAGGGATCTAGTTTTTAACTCCAGGGTTTGGATGGGGAACCACTCAATTTCACAAATATTTATTCAGTGCCTATTATCACTTGAAAGGATAATTTGGAAAATATAGATAATATAAATAAGTTGCCCTTTTCCTTCAGAAATATTAAAACAGAATAATGGAGAATGAGATAAGTAAAATGTGATAAGAGACATAGTGAGGCAGAAACACCTTATGAAGGTTTGTGCTAAAGAAAGTGATTCTTCATTGGCTGCATTTTAGAAGTACCATACAGGACACAGCATTTAAGATAGCCCCTGAAGTATGGGCAGAATTGGATATTGACAGGTAGAAGATACAGTATGAGCAAAGGCCTTCGGGTGGGAAAGCTCAGGAGTATGTTTCACTAGTGGGTGGTCATGTCCCCAGACTACTGTTATTGTCATCCTATTTCTTTCATTTTTTTCCTTCCAAAGTAGGTAAGCAGAGATTGCACAAATAATTATTAGCCTGACTCCATTAAGAAAATAAGTGTATATTTGCATACCTATGTTCATCGCAGCATTATTCACAATAGCCAATAGGTAGAATCAATCTAAATGTCCATCAATGGATCAATGAATAAGAAAAATGTGGTATATACATGTAATGGGGGCATTTTTCAGCCTAAAAAGAAGGAAATTCTGTCAGGTGTTACAACTTGATTGAACTTTGAGGACATTATTCTATTTTTTTTTTAACGTTTATTTATTTTTGAGACAGAGAGAGACACAGCATGAACGGGGGAGGGGCAGAGAGAGAGGGAGACACAGAATCGGAAGCAAGCTCCAGGCTCCAAGCCATCAGCCCAGAGCCCGACGCGAGGCTCGCGGACCGCGAGATGGTGACCTGAGCCGAAGTCGGACGCTCAACCGACTGAGCCACCCAGGCGCCCCGAGGACATTATTCTAAATGAAATAAGCTGGTCCCAAAAGGACATACTGAATGATTCCACTTATATGAGATATCTAAGGTAGTTAAGCTTATAGAAATGAAAAGTAGAATGGTAGTGGCAGGGATAGAGAGGAGATGGAAAAGAGGAATCATTGTTCCATGTATGTAGCATTTCAGTTTCACAAGATAAAAATGTTCTAGAGATCTAGAACAATGTGCACATCCTTAACACTACTGCACTCTAATTTGTTAGGTACTACACTTAAAAATGGTTAAGATGGTAAATTTTATGTTATATGTTTTTTACCACAATAAAGAAAAACAAAAATGTTTATGTGCCGATACTCATTTGATTGTAATTAAAGCCAACCAAATTAGCTTAGTGAAACAAAGGAGAATTTATTGGTTCAGAGAACCTAAGAAAGGGTAAGGAAGCAGCAGAGCCTTAACAAGAACTGCAACCAGAGACTCTAAACAGCCTCTAGGTGTCGCTCTCTGCCTCCTGACTCATTTCCTTTCTCATTACAAGTATGCTTTCTCTACAGGCTGATAACTCCCAAGGTTTACATCTTAGACTTTCTGCCATAGAAAGTGTGCCTGATGTTCTCCCTCCGAATTCAAAGCATTGAGAAGAACTCTAAGTAGCCCAGTCAGCCTCTGGACCAACTGTTGATAGGATCTTGTAAGAAGATATTACAAGGAGTCAGATCTTATAATAACTTGGTAAGTCCTGTGGGAACCATATGATGGAGAGTGAATGGAGTAGGGTGACAGGTATACCAGCTAGCTATTATCACTTTAATGCTGTATAACAAACATCCCAAACTAGTGGTTGAAAACAACTGTCAATTATTTCTATGATGTGCATATTGGCTGGTGCTGCTCTACTTCAGTCTGTGGTGACCATGGTGTCCATATTCCACACATTGGTCAACCTTCCCGGGGACAGTAAGCTAGCCAGGGCTTGTGGAAGTCCTCTGAAGTTTAGACTCAGAACCGTCTTAACACTTCTACCCCCACCCACAAGCCATCAATGTATATCCCATGGCTAGCCAATAAGGGCCAGGGAAACACTTTCTGGCCAAAGTGAAGCTATAGTCAGAGTGGGATGCAGCAGATAGGGAAGGATGAGACTGAATAATTCAATCCACCATAGGGGGTAAATGTGAGAAACAGCTCTCAGAGAAAGATGGGATGTTGGGCAAACAATAGGTATCCAATATGGTATTATTACATAGATACAAATGTAGTAAAACCAAGTAGTAAATATTGTCAATCCCCAAATGTTACAGAGCAATTGGAAGAGAAATAGTCTCATAATGTAACAAGTACTGTACTAAGAATCTAACAGATAGAATCTCAAAGGAGAAACAATAAAAGCTGTATATAACTGAGACAATGTCATTTTGTCTATAAACTCTCTTAGTTAAGCTCCAAAGAAAGTGTCCTTGAGGATTCCAAATTAGTATCTCTTTTCCAATTGCTGCTTTTTTAGGAGTAGGTCATGCCCTCATTTAATCTCTTTGTCTATAAGAGAAAGACACTAACTAGCATGCTGCCTCCTTTTCTTTCCAGTATTGGGAAATCAAAGAGTTCACACTTATAAACACATTTAAAAAGGCAACTTATAGTACAAATTTTTACTTTCTCATTTAACAAAGTAAATCTTGGGTAATGAATTTAAGTAATTTGCCTTCTCTAGATACCTTTATACTTTATACATTTCATATGGCCTTATTTATAAGAACCTTTATATTTTGCTGAGATATCTTTCTTCAGGTAATACTGATCAGTTGTTAAAAAAAAGAATGATCCAATTTGCTAGAGTTAAATCTTTGTTCATGTTTTACTCTAAAATCAATAGAAAACTTTATTAAGTCCAGAGCGTAGTACTGTTCAGTAGTAAAGAATTTTCAAAGAGTTTCATTACTTCATATTATATATCTCGTATTTTCTGGTTAGCAAAATTATAGAGACATTCTTTTTTTTTTAAAACAAAAGTTTCAAATTGGAGTTGCAAGAGAAAATAGTAAAGCTGAGTAAGTTTTAAAACTGTCATTTTATTCCAACAAAGCGCATATTTTCCATAAATTTTTCCCATTACAAAAAACTCCGAAAATCTAATTTCCTTTTCTTGAACAATTGTTAACCATATTGGATCATCGTAACCACAAGTTACACAAGCACATTGATTTCTAATTATATAACTCTAAATATATGCAACTTCAGCTCTTTTTACTTTAAGTCATTTTCCCCATTTTCCCATTATGAATGTAAGACAGATCATTTAAAACAAAAAAAGATATTTTTACCATTTTGGCATGCTTGTATTTTCAATAGTCAGAATTTTTTTTACTATGCCTGATAGAAATCCAACCCAAATTACCTACATAAAAAAATGAGAATTAATGGCAAAATAATGGGGCATATTATAGAATTAGTGGAATTTTTGTGAGGAGCAGGTCACTTCAGGTATCTTGAGGAGAGAAACTTCTAGCTTGACATGATCAGGACTCATTCTTTTTTATACCATTCATCTCTCATCTGTTTAATTCTTCTAGACTTTGTTCTTTCCAGGTATTGTCCACAGAGAGGCTCAGATTACAACGTTATTCTCTACCTCAAGAATGAAGGAGTGTCTTCCTGAAAAAAATCTCAAAGAAGGATTCTGATTGCTCTATCATTAGGTCATTACTCATCCTTTAGAATAATCCCTTTTCCTGGAGAAATGAAGTATCATTGACCAGAACATGTTTGTGTTCCTATCCCTGTGGGCTATTATCCCTCTACTATAATTGAAAGTCCAACCATAGCTAATCAGAAAGAAGGAAGGGCAGTTTCTCTAAGCAGAAGGGTAGCTGTTAGTAAATGAAGTTGAGGTGAGGAGAGGTACTCTGCACTGATTAAATAAATAAACAAAAAACATTAAATGTCTTCAGTCTTAATTCCCTAGAATATGGGCACGCTGAACCTCTTGGTTTCAGCCTTCTCTAGACATATCTGATGTCTGGTGATGCTCATATCCTTGGATCTGTTTACATGATGGACTTTGGTGCCTCTTTAGAAATACTTCAATCCCAGGGAATGGAATTTCATGGCACAGAACTATGGCTTAAGGACAATGGCCAAGGTAAAGGAGGATAAATGATTATGAATGCAGCACAATTTCTATCAGTCAGATTGGTTTTTGGCCAAGCCCCCATAGATTCAAGCCTGAGTCCTAGGATGAAAGGGGTACACTTAAAATGTGAGTCAATCAGAAGAGCCGTTGTACAGTGATCTCTGTGGGACACTGAAGTACAAGAAGTCATCAGCATTCATGACAAAACTTCTGTAGTGACCTGAGGCCACACCCCAGTGTAGACATCTACACTCTCAACATCAAGTACCAGCAGCATTAGCAAAGACATTGGCAGGCACTGATAACCAGTCTGGTGAGGCAAAGACTTGGAAGGCAGCAGAATTGTCACTTTTGTCATCATGTGCATAGAAGACATGATCACATTAAGCCAGAATAGGAGCAAAGCTGTTGACTGGGCTGAGAGGTTCTTCTGTCCCACATGATGTTGACGGGACATGTAGTCATCTTGGCTCAATGGGTCTGGAATATGAAAATGGGTCATGCATGGGGCTCATAGCTTGCACTGGCTAGCATTTGGGAAATCAGCTGGGACTGTTGACCAGAGTGCCTCAGTTTTCCTCCTTGTGTCTTCTCCATGGCTTGGGCTTCTGAAAGCATGTTGCCTGGTTTCCAAAGGGGAGTCTCCAAAGCAAAGAAATTAGCAACTGTAGATATTTTAAGTCCATTCTTATAAATTGCACAGTGCCACTTTTTTCCACATTCTATTGACTAAGAGTGACCGTAGGGCCAGTCCACTCAATATGGGAATGGTTTGCCTAAGATATGAGCACTGGGAGGCATGGTTCACTGGGGGCTGTTTCAGCAAACTGGCTACCTCAGCCAGAGAATGTAGTTTTGTGCCTTTTTAAATGATCCTGCTTTCCCTACAAGTTATGTGGCAAATATAATAGCTACAAATATTATTCACTCATTCGTGTATTCATTAATTCATTCAACAGATATTCAGTTATCTAATATGTGCCAGTCCCTGTGCATGGTAATGAACATATTAACATGAGTCTGACAGTGAAATGAATTCTGACATGGGAATAAAGAGCTACATGCAGTGCATAAGGTCTAGAAAAGAGTGGGTCCTGGGAACACAGAAAAGAGGAGATGGAACAAAGTGTCAGGGAGGATTTCTTCCTAAAAGGCAACAACTTCCTAAAAGTTGAATTTCTAAAGATGCATAGGAGAGACATTCCCAGGAGGAGCAGCATATTAGAAAAGCAGAATAAGGTACCTTTGAGAACCTGAATGGGATGAATATAAGCCTGAGGGGAGTGGCCAGTGAGGTAAGTGTTAATCAGGTTTTTCAAGCATCCTAGAGCCCATGCTGTGGAATTAGGATATTATCTGCTGGGGAATGGGAAACCATTTAAAAATTTCAAGTGAGAACAGGGAATTAATATAATATTATTTTAGAAGGGTCACTCTGGCTGCACAGTGGAATATGCATGGGAGATGGCTAAGGATGGGTGCAAGAAGATCAGTTACTTAGAGGCTGTCCCAGCTAGAGAGACAATGAGGACTTAGTCTCTGGCAGTGTGGAAAGAACAGAGAGGAAGAAGAATTAAGGAGGAATGAGATTTGCTGATTGGTTGGATGTGGAGAGTAAAGGAGAGGGAGGAATTTATTGGTATATTGCCTGTATCAGTCAGGACAGGCTAGGATACACTGTGCTCATAACAAACCCAGAAATTTCCAGAGCTTACCACAGAAGTTTTATCCTTAGTCATATGGAGTCTCTTTCATCTTGTAGCTATGCCATCTGGAATTCATGGCCTCTAAGGTTGCCATAGCTGAGGAACAAAGAGATCGAGAGGAACACCATTTTTTAAGTGCCATGGCCTGGAAGAAACATACATTACTTGCATTCACATTTCATTGGCCAGAACTAGATAGATGGCCCCAACCTAATTGCAAGGCAGGTGGGAAAATTGTTAGACACATATGGATATTTGGTGCTATTATCACTAACAGTGTGGATTAGTAGTATGGGCTCTGAAAACATACAGCCTGAGTTTAAATCCCACTTCCTCTACTTACTAGCCATATAGCTATGGACAAGTCTCTGTTCCTCATTTGTAAAATGATCTGAACAATAGTACTTACTTGTTTTGAGTATTAAAAAGGTGACACACATAAAAGACTCAGTGCCTGGGACAAGGTAGGAACTCAATTAGTAATATTATTATTCACATTAAAATCATTTTAATATGTCACTCTCAATGATGGGACCTCCAGTGGAGATGTTTAATAGGTAATCACAAAAATAAAACTAGAGCTTCAGAGAGAGTTGGGGCTGGGAATATAAGTCTAGGAATTATCAGTAAGTGGGAGGAGGTGAAACACTTTAGATATGGGTGAGATTGCTTAGGGGCGGTGACTAGGTTGAAGGAAAATAGAAGTTTGAAGATAAAACCCTGGATAATACCAACATTTAAAAAATGAGGAGACAGTGGTGTGCCTAGGTGGTTCAGTTGGTTAAGTGTCTGACTTCGGCTAAGGTCATGATCTCACAGTTTGTGGGTTAGAGCCCCACGTCTGGCTCTGTGCTGACAGCTTGGAGCCTGGAGCCTGCTTTGGATTCTGTGTCTCCCTCTCTCTCTGCCCCTCAGCTGCTTGTATCATGTCTCTCTTTCTCTGTCAAAAATAAATAAACATTAAAATAATTTTTTTTAAATGAGGCGAGAAAGAAGAGCCCACAGTAGAAACAATCTAATCAGTAGGAGGAAACCAAAAGGAAGTAGAAAAGGGAGTTTGAGAACATATCGATCCTTTTATTTATTTATTTTTTTGAGAGCTTATCAGTCCTCTTAGCATTAATAATAATTTATCAATGTTTAATTTTACATTTAGTTCAAAGATAATGATGTTATTTTATACAAGCTTTTTTAAAAAAGGTCTGTTTATTTATTTTGAGAGAGAGAAAGAGAAGCAGAGGGAGCCAGATTCTGGGCTTGATCTCACAAACTTGTGAGATCATGATCTGAGCAGAAAACAAGAGTCAGATGCTTAACTGACTGAGCCAACCAGGTGCTCCTTATACAAGCTTATGATTAAGTGTACTTAATAGAGTTTTTAATTTATCATTGTTAGGTAGTGTAAGAAGAAATATGAGTATAACACAAGAAATGAATACAGAAAAATGGTTATCATTATCAGCATTTATAATAATTTTTGGTCAGCATTTTGGTTAGGAAAACAGCTCCTCTCTTACTGAAAAGAAAGATATTTTTGTTTCTATAAAAAATGCCAATATAAAGAGAGACAAATCAGGCCTTAAGTAGCAGTAAAGAGATACACAAAGTAAGAAAGTGGTTTAAGTATTAATTCAACAGTTTCACTGCACTGTAATAGTAATTTCATGACTATAATAGGTATAAAAATGGTCAGGGCTAGGGGGAGAAGGGAAGCACTCTTACAATATAGTAACAGTAGCTTAATCTCCAACTGGAGAAGGGCACATTCTGGGGAAGTGTTTTGGGGCCATTATTATGAGATATTCAGTGTCATTTGAAGACTTTCTTTCCCTTTCTTTCTTCCTTCCTTCCTTCCTTCCTTCCTTCCTTCCTTCCTTCTTTCCTCCCTTCCTCCCTTCCTCCCTTCCTCCCTTCCTTCCTTCCATCTAAACTTTGGTAAACTGCCACCAAGAGGTAGGAAGATGTATATAAGTAAGAGAATATAATTTTTCTCTTCATTTTATTCTATTGAAAATACTTATCTTCTGAAACTGTGTTTTATTTATTGAAGCTACACACATGCACAGACACACATGATATTATTTATTGGTCCCCATGGTCAATTTTGTTGATGTCCTGCCTATATATTCCTTCAGTCTACTCCTAAAGGTCACCTGCAGCTTCATGGAGAATTTCTTTATATTCCAGTGACATCTTATTTCAGTCATCTGTGGTCTCAAAAGTGAGCTCAGCCCATTTGTGGGCAGGGTGGAAGTGCCAGGGATATAATGACACAGAATAACCATCATTCAATGAGGGATGAGTGTTATAGATAAATACCCTAGCTTCTTCACCCATAGAAGGGACAATTCTGTTGTGTGTTCTACATCAATTCCAACAGCTCTCAGAGCTACCCAGGGGAACTGAGCCCCAGTTGCCAGCAGCAGTGACCTACTCATTAACATATTAAATTTTCTTTTTCCCTTGCTTCACTACCTCATCACACTTCCTGGGATTACTTGCTAAGTAAACTCCTTGTACTGAAATCTTTGTCTTTGCTTGGTCTGCTTTTGGGACAATGCAAATAAGATCGTAGAACCCTTTGTTTATTATTTTTTTTAATGTTTATTGTTTTTGAGAGACAGAGCGTGAGTGGGAGAGGAGCAGAGAGAGAGGGAGACACAGAATCTGAAGCAGACTCCAGGCTCTGAACTGTCAGCACAGAGCCTGATGTGGGGCTCAAGCCCACAAACTGTGAGATCATGATCTGAACTGAAGTTGGATGCTTAACCGGCTGAGCCACCCAGGCGCCAACAGTAGAACACTTTGTAATGATCTTTATATTTTCATGATCTATTCACCTTTAATTTTACTTTTGAAGGAAAAATTCTTCCCAGCACTATATCCCAAGTTATGCTACTCATTTCAAACAGTCTCAAGATTGCCTATCTCTTAGGAGACTGTCCAATTTGTCTTGAGTCACAGACAGGATATTACACTCTACTTACTCTACATGAAGCACATGTATAGCTTTTGATTTTGTTATGCTGGGGAGGGTGGGGAGGAGGAGAAAGATCCTGGCTTTGAAAGGAAAATAAAAACATCCTCTCACTACCTAAGTAACTTTGTCAAATTACTTCATCTATCTGAGTGTCAGTTTTTTTGTCTATGAAATGGGGATAATAATACCTTTTTCTTAAGCTTGTGGGGATGATTGAACACAGTTCAATCAACAGTGATTTATTTCTGGGGAGCCTAGGTGGCTCAGTCAGTTAAGCCTCCAACTCTTGATTTCAGCTCAGGTCATGATCTCATGGTTCATGGGTTTGAACCCTGCATGGGGATCCATGCTGACAGTGAGGAGCCTGCTTGTGATTCTCACTCTCTCCCTGTCTCTCTGCCCCTCCCCTATTTGCATGTGCCCTCTCTCTCAAAATAAATATTAAACTTTTTTAAAAAGTGGTTACTTTTTAAATGAAATAACAGAAACAAAACATCTAGCAAAATACCTCATGTGTCTTTGCTCTTTCTCCCTGCCCTCTTTCTCTTAAAGTTTCACCTTCTTTCTCTAAATAGTACCAAAAAGAAAATAACAAAAGAGCTATCCAGGACATATTCTTATATGTACCATAAAACCCTCCATGATTATTAAAGAATTTATTTGCTCTTTAATCCCCTCCCCCACCTATTCAGTTCATTCTGATTTCTCTCTCCTTCTTCCCTTCCTCCTGCCTTCTCTATCAACACTCCCTTATCCACCTTTGCCTGGTTCGTCACTGGTCTATGAGGGCTATAATAATATTTTTCTAATTTGGTTTTAGAGTATTTTTTTAAATATTTTAAAATAATAAGACAGATTTCTGAGAACTTTTAAAAAAAGTAACAGAATCCCTTGCAAAATTTCAAATAAAACATATAAATATTTCAAACTCACATTAAACTGCTTTTCTGTCACTGTTCTAGAAGAGTTGAAAAGCTGATTTTGGAATTATAATAAGATTCCGAATGCTAACTTAATCTAAGCAGGAATTTTATGTTCAATTCAGCATTAGAGACTCTATTTTAATTTAATTGGATGTATCCTCACTAGTTTTGAGTAATAAAAATATTTACATTTGATTTTGAGTCATAGGAATAACTAATCTATTATTTCCACGGTAGGATACAATCAAAACTTAGTAGTTTTGAAGTCAGAGCTAAAATGTCTTGCTCATTTCAGATTTTTCCTGCCTTACGAAGAAAACAGATTGCCTTATTACATTTGTAAACTATCTTGGAGAGCAGGCCAATTGGAGAGGCTCCAGCTCTTATTCACACAAAAGCATCTTGGCTCCTCCCTCAGGAAAAAGTGCCACAGCCTGGAACAGAGAACAGAAGCATTTTAAAGGTGATTGCTTGAAAATTATCAATTATCTTTCTTTTGTCTACTTTCAACTTTTCTATTTTCTATTGGTTTATCCTTTACTTTTAAAATCATTAAGTTATTATTGTTTTAATCTTTAGCTTTATGTACTTTTGTAAAAACTTTTTTGGGGTGTTAAATGGAAAGACATTTTAAACTTTTTATTTTAAAAGGCTTTTGACTTTCCAAATCTCACAAGAAGGAAAGAAAACTTAAGGCCATACTGAAGTTTTTAAATAACTCTTTGGCTGCAAAAATAATACATATTTATATGTATTCTCTAGGTGTTAGTCTTTGTGTATTTAGGAAAAACAAGAGTAACAGCAGTAAAAAATTTCTAAGATACAATTTTACCGCCCCAAGGTAACCATCTTTTAGGATGTTTTATCACAGTTCTTTTTCTGTGAACAGAGACCCATATTTTATTTTGTCAAAAAGAAAATAATTCTATGTCTAAAGTCTTACAATATGTTTTTTTCAACTAACAATATCATAAATATTTCCCTAGATAATTAATATTCCTTTATATCACTTTTAATATGTACATCATATGTAACATCAAATGGCTAGATAAGAATTTAGATGAGAAAATCTAAAAATAGGGGTGCCTGGGTGGCTCAGTCAGTTGAACATCCAACTTCCGCTCAGGTCATGATCTCACGGTTTGTGGGTTTGAGCCCCATGTAACGTAACGTTTGTGTTAACAGCATGGAGCCTGCTTTGGACACTGTCTCCCTCCTTCTCTGCCCCGCCTCTGCTTGCTCTTTGTCTTCCTCTCTCTCAAAAATAATAAAATAAAACAGAAAAAGAAAGAAAGAAAGAAAGAAAGAAAGAAAGAAAGAAAAAGAAAGAAAGACAATTGAGAGGGAGTTAAGATGGTGGAGAAGTAGGGAGACCCGGATTTTCCTCGTCCCTCAGACACAGCTGTATTGAGGTCAGATCACTTGGAACATCCAGGAAATCAGTCTGCCGAGTACAGAAGGATCTCCACAGTTGGAAGGAGACAGCTTGGCAGGATCGAGGTGTGTGTATGTGAATTGCGGGAGATAAAACGGCATAGGCACAAAGGGGAGGGAACTTTTTCTGTGGAGAAACAAAAGGGAGAGAGAGAGAGAGGTGTGAAAGTGCAGCATCGAGTTAGGACAAGAGAAAACCTCTCTGGACCATGGACTGGGGAATGAGAAATATGGAGAGTTCCAGTTTCTTTTTTGCAAACAGCCTTAGGGGCTGAAACTTGAGGTTCAGAAGTGTGTGGCTTTCTCCAGAGCAAAACCGGGAGCCTTGGCTCATGCTCCTGGGAAGTGGGAGTCAGCCCCAGAGTGCATAGTTCAGTGTAGCAATCTCAGGGGTTCACTGGGAGAGAACAGTTCCCTTCCTCAAGTACTTTGGGAAGAGGCTTTATTGCCCTTCCAAGGACAAAAGACCCTGCAGGTGCCAACCAAAGGCCTTTTATCAGCAGGCCAGAGTGGCTCTATTCTGGAACAGGGGAGAGGAACCACACCCAGCTGGGTCCTTTAAGGTTTTGCATTTGACTCCCAGCTGAGTGCCTACAAAGATCGGGAGACTGTGGAGTAGAGCAAGCCGACTGCTCTCACTATTCTGTAAGGGCTGCCTGAACAGCATGGGTAGAGATATCTGGTCAGGGGGAAGAGATGTTCATTTTACCTTCAACACCAACGTGGTGGGACATCAGAGAGCAGCACAGTGGCCTCCAGTGGAGGCGGGACATGCTTACACAAAACCCCGCCACTCTGGACCTGGCAACTGCTTATCTACTGGAGAAAAACTGACACTAAGTGAACCAGATGGCCTCTCCTCCAAACCAGCACAGTCACTAGTCCCAGGCATCTACAGACAACTATTTTTTTGTTTTGTATTTTAGTTTAATTTATTTTATTTTTATTTTTACCCTTTTATTATTTTTCTTTTGGAATCAGGCTTATAGTTTCTGATTTGTTTTTGGTCAGTTCTTATTATATGTGTATATGTGTATATATGTATATATATATATATATATATATATACATATATACACACACACACATTAAATAATTTTATATATATATATATATATATATATATATATATATATAAAATAATTATGCATCTCGGGGCGCCTGGGTGGCTCAGTCAGTTGAGTGTCTGACTTCAGCTCAGGTCATCATCTCACAGTCTGTGAGTTCGAGCCCCACATTGGGCTCTGTGCTGACAGCTCAGAGCCTGGAGCCTGCTTCAGATTCTGTGTCTCCCTCTCTCTCTGCCCCTCCCCCATTCATGCTCTGTCTCTCTCTCTCTCTCTGTCAAAAATAAATAAACATTAAAAAAATTTTTAAATAATTATATATCTAAATGTTTTATCAAGCATTTTTATTCTATTCTTTTTCCACCTTTTCTCTTTCTTCTTTATTTTCCTTTCTCTTTCTCTGGATTTAGACTTTACTTTTTTGATTCTCTGTTTCATCTTCTTTTCGCCCCCTTCATTTTTCTCTTTCTGGGATCAGGCTCCTGCCCCCCTCCCCCACTTTTCCTTTCCCTACCCCACACCGCCAGATTTACTTGAACAAACAAATCAAAGCATTCCTGGTAAAAGGTCCAAACACTCCACCACTACAAGCAAGGAGGAGCTTTACAGAGGACTGACCAGTGGGACAGAGCAGCCAAAATGCAACAGCAGAGTGCATGCAACATACACCAAAAACACTTCCTGAAGTGACAGGACCTGGACAGTGTATGATCCCTTCTTAATATGAAAGTACTGGTAGGCTCAGGACAGACAACAAGAATTTAAAACACCCAGGGGTGCCTGGGTGGCTCAGTTGATTGGGCATCCGGCCTTAGCTCAGGTCATGATCTCATGGTTCATGGGTTCAAGCCCTGCATCAGGATCTGTACTGACAGCTCAGAGCCTAGAGCCTGCTTCAGGTTCTGTGTCTCCCTCTCTCTCTGCCCCTCCCCAACTTGCACTCTGTCTCTTTTTTAAAAAAAATTAAAATACTCAAAAGACAGAAACTTAGACAAAATGACAAAACAGAGGAATTCTCCCCAAAAGAAAGTTCAAGAAGAAATCACAGCCAGAAAATTGTTCAAAACAGATATAAACAATATATGTTGAAAAAGAATTTAGGATAAGTCATAAGACTAATAGCTGAGCTTGAAAGAAGCATAGAAGACACCAGAGAAACTTTTGCTGCAGAGATCAAAGACCTCAAAACTAGTCACGATGAATTAAAGAATGCTATAACTGAGATGCAAAATAAACTAAATACAGTGACAGTGAGGATGGAATAAGCAGAGGAGAGAATAGGTGAAATAGAAGATAACACGGAAAATAATGAAGCTGAAAATAAGAGGGAAAGGAAATTACTAGATCACAAGGGGAGAATTAGAGAGCTGAGTGATCCCATGGAATGAAACAATATCCAAATCATATGAATTCCAAAAGAGTGGGAGAAAGAGGCTGTGGATTTATTTGAGCAAATTATAGCTGAGAACTTCCCTCATCTGGGGATGGAAACAGGCATCCAAGTCCAAGAGGCACAGAGAACTCCCTTCAAAATCAACAAACATAGGTCAAAACCATGACATATCATAGTGAAACTGGCAAAATACAAAGATAAACAGAGAATTCTGAAAGCAGCTAGGGACAAATGGGCCTTAACCTACAAGGGTAGACACATAAGGGTAGTAGCAGACCTGTCCACTGAAATATGGCAGGCCAGAAGGGAGTGGCAGGAAATATTCAATGTGCTGAATGGGAAAAATATGCAACCAAGACTCCTTTATCCAGCAAGGCTGTCATTCAGAATAGAGAGACAAACGCTTCCCCAGACAAACAAAAACTAAAGGAGTTTGTGACCACTAAACCAGCCCTACAAGAGATCCTAAGGGGGACTCTGTGAGTGGAAAACAGCAAAGACTGTGAAGAACCAGAGACATCACAACAAACATGAAATCTACAGATAACACAATGGCAGTGAATTCATATCTTTCAATAATCACTCTGATGTAAATGGACTAAATGCCCCAATCAAAGGTATAGAGTATCAGAATGGATAAGAAAACAAGACCTGGGGTGCCTGGGTGGCTCAGTCAGTTAAGCGTCCGACTTCAGGTCAGGTCATGATCTCACAGTCTGTGAGTTCAAGCCCCGTGTCAGGCTCTGTGCTAACAGCTCAGAGCCTGGAGCCTGCTTCAGATTCTGTGTCTCCCTCTCTCTCTGCCCCTCCCCTGCTCATGCTCTGTCTCTCTCTGTCTCAAAAATAAATAGAAAAACATCAAAAATTTAAAAAAAAACAAACAAACAAGACCCATCAATATGCTGCCTAAAAGAGACTAATTTTAAACTCAAGGACAACTGCAGATTGAAAGTGAGGGGATGGAGAACAATCTATCACACTAATGGACATCAAAAAAAGAAAGAAAAAAAGCTGCTGTAGTCGTACTTATATCAACAAGCTAGATTTTAAACCAAAGACTGTAACAAGGGATGAAGAAAGGCACTATATCATAATTAAGGGGTTTATCCATCAAGAAGAGCTAATAATTTTAAGTGTTTATGCCCCAATGTGTAAGCACCCAAATATGTAAGTCAATTAATCACAATCATAAATAAATGTATAGGTAACAATACCATGGTTGTAGGGGACTTAAATACTCTACTTATAGCAATGGACAGATCATCTAGGCAGAAAATCAATAAGGAAACAATGGCTCTGAGTGACACATTGGACTGGATGGACTTAACACATATATTCAGAACATTTCATCCTAAAGCAGCAGAATATACATTTTTCTTGAATGCACACAGAACATTCTCCAAAATAGATCACATACTGAGTCACGAAACAGCTCTCAACAGATAAGGAAAGGTAGAGATCATACCATGCATATTTTCATATCACAAAGCTATGAAACTTGAAATCAACCACAAGAAAAAATCTGGAAAGCCCCCAAATGCATGGAGGTTAAAGAACATCCTACTAAAGAATGAATGGGTTAAAAAGGAAGTGAAAGAAACATTTAAAAATACATGGAAGTAAATGAAAATGAAACATGACAGTCCAAATCCTTTAGGATGCAGCAAAGGCAATCCTAAGTGGAAAATACATTGCAATTCAGGCCTATCTCCAGAAGCAAAAACAGGTCCCAAACACATAGTCTAACCTTACACTTGAAGGACCTAGAAAAGGAGCAGTAAATAACACCCAAAGCCAGTAGAAAAAGGGATATGATAAAGATTAGAGCAGAAATAAACAAGATAGAATCCAAAAAAAAAGAGATCAATGAACAGATCAATGAAACTGAGAGCTGGTTTTTTGAAAGAATAAACAAAATTGATAACCCGCTAGCCAGACTTCTCAAAAAGAAGAGAGGACCTAAATAGATAAAATCACAAATGAAAGAGGAATGATCACAGCTAACACCATGAAATACAAACAATTATAAGAGAATACTATGAAAAATTATATGCCAACAAATGGGACAATCTGGAAGAAATGGACAAATTCCTAGACGTTCACACACTACCAAAACTCAAATGGGAAGAAATAGAAAATTTGAGTAGACCCATAACCAGTAAAGAAATTGAATCAATTATCAAAATCTCCCAACAAATAAGAGTCCTGGGCCAGATGGCTCCCCAGGGGGATTCTACCAGACATTTAAAACAGAGTTAATACCCATTGTTCTCAAACTGTTCCAAAAAATTGAAATGGAAGGAAAGTCTCCAAACTCATTCTATGAAGCCAGCATTACCTTGATTCCAAAACCAGACAAAGACCCCACTAAGAAGAATTACAGGCCAACATCCCTGATGAACCTGGGTGCAAAAATTTTCAACAAGATACTAGCAAATTGAATTCAACTCTACATTTAAAGAATTACTCACCATGATCAAGTGGGCTTTACTCCTGGGCTGCAGGGCTGGTTTAAAATTCACAAATCAATCAATGTGATACACCATTTTAATGGAAGAAAGGATGAGAATGATATGATCCTGTCAATAGATGCAGAAAAAGCATTTGACAAAATACAGCATCGTTTCTTGATAAAAAACCCTCAAGAAAGTTGGGATAGAAAGAACATACCTTAACATAATAAAATCCATATATGAAAGGCCCACAGCTAATATCATCCTCAGTGGGGAAAACTGAGAGCTTCCCCCTGAGATCAGGAACAAGATAGGGATGTTCATTCTCACCATTCTTGTTCAACATAGTGTTGGAAGTCCTAGCCTCAGCAATCAGACAACAAAATGAAATAAAAGCATCCAAATTGTCAAATAAGAATCAAACTTTCACTTTTCTCAGATAACATAATACTCTACATGGAAAACCCAAAAGACTCCACCAAAAAACTAGTAGAGCTGATACAGGAATTCAGCAAAGTTGCAGCATATAAAATCAATGTACAGAAATTGGTTGCATTTCTATACACCAATAATGAAGCAGCAGAAAGAGATAAAAGTAATTGATCCCATTTATAATTGCACCAAGAACCGTAAAATACCTAGGAATAAACTTAACCAAAGAGTTAAAAGATCTGTATGCTGAAAACTATAGAAAGCTCATGAAAGAAATTGAAGAAGACACAAAGAAATGGAAAAACATTCCATGCTCATGGATTGGAAGAACAAATACTGTTAAAGTGTCGATACTACCCAAAGCAATCTACACATTCAATGCAATCCTTTTCAAAATACCACCAGCATTCTTCACAGAGCTAGAACAAACAATCCTAAAATTTGCATAGAACCACAAAAGACCCCCAAATAGCCGAAGTTATGTTGAAAAAGAAAACCAAAGCTGGAAGCATCACAATCCCAGACTTCAAGCTGTATTACAAAGCTGTGATCATCAAGACAGTATGGTAGTGACACAAAAACAGACACAGAGATCAATGGAAGAGAATAGAGAACCCAGAAATGGACCCACAAATATATGGCCAATGAATCTTTGACAAAGCAGGAAAGAGAAACCAATGGAAAAAAGACAGTTTCTTAGCAAATGGTGCTGGGAGAACTGTACAGCAATATGCAGAAGAGTGAAAGTGGACCACTTTCTTACACCAAACACAAAAATATATTCAAAATGGATGAAAGACCTAAATGTGTGACAGGAAACCCTTAAAATCCTACAGGATAAAAGAGGCAGCAACCTCTTTGACCTAGGCTGCAGCAACTTCTTATTTGACATGTCTCTGAAGACAAGGGAAATAAAAGCAAACATGAACTGTTGGGACCTTCTGCACAGCAAAGGAAACAATCAACAAAACTAAAAGGCAACCAGTGGAATGGGAGAAGGTATTTGCAAATGATATATCTGCCAAATAGTTAATATCCAAAATCTATAAAGAACTTACCAAACTCAATACCCAGAAAAACAAATAACCCAGTAAAGAAACAGGCAGACAACATGAACAGACATCTTTCGAAAGAAGACATCCAGATGGCTAACAAACACATGAAAAGATGCTCCACATCACTCATCATCAGGGAAATACAAATCAAAACCACAATGAAATACCACATTACACCAGTCAGAATGGCTAAAATGAACAACTCAGGAAACAACAGATATTGGCAAGGATGTGGATAAAGGGGAACCCTTCTGCACTGTTGGTGAGAATGCAAACTAGTGCAGCCACTCTGGAAAATAGTATGGAGGTTCCTCAAAAAGTTAAAAATAGAACTACCCTATGATCCAGAAATTGCACTACTAGGAATTTATTCAAAGGATACAAAAATGCTGATTCGAAGGGTCATATGCACCCCGATGTTTATAGCAGCACTATCAACAATAACCAAATTACGGAAAGAGCCCAAATGTCCATCAACTGATGAATGGATTAAGATGTGGTATATAGAGGCGCCTGGGTGGCTCAGTTGGTTGAGCGTCCAACTTCAGCTCAGGTTGTGACCTCACACTCCATGAGTTCGAGCCCCAAGTCAGGCTCTGTGCTGACAGCTCAGAGCCTGGAGCCCGCTTCAGATTCTGTGTCTCCCCCTCTCTCTGCCCCTCCCCTGCTCATGCTCTGTCTCTCTCTGTCTCAAAAATAAATAAAAACATTAAAAAAATTTTTAAAAAGATGTGGTATATATACACAGTGAAATACTACTTGGTGATGCAAAAGAATGAAATCTTGCCATTTGCAACAATGTGGATGTAACTGGAGGGTTTTATGCTAAATGAAATAAGTCAGTCAGAGAAAGAGATATATCATATGATTTCACTCATATGTGGAATTTGAGAAACTCAACATATGAACATAGGGGAAGGGAAGGAAAAATAAGATAAAAACAGAGAGGGAGGCAAACCATAAGAGACTCTTAACTACAAAGAACAAACTGAGGGTTGCTGGAGGGGGTGGTGGGTTAAATGCGTGACAGGCATTAAGGAGGGCACTTTTCAGGATGAGCACTGGGTGTCATACATAAGAGATGAATCACTGGGTTCTACTCCTGAAGCCAAGACTACGCTGTATGTTAACTAACTTGAAAGTAAATAAATAAATAAATAATCTAAAAATAGTAGTAAAGATCATAGATTTTGGAAATAAATACAACTGGGTTTGAATTCTGAATCTGCCACTTAATAGCTTTATGATTTTTTTCCCTCCCCACCCCTATCCAGTAGGTTTATTATTTTGATCAAGAGGTTTAACATCTCTGAATCAAATTTTTAAATCTATAAAATAAAAACTGAATGAGACAATGTATGTGAAATTCAGTAGACCATTTGATAGACAATAAAGTTAATAAATGGGAATTCAACAATTAAATAATAGATGCCAGTAATCTACTTTCAATTTTTCACACTTATAAAGTATATTGTTACATTTACATCATTATTTCTAATTCTTTGTGGATTTCTATGATTAATTCCCAAATATAAATTCTTGGAAGTGGAATTGTGGGTCAAAGGTTATATATTTTTTGAGGTAAATTGTAAGTTACCATCCTGACAATTTACATTTGCACCAGCAGAGCATAGGTATACATGTGTCTCTGTTCCTTTCTCCAACTTGCCAATACAAGGGAGAGAGTTATATTTTGTTGGTTTAATGAATACGCCTTTGATAAGTTTGTTGATATTAAAAATATAATTAATGGTTATTTGTAGGTATTATTTTGCAAATGAACAGTTTATATGCAACACATATTTTTTCTCCCAGTATGGCGTTTGTCTTTTTTTCAAGATTTGTAAGATTTTTAAGATACTCTGTGTTTACACATGTTAGGTAGTTTTCCAAGTGCAATATATTTTAAATTTTTGTTATGATGTTTTTGACATGCAGAAGTTTTAAATATGAAGTCAGGTCTGACAATCTTTTACTCTAAATATTATGTTTTTGCATGCATAGCAGGCAAAAAATTTTAAGATGCTATACTAAGGGATGTGTTTAAAATTGTGGTCTTTAATAGGAGGAAAGGATTTATAGAGAAAAAGTCTAGGATTTAATAATCGAAATGCTTGAGAGTATGTATTTTCGTATTACTATAAAATCTGGTGCAGGTAGCCATTTTGAATTATGTTGTGTGGCCTTTGTGCGGATAGTGAGAAGGCTAAGGGGCACAGAAACCGAAAGGAAGTTTTGGGTTATCTGCCTTTTGCTAGGCACTATGCTTGGCACTTCAGACTGTTAAATCATTTAATTCTCAGATTGGCCCATGAGATCATTAATCTCCTAATTTTACCATTTCCATTTATTTGACAAATATTTGTTGAGCACAGTATCTGTTTTTAGACTTCCTCTTGTAGAAAGTGAAAAATAAATCCAAACTAATTTATGCACAAAGAGAATTTATTTAATCATGTAAGCTGACAAGGTCTAGCAGTGGCTCGAGCATCAGTGGTAGATTCACCCTGGGCTCAGATGATACCACCAATATCCAATCTTTCAGTTTGTTTCCTTTGGATTGACTCCATTCTCAGGCTATTTGTGGTGGCCCCCAAAGCCCACAACAGATAGGAGAAGAGAGAGAATCTGCTTTCCTGGAGGTTCGATGTCTCAGAATTGAACTTTCTGGGTTCTAATTGACTTCACCTGAGTCATATGTCCCTTCCTGAGCCAGTCACTGTGGTTAGAGAGTTGTGGCCAGTGGTCTCATTGGTATTGCATAGATAAAGTGCTCCTCCCTTGGGACCACAGGGTTGAATAAGTTCTTCTAAAGTGCCTGTGCAGAGGGAGCAGCATGAACAAAGACACAGAGATAAGAAAAACCTGGAACATCTGAAAAACTTACATTAACTGATAAGGTTGTTACTTTGTGTACCATAGGTTGGCTGAGACAAAGCTATAAAGGGAATCAGAACTCAGTTCAACATAGACAAGACTCAGATGATATAAGGTTTCATATTCTATGTTGTATAATTTTGACTGTATTCTGAGGGCATTGTCAAGCCCAGGAAAGGAATGAAGGGAGGAAAAGAAAAACAGGAAAGAATTCTAGGGTACAATAATATTTGAGGAGTGAGCAGAGGAATAGAGGAAAGTAATAAGGAAATTGGCAGTAAGGCAGGAGAAGTAGGAGAGAGTGGGATCATTGAAGCCAAGGGATGAGAATGTTTCAAAAAACCAGAATTAGAAGTGTCGAATTCAGAACAAAGATCAAATAACAGGGTCTGAAAGATGTCTGTTGGGTTTGCAAATGAAAAAGATGGGATTAAGGGGTGATTAAGGGACCAAAGAGCTTACTATCTGGAAGGAAGAGACTAATGGACTAAAGGGATAAGAGATTGTGTGATCAGAGATCTATCAGAGCTCAAGATTAAAGAGTTACAGTTTTAGAGGATAAAGAAGTAAAGATAGCTTTAATTTGGTAGGTGAATGAGTTTAGAGGCAAAACTTTTGCCTTCATGGATTTAATATGGAAAGGAAGACTGACATTCCTAAATTGGTAAAAGTGGGAAATGACTGGAAATTTGTTAGTAAGTAGGTGTGGAGAGATGGTTGGCATGAATCTCATAAGAGGAGGCCTCTCCTAAGAAAGAGGAATAATAAAGATATAAAAGGGACAATAGGGAGGCTGAAGAATAGTGACATGTCTCTCAGACCTCATGGTTTTTGTGGGGCAAGAAAGGAAATGCTCCCTTCTCTAGAGAGGACAGAAGATGGGGATGGGGAATTTCAGGCTTTTCACCATTTCAAAATGGGTAAATAAAAATTTGGATACTTTCAAAACCAAATAGAGTGGGTGTGTAGGAAAGAATTTATAATAAAGAATCTTTTGCTCAAAGAAAATTCTGACCTTTGCCCTGGCTTCTAGGGGGTAATCTTTGAGTCCTAGGGGTGTTGTGCCTGATAGAATTTCTTTGTTTGCTTAGGGGCCTTGGGTCATACTGAATAGTCTAACAGTGTGATTTAGTGTGGAGGCCTGGCCACACCCATTTAGTCTTAAGGTGGGGGCTGGCCACTGCAGAAAGGTCAACAATGTGACTTAAGGTGGGTGCTTTGGGTCAAATGGAAACTGAGATTAAGCATGCAGGGCAATCAATCAGTCAAACATCCCTATATGATGAAGCCCCACTAAAAACTCTGGACACGAAGCTTAGGTAAGCTTCCCTGGTTGACAATACTTCATATGTATTGTCATATATCCATACTGGAAGAGTAACCTGTCCTGACTCCATAGGAGGAGACAACAGAAGCTCTGCATTTAGTCCTTCTCCTGAACTCTGTCCTATGCACTTTTTCCCTTGGCTGACTCTAATCTGTATAGTTTCCCTGTGTCCTGAATATAATAGCTTTCATGATCTCATTCAGTAATTACTTGTTGAATTTAACTGAAAGAATCCATTTCAATTGTTTGATGTACATCTTACCAAATGTTTTCTATTAAAGAGAAAATATTTTGCATTATATTAATAGTTACTAATTGTATGTTGCAGACATAATGTAAATTCTTTGAGTTTTATCATTTCTAAAACTGAAGATAATACCTTTCCCATAGATAGTAATTAAAGATTACAGATTAATAAGACAAAGAATGAAATGAGATATGTTATTAAAAATTTCTAGTGTAGTATCTCGCACATAGCATGCATCCCATAAATGTTAACTGAAATAATGGTAATGTTCTAAGAATTTTATATAAGATTCATGCTTTATAAATTTTATTGATCATAAACTGGTGAGTAGTTAACATTTCTGAATTCAATTCTTTATTTAAGAAGCTAATGTCACCTTTGTGCAAATTTGTGAGGTGAAAGCATTATAATAATCTTAGACAAATCTCTGCAATCAACTAGATTCTAGTTACTGATTCCCTACAAATCATTATACTTGAATGTATAGGGTTTTATAATATGATAGAATTAAACCACTTTGTACTTTTTATTATTGTATTTGTCATATTTTAAATATGTGAAATAAGTTGATTCCAGTGTTTTCATGCACTGACTATAAAGAAAAATTTCTAGCCAAATTTTGATCACTATATAGCAACAAGCACATTTTTTTGCAAAATTTCTCCCATTGCCACTAGTATGGACTTGTGTTGTGATGTTAATGCTGTTTTTAAAAACTTTTTCTGTTTTGCTTTGCATGATAAAGTAAATTCCTTAAATGCTTACTAACATAACTCTTGACTAACTGTTTAATTAATGTAGAAATGTTCCACCATTATTGATCAAATCAAGAATATTTTAAAGTTAGTCATTTTTTTCCCCCAAAACCAGACAAAGTACCCACTGAAAAGGAGAATTACAGGTCAGTATCCCTGATGAACATGGATGCAAAAATTCTCAACAAGTTACTAGCAAATCAAATTCAACAGTACATTAAAAGAATTAATCAAGTGGGATTTTTTCCTGGGCTGTAGGGTTGGTTCAATATTCACAAATCATATCAATCAATGTGACATACCACATTAATAAAAGAAAGGATAAGAACCATATGATACTGTCAATAGATGCAGAAAAAGCATTTGACAAAATATAACATCTTTCTTGATAAAAATCCTCAACTAAGTGGGGATAGATGGAACATACCTCAACATCATAAAGGCCATTTATGAAAGTCCCACAGCTAATATCATCCTCAATGGGGAAAAATTGAGAACCTTTCCCCTACAGTCAGAAACAAGTTAAGGATGACCAGTTTTACCATCACTGTTTAATACAGTATTGTAAGTGTTAGTCTCAGCAATCAGACAACAAAAAGAAATAAAAAGCATCCAAATTGGCAAGGAAGAAGTCAAA